>NC_067247.2:337754710-339004710 GCF_019359855.2 Lolium perenne
AATTCCCTTTGTCACGCGATATTTTACTTGTCCGAGGTTTGATCTTCGGTATCACTCTATACCTTGTTCAACCTCGTCTCCTGACAAGTACTCTTTACTCGTACCGTGGTATGTGGTCTCTTATGAACTCATTCATATGCTTGCAAGACATTAGACGACATTCCACCGAGAGGGCCCAGAGTATATCTATCCGTCATCGGGATGGACAAATCCCACTGTTGATCCATATGCCTCAACTCATACTTTCCGGATACTTAATCCCACCTTTATAGCCACCCATTTACGCAGTGGTGTTTGGTGTAATCAAAGTACCTTTCCGGTATAAGTGATTTACATGATCTCATGGTCATAAGGACTAGGTAACTATGTATCGAAAGCTTATAGCAAATAACTTAATGACGAGATCTTATGCTACGCTTAATTGGGTGTGTCCATTACATCATTCATATAATGATATAACCTTGTTATTAATAACATCCAATGTTCATGATTATGAAACTAATCATCCATTAATCAACAAGCTAGTTTAAGAGGCATACTAGGGACTTCTTGTTGTCTACATATCACACATGTACTAATGTTTCGGTTAATACAATTACAGCATGATATATAAACATTTATCATAAACATAAAGATATAAATAATAACCACTTTATTATTGCCTCTAGGGCATATCTCCTTCAGTCTCCCACTTGCACTAGAGTCAATAATCTAGATTACATAGTAATATACCTAACACCCATGGCATTCTGGTGTTGGTCATGCTTTGCCCTAGGGAGAGCTTTAGTCAACGGATCTGCTACATTCAGATCAGTGTGTACTTTGCGAATCTTTACTTTTCCATCTTCGATGTACTCGTGAATCGAGTGGTAACGCAGCTTGATATGCTTCAGCCTCTTGTGTGACCTTGGCTCTTGTGCATTGGCGATGGCACCCATGTTATCACAGTAAATGATTAATGGGTCCAATGCACTAGGAACCACACCGAGCTCTACAATGAACCTCTTCATCCATACCGCTTCTGATGAAGCCTCTGAAGCCGCTATGTACTCTGATTCTGTTGAAGACTTCGCCACCATGCACTGCTTCGAGCTTGCCCAGCTTACTGCAGCACCATTCAATATAAACACGTACCCAGATTGTGACTTAGAGTCATCAGGATCAGTGTTCCAACTTGCATCGGTGTAACCACTTACAACGAGCTCTTGGTCACCTCCATAACAAAGAAACATATCCTTAGTTCTTTTCAAGTACTTCAGGATATTCTTGACCGCTGTCCAGTGTTCAATTCCTGGATCACTTTGATATCTGCTAGTCAAACTAACAGCATGTGCTATATCCGGTCTAGTACATAGCATGGCATACATGATAGATCCTATCGCGAGGCATAGGGGATATTACTCATCCTTTCTCTTTCTTCTGCCGTAGCCGGTCCTTGAGTCTTACTCAAGACCTTGCCTGGTAACATAGGTAAGAATCCTTTCTTACTTTCGTCCATCCTAAACTTCTTTAGAATCTTGTCCAGGTATGTACTCTGTGATAGCCCTATTAGGCGTCTTGATCTATCTCTATAAATCTTGATGCCTAATATATACGATGCTTCACCAAGGTCTTTCATTGAAAAACTATTATTCAAATAACCTTTAACACTGCTTAATAGTTCTATATCATTCCCGATCAATAATATGTCATCTACATATAATATCAGGAATGCTACAGAGCTCCCACTCACTTTCTTGTAAATACAGGCCTCTCCATGACACTGTATAAACCCGAAGTCTTTGATCACCTTATCAAAACGTCGGTTCCAACTTCTTGATGCTTGCTTCAGTCCATAGATTGAACGCTGAAGTTTGCATACTTTGTCAGCATTTTTAGGATCGATAAAACCTTTGGGTTGTACCATATACAACTCTTCCTCAATGTCTCCATTAAGGAACGCCGTTTTGACATCCATCTGCCAAATCTCATAATCGAAAAATGCAGCTATTGCTAACAAAATCCTCACAGATTTTAGCTTCGCTACAGGTGAGAAAGTCTCATCGTAGTCAACTCCTTGAATTTGTCGGAAACCCTTTGCGACAAGTCGAGCTTTATAGACAGTAATATTACCATCAACATCTGTTTTTCTCTTGAAGATCCATTTATTCTCGATAGCCTTTCGGCTATCAGGTAAGTCTACCAAAGTCCATACTTTGTTATCATACATGGATCCCATTTCGGATTTCATGGCTTCTTGCCATTTGTTGGAATCTGGGCTCATCATCGCTTCTTCATACGTCGCAGGGTCCTCATCATTGTTATCCACAATCATGACATTTAGACAAGGATCATACCAATCAGGAGTGGTACATTCCCTTGTCGATCTACGAGGTTCAGTAGTTTCCTCGTTCGAAGTTTCATGATCATTATCATTAGCTTCCTCTATTGCCGGTGTAGGCGGTACAGGTACAACTTCCGGTACTGCGCTACTCTGATCAACGAGTATAGATTCATCAATCTCATCGAGTTCTACTTTTCTTCCATTCACTTCTTTAGTGAGAAATTCTTTCTCAAGAAAGGTTCCGTTCTTAGCAACAAAGATTTTTCCTTCGGATTTGTGATAGAAAGTATACCCTATAGTTTCCTTAGGGTATCCTATGAAGACGCATTTCTCCGCTTTGGGTTCTAGCTTGTCCGGTTGTAACTTCTTTACATAGGCTTCGCAACCCCAAACTTTCAGGAACGACAGCTTAGGTTTCTTGTTAAACCATAATTCATACGGTGTCGTTTCTACGGATTTTGATGGTGCTCTATTTAAAGTGAATGCGGCTGTCTCTAATGCATAACTCCAAAATGATAACGGCAAATCAGTAAGAGACATCATAGAACGAACCATATCTAAGAGAGTTCGATTACGACGTTCGGATACACCGTTACGTTGAGGTGTTCCCGGCGGTGTCAATTGTGAAAGTATTCCGCATTTCTTTAAATGCATGCCAAACTCATAACTCAGATATTCTCCTCCACGATCAGATCGTAGAAATTTGATCTTCTTGTTACGTTGATTTTCTACTTCACTTTGGAATTCCTTAAACTTCTCAAAAGTTTCAGATTTATGTTTCATGAAATAGATATACCCATATCTACTCAGATCATCTGTGAAGGTTAGAACATAACGATAACCACCGCGCGATGCTACGCTCATTGGTCCACATACATCGGTATGTATGATTTCTAATAAGTCGCAGCTCGCTCCATCATACAGAAAATGGAGTCTTTGTCATTTTTCCCATTAGACATGCTTCGCATCTATCAAGTGACTCAAAGTCAAGTGATTCAAGTAATCCATCAGTATGGAGTTTCTTCATGCGTTTCACTCCAATATGACCAAGACGACAGTGCGACATACAAGTAGAATTATCATTCAATTTAATTCGCTTAGCATCTATGTTATGTATATGCGTATCACTACTATCGAGATCTAACAGAAATAAGCCATTCTTTTGTGGTGCTCGACCATAAAAGATATTATTCATAAAAATAGAACAACCATTATTCTCAGACTTGAATGAATAACCGTCTTGCATTAAACAAGATCCAGATATAATGTTCATGCTCAACACGGGTACAAAATAACAATTATTTAGGCTTAAAACTAATCCCGAAGGTAGATGTAGTGGAAGTGTGCCGACAGCGATCACATCGACTTTGGATCCATTTCCAACGCGCATCGTCACTTCATCTTTCAGTAGTCTTCGTTTATTCTTTAGTTCCTGTTTCGAGTTACAAATATGAGCAACCGAACCAGTATCAAATACCCAGGTACTAGAACGAGAACCAGTGAGATAAACATCTATAACATGTATATCAGATATACCTTCTTTCTTCTTCTTGACAAGGCCGCTCTTCAGATCAGCCAGATACTTGGAGCAATTACGCTTCCAGTGTCCCTTCTCCTTGCGATAATAGCACTTTTCAAGATCGGGCTTAGGGCCGTTCTTAGGTTTCACAGGAGGTGTGGTAGCTTTCTTGCCACCCTTCTTGAATTTTCCCTTAGACTTGCCCTGTTTCTTGAAACTGGTGGTCTTGTTGACCATCAACACTTGGTGCTCTTTCTTGATCTCAATCTCAGCAGCTTTTAGCATGCCAAAGAGTTCAGGTAACTCCTTGTTCATGTTCTGCATATTGTAGTTCATCACAAAGTTCTTGTAACTTGGTGGCAGTGATTGAAGAACACGATTAATCCCCAGTCTGTTAGGAATCACTATTCCCAAGTCACTGAGTTTCTTCGCATGCCCGGTCATGGCGAGCATGTGCTCACTAACGGAGCTGCCTTCTTCCATCATGCAGCTGAAGAATTGTTTCGATGCTTCATAGCATTCCACGGCCGCATGAGTTTCAAAAATAGCTTTCAGCTCTTTCATCAACTCATGAGGATCGTGGTGCTCAAAACGTTTTTGAAGATCGGATTCCAGACTGCATAGGATGGCACACTGAACTTGAGAGTACCGTATTTTCCGAGTCTCGTAAACAGCTTTTACTTCATCGGTTTCAGTTTCTGCAGGAGGGTCACCTAGCGGTGCATCAAGCACATATTGCAGATTTCCGCCAGAGAGGAAGATCCTCACATGACGGAACCAGTCGGTGAAGTTGCTACCGTTGCTCTTAAGTTTCTCTTTCTCTAGGAACTGATTAAAATTGATTGGGGACGCCATCTCTACAACATATATTTGCAAAAGTTTAGACTAAGTTTATGACAAATTGAGTTCAAATTTTAATTCAACATAATTAAAAATCTAGGTGAACTCCCACTCAAAATAATATCCCTCGCATTGTCTTAGTGATCACACGAACCAAATCCACCGCACCTATGTCCGATCATCACGAGACAAGGTGTGATTTCAATGGCAAACACTCAAAGTGTTCATCATATCAACCATATGATTCATGCTCTACCTTTCGGTATCACGTGTTCCAAGACCATGTCTGTACATGCTAGGCTCATCAAGGCCACCTTAGTATCCGCATGTGCAAAACTGTCTTGCACCCGTTGTATGCACTTGTTGATTCTATCACACCCGATCATCACGAGATGCTTCGAAACGACAAGTCTTGGCAACGGTGCTACTAAGGATGAACACTTTATTATCTTGAGATTTTAGTGAGGGATCATCTTATAATGCTACCGTCGCGATCTAAGCAAAATAAGATGCATAAAAGGATTAACATCACATGCAGTTCATATGTGATATGATATGGCCCTTTTGTCTTTGCGCCTTTGATCTTCATCTCCAAAGCACGGACATGATCTCCATCATCTTCGGGCATGATCTCCATCATCGTCGGCGTAGCGTCAAGGTCAATGGCGCCGTCTTCATGATTGTCCTCCATGTAGCAACTATTACAACTACTTTGAAATACTACTCAACATGAAATTTAAAGACAACCATAAGGCTCCTGCCGGTTGCCACAATACAATAATGATCATCTCATACGTATTCATCATCACATTATGGCCATATCACATCACCAAACCCTGCAAAAACAAGTTAGACGTCTCTAATTTGGTTTGCATATTTTACGTGGTTTAGGGTTTTCGAGAGAGATCTAATCTACCTACGAACATGAACCACAACGTTGATACTAATGTTTTCAATAGAAGAGTAAATTGAATCTTCACTATAGTAGGAGAGACAGACACCCGCAAAGCCTCTTATGCAATACAAGTTGCATGTCGAACGAGGAACAAGTCTCATGAACGCGGTCATGTAAAGTTAGTCCGAGCCGCTTCATCCCACTATGCCACAAAGATGCAAAGTACTCAAACTAAAGATAACAAGAGCATCAACGCCCACAAAACCATTGTGTTCTACTCGTGCAACCATCTATGCATAGACACGGCTCTGATACCACTGTAGGATAACGTTGCATAGAAAACAAAAATTTTCCTACCGCGAACACGCAATCCAAGCCAAGATGCAATCTAGAAGACGGTAGCAACGAGGGGGTATCGAGTCTCACCCTTGAAGAGATTCCAAAGCCTACAAGAGGAGGCTCTTGTTGCTGCGGTAGACGTTCACTTGCCGCTTGCAAAAGCACGTAGAAGATCTTGATCACGATCGGTTCCGGCGCCACGAACGGGCAGCACCTCCGTACTCGGTCACACGTTCGGTTTTTGATGAAGACGACGTCCACCTCCCCGTTCCAGCGGGCAGCGGAAGTAGTAGCTCTTGAATCCGACAGCACGACGGCGTGGTGTCGGTGGTGGTGGAGAAGTCCGGCGGAGCTTCGCTAAAGCTACGCGGGAGTTATGGAGGAGAGGGGGCGGCTAGGGTTTGGGAGGGGGTGGCCGGCCTCAAGGGGGTGCGGCCAACTTGTGGCTTTGTGGTGGCCGGCCCCCTCCCCTATGCCCCTCATTATATAGGTGGAACCCCAAGAGTTAGTCCCCAAGTCTTCGAATAAGACCCGAACCAAAAACCTTCCATATGGAGGGGAAACCTAGCCAAGCTAGGACTCCCACTAGAGGTGGGAGTTCCACCTCCCATATGGGGGGTGGCCGGCCCCCTAAGGGGGAGTCCACTTGGGACTCCACCCCCACTAGGGTTGGCCGGCCATGGAGGTGGAGTCCCATGTGGACTCCACCTTCCTTGGTGGTTTCTTCCGGACTTTTCTAGAACCTTCTAGAACCTTCCATAGAACCTTCCGCGACATTTTAATTCACATAAAATGACATCCTATATATGAATCTTATTCTCCGGACCATTCCGGAACTCCTCGTGACGTCCGGGATCTCATCCGGGACTCCGAACAAATATTTGAACTCCATTCCATATTCAAGTACTACCATTTCAACATCCAACTTTAAGTGTGTCACCCTACGGTTCGTGAACTATGCGGACATGGTTGAGTACTCACTCCAACCAATAACCAATAGCGGGATCTGGAGATCCATAATGGCTCCCACATATTCAACGATGACTTTAGTGATCGAATGAACCATTCACATATAATACCAATTCCCTTTGTCACGCGATATTTTACTTGTCCGAGATTTGATCTTCGGTATCACTCTATACCTTGTTCAACCTCGTCTCCTGACAAGTACTCTTTACTCGTACCGTGGTATGTGGTCTCTTATGAACTCATTCATATGCTTGCAAGACATTAGACGACATTCCACCGAGAGGGCCCAGAGTATATCTATCCGTCATCGGGATGGACAAATCCCACTGTTGATCCATATGCCTCAACTCATACTTTCCGGATACTTAATCCCACCTTTATAGCCACCCATTTACACAGTGGTGTTTGGTGTAATCAAAGTACCTTTCCGGTATAAGTGATTTACATGATCTCATGGTCATAAGGACTAGGTAACTATGTATCGAAAGCTTATAGCAAATAACTTAATGACGAGATCTTATGCTACGCTTAATTGGGTGTGTCCATTACATCATTCATATAATGATATAACCTTGTTATTAATAACATCCAATGTTCATGATTATGAAACTAATCATCCATTAATCAACAAGATAGTTTAAGAGGCATACTAGGGACTTCTTGTTGTCTACATATCACACATGTACTAATGTTTCGGTTAATACAATTATAGCATGATATATAAACATTTATCATAAACATAAAGATATAAATAATAACCACTTTATTATTGCCTCTAGGGCATATCTCCTTCACACCCAACATGCTTATTCTTATGGGAGAGACACCTCTAATGAACTGTGGACCCCGGTCCATTCTTTTACACCGAATACAATCTACTGCAATACTCGTTCTACTGTTCTCTGCAAACATCATCATCCATACTATGCATCTAATCCTTTGTTACAGCAAGCCGGTGAGATTGACAACCTCACTGTTACGTTGGGACAAAGTACTTTGGTTGTGTTATGCAGGTTCCACGTTGGCGCCGGAATCCTTGGTGTTGCGCCGCACTACACTCCTCCGCCATCAACCTTCAACGTGCTTCTTGGCTCCTACTGGTTCGATAAACCTTGGTCTCTTACTGAGGGAAAACTTGCCGCTGTACGCATCACACCTTCCTCTTGGGGTTCCCAACGGGCACGTCAACTGTGCGCCAGCATCAAGATTTTCTGGCGCCGTTGCCGGGGAGATCAAGACACGCTGCAAGGGGAGTCTCCACTTCCAATCTCTTTATTTTGTTTTTGTCTTGCTTTATTTTATTTACTACTTTGTTTGCTGCATTATATCAAAATACAAAAAAATTAGTTGCTAGCTTTACTTTATTTACTGTCTTGTTTGCAATCTCCATATTAAAAACACAAAAAAATTAGTTACTTGAATTTACTTTATCTAGTTTGCTTTATTTACTGTTGCTAAAATGGGTACTCCTGAAAATACTAAGTTGTGTGACTTCACAACCACAAATAATAATGATTTCTTATGCACACCTATTGCTCCACCTGCTACTACAGCAGAATTCTTTGAAATTAAACCTGCTTTACTGAATCTTGTTATGAGAGAGCAATTTTCTGGTGTTAGTTCTGATGATGTTGCTGCCCATCTCAATAATTTTGTTGAACTATGTGAAATGCAAAAGTATAAGGATGTAGATGGTGATATTATAAAATTAAAATTGTTTCCTTTCTCATTAAGAGGAAGAGCTAAAGATTGGTTGCTATCTCTGCCTAAGAATAGTATTGATTCATGGACTAAATGCAAGGATGCTTTTATTGGTAGATATTATCCTCCTGCTAAAATTATATCTTTGAGAAGTAGCATAATGAATATTAAACAATTGGATAATGAGCATGTTGCCCAAGCTTGGGAAAGAATGAAATCTTTGGTTAAAAATTGCCCAACCCATGGACTGACTACTTGGATGATCATCCAAACCTTTTATGCAGGACTGAATTTTTCTTCGCGGAACCTATTGGATTCAGCTACTGGAGGTACCTTTATGTCCATCACTCTAGGCGACGCAACAAAGCTTCTTGATAATATGATGATTAATTACTCTGAATGGCACACGGAAAGAGCTCCACAAGGTAAGAAGGTAAATTAATCGAAGAAACCTCTTCCTTGAGTGATAAGATTGATGCTATTATGTCTATGCTTGTGAATGGTAGGACAAATGTTGATCCTAATAATGTTCCTTTAGCTTCATTGGTTGCCCAAGAAGAACATGTTGATGTGAACTTCATTAAAAATAATAATTTCAACAACAATGCTTATTGGAACAATACTAGTAACAACTATAGGCCATATCCTTATAATAATGGTAACAGTTATGGTAATTCTTATGGGAATTCTTACAACAATAATAGGAATACACCCCCTGGACTTGAAGCCATGCTTAAAGAATTTATTAGTACACAAACTGCTTTTAACAAATCTGTTGAAGAAAAGCTTGGGAAAATTGATATACTTGCTTCTAAAGTCGATAGTCTTGCTGCTGATGTTGATCTTTTGAAATCGAAAGTTATGCCCAATAAAAATAAAGATATTAAGTCATTTGCTACAGCAAACGCCATCCAAGTTAGAATTAATGAGAATATAAGATTGATGGCCGAATTGTGTGCTAGGTGGGAGAAAGAAGAAAATGCTAAAGATAATGTAGTTAAAGTTTGGACTATTAACACCACTAGCAATGCTAATGCTTCACATGTTGATGCACCTCCTACTATTAATGGTAAAAGAATTGGTGTTGGCAATGTTTCCACTTCTAATGCAAAGCGTGAAAAACTGCCTGAAACTGCTAAAACTGCTAAAACTGCTGAAACTGCCTGTGATAAAACTGCTGAAATTTTTTCTAATGTTGGGGATAATGATCCCATTGATTTAGATCATAATGGTTTAGATTTTGATGATTGTCACATCTCTGAAGTTATAAAGTTCTTACAAAAACTTGCTAAAAGTCCTAATGATAGTGCTATAAATTTGGCCTTTACAAAACATATTACAAATGCTCTCATAAAAGCTAGAGATGAGAAACTAAAACTTGAAACTTCTATTCCTAGGAAGTTAGAGGATGGTTGGGAGCCCATCATTAAGATGAAGGTCAATGACTTTGATTGTAATGCTTTATGTGATCTTGGTGCAAGTATTTCTGTTATGCCTAAGAAAATCTATAATATGCTTGACTTGCCACCATTGAAAAATTGTTATTTGGATGTTAATCTTGCTGATAATTCTACAAAGAAACCTTTGGGGAGAGTTGATAATGTTCGCATTACGGTTAACAATAACCTTGTCCCCGTTGATTTTGTTGTCTTGGATATTGAATGCAACGCATCTTGTCCCATTATATTGGGAAGACCTTATGTTTGTTTGTATCAAGAATTTGTCACCAGTTTGATTGCTTGTCTCATCCATTCAGCTAAGATCTCGTTTAACATTTCTTTCCAGAGTTGTTCATGAGGGACACACGGCTGGCCTAGAAGATGGTCCTCCATGTATGCCCCATCTAACCTGCATCTCTAATTTATAGTACCACACAGCAGCTTTAAGCAAACAACCCTAGTGAGCTAGCCAATCTTCAGATGTATTACCTATCTAATGCTTTGTATAAAATCTTGAGATATTAAAGTGAGTGAACTTCTACTTCCATAATAAAAACTACAATTGACTGTCCACAATTATGATTTCTGCTCCAACTTTTGTTGGAAGTCGCCCAAATATTAGGAGCCAAAACGGAGCAATTATCTTGGACATACTGGAAATTCATTGGAGTCCAGCTGTTATATTGAAAGGTTGTTGCTATCCCTTTAAGCTCTGCTTTCTGCTTCTGCCCTGATGATTCTCAGGGTGTGTTGTTGCACGACTGGTCTGAGTTGGATCTTTGCTATTTAGTTCCATGTATTAACTGATCACTACTTAATTTTTCCATGGGAGCTTACTATGCATTGAGTGTTAAATCGAGATTTCCTCTTCGTGGGTTAATATCTTTTTCCTGAACTTCAGTTATGTACTTGGGCAGAGCTGCCACATAATACCTACGTTACATTAGCACAGAAGTGTTGGAGAGTTGGGTCTTGCTATTCAGTACATGTTTTAACACACCAATTTTTCCATGGGGGCAACTATGCATTGGGTGTTAAATTCCATGCAGCCAAAGGTCAGTTTTAATATATTTTCTCTTTTTGTCGTTTAGTCTACAATTTATTTATCTTATTGTGGATGAAAGGTAGGTTCGCTAAGTCAAATTAAATATAGTCATGGTCATGCTGCTAGATTTGTATAATTTTATTTGAGACTTTTCCGTTCGGTGTTTGGTCTTGTAGTGTTAGATCGTCATGATATGTAGGGCCAAATTATGTTAAACCTTTACGATTACTAGGACATTCATTTCTCTCTCTCTATTTTTCGCCATGCATGTGATGCATTTCTTGAAGGATTAGTCGTGTGATATTGTGGGTTTGCTCAGCTATCTTCTCTTTACATATTTTGGGCTAATTGTATGGTACAATAGCGTTGCAGTATTCTAAATATGTTCATTTGTTTGTATTGTCTTTCTTGACGTGAAGATTTACCTATATGGAGCGATTTTCACATCTCGGTGCGAATTTCTTATAGGCTCTGTGGGCAATATTTGAAAGAACCGGTAAATATTTGGAATGCATATTAGTACTTGATGAGCTCAAGATACCTACATAGTACTGCAATATTGTTGATAGCCTCTCACTTTCATTTAGTTACTGAAGTACTGAGGTTGTACCTAAAGCTGGTCTATAATCTGGTTGTGCCACCTTCTGTTCTATTATATTGCAATAAATGTGTGTTGCCATTTTTCTGTCTATGATATGATTTTGTATCTACACCTTTTATATCGTAAAGGTTCACTAGTAGAAAAAGAGGCTTCCGTCCACCCCCATTAGTCCCGGAAATATTCGAACCGCGACTAAAGGGGGCTTTAATCGCGGTTCGGGAGGCAACCCGCGACTAATGCTCCATCCGAGACGAAAGGGTACCCACCAACCGCGACTAAAAGGGCGATGGAGGGATGCGGCCGGCGGAAAAATTTTAGTCGCGGTTGGGGACACCAACCGCGACTAAAGGGTCCCTTTAGTCGCGGTTGGTGTCCCCAACCGCGACTAAAGGTTTTTCCGAGTTTTTTTACTCCCACGCCTTTTTTTGGTTTGTAAAATACAAAAGAAAATGATAGAAAATTCAGAAAAAATTGTTTTCAGATTCTTGTTTGTTATGCAACCTACTATTCGGAGAAATTAAGAAATTCAAATTTTCAATTTTTTTGCAAAAAAAGTTAAAAAAATGGTAAAACCGCAATAACTTTTGCATACGACGTCGGAAAAAAACGTATAATATATCAAAAAAATTCTGGGAAAAAGTTACATCCGAATTCACCAGGGTTTACCGGTTAGCCAATTTTTAGATTCTCAAAATTCCAAATGAAAATACGAAAGTAGGAAGATTTTAGTTTTTGCTATAAATTATGGATTATATATTTTTTAAATTTTTCAAAAAAATAAAATTAATAATTGCATCCAGCATAAAGATTATTAATACTTTTACCCAATTTTTAGATTTTCAAATTTTTAGGTTTTAGGTTTGGCAAAAAAAAAATTTAAAAAATTAAAAAAATAAAAATAATAAAAATTAAAAACTTAATATTCATTTATTTATTCACGATTATTATTACATCATTATTTTTGTTTATGAAAAAAATTATTTGAAATTCAAACAATAAAAAAATGTGACATCGACCAACATGTTAATAGGATTGATATGATACTAGTATCACATACATGTGCGCGTAGCACTTGGATGCGGGACGGAATGGAACTCGGAAGTTAAGCGTGCTAGAGGTGGAGTAGTGGGAGGATGGGTGACCGAGCGGGAAGTTTGACCACGAGTAAGTAATTTGACTAGAGATAAGTGTAGTTAGAGATAGAGACTAAGCTATGCAAATAACTGAAATAATAGAAATTCTGAAAAAATAGAAAAAAAACGGAGTGAAAAAAAATTAGAAACCCAAATGAATAATTTTTTTTTAACGAAATAGCCTTTAGTCCCGGTTGGGGACACCAACCGCGACTAAAGGTCCTTCGCCCAGGCGCACGCTAGCCACCCACGTGGACGGACCTTTAGTCGCGGTTCGTAAGCAACCGCGACTAAAGGGGGGGCCTTTAGTCGCGCTTAATTGGTCGCGGTTGCGCAACCGCGACTAATGGCAGTTCCGAACCGCGACTAAAGGCCATTTTTCTACCAGTGGTTAAATTGTTTTTTCCTTCTAAAAAATTCATTTGCACTGTTTTTTCCAGGTCTGTTCATCAATCTCTTGGCATGAGCTCTTTAATTGCTTCATCATATCTGCATTGGAGTAACATAGGTCAACATACATAAATAGGATGTGCCGTACAATTTTATATGGAGCCTTTCTCATATTCTTTATTTTGTCGTATATACAATACGTTCTCTGTGTTTTATTGCCTGAGGATTCTCTTCGTGTTGTTCCTCTGGTTGCTCTACACAATTGTATGTTATTGAACGCAACAATTCTGGCGTCTATGTTGGATTTGTGTGAAATATTTGTAGTTTAACTCACTTCAGCAATGAAAGCTCTGTTTGTATCTTCTACTGGTGCTGATTTATCTTAGTACGGATACAAGTAGATATTTTGTCTTTGCAAATGCACCTCACACTGAAAGAAGAGAAGAAACATAAGATAGTTTCACGTTTACAGATACCATGGTGTAAAGGAATCTTGATGAATTTCTACACATGCTTGATTTTTCTGTGTAGAGAGGAGAGCTCTTGATTTTTCTATGTAGAAAGGAGAACGAAGCAGCAGCCAACTTGAAGATGTGAGTTTGGCCATGAGTAGTGTAAAGACTGGAAAAAAGAAAAAGAAAAACATACACAGAATGAAACTGGGCCTCGATTTGGATAAGATTAGGCCGCCACTGATCGGTGAGGAGGCACCCCAAGGGGCCCAACCACTAGTAGTAGTGATAAATTCCATGCTAGTATGGAGCTTTTAGAGTTTGTGCTTTATACCGGTGTTTGTGAGTTGCTATCCTATATTCGATATATAGAAGAAAATAATGAAGCACTTAATATGATCCATAGTGAAGTGCATCCTATATATTGTTATCTCCAAGATTACTTTCATGAGAATGCACTGATAAAAAATGTTCACGAGCGAGCCAACTGCCGTGGATGAACTTAACATTTTTCAGGACTCAAAGAAAGAACAAGATGAGGATGCACACCACGGAGAACTTACTATAGTAGATGGTATGAATATAGTTTCCACGTGGACTAAGTTAGATGATTACGAATCATTATTTTGTGATTCCTATCAAACATCATGTGACAATTGTATGCCTGATAGTCACTTTACTTTTCAATAAAAAAATGCTCCTAAATAACCCTAAGTATCTTATGCTAGTGACGTAGTCTTAGAGTATTTGGTTTATAAAGATTCCCATCATCTACTCGAAAAATTTCAAGAATATATGAAGAGTAGTGATAGTAAGTCTTTACAAGAAATATTTTATAAGTTGCATGGTATAGTTGACTACTACGAGAAACATCTTAGTGATACTGCACTTGTGCTAGAGAGTAGATAACAATGCGAATTCGAAGTTTCGAAAAATAACCATTTGCAGGAACCACAAGATAGAGAGGAGGAAAACCAAGAAGGTGAGATTGACAAAGAGCGACACACTATACATACTATGTTTGATTATGATGCCTCTCTTCCTCTCTGGTAATGAATCTTATAATGCTAAATCTGATGAAAATATATCTATGTAGGCCTTGTGCCTAGACACTCATATGGAGAGCGTTAATCATGATGAACTAGAGATAGAACTTTGTTATGAATCTTTCAATGCTAATATACAGGGACCTAAGTTACTCCCTGTTGCAAAGGGAGAATACTATGAAGTGTTCCCCTACAATAGTAGCCAAGGTAAAGTTTTACAAGTTATGTATAAATCCCTAACTCTTTTTGCAGCCACATGAGGAGACATATTTACCACGCCCGATGCATCCGTACTAGCTTAAGAGCGAGAACCAATTTATCTACATGATGTGATGCACCGTAAGTGGGTACGACTTTGACCGAGCTCTCCTACAAGGTGCTCCACACTACGTTCGAGGTAAGTGTCACAACAGCACGGGTCGACATCCCTTGGGATCTGGGGGATACAATATGGAGCATCTAAGCCTGGCTATATGGCTTTAAAGAAAACTTTTCTTGGGAGACAACTATGAATTCATTCTTTCTTAATTTTGTGTCTAGAGTTTAGTTGCATTCATTTTTCATTGGCACTTTGTATCCTTGCATGTTTTTCTATTAAAGTTGACTTGGGCTAGTCTTCAAAAGGTAGAACTTATTTATTGCTCTAATCGTGAATTACTTCATTTGTTAAGCTTCTATAAATTTATATATATGTCTTGTTGGGATGCTAGACTAACATTTTAGGTCAGCTTCCAGGTGTTTTAACGAGCAGAAGTACGGGCACACCTACCTGTATCACGTGCACGTATTGACCCTCCTTTGCGACAGAAGAAACTAGAAAGGATACAATGAGTTTAACTAGTAGTGGTACGGACACACCTGCTTGCCCGTACCGCCCCTGCATCGCGACCAGAGAAAAGCAGAAGAAACTACTGCAAGCTTAACGAGCTTCGGTACGGGCGGGACTTACCTATACCGCTCGCCCATACAGATCTTGCTTCGAGACACAGGAAACTTGATGGATTTCCAGAAGTTTTAATGATAGCTAGTACGGGCATGCACACCGTACCACCTGGCCGTACCGACTTTTTCGCCTTTAAGGTAAGATGAAGAGAAGTTTGAAACAACAAGTGTTGAATTTCCATTTCCTTTCATCTACCTTTGAAACTCCCTAGCCTATAATTCTTGGTAGTACTTCATGCCTTCTTTTGTTTCCTTTTCTCGGTTGGTTGAACGAACTCCGTTCCTACACCAAATCGAGTGTTTTATTTCATTTGCTATTTTTGCAGCGACTTGAACCTTGTGTGAAGACATGTACGGTATGGTTTCATCCGTGCAAAAACCCGCATAAGCTACTTGGTTGTTTTCATTGATTTTAAGTAAAGGTCCATGTCCATTGAAAGAGAGGTTATTTGTACTTCAACGGTAAAGTGTGTCACCCTTGCTTTCACTGAAGCTTGGGGAGGTAACCACTTCTCACACTCTCTTTTGGTAACTGCATTTTATCCTTTATTTTGGTGACCTATTCAAGTTTAGTATTATATTCAAATTCATTCCTATTATACAAAAGGGTCCAGATAGACTGAGCAAAAAAGGGCTTCATTTCGATTCTCCAATTTGGAAAATTCAATATTAATTTCCTTCGTATGAACTGAAAAATACGATGACTCAAAGAAGTTCCCTACCACAAACTTTGTGCCGCGCATTACTTAGAACAACTAGGAAAGAGATAAGATAAGCAAGAAATCAAAATATTCACAATAGCGGAATAGTTGCAAGGTTCTAAGCTTGGGGATGTTACTTTTGCATTTTTAGAGTCTTGTGCAATGTTATTATTCGATAAAGTTTTTGTGCAATCATATATCCCGCTTCTTTTGAATGCTTACTAAGATATGTTTCATTCATACTTATGTAAGGGATACACTTGTTCATGTTAGACCCCATAAGAGGTAAGTTTGAACTTTGTTGCACCTAGTTTAATTTCTATGTAGCTTGTGATATCATTTGTGATCCTCTTAGAAACATTGCCATGATCTCTACATTTCAAAAGAAAAATTAATTAATAAAGTAGAACATGATAAAGAATCTCTTAATGATGGCTAGAGTGTTTTAGGATTTGTCTTAAGAGACTATCCTTAGAAGTAGACTTAACCCCGGTAATTAATGATTGAACCATGCTTTGCGGTAACTGAGTTGTTTGATTGAACCCTGTTTTGCGGTAACTGAGATTCAAGCCAAAAATACCTAAATAAAATGAGATAATTCTTTCTGCGTGTTTTCCCACTTGCATATCATAGACAAATCTTCAGGCATTTGAACGATCTATTGATTTGATAAACGTCTGTAATAGTAATGTCATGACAAGTAAAATGACTCCATGAATATCTTGTGCCGCGTCCATGGGACGGAGGACACCGGTGTTTGCACCCCCTTTTTTGTTCGGTAGATGGGCGCTCGGCGTGGCGATTTGGATCAAGCACAACACATAAACACATGATCTTTTACCCAAGTTTAGGGCGCAAGATACGAAACCCCTACGTTCTGCATATATGGTCTCCTTTATCTTGAGCAACGTACACGAGGAGCTGATACTCCTCCTTCCTTCGCTTCCGTTACAAAAAAATTCTCCTCATCCCCCCCCAAGCCTAACCTTCTAGCTGGCACGAAATCGTCCTTTTATATCCAAAGGGGACTCCACAGACAAGGTGTTTACGCATGTGCTCCAAGTGGCGGCCAGTGAAGCGGGTGGAAAGGTGACCGAATCATTGTCACATGCTCACATGGCCCAACCATCCCTGAGGTGACGCATTTGATCCGTCTTTTCACCTGCGGGTGCAGAGGCTGCATCCCTGCTGTGCAGCGAAGATGCCGGTGGCCTCCTCAGGAAGTAAGTGCCAGTTGTATGACATGCTCCTCTGGGGGAAAGGCACATATCCGCTCCCGGAAGCTCCATGCGTGTCGACCGGGGTGTCGAGCAATGAAATGGTGTAGCCGGGGTAGAGCCTTTCCTATGCGCGGGTGGCCTGCCTGGGCTGGCATATAGCCGACAGAGAACATTCACGGGGCGAGATCCTCGACGAGGACGTAAGGTTCATTCCAATGACATCTTCGAGAAGCTCCACAATAGGAGATTCCCTAGCCTTCTCCTCCAGTCAGAGCAGCAAATCCCGCCACCCTCGGAGCTCCTTAGGTAAGCTTGGTGCAGAACCATGGCGGGTGATGGAGCCTTTTATAACCGGGGAGCCGCTTCCTCCACTATCTTGGTCCTCCGGCAAGGCGTCGTGCGCTACATGCCTCATCTCTTCAAGCAGTGTGCCCACCCACGCGTCTTGTGGAGTGCACCACTACTAGGTCCCTGGTGTGCCACTGCTAAAAGCGGGAGGTGTGCCACTGGACAAAAAAAGTGTGCCAATGCTAAAAATTGAAATTTCTGGATCTGGCACATTTTTTCAATTTTTTTGCTTGTTTTTGTTTCTCATTTTTGTTGCCCGAATTATTTGTCCAGTGTCTCATTAATAGCCTAGCCTCCAGTGAGGATGGATGAGAGAAGGGAGGAGAGGTGAGGATGGATGATGGAGGAGAGGAGGAGGGTAATCGAGGACTGCGGGAGGAGGGAGGGCGGAGGGTCTTCAGAGTTCACCAGAGAGGAAAAGGGAGGCCAGAGGGTCGTTGGCGAGGAGTAAGGAGGAGTGGATGAAGGAGTAGAAGGAAGGAAAGGAGAGGATGAGGAGGGGAGGAGAGGAGGAGGAGAATAGAATGTGTGGAGGGGAGGGAGGAGGTAAGTGGCCGGCCAAGCATGGTGCGCCACTGCTAAGTGGTTCCCAAATGTTTCCATCACCCCCTGCTATATATAGCAATGGCGCACCATGTAGAGGTGCACCACTGCTACGTCAGATAGCAGTGGTGCACCAGTAAGGGATGTGCCACTAGTAAGCTTGGGTGAGAGGTGGACCATGGCAGATCTTTAGTGGTGGCGCACTACTGGGCTGGTGCACCACTGCTAACTTGCCTACCAGTGGAGCACCACTTTGTGGTGCGCCACTACTATATAGCAGTGGTGCACCAGTAAAGTGGTGCGCCACTGCTAGCAATCTATGGCTAAGCCTTTTTCTAATAGTGTGATGGAAAGGAACTAGGCAATGTATTTATACTCTGGCGGCGCCCCTCCACACCACCCCTCCTCCCACCTCCCCTCCCCTCGCCGCCGCCAGAGGGCATCGTAGGGCCTCCCTCTCCCTTGCGCGGTGGTGGCGGCGCGTGTCGTCCACTGCCGGTGATGGCGCCGGGCTGGGTGTCGGGCGTGGCGGCGCGGAGCTTCGGCGTGGGCATGGCGATGGTGGGTGGCACATCCTCTGCCCTGTTGAGCTGGTGGAGGCGTCGGCGACGCGAGTGAAGACCGACTCGGCCAGATGCACGACCAGCGGCGGCGCAACGCTTGCTTGGGGCTCGGATTGGAGGTCACCTGGTGGGTTGGTGGGGGCTCCTTGGGCCTCCTCGGGTGCGTACCAAGACAGGGGCATGGTCCCTTTCGACCCCAACTCCGTCCCAGATCTGCTGACATCTGAAGCCGTGCCGGATCTCGTGGTCGGTCGTCTTCTTCGCGGCCGGTTAGTGGCGTGGGGGCTGCTGGCCTGGCATGAATAAAGGTGGTTGTCCTAGGGTCTTTCTTGTGGAAAGATGAAGACCTTCCTGAAGTCAGTGCCTCTTGATCTGGCCGGAGTGGTGTGTTCCAGAAAGCTCCGCCGGTAGATGTAACATCGCTTTTTTTTTTGCGTGGAGTTCGCTGGATCGGTGGTATTCGGTTGGATGTGAAAGAACATCTCTCACATTATGTTTTGGAGTGTTTGATGTCAATATATGTGATACACTAATGTTTGATCAAGTGGTGCAGAGATTATATATATACATATATATGGGTGTCTTCTGTGAAAAAGCAAGACAAAAGGAAGGAGAAAAAGTTTCACCGGGCCGGATATTTGCAAAATATCCGGGCCCCCAAAATCGGCTAAGGACTTTTGGCGATGTGTCTCAGTACTCCCCTGGACATGAGCCGAATTTTTGGCCAGACATTTGCCCGGAAATTCCCCAGGGCCGGACTTTTTGGGGGGGTCGGATTATCCGGCCCCAACTTAGGCCGGATTATCCGGCCCTCAAAAGTCTCCAACGGCTGGATTTTGAGAGGGGGTATTTATACCCCCCTTCTTCTTCCTTCCACCTTGCTCAATAATTGCACAAAATTCTGCCAAGCTTCACCATTAGAGCCACCTCAAGAGCACAAGATTTGCAAGTTCTCCTCCTCCACCCAACCAAACCTCTTGATCTTTGGAGATTCGAAGGAGAAGACACCGATCTACATCCTCACCGAAGCGATTTGCATTTCCCCCTCATATGCTTGAGGGCCCCCTTACTAGTGTTCCTCTTTGGATCCCTAGTTTTTTGTTGTTGATGTATTCTTGTTGATTGTTTTGTTGTTACAGATTTGGGAGCCTCCAATTTGGTTGTGGATGTGTGCCCCAAGAACCTTATAAAGGTCCGGTTTCCGCCTCGAGGAAATCCCTTAGTGGAAGTGGGCTAGGCCTTCGTGGCGTTGCTCACAGGAGACCTGAGTGAAGCCTTGATGGCGTTGGTTTGGCTTTCGTAGCAACCACAGTCCTCCAAACATAGACGTACCTTCTTGCAAAGGAAGGGAACTACGGGAGTCAACTCTGTGTCTCTGCATGCTCCACTCTCGGTTACCTCTATCCTATTCTATCTCCTATATATTGCGTAGCTATATCTTGCTTAGTTGTTAACCTTGTCATATAGGTAAATTCACATAGTTGCATATCTAGAGAATTTACCTTTGTGTCAAGCCTAAATTGAAAAAGAACTAAAAATTGGTTAGCACCTATTCACCCCCCCTCTAGGTGCGGAATACGATCCTTTCAATTGGTATTAGAGCCTCGGCTCTTATTTCGGGCTTAACTTCCTAAGAGTATGTCGCACGATGATGTTACGGAAGGAGCCGCAAAGCCGGTTTCTATGGATGATCTCAAGTCGTTGGAAACATCCTTGAGGTCCTCCATGGAAGCTCAAATGGAAAGCATAAAAAAATTGATTTCTGAGCTTTCGCCGCGGGCTCCCGCCGTCATCTCCACCATAGAGGAAAAGGACAAGGGTGCGGTAGAAGAGGGAGATGCTTCGGTATTACCCTCCTCTACCACTCCCTTGAATGGTGATAACTTAAACACTATTAAAACCCCCATTGCTTCTCCTAGGGGAACTAGTGGAGGTGCTAGCTACAATCAAGTGGCTCCGCCTTTCCTATCTCCCGATATCCTGGTTCCTCATCCTCTTATAAACGTTCGGGGCGACCCACCTAAGTTTAATGATAAAGATTTCGATACATGGCAATTTGAGTTTCGCTCTCATGTTCGCAGTGCCTCCAATGAACTTTGGAGAATCATCTTGGAAGGGTTCAAGCCTTACAACCCCGACAAGTTGACTAGAAGAGAAGCGGTTGATAATCAACTCAGCGACATTGCCTTGCACATGATTCAAACTAGTGTGGGGACAAAGGAATTGTCTCGCGTTCGGAATTTCTCCACTGCCAAGGAAGCTTGGGATGGTTTGGCCGCTAGTTGCATGGGAAGTGAAAGCATGAGAAGGAACAAGTATAATGCCCTTCGGAATCAAGCCGAAGGATTCACGAGGCTACCGGATCAAGATCATGAAGTCATGTATAGAAGACTTATCACCGTTGCCGATGCTTTCCGGAATGTGGGTGCCAAGCACATTGATGACTCTTGGATCAAAGATAAGTATATTGATTGCATGATGCCTTTTGAACCCGTTGATGTCAAGTCTCTTGTTGGGAGAGAATGTTTTTCCTCTCTCACTTCTCAACAAGCGGTGGATGAGTTGCAAGCTCTCAAGGTGCTTGAGCAAAACTCCCATGATTCTTGCAATGGAGCTATTGGGATGTCAAAAGGGACCAACATTGCCTTGGAGGTCAACTCCGTGGAAGAAGTGAACCCTCAAGAACCATATAGGACATCTTGGAGTATGTCCTATCCGGATGATTTGGAATACCACTGCAATGACCACATGGCATTCCATGCAAAAACCTTTTGGGTTGATCCATCCAAGGCCAAGGAAGACAACATCAAGAGAAACAACTCAAGTGGGTTCAAGAGCTCGGGGCCAAAAACAAGATCGTGCTACAATTGTGGTGATAAGCGCCATTTCATAGCCGATTGTCCCTATGAGCATAGAGAAACTCATGGTGGAAGGCTCATCCCCAAGGACAAGAGCAAAGATTCAAAGGCCCCTAACAAGAAATTCTACAACAAGAGCAAGAAGGGCAAGAGGCCATCAAGGATTGTGCTAGTGACTAAGGAAGAATATTCATCCGATGAAGTTGAAAGTAGTAGTGATGAAGAAGAAAGCTCTAAGGAAGTGGCCGCCATTGCAAACACCAACATTCCCTCTTCATCTCTCTTTGAATACCCCAATGAGAATCCTCATATCAAGAATGCACATTGCTTCATGGCAAGGTCCACCTTGGACACATCTATTGTGGTATCAACTCAAGAAGAATATACCTCCGGAGATGATGATGTTGATGATGAAGAAGATGCAACTCCAAATGGATTGGTTGCCCCTGCCTCCCTCTCCACCAACTCTTCATCACCAAGTGAATCCCCCAATGAAGTCATTCATGTGGAGAAGAAAGTTGCCTCATGGCTAACACTACTAGGAAATGCCTTACCGCCGACGTCCCAAAATGCCTTACCGCCGGCGTTTTCGAATTCGCCGGCGATCACCTCGCCGGTGGTAATGTCTTATCGCCGGCGTTTTCCAAATCGCCGGTGGTAACTGCCGTTATCCCCGGCGCTTTCCCCGAAGCGCCGGCGGTAATGACTTAGCACAGGCGGTTTGCAAATTCGCCGGGGGTAATCTGTTGCAGTGCTGGCGATTTCAATTTAACCAGGGGTACAGTTTAGGGGCGCCGGTGGTATTGATTACAGGATTAAAAAAATAAAACTCGAAATATACACCAGAATACACACAGAATACACAATATACACCAGAATACACAGAATACACACAGAATACACAGTTATATAGAAAGTCCCAAATGTTCATAACATGCATGCATTAATAACACAAGTTTAGATACTAGATAGTTGACCATATGGTTCAAACTCGAAGTAGCACATGATACACAAATACATATAAGTCCAGTGTCGATGACCTAGCTAAACAACAATGACATAATAAACTAGAGAGACGGTGGCGGCAAGCAGCATCACGATGAAAGGGGTCCTCCACATCTCCCTCCTCTGTCCTGCTCGAAAGTTGGCGTATCGAGTTTCCGCCTCCTCCAAAGTGTTGTACCCCTTGTAGCTGTTGCTGCTGAAACGGTGGACCTGCCTCCTACAGTCTTCCCAGTCCTCGTAGACTCCAGGAACCCTGCCGTGGTAGACGACATAGTACGTCATCTATGCAAACACAGAAAAAAGAAATGAAAGTTGTTAGTACATTAGTAGAGAGAGATATAACATAGAGTAGTGCAAAGAAAAAGCATGGAAATTACTTAAGTAATTTTATGACTAACATTTGCAAAGGACAAAAGTGTTTGAGTCAAGTCGGCTTCGGCGGGAAGGGACGGATGCCCTCGAGCGTGTTGAATGTTCTGTCGTCACATCCATCTTCTAATCGGCCTTCTGTCTCGGCCTTAGAAAGTGCGGGACCATAGTGGAACAAGCCACCATTACCGCAGACATCCCTCCAGAGTATTGTGCAAATGGTCCGCTGGATGGCACGGAACTCGGCTCTCACGTTTTCATCGGTGGTGTCCGCCATGTTCACGAACATCCGCTGAAGACTGGATGGCAACAAGAGATCGTTCTGAGACCTTACAATCGACCTCATCTGTAGAATGGCAAACCAGGCCGCCATCCCATTGTCATGCGCTGATTGCTTGAGGCAGGGGAACTTGGTTATGTGGTTGCACACATAGCAACCTTTCACTTTCTTCTCATGCCTAATTTTGTCGATGCCAACCTCGGCTATGAAGCCGCTGAGGGCCTTATCAAGTGTAGACTTAAGGTCGGTGAAGTCCTTGTCCGGATCAAGCCCGGAGTCGAGGTAACTGACATGTGAATGATACGGGTGAAAGAGGAGGAGGGTGCAGTACTTGAATCTGCGCAAAATGGAAATAAACCATCATACTCGATCAACTATGAAGGAAATTCATGAAAGAATGTAATAGAAGGTACTCTAGTAACCAAATACTTACTCGCGGAAATATGGTATGGCAAAGCATTTCTTATCCTTGTTTAACACCAAGAAATCCTTGATGTACTTCGCTAGAAACGCTTGTTCGTTCTGGACGACAGTTGGAGTCATGTAGAAGGGGTCCATGATAGCGATGTCCGCTGTGTTCTCCATGGCGATATCGTGCGCCATGCTGAGCGATAGGAGGCGGACCAAGTTTCGGTCGAGCTGTTGCATGTTCAAGAGCCTGAAGATGTCTTCATATCGAATGAACATCAAGTCCGCAGGGTATGTGGTGACAAAGCCAAAGCCACTGTGCACCTTGGCCGTCAAAACCGGGTACGAGGGATTTCTATCTCGAAGAAGTAGGTCCTCCTTCATTAGAACAGCATCATGCAAGCTCCTCATATCGGGCGTCACCTGCTGGACAATGTGTGCCGGCAGCATAGGCTGGCCTAGGTGATGCATCTTCCTCCACGGGGTCGGCAACTTGTCATTAACCACTTTTTTGCTTGCGGCAACATCTCCGGACTTCTTCCGCTTCCTGGCCTTCTTCTTACTGCAACTGGGAGTGGCGTTTTGTTTCATACCCTCCGTGGTCGCACCAAGGAGTGTCCTCGGGGTAAGCCCAACTCGGAGTGGAGCGGTGAAGGCGGTAGTGTCTTCCTGCTCGGGAGTTTCTTGTGAAAGGAACAACTTCTTCTTTAGCGTACGATCGGCGGGTGGCTTGTAAGGAGAAACCCCGTCGCCCTCCATCTCAGCGATGAACGTATCGATTGGAGCTTGATCAATGTCCAACGCGTTGCCGTGCTGACTCTCGGGCTGACTGTCGGGCTAGCTATCGGGCCCAAAAGGACCACCAGCCGGTGGAGGACTCGGGGTAGCCGTCGCATCCTGAGGAGTGACCATGCCATAGCTTGCCTCCGAACCTGAGGCGGCGGTGTTCAGCCGAATTAGGGCTTTCGGCCATAGAAGGATGTGATTCTTGAGGTCCCCGAGAGTGAGCAGGGTTTCCGTTTCCGGGGGTTGATAAGGAGGATGGAGGTCTTGGCATCCCGGTAACGACCGGTTCACGCGAACCCGGCTCACGCTATCATCCATCCTGACGCAGTGGAAAATCCGCTGTGTTGGCAGGATGACACTGCCGCTCGCTACAGCCTTCAACTTGTTGTCCACATTCAGTAGCAAGGTGCAAGGAGTCGCGTTCTCCTGTGAAAACATGTGACTGAGGGGAGACGACAAAGTAACTAATTTGTAGAGCTTGAGAGACTAAATTAATTACCGTGAGGGCGTCGAGCTCGGCTCGCGTTGAAGGGCCGAGGCCAGGCGTGCAGGTGACTGAGGGGCTAGTACTGTGGCCCCCCAGGTATGGCGAATCCTCTCTAGCGCCGACATTGCCGGCGGGTGGAGTCACCAAGTTGGGTGTGCATTGAGTGTGTCTAGTTGGAGGCCGGTTGTCCGAGTTGCTGGCGCCTAGGCTGATAACCGGCATCGGTCCCTTTTGGCCGCCGGCGAAGTAATTCTTCATCGACAACACAAGATCAGGGATGATTTCATTGACCCTGGTGGCCACCGCATCATCGACCTTGCTAGCAACCTCGGCACTGACGCGTTGCTGAACCTCGACACTGACTCGTTGCTGAACCTCGGCACTGACGCGTTGCTCCATGGTTGTTTCCAAGTCGGCCACCTTTTTCAGAAGAGCCTCGTGCTCCCGGTCCTTCTGCGCCTGCCGCGACTCCTTAGTGCTTGCGGGCACGTCCAAGCCATAGTCGGCAAGCTTGCGACCTCCTCCGGCGCCGGGGACACGGTGGGGCTTGTCCAAAAGCGGCCGCGCCTTCACGGTGTTCAGACCCCTGATAAAAGGCGTGTCCCACGGGACTTTGCCCGTCGACGTCTGGGACGAGGAGCCAGCTGATTTGGCGGCTGCTTGTTCCGTCAACTGCCAGAAGTAACATGAACAATTTTAGAATGTAATGGACTTGGTGAGCAGTATCAAATTAATAAGCTGGTAAATTGCTTACCAGTGCTTTCTCTAGTACCATCACCTTCGCGTCGGCGACCAACTCAACTCCCACCACCACATCAGGTTTCGTGACACGTTTCCCAGCCAATTCTCGATGGTATCGGGACCTGAGATATGCCCTGAAGAGTGTTTGTACTTGGCAAAAGAGGGCTCGAGGCCAGCCTTTATGTAGGCATAGTCCTCCTTGTCCCATACCGGCTGCTTGCCTTCGAAGCCACGGCAACCGAGATTGTGGTGACCGATGTTCTTATCCGCCAGCTCCTTCCCCCAGGTCGATTGTCGTTTGGTGTACTCGAGCTCCTCGTTTTCCAAGAATTTATTATACTGCTCCAGCGTCATCCACGGGAAGTGGCGCTGGATCTCTTCCCAAGTCTCATTGTCACCAAGCATCCCCCTCAGCATGGTTT
Organism: Lolium perenne; assembly: GCF_019359855.2. NCBI lineage: Eukaryota > Viridiplantae > Streptophyta > Magnoliopsida > Poales > Poaceae > Lolium > Lolium perenne. The sequence continues at coordinate 337,781,076 of NC_067247.2, forward strand.
TATAACCGCTGAGGTTCTTGGAGAACTTAGAGAGGGCTCGTATGTTCACGATGTTATCCTTGGGATCCTCGTTCTTGTATTCCACAGGGAACTCATACCATGCGTGCAGCCGCGCAAGGAGTTGGGCCTGCAGATGCTACTTCTTCTTGGTTCGGAGTTTCGTCTCGTTGACGTCGACGACGTCCCGAAGGATTGCTCCCAGTTGGAGGCCGTACCCCTTCGCCACGTGCTTGGGCTCAGTAGGAAGACCGGTCTTGGCGTCCACCGCGGTGATTATGTCGCGAGTGGTGCCGACCCTGTTTGGGCGCCGCTGCTTCCATTTCCTCTTGGCATCGGTAGTAGTATCCGAGCTACCCCCGGCAACGCCACTGTCGGTGGTCTCGTCGGCAGCGGCCCTCTCATCCTCACCATCGTTGTGCATCTCATCACCCCCCTCCTCCGAGGACCCGTCATCGCTGCCTGGAAGTTCCTCCAGCTGATCCGAGACCATGAGCCTGTAGTGCTCATCCAACTTCCGCTGAGAAGACCCGTGAACGTCTTCGTTGGGGTCTGCAGAAGACGACATCGCTAGCTACGTGCTTCTGCCATGTATTTGGAACTACTATTAGTCAAAGAAAGAAAACAGGTAGTGTTTTAGGAACATGCTAACAAAGGTAGATGTGACAGCATTAGGCAACATACACATGCAGATGAAGCAGTATGTTATTAAACTATACCAACAGGTGACACATTTTTTGTCTGGAGATCAGAGAGTCAATTGATACTTCAAAAGCCTTCAACTATACCAACAAAAAATTTGGCATGACCTTTGCTAAAAAATGGTCATGCCGGAGTGCCAGAAATTCGCCGGAACGGAAGTTAATCGACATTCCGGCGAAACATTGGCACTCAATGTACCTGCAGACACATTTCACACAACTTTTCCTTCCAGACATATCAATATAGCAATGACCTGAGCCTCCAGCATATGCTCAGGTCTAGCACCACCACGTAAAGTACCCATAGACAAAAATGTCCAAGTAAATAACATGAAAATTTGTCCTTGCAATTGAAAAATGAAAAGTTATTACGCAATAGGGACCAGAAACTACTTCAGAATTTATTCGAGTTATGACATGTGTATCTTTACAGTAAAATAATCTATATAAGAGTAGCAACTCAGTTCACTGACGTAACAAGATTATAGTGCTGCCAAACATGCTACCAATACATGCTCACATCAAAGAAATCAAATACTGGAGGTGTTTGTGGCCTTAAAAACACACAGAATAATTAATCATCTCAGTTGGAAAAGTAAGGTTACTTGTTCACAGCCACAACTAGTATGTCCAAAAACCCTTAACTAACAACATACATATGTAAAAAGGAGGTTCTGCTAGAAACTAAGCATAAACAAAAAAGGTGCTGACAGAGAAGCATCAAGTAGTTTAGTATGAAGCAACTATGTCCATTATCAAGCTTATATATTGATGTAAAGCGTTAATAAACAGTGGATTATTCCGTACTTGATGAACATGCTAATGGAGATATTAACTTGGAGATTTATAGATACTGAATTGAACAAATATAGATACATATGGTGCTGAATCAAGTTTTGGCATCTAAAAAAAAATCAGCAAGAACTGACTCATTTTGATGCTACTGTATCTCTGAATTTCTGGTGGAACAATTTAGGCACAAGCTACAAGCACTGCCATGAGAATTGATATGACCTGTGAATGGTTTTCTATCCTTTTCACCAAACATCTGTTTATCTTAATCAACCTTCTTTACCTAGTCATTAGCAATAGCATATGGGTGGTGCATACAAAATAAAATGTGTGTTCATTTCACACAGGCTAATACTAGCTGCTTAGCTCCTTTACAAATCAGATTAGCTTCTGCATATACCTAGTTTATAGTTTGGATTTTAGAATCAGATAAGATAGTACTCCTTTATGATGCATTGGAATACATTGGATCATTTTAATTAATATAAAGATTGTGAGAATTGCATTTCAATTAATGAGTATTCAACTTGAAATAGGCATACTCATGCCCATGGGCCATTGTGTTCTTGCAGTTGAAAGATGCTAGAATAAATTGCCAGGCAATCACCAAATAATGTCTTACTGATTTTGTTCTTAAAGTTGTGATCCATTTACAATACTTATTATGGCTGAAAACAATCTACCATGAAACACATATTTTGATTTGAGCATCACATCAAAGAAATGTTGAAGATAGTAATAGAAATGTTAAGCCTAGTATCACTTGAAATTATACAAAAGATGACTACACTAGTATTATGGAATATTCTGCTTGTAAATAAGTACCAGGAAATTGCAATCACACTTTGTTGAGCCAGTTTTACCTAACATAGGGTGTTTCCATAGTTGTCTTCTCTTAATCAAAACACAAACTGCATCACCTTCTTTACCAAACTGTGTTTTTACACATTGTTTTCAGTTCAGCTTCACAAGATAAGAACATATAAGCTTGGGTGCAAAACTAATACCCATATAACTGAGGTAATGACATCTAAAGTCAGGTGGTGTCTAGGAATCAAACGTTTTATACAGGGGCTGTAAAGTATGCATTGTAAATTAAACTAGCAAGTGCAACAATGCAGTAAAGAGGTTTATTATTCATCAAGAAAACAAGGAACGGTAGAGGAGAGGGGGCAGAGGAGAGGACGCGCACCTGTGGAGAGGCAGCGACGGCGGCAGACGAGCTTGAGCGGCTGGAGGTGCAGGGGAGAGGCGACGGATCGAGGAAGACGGCGACGGATCGACGGCGGATCAACGGCGGATCGATAGCGGCAGGGGTCCTCGGGGTCAACGTCGGGCGACGGGACGAGGTTCTGCTTTCCAGGCGACGGGGGACCTAGCTACTGCGACGGAGGCCAACGGTGAGGAACAAGGAGAGGGGAACGGCGGCAAGGGAGAGGAGAGGGGGCGCACCTGCGGTGGGGACAGCAGCGACGGAGGCCAGCGGTGAGGAACGAGGAGAGGGGAACGGCGGCAGGCGGCGACGGCGGATCGACGACGGCGGATTTGCGGTCGATTTGGGGGGAACGACACGCGTGGCCACCAAAACGACTAAGTCGTGGACGCTTTACCCCCGGCGTTTTGCTGTAAACGCTGGCGGTAATGTTTGAGCCACTAACAGGTGGGCCCACGTGTATTTACCACCGGCGAAATCGACCAATTCGCCGGGGATAACAGGTGACACCATATTAATTCCGTCAACCAGGTTCATTATACAAAATCGATTCGCTAACGCAGTGGTTCCAGTCGGTTCTGCACAGCCGAAGCACCCAGGGTTCGAATCCCTGTGGGTGCAAAAAAGGCACCCTTTTTTTCTTTTCTTAAGACCTTTTTTTATTGTTTCTAGTTATTTAGATAAATTGTAAAGTCCTTTGGCAACCTTTTTTTTCTTTTCTTAAGACCTTTTTTTATTGTTTCTAGTTATTTAGATAAATTGTAAAGTCCTTTGGCAACATCCGATAAAATAAAGCAATGAAGGATAAATTGCGAGACATAAATTGATGATTTTAATTCTTGAATGACTTCAAAGTCCTTTCGAGGATATCCGATAAAAAACCAAGACATAAATTTAGGATACACTTGAGAAGGACAAATGGTTGTTCGAGAGATAATTATTATAAATACACAAATGACTTCAAAGTCCCTTCCGCTTGGTCCTTGTGACCCCACCGGTATCGTCGCGACTCCTTGTGTATGGAGGAACACTTGACCTAGGTAGCGTCGTCCTTCTTATTCTTAGTGTGTAGGTTCTATCGTCTTCATCGGGTTCTTCCATCATTGGGTCTCCAACGAGGCCGTCGAAGTCTTGCTCGTCGGCAACTCCATCCATTCCGACGAGGGCCCTTTTTCCTCTCCTTAAGACAACACGGCTGGGCCTTGACGGGTCAGTTATGAAGAAGCATTACTCGACGTGCTTAGCCAATACCCAAGGCTCATTTTGCGCGGTGGGGTTCTTGGTCTTTGATTTGGGGGGCAGTCGCATGGTGGTGACATACGCATCTTCTTTTGTGACGTCCGTAGCCCATCTGACACGAAACATCGGTAGCTTCTCCCCGACGTAGTCGAGCTCCCAGATTTCCTCGATCCTTCCGTAGTACCTTTTCTTCTCTTCACCCGTGTACGATTCCATCGTCACACCCGAGTTCTGATAGTCGCTTCTTTTGTCTCTCTCCTCTGTGGAGAATGTGTAACCATTGATGTCGTATTTCTGATAAGTCATGAGGTTGGGGGCGGGCCCACAAGACAAGGCCAATATCATTTTGTCTACGCCGCTTGCCATTGGTGGGGGATTGGCATCAATCTGGTCTTTGAACAAGCCGTTCATTCTTTCTAACGCCATCATGTTGTGAAGGAACGCGGGCCCAAGATCCTTGATATCGTCTACTATACGCACCAGCAGATGGACCATGATGTAAAATAATGCGGGCGGGAAGTACATCTCCATCTCGCATAGGATGGTGACGATCTCTTCCTGCAGCCTCCCGAGTTTCTTGACGGTTATCGACTTTCGAGTGATGACGTCGAAGACGTTACACAGGTCAGTCAGCGTCGCACGAACGTGCGGTTCCATTATCCCTCGGATAGCAACCGGAAGTATCTGCGTCATCATGACATGACAGTCATGAGACTTCATCCCGCTGAAGATTTTTTTCGTCGGGTCCAGCCATCTGCGTATCAGCCCCGCGTAGCCTAGGGAAAATTTGACTTCTAGTAGGCACTTGAAGAATTGTTCGAGCTCATCCTTTTGCGTTTGCGACCATCCGTCTCCTCCTCCCCGGTTTCCTGGTCAACCTAGGCAAAATGAAGCTCTTTTCTGATATCAAGGGCCATCAGGTCGTGTCTTGCTTTCGACCCGTCTTCGGTCCTCTCCGGCATGTTGAGCACAGTGCCAAGCAAGCTCTCGCACACGTTCTTCGTGATATGCATGACATCAAGGCTATGAGGCGTACCGAGGATCTTCCAGTACGGCAAGTCCCAAAACACGGACCTCCTTTTCCATACCCCCAAGAGCGGCCCGGGTTCCTTTTTCTTTCTCTTGTCTCCTTTCTTCCGCTTCTGGATCTTTATCTTACCCGCCGGAGGGCAATCTTTCCAGTTTTTCAACAGAGTATCTATCTCTTCGCCGCTTCTCCTAGGTGGAGGTCCCTTGACCTCATCCTTCCCATTGAACAGGTCTCCACGCTTCCTCCACGGGTCATTCTTGGGAAGCCACATTCGACGCCTCATGTAGACAGTTTTTGAAGACCCGGGATCCTTACCCAGCTGTAAAAACGGCGTCTTTTCCATGCACCTCACACATGCCTTGTGCCTGTGGCACACCTGGCATGCGATATATCCGTATCCAAGATAGTCCTGCACCGTCGTCAACAGTGCGGCTTTCATACGGAAAGTTTCTTGTCCGTAGGCGTCCCAAGTTTCTATCCCTTCCTCCCACAGAGTGACTAGCTCCTCCTTCAATAGCTCCAGATACAGGTTGATATCGCTCCCTGGCTGCGTCGGCCCTTGGATTAGCATAATCATGTGTATGTACTTTTTCTTCAGGCATAGCCATGGAGGGAGGTTGTACATCCATACAAACACGGGCCAGGTGCTGTGCTTGCTGCTTTGGTTCCCAAACGGATTGAGTCCGTCGGTGCTCGCACCCAACCTGATGTTCCTTGGTTCTTTCCCGAATTCTTCGTAATACTCATCGTCTAATGTTTTCCACTGGCTTGCATCCGAAGGGTGTGTTAGCACTGGGTTTTCAACCCGTTCCACATCACGCATCACCGCCTCCTTTCTTTCCGCGTGCCAGCGCATGAGCTTTGCTTCCTTGGGGTCCACGAAATACCGCTGCAGATTTTCTTGTCCCTCTCTTGTATCGAGATTCGCCACACTGTGGGCATGTATCGAGATTGGCATGCTCGTTCCGATATTTTTTTTTTTCGAGAGTACGCGAACGCGTACCATAATTTTATAGAAGGCAAAATGATATGTACAAAGGAGGCTCCCACTGCGAACAGGGGGTGCCAGCGACTCCGGGTACAAGGATAACTCTACTCACCCATTATCTAGGACTCCGACTCCATCAGCTACCCTAAACCTAGCCGAGATGCAGCTACACTCCTCCAAGATCAACTGTGTCATCCTCCTAGCCGAAAGCTGCCGCGGTGCGTTATGGAAACACCAGGCGTTCCTGTTCTTCCAGAGCGTGTAGGCCGTAGTGCAGACAAGACCATCGAAGTACCTTCTATCCGCAGCCCTAAATCTCTGTCTCTCCATGACCCACCAGTCCACCACTCGGCTGTTTTCCATGGGCATCTGGAAGATCAAGCCCAGGGCGCGTCCACAGCGGTGCCAGGTTTCCCTAGCCACTACACACTGAAGGATGATGTGATCCGCCGTGTCCTCCTCCTGATCACATACGAAGCATGCCGATGAGTGCTGCTGAAGTCTGAATCTAGCACGCCTGTCCGAGGTCCAGATCCTTTTCAGTGTTGCCAGCCAACTGAACAACTTGCTCTTGGGCGTGGCCTTGCTTCTCCAAATTGCTTCCCCAAGCTGGGACCTTACCCCTCCTTGCATGAGCATGCCATACGTGGATTTAGCGCTGTACTCCCCCGAGCTTGCCCATGGCCAGAAGAAGCGACCAGGGGCATTGTGGTCGCGCTGAATGTTGTTGATAGCGAGCCACAGCGCAATAACTTCCCTGACCCCCCTGGTTGCCAACGTTCCGGGGATGTCCAGCAGCCACCGATTCTCCACAAGTGTCTGGGCGACAGTCCTTGAGTTTTTCGTTCTAGTGCTAACAGTTAGCGAAAGGCCAGGGGAAAAGTCCTCCGCCGCACGTCCATCGATCCATCTGTCGCGCTAGAACAGGGTCTTGCAGCCGCTGCCAACAGAGATGTTGACAAGGCTGTCAAACACCTGTCGGGCTTCCGTATCCTTGTCCAACGGTAGGCCTTGCCACGGTCGACTTTCATCTGTTCTCTTGAGCCATTCCCACCGGACACGGAGCGCCAACCCCTGGGTCCGCAGGCACTTGACACCCAGACCGCCATACTCGAAGGGTTTGCAGACACGGTTCCAAGCAACCAAGCATTGTCCACCAGCGGCCCTATCTTTAGCGGCCCAGAAGAAGCCGCGCAGACTGCTGTCGATCTCCTCCAACAGCCAAATCGGCGCTTCCGCCACCAGGAGATGATGGATGGGGCGGGCCGCCATCACAGCCTTGACAATCGTCAGCCTCCCAGGTTTGGCGATTAGCCCCTTCTGCCAGGCAGGGACAATGCGCACTGCCGCGTCGAGCATGGGCTGCCATGCCCACCTCCTTCCTGCACTTCCTGCCCAGTTCCGATATATTACGCAGTCACTGATGCATGCGTGGTATTTCTGGTGCGGTAAATCGAGAGGGCACACAATTTTCTTGGCCTCCTGTAGGCTACCGGCACACATGTTATCTTTAGGAAAGTGGATCTTAAAGTATCCGAAGAGTTCGTCCACGCTTGTGTCCGTCCATTTGTGCTTTGCCTTCATCTCCATAATATCGAGAGCGTATCTTAGACGGCTCTCCTCCGTCCCACGAGCTGCATCGTACAACGGAGTTCTCGAGTCTACCTCGAGTTGATCTAGCTTAGCCTTCCGTCTACCAGCGATTTTGGGGTCGGTCGATGTGTTGCTAAGAAGAAGTACTTGAACATGACGGTCCTGCATGGCCGCGGTTAGCGGGGTATTTCTACTCATGTCCTCGTCGGCCGCATGTTCTTCCCGGCCTTCTTGATCACCATCAACGTGTGCACCATCCTCTTCAACCTCGTCTCCATTGTCGTGTGGGGCATCCTCTCCATCACCTTCGTTATCATCATCTCCACCATCATCATCTCCATCATCATCACCATCGATATCATCATCTCCATCATCACTCATCCACTGAGTATGCCCCTCCATGAAACTATACCTGAGCAGGTGTTGATTCACTATGCCTGAGAAGGGGTCAAACAACGATCCTAGCTTGCATCTTCGACAAGGACACATTATATCCTTTCGCTTTTTTCGATACATGTCGGCCGTCGCGCGTTCCACGTATCTATCCACGACGCTTTCCCTCATCGTGATGACCATCGCCGCCTACAAGACAAGATACTTGATTACACACCACCGTCTCGGTTTTCACGGAAAAAATTCGGCATGACCTTTGCTAAATATTGTCATGCTGGAGTTCCAAAATTCGCTGAAACGGAAGTTAATCAACATTCCGGCAAAACATTGGCAACTCAATGTTCCTGCACGCGTAAACAAATGCAAAATAATGCATTTACATATATGGACCACCTTTTGCCACCACTAGTGATATAACCGCGAATTTTCGCCAACACATGAACATTCCACTCATTTAGTTATGTACCTATTAGTTGACGCGACGTCCAAAAGCACCGGAGAGACGCCACACGTCGACTTTAATGCTTGAGAGATCTAGCTAGATCTAGTGGAAAAGGTGGTGGGAGGAGATAGATCTAGATCTAGATTATGCAAATCATGCTAGAGAGGCTAGGTAGTGCATGATTTGCTCAAATACATCATATTTTATTGGTTGAAATAGCTAAAATGGGTGGGGGAATGAGCTAACTAGTGCCTGGGGTGATTTGCCATCACATATGAGTGTGTGTGGGTGGTGGTAGGTGGCTGGTCGTCCTAAATGGACATGCCCAGGTTACCGCCGGCGCCTACAAACGAAATTGCCAGCGGTAGGGCCCGTTACCGCCGGCATCTGCTGGCCGAAGACGCCGGCGGTAAGTTAAGGCCGGGTGGCCCACCCTGGCTCGGCGATACCGCCGGCATCTACTGCGCACGTTCGCCGGCGGTACAACCCAGTATCCCTGGCGCTTTGGGCCCAATTCGCCGGCGGTAAGGCTAGGCCCAAATGGGACCCCGTGGCCCATTGCACCCCCGGCGCCTCCGTTTCCATTTCGCCGGCGGTAATGGAGCCACCCCCGGTGCCGTCCTACCTATTTCTCCGGCGGTACTGTTAGCCCCCCCTGGAAGGTATTACCGCCGGCATCTTCAGCTCGTATTTGCCGGCGGTAAGGAGTGCGGCTATAAGCCTTTTCCTAGTAGTGTAAATCTTCCGAGGTATCATCTCCTAACCCCTCTATGCCCAACATATCAAATGATCTAGGGGTTGATCATGCTAGTTTAAAAGTGAAACAAGAAATGCTTGATTTTGATGAGTTCATTCTTAACTTACAAGGTGACACTAAAAGGCATGTTTCAAATCTCATGGTTCGTCTAGCACAACTAGATAATACTCTTGATAAAAAAGTCAAATAGACAGATAAGACTCTCTTGAAATACATGCCCTTAGAAATGCTCTTGAGGAAAGTCAAGAAACTATAGCTTCTCTTGAAGAGAGGCTAGAAACTCTTGAAGAGCCTCAAGATGAAATTAACAAGCTCACTAAAGCTACAGATCTTGCTAGGGCTAAGACTAAAGTGCTTAAAAAGGAAAAGGCCAAATTTGGTGTTGATCATGAGAAACTTGTGAAGGATCTAGATGAACTAGACAAGGCTCACAAAGCCTTGAAGAGTGAATACTCTCTCCTCTCCAACTCTAATGAGCAACTTCAAATTAGGCTTGCTTCATATGACATACCTAGTTCCTCTACCTCTTCATGTGATCATGCAAATATTATTAAGTAAAATGCTAGGTTGAAGGATGAACTTGCTAAGGCCTCCTCTCCCCAAAGTAAACTTTCGTTGGATGATCTTTTGAGTATGCAAAGGTCAAACAATGGGAAGGAGGGCCTTGGTTATATTGCCAAGGCAAAGAAGGCTAACAAGAAGAAAACCAAGCCCGCACAAAAGAAGGGTATCACTAATGATGAAGCCCCTAAGGCCAACATCATTAATGATGATGATGCGGGAATTGCTAACCCTCACTATGTTTTATTTAAATTATTATGGTGATGTTTATGCAAAATATATTGGTCCATATGATGGTTATGTTGCTTGGTCGATTTGGGTCCCAAAGACCCTTGTTGCTAACAAAAGAGGACCCATTGAAAAATGGGTACCTAAATCCAAGAATTGATCTCATGTAGGACTATGCCGCCAGAGGGTCAAAATGGGTACTTGATAGTGGATGTACAATTCATATGACCGGCGGCAAGAACCTCGTCAAGGAGTTGAGGCCCAACATAAATCATATCAGCGTCTCCTTTGGCGATAATTCTACATCCGAGGTATTGAGTTTTGGCAAGGTTGTGGCTGCACACAACATTACTCTTGTGGATGTCATGCTTGTCAAAACCCTTGGTTACAATTTGCTTTCCGTTTCCGCCCTTGGCAAGATGGGTTTCGCTGTCTTTATTGATAAAGATATTGTGGTCCTCTTGTGGAGCAAGACTCTGAAAGTCGCTTTCGTTGGGTATCGCGAACATAACTTGTATGTGGTGGACTTTTCGGGGACCACCACGGCAAGTGCAATGTGCCTATTCAGAAAGGCGGATGTGGGTTGGTTGTGGCATCGCTGCTTGGCCCATGTGAACATGAGAACTTTGCAAAGTCTTCACTAGGGGAACCATATTGTGGGACTAATGGAAAATGTGTCTTTTCCCAAAGATCGTGTTTGTAGGGCTTGTGTTGAAGGCAAAATGCATGACTCTCCTCACCCAAGCAAGACTATTATCTCTTCCAAGAGGATCTTGGAGCTCCTTCATGTGGATCTCTCTGGTCCCACCACTCATGCAAGTCTTGGTGCGAAGAAACATTGCTTGGTGATTGTTGATGACTACTCAAGATACACTTGGGTCTACTTTCTAAAAAGGAAAGTTGAGACTCAACAAATCTTCATTGACTTTGCCACCGAGGTGCAACACCAACACAACCTCCTTATAATGGCAATACGAAGTGACAACGGCTCCGAGTTCAAAAACTATACACTCAATGATTTTCTTAGTGATGAGGGGATTCGACATCAATATTCTACTGCATACACCCCTCAACAAAATGGTGTCGCGGAGAGGAAAACCGGAATCTTATGGATATTGCAAGATCTATGATGGCGGAGTAAAAATCCCGCTATAACTTTTGGGCCGAAGCCATCTCCACCGCTTTCCACTCCTCTAATCGGCTCTATCTCCGCAAGGGCTTGAACAAGACTCCATATGAAATACTCACCGGGAACAAGCCTAATATCTCATACTTCAAGGTGTTCGCGTGTAAGTGTTTCTATAAAATCAAAGGAGTTCGTTTATCCAAATTTTCTCCTAAAGCTTTGGAGGGTATATTTGTTGGTTACGGTGCCGAATCTCACACTTATAGAGTCGTTGATGTATCCTCCGGGATTATCATCGAATCTTGTACTGTGAAGTTCGAATAAAATGATGGCTCCCAAGTGGGGCAAGTTGATGTTTGTGTAGGTGATGAAATACCTCAAGATGCCATAGTAAGAATGGGTGTGGGATTTTTCCGCCCAATTGAGGGACACGGTGTGGCATCTCGGGAAGGACTATGCTCTACCACGGTGGAGCCCTCATCTTCTCAACATCAACAAACCCCATCTATTGAAGCTAATGATGGACCAACCCAAGAACAAGAACAAGACCCTCCCTCTAGTGTGCAAGATCAAGGACAAGATCAACCAAGGATTCATGATGGCTCCGATGAGTATCATTTGATATTTTCTCCTCACCAAACGATGTCCAAGATCAAGCACATGATGTTGAGTACTCTCAAGAAATTGAGGAAGCTCAAGTTGAAGGTCAAGACGGGGACCCAAATGATCAAGTTGATCAAGTGATACCTCCAAGGCCAAGAAGAACCAAGGAGGAGATCGAGGCTCATCGTCTAGCAAGAAGAGATAGGAACTTGGAAATTCTTGGTCACACTCATGACAAGGTCCTAAGTGATGTAAGAGGAAGAGTTTCCACAAGAAGGTAATTGGCTAACTTTAGCAATAATCATGCTTATATCTCCTTAGTGGAACCCAAGAAAGTATTTGAGGCTCTTGAAGATTCGGATTGGTTGGAAGCTATGCATGAGGAACTCAACAACTTCAAGCGCAACAAAGTTTGGACCTTAGTAGAGAAGCCAAAGGAGTGCCGCAATGTTATAGGCACTAAATGGATTTTCAAGAACAAGCAAGATGAGTTTGGAAATGTTGTGAGGAACAAGGCAAAATTGGTAGCTCAAGGTTTCTCTCAATTTGAAGGAATTGACTTTGGAGAAACTTATGCTCCTATGGCTCGCCTTGAGTCCATCTGTATCCTTCTTTCTTATGCATCGCATCATAACTTTAAGTTACAACAAATGGCTGTGAAAAGTGCATTTCTTAATGGTCCTTTGCATGAAGAGGTTTATGTTAAACAACCCCGGGTTTGAGAATCTCAACTTTCCTAACCATGTATATAAGCTTGATAAAACACTTTATGGTCTCAAACAAGCTCCTAGAGCTTGGTACGAGCACCTTAAAGATTTGTTGATAGACCGTGGGTTTGATGTTGGGCTAATCGATCCCACTCTTTTTACTAAGAGGGTCAATGGGGAGCTTTTCGTTTTCCAATTATATGTTGATGATATTATCTTTGGCTCTACTAACAAAGCTTTCAATGATGAATTTTCAAAGCTTATGACCGATAGGTTTGAGATGTCTATGATGGGAGATATGAAGTTCTTTCTTGGTTTTGAGATCAAGCAATTGAGAGAAGGGACTTTCATCAATCACGCAAAATATCTCCAAGACATGCTCAAGAGGTTCAAGATGACCGAGATGAAGGGTGTAGCCACTCCTATGGTTACTAAATGTCATCTTGCACTAGATCCCAATGGTAAATAGGTGGATCAAAAGGTATATCGCTCCATGATTGGATCCTTGCTTTACCTTTGTGCATCTAGACCGGACATAGTGTTGAGTGTTGGTGTGTGTGTGCAAGGTATCAAGCTTCTCCTAAGGAGAGTCACATGTTGTCTCTCAAAAGAATCTTTCGATATTTAGTTGATACCCCAAGATATGGTATTTGGTATCCTAAAGGCTCAAGTTTCATTCTCAATGGTTACACCGATGCGGATTGGGCGGGGGACAAGGATGATAGGAGATCAACCTCCGGGGCTTGCCAATTCCTTGGTAGGTCCTTGGTGTGTTGGTCCTCTAAGAAGCAAAATTGTATATCTCTCTCCACCACCGAAGCCGAATATGTTGCCGCCGCAAGTGGATGCACTCAATTGTTATGGATGAGGCAAACTTTAAAGGAATACGGTGTCACCTGTGACAAAGTGCCTCTATTATGTGACAATGAAAGTGCTATCAAGATTGCCTATAATCCGGTGCAACATTCAAGAACGAAGCATATTGAGATCCAGAATCATTTTATTAGGGATCATGTTGCCCGTGGTGATATTGAGCTAATCTATGTTCCTACCAAAGATCAACTTGCCGATATATTCACGAAGCCTCTTGATGAAGCAAGGTTTTTCTATTTGAGGAATGAGCTCAATATCATTGATTCAAGGAGTATAGCTTGACCATCTTGCAAACACACCTTTGTCTCAAAACTTTATTTGTTTTAGATGTGGGCATGGAAATAGGGGGAGTGCGGTTTAAACTATTGAGTTATCCTTCCCCCCATAATGCCGATGGTAAGAAATCATTCTCTTTATATCATATGTTGATATTTGAGCTTCAATGACGAGTATTGGTTTTGGGCCCAAGATATATCTTCGCGGTGCCAAACCATATCACTCCTACATGGTGGCCTAGGCCACCACACTAGTCTTTGTGAAGAGTTGGAGTTATTTGGATCTTATTTGGATTTTACTTGACATCTCCTTGTTCTTATGGGAAATCACTCTAGTTTGGCCTTCTTTGCTCGTATCATGCAAACTTGAGTGATCATGTACCATTAACAGTTTGAGCCTTCTAAACCTAAGCCTACACTCATCTATAAGCCATTTCCATCTTGCTCTTATGTCATGTTTTGGTAAAAACTTGGAGTTTGAGGAATTTCGGCCGGATGATCTAGGTTGCCCCATCTTATTGGTCAATATGCATATTATATGTGACGTGATACTTCATTGCATCACATATGGGCTTATGCAAATAACCAACAAAAGATAGGCAGGATTTCCGATGTTCTGGAATTCTCAAGGAAACCGGATAATCCGGCCTGTTGGCACCCCGGAAAATCCAGCCCGGCCTGATAATCCTCCCTTACTTAGGGCCGGAATATCAGGCCTAGGCTGGTTGCGAGGGGATTTGAGAGAGGCCGCGGGGTGGGCGGTTGCAACAACAACCAGTCCCCCCCCCACGTGCCCTCTCTCTCCTCCATAGCCGCTGGAGCTCCTCCTCCTCGCCGGAGCCACCCCGTCCGCTCCCTCCCGGTGTTTTTGGGTGGATCGGGTGCTCCTCCTCCCTAGCTTTCATCTCCTTAAAGCGGCTCCTCCAATGGATGAGGGTATGGCTCACAATCCCTAACCCTAGGTGCTGTGATTTATATGTGCTATTTTCTTGGTGGAGATGGTGTCTAGTTGTTCCAAATCATGTGTAGTATACTCCATTTGCATGCTATGAGGCCGATCTGGTTCTAGACAATTTTTTGCTTGAGATTTCTGCAGATTCGCAGGGCTGGATTATCCGGCCCTCGCGCCAGCCGGATTATCCGGCCAGGCCGGATTATCCGCCCCTCGGGGACCCCGGATTATCCGGCCTGGAGCTATGTTGCTGATGCAGTTTTGATTCAATCGATCATGTCTAAACTCTTACCGACTCATAGTATGTTTCTAGAGTACACTACTGTATCAATACATGACTTATGCGCATTATCTTCTCTTTGCTATCCATCTTTGTCTATCACAGGTGGTTCTCGGAGGCGTGCTAGGACTTCAAGGTCCAGTGATGAGTTTGCACAAAATGCTCCTCGCAAGTCCGCCACTCTGAGGCGGAAATGCAAGGCATCTAGGGAGAACTACAAGTCCATGGATAGTATCTCTTATGCTGCTATCCGACAGAAGAATTGGTATGAAGACATTGAGAGGGATGATGATATTGAGGACAAGCGTTTCTGGTGCATGGAGCAGAAGTACATCGTCAAAGATATATATGAACCTATGAAGAAAGTGAGACCTATGCAAGCAATTAATGTGGATCTTCTGGCTGTGAACAACCACTTTGAGGATGCGATTTGGGTCACTGGGAGGATGGGGTTGCAGGATCTTATGAAGATACAATGTGACTATAGCCCTGAGTTGATCAAGCAGTTATTTGCTACACTTGCCTTCAAGAAGGATGCAGAGCACACTATGCAGTGGATGACTGGCTCCACTCAATGTGAGGCAACCTTACGCCAATTTGCTTCGATTCTTGGTCTTTCTGAGGGAGGTAGTCACCTCCTTCATGGCCCTCAGAAGATGGATAAGATGGTGCTATTTGATCACTATGACGCATCTGGAACTGTTGGTTCTACCAAGGGGCTTCTTCCTATCTATGGTCAGCTGCTCCGCTTCTTTCGAGCCACCATTGCTCCAAGTGGTGGAAACAATGATGCTATCCGTGGAGCTCTTGTGGACCTTATGCATCTCGCCTTCCAGTGTGCTCGTGATGGTGATGAAGAATTGGATTTCACTCTTGATATCATGGACTTCATCTTCAATGAGATTCATGATGCCATGGTCTCCCGGACCACTATGCCGTATGCTCCATATATTCAGCTTCTCATCACCAACACTGCTACACTTACTGAAGACTTGGGTAGACTCCCTACAGAGAGTCACACTGTAAAGAAAGCCTACAAGAAGAAGCATGTTCCCAGTGCTGCACCTGCTTCTGGATCTTTTATGGGAGATGCCCGCTCTAGTGGCTTTGCACCCGGTCGCCATGTTGCTACCCCTGTGACTCAGAAGAATGTGAAAAAGTTTACTTGGTTTCAGCGCAATGTTCTGTGCATGAACATTGAGATTCACAAGGAAAACTATGAGGTCAGCCATCAGCGCTCAGAAATTCAGCATACTCAGGCGGTCATTCTTCACAGGCTCAGTGGTGAGCAAGGACCTCCGCCTCAGCCTCCAGTTCACCCCGCCTACAGTGGGTCGCACTCTTCCCAGATTCCTTGGGCTGATCTTGAATAGAGCATTCAGAGGGCCAGCATTGCTCGCCACTCTCCTCCAGCTGCTGACAGTGATGATGAGTATGTCTCCGAGGAGGACTCCGAGTGATCTCCATGGGGCGTGTAGCATCGCGCTTTTCCCCTTTTTGGCGTCTCGATGCCAAAGGGGGAGAAGTGTTCTATTAGGCCTTCTCTACGGGATTTGCTCGGGTAGGGCACAAGCATATGCGTTTACCATTCTTTTATAGCTTGTGTCCTCTTTTATATCATTTATTTGAGCTATTTGGCTTGGTTTGTTCGTTCAAAACTATGTGTTATGTGTCGTTGTGAGACATTATGTTAAGGTTTTCGGAATTCTATATGTTGAGACCAAGGTTTATGTTATGGTGTGGTATTTACATATATTCGGTATTATATATCTTCATATGGGTATGCTCTCTTTCACCTTGTCTAATCTATATATTTGCCTATGTCTCTTGCTTGAGCTCATGTTGGATATCTCTTGGGTTGAGGCACATCGCACCTATATGTTGTGCATTTTTATTCAAATGCAAATTACTTGTATTCACCTCCCCTCTAGGTGCGGTATAAGATCCTTTCAGGATGCACCCGTGCTTTTATTCCCGCCAATTGGTTCTGGAGGGAGCATCGCGAAGCTCTGTTCTTTCTAGCCATATGGAAACATGCTCCATTGAGAAGTTAGAGGCGGAGAATACCATGAGGGCCGGATTGGAGGACTTGCTATGGAGGTTCAAGTTTTTTAGCGCTGTTGAGGGGCTTGCTTGGTATTCTGGGTTTCGCAACAGTAGTATGCAAGAGGGGCGGAAATATAGGTGAATTTTCAGAGTCTTACCTTTCAGGATGAAAATCTAAGGTCTGGCCTTAACTGGTTGTGCCTGTCAATGACCTTGTTGGAGGCATTGTTTTGAAAGCGGGGCCTATCTTCAGGGAACCTAAGATCTTTTTATCGGGCGATGATAGTGTTGGTGCACTGTTACCTTCTTGGTGGCGTCGCTTTTGGAGAGCCTGGAGTTCTGGTGTTGTCTTGGTGGTGGATGTACCGTTGTTGCTAGAGCTAATTATTTTTTCTTTGTTTGGCTGTGTGCATCCGTAATGCTTTTAGAGTATTGCGTTGTTGCAGAGGTTGGGTGTAATTGGTATGTTCTTGATATTAATATATACTCATTATCGTAAAAATTATATGCAACAGTCCCCCTCACGTCTAGGATATTTTAGTCTTTAGCGTGGGTGATGACCCACAAGTATAGGGGATCGCAACAGTCTTCGAGGGAAGTAAAACCCAATTTATTGATTCGACACAAGGGGAGACAAAGAACACTTGGAAGCCTTAACAGCGGAGTTGTCAATTCAGCTGCACCTAGAAACAGACTTGCTCGCAAGAGTTTATCAGTAGTAACAGTTTTATAGCAGTAGCAGTAGTGAAATAACAGCAGCAGAGTAACAAAGACAGCAGTAGTGATTTTAGTAAACAGCAGGATTAAAATACTGTAGGCACGGGGACGGATGACAGGCGTTGCATGGATGAGAGAAACTCATGTAACAATCATAGCAAGGCATTTGCAGATAATAATAAAACGGTGTCCAAGTACAAAGCAATCAATAGGCATGTGTTCCATATATAGTCGTGCGTGCTCGCAATGAGAAACTTGCACAACATCTTTTGTCCTACCAGCCGGTGGCAGCCGGGCCTCAAGGGAAACTACTGGATATTAAGGTACTCCTTTTAATAGAGTACCGGAGCAAAGCATTAACACTCCGTGAACACATGTGATCCTCACATCGCTACCATCCCCTCCGGTTGTCCCAATTCTTGTCACTTCGGGGCCATTGGTTCCGGACAGCGACATGTGTATACAACTTATAGGTAAGACCATAAACAATGATTATCTTGATGAAGCAATAACATGTTCAGATCTGAGATCATGGCACTCGGGCCCTAGTGACAAGCATTAAGCATAACAAGTTGCAACAATATCATCAAAGTACCAATTACGGACACTAGGCACTATGCCCTAACAATCTTATGCTATTACATGACCAATCTCATCCAATCCCTACCATCCCCTTCGGCCTACAGCGGGGGAATTACTCACACATGGATGGGGGAAACATGGCTGGTTGATGTAGAGGCGTTGGCGGTGATGGCGGCGATGATCTCCTCCAATTCCCCGTCCCGGCGGAGTGCCAGAACGGAGACTTCTGGCTCCCGCGACGGAGTTTCGCGATGTGGCGGCGTTCTGGAGGGTTTCTGGCGACTTCGACTTCCCTTCTGGCGTTTTTAGGTCGAGGCCGATAAATAGTCCGAAGGAGGGCGTCGGAGGCCGGCCGAGGGGGCCACACCACAGGGCCGCGCGGGCCCCCCTGGGCCGCGCCGCCCTATGGTGTGGGGCCCTCGGGCCTCCACTTCAGTTGCCCTTCTGGCTCCGTTAGTTTCCTGGAAAAATAGGGCCTTCTGCATAAATTCCGAGGATTGTCCCGAAAGTTGGATTTCTGCACAAAAACGAGACACCAGAGCAGTTCTGCTGAAAACAGCGTTAGTCCGTGTTAGTTGCATCCAAAATACACAAATTAGAGGCAAAACAATAGCAAAAGTGTTCGGGAAAGTAGATACGTTTTGGACGTATCAACTCCCCCCAAGCTTAGCTTATTGCTTGTCCTCAAGCAATTCAGTTAACAACTGAGCGATAAAAGAACTTTCACGAACACATTTGCTCATATGATGTATATATTCTCATGCAATGGCTAATACTCAAGCAGTTCATAATGAGATGCATGCAAATAAGATCATCTAACAGCTATGTCAATCATGGAGAGGTACCAATAATTAATAATAAGCATCATGAATCATGTACATAAGCAGAATTGCAATGTTCATAAGAGAGCATGATAAAGTGGTATCTCGCTTGCCTGTATTTGATTGGCAAAACATAAATGCCCGGGCACCTCTGGAGTTCATAGAAAGACTAGAAGTAGTGATTGTCAAAAGATAAATGCATCAAAGTTATACCACAATCAATCATATTTTGAGACAAGCATATCATACTAAGAATGACAGTTGTGCTCTCAAGATAGTGCTCAAAGAAATAATGGAGACACAACATAAAAGTAAAAGATTGACCCTTCGCAGAGGGAAGCAGGGATTAACATGCGCTAGAGCTTTTCATTTTTATAAAGACAGGAGTAAAATTATTTTGAGAGCTATTTGTTGTTGTCAACGAATGGTAATGGGTACGCTAACTACCTCGCCAACCGGACTTTCAAGAGCGGCTCCCATGAATTATTGCATATTTATTTGGCACTCCTTCCAACCTTTCTTGCACAAACCATGGCTAACCGAATCCTTCGGGTGCCTGCCAACAATCTCATACCATGAAGGAGTGCCTTTTTATTTTAGTTTTATTATGATGATGACACTCCCCCCAACCTTTGCTTACACAAGCCATGGCTAACCGAATCCTTCGGGTGCCGTCCAACAATCACAAACCATGGAGGAGTGTCTATTTAAGTTAATTAATTCGGGACTGGGAATCCCATTGCCAGCTCTTTTTGCAAAATTATTGGATAAGCGGATGTGCCACTAGTCCATATGAGAGTCCGTCAAAAGTAAATGAAAAGGTTGAAAGCTAAACACCACATACTGTCTCATGAGCTATGAAACATAAACACAAATTGAGAAGCATTTTGAAGGTTTTAAAGGTAGCGCATGAGAATTTACTTGGAATGGTTTGAAATGCCATGCATAGGTATTTATGGTGGACACTTTTGGAACAACTTGGTTTTCAGGTGTTTGGAAGCACGAGCAGCGTTCCCGCTCAGTACAAGTGAAGGCTAGCAATAGACTAGGGAGCGACAAATCAAGAGAGCAGTAACTGTCATAATCATGCTTGCGGGAAAATAAATTAACGGAGGCATAAAAGTGATACAAGAACTCTGAAGCAATATAGATCATCGAGGCTTAATTGACTTTTTTGTTCAGTCATATGCATGCGTGAGCATGTGCCAAGTCGATATAAATGAATTATTCAGAGGAGGATACCACAATGCCATACTTACTTATGAATAAAAACAATGCAAGCAAACATCCATGACATGCTACTCATATTAATAAATTGGAGCTAAACATGAGAGATCATGAACTACTAGACTTTCTCAAATAACATATACCTCACATGAACCAACTAAGCATGCTCACATGGATGAGTATATGTACAAAAATGAAAACAAATAGAGTTCATACCAGCCTCTCACCACAATCAGATTGTCGTAGATCGTCATTATTGCCTTTTCACTTGTGTAGCTTGGATAATATGAAATGAAAACCACGCTCCAGCCACCGAAGACCATTGAACTCAAAAAGAACTTTACAAACCAAAGAAGAACAGCAAATATTTTTGGTGTTTTCAAATTAGAAACAAGAACAAGAGGAAACAAACAAACAAAGCAAAATCTTTTTGGGTTTTCTTATAGCAAACTGGCAATAGCAAATAAAGTGAAACAAATGCAAGAAACCAAAGCAAACAAATGGTGAAGAGAAATAACAGAAATATTTTTGGTCTTTTTGTGTTTTGGGAAGGAAACAAAGCGAAAACAAGAAATAGCAAACTAAAAGAAACACAGAAAAGCGAAATGGCAGAAATCTGCCAAAACCTGACAGCAGTACAAAAATCGATTTTAACAAAAATCTTACGTTGCTCAGATCGAAAAGTGTTCAACTAATGAAAGTTAGATAACAACCTGGGGAACCTGCACAAAAATTTGCAGCTCAAAATGACGCTCTGGGTATTTTTGACGATTTTTACAGTAACGTTCCAGAATCTGTTTTCAGGCAGCATTTCCCCAAATATCATCTTCCTCTCATTAGAAAACCACTCAAACGAACCAAACAAGTATGCGCAAGTATCTAGCAACCATAATATGCAAAGAATGAGTGATGCCGGTATACCTCCCCCCAAGCTTAGGCTTTTGGCCTAAGTGGAGTTCAACCCCAACGAGGGTCGTTGTTCCTCGCCGGTGGGTAGTCCATGGAGTAGTCATAGTAAAGCTCCTGTGCAGAAGAAAAGCGTGGAGGCTCCGCATATCCACCATGTTGATGCGAGGAACTTGCTGCATCGGATGATGAGTCGAGGTGCTCCTCGACCTCCATGTCGTCTCTTGCATGTTGACCTCCTCTCTCTATATGCGCATCCAGTGCACCTTCTGTGACCGACCAATCTCCCCTGGAATCAAGGTTAGACAAAACAGGCGCAGGCAATCTTACTAGTTTCTCAGTTTTCTTAGTTATTCTCCAAACTTTCTTATAAAATATCATCTTATAATACAGGTTACCCAAGTTGGAGGAATTTGAAACAAATTCATGTTTAATCATAGAGGCTATGTCAAGTTTTTCTATGGGGAACGGAATATCAAAATTGTGAGGTTCTACATTATGAAAAGCTAGTAAACGAGAGGCGATGAGACCTCCACAAATTCCACCTTTCTCACGGTTAGTAGCAAGTCTATAAGCTATTAATGCCCCCAAATTATAAGATCTACTATTTTGCAGTGCTGCAGCTAGAAAAGCTAAATCCGGGATAGAAAGTTTACCACCAATCCTTTTAGCGAGAACGCATTTGGTAATAAAATAGGCAAAGTAGCGGATAGCCGGGAGCTGAATACTAGTGATTTTACCACTTTCACCTGAGAAACTCCTTCCATCGCAAATCATCTTGTAAAGATCCGAGAGTTCTTGCGGCGATCCCCTTATCTTCTCGCACGACCCCCATTGCGGTATTCTAATTGCTGCACAAAAAGCACTAAATGGCAAGTTGACAGTTTTATTGTAAATTTTATACTGGACCGTGGGGTTAGATCGCGACCAATTAAACTTGAAGTCCTGCACAAAAGCCATAGTTAATTTTACATATTGTCTTGGCTCTCCTTCAACAAAGTCACTCAGCCCTGCACGAGAAATTAGAGTTTGAACATCTTCAAATATCCCCGCGCTTCTCATGAAATCCGCGCACGGGTAGTAAGAGGGGTATACTCCCTCTTCACGATTGACTATCATAACTTGTTGAACTTCCAATTCTTGCTGGTTCAAGTGATATCTATTCCACTCCATTTTCTGAAATTTCAATAACCAATATAAAAATTTGATTTGGTGACATATAATTGAGGGAAACTACCATAGGAACTTGCTAGAGTACTAATCATGCATCAAAACTAGTTTCTACCACTTAGAACAAGCATGCAAGCTCACTAAACATGTTACCTACAGCAGCAAAATATTCAAGATATACTCAACCAAACGAAATTTTACTTGGATGGGTGGAGGAGTCACATACCGAAGAGCAAATGTGCCAAATTTCAGCAGGAAATCTGGGCTGAGCAAAGAGATCGAGAAATCTGGAGCTCTGGAGCAAAAATGCGAGAGAGAGAAACTTGGTGTCGATTTTTTCGGGAGAGAGAGAGTCTGGGAGGAAGAGATGGCAAAGTGGGGCAGAGGGGGGCCCACACCACATGGTGGCGCGGCCACCTCCTTGGCCGCGCCGGCCTGTGGTCTGGCGCCCTCTGGTGCCCCACAGGTCATCCTCTGGTGCTCCCAGGTGCCTCGTCGAAAAATAAGACCAACGGTATAATTTTTGTGAATTTTTGAAAACTTTGAAAAACGCACATTTCTGGGTATTTAGTTTATTATTACTGGCCAGGAAAAAATTTCGAAATCTTCAAATAACTAAAGAACTTTGCAAATTAAAAATGCTACAGCAACTAGAGCAAGTGGAGGAAGAAAAATATGTTGTTTACCTCCTCTATGCATATAAAAAGTATCCGTTAACAAGGTTGATCAAGTCTTGTCACCAAATAACTTTTTCATAGCATAAGAAGAAATAAACCTCAAATCAATCATGTTACCTTGAATTGTATTGATATGGATCCAATCACGAGAATTTGATATTCTTCCTTAGGCTCATATATAGGACAATCAATAGTTCCCACTTTGATAGTTCTCACATTAGAAATAGTATTAACTCCACACGCTTTCTCAATCTTCTTGGGAAAATAAACGGTATGCTCCCTATCATCAACATTGAAAGTAACCTTTCCTTTGTTGCAATCAATAACAGCCCCTGCGGTGTTAAGAAAAGGTCTCCCAAGAATAATAGACATATTATCATCTTCAGGCATTTCCAACACAACAAAATCAGTTAATATCAAGCAGTTAGTAGTAACTTGAACAGGAACATTCTCACATATACCAACAGGAATAGCAGTAGATTTATCAGCCATTTGCAAAGATATATCAGTAGGTATCAACTTATCTAAGTAAAGTCTCTTATAAAGAGAAAAAGGCATAACACTAACACCGGCTCCCAAGTCACATAGAGCAGTTTTAACATAATTATTCTTAATAGAACAAGGAATAGTAGGTATACCTGGGTCGCCCAACTTCTTTGGAATTTTGCCATTGAAAGAGTAATTAGCAAGCATAGTGGAAATTTCCTCATTGGGGATTTTCCTTTTGTTAGTAACAATATCTTTCATATACTTCGAATAAGGTGGCAATTTAATAGCATCAGTCAAAGGGATTTGCAAGAATAAAGGTTTCATCCAATCGCAAAATTTATTATAGTGTTCTTCTTCCTTTGATTTTAGTTTCTTAGCAGGAAAAGGCATTTGCTTTTGCACCCAAGGTTCTCTTTCATTACCATGTTTCTCAGCAATAAAGTCTTCTTTAGTATACTTTTTATTTTTAGCATGCTTTTCAGGTTCTTCTTCAACCTCTTCTTTATCAGGAGTATCATTCTTATCATTATCATGTTCGTTATCATGTTCATTACCACTTTCAGTTTCAGCATCAGAAATAGAAATACTATTAGGATCATTAACAGGTTCAGAGGATTCTACAACGTTTTTATGTTTCTTCTTCTTTTTCTTCCTAGAATGAGCACTAGGTTCAATGCGTTGAGATTCTTGTTCAATTCTTTTGGGATGCCCTTCAGGATATAGAGGATCCTGGGTAGAGACACCACCTCTAGTTGTTACTTCATAAGCATGTTTCTCTTTAGAATTATTCCCTAACAAGTCATTTTGCACTTTAGTGAGTTGATCAATTTGAGTTTGAATCATTTGAAAATGTTTAACAAGCATCTTAACATCATTGGAGGTTCTCTCCACAATATCATGCAATTCACTAATAGCTCGAGAATTTTCCATTAAATGATTCTCTACTCTCATATTAAAATTTTCTTGCTTAACAATATAATTATCAAACTCATCTAAACATTGTGCAGGAGGTTTTGAATACGGAATATCTTCCCTAGTAAAGCGTTGAAGGGAGTTTACCTCAATCATGGATGAAGGGGGAATTATCTCACATATATCTTCTATAGGAGGTAGATTCTTTACATCTTCAGATTTAATACCTTTCTCCTTGAGAGACTTCTTGGCTTCCCTCATATCTTCATCATTCAATTTAATTAAACCCCGCTTCTTCAATATTGGAGTTGGAGTCGGTTCAGGCGTAGTCCATTCATCATGATTCCGGCTTATTTTAGCCAATAATTCTTCGGTCGTCTGAGTTCTTTTCCTGAAAACACAACCAGCACAACTATCCAGGTATGCCCTAGACTCAATGGTTAGTCCACTATAAAATATATCAAGTAAATCATGCTTTTCCAGATCATGCTCAGGCCGAGCTCTAATAAGAGAGCAAAATCTCGACCAAGCCTCAGGCAATTTCTCTTCATCTTCCTGATTAAAGTTATAAATTCTCTGCAAAGCAGCATGTTGAGCACTAGCAGGAAAGTATTTGCGGAAGAAAACATCAAGCAATTCTTTCGGACTTTTAATAGAATTTGGTGGCAAATTATTATACCAAGTTTTAGCGTCATCCTTTAATGAGAATGGAAATATTTTAGCAACAAAGTAAGTACGCATCTTAACATCATCAGAAAACAAGCTACTCAGAGTAGATAACTCAGTCATGTGTTCAACAGCACTTTCTTTTTCAGTACCACAAAAGGGTGTTTTCTCAACAATAGCTATATGAGATAAATCAAGAGAAAAATCATAATCTTTATCCCTAATGTTTATAGGAGATGTGGCAAATTTAGGATTAGGAGACAATTTATATCTAACAGCATGTTCTGCAAGCAACTTTTTAATTTTTCTTGCATCAGTAGTAGCATTGCATTTTTCAATAAAATCATCATTAAGCTCCACATAATCTTCCTCAGGATCATCACTAAAATAATCAAGTTCAGGTGAACTAACAGGTGTAGTAGCATTAGGAGTTTCAGTATTTTCAATTTGTCTAGACCTAGCAATTGTAGCATCTAGAAAAGATCCCAATGAACCACTATCATCAAGCACAGCAGAAGCATTATCAATATTATGAGAGTGTTCAGATTCAGCAGATGTACCCGCATGCGAAGCATGTGGCGGTGAAACAAGTTTATCAATCACAGATGGTGAATCAAGAGCAGCAGAGGTATTCAGAATTGTACCTTTTCTTGTAGTGGATGGTAATATGGCGATCTTAGTATCGCGAGGTTTACCCATGATGGAGAATTTGCAGCGAACAATATTAATCCAAGTGAACTTCCAAATAAAGCTATGCTCCCCGGCAACGGCGCCAGAAAATAGTCTTGATGACCCACAAGTATAGGGGATCGCAACAGTCTTCGAGGGAAGTAAAACCCAATTTATTGATTCGACACAAGGGGAGACAAAGAACACTTGGAAGCCTTAACAATGGAGTTGTCAATTCAGTTGCACCTGGAAACAGACTTGCTCGCAAGAGTTTATCAGTAGTAACAGTTTTATAGCAGTAGCAGTAGTGAAATAACAGCAGCAGAGTAACAAAGACAGCAGTAGTGATTTTAGTAAACAGTAGGATTAAAATACTGTAGGCACGGGGACGAATGACGGGCGTTGCATGGATGAGAGAAACTCATGTAACAATCATAGCAAGGCATTTGCAGATAATAATAAAACGGTGTCCAAGTACAAAGCAATCAATAGGCATGTGTTCCATATATAGTCGTGCGTGCTCGCAATGAGAAACTTGCACAACATCTTTTGTCCTACCAGCCGGTGGCAGCCGGGCCTCAAGGGAAACTACTGGATATTAAGGTAATCCTTTTAATAGAGTACCGGAGCAAAGCATTAACACTCCGTGAACACATGTGATCCTCACATCGCTACCATCCCCTCCGGTTGTCCCAATTCTTGTCACTTCGGGGCCATTGGTTCCGGACAGCGACATGTGTATACAACTTATAGGTAAGACCATAAACAATGATTATCTTGATGAAGCAATAACATGTTCAGATCTGAGATCATGGCACTCGGGCCCTAGTGACAAGCATTAAGCATAACAAGTTGCAACAATATCATCAAAGTACCAATTACGGACACTAGGCACTATGCCCTAACAATCTTATGCTATTACATGACCAATCTCATCCAATCCCTACCATCCCCTTCGGCCTACAGCGGGGGAATTACTCACACATGGATGGGGGAAACATGGTTGGTTGATGTAGAGGCGTTGGCGGTGATGGCGGCGATGATCTCCTCCAATTCCCCGTCCCGGTGGAGTGCCAGAACGGAGACTTCTGGCTCCCGCGATGGAGTTTCGCGATGTGGCGGCGTTCTGGAGGGTTTCTGGCGACTTCGACTTCCCTTCTGGCGTTTTTAGGTCGAGGCCGATAAATAGTCCGAAGGAGGGCGTCGGAGGCCGGCCGAGGGGGCCACACCACAGGGCCGCGCGGGCCCCCCCTGGGCCGCGCCGCCCTATGGTGTGGGGCCCTCGGGCCTCCACTTCAATTGCCCTTCTGGCTCCGTTAGTTTCCTGGAAAAATAGGGCCTTCTGCATAAATTCCGAGGATTTTCCCGAAAGTTGGATTTCTGCACAAAAACGAGACACCAGAGCAGTTCTGCTGAAAACAGCGTTAGTCCGTGTTAGTTGCATCCAAAATACACAAATTAGAGGCAAAATAATAGCAAAATTGTTCGGGAAAGTAGATACGTTTTGGACGTATCAGTGGGTTCGGTACATACTGCAAAATCTTTTCTTATTTATTTTTAATATTGCAAGAGTAGGGTCTTAAATTTGAGACCTATTGACTATGATATTATAAAAGATTGATGCACTAGCCAACTCTTTCAAAAGTGATGGAAAGAGAGTAGGTAATATATTTATATTCAACACGCAAAAGTCTTCCGCAATAAATCTGCCTCAACATCGATTCTTCTAAACAACATCAAAGCATGGCAAGACATTGGGTGACTGCACGGGCAAAGTGCTTGAGTAATGTAATATCGGGAGAGTACAGTCCCTTTGTGTGCCGTTTTTATGTTTTTGTCTTGTCGAGACTCTTTTACTTAATTAATAGAATGAGACAAATATTTTGCCACAATTTTTTTTTAATTGTTTAACTCTAGTCTTTAGTTGAAGTGAGGGGATTTCTAGGATTGATTGACCACTGATTAGGACAAGAACCGGTGGTGCGATCTTAACCTAATTGTAAGTGTTGAGGAGATATTTTCTGGTGTATTTCTTACCACATGGCCCCTCCCTCTTTGCATAGTTGAGGACGTGGTGTCCCCACACTGTACCTATATATATGTGTATATGCACTAGAGTAATACATCGTGCATTACAACCATTCTACATGGTATCAGACACCCCCACGATCTTCACCCTAACCTAGCCGGCCGCACCCCTCCCTTCCTAGCCGCCGCCCCCTCCCCAAACCCTTAGCCGACCGCCGTAGCCCTCCTCTTGCACCGCTGCCTCTCCCCTCCTCCCTCCACCTCCACCCTCTCCTTCCACCCGGCCGGATGCTCTAGCGCCGCCCTCCACCACCACCACCACCATGTCTTCCATCTCTGATGCCTCCAACCCCTTCGCCTCCTCACTATCTTCGCCTCCACTACCCCCACACCCGCCCTCATCCGCGATGTCCCCATCGCTGACCACGTGCCCATGAAGCTCTCTCGCTCCAACAACAACTTTCATCCATGGAAGACGTGTCCGCAACGGTGATGATGCCCGCACGTTTTGGACGAAGATACACGGGCTCTTCACCGACAACAAGCTCCAGTGCGTCGTCTTCCTGCAACAGGAGTTCTTCGGCACTCCTCAGGGCGACCTCTCCCTGGACGCCTACTGCATGCGCCTCAAGGCCATCGCTGACGAGCTTCAAGACCTCAGTTTCACGATGGGGGATGAGATCCTTCTCTCCACGCTCACCGCCGGCATCAGCGAGGATCTCGGTAACGCTGCCGCTAATCTCACACTCATGTCTAACCCTACTTTCAAACGCGCAGTCTCGTATCTTCGTCTCGACGAACGCCGCCTGAAGAACCAGCGCTCCCGCGCCTCTCACACCACGCTCGCCGCTGGGCTCGGACACGGCACCCCGGCTCCTCCGGCGCCGGCCCCCTTCCAGCCCCGACCCCCGGTGCCCTTTGTTGCAACTCACCGCGGTAGGGGCAGCCGCGGCAACGCCGCCGTGGCCGCGGCAACGGCCGCAACATTAGCGGTATGGGGTGGCGGCCCCCGCTCCGCCTGGCAGGCGGCCCCGCCGCCATGGAGCAGCGGCTTCAACCCGTGGACCGGGGTCGTGCACGCCTACACCATGCCCGTGTGTAATGTCCCAGGTTTAGTGACGATCGAGGGGTAGATTTTAGAAAGGGATGTGCATTGCATAGTAAATTCTGGGGAAATTTCGCGCTTTTAAACAAAAACTGCATCGAAGGGGGACAAGTTTCTCTCTCGACACCTTACAGGGTTAGGGTTTCGAGAGTGCGACAAACTTGCATCTCACCCAACTAGTTTAGGGTTTGGAGAAGAGAGGGGAGAGTTTGCATGATTGAATTATTTATAAAGTGACATAGTTGAATTCAAACCAATGCTGAATTTGAATTTCAAATTCAAACATTAAATACTTAACCTAAATAATTCAATTGTGAGGAAATTCATTAAGTATGTAATCAATAATAAACAATATGAACAAATATAATAAAGTAAAGCTCATTAGGGAAAACTTTGAGCTTTATTGATTAACACACAAGATACATTGTCTTTACAATATTCATGATGGAAATATATGAATATTACAACACATTACAAGAATTGGTGAAATTGAAAAATAAAAGAAAATAAAAAGAAAAGTACAAGGATGTATCCTAGTCTAAATACTACAAGATCATCTTCACTTGATCTTGGATTTGATGACCTCCATGTCCATTTTGATCAATTGTTGATCCCTGCACAAAAAAATCACACACAAAGAAGAAGAACAAATTATGCCAAGTGGCAAAGCCACTTGGCAGATTAGAAAAGAAGTGAATATGGTGGATAATATCACAGCTCTGCCGAGCTGATCCTCTCCAAGCCAAGTTCAAAGGATCTGGTACACACATACACACAAGCAGCACACACAGCATGTGTGCATGCTCAACACCAAGCCACTGAATGTGCATGCAGCACACACACACAGTGAGTCACTAAAGTGACAAGCAAGAGCTGTCGACCAGGGAGAGCAAGGGAGCACCACATATAAGCTTTTCAGAAGCAAACCCTAAGCCATATCCATCGACAGGCTTCACTGGTAAGAACATAAGAACACAAGAACACAAGAACACAAGAACAGCCACTGCTGTTCAATCTGCTAACTCACCACAACACTGAATCAAGCCCCACAAGATCACCAGGAGGAGCAGGGCAAGTAAACCAACCACAAGATCATCACAGAAGCAAAACCTCTACATCAACAAATCATCTAGGAGCTGGAGTGAGGTATAAACAAGATCAACCTGAGCAAAACTCTGTTTTGCTCATAAATAAGCATGTGCATAACATATACACAAGCCAGAGGGTGTGGTTACCCTGTGTGCATCATCATTTGGTAATCAAACCATTTGATGCTGGCAAAAAGGGAATTAAGCCAGAAGAAATCATCCCAGGGAATAAATGGTTAAGCCCACTGTATTAACACTGAGGTAAACCAAAGAATTCAGCAAGGGAAAGATTCACAGCTAGCCTACCCAACTCACCTAGCACTACATGGTTTGCTAACCATCAGACAGATAGGCACTTGTGCCTATTCTTGTTTGTCAACAGCAAAGAGCACTGGAAACCCAACAGGGATTGCCCAGAGATGTATCCACCAAGCCACAACAAGCCACAACAAGCCACAGAGAGGGGGAGCTACCCATGGCAGCATCAAAGAGCTGCCAGGGCCACCTCAACCCATAACCAAAACCTTAAGCCACCACATCATCACCCAGTAGGGTTCAGTAGAGGGCTAGGGTACCAACCAGTGGTTGTCATCCAACTAGCCCTAGCTAATTTAATTAACTTGATCATCACTGCAAGGCAGTTCACATCATTTATCCATTTAATAAAGCCAGCTAATACAGATAAATGAACTACACAAGTAATCAAAGCACCAGAGCCTTGCAGATGATCCCAAGGATCATTGCTAGCATCAACTGATGCTTGAGCAAGCACCATCACACATCAGGCCAAGCTTGTGTGATGCACACACATCACACAGAGGGCAACAGAAAGGCACAGACAACAAGCAAGGGATGATCATTTGATCATCAGGGCCTGCTAAAGCATGCCAAGGCAGGCTAGAATCAACCACCAGTATCACACATGAATTCTATGAATTAAACAGCCACAGATTATCAACAATTAGATCACAGACTAGCACATAAACCATTTTTATAATTGTATCCAGAAGCATATCATCAAGGAATTGATGTATATGGACAACAATTAAGCCAAGCCAAACCTACTGTGAGCCAGAACTCAATAATCATCACATAAATAACACTGCCTCTTGCTAAACAGCAAGAACCACTCACAGTAATGAACCAGGGGAGCTAGAGCTTGCTACAGCATAAGCAAGCAAGCAACAGCAATGGCTAGTGGTGTTCAGATGAACATCTAGCCGGATAATAACATATATAACCAAGGGTGAGCAGAGACATGAATCAAAGGAAGCACACGCCACAGCACGATTCACACAAGCACATAGGCTAGAGCAAGCATGGCAGTAGCAGTAGCGCAGCGGCATGCCTAGGCCAGCACAACGCAGCAGCTAGCACAGCACCTGGGCTGGCAAAGCACAAGCCACAGAAGCGTAGCAGCAGCAGCACTTCGTCAAGGCAAGCATCTCCACAGGGAGAAGTCGGCCAGTGGCCGAGCTAGACGAAGAAGAGGAGAAGAGAAGAAGATAGAACAGGTAACAGAGGAGGAAAGAGGAGGAGAAACTTACAGGCGAAGCAGATGAGCACGACCGTGGCGGCACGGCGGCACACGCCGGGCGACGGCGGCGCCAGGCCAAGCCAAGCCTGGTCGCCACATCACCGCAACGCCGGCATCTCCACGGCATCACCACGGCGCCAGGGACGCCGATGAACGGCGGACCTTCACGGATCCGTGCGGCCGAGGCGCAGGCGCGTTGGAGGAGAGTCGAGGTGGACACGAGCGTCAAATCGACGCGGACCACCATGTCCGCCGTCGAGAGGCGGTCCAGATCCGCACCAGTTCGTCGCCGATGATGGCCGAAGGCGGCCGGAGCAAGGCGGCGACGGCGGAGGCGATTTTGGTGTCGCGGGAGCCGAAAGGGGATTAGGGTTACGGGGAGGAGGACGACGAAGCGACTGGGTCGGTTGGACCGAGCCCACTGGGCTGGTCCAACCTAACCAGCTCGGCCGCCTGACAGGTGGGCCCGAGGGGTATTTTGGACATTTCCAAAATACCCATTGAAATGAGAATTTCCAAGAATTTTATAAAATAAAATACAGCTCTAAAAAAATAAGTAAAAATATGAAAATTAATCAGCATAAAATTCTCTACTTGAATAAAATATCAAAAAGAATTTTTGAAGACAACTAAGAATAAGACCTCATTTGATGATTTAAATAATCACTTAAATCACACATATAATTTTCTATAATGAAAATAAGTCCATTAATGCATTTGGACTTTAAAAACACCTTGACAACATTTCAAGGTTGTATTTTGCTTTAAATCAAGTATCTCCAAATTATTCTTAGTATTAACCTCTTACATGAAATAATAACGACATCGGAAGGGGGGAACAAACCCTAAAAATGGAATCATGCATAATTGCTTCTTTAACCATTGCCCTTATCGGACAATGATGCTATTTTTCAGAACCAGAGGACAAGGGTCAGTCCACATCTTCCAACTGCAAAACTTTGCAGTGTTCAGGCAAGTTCATCACTTGCTCATGTCATTGAGTATTTTTATCAAATTACTTGCAAAGTATTATGGTTATCACTATTGCACAAAAATCAAAACCACTACTTTCATAACTATGAATATGACTATGTGGTGGGCAATGGAACCATGGATTGTGTTGATATGGTGGAGGTTCCATTGCACGGGTTTATATCCATCTAGGATTAAATGTCGCCAGTGATTCTTGTGCCGTAATACCCGTGTTAACCATAAGATCCGGAGTGGGACGGAGTAGTCAAAAGTGTTTCCACCTCTCGTTCATCAACGGATGCGCTTTACCGTAGTACACTTGTAATCCAAGAGGGCAAGCTGGTGAGGCTGGGGAGTCCTAAGTCCCCACGGCATAGTCCGTAGTACACTTGTCGCCCGAAGGAGCAAGATGGTGAGGCTGGGGAGTCCTAAGTCCCCACGGTATTGCGGTCTAGGATGGGTTGCAGCCACCGGCGTAGGAGTGTATGTTAGAGCCCAGCACTGTTGTTGTGGTCGGGGTCCACCTTGAAATCTACAGGAATAATGGGACCGACGTGGACCCAGGGTCGGCGCATGCAACAAAGGATGGGTGTTCGAGGTAGCGGAGGAACATGATTGGCTAGACCTTATACCGGGCCTCACACCAAAGGAAGTGTGGACGGGAAAGCTGCCCGGTTGGCACCAAGGTTAAGATCTCTTATGGGTAAAGCAACACACCTCTGCAGAGTGTAAAGAACTGTGACCTGTCACTCCCTGTTCCGGGATTGAGGAACTGCGAACGCGGCCGGAAAGGAGCTCCATGAAGTTCTAGTAAACCGGTGAAGGCTGACGGACATAGCTCTTTGAAATAAAAGCAATCTCTTGAAGAAATGTTTATCAAAACTTGCATTGGTATTAGACTTTCTGGTCTAATAACGTAGCTAGTGCATTAAACACCTCTTATCTATAATGAACTTGTTGAGTACGCTCGTACTCATACCACTCTTAAATCCCATGCTTAGATTGTCTGAATCATCTGGAGGAGGACTACGACACCAATGAAGGAGCCGAGATCATCGGCTACGAGGAACCAGACCTCTCAGGAGGAGTTGAAGGCGTAGACTATCTCATAGTCTACGGATCCGGGGAGGCTTCCGGAGGAGAACAAGCCTAGAGATATCTGATGAGTAGTAGTAACCGAGCAGCAAGAACTCTTAATATTTAGCTGCTCGATGAAATAAATGTTTAGTTTAATGAGACTCTTGTATTGTAAGTTAAGTTGGGTTCGCCTCGAACCCAGGAGTGATCCTCTTAGGACCCAAGAGGAGCTCCGAGACGATATGTGTATGTTACTTGTAATAATATGTGAATGAGTTATGGACCTGCTATGTTCTGTTGTACTACTCTGAGGGATGTAACATTTGCGGAATGGTACTTCGTGAGTGTTATATCAACGACTGGCATACTACAACATGCAGTGGTATGCAGGGTCAACACAGTTGGTATCAGAGCCAAAGCTTTGACCTTAGGTTGGAACCTAGTAAATGGGACCAAACGTTAGGAGTCAAATAGGACTAGTAAAGAATTCTCTAAAAATATGGTGTATATTCAATTGAGAATACAACAATCATATCTTTTAGTGCGATAATTCTTTATTATCTCTATTATGATGCATTATTACTAATCTTATAATCTTTCTATTTCTACAGCCAACATGGCAAGTTCATGACCGGGAAGAAACGTGAAAGTTATGGATTCCACACTGAACGAATACCAAGGAGGACTTGCAGATATCCTACGAGCCATGTTACTGGAATTTTGGTGCGATCCCCAGATTCCAGTAAAGAAGTACATGTTCTATGATGGTCCGGTATTGGCCAAGTGCAGGGTAGGACTGCGACTTCCCGAATCTTTGGGAATGAGCGTAGTCATGCCAGCTGGGGAAGCTAGGACAACCAATACAGCTTACCATATAGCTGTTATGAGAGCCATAACCGACATACGGGAACATAAGACGAAGGAGCTTATGGATTCCGAGTTCTCCCATATTCCTCATAATCAGGAGGAAGAAGATCCCATGCTCAACCACTACAAATATGCTAAACGCAAACCCATAGCAGCAGCAAAATATATGGATAATAGCCGCAACTTCATATCATTACTCTTTCAGTTGAACCATCATCTGATAGGAGCAATTGATACGATGCTTGAGGAATTCACTGAACCCAAGGAGTAGAGTAGGGGGAAAGAACCTATGGAGAATGTGGTGCATACGCCAGTTTATTCAGCTGGTGACTACATCAGCATTGATCCACTTGAGCGTGAACCTACACCTGTTACACCTGGGAACTATCTAGGTAGTTCCTATGGGGGATACGAGGGCGGAGAGGAATCCGGAAACAATCAGCGTTCCAAGACTCCTATCGAGAATTCCAGGGGTTGGCGTTGGGGATCGGATACTGGAACTCATAGTACTTCTGTGTATTATGATGGAGAGATGAATGATGACACAACAACCCAGAACCAGAGCTATCCTAGTAATGAAGGAGTGGATGGAGGATATCTGACACAAGTTGAGTCGGGTATGAGTTTTGGTAACCCTTATGGTGGGGCTACAGGGGAGTACACCCGATGGGTGGACTATGATGCACTCAACGATCAGTTTGTGAACACTGATTTCTCCTTAGGATCATCATCTGATTCGGATTACAAGCCAACGGGGAGATCTTATGTTCCAGGGTCTATCAAGAGGACGACACGTTCGACCGGATGGAAGCCTGGGATGTACCGGGAGTGAAGATCGACTAGAGTCCACCAAGGGAGGCGAGGCTATAATACACAAGTACCACGTGTATTATAGTTTGTAATATTTGTATAAATTTGTACTTATACTTTAATAAGTGAGTTTGCATACTCACATCGACTTGAGTATTGTAATAAGACCACTTAAGTATGTATATACAGGATATATGTTTTGTATGATTTGGATTTGCTTCTTGATTTCCATTGCGTGACTAGTTCTGTGCACAAAGTTGAGCTCAGAAAACTTGCGCATGGAGTAATTATGAGTATCATCTTGTGTTGCAGAACTAGGGGGTTATGTCGGGAACGTTAGGAGAGGAGACCGAAGCGCAGCGTGATGACCCACAAGTATAGGGGATCGCAACAGTCTTCGAGGGAAGTAAAACCCAATTTATTGATTCGACACAAGGGGAGACAAAGAACACTTGGAAGCCTTAACAGCGGAGTTGTCAATTCAGCTGCACCTGGAAACAGACTTGCTCGCAAGAGTTTATCAGTAGTAACAGTTTTATAGCAGTAGCAGTAGTGAAATAACAGCAGCAGAGTAACAAAGACAGCAGTAGTGATTTTAGTAAACAGCAGGATTAAAATACTGTAGGCACGGGGACGGATGACGGGCGTTGCATGGATGAGAGAAACTCATGTAACAATCATAGCAAGGCATTTGCAGATAATAATAAAACGGTGTCCAAGTACAAAGCAATCAATAGGCATGTGTTCCATATATAGTCGTGCGTGCTCGCAATGAGAAACTTGCACAACATCTTTTGTCCTACCAGCCGGTGGCAGCCGGGCCTCAAGGGAAACTACTGGATATTAAGGTACTCCTTTTAATAGAGTACCGGAGCAAAGCATTAACACTCCGTGAACACATGTGATCCTCACATCGCTACCATTCCCTCCGGTTGTCCCAATTCTTGTCACTTCGGGGCCATTGGTTCCGGACAGCGACATGTGTATACAACTTATAGGTAAGACCATAAACAATGATTATCTTGATGAAGCAATAACATGTTCAGATCTGAGATCATGGCACTCGGGCCCTAGTGACAAGCATTAAGCATAACAAGTTGCAACAATATCATCAAAGTACCAATTACGGACACTAGGCACTATGCCCTAACAATCTTA
This sequence comes from Lolium perenne, assembly GCF_019359855.2. Taxonomy (NCBI): domain Eukaryota; kingdom Viridiplantae; phylum Streptophyta; class Magnoliopsida; order Poales; family Poaceae; genus Lolium; species Lolium perenne. Next base: position 337,817,350 of record NC_067247.2, read on the forward strand.
TGCTATTACATGACCAATCTCATCCAATCCCTACCATCCCCTTCGGCCTACAGCGGGGGAATTACTCACACATGGATGGGGGAAACATGGCTGGTTGATGTAGAGGCGTTGGCGGTGATGGCGGCGATGATCTCCTCCAATTCCCCGTCCCGGCGGAGTGCCAGAACGGAGACTTCTGGCTCCCGCGACGGAGTTTCGCGATGTGGCGGCGTTCTGGAGGGTTTTTGGTGACTTCGACTTCTCCCCGTGTGTTTTTAGGTCGAGGCCGATAAGTAGTCCGAAGGAGGGCGTCGGAGGCCGGCCGAGGGGGCCACACCACAGGGCCGCGCGGGCCCCCCCTGGGCCGCGCCGCCCTATGGTGTGGGGCCCTCGGGCCTCCACTTCAATTGCCCTTCTGGCTCCGTTAGTTTCCTGGAAAAATAGGGCCTTCTGCATAAATTCCGAGGATTTTCCCGAAAGTTGGATTTCTGCACAAAAACGAGACACCAGAGCAGTTCTGCTGAAAACAGCGTTAGTCCGTGTTAGTTGCATCCAAAATACACAAATTAGAGGCAAAACAATAGCAAAAGTGTTCGGGAAAGTAGATACGTTTTGGACGTATCAACTCCCCCCAAGCTTAGCTTATTGCTTGTCCTCAAGCAATTCAGTTAACAACTGAGCGATAAAAGAACTTTCACGAACACATTTGCTCATATGATGTATATATTCTCATGCAATGGCTAATACTCAAGCAGTTCATAATGAGATGCATGCAAATAAGATCATCTAACAGCTATGTCAATCATGGAGAGGTACCAATAATTAATAATAAGCATCATGAATGATGTACATAAGCAGAATTGCAATGTTCATAAGAGAGCATGATAAAGTGGTATCTCGCTTGCCTGTATTTGATTGGCAAAACATAAATGCCCGGGCACCTCTGGAGTTCATAGAAAGACTAGAAGTAGTGATTGTCAAAAGATAAATGCATCAAAGTTATACCACAATCAATCATATTTTGAGACAAGCATATCATACTAAGAATGACAGTTGTGCTCTCAAGATAGTGCTCAAAGAAATAATGGAGACACAACATAAAAGTAAAAGATTGACCCTTTGCAGAGGGAAGCAGGGATTAACATGCGCTAGAGCTTTTCATTTTTATAAAGACAGGAGTAAAATTATTTTGAGAGGTGTTTGTTGTTGTCAACGAATGGTAATGGGTACGCTAACTACCTCGCCAACCGGACTTTCAAGAGCGGCTCCCATGAATTATTGCATATTTATTTGGCACTCCTTCCAACCTTTCTTGCACAAACCATGGCTAACCGAATCCTCGGGTGCCTGCCAACAATCTCATACCATGAAGGAGTGCCTTTTTATTTTAGTTTTATTATGATGATGACACTCCCCCCAACCTTTGCTTACACAAGCCATGGCTAACCGAATCCTTCGGGTGCCGTCCAACAATCACAAACCATGGAGGAGTGTCTATTTAAGTTAATTAATTCGGGACTGGGAATCCCATTGCCAGCTCTTTTTGCAAAATTATTGGATAAGCGGATGTGCCACTAGTCCATATGAGAGTCCGTCAAAAGTAAATGACAAGGTTGAAAGCTAAACACCACATACTTCCTCATGAGCTATGAAACATAAACACAAATTGAGAAGCATTTTGAAGGTTTTAAAGGTAGCGCATGAGAATTTACTTGGAATGGTTTGAAATGCCATGCATAGGTATTTATGGTGGACACTTTGGAATAACTTGGTTTTCATGTGGTTGGAAGCACGAGCAGCGTTCCCGCTCAGTACAAGTGAAGGCTAGCAAAAGACTAGGGAGCGACAAATCAAGAGAGCAGTAACTGTCATAATCATGCTTGCGGCAAAATATATTAACGGAGGCATAAAAGTGATACAAGAACTCTGAAGCAATATAAATCATCGAGGCTTAATTGACTTTTTGTTCAGTCATATGCATGCGTGAGCATGTGCCAAGTCGATATAAATGAATTATTCAGAGGAGGATACCACAATGCCATAATTACTTATGAATAAAACAATGCAAGCAAACATCCATGACATGCTACTCATATTAATAGATTGGAGCTAAACATGAGAGATCATAAACTACTAGACTTTCTCAAATAACATATACCTCACATGAACCAACTAAGCATGCTCACATGGATGAGTATATGTACAAAAATGAAAACAAATAGAGTTCATACCAGCCTCTCACCACAATCAGATTGTCGTAGATCGTCATTATTGCCTTTTCACTTGTGCAGCTTGGATAATATGAAATGAAAACCACGCTCCAGCCACCGAAGACCATTGAACTCATAAAGAACTTTACAAACGAAAGAAGAACAGCAAATATTTTTGGTGTTTTCGAATTAGAAACAAGAACAAAAAGAAACAAACAAACAAAGTAAAATCTTTTTGGGTTTTCTTATAGCAAACTAGCAATAGCAAATAAAGTGAAACAAATGCAAGAAACCAAAGCAAACAAATGGTGAAGAGAAACAACAGAAATATTTTTGGTCTTTTTGTGTTTTGGGAAGGAAACAAAGCAAGAACAAGAAATAGCAAACTAAAAGAAACACAGAAAAGCGAGATGGCAGAAATCTGCCAAAACCTGACAGCAGTACAGAAATCGATTTTTACAAAAATCTTACGTTGCTGAGATCGAAAAGTGTTCAACTAATGAAAGTTAGATAACAACATGGGGAACTTGCACAAAAATTGGCAGCTCAAAATGACGCTCTGGCTATTTTTGACAATTTTTACGGTAACGTTCCAGAATCTGTTTTCAGGCAGCATTTCCCCAAATATTATCTTCCTCTCATTAGAAAACCACTCAAACGAACAAAACAAGTATGCACAAGTATCCAGCAACCATAATATGCAAAGAATGAGTGATGCCGGTATACCTCCCCCCAAGCTTAGGCTTTTGGCCTAAGTGGAGTTCAACCCCAACGAGGGTCGTTGTTCCTCGCCGGTGGGTAGTCCATGGAGTAGTCATAGTAAAGCTCCTGTGCAGAAGAAAAGCGTGGAGGCTCCGCATATCCACCATGTTGATGCGAGGAACTTGCTGCATCGGATGATGAGTCGAGGTGCTCCTCGACCTCCGTGTCGTCTCTTGCATGTTGACCTCCTCTCTCTATATGTGCATCCAGTGCACCTTCTGTGACCGACCAATCTCCCCTGGAATCAAGGTTAGACAAAACAGGCGCAGGCAATCTTACTAGTTTCTCAGTTTTCTTAGTTATTCTCCAGACTTTCTTATAAAATATCATCTTATAATACAGGTTACCCAAGTTGGAGGAATCTGAAACAAATTCATGTTTAATCATAGAGGCTATGTCAAGTTTTTCTATGGGGAACGGAATATCAAGATGATGAGGCTCTACATTATGAAAAGCTAGTAAACGAGAGGCGATGAGGCCTCCACATATTCCACCTTTCTCACGGTTAGTAGCAAGTCTATAAGCTATTAATGCCCCCAAATTATAAGCCCTACTATTTTGTAGTGCCGCAGCTAGAAAAGCCAAATCCGGGATAGAAAGTTTACCACCAATCCTTTTAGCAAGAACACATTTGGTAATAAAATAGGCAAAGTAGCGGATAGCCGGGAGCTGAATACTAGTAATTTTACCACTATCACCTGAGAAACTCCTTCCATCGCAAATCATCTTGTAGAGATCCGAGAGTTCTTGCGGCGATCCCTTTATCTTCTCGCATGATCCCCATTGCGGTACTCTAATTGCTGCACAAAAAGCACTAAATGGCAAGTTGACAGCTTTATTGTAAATTTTATACTGGACCGTGGGGTTAGATCGCGACCAATTGAACTTGAAGTCCTGCACAAAAGACATAGTTAATTTCACATATTGTCTTGGCTCTCCTTCAACAAAGTCACTCAGCCCTGCACGAGAAATTAGAGTTTGAACATCTTCAAATATCCCCGCGCTTCTCATGAAATCCGCGCACGGGTAGTAAGAGGGGTATACTCCCTCTTCACGATTGACTATCATAACTTGTTGGACTTCCAATTCTTGCTGGTTCAAGTGATATCTATTCCACTCCATTTTCTGAAATTTCAACAACCAATATAAAAATTTGATTTGGTGACATATAATTGAGGGAAACTACCATAGGAACTTGCTAGAGTACTAATCATGCATCAAAACTAGTTTCTACCACTTAGAACAAGCATGCAAGCTCACTAAACATGTTACCTACAGCAGCAAAATATTCAAGATATACTCAACCAAACGAAATTCTACTTGGATGGGTGGAGGAGTCACATACCAAGGAGCAAATGTGCCAAATTTCAGCAGGAAATCTGGGCTGAGCAAAGAGATCGAGAAATCTGGAGCTCTGGAGCAAAAACGCGAGAGAGATGAACTTGGTACGAGTTTTTTCGGGAGAGAGAAGGTGATGGGAGAAAGAGATGACAAAGTGGGGCAGAGGGGGGCCCACACCACATGGTGGCGCGGCCACCTCCTTGGCCGCGCCGGCCTGTGGTTTGGCGCCCTCTGGTGCCCCACAGGTCATCCTCTGGTGCTCCCAGGTGCCTCGTCGAAAAATAGGACCAACGGTATAATTTTTGTGAATTTTTGAAAACTTTGAAAAACGCACATTTCTGGGTATTTAGTTTATTATTACTGGCCAGGAAAAATTTCGAAATCTTCAAATAACTAAAGAACTTTGCAAATTAAAAGTGCTACAGCAACTAGAGCAAATGGAGGAAGAAAGATATGTTGTTTACCCTCTCTATGCATATAAAAAGTATTTGTTAACAAGGTTGATCAAGTCTTGCCACCAAATAAATTTTACATAGCATAAGAAGAAATAAACCTCAAATCAATCATGTTACCTTGAATTGTATTGATATGGATCCAATCACGAGAGTTTGATATTCTTCCTTAGGCTCATATATAGGACAATCAATAGTTCCCACTTTGATAGTTCTCACATTAGAAATAGTATTAACTCCACATGCTTTCTCAATCTTCTTGGGAAAATAAACGGTATGCTCCCTATCATCAACATTGAAAGTAACCTTTCCTTTGTTGCAATCAATAACAGCCCCTGCGGTGTTAAGAAAAGGTCTCCCAAGAATAATAGACATATTATCATCTTCAGGCATTTCCAACACAACAAAATCAGTTAATATCAAGCAGTTAGTAGTAACTTGAACAGGAACATTCTCACATATACCAACAGGAATAGCAGTAGATTTATCAGCCATTTGCAAAGATATATCAGTAGGTATCAACTTATCTAAGTAAAGTCTCTTATAAAGAGAAAAAGGCATAACACTAACACCGGCTCCCAAGTCACATAGAGCAGTTTTAACATAATTATTCTTAATAGAACAAGGAATAGTAGGTATACCTGGGTTGCCCAACTTCTTTGGAATTTTGCCATTGAAAGAGTAATTAGCAAGCATAGTGGAAATTTCCTCATTGGGGATTTTCCTTTTGTTAGTAACAATATCTTTCATATACTTCGAATAAGGTGGCAATTTAATAGCATCAGTCAAAGGGATTTGCAAGAATAAAGGTTTCATCCAATCGCAAAATTTATTATAGTGTTCTTCTTCCTTTGATTTAAGTTTCTTAGCAGGAAAAGGCATTTGCTTTTGCACCCAAGGTTCTTTTTCATTACCATGTTTCTCAGCAATAAAATCTTCTTTAGTATACTTTTTATTTTTAGCATGCTTTTCAGGTTCTTCCTCAACCTCTTCTTTATCAGGAGTATCATTCTTATCATTATCATTATCATTATCATGTTCATTACCACTTTCAGTTTCAGCATCAGAAATAGAAATACTATTAGGATCATTAACAGGTTCAGAGGATTCTACAACATTTTTATGTTTCTTCTTCTTTTTCTTCCTAGAATGAGCACTAGGTTCAATGCGTTGAGAATCTTGTTCAATTCTTTTGGGATGCCCTTCAGGATATAGAGGATCCTGGGTAGAGACACCACCTCTAGTTGTTACTTCATAAGCATGTTTCTCTTTAGAATTATTCCCTAACAAGTCATTTTGCACTTTAGTGAGTTGATCAATTTGAGTTTGAATCATATGAAAATGTTTAACAAGCACCTTAACATCATTGGAGGTTCTCTCCACAATATCATGCAATTCACTAATAGCTCGAGAATTTTCCATTAAATGATTCTCTACTCTCATATTAAAATTTTCTTGCTTAACAATATAATTATCAAACTCATCTAAGCATTGTGCAGGAGGTTTCGAATACGGAATATCTTCCCTAGTAAAGCGTTGAAGGGAGTTTACCTCAATCATGGATGAAGGGGGAATTATCTCACATATATCTTCTATAGGAGGTAGATTCTTCACATCTTCAGATTTAATACCTTTCTCCTTGAGAGACTTCTTGGCTTCCCTCATATCTTCATCATTCAATTTAATTAAACCCCTCTTCTTCAATATTGGAGTTGGAGTTGGTTCAGGCGTAGTCCAATCATCATGATTCCGGCTTATTTTAGCCAATAGTTCTTCAGCGTCGTCTGGAGTTCTTTTCCTGAAAACACAACCAGCACAACTATCCAGGTATGCCCTAGACTCAATGGTTAGTCCACTATAAAATATATCAAGTAAATCATGCTTTTCCAGATCATGCTCAGGCCGAGCTCTAATAAGAGAGCAAAATCTCAACCAAGCCTCAGGCAATTTCTCTTCATCTTCCTGATTAAAGTTATAAATTCTCTGCAAAGCAGCATGTTGAGCACTAGCAGAAAAGTATTTGCGGAAGAAAACATCAAGCAATTCTTTCGGACTTTTAATAGAATTTGGTGGCAAATTATTATACCAAGTTTTAGCGTCATCCTTTAATGAGAATGGAAATATTTTAGCAACAAAGTAAGTACGCATCTTAACATCATCAGAAAACAAGCTACTCAGAGTAGATAACTCAGTCATGTGTTCAACAGCACTTTCTTTTTCAGTACCACAAAAGGGTGTTTTCTCAACAATAGCTATATGAGATAAATCAAGAGAAAAATCATAATCTTTATCCCTAATGTTTATAGGAGATGTGGCAAATTTAGGATCAGGAGACAATTTATATCTAACAGCATGTTCTGCAAGCAACTTTTTAATTTTTCTTGCATCAGTAGTAGCATTGCATTTTTCAATAAAATCATCATTAAGCTCCACATAATCTTCCTCAGGATCATCACTAAAATAATCAAGTTCAGGTGAACTAACAGGTGTAGTAGCATTAGGAGTTTCAGTATTTTCAATTTGTCTAGACCTAGCAATTGTAGCATCTAGAAAAGATCCCAATGAACCACTATCATCAAGCACAGCAGAAACATTATCAATATTATGAGAGTGTTCAGATTCAGCAGATGTACCCACATGCGAAGCATGTGGCAGTGAAACAAGTTTATCAATCACAGATGGTGAATCAAGAGCAGCAGAGGTATTCAGAATTGTACCTTTTCTTGTAGTGGATGGTAATATGGCGATCTTAGTATCGTGAGGTTTACCCATGATGGAGAATTTGCAGCGAACAATATTAATCCAAGTGAACTTCCAAATAAAGCTATGCTCCCCGGCAACGGCGCCAGAAAATAGTCTTGATGACCCACAAGTATAGGGGATCGCAACAGTCTTCGAGGGAAGTAAAACCCAATTTATTGATTCGACACAAGGGGAGACAAAGAACACTTGGAAGCCTTAACAGCGGAGTTGTCAATTCAGCTGCACTGGAAACAGACTTGCTCGCAAGAGTTTATCGAGTAATGTCAGTTTTATAGCAGTAGCAGTAGTGAAATAACAGCAGCAGAGTAACAAAGACAGCAGTAGTGATTTTAGTAAACAGCAGGATTAAAATACTGTAGGCACGGGGACGGATGACGGGCGTTGCATGGATGAGAGAAACTCATGTAACAATCATAGCAAGGCATTTGCAGATAATAATAAAACGGTGTCCAAGTACAAAGCAATCAATAGGCATGTGTTCCATATATAGTCGTGCGTGCTCGCAATGAGAAACTTGCACAACATCTTTTGTCCTACCAGCCGGTGGCAGCCGGGCCTCAAGGGAAACTACTGGATATTAAGGTACTCCTTTTAATAGAGTACCGGAGCAAAGCATTAACACTCCGTGAACACATGTGATCCTCACATCGCTACCATTCCCTCCGGTTGTCCCAATTCTTGTCACTTCGGGGCCATTGGTTCCGGACAGCGACATGTGTATACAACTTATAGGTAAGACCATAAACAATGATTATCTTGATGAAGCAATAACATGTTCAGATCTGAGATCATGGCACTCGGGCCCTAGTGACAAGCATTAAGCATAACAAGTTGCAACAATATCATCAAAGTACCAATTACGGACACTAGGCACTATGCCCTAACAATCTTATGCTATTACATGACCAATCTCATCCAATCCCTACCATCCCCTTCGGCCTACAGCGGGGGAATTACTCACACATGGATGGGGGAAACATGGCTGGTTGATGTAGAGGCGTTGGCGGTGATGGCGGCGATGATCTCCTCCAATTCCCCATCCCGGTGGAGTGCCAGAACGGAGACTTCTGGCTCCCGCGACGGAGTTTCGCGATGTGGCGGCGTTCTGGAGGGTTTCTGGTGACTTCGACTTCTCCCCGTGTGTTTTTAGGTCGAGGCCGATAAGTAGTCCGAAGGAGGGCGTCGGAGGCCGGCCGAGGGGGCCACACCACAGGGCCGCGCGGGCCCCCCCTGGGCCGCGCCGCCCTATGGTGTGGGGCCCTCGGGCCTCCACTTCAATTGCCCTTCTGGCTCCGTTAGTTTCCTGGAAAAATAGGGCCTTCTGCATAAATTCCGAGGATTTTCCCGAAAGTTGGATTTCTGCACAAAAACGAGACACCAGAGCAGTTCTGCTGAAAACAGCGTTAGTCCGTGTTAGTTGCATCCAAAATACACAAATTAGAGGCAAAACAATAGCAAAAGTGTTCGGGAAAGTAGATACGTTTTGGACGTATCACAGCGCATGGAGCGCGAAGCAAAACAAAGGGAAGAGGCTGAGGGAGCAGCCAGAGATCAGTTTCCACCACCACCACCACCCATGACGCAGCAAAATTTTATCCAGTACATGCAGCTGGTAGAGGAGAGACAGCGTGTAACACTGGAGCAGTAGAACAAATTCTTTCAGAATTTGTTGTAGCAAAACAGGGTGGAGAGACCTGAGAACCCGGGAGTCACATTAGCGGACTTCCAAAACACCAAGCCTATATCTTTCGCATACGCGCCCGAGCCAATGGACGCGGAAGATTGGCTGATGGATACTGAGCGAAAGCTCAACACCGTTGGATGTAACGACCAAGAGAAGGTTCATTATGCTACCCATCTGTTGTGTGGACCTGCCGCATCTTGGTGGGACAATATAGTAGCCGTTTATCCGGCTGGAAAGGTATTTACCTGGGAGGAATTCACGAGGAAGTTCAGGGAATCCAATGTCCCTGAAAGTATTGTGGAACTGAAGCGTCGAGAATTTGAAAGTCTCGAGCAGAAGGACAAGGCTATCCTGACCTATGTCAGGGAGTTCTCTAAACTGTCCCGGTACGCTGTTGAAGAAGTCAACACCGAGGACAAGAAGAAGAAGAGATTTCTGAGGGGGTTAAGTCCCCAGTTCAAAGTACAGCTCCGTATGATGAGAGCAACGGAGTTTCAAGAGTTGGTGGATGCAGCCATCACTCTAGAAGATGATTTCAAGCAATTACAGGAGGAGAAGAGGAAAAAGGCCAAGTATGAGCCTAAGAGGTTTGTTAGTAACAAGCCTAATACCAGCTTGAGTTTCAAGCCCAGATACAGCAACAACAACAACAACAACAACAGCAACTACTACGGTAATAGGAAGAATCAGGCATTTCAAACTGCAAATCAAAGCGTTTGCAGGAGTTGTGGACTCACAGGGCATTTCGCCAAGGATTGCAAGAAACCAAGGATTATATGCTTTGGTTGTCGCCAGGAGGGGCACATGCTGAAGGACTGCCCCAAGAGGAACACCGGAGGAGGTCAGTCCGGAGGAGGTGGAGGTCGAGGAGGAAACACCGGAGGGAACTGGAAGAATAAGAAGCCCTTCGGCAAGCTGAACTGTACCAGTCTGGAGGAGGTGGTCAACTCCGACCAGGCGGTGATAGGTACGCTCCAGATACTCACTCATCCTGGCAAAGTACTTTTTGACACTGGTGCAACTACATCATTCATTTCTCAACAATTCATCATCAAACATGGGATTAGTTGCACTAAGTTAGATACACCCATAACCATACTTTCTGCGGGGGGAACGATAGTAGTAACCCATGCCAAACAAAAACAAGTCATCATGATCAATAAGTGCGCGTTTGACGCGGAGCTGTTCATTTTACCGTTGAAGGACATTGATGTCATTCTTGGTATGAACTGGTTAGAAGCTAATGGAGCATTGATCGACTGTGTAAACAAGACGGTGTCTTTGAAAAGCCCCGATGGAAGTAGAATGATCTACCAAGGCGACAAACATACACAGATTGAAGTTGAGCTACAGCTGAACAGCATGAAGGAGGTGAAGTTAGAAGATATACCTGTAGTAAAGGAATTCCAGGATGTGTTTCCTGCGGAATTACCTGGTATGCCACTAGATAGGGAGATAGAATTCACTATCGACCTAATTCCAGGAACAGCTCCGATTGCCAAGGCACCATACAAGATGGGGCCCAAGGAGTTGAAGGAACTGAAGGAGCAATTGGATGACTTGGAACAAAAGGGATTCATTCAGGAGAGTGTTTCACCATGGGGATCACCTGTGATCTTCATGGATAAAAGAGATGGAGGAAGAAGGATGTGCGGAGACTACAGGAATCTGAACAACGTCACAATCAAGAACAAGTATCCACTTCCTAGAATACAAGATCTATTTGATCAAGTGAGAGGCACGGGAGTCTTTTCCAAGATTGATCTAAGATCCGGTTATCACCAGATAAAGATCAAGAAGGAAGACGTTCCGAAAACTGCCTTTGTATCAAGGTATGGACACCATGAATACCTGGTAGTACCTTTTGGATTGACCAATGCCCCAGCAATATTCATGAATCTCATGAATAAGATCTTCATGCCTTATCTAGACAAGTTTGTCATCGTATTTATCGATGATATTCTGATATATTCCAAGAACAAGTCCGAACATGCTGAACATTTGAGGTTAGTATTGCAAACACTAAGGGAACATCAACTTTATGCCAAACTTAGTAAGTGTGAATTTTGGCTAGATCAAGTGGAATTTCTTGGTCATGTTATTAGTAAAGATGGAATAGCTGTTAACCCGAGTAAGGTAGCAGCAGTTTTAGAATGGGAAGCACCCAAGACTGTCAAGGAAATTCGAGGATTCCTAGGAATGGCAGGATACTATCGGAGATTCATTAAAGGATTCTCTAAGATAGCAGGACCAATGACAAAGCTGTTAAGGAAGAACACACCATTCGTGTGGTCAGAGGAGTGTGAGAAGAGTTTTCAAACTCTGAAGGAGAAACTCACCACGACACCGGTGTTAGCAGTTCCGGAAGTTGGAAAGGATTACATCGTGTACTGTGACGCATCCAAGCATGGATTGGGTTGCGTACTCATGCAAGATCGGAAAGTGATATCTTATGGATCGAGGCAACTCAGACCTCATGAAGTGAATTATCCAACACATGACTTGGAATTAGCAGCAGTCGTATTTGCACTCAAAACTTGGAGACATTTTCTCTACGGAGCTAAGTGTGAGCTCTATACAGACCATAAAAGCCTCAAATATTTCTTCACTCAGAAGGAACTCAACATGAGACAGAAAAGATGGCTAGAATTGATCAAGGATTATGACCTGACCATTAATTACACACCAGGGAAGGCTAATGTTGTAGCAGACGCCCTGAGTAGGAAGAGTACCGGAGGAGTGGAACAAGAGATATCACCGGAGTTGAGGAAGGAAATAAGTCAAGCCCAAATACAACTTTGGGAGAAGGAAGCTCATGAAGGACTATCAGCTTTACAAGTAGCTGATGAGCTAAATGTCAACCTGAAGAATGAGATAATGATGGGTCAGTTGGACGATCCATTCATCATAGAAGAAATGAGAAGAATAGATGAAGGAAGACCATCAGAATTCCATCGTGGAGAATCCGGATCATTATGGTTCCAGAAAAGAATTTGCGTTCCGGATATTGCTGAAATTAAGGAAGTAATACTCCGGGAAGCTCATCAAACACCATATTCCATACATCCGGGAAGTACAAAGATGTACATGGACCTAAAGGAACTATTCTGGTGGAATAACATGAAGAGGGAGATAGCACAATATGTGGCAGAATGCCATACCTGCCAGCGAGTGAAGGCTGAACACCAGAGTCCGGCAGGGAAGTTACAACCTTTACCTATTCCAGAGTGGAAATGGGAGGAAATAGGGATGGATTTCATCACCGGACTACCCATGACCAATAAAAAGAAGGACATGATATGGGTAATCGTGGACCGGTTGACGAAGAGCGCCCACTTCTTAGCGGTAAACCAGTAGGATAAAGGAGAGAAACTTATCGATCTTTACATCAAAGAGATCGTGAGTAAGCATGGAGTGCCTAAGAAGATCGTATCGGATCGAGGATCCGTGTTCACATCAGCATTCTGGAAGCAACTACACGAAGCTTTAGGATCCAAGTTGGACTATAGTACCGCTTATCATCCCCAGACCGGTGGACAAACCGAGAGAACCAACCAGATCTTAGAGGAGATGCTTAGGGCTTGTGCCCTAGACTTCGGAGGATCATGGGAGGAGCACTTACCACTAGCAGAGTTTTCATATAACAATAGTTATCAAAGCAGCATCAAGATGGCACCATTTGAAGCTCTGTATGGAAGGAAGTGTAGATCACCGATATGTTGGTATGAAGCCGGAGCAAGCAAAGAGTTCAACCCTGATTATGTTAAGGAAAAACAACAAATCATTGACATTATCAGAGACAGGCTCAAGATAGCTCAAAGTAGGCAAAAGAGTTATGCTGATCAGAAAAGGAGAACATGGGAACCACGAGTTGGAGACATGGTTTATCTTAAGGTAAGCCCGATGAAAGGACTCCAGAGGTTTGGAGTAAAAGGAAAGCTCAGTCCTAGATATATAGGACCTTTCAAGATACTGAGTCAGAACCGAGGTTTAGCCTTTGAATTGGATCTACCTGGAAGGCTAGCTCAAGTTCACAATGTATTCCATGTGTCACAACTCCGGAAATGTTTGAAGACCCCAGATGAACCAATATCACATGATGAGCTCGAGTTATAACCAGACTTGACATACATCGAGAAGCCAGCCAAGATTCTCGAGGAGAGCTGGAAACAACTCAGAAATAAAGCGATCAAGTATTGCAAGATAGAATGGAAGCATCACCCCGAGAGGGAAGCCACCTGGGAAAAAGAGGAAGACCTGAGGAAAACATACCCCGCGCTGTTCAGGTATTACAACCACAACTTCGGGACGAAGTTTTCTTTAAGGGGGAAAGGCTGTAATGTCCCAGGTTTAGCGACGATCGAGGGGTAGATTTTAGAAAGGGATGTGCATTGCATAGTAAATTCTGGGGAAATTTCGCGCTTTTAAACAAAAACTGCATCGAAGGGGGACACGTTTCTCTCTCGACACCTTACAGGGTTAGGGTTTCGAGAGTGCGACAAACTTGCATCTCACCCAACTAGTTTAGGGTTTGGAGAAGAGAGGGGAGAGTTTGCATGATTGAATTATTTATAAAGTGACATAGTTGAATTCAAACCAATGCTGAATTTGAATTTCAAATTCAAACATTAAATACTTAACCTAAATAATTCAATTGTGAGGAAATTCATTAAGTATGTAATCAATAATAAACAATATGAACAAATATAATAAAGTAAAGCTCATTAGGGAAAACTTTGAGCTTTATTGATTAACACACAAGATACATTGTCTTTACAATATTCATAATGGAAATAAATGAATATTACAACACATTACAAGAATTGGTGAAATTGAAAAATAAAAGAAAATAAAAAGAAAAGTACAAGGATGTATCCTAGTCTAAATACTACAAGATCATCTTCACTTGATCTTGGATTTGATGACCTCCATGTCCATTTTGATCAATTGTTGATCCCTGCACAAAAAAATCACACACAAAGAAGAAGAACAAATTATGCCAAGTGGCAAAGCCACTTGGCAGATTAGAAAAGAAGTGAATATGGTGGATAATATCACAGCTCTGCCGAGCTGATCCTCTCCAAGCCAAGTTCAAAGGATCTGGTACACACATACACACAAGACACACACGGCATGTGTGCATGCTCAACACCAAGCCACTGAATGTGCATGCAGCACACACACACAGTGAGTCACTAAAGTGACAAGCAAGAGCTGTCGACCAGGGAGAGCAAGGGAGCACCACATATAAGCTTTTCAGAAGCAAACCCTAAGCCATATCCATCGACAGGCTTCACTGGTAAGAACATAAGAACACAAGAACACAAGAACAGCCACTGCTGTTCAATCTGCTAACTCACCACAACACTGAATCAAGCCCCACAAGATCACCAGGAGGAGCAGGGCAAGTAAACCAACCACAAGATCATCACAGAAGCAAAACCTCTACATCAACAAATCATCTAGGAGCTGGAGTGAGGTATAAACAAGATCAACCTGAGCAAAACTCTGTTTTGCTCATAAATAAGCATGTGCATAACATATACAAAAGCGAGAGGGTGTGGTTACCACTGTGTGCATCATCATTTGGTAATCAAACCATTTGATGCTGGCAAAAAGGGAATTAAGCCGAAGAAATCATCCCGGGGAATAAATGGTTAAGCCCATCAGTATTAACACTGAGGTAAACCAAAGAATTCAGCAAGGGAAAGATTCACAGCTAGCCTACCCAACTCACCTAGCACTACATGGTTTGCTAACCATCAGACAGATAGGCACTTGTGCCTATTCTTGTTTGTCAACAGCAAAGAGCACTGGAAACCCAACAGGGATTGCCCAGAGATGTATCCACCAAGCCACAACAAGCCACAGAGAGGGGGAGCTACCCATGTCAGCATCAAAGAGCTGCCAGGGCCACCTCAACCCATAACCAAAACCTTAAGCCACCACATCATCACCCAGTAGGGTTCAGTAGAGGGCTAGGGTACCAACCAGTGGTTGTCATCCAACTAGCCCTAGCTAATTTAATTAACTTGATCATCACTGCAAGGCAGTTCACATCATTTATCCATTTAATAAAGCCAGCTAATACAGATAAATGAACTACACAAGTAATCAAAGCGCCAGAGCCTTGCAGATGATCCCAAGGATCATTGCAAGCATCAACTGATGCTTGAGCAAGCACCATCACACATCAGGCCAAGCTTGTGTGATGCACACACATCACACAGAGGGCAACAGAAAGGCACAGACAACAAGCAAGGGATGATCATTTGATCATCAGGGCCTGCTAAAGCATGCCAGGGCAGGCTAGAATCAACCACCAGTATCACACATGAATTCTATGAATTAAACAGCCACAGATTATCAACAATTAGATCACAGACTAGCACATAAACCATTTTTATAATTGTATCCAGAAGCATATCATCAAGGAATTGATGTATATGGACAACAATTAAGCCAAGCCAAACCTACTGTGAGCCAGAACTCAATAATCATCACATAAATAACACTGCCTCTTGCTAAACAGCAAGAACCACTCACAGTAATGAACCAGGGGAGCTAGAGCTTGCTACAGCATAAGCAAGCAAGCAACAGCAATGGCTAGTGGTGTTCAGATGAACATCTAGCCGGATAATAACATATATAACCAAGGGTGAGCAGAGACATGAACCAAAGGAAGCACACGCCACAGCACGATTCACACAAGCACATAGGCTAGAGCAAGCATGGCAGTAGCAGTAGCGCAGCGGCATGCCTAGGCCAAAGACAACGCAGCGGCTAGCACAGCACTGGCTGGCAAAGCACAAGCCACGAAGCGTAGCAGCGGCAAAGACTTCGTCAAGGCAAGCATCTCCACAGGGAGAAGTCGGCCAGTGGCCGAGCTAGACGAAGAAGAGGAGAAGAGAAGAAGATAGAACAGGTAACAGAGGAGGAAAGAGGAGGAGAAACTTACAGGCGAAGCAGATGAGCACGACCATGGCGGCACGGCGGCACACGCCGGGCGACGGCGGCGCCAGGCCAAGCCAAGCCTGGTCGCCACATCACCGCAACGCCGGCATCTCCACGGCATCACCACGGCGCCAGGGACGCCGATGAACGGCGGACCTTCACGGATCCGTGCGGCCGAGGCGCAGGCGCGTTGGAGGAGAGTCGAGGTGGACACGAGCGTCAAATCGACGCGGACCACCATGTCCGCCATCGAGAGGCGGTCCAGATCCGCACCAGTTCGTCGCCGATGATGGCTGAAGGCGGCCGGAGCAAGGCGGCGACGGCGGAGGCGATTTTGGTGTCGCGGGAGCCGAAAGGGGATTAGGGTTACGGGGAGGAGGACGACGAAGCGACTGGGTCAGTTGGACCGAGCCCACTGGGCTAGTCCAACCTAACCAGCTCGGCCGCCTGACAGGTGGGCCCGAGGGGTATTTTGGACATTTCCAAAATACCCATTTAAATGAGAATTTCCAAGAATTTTATAAAATAAAATACAGCTCTAAAAAAATAAGTAAAAATATGAAAATTAATCAGCATAAAATTCTCTACCTGAATAAAATATCAAAAAGAGTTTTTGAAGACAACTAAGAATAAGACCTCATTTGATGATTTAAATAATCACTTAAATCACACATATAATTTTCTATAATGAAAATAAGTCCACTAATGCATTTGGACTTTAAAAACACCTTGACAACATTTCAAGGTTGTATTTTGCTTTAAATCAAGTATCTCCAAATTATTCTTAGTATTAACCTCTTACATGAAATAATAACGACATCGGAAGGGGGAACAAACCCTAAAAATGGAATCATGCATAATTGCTTCTTTAACCATTGCCCTTATCGGACAATGATGCTATTTTTCAGAACCAGAGGACAAGGGTCAGTCCACATCTTCCAACTGCAAAACTTTGCAGTGTTCAGGCAAGTTCATCACTTGCTCA
The DNA here is from genome assembly GCF_019359855.2 of Lolium perenne. Classification (NCBI taxonomy): domain Eukaryota; kingdom Viridiplantae; phylum Streptophyta; class Magnoliopsida; order Poales; family Poaceae; genus Lolium; species Lolium perenne. The sequence goes on from NC_067247.2 coordinate 337,834,480, forward strand.
TGTCATTGAGTATTTTTATCAAATTACTTGCAAAGTATTATGGTTATCACTATTGCACAAAAATCAAAACCACTACTTTCATAACTATGAATATGACTATGTGGTGGGCAATGGAACCATGGATTGTGTTGATATGGTGGAGGTTCCATTGCACGGGTTTATATCCATCTAGGATTAAACAACAAATGTCGCCAGTGATTCTTGTGCCGTAATACCCGTGTTAACCATAAGATCCGGAGTGGGACGGAGTAGTCAAAAGTGTTTCCACCTCTCGTTCATCAACGGATGCGCTTTACCGTAATACACTTGTAATCCAAGGGGGCTAGCTGGTGAGGCTAGGGAGTCCTAAGTCCCCAAGGCATAGTCCGTAGTACACTTGTCGCCCGAAGGAGCAAGATGGTGAGGCTGGGGAGTCCTAAGTCCCCACGGTATTGCGGTCTAGGATGGGTTGCAGCCACCGGCGTAGGAGTGTATGGTAGAGCCCAGCATTGTTGTCATGGTCGGGGTCCACCTTGAAATCTACAGGAATAATGGGACCGACGTGGACCCAGGGTCCGCGCATGCAACAAAGGGTGGGTGTTCGAGGTAGCGGAGGAACATGATTGGCTAGACCTTATACCGGGCCTCACACCAAAGGAAGTGTGGACGGGAAAGCTGCCCGGTTGGCACCAAGGTTAAGATCTCTTATGGGTAAAGCAACACACCTCTGCAGAGTGTAGAGAACTGTGACCTGTCACTCCCTGTTCCGGGATTGAGGAACTGCGAACGCGGCCGGAAAGGAGCTCCATGAAGTTCTAGTAAACCGGTGAAGGCTGACGGACATAGCTCTTTGAAATAAAAGCAATCTCTTGAAGAAATGTTTATCAAAACTTGCATTGGTATTAGACTTTCTGGTCTAATATCGTAGCTAGTGCATTAAACACCTCTTATCTATAATGAACTTGTTGAGTACGCTCGTACTCATACCACTCTTAAATCCCATGCTTAGATTGTCTGAATCATCTGGAGGAGGACTACGACAGCAATGAAGGAGCCGAGATCATCGGCTACGAGGAACCAGACCTCTCAGGAGGAGTTGAAGGCGTAGACTATCTCATAGTCTACGGATCCGGGGAGGCTTCCGGAGGAGAACAAGCCTAGAGATATCTGATGAGTAGTAGTAACCGAGCAGCAAGAACTCTTAATATTTAGCTGCTCGATGAAATAAATGTTTAGTTTAATGAGACTCTTGTATTGTAAGTTAAGTTGGGTTCGCCTCGAACCCAGGAGTGATCCTCTTAGGACCCAAGAGGAGCTCCGAGACGATATGTGTATGTTACTTGTAATAATATGTGAATGAGTTATGGACCTGCTATGTTCTGTTGTACTACTCTGAGGGATGTAACATTTGCGGAATGGTACTTCGTGAGTGTTATATCAACGACTGGCATACTACAACATGCAGTGGTATGCAGGGTCAACACACCGTGCCACGCCCACCCGCCCTGGTTCTGCTCGGGCCCCGCTCGCAGGCTTACCAGGCGCACTTCGCTGCGCCGCAGGCTCCCGCGCCAGCCTACGGTGGCATGACGCCCTATGCACCTCCCCAGCAGGCGGGCTGGGGCCCAGTGCTGGTCACTGCACTCCAGCAGGCACCTTCTGCCGACCCCTACATCGGCGGCGATTGGATGATGGACACAAGCGCCTCCTCGCACATGGCTACTTACCCGGGTAACCTCTCCCGTTTCTTTCCGACTTCCACCACCTCCCGCATCATCGTCGGCAACTGCGCTATTCTTCCTATCACTTGGTTCCACTAATTTTCCCGCCACGTCTAAACCTTTGTCTCTTACTAATGTCATTGTCTCTCTAGAACTCCACCATAATCTAGTTTCTGTAAAAACTCTTTCCCGTGATAACTCTGTAACTATGGAATTTGATGCTCTTGGTTTTTCTGTTGAGTAGGCCCGTACCCATATGGTACTCCACTGATGTGAGAGCCCCGACGATCTTTACCCAGTCCAGTCGTCTTCATCACGCTCCGGGCCCCGTGCTCTCTCCGCCGGTGTCAATCTTTGGCATGCTCGCCTCGGTCATCCTAGCTCCACCGCACTTCATCAAATAATGCGGGGGTTTTCCCTTTCATGTAATAAAACGGTTGCTCATACTTATGAAGCATGCCGTCTAGGAACACATGTTCGTCTACCTTTTATCTCTTCTTCCACAGTTGGGTCTTTCCCTTTTTAGTTAATTCATAGTGATGTATGGACCTCCCCAATTGCTAGTAATTCTGGTTTTCTTTATTATCTTGTTATTCTTGATGACTATTCTCACTTCGTTTGGACATTTCCTCTCTACAAAAAGTCCGACGTTGCCACCACCCTTTCCGCCTTTTACTCATACGAGTCCACCCAGTTTGGTCGTCCTATACATGCTCTCCAGACAGATGATGGTAAAGAGTTTGATAACACCACCGTCCGACACCTCCTCTCCTCCCACGACACCACTTTCTGTCTCACTTGTCCCTACACCTCGCAGTAGATTGGTCGTGCCGAGCGCGTTCTACACACCCTTAATGACTGAGTCCGCACCCTTCTCTTCCACGCCCATGTTCCCCCCGCCACCACTACCCTCCTCATTAACCTTTGTCCATGTCGTACCCGATGGAACTATGCGCCCCACCATCTCCTCTATAGTTCTCCACCATCCTATGATGGCCTTCGAATTTTCAGATCCCATTGTTACGCTAGCACCATCGCCACCGCACCTCACAAACTCGCTCCGCGTTCCATGCCTTGTGTCTTCCTCGGTTACCCGGCTAACACTAAAGGCTATCGGTGCTATGACCCTGTGTCGCATCGGGTGCTCACATCCCGGCATGCTTACTTTGATGAGCACTCTTTTCTATTTGCACAGGAACTGGTGGTTACCCTGTCATCGTCTCCCAGCGACTCCACTCGGCGGCCTCCACCTGTTGGCACGCTCGGTCCGGCGCCTGTGATGCCCTCGAGCCCTAGCTCGGGCCCCAGCTCGAGCGCCGCTGCTATGCTTCCCTCGAGCCACGCCTCGTAGTCCTCGAACCTCGCCTCGGGCCCCGCCTCGCCGTCTTCTTCGTCGACGGCGTCACCCTCGAGTGGTACCTCGGGTGACGCATCGTCGGCTGGCCCGTCCTCGCCGTCATCACCACCAGCCGGCCCCGTGACGCGCGCCCGCGTCAGCGTCCACCGCTCGACGACGCGGTATCCTGCATACAAGTACGTGTGTACTGCCTCGACCTCCGGGGCTGCTCCGCTATCCGCCTCTGCTCGGGCGGCAGTTCGCGACCCCTTGTGGCTCACCGCCATGCAGGATGAGTTTGACACATTACATCGCAACAAAACGTGGCAGCTTGTTCCCCGACCACCTCAGGCCAATATCATCACCGGGAAGTGGGTCTTCAAGCACAAGTTTCATCCGGATGGTACCCTTGACCGTCACAAGGCTTGTTGGATCGTCCATGGTTTTCGGAAGTGCGAAGGAGTTGATTTCCATGACACCTTTGCGCCCGTTGTTAAACCCGACACCATCCGCATAGTCCTTTAGCTCGCCATCTCTCGCGGCTGGCCGGTGGACCAGATGGACGTCTCTAATGCTTTTCTCCATGGCCACCTTGAGGAGCAAGTGTTATGTCAGTAGCCTACTGGGTTCGTCGACTCCGATCACCCGAATCATGTTTGCCTGCTCTCTCGGTCCTTGTATGGGCTCAAGCAGGCGCCTCGTGCTTGGTACCAATGCATCACAACGTTTCTTCATCAGCTCGGCTTCCGCTCCACTCGTTCTGATGCCTTGCTGTTTGTGTACCTCCAGGGCGACGCTACAACCTATCTGCTCCGTTATGTCGATGACATTATCCTGATGGACTGCTCTTCTCAGCTGATACGACATCTTACTGATTGTCTCCGGGCTGAGTTTGCTCTCAATGATTTGGGACCTCTCCACTACTTCCTTGGTATTGAGGTGGTTCGGCGTCCGGATGGTTTCTTTCTTCATCAGCGGAAGTATGCTCATGAGCTTCTGGATCGCGCTGGGATGCTTTATTGCCACCCTGTGACCACTCCTGTCGACACGAAGGCCAAGCTCTCTGCCACTGATGGTTCTCCAACACCGGATGCTTCGTTCTATCGGTTCATTGTTGGCGCCCTGGAGTATCTCACTCTCACTCGGCCGGAGATGTAGTATGTTGTTCAGCAGGTGTGCCTTCACATGCATGCTCCCCATGATTCTCACTGGACCTCGGTGAAGCGGATTCTACGCTACATTCGCGACACTCTCGACCTTGGCTTGACTCTTCATGCCTCGTCTGCCACGGACATCATCGCCTACTTCGATGCCAACTGGGCCGGCTGTCCTGACACCCAGTGCTCGACCTCTGGGTACTGTGTCTATCTTGGACCGTCCCTCATATCTTGGTCGTCCAAGAGGCAGCCCATCATTTCTCGCTCCAGTGCTGAGGCTGAGTATCAGGCTGTGGCGAATGCACAATGTATTACTCTAGTGTTGAGGAGATATTCTCTGGTGTATTTCTTACCATATGGCTCCCTCCCTCTTTGTATAGTTGAGGAGGTGGTGGCCCCACATTATACTTATATATATGTGTGCATATGCACCAGAGTAATACATCGTGCATTACAACCTTTCTACAGTAAGGGCATCTCCAGCGATGCGACGCAAAACGGTCGCCGTTTTCGTCCGCCGTGACCAGAAATGCGTCTGGCACCACTTCCAGCGGTGCGACGCAAAGTGACCGGGCCGTCCGCGGAGACGCAAACCTGGCCCAAATATGCGCCTCGGGTGCATCTTTGCGGACGTCTGGAAACGTCTGCTCGTGTCTGGCGGATGTTTCGTCGGGCCCGCCTGGCAGCGACCCTGCGTCGATGCGTCTTCTCAAACGTGGCAGCGACTGCGCCGCTGCGTCGCTTCGGCACTCTGCGCCACGTTAATGGCGATGATGCCTCGGCTGCCGAGCGGCCGCCCACCTCCGCCAACCACGTTAATGGCGACGCCACGCGTCCCGCGGCCACCGCATGCCGCCGGCCTATATAAAGGGGGTGCGCGCGCTTCTTCCTCATCCACTCCTTCAAAGAAACCCTAGCCGCCACAAAGCTCGACCGTAGCGCCGCCTAGGTGTTCCTGCGACGCAGCCAAGCCCGCGGGGAAGTCCATGGACGGTCCTGGTGGCCAGCGAGGCGGTCGAGGCCGCGGCCCTAGGCGCCCCCACGACCGGGCCAGGGGCCGCCGTGGTGGAGCAGCAATGGCCCCACGCTCGCCGTCGCCTGCGCCCTCCTCATCCTTGCAGGAGGAGTGCGGCTTCGAGTTCCTCCTCCGCATCGACGACGATCCACTCGCCATCAAGCGGCTACCGGACAAGTTCGCCGAGTTCATTGACGGCGTCGAGCTGGCGCAGTTGCAGCTACGGGAGGCCAGCTACAACTTCTGCCGCTGGACCGTGGAGGTCCTGTTCGATGGGCAGGGCAAGATGTACCGGCACACGGGGTGGGACAAATTCGCCCGTGACCTCGCGCTCGAGCCCGGCTGCCAGCTCACCTTCCTCTACGAGGGGGGCGGCGAGATGATCGTCAAGGTGTTCGACGACACAGCCTGCCGCGGGCACTACCACACCAACGAATCCGGATCAGACACCGATAGTTAGAACTTTGAGTGTTCTTTCTTTGCAGCGAATCTGGCTACGGGCCAGACGAAGCCAGTAGTCGAGGTTTCTGGATGTTCGCCTCATCGGTAGAACCAACAAGGGCACCATCTCCTCCCGCTGGATTTTCCACTTTGGGTGATTGGGTGTGCCCTCGAATGTTCTTTCTTGGCAGCGAACATACGGAAATCAACACAACTGGCTTCTTTAAAAAAAAATTATATTTGTGTCGACCATGGTTCAAACTATGTGTTAGTTTGTGTAAACCATGTTCCAAACTATGTGTTAGTTTGTGTAAAATCTTGTTTCAAAATGTTATATTTGAAACTATTTTTAAATGGAGAAGAGGGAAAAAAGAAAAAAAAATGCGTCGCCCCGCAGGAGCAGACCCAGACGCAAACGGACACGCGGACAAAAACGGTCATTATTGTGTCCGCAGCGCGACGCAAACAGACGCTCGCGGATATTAAAATGCGTCGGGCCCGCTGGAGATACCCTAAGATTCTTTCGAATTGGGATGCTTCAGTCTTATGCTAAAAGACTCAAACACTGGTTATTGGTTAATCGCCCTTTCGTGGGCCAGCTTGCAAGTTTATGGACCGTATGAAATGAAGACATGAGGCAGGTAGGTTGCTAACTTGTAACAGTAACAGCCAAGCGCATTTTCATGCAACTGTGAAACAATGAACTTTATAAGGATACAAAAAAAGCTAGCGTGGTCATAGCGCATCCAAATCTTACATGCTCCAGCCCATGAGGATACGAACATCTAGGATGTTGAGAACAAGCCAGCTCACTAAGCAGCCTTCACAAGTTCACAAGGAAGGCAAACCATTCACAACATAACCCTCTAGTGCTGGAAAGAAGTTATGCATAACAAGGGATTGTTTGAGACGGAGTGGATCGCGAGAAAGGTGATGGAAAGTGGCAACCAATTTTCCATCAATGTCGATCTGAAGTATCATATGGCCAAACAAGACTAGGACGAGCATAGCTTCATCCGAACACGTCACCAACACATCCCAACCACCGTCGAATTTTCGAACTTCAACAGGCAATCGAATTTGGCACTTGAGGGTCCAGACCTCGCTTTCGTAGTTTTGCAAGACCCAGATGCCAATGGTTGCTGCTGCATCATTACAGCTAGCCATTGTGAGCATGCCATCCATTTCAAACAGGTTAGCCTCGCCGGGTCTAGGAAGAACCGGAGCTTGCATCTGTCTGAATGATTCGGCCGTGGTGTTGAACACCCTTATGATGTCCTTTTTGATGTTCTCAGGTCCCATGTACCAAAACAGGCTGCCACGGAATAGCACATTTGCTTCGAACATCACTTCCCTCGCCTCGGGCCACCCGATGTGCCTTGGTGGTTCGCAGGAGCCCAGTGTGAAGACGTGGCAGCCATCATGAAGGCCATGTGGCAGCTCAGCATTCATAACCCTAGCCGGGCACGGGTACAACAGTAACCGGTACTCGCCAGTACTGCGATGCAGGTACATTCCTGAGACTTCGAAGTCATCAATCTGTCGTAGGGGAGCATACTGACGAGTTGCCGGGTTGCAGATTGCGTAATGCCTATCGTATATGTTGTTGGTGCAGAGGATGAGGAGGCCGTCACACGATCGCAGGAGATGCATGCCGTCAAGTCGCGCGATAGATTGCAGCTGGTCAGCGGCGACGAGCCCTGTCTGGTGGTCTAAGGAGATAATGTCTAGTGTCCGGTCGTCGACATCGCCGTTGTAGCCATTGAGAAGGGGGAGTGTGGGCTGGCGGCCGTGGTGGACGACGAGAAATTCGCGGGTGGACGTGGCGCGAAGCCAGTCCCGGCAGACAGCCCGACAGCGGAGGAGGGCTTTGGGGTCCAGACGGATGAGGACCTCCCAGATGGCGATCTCATCGGGGAGGCCGGGGTGGAGAGGGGCCATGGTCGCCGACTCGCCGGGCAGGAGGAAGACTAGGAGCGCAGGTGCGTCTGGTGGCGGCGGCGGAGGGCAGGTCTTTATTTGGGCGATCTCTTGTCTAGTCCGGTGTGGAGTCCGTGTGCGTCTTGGCATACCTAGGTCGGATGGAAGTCAATTCGTGTTAGCCCAGGTTTCAATATGCCTGCTCCGCGTTTATAATAATACTACTACAAAAAGAATACAACAATCGTACAAAAGGTGCAAAATCAATCACCTTGGTACTTTTTTTGTTGTTGCACTGCTCAGTGTCTAAGGGCATCTCCAGCGGCGCGACGCAAACGACCGTTTGTGTTCGCCGTGACCGGAAATACGTCTGGGGCCTGTTCCAGCGGGGCGACGTAAAGTGACCGGGCTGTCCGCGGAGACGCAAACCTGGCCTCTCGGCGGACGCTCGGCGGACGCGCAAAGTGTCCGCTCGCTTCCCCACCGGGCTCGCCTGGCAGCAGCACCACTGTTTCGTCTTCCACGGTATTACTTCTGGGCGGCGCGCTGCAGCCTTTGCAGGGGCCGCGTTAATGGCGCGCCTCGGCTTTCGCGAGCGTGCGCAGCTAGTAGGCGTTGCACTGGCAGGCCATTGAATGCGAGATGGCCTTAAAGGGACGCTGCCGGCGCCCATTTCCCCGACCAAAACCATTGGCAAAATCCCACAGTAGCCACCACGCGGACCCCATGGGGAAGAAATGCTGGCCATTCCGGAAGACGAAGAACGACCAGGAGGCTAGCGGCTCGCGTTCCGGCAAGAAAGCACGGGTCGGCCGGTACGTCCGCGTTGACCTCGCTCGGCAGCTATGGGAGGAAAACCGGCCGGCACCATGGCCGGACGCGAACTTGCCGGGAGGGGGCTGGTACCTGAACTCGCGGCGCGTGCCGGTCCCCCCCGTGCCGCGCTCGGGCCGAGAGCGGCGCGACGAAGTGCGGCGCCGCCGCGTGATCTTGCCGCCGGATCCTCCGGCGTACGCGCTAAACTCCTACAACTGGATTTCCTTCGGGGCGTGGGAGTTCGACGCGCGGCGCCGCGCTGCCTACCTCGCCGACGTTGACTACTTCGAGCGCGAGATCGCCGCCGAAGAAGAAGAGAACGACCACGAGGACGCGGACGAGGATGGCGACGAGGACGAGGACAGCGACGTGACCATGCCGCAGTACGACCACGACGACGGCGGACCGGCGTGGGATCCGGAGAACCAGCCGCCGGACATTTCAGAGGAGGAGGCCATTGCCATGGCACTCGCCAACAGCGAGCAGGACGAGCTCAACGAGCTCGCTTTGTGGGACGGGCTCGCAATCCAGCTCCGCGAGTCAGCGCTCGCGCAGGGGAGGTCGGCGACTCCTCCGGCCACGCCGACGCGTTCCAACGTCCGCGCTCCGCCTGCTGCTCCAGCGTGGTATCCCTGGCCACAGCCTCCTGCACGTGTGGCGGTACCTCCTCCACCGCCGACGTACGCGCTTCCATGGCCGACGCCGCAGCTGATTGACCTCGTCAGCGACGACGACCAGTAGACAGCGCCTATTTTAGCACCCCTTTCTGGCTTTTTTATATCCTTTTTATTATCATGTAAATTATGGCGTATGAATGAAAAAAAAATGCGTCATGCCGCTGGAGCCACCCCCGATGCAAACGGACACCCGGACACTTTCGACCATTTCGCCCGACGCAAACGGACACGACGCGTCCGTTTGGACGTCCGAAATGCGTCGCGCCTCTGGAGATGCCCTAATACTACGTCCAGTCGGAATTAATCGACGCGGACCGTACCTAGCGGTGCATCGGTTGTAATGAATCTTTGAAAGAACATGGAGAACAAACGTGAAAACAAGTTGTACTTATTATAAACTAATTTTCAAATCGAACAAGTTCAAACATATTTAACATACAAACTAGAGAATAAATTTGAAAACAAACAAATTATAAACTAATTCTTGGCCTTCTTGCTAGAAGGCCCTGCCTCGTCGTCCTCACGGAAGCGTCTCCTGCTTGTCACCTCCTCCTCCGAAGAGGTACTGCCGGTCGACTCGTCCGACGAGTTTGAGTTCCAGCCCGACGACTGGTCAGTGGGGTCTTCCTCGTCGTCGGTGAACGGACGACGATGCTCCGCCTGCGCCCGCGCCTGCGCTCGCGCCCTCGTCCGGGACCTTGCTTCCTTCCTTGCCTCCTTCCTTGTCGCCGCCGCGTCGTCCGCCGCCTCCAGCCGTGCCCACTTGGCTTCGGAGTCCTCCTCGTCCTCCTAGTCGTCGAGGCCAACGGCGCCTCCCTCCTCCTCGACCTCACTCAGCGGGGAGCTAGGGTTGCTGGGCGTCGTAGCCCTATCCCACCAATGTCGCCATCCTGGCGGCTTTGCCTTGCTTTCCGTGTCCGACGGCAACGACAAGTTGCTCATGGTGGCTAGCCGGTGTTGGAGAAGAAGAAGAAGAATGGCAGCCGGTCGGACGTGAATTACAACAGGTGCAGGGGTTATATTCAGCGGAGATTAATGGTGGCGCGTATAAGGAAAAGGCCTGCGGTTGCTCTTCCGCGGCGGTTCGGCGCTCCATTCCGGCGGTTGGCGGGCTGATCGGCGCGGTTGCCACTCCGGCGGTTGACCTGCCCGACAGTTGTTGTGCTTTAATTCGTGCCGATAGAGCCAGGGTCGCTGCCAGGTAAACCCGTGGGGAAAGCGAGCGGCCGCTCGGCGCGATCACGCAGCGTCTGTGGAGACGCAAACATTACGCATATTTGCGCCGTGTTTACGTCGCTGCAGATGCCCCAGACATGAGCCCCGCTGGAGCAGGGTACATGCGTATTTCCTGTCCACGCCGTCGCCTCGTTGGAGATTCCCTTAATTCTTTGTGCACACGATGGCACCCTGAAGCATTGGCGGACGCAGCGGGGTGGCCGGGGGCCGTGGCCCACCCAGAATTCTGCCGGCCCGATTAATATGTCATGGAAAAAAGCCCGATTCGACGATTCCTGGAGAAAGCATCGTGGGTCGAGCGGTCGAGGCAACGACCAGCGAGGGCGAGGACCATCGCGATTCTCCAATCCCCAAGCCCACGCGGCCACGCCCAGACCGCCGCCGCCCGCCGCTCAGGCCCCGGCGCCGCCGCTGCCCGCTGGCCCCGCCCGCCCTCGACTCTGCCCATCCCGGCGCTCGCTCGCCCCGCCCGCTCGCACTGCCGCAGTCCGCAGAGACCGCCGTCCGCCGGCTGTCGGTCGCCGGCCACCGCTCTGAACGTCGAGCGCCGCCCGCCCCTGATGACGTATCAAGCATGGATTTGTTAAGACTTGAACCCCAACTTGAGTTCTTTATTGATGACATGAGAAAAGATGATAGATTCAAATGTGTCAATCATCTTGGTGAGCTCTCTATTAAGTTTGTCGAAACAAAAAAGCATGTTGTTTATGATTTAGTTTACATGCTTCTCAAATTGATATTGCTTCTACCGGTGGCGACGGCGAATGTTGAAAGAGTATTTTCCGCAATGACTCTAGTGAAAAACAGGTTGAGAAATAGTATGGGTGATGACCTCTTGAACCATTACTTAGTGACATTTATCGAGCGAGGGGTGTTCATTCATGTAAGTGATGATACCATTGTTGAAACTTTGAAGAAATGATGTAAGTTTCTAATTATGCTATATTCTATCATGTAAGACCCTTGTAATGTTTTGAACTATTTGTATTGTTATCGTGCACATTTGATATATGTGTTGAACTCCAATGCAATGAATTTGTCTTGTATATTGTTCATTACTTCATTATGCAAAGGTTTTTCACATATTAGGGGGTGCGCAAATTTTTTTTTGAGGTGTGCCCCCCTCCAATTCTTTTCTGCATCCGCCACTGCCCTGAAGGAGGCAGGCTAGCTAAAGCTAGCAAGAGGAAGTGCATGCGTTGTGGTGGTTGTGGTCGCATACAAAGGATCTGCAAAGAGTCTGTTGTGTTGACCCAGCATTTGGAGAAGAAGCATATGGAGAACCAGAGCAGGAACTTGGACCTGTCTGTAGTCGCTAGTTCTGCAAGGCATGACTATGTTCGTTCTTCTCACTGTCCTTTGCGCATGTAGTACGTTTGAGAAAATCACCATGATCTAAAAATGCGGATGCTTCTACAATGGGATCAGCTTCTCATTTTTTTTAATAACAGCAGGAGAGCTACTATGTTCATTGCATTAGAAGAAAAAGGTACAGAGACCAAAAACTGCTCAGTTTATTGAAGGAAAAACGAGCGAAAACATTTACATCAACAAAAGCACCGCTAGACATAAAGGACGCCAGGAAGGCTAGGAAAAGCACACCACCGGAGTAAGCAGTGTCACCGAACATCATCCATCGTGCTTACGATGGGACGGCTTCGACTTCATTGCAACAACACCAAGGTCACTCCAATCAAGTCGCATCGATCACATTTGCCACGAGCTTGTTCGCCGACTTCAACAACACCAGGAAAGAAGACATAACCGAAGGGAGGCGGCATGTGCCGCTCCGGTATTGAGAGGGCGGAAAACATGACTCGTTTGACGCTGTCTGCATGTCGAGAGTGCTCTTGCTATCGCCACCACAGACTCCAAGAACGTCCGCCATTTGATAGTGCCATACCAACCGCTTGACCGCAGTCCAGGTGCTCCCATCAGCACTAAGTCTCCAAAACGATGCTTCCAACGAAGTCGCGACATCAAGGATGCCGCCATCGCCAATCCGACAAGCGGATTTAGGTTTTCACCCAAAGACAAGAACCAAGAGTGGGAGAGGTGCACGATCTCCTCAGTGACGCCTTCAACAAGGAGAATGACACCCAAAAGTGACGTCGTCACCAGCACCGACGAAAGTTGAGCAAGATTTTCATCCGGAGAATTGCGCACCTCACCGGAACCTGAGTTCCTGGCACACCTCAGTAACACCCGACCGTTCCACATACCTCGCCGGAGCACCATCAAAAGACGCCTTCATGACCAGCACCTCCGCTGGCAACCAAGAGCTTGTGTGCACCGCACCTACTTCCAGCCGTCAACCAGGCAGCCTGTAAACTGCCTCCGCCGCCAGGGCCCCAGATCTGGAGCAAGGACCGCTTGGCCATCCGCTCGAAAAGGAGCCCGCCTTCCGCCCTAGCCAGCAAGGAAAAAACGCCACCCCACCATGACTGGAAGCAGCCGGAGCAGTGCATCGCGCCACCACGGAAAGGCCACGGCCTGGGCTGCCCAGATCCGGACCAATCGGGCCCGCACGGCCAGGCACAGAGCAGCACGCCAGAGCACCGCCCTCCATCGCCCCGCCTGGACCGCCGCGCCCCGTCCCACATCCGCACAGACGCCCGCTTGGGCGAGGCTGTTCACACCCGCGTCGACGCCGTCCGCGCCGAGCAGCAGCCTCACTTCGCCGGCCACAGCCACCGCAGCCCGGGGCCGCCGCCCTGGCGCCCAACCGCTCTGACGCCCGCGTGAGCGCGGCCGGCCTCGCCGCACCAACGGACGCTTGCCCACGGTCGGCCTCGCCCGCACCGACGCCCGTTTGGGCGTGGTCAGCCTCACCCGCACCGACGCCCGTTTGGGCGTGGTCGGCCTCACCCGCACCAACCAACGCCCGCTTAGGTTTGGCCGGCGTCAACGAAGGAAGGAGCTTGCACCGTCGCTACAGGGAGAAGACCCGCCGCCACCAGCTACCGTACGGGCTTTGCCCGTTGGCATCCACCAGCGGCGGCGGGGGGAGGACCCAGGGGGAGGGGGCGGCTAGGTGGTGCTGATCTGGGGCTCCGGCCGAGCCACTCCAGGAGGAGCGACGCGGGGGCTCGTGGGAAATTCTCTTGATAGCCCAGCAATGAACACCGGAGGCATGGCAGTAAATGTGCAAGCTAGCCCGAAAAAAAAACACTCGCAACAAGAAGAAATTGTGCCTTTGAGCTGTAGATCGATTTACTTTTCGTCATGTGAAACTGTAGTGCGTGTCAAAAATGTGATCTTGTGTCTTACGGAGTATATATGTATTATTTGTGAAATTATGAACACTTGACGTACTTCTAATTCGTGATCTTTTGTCTTGATAAATGAAAATTATGTTTCTAGATGCTGTCCAAAAGTGAGATATATTAGCACATATCATGCCAAATTTCATTATACATCATGTCAAAATCCAGGGCTTGTCCAGTTCATCCGCTACCGCCCCACCCCACTCTCTCGAACGGTAGAAGTGATCACAGACTAAGGGAAAGTACAACGTGGGCGCTGAGGCAGCGACGCTAGGATCAGAATCACGATGTTTTGGCAGTTAATTTTTTAATTCTTTGCACTTCCATGATTTTCTCGAAATAGACTTTTGCCCCACTTTATAAATAAAGTCGCCACGGCCGAACCGATACAAGGTGGTGAAGAGAGTCTCTAACAAAGCAGATCAAGAATAAACAAAAAAAAGAACACGAAAACCAAAACTTGCGAAGACATTGAAAACGGCCTGAGTTACAACGGAGCTCCACAACGACGCCCCCAAATTGGTAACGACGCATTACGTCGCCGCCATCGAGACCGCAAGGTATAGTTTATCACCCGGATCCGTCACGCGGGGAGAATACCCACAACGATGCCCCCAAGAGGGTTACAACACCCTCAAGCATTGCCGTCGCTGGCGCTGAGCTTTCGTCCGGAAGCATCCTCACACCACGCCCGGAGAACTTAGCCGCCCGCAGCCCACGAGGTAGGTTTCCGAAACAAGATCTGGGAGCTACCAAAGCCGAAGCGCCGCTAACCCCAGGAACCCCCATCGTCCACTCCACTCCATCCCCATGAACGAAGAGTGAGACTACCACCACCGCAACGTTGCCCGCTGTAAAGTCAACCGTGCAGTCCGCCTTCTGGGGCCGCCGCCCAAGCATCCCACGAGCTCGAGCCCATGGCATAGCCAACACGCGGCAACGTTGGACAGGGCATGCCTACACCATAGCTAATAGTCATCAGGGCCAACGCTAGCTAGGAAAGGGGATCCGCCCTCCGGCACACAAGGTGCCCGCCGTCCGGACGCAGTAGCACTACCAATTAGGCCTTTATCAGTCCCGGCCGCCTGCCAGGCCCAGATCTGGCCCCATTAGACTTGCTGCCGCGCTGCTACGCCCACGTCGCCGATGCCATCCAACTGCAGCTCTGTGCCGATCCAAACCATGCCGTCACCGACCAGACCACCATGTGTTAGGTAGATGCCAAGAGCGGGGTCACCGCAACCTCACTCCTCGCAAGACGGCCCCGATCGAGACCGCACACTGCCACAAAGGAGCACCCCCACCACAACGCCCGTGGACATAGCTGCACCGTAACCGATGCCACCACGCTGTCGATCAAGCCCACCACTTTGTTGGCATCCAAGAACTCACCTTTGAACACCGGCAAGAACATCCAGAGACCCGCCCGAGCAAGATAGGGGACGGACGCAGAGCTACCCAGGCCGCTAGATCTGGGCCCACCTGGCCCAGATCTAGATCCAACTACAGTGCAGCCTGGAGAGTGATCCGCCAGCGGTGGCCCTGCCCATACCCGCATGGCATGGGACAGGCCCCGCAAGGCCTAGATCGGGACCCAACTGGACACGCCTGCATCGTGCCGCCAGCTTGCCCCTTGAGACGCCACGCTCTGCCGCCTGCCTTGGCCTCACGCTACGCCACCACCGCTTTTGCCTAGAACCGCCACCGCCATGCCTTACCGCCCCGCCGCTGGACCGAGTCCCCGACACCCCGAAGAGCACCGCCGCCAGCCGTGTCTGCCCCGCGCAGAGCCTCGTACGCGCGGGTGAGGAAGAGCCCGCCGCCACCGGCAACGCGCGGGCTTTGCCCGGTGGCGCTCGCCGGCGATGGCGGGGAGGAGAGGAGGATGGAGGGTGGGGGCGCGGAGGGAGCTAGGGTTCGCTCCGGTCGCCTGCGGGGAGCGACCTGGGGCAAAGCGTTTTTTTCGCACCGCACTTCCATGACTTACAGCTCCATTCTTCACCATCTCTACCACTTCCATGCAATCTGAATATAGACTAATTCTATTCCATCCGATAGATTGAGCAAGTTTGAGGCCTTACTTCATTGCATGTGCGTTTGCTGATAGCACATCAAACGCATAATCTGTTAGAATATGTAACCGTATACAATTTTTATACGTATAGAACTCTTGTAACATACTTTATACGCCTATATAATGAGAAGATCCCTACCCGGCGAGGTACGTCGGGATGGCCTATCGAGTACTCCTTTGATTCTTTCATGCTATCAGACACCACACCCTGACATAGGGTTTTGCCACACTGCCTTCCGCTTTCGCTCTTCGCCACCGCCGCACCTCACCGGCAATGGCTTTCGTGTCCGCCGTCAACTCCACGGCCATGGCATCGTCTTCCTCTTCGGGGCTCTCCATCCCACCTGCTCCTACCCCCGTGCTGCCCTCTACCTCGACCTTGGGCGCCGATCTGGCGGGCAGCTGCCGCTCTCTAGGCTTGGCATGACGCTACCCGCGATCCTCCCTGGCACCTTGTCCGCAGCCGCCACAGATGTTGCCTCATCGCTCCCGTCCACCATGGGCGCCATCTTCACCGACGCGCCGATCTACACCGATGCCATCGCTGCATCCATGCGCCAGCAGTCCATGTTCGCATTCACGGCTGGCTACCCAGCGTTCTCTCCACATGGCACTTACCCGCTGGCACTAGGGTTTCAGCCCCAACAGCTGCCACATGCACCATAGATGTCCTACATCAGTTCACCTCCATATGGTGCTGCCTCTTCAAGATTTCTCCCAAATCAGCAACAAACGCAATGCGACGTCGGCTTCTTCCCTCCTCAAGGACTCCCAAGCATTGTCACCATCGCCCCGGCCATTACCATCAAGCTGACCAGCGACAATAACTTGTTTTGGTGTGCCCAAGTCGGTCCTCTCCTCCGCAGTCATATCTCATGGGATACGTTGATGGATCCTTCACTTGCCCCAACCCACACATTGTTGTCAGTCATGCTAGCAGTCTCCATCCGCAGCCAAACCTGGCGCATCAGCGCTGGACTCAGCAGGACCAGGATATCCTTTCGGGCTTCATATCATCGATGACTGAAAGCGTCCTCGACATGATCATGTTTGCGGCCACCTCTCATGAAGTCTGGGAGACTCTTGCTAGTGCTTTCGCCTCCACATCTCATGTCGGCTCCTCGGCCATCCGACAGGAGATGGCTGACTTGAAGAAGGAGAACAAGACCATCAATGCTTATTTTCATCAGATGACGACATTCGTGAACTCGTTGACAAGTATCGGGATGCCTCTTCGTGACGACGAGTTTATCGGCACCATCCTCGCCAGTAATGAGTATGACGCTCTATTCTAGGTGGTCAATGCTCCCACTACTCCGATGCCGATTAGTGATCTCTATTCCCAGATCCTGGCCACTGAGTAGCGCAAACTAGCGCAACGCCGCACTCAAGGAGGCGGCATCCACATCTGGGCATGGGCAGCCCGTCCCGGACGGCCCGGCCCGAAAATCCCAGCCCGGGCCGGGTCGAGCTTGCACTTCGGGCCGGGCTCGGGCCTGAAATCTGAGCCTAAACATCGGGCCGGGCCGGGCTTTCATTTTCTTGCATTTTAGCCTGGTCGGGCCGGGCTTCTCGGGCCGGGCCGGGCTTTTTGCTCGTTCGGGCCGGGTTCGGGCTTAAATTACAGGCCCGACAGTCGGGCCGGGCCGGGCCGGGCTCGTGCCTGAATTTTTACCCACGGGCTTTTTTAAGCCCGGCCCGGCCCGAACTTTGCCCAGGTGTAGCGGCATCCACTAGCCAGTTGCATTTGGGGGCTGCACGCGGTGGACCTCGCCCCTCAGATCCATCACCTAGGCCGACACTTCCACCAACCGCAATAAAACCTACTGGTGGGCGGGCGGGTGTTGTTTGTCAGCTATGCGGAGTTCCCCACCACACAGCATCCAGGTGCTATAAGAGGTTTAACCGTGATTTTCTTGGCATTGGCAATGATGGGACTAACACTGAGAAGAAACTCTCTATGGCGATGGCTGCCTCTGATGGGTCTTCTAGTACTCCTTGGACCGTAGACCCGACATTGTATGCGGATTCCGACGCCACGCACCACATTACTCATGATCTCGAGAAGCTCACCACTCGTGAGCCCTACCACGGCAGAGACCAGGTTCATACATCTAATGGATCAGGTATGCACATTCATAATATTGGTCATGTTGTTTTATCTACTCCGTCTTCTCAGTCTCTAGCTCTTAATCGTGTCCTTCATGTTCCTAATACCACTCGTAACTTGTTATCTATGAGTAAACTTTGCCATGATAATAATGTGTTCATTGAACTTCATCCTCATGATCTTTTTGTTAAGGACCGGGACACGAGGGAACCCATTCTTAGAGGTCGTTGCAGTGGAGGTCTAGGACATCCAACACTTCAGATTGTTCAGCATGTTTTTCGTAGTCATGAGTTACCATCCCTACATGAGTCCTATAAAATTGTGTCAGTTTGTGATTCTTGTCAACAAGGAAAGAATCATCAGCTACCCTTCTTGTCTACTAATGTAACAAAATTTCTATTGGAGATTATCTATTCTGATGTGTGGGGTCCTGCCCACGCATCTGTTAGCGAACATCGTTTTTATGTGAGTTTTGTTGATGCCTATAGCTTCTTAAACATAAATATTATGTCTACACTGGTAGAAAAAGGGGCTTTAGTCCCGGTTCGCAACTGCCATTAGTCGTGGTTGCGCAACCGGGACTAATGAAGCGCGACTAAAGGCCCCCCTTTAGTCGCGGTTGCTTACGAACCGTGACTAAAGGCACGTCCACGTGGCCGCCAGCAGTCTGTCGGGGCGGAGGACCTTTAGTCGCGGTTCTCCTGGCCAACCGCGACTAAAGGCCTCCGCAGGTTTAGGGTTTTAGCCCCCCCTAAATCTAGTTTCTTTTTAGTTTGTAATTGTTTTATTTCTTTTATATTTTACTTTGTGTTTTATTTTAATTTTGAAGAAGTTTCAGTACACATATTCTATGGTACTATATACATGCATATGAATGTACAATTTCAA
This sequence comes from Lolium perenne, assembly GCF_019359855.2. NCBI lineage: Eukaryota > Viridiplantae > Streptophyta > Magnoliopsida > Poales > Poaceae > Lolium > Lolium perenne. Next base: position 337,853,116 of record NC_067247.2, read on the forward strand.
ACAAATTTGAAATTAGAACCAAGAAAATTCAAGAGGAATATACAATATATATTCAATATCGGATGACCATATACAATTTTGAATAAGTTTCCATACATAATTTACTTCATCCACAGTTCTATGTCCTCGTAATAGTGTTCTCCTTTAGGATGGAGAACTTCCCTCATGAACCATCCTGCTAGTTCCTCTTGAAGTGGTCGGAAGCAAGCTTCTGGACTAAGCGTCTTCCAGAGGTTATTCCTCTTGACGTTGTTATCAGACGGCTGCCGCTCAGAGGTGTATCTCTGGATCATCTCACAAACATAGTATCCACATAGATTGGTCCCCGCTGGCTGAATATCCCTAGTCACTGACCTTTTAAATTCTAGCTTTTTTTTGAATTCACCGACCTTTTCATTTGCGAACCGTCTCCAAACCCTACGAGGCAAAGAAAATTAAATGAACAAGAGAGTTATTAGTTACATGATATTAGGAAATGAACGAAATAGGCCGATCGATATAGAGCGCAAATGAATGAAAATAATTACTATTGCATCATTTTTCTCATGTCGACCCAAAGTTTTGCATCCATATTCAGAGAGTCGATGACGAGAACTGTGGAGGTGTGAAATTGAATTACTAGCAGAATCCAGTGGAACCTGCGGACACGATACATGCACAGTCATGCATAACTCATCGATTAGCCACATACCATGCATGGAGTAAACAAAAGAGAATGTGCTCAAGACAGAAACACTCACCCAAAATGGTAAGGAAATAGAATTTCACTTTTGAGTTGCTGCTTTGTAAGAAAAAGCCACAGGTCTTGCTCCACGTCGGCGGGGTGTTTTTCTAACACATATCCATTAACGATTTGTGGGTCAATGAACCCAACATCATGGATGTTCCTTATTCTGCATTCCCTAATCTTCATTCTGCATAATAGCGTACACAACAATATAGTTAGGACAATATATATATATATATATATATAGTGCAGTGTGATGACCCAGCGTACCACTTCATGGTGTAGTACACAAGTCGTTGACATAACACAAGTGAAACACCGTTCCACTCATATTACATCTCTCAGGGTGGTACAACAGAAACATATGCGAGTCCAAGGTATGTCTATAGAAGTACACACGAACTATTTACATAAGATCAACACAGCCTCCTACTTTACAGTGAGGTAAAACTTCAAATAAAGCTCCAGAAGAACGACTCGTAGTCTATCTTATTGCTAACTCAAGTTTAAGAGCTACTTGGCTTGCTATAGAATTCTAGCTACTCAGGTGATAGGATTAGGTAAAGGTTCCCTTCTATTACTAGTCTAGGTTTCCATAATAGCTGATACAAAGTTGACTCCATTGACTTCATTGATTGGATTCTTCATCTTGTTGCAGTTGACTCCTCTGTCCTCGAGTTCCATGGTAGTTTCTCCTTCGGTTCTTCCATCTAAGAAGGGGTTCAAATGGGATAGAATAAGTACGAGCGTACTCAGCAAGTTCATATTAGGGAATAGGTGTATCATGCACTAGCTACAGCCATAGACTAGAAAGTCATAGGCCAATGCAAGTTTTCATAAACATTTCTTCAATAGGTTTATTTTATTCTGGAAACTATCCCCGTCAGTCTTCACAGGTTGACTAGAACTTCATGGAGTTCCTTTCCTACCGCGTTCACAGTTCCCTTCCCGGAACAGGGAGTGACAGTCACAATTCAGTATCCTCTGCAGAGGTGCGTTACTTTTCCCATAAGAGACCTTATCCTTGTTGCCAACCAGGCGTATATTTCCTGTCCACACTTCCTTTGGTGTGAGGCCATGTGTAAGATCCAAGTCCACACCGCCTTCTCCGCGACTGCAAACCCACCCTTTTGTCCGACCCTACACCCCCAGTAGACTTCTTCCGATAATACGACTTTACTCACAGTGTACTCCGGACAATCCATCATAGATCGTAGAGCCCAACATCACTAATGGATGGGGATTTAAAAGGCTATCCCAACCTATGGCAGTGCCTCCAACACCCCGCGGCTCTACCAATCCGTTGGCGTGCAGAAGGGAAAAGATACAGCTGACTTCCCCAGAGCCATTATAGATCTTATGGTCAACGCGATATGTACGGCGCTAGAATCACTGGACAGCATTGGTACTTAGTCCTAGATGAGTAGTACCCATGCAATGGAACCTCCACCATATCAACACATACCATGGTTCCATTGCCCACCACATAGTCATATTCATAATTGTAAAATAATACTTTGCTTTTCAATGCATGAGTGATAAGTATAGTACTTTGCATATAGTTTGATATAAATAATCAAATGACATGAGCAAGCGATGAACTTGCCTTTCTTGACTGCAAGATTATGCAGGCAAAAGCTTCAATACGTGATAACTCCAAATTCTGAAATACCATCATCGTCCGGTAAGGACAATGTTTAAAGGACTGGCAAGATGCTATAATGCATAGTATGAGATGCAATCGTCCTGAGCGTAACTTAACCTCGATGATTTAGGATGTATGAGTTATAAAGATTTCTTTAGGGTTGGTTGTACTTTTAGAATGGTTCTTAAACAAGATTCTTATTAGGGTTTGGTTATAATAGCATAACCAAGTGATATAAGACATCATAACAATTATACACATAAAGAATAGTGGTGGAACAATATATAAAGAACAGTTGTCAATTTTAAGTTCTACAGGACATGGTTGATGATCACTTATCCTATACTTCAAAAGAATAACTTTTGAAGAACATGTTAATTTAGAAATAGTACTTTAAATAGGAACTAGGGCTTCTATGGTTTAATTAACATTTGTACTTCAAAAGAATAACTTTTGAAGAACAGGTTAATAAGAACAAGAACTACTTTAAATAGGAGCTAAGTGCTATTAGGGTTTACTAATAGGGCTAGTTGGTGCTTAAGCAGAAGTGATCTACATGTAGCAAGTATTAGTAGGTTTATTACTATGGTTTCTCCTAAGCATCATATCAAAGGATGGTTATCAAGGTGTTGCTATGAGTTAGGGTTTACTATGACTTCATATTTGCTTTACCAAATAATCTCTAATAGTTTCTAAGCTAAGTGGCTTATCATTTCCTAAATAGGGTTTAGTGGAATAGGAGCATGTGATATGAATTGTTACACAAGGTTGGTACTAGGGTTTATCATTATGGTTCTTCTATGGTTTGAGGATTGAGGTTGATCCTAATGGTATGGTATATAGGAGTGGTGATCAATTGAACTACTCTAATTAACAAGTTAGGGTTTGCTCCTGAGTGATACTAGTGAATCATATAGGTTTTAATTAAGAATAGGAACATGAATTGATAATCTCATGTGACTTGGTTTATGCTAGTGGATCATGAGCATGCATTCAATTGTTTCTTATTAGGGTTCTATATGTAAAGTTGAAGTGGCTATGATCACATGGGCTAAACCCCTAGGGTTTTAGGGTTGCACTCATTTTAAGATGATCACATGAAATAATGGGATCAAGATCTTACTCAAATTGAAACTAGGGTTTCTAAGCTATGATATAACTCCTAAAATGATAATTGGTAATACAGTTGTGGTTACTAATTACCTTGAATCAAAATTAGTAATGGTTTCGCATTTTATTAATTCTTACAAGATTTAATAATTAGAGTAATTCTTATTTAGGTTTAATTAAGAATCGGGGTTTAATAATTGTTATTAGGTTTAGAGTATTTAACTTGTTGACTTAAGATGTTTAAGTAAACAGTTGTTGGGCTACCAAAATAATATTGGCTTTTAATATTTTCTTGAGTTATTACTATTTAAAGAAAAGGGTAATTGGTAATTTGCAAATTAGGGTTTATGAATTACCACTAATAATTAAGTTAATGCAAATATGATAAATAAAGTTAGTCTTAACATTTTATTTAGTTACTGGATAGTTTAAATTTAAATTTTGGAACTTAATTATTTATTGAATTCAATTTGCATTTTAAATAAATGAAAGGGCATAATTAACAAAATTAAAAATAAGTAAATTTTTATTTTGACACTCATTTTTTATATTTTATTTGAATAGAGTTTATTTTTGTGATCATTTTGATATATTATTCATATTTTTCTGAGTTGAAATGGATTTTATATAATTTTGCAAAGTTTCAGTATTTTACTGGAATTTGAAATTAAACGAAAATAATAAAGATACCAGTTCGCACCCTAGCTACAGAGACTGACCCGTGGGGTCAAGTCCAGCGTGGCAGCCACGTGAGCAAGACCAAGTCAAAATGTTTGACTGGCCCGGGGGCTCAACTCCGGCGAGCAGACTCCCGACGACGGCGGCGCTAGGGGGTTCCCGTGGACGTGCGACTAAGCCTAGTCGACGCAGCACTAAACGCTGAACCGAACGGTGGTGGTTCCTCCGCCAAATGGTCACCGGAGTTGCTCCGGCGAGCATCCTCTGCGGCGGTGCACGGCGGCCAACTATCAAATCGGAGCTACGGTTGATGATTAAGCGAGAGAGATGGTCCCTGAGATGCGCAAGCTCACCGTGAGACTTGTGGACTGCTTGACGAGGCGGATGGAGGACGGGGACGAGCTCCAGTTCGCCATTCCCGGCGATGGCCGGAGAAAGGGAACGGCAAAATTAGCACTGCCCCGAGCCTCCCCTCTTGATTCCTTCCGCCAGGAGGATCCACGGCAACGGGCGCATCCATTGAGCTACTCTACAGACTCCGGGGTGCTCTCAATCGACGGCGCCATGGAGTTCGCCGGCGACAGAAACTTGCAGAAAGAGGAAGAACTAGGAAACGAGAGAGGATAAGGATGGGAGTCTAGGGTTTCTCGAGCGGTGGCAATCTCTCCGACCCTCTTATAGCTCCAAGCACGGTCTGGTTCGACGGCGAGGTCTAGCGGTGAGCGTCCAGGATGCAGCGATGCTCCAGGTTAGGGTTTCCGGGCGGGAATCGTGATGCTCCGACTGGCAGTGGATGCAGATGGAATTCCCCTCGACTCTGGGTGATGTTTGGCGTCCGGCGGCGTCCTTATCCGCAGCGAGGACGTGGCGGAGCTTCGTCGGCTCGCTGTCGAGCGTGGAGAAGAGGAGGAAGACGATGGTCTCCTTTTTGTTTGATGCCAGCGACGAAACGGTAAGTGGTGGGTTGGGCTGGCTTTACTCGTGGGCTGGGCTGGTGACATGGGCTGCTGCGGTCCAGGTAAAGCTTTCCCTCCCTTTCTCATTTCAAATTTTTATTTGCTGTTTTTATTTTCCGTTTTGATATTTCTATTTGAATTCAAAGGTGAATTCTATTTTGTTTTTCAGGTTCTAAAATATTTTAATAACAGAACAATTTGATAATGCTACCTGTTGTATTGTTTTGTTTATAAACAACCATTTCATAATTGATTAATTTGGTGTTCTTGTGAAATGCATTTTAAATTGAAAATGGACATGGTTTTAAATGTTTATCTCTATTCCTTTTTATTTAGGAACCAATCTGTTTGAATGGTTGAAAATTATAACATGTTCTTGGTGAACACTTTGTTAGGTTTGACTAGTACTTCATAATATGGATTGTGCACATATTATAATTATAGCTAGAGTGTAAAATAAATGGCAATGAGAATGGATTGGTTCATGATTTTATGTGAAGAATTGTTTCCAAAGGTTTAAATAAAATGGTTGGATCAACTCTATATTCACTACTCTTGCTTAACAAACTCTTGTTTGAACTATTTAAAATAAATCCTAAACTCAACATGATTAACTCTCTTGCTGAGGTGGTGCTACTTTATAAATGCTATTCATTTGGTTCACTTAGGCAAATTATTTGAATAACAAAGTAGAGTAGGGTATTGGTTTCATTCTACTCACCAAATGACATTTAGGTCTTAGATATATCTGGCTTGGTTTATTACTTGTGATCCATGATACACAAGTTAGGACAACATTTTATGTGGAGTTGATTCTATGTGATAAGGTTTATAGTTTTGGTGATGCTTCACTAATTGAAGTATACAATAGGCATGAGGCATGGCAGGGTTCTATTTATAATCCAAAGTAATGCTTGGAATGGAATTCAAATATGGCCTAAGGTTTTAGTTATGATCACCAATGTGATACACAACTAGGTTTAGGATATGGTATAAGCTTTGATCATATTTTAGTGGCTAGGGTTATCCTCCTCACTTAGGTAGAATTATTGTATCAAGGCAATGCTAGGTTTGTATCAAGTGTTTGGATAGGCAGGGTTTAAATACAATATCATCACTACTCTATACAAGGCATGAGTATTGGTCTGGATTAACTACTATTGATTCACTTATTATTTCATGAGAATAATGAGATATATGGATCACATATATAGGTTTAACTTATCATCTCAATTTATAAAGTAAGATCATGCATTAGACATGATCCACTTATTCCTCACTAATCTCTCTTATTTAATACTTCTCTCAACACACTCACTTATATTCTTAAGGTTTATGATCATCACTCAATTTGTACTGATCAAAGTATTGGCCTCATAACAATTCATTGGTGAATTATGGTCTCTCTCCAAGATCAAGTATAAGTCCATATACTTGAGTATACCTCTTTAGGTTGAGCTCTTCTGAATATGTAAGGTTCCTCTAGGGTTTATGATCATTACCAAGTTGTAATGATCACAACACTTGCCTCTCTATAATTACTAGAAGAATAGGTTCTTACTTCCCATCAAGTGTGAGCTAGGTCAAGTAGGATTTAATACTTGACTTATATTTCTTGTATCATTGGTTAGTATCAACAAGTACCTCAATTGGATAAGGTTTAAATAGTAATCTAGGTTTTATTCAATGGATAGAATAAGCATATGAATGATCCTTTACTTTCTCTAGGTTTAATGGTAGGAGTTGGGAAACAAGGTTGAAATGATCAAGAGTTAATGAAGAATGAATATGAGTGTTCTTGACTTGGTCCAAGTATTGTAGTTGAAAAGATATACCATGTGACTCATGGTAGAAACATTTATTTAGTAGAAGACACAGATAAGATAAGTATAGAATAGTGTCTTAATTAATTGTGTTCTTTGATTTAGGATTGAATAATTATTCATGTGTTGTTGTAAGGAATGGCGTGTTGAAATCCTTTATAATATCTTGTAGTTGATCCTTACTTAAGGTGTTGTTTGTTGTAAAACTAATTCTATTTGATCTAGACCATAGATCAAATCATCTCTACCCAAAACAGGGTTTTAGCAAAGATCACAGTGAAGTTTATAGCGCTTGACTTGATGATCTACTTCAATTCCAGCAAGTCAAGTGAAACTTCAGTTATTGTGGTAAGTTTTATTTGAAAGCGCGAAAATCCCCCAGATTTTCTATGCATGAATGCAATGCACACTTTGATGTTCTCTCATTTTGTAGCCTCTAAACCTGGGATATTACAGCCTCTCCCCCTTAAACTGAACTTCGTCCCAAAGTTCGAACACTCTCATGTTTTGGAATGTGGAACAGACTTGAGCAAATCACAATCTTTTCAAACTCCCTAGTGATCTCATTAGATATAATTGAATATGTCCCTTGTCCAGATCCTTCCTGAAGTCTTCTGATGTCTGGCACTGATACTATCTTTAATTCTATGATTTCTTCCAACACTCTAAGCTTATAGGCTTACTCTCCAAAAATTCTTGGATTAGGACATCTTATGGTGTTAATGGACTTGACTAATGGTTGTGGTGATAGCTTCCTATCTGGGTACCCAAAACTTGGTTCTACCATCTACGGTGTAATATAGCACTTTGGTGTACCAGCTGCGGTGTCCAAACCTTAAGTCTAAAGGATTTGTTTAAAGTAAGGTATTGTTGTCCCTTACTACCATAACGAAAGTAATGGTACTTCGTAAGGTATTTACAATAGGCATGGTCCTGGTTGTTTAGTACTACGAATGGATTAGACTCATTTAGTCCATCCAATCATGGCTTCTAGTTTATACTAGTTATCTTCCTTTTGGTTTCTTTAGGTTCCATGAAAGGAATCTTTCTAATAATCATCAGTTTTGGTATGGTCAAACCCTTCAGTCTTTTGTTTTCTTAGGCTTTGATTGTCCTCCGATAACTTCTTCATCCAACTTCATTATCTTAGACTTAATTGAGTTCTCTTGGTTTCAAGTAATTACAATTACCCACTCAAGTTAAGGTCTAACCCCTACTTCCTCGAGATATGAACCTCGGCTTCCGGTCTGACATCCTCCTGAGGGTACTATTATATGGATACTTCCCAACAACCTTATAAAAATAAGATCGGACTTCCTCTCAGTTCAGACCTTTTTCTTCATCTACCACACTACAAATGATATCTTAATACTTCTCCTTCAGCCTTCCTCTCCCCCTTGGAGTTTACTAACGATCTTCAAACTTCCTTTCTTATAATCATCAAACTCCAAGGGTAGATAGTTGGTCTAAGTCTGGTTTATATTTTGTACCTTTCTAAAGTCTCACAAAAAATTCTTTGTGATGTATCCACTCAGTTGTGGGTATCCGATATGAATCCTCCGACTAAATGGTTGCTAGCTATGGAATTTCAGCTACGGAATACCAGCTGCGTAATCCCTCTTTCTTTTAGAGTGAAAGAACGATTAAGCTGCGGACTATCTGTTACCAGCTGCATACTATCTAGCACTAGATGTGGCTTATTGGATACCAGCTATGGCTATGTTATGGTTCTAGTTAATATCTACCTACCAGCTATGGCTACTTTTATAGTTTTAGTTAAGATATACCTCACTTCACATACTTTCTCTTCATGATTATCATATATCAGCTGCGGTTTTATTATACCAGCTACGACTTCACTTGTCTATTTTCCTTCTTCCAGGGTTTGTTTTGTAAGAAAACCACTTGTTGACACTATGAAGATAGTATCGTAAGTGACTCTACTTGCAATCCCTTCTTCCATAATGAATATGGCTCCACTTCTACTGCTCCATATTCACTGTTTTTCTCCCTCCCATGGTACTTCCATGTTGAAGTACTCCTTAATTAAGGATAGAAGTGAGTTTGATTGGTCCTTCCTTCAGATTGTTGTGGTACTTTCCACAATTTGACTTCCTTCTTTAAGTGAACCTTCATCTTGTCTTCAAAATCTTCAGAATTCGCCACTTCCTCACACGAATACCTTTACCCTCTAGACCTATATCATCAAGTAAGAGCTTGATATTGCAACATGCATTTGCATATCAAAATCAAACTTCATGTATGGATCTAGTCAATCAATGAAGATTCAAGAAAATCCAAGAAAATCAGCTTTGTGTTTATAATACACATTCTTATATGCCTGAATATAATAATTGGGTAATGAAGGAGATATGCCCTAGAGGCAATAATAAAGTGGTTATTATTTATATCTTTATGTTTATGATAAATGTTTATATATCATGCTATAATTGTATTAACCGAAACATTAGTACATGTGTGATATGTAGACAAACAAGAAGTCCCTAGTATGCCTCTTAAACTAGCTTGTTGATTAATAGATGATTAGTTTCATAATCATAAACATTGGATGTTATTAATAACAAGGTTATATCATTATATGAATGATGTAATGGACACACCCAATTAAGCGTAGCATAAGATCTCGTCATTAAGTTATTTGCTATAAGCTTTCGATACATAGTTACCTAGTCCTTATGACCATGAGATCATGTAAATCACTTATACCGGAAAGGTACTTTGATTACACCAAACACCACTGCGTAAATGGGTGGCTATAAAGGTGGGATTAAGTATCCGAAAAGTATGAGTTGAGGCATATGGATCAACAGTGGGATTTGTCCATCCCGATGACGGATAGATATACTCTGGGCCCTCTCGGTGGAATGTCGTCTAATGTCTTGCAAGCATATGAAAGAGTTCATAAGAGACCACATACCACGGTACGAGTAAAGAGTACTTGTCAGGAGACGAGGTTGAACAAGGTATAGAGTGATACCGAAGATCAAACCTCGGACAAGTAAAATATCGTGAGACAAAGGGAATTGGTAATTTATGTGAATGGTTCATTCGATCACTAAAGTCATCGTTGAATATGTGGGAGCCATTATGGATCTCCAGATCCCGCTATTGGTTATTGGTCGGAGTGAGTACTCAACCATGTCCGCATAGTTCTCGAACCGTAGGGTGACACACTTAAAGTTGGATGTTGAAATGGTAGTTCTTGAATATGGAATGGAGTTGGAATATTTGTTCGGAGTCCCGGATGAGATCCCGGACATCACGAGGAGTTCCGGAATGGTCCGGAGAATAAGATTCATATATAGGATGTCATTTTATGTGAATAAAATGTCGCGGAAGGTTCTATGGAAAGTTCTAGAAGGTTCTAGAAAAGTCCGGAAGAAACCACCAAGGAAGGTGGAGTCCACAAGGGACTCCACCTCCATGGCCGGCCAGCCTAGTGGGGGTGGAGTCCCAAGTGGACTCCACCATAGGGGGCCGGCCACCCCCACATGGGAGGTGGGAATCCCACCTTTGGGTGGGAGTCCTAGTTGGGCTAGGTTTGCCCCCTCCTATGGAAGGTTTTGGTTTCGGGTCTTATTCGAAGACTTGGACACCAACACTTGGGATCCACCTATATAATGAGGGGCCAAGGGAGGGGGCCGGCCACCCCAAGACCATAGCTTGGCCGCCCCCCTTGAGTGGCCGGCCACCCCCTCCCAAACCCTAGCTTTGCTCCTCCACTCCATATTGCCCGCATAGCTTAGCGAAGCTCCGCCGGACTTCTACACCGCCACCGACACCACGCCGTCGTGCTGTCGGATTCAAGAGGAGCTACTACTTCCGCTGCCCGCTGGAACGGGAGGTGGACGTCGTCTTCATCAACAACCGAACGTGTGACCGAGTACGGAGGTGCTGCCCGTTCGTGGCGCCGGAACCGATCGTGATCAAGATCTTCTACGCGCTTTTGCAAGCGGCAAGTGATCGTCTACCGCAGCAACAAGAGCCTCATCTTGTAGGCTTTGGAATCTCTTCAAGGGTGAGACTCGATACCCCCTCGTTGCTACCGTCTTCTAGATTGCATCTTGGCTTGGATTGCGTGTTCGCGGTAGGAAAATTTTTGTTTTCTATGCAACGTTATCCTACAGTGGTATCAGAGCCGTGTCTATGCATAGATGGTTGCACGAGTAGAACACAATGGTTTTGTGGGCGTTGATGCTCTTGTTGTCTTTAGTTTGAGTACTTTGCATCTTTGTGGCATAGTGGGATGAAGCGGCTCGGACTAACTTTACATGACCGCGTTCATGAGACTTGTTCCTCGTTCGACATGCAACTTGTATTGCATAAGAGGCTTTGCGGGTGTCTGTCTCTCCTACTATAGTGAAGATTCAACTTACTCTTCTATTGACAACACTAGTATCACCGTTGTGGTTCATGTTCGTAGGTAGATTAGATCTTACACGAAAACCCTAAACCACGTAAAATATGCAAACCAAATTAGAGACGTCTAACTTGTTTTTGCAGGGTTTGGTGATGTGATATGGCCATGATATGATGATGAATATGTATGAGATGATCATTATTGTATTGTGGCAACCGGCAGGAGCCTTATGGTTGTCTTTAATTTTCATGTTGAGTAGTATTTCAAAGTAGTTGTAATAGTTGCTACATGAGGTGAACAACCATAAAGACGGCGCCATGAACCTTGACGCTACGCCGACGATGATGGAGATCATGCCCGTTGATGATGGAGATCATGTCCGTGCTTTAGAGATGAAGATCGAAGGCGCAAAGACAAAAGGGCCATATCATATCACATATGAACTGCATGTGATGTTAATCCTTTTATGCATCTTATTTTGCTTAGATCGCGACGGTAGCATTATAAGATGATCCCTCACATTAATATCAAGATAATAAAGTGTTCTTCCCTCGTATGCACCGTTGCATTGTTCGACGTTTTGAAGCATCTCGTGATGATCGGGTGTGATAAACTCGACATACAACGGGTGTAAGCCATGTTGCACACGCGGAATACTTGGGTTTGCTTGACGAGCCTAGCATGTACAGACATGGCCTCGGGACAACGGAAACCGAAAGGTTGAACACGAGTCATATGGATGATATGATCAACATGTTGATGTTCACCATTGAAGCTACATCATCTCACGTGATGATCGGTTTTGGTGTAGTGGATTTGGATCGTGTACCACTTAACAACTATGAGGGATGTTGTATTAAGTGGGAGTTCATTAGTAATAAGATTAGAACATGAACTAATTATCATAAACATAGTCTGAGTAATATTTTGAATTATTTTTTTTGTAGTATTGGCATCCGTTTTCTACTATGCGCTAGTCTTGTTATTGAGATAGAAATACTGTTAAAATCTGATAAGAAACTTTACGGATTGGTACCGTATTGTTAATGAATCAAGAAATGATTAAGTCCTATTGCAATCTTTTAGTAAACCTCACATTTTTGATTCAAAGAGTTATGGTTTCAATTAGTACCTAAAGTTATCTTGTCTCCGTCAAACTTGAAGTTCAAATTTGTTTGAAAAGTAAGGAGCTGAAAATTTAGTTTTTCAGAAATAATCAAGGTACGAGATATATGTGATATCTAAGACCTTATTGCAAGATGATAGAATGTAAATTTGGTGAGACTACATAAACTCATAAGTTTTATGGGAATGTACGAAGGTTGAAGACGCAAGGCGTCCCAATCCTCCAACTATTGGGGCACTAACGATATTCGCATATCCATGAAGTGATTGTCCTTAGTATGCACCGTTGCTAAGACTCGTCGTTTCGAAGCATCACGTGATGATCGGGTGTTATAGATTCTACGTGTGCTTCCAATGGGTGCAAGCCAGATTTGCATATGCGAATACTAAGGTTTAAACTTTATGAGCCTAGCATGTACAGACATGGTCTCAGAAAGTTATCATGAATTGATGGATAAAATTATGAGTGAAATTGTTCATCATATTACAAATTTACTAATAGTGAAATCTGAAACACTTGTCATATGATGATCAACTTCAAAGTAAGAACCTCAAGGTTATTGGTATTTGACCAACAAACCTAGAAGTTATTGATGTTGAAATGTTTTTCTGAATAATGAGGAAAGCTAAAAGAGAAACTGCAAAAGATATTTTGGCAAAAGAAAAGAAAAGACTAGAAAGTCTAGCTCAGGTGTATATAAATGATATACATGTTATGGTTGTATTCCTAGTTAAGTCACACTATGAAATTCTTGGGTATTAGTACTATATTGGTTGGTATGAAGTGTCATACAAAACAACGCAATACAAGAATACAATGGCCTAAGTGACTGACAAGGAATATGATAGGAATGCACGTCAGGAACAAAAATAAAATGTTATTATGTTCGTCATTGGCATTCTATCTAGCCCTTAGAATTTATAATAAAGAGCTTAATAAATTGTTATTTTGCTCTGGTCAAATAAAAACAATGAGTTGTTTAAATTATGACATTACTCCATGTACGATGGATAAGTTATTATAAATCTTAATGGTGAAACACACATACATAACACTGACGCTAAAATGCCATAAGGCAAATGATTTGAATTCCACTTATTTGTGGAACCGCCATTTAGGTCATGTTAGAAAGGAACGCATGAAGGAACTCCATGCAAATGGATTTTCGGAGTCATTTGATTTTTGAATCATTTGGCGCTTGCAAATCTTTTCTAAAGAGAATGATTAAAATACCGTTCATAGGCCAAAAGTTGAACGGGCAACTAACTTAGTGAAAAATACATGATGATGTATGTGGTTCACTGGGCATAGTTGTGTGCGGGAGATTCTTCTACTTCATGAAAACTTTCAAAAAATGAATTGAGTATATATATGGATATATTCAATAAGGAAAAGTTTGAAACATTTTGAATGGATTCAAATAAATTTCAGCATGAAGTGGAAATCATCGTAATAGAAAAGTCAAGTATCTATGATTGGATCATGGTGGAAATATTTGAATTACGAGTTTTAGCGAACATCTAAGAGAGTTATGAAATTGTTCTACAACTCACGTTTCTTGGAGTATCATAGTGATAATGAAGTATCCGAGAGATGTATCCAAACCTTGTTGGATTAATGATGAGATAAAATATTATGACGCCATTATATTTTTGTGGATTATGCTTTAGTGACTACCGCTTTTACACTTAATAGAGCATCATCATGATCCGTTGAAATGACACCATACGAGTTATGGTATGGGTATGAATCCTAATAGTCTTTTCTTAAAATTTTGGTATGCATAGCATAAGTAAATAAGTTTACAACCAAAATCGGATAAATGTCTTTGTTGGTTATCCCAGAGAATTGATTGGGAATTCTTCCCACTATGTAGACAAAGACAAAAGTGTTTGTCAATGTTTCTTATTTCCAAGAAATTGTTTCTAGTGAAGTTTTTGAGTGGGAGGACAATATAATTTGATAAGGTTTATGAACCTGAGCATAATGATCAGAGTAGCGCAGCATCGGAATTTGTTTCGGAAGCGGCCACGACGATCATGGCTCCCATGACTACAAAGTATTTTAGCCATGGAAATCGAAGTACATATTGAACCTTGTAGGTATGGTTTACTTTATGATCAAATAAATGATTTGTGGACAAAGGATTGATTATGAACAATGATAAACCAACTACAAACAAAGAAGCTATGATGGGCCCTGACTCCGTTAAAATGACTATACGCCATGAAATCCAAGATAGATGAATACTTTATGAAAGTAAATGGATCTATGAAATTGATAGACTTGGATGAAATATCCTTGAAGAAAGCTTGACTTGTAGAAAAATTGTTTACGACAAAGTTCAAAGAGTTGAATACGATAAGATTAGATCTTCCGTAGCAATACTTATAGTCTATGTGGATTATTCTAGTAATCACTACATATTTATTTTATGAGATATGCTAGTAGGATGGCAAAATACACTACTTAACAGAAGTATGTATACAAGATACAACCAAGAGTTTTGCTGGTCCGTGGAATACTAGATAGCTATACAAGCTTCAATTGGATGAAGTAAGTATCACGGAGTTGGAATCTTCACCAGATGAAATAGTCAAAGAGTTTTTGATTTCATCAGAGACAATGAAGAGGCTTGCATTTGCAAGAAATTAAGTGGGAGCGCTAAGACACATTTATAATACTTTATGTAGGTGACATATAGTTGGTTATAAATGATGTAATTATATACTTGATTAAAAGGTTTCATTGAAAATTAACTTCAATGAAAGGATATGGACTAAAACATATTTAGTGTCAAGATCTATGAAGATAGATTGAAACACATAATAAGTTTAAGTCAAAGTACATAGAATGGATATTGAAATAGTTCAATATAGAAATATTAAGAAAATGTTCTTGTCATGTGAAGGTTTAACAAGACTTGAGTGTATCTGACACTCGATGAGTAAAAATACATGAGTGATTTTAGATCACAAATAAAATGTACAAAATCAGATATCTTGTGCTCTAAAATGTTATGAGCATATACCGGAATGATTCATAAGATGATCATAGGACGACAGTAAGAATATCCTTGAGTACTTTAGAAGAACTAAGGATATACATATATATTTTTGTATGAAGAAATGACAAACAAATCGCTGTAAGGTGTTACACCGATATTTATTTTGTCACATATCAAAATAGAATTTCAATCTCAAATTAGACTAAGTGTTGTTTTAAAGGTAGCACAATGAACTAGAAGTTGTCTATGTTAGATTTAGAAGAGTTCTAAATATTGTGATGGATTCTACAAAACGATAGGCAGTATGTCATTTGTTTTGACAAATGACTGAGGATGTTGAGTCAAGAAGTTCTTTGAGAACTTGGTGTAGTTCCGATAGTGTCAGAACTTTGAAGCTATATTGTATGTGACAATATTAGTGACTTATTTCAGACCGCGGAATTAAGGTTCCACCATAAGATCAAACATATTTAATGCCAACTCATTTGGAAATGAGTGATGCGTTGAGACGCAAATGAATTACAAAATACATACGTTTCTGAGCGTGTCAGATCCGTTGACTAAAAACCTCTCCCGTGAGCAATACATGATAAAACACCATAAGGCCAAGGTGTTATATCTTTACAAATGTAAACTAGATTATTGACTCTAGTGCAAGTGGGAGACTGAAGGAGATATGCCCTAGAGGCAATAATAAAGTGGTTATTATTTATATCTTTATGTTTATGATAAATGTTTATATATCATGCTATAATTGTATTAACCGAAACATTAGTACATGTGTGATATGTAGACAAACAAGAAGTCCCTAGTATGCCTCTTAAACTAGCTTGTTGATTAATAGATGATTAGTTTCATAATCATAAACATTGGATGTTATTAATAACAAGGTTATATCATTATATGAATGATGTAATGGACACACCCAATTAAGCGTAGCATAAGATCTCGTCATTAAGTTATTTGCTATAAGCTTTCGATACATAGTTACCTAGTCCTTATGACCATGAGATCATGTAAATCACTTATACCGGAAAGGTACTTTGATTACACCAAACACCACTGCGTAAATGGGTGGCTATAAAGGTGGGATTAAGTATCCGAAAAGTATGAGTTGAGGCATATGGATCAACAGTGGGATTTGTCCATCCCGATGACGGATAGATATACTCTGGGCCCTCTCGGTAGAATGTCGTCTAATGTCTTGCAAGCATATGAAAGAGTTCATAAGAGACCACATACCACGGTACGAGTAAAGAGTACTTGTCAGGAGACGAGGTTGGACAAGGTATAGAGTGATACCGAAGATCAAACCTCGGACAAGTAAAATATCGTGAGACAAAGGGAATTGGTAATTTATGTGAATGGTTCATTCGATCACTAAAGTCATCGTTGAATATGTGGGAGCCATTATGGATCTCCAGATCCCGCTATTGGTTATTGGTCGGAGTGAGTACTCAACCATGTCCGCATAGTTCTCGAACCGTAGGGTGACACACTTAAAGTTGGATGTTGAAATGGTAGTTCTTGAATATGGAATGGAGTTGGAATATTTGTTCGGAGTCCCGGATGTGATCCCGGACATCACGAGGAGTTCCGGAATGGTCCGGAGAATAAGATTCATATATAGGATGTCATTTTATGTGAATAAAATGTCGCGGAAGGTTCTATGGAAAGTTCTAGAAGGTTCTAGAAAAGTCCGGAAGAAACCACCAAGGAAGGTGGAGTCCACAAGGGACTCCACCTCCATGGCCGGCCAGCCCTAGTGGGGGTGGAGTCCCAAGTGGACTCCACCATAGGGGGCCGGCCACCCCCACATGGGAGGTGGGAATCCCACCTTTGGGTGGGAGTCCTAGTTGGGCTAGGTTTGCCCCCTCCTATGGAAGGTTTTGGTTTCGGGTCTTATTCGAAGACTTGGACACCAACACTTGGGATCCACCTATATAATGAGGGGCCAAGGGAGGGGGCCGGCCACCCCAAGACCATAGCTTGGCCGCCCCCCTTGAGTGGCCGGCCACCCCCTCCCAAACCCTAGCTTTGCTCCTCCACTCCATATTGCCCGCATAGCTTAGCGAAGCTCCGCCGGACTTCTACACCGCCACCGACACCACGCCGTCGTGCTGTCGGATTCAAGAGGAGCTACTACTTCCGCTGCCCGCTGGAACGGGGAGGTGGACGTCGTCTTCATCAACAACCGAACGTGTGACCGAGTACGGAGGTGCTGCCCGTTCGTGGCGCCAGAACCGATCGTGATCAAGATCTTCTACGCGCTTTTGCAAGCGGCAAGTGATCGTCTACCGCAGCAACAAGAGCCTCATCTTGTAGGCTTTGGAATCTCTTCAAGGGTGAGACTCGATACCCCCTCGTTGCTACCGTCTTCTAGATTGCATCTTGGCTTGGATTGCGTGTTCGCGGTAGGAAAATTTTTGTTTTCTATGCAACGTTATCCTACAGGTAATACATCCCTAAACATCAGGATCAGATGTGTAGTATATAACACCACATAAGATTGGTTTAGGTTGTGATACTTAGCACAAATACGTGAATTTCTACTATTTGTCTCAACATTTATCTTAATTGCACATTTGCAATGAGACAAACTTGAAACAAAATGGCCTGGGATAGTTGAAGTTAACCTAGTTTTCTTTGGAAGTACTAACAAAATAGTATACCCTATATATTTCTATTGAGGACTACTTCCTATGATACAATTATTTCTAACATGTCTACTCTAAACACATGATTGTTTAGAATATACCACCTCTAACTCCTGGATTTCTCTATGTGATATGCTCTAAATAAACCTTCTTTAAATTAAGGTCTATGGTTCTAACATACTTGGTACAGTTATTAGGATTTTAAGGCCTAAGCTTTCGAACTATTCCCTAAATCCTACTCCTTATCATACTTATGTTATCTCACTTATGATGTTCTACTCCCTCACATCATGATTCTCAAGTGAATCATATATGATTACCAACTCTACCATGAAAGATATACTTAAATACTCCTATCACTCTTCCTTACCTCCTATGATTGAATCATCATAGACCTATACTACCTTATATAACTTATCTCCCTTACTTAACATCAGTCATTTGACATTTTAAATGACTCTTACTTAACCATACTTGTATTGGTATACTTCTTCCAATAGGATATCTTCCTTTTGGTTGTATCCTCTCTTTGGACTACCATGTGTTGTATACCAACTGTGGCCTACTACCACAAATTATCTAAAGCTCCAATGGTGTTCTAGTTATTTGGAATGAAGCACGATAACTAACTAACCTTATTTAAGAAATATAGATAAGAAAGATTGACTCAAGTGTGTCAGGATTATTCTCAAGTGAATACCCATCTCAAGTCAAAAGAATAGTTGGTTTGGCTAAGACAACTTTCTATAGACACTACCAAACCTATAGGTCTCCTTTAAAGGGTTTTAATCCTAGGGTCAAAGCATTTGCTCTGATACCAGCTGTGATGACCCAGCGTACCACTGCATGGTGTAGTACACAAGTCATTGACATAACACAAGTGAAACACCGTTCCACTCATATTACATCTCTCAGAGTGGTACAACAGAAACATATGCGAGTCCAAGGTATGTCTATAGAAGTACACACGAACTGTTTACATAAGATCAACACAGCCTCCTACTTTACAGAGAGGTAAAACTTCAAATAAAGCTCCAGAAGAACAACTCGTAGTCTATCTTATTGCTAACTCAAGTTTAAGAGCTACTTGGCTTGCTATAGAATTCTAGCTACTTAGGTGATAGGATTAGGGAAAGGTTCCCTTGTATTACTAGTCTAGGTTTCCATAATAGCTGATACAGAAGTTGACTCCATTGACTTCATTGATTGGATTCTTCATCTTGTTGCAGTTGACTCCTCTGTCGTCGAGTTCCACGGTAGTTTCTCCTTCGGTTCTTCCATCTAAGAAGGGGTTCAAATGGGATAGAATGAGTACGAGCGTACTCAGCAAGTTCATATTAGGGAATAGGTGTATCATGCACTAGATACAGCCATAGACCAGAAAGTCATAGGCCAATGCAAGTTTTCATAAACATTTCTTCAAAAGGTTTATTTTATTCTGAAAACTATGCCCGTCAGTCTTCACAGGTTGACTAGAACTTCATGGAGTTCCTTTCCTGCCGCGTTCGCAGTTCCCTTCCCAGAACAGGGAGTGACAGTCACAATTCAGTATCCTCTACTGAGGTGCGTTACTTTTCCCGTAAGAGACCTTATCCTTGTTGCCAACCAGGCGTATACTTTCCCGTCCACACTTCCTTTGGTGTGAGGCCAGGTGTAAGATGCAAGTCCACACCACCTTCTCCACGACTGCAAACCCACCCTTTTGTCCGACCCTACACCCCCAGTAGACTTCTTCCGATAATACGGCTTTACTCACGGTGTACTCCGGACAATCCATCATAGATCGTAGAGCCCAACATCACTAATGGATGGGGATTTAAAAGGCTATCCCAACCTACGGCAGTGCCTCCAACACCCCGCGGCTCTACCAATCTGTTGGCGTGCAGAAGGGAAAAGATACAGCTGACTTCCCAGAGCCATTATAGATCTTATGGTCAACGCGATATGTACGGCGCTAGAATCACTGGACGGCATTGGTACTTAGTCCTAGATGAGTAGTACCCATGCAATGGAACCTCCACCATATCAACACATACCATGGTTCCATTGCCCACCACATAGTCATATTCATAATTGTAAAATAATACTTTGCTTTTCAATGCATGAGTGATAAGTATAGTACTTTGCATATAGTTTGATACAAATAATCAAATGACATGAGCAAGCGATGAACTTGCCTTTCTTGACTGCAAGATTATGCAGGCAAAAGCTTCGATACGTGATAACTCCAAATTCTGAAATACCATCATCGTCCGGTAAGGACAATGTTTAAAGGACTGGCAAGATGCTATAATGCATAGTATGAGATGCAATCATCCTGAGCGTAACTTAACCTCGATGATTTAGGATGTATGAGTTATAAAGATTTCTTTAGGGTTGGTTGTACTTTTAGAATGGTTCTTAAACAAGATTCTTATTAGGGTTTGGTTATAATAGCATCATAACCAAGTGATATAAGACATCATAACAATTATACACATAAAGAATAGTGGTGGAACAATATATAAAGAACAGTTGTCAATTTTAAGTTCTACAGGACATGGTTGATGATCACTTATCCTATACTTCAAAAGAATAACTTTTGAAGAACATGTTAATTTAGAAATAGTACTTTAAATAGGAACTAGGGCTTCGATGGTTTAATTAACATTTGTACTTCAAAAGAATAACTTTTGAAGAACAGGTTAATAAAAACAAGAACTAATTTAAATAGGAGCTAAGTGCTATTAGGGTTTACTAATAGGGCTAGTTGGTGCTTAAGCAGAAGTGATCTACATGTAGCAAGTATTAGTAGGTTTATTACTATGGTTTCTCCTAAGCATCATATCAAAGGATAGTTATCAAGGTGTTGCTATGAGGTAGGGTTTACTATGACTTCATATTTGCTTTACCAAATAATCTCTAATAGTTTCTAAGCTAAGTGGCTTATCATTTCCTAAATAGGGTTTAGTGGAATAGGAGCATGTGATATGAATTGTTACACAAGGTTGGTACTAGGGTTTATCATTATGGTTCTTCTAAGGTTTGAGGATTGAGGTTGATCCTAATGGTATGGTATATAGGAGTGGTGATCAATTGAACTACTCTAATTAACAAGTTAGGGTTTGCTCTTGAGTGATACTAGTGAATCATATAGGTTTTAATTAAGAATAGGAACATGAATTGATAATCTCATGTGACTTGGTTTATGCTAGTGGATCATGAGCATGCATTCAATTGTTGCTTATTAGGGTTCTATATGTAAAGTTGAAGTGGCTATGATCACATGGGCTAAACCCCTAGGGTTTTAGGGTTGCACTCATTTTAAGATGATCACATGAAATAATGGGATCAAGATCTTACTCAAATTGAAACTAGGGTTTCTAAGCTATGATATAACTCCTAAAATGATAATTGGTAATACAGTTGTGGTTACTAATTACCTTGAATCAAAACTAGTAATGGTTTAGCATTTTATTAATTGTTACAAGATTTAATAATTAGAGTAATTCTTATTTAGGTTTAATTAAGAATCAGGGTTTAATAATTGTTATTAGGTTTAGAGTATTTAACTTGTTGACTTAAGATGTTTAAGTAAACAATTGTTGGGCTACCAAAATAATATTGGCTTTTAATATTTTCTTGAGTTATTACTATTTAAAGAAAAGGGTAATTGGTAATTTGCAAATTAGGGTTTATGAATTACCACTAATAATTAAGTTAATGCAAATATGATAAATAAAGTTAGTCTTAACATTTTATTTAGTTACTGGATAGTTTAAATTTAAATTTTGGAACTTAATTATTTATTGAATTCAATTTGCATTTTAAATAAATGAAAGGGCATAATTAACAAAATTAAAAATAAGTGAATTTTTATTTTGACACACATTTTTTTTATATTTTATTTGAATAGAGTTTATTTTTGTGATCATTTTGAAATGTTATTCATATTTTTCTGAGTTGAAATAGATTTTATATAATTTTGCAAAGTTTCAGTATTTTACTAGAATTTGAAATTAAACGAAAATACTAAAGATACCGGTTCGCACCCTAGCTACAGAGACTGACCCGTGGGGTCAAGTCCAGCGTGGCAGCCATGTGAGCAAGACCAAGTCAAAATGTTTGACTGGCCCGGGGGCTCAACTCCGGCGAGCAGACTCCCGACGATGGCGGCGCTAGGGGGTTCCCGCGGACGTGCGACTAAGCCTAATCGACGCAGCACTAAACGCTGAACCGAACGGTGGTGGTGCCTCCGCCAAATGGTCACCAGAGTTGCTCCGGCGAGCATCCTCTGCGGCGGTGCACGGCGGCCAACTATCAAATCGGAGCTATGGTTGATGATTAAGCGAGAGAGATGGTCCCTGATATGCGCAAGCTCACCGTGAGACTTGTGGACTGCTTGACGAGGCGGATGGAGAACGGGGACGAGCTCCAGTTCGCCATTCCCGGCGATGGACGGAGAAAGGGAACGGCAAAATTAGTACTGCCCCGAGCCTCCCCTCTTGATTCCTTCCGCCAGGAGGATCCACGGCAACGGGCGCATCCATTGAGCTAATCTACGGACTCCGGGGTGCTCTCAATCGACGGCGCCATGGAGTTGGCCGGCGACAGAAACTTGCAGAAAGAGGAAGAACTAGGAAACGAGAGAGGATAAGGATGGGAGTCTAGGGTTTCTCGAGCCGTGGCAATCTCTTCGACCCTCTTATAGCTCCAAGCACGGTCTGGTTCGACGGCGAGGTCTAGCAGTGAGCGTCCAGGATGCAGCGATGCTCCAGGTTAGGGTTTCCGAGCGGGAATCGTGATGCTCCGAGTGGCAGTGGATGCAGATGGAATTCCCCTCGACTCTGGGTGATGTTTGGCGTCCGGCGGCGTCCTTATCCGCAGCGAGGACGTGGCGGAGCTTCGTCGTCTCGCTGTCGAGCGTGGAGAAGAGGAGGAAGACGACGGTCTCCTTTTTGTTTGATGCCAGCGACGAAACGGTAAGTGGTGGGTTGGGCTGGCTTTACTTGTGGGCTGGGCTGGTGACATGGGCTGCTGCGGTCAAGGTAAAGCTTTCCCTCCCTTTCTCATTTCAAATTTTTATTTGCTGTTTTTATTTTCCGTTTTGATATTTCTATTTGAATTCAAAGTTGAATTCTGTTTTGTTTTTCAGGTTCTAAAATATTTTAATAACAGAACAATTTGATAATGCTACCTGTTGTATTGTTTTGTTTATAAACAACCATTTCATAATTGATTAATTTGGTGTTCTTGTGAAATGCATTTTAAATTGAAAATGGACATGGTTTTAAATGTTTATCTCTATTCCTTTTTATTTAGGAACCAATCTGTTTGAATGGTTGAAAATTATAACATGTTCTTGGTGAACACTTTGTTAGGTTTGACTAGTACTTCATAATATGGATTGTGCACATATTATAATTATATCTAGAGTTTAAAATAAATGGCAATGAGAATGGATTGGTTCATGATTTTATGCGAAGAATTGTTTCCAAAGGTTTAAACAAAATGGTTGGATCAACTCTATATTCACTACTCGTGCTTAACAAACTCTTGTTTGAACTATTTAAAATGAATCCTAAACTCAACATGATTAACTCTCTTGCTGAGGTGGTGCTACTTTATAAATGCTATTCATTTGGTTCGCTTAGGCAAAGTATTTGAATAACAAAGTAGAGTAGGGTATTGATTTCATTCTACTCACCAAATGACATTTAGGTCTTAGATATATCTGGCTTGTTTTATTACTTGTGATCCATGATACACAAGTTAGGACAACATTTTATGTGGAGTTGATTCTATGTGATAAGGTTTATAGTTTTGGTGATGCTTCACTAATTGAAGTATACAATAGGCATGAGGCATGGCAGGGTTCTATTTATAATCCAAAGTAATGCTTGGAATGGAATTCAAATATGGCCTAAGATTTTAGTTATGATCACCAATGTGATACACAACTAGGTTTAGGATATGGTATAAGCTTTGATCATATTTTAGTGGCTAGGGTTATCCTCCTCACTTAGGTAGAATTATTGTATCAAGGCAATGCTAGGTTTGTATCAAGTGTTTGGATAGGCAGGGTTTAAATACAATATCATCACTACTCTATACAAGGCATGAGTATTGGTCTGGATTAACTACTATTGATTCACTTATTATTTCATGAGAAGAATGAGATATATGGATCACATATATAGGTTTAACTTCTCATCTCAATTTATAAAGTAAGATCATGCATTAGACATGATCCACTTATTCCTCACTAATCTCTCGTATTTAATACTTCTCTCAACACACTCACTTATATTCTTAAGGTTTATGATCATCACTCAATTTGTACTGATCAAAGTATTGGCCTCATAACAACTCATTGGTGAATTATGGTCTCTCTCCAAGATCAAGTATAAGTCCATATACTTGAGTATACCTCTTTAGGTTGAGCTCTTCTGAATATGTAAGGTTCCTCTAGGGTTTATGATCATTACCAAGTTGTAATGATCACAACACTTGCCTCTCTATAATTACTAGAAGAATAGGTTCTTACTTCCCATCAAGTGTGAGCTAGGTCAAGTAGGGTTTAATACATGACTTATATTTCTTGTATCATTGGTTAGTATCAACAAGTACCTCAATTGGATAAGGTTTAAATAGTAATATAGGTTCTATTCAATGGATAGAATAAGCATATGAATGATCCTTTACTTTCTCTAGGTTTAATGGTAGGAGTTGGGAAACAAGGTTGAAATGATCAAGAATTAATGAAGAATGAATATGAGTGTTCTTGACTTGGTCCAAGTATTGTACTACCTCCATCCCAAGGCTTAAGGCCTATATTTTTTCAGAAAGTCAAACGAAGTAAAGTTTGACCAAATTTTTAGAAAAAATTATGAACAAATATGATATTTTGTAGGTACCATATAAAAATATATTTCATTATCTATCTAATGGTAGTGATTTTGTACTTTTCATGTTAATGATTTTTTATAAAAACTTAGTCAAACTTAACATAGTTTGACTTTCTGAAAAAAATATAGGCCTTAATCCTTGGGATGGAGGTAGTAGTTGAAAAGATATACCATGTGACTCACGGTAGAAACATTTATTTAGTAGAAGACATGGATAAGATAAGTATAGAATAGTGTCTTAATTAATTGTGTTCTTTGATTTAGGATTGAATAATTATTCATGTGTTGTTGTAAGGAATGGCATGTTGAAATCCTTTATAATATCTTGTAGTTGATCCTTACTTAAGGTGTTGTTTATTGTAAAACTAATTCTATTTGATCTAGCCCATAGATCAAATCATCTCTACCCAAAACAGGGTTTTAGCAAAGATCACAGTGAAGTTTATAGCGCTTGACTTGATGATCTACTTCAATTCCACCAAGTCAAGTGAAACTTCAGTTACTGTGGTAAGTTTTATTTGAAAGCGTGAAAATCCACCGGATTTTCTATGCATGAATGCAATGCACACTTTGATGTTCTCTCATTTTGTAGCCTCTAAACCTGGGATATTACATGCAGGCAATGAAAGAGATGGGGTAGAAATAAATCACTTACATAACGTAGCAACTGATGATAGATTTGTCGAGCTCGCGCAGATTGAACAGCTGAAACAATTCACTCAGATGAACTGTTACATAGTAATGTTTGAAGTGATGCTCATGTCTAACTTCCGCATAAATATATTCTTTGGCGGCGTTATTTTTTATGTAATCCTTGTACCAACGTAGCAGATTTTGCATTTGTGGAGGTAGATCCTCTTCCTGCGCAGGCTCGACGAGAGGCCCATTCGGCACATATGTAATTGCTACCTCACTCATTGGCGCCTCCTCAAGGCCTAACACTGCACGAAGAGTCATACCGATCTGGGCCGCTTGTTCTCTGGCACCCGTTACAGTCATTCCCTGTTATGCCGCAGCTGCTATGATTGTGTGGTCCATTAGTTCAGCATCCGGACCGGCGGCTTTCACTATGAGCGGGGGGTCGATTGTTTACTTTGTTCCCCGAGCTGGGCAACTCGTTTCCCGCTTTTTTTTTACTTTCTAATTCTTTCTCGGCCTCCTCCAAGGCTTTCTTCTCCGGCTTCTCCGCCAAGTCTTTCTTCTCCTTGAACATGAGTGCTTGCCTACGAAGTTCACGTGCATAGTCGTTAGGCAGATTCTTCGCGGCTTGGGATGGTGTGCTAAAAAATGACTTAGCCCACTTCTTTTCCTTGTCAGAATATACTGGCTTGGGCTCAGGCTCTCTTTTCGCCTTCATATCCGCCTTCCATTTCTCATAATCAGCAGTCGCGGCCACATCATTTTCCTCGGCACTACGTTCCCAAGGCCTTGTGGGGAGAGGCTTCAATGATGGCTCCGGTACCTTTGTGGTCTTAGGTACATAAGGGTCTGGGTTAATAGTCCAGGACTGCTTCTGCTTCTTCGCCGGAGGTGGATTTGGGGGCGGCGTCTGATCACCCGCCGGACGAGGAGTGGGGGGCGGCGGCTGATCACCCGCCGGAGGTTGTGGACTGGGGGGCGGCGCCAGCTGACGTGAAGGAGGTGTAGGTGAACCACCACCACCACCGCCGCCGTCACCGCCACCACCACCGGAGGGGGGGTGGACTCGTTTGCCTTGGCGCCTCGCTTGGAAACTTGATAAACTTCTTTTTCCATAGAATGAACTGGCGCTTGACACCTCCAAGTCTTCTCTCCCCTTCGGGTGTAGCATAGTCAATCTCCAGGTCCTCAAACCCTGGGACTATGTCCTCCACCGTGACACGAGGATAGCAATCTTGAATGGGGTTGTTGTGGTGGAGTGCTCCAGGTAAACATGGTAAAGCACTACCGATGGCTACCTTCATGGACATGTTCCCAATTGGTTAATGCAGATGACATTCGTTCATCTCCTTTACATCGTCCACGGGGTAGCGAGGAGGCTCCGGTGCAGTAATATTGATCGTCGGTGCATTAGCAGTAGCCGGCGGGGCCTCCGTGGAAGCCACGCTGCTTCTCCGCTGCTGGCTTCCGAGATCCGCTGGATGATCTTCATGCGTCCCAGCTGTCGATATTTCTTGTACTAGTATATTAAGGGTTTTCTTCATCTCATAGAATTCCGATGCCAACCGCGCCACAACATCTGCATCCCGATCCATCTTTCTCTTACGGCTTCTGTAACCGTACGGGTCATCGTCCTGGGAGAACCCTACATTCCACGGAATGGCCCCCATGCCTCGTACACGTCCTTCGTGTTCAGGATTCCCGAGGGCTTTTGTCAGCGCGTCGTTCTCTCTGTTGAACTTGATCTTCCCCAGTTGAGCATCCCTCATTGCGTCAATAAGGGCTTGGGTGGGTTTAAACGTTTTGTTCCGGTGAACACACGCGCTGTCTCTGGGTGTAGCGTTCCCCCATGCCCGTACCACCAGCTTTTGGCCCTTGGATCCCATCCCTCCGTACCTAGAGGGATTCCTCGCGCCCTCAGGTCGTTCTCCATCTTCTCCCACTTAAGCTCCAAAAGGCGATACCCTCCTGGCCCCATAATATGATTGTACTCCTTCTTAGCCGCATTTTCCTTATTTTTTCGATATTTCAATGAACTGCTCCGATTTCTTTTGCCTCACAAATTCTGGTCAATCATCTTTCAGTTTCTCATATTGTCCTTTGAAATCCGGAGTCTTGTTCTTGTTGACATAGTCACGGGCTAGATTTTGCTTGAATTTCCGGAATGCGTCGGCCATCTTATGAAGAGCAAACTGTTTGACTAGCCTCCTCCTCTCCTTGTTTTCCGGAATCTCGTTACCGAATTCATCGAATTTGTTCTATTCCGGAGGTAGAACGAAATGTTCCATAAGCTTTTTCCAGCAATCTTCTTTCGTTCTCTTGTCAACAAAACTGAAACCAAGACGTGCCTTCTTTGGCTCATTCCACTCCTGGACGGTGATCGGGACGTTGTCTCTAACAACGGGTCCGCATTGGTTGACAAACTTGGTGGAGTTCTTTTGGGGTTCTAGCGGCTTGCCGGTTGCAGTACTGACAACCTCGATGGTATATATTTCTCCTTGTTTCAGCGTCTTGGTTGCGCCACGCTTTGACGACGTACTCGATTGTTTCGACGATCCGGCCGAGGGCTAAAATAAGAAAGATAGTCGCGCGCGTTAGTACACATATTTATTCAAATCAGTAAGTTTGTATCACCAGAGGCTCAATGTATATATATACCTCGCCGGAGGTGGTTGCTACTTGCAATGAAGATCGTCGTTTATCGATGGTTGACCTCCATCGTCATCACCTCGCTGATGACCTTCATCTTCACCGTCAAGGTTCAGATAAGAAGAGACATCCTCTTCTTCATCTTGTTCGGCCGGCACAAAAGGAACATCGCCGTTTATGATGCCCATTAAGTGTTCTTCAGCTTCCGGATCATAGTTGGCCATAATCGGGTCAGCTCTATCGTCCGCCATATGTCAGTCCTGAAAACATGTAGTAAAAACTAATTAATTGTGTATATGCCAGCATTATCACATCTCTTCTACATATAAAGAGAGAGGGCGACGAGGGAGGCGAGAGGGGGGACGCGTATTAGATGTGTATATGCGGATGATTGACCTCGCCTCGCAGTGACCGCGTGACCGAGAGACCACCGCGTCGGTATATATAGGGACACCCCAACGCCGGGGGTCGAAGGCGGAGCAGGACGGAGCGAGGGTACTATGTAGGAGGGGGCGAGGAAGGGTGGGAGAGGGTGTCGCGGAAGAGCGCGAGACGGGGCGGCGGACGACGGTGTCACGAAGAGGGAGGCGGAGGAGGACGTTAAGTCAAACTTTTTAAGTCAAAATTGTTAAGTCAAACTTTTTAAGTTAAAATTTTGTTAAGTCAAAAATGTTAAGTCAAACTTTTTAAGTCAAAATTGTTAAGTCAAACTTTTTAAGTTAAAATTTTGTTAAGTCAAAATTGTTAAGTCAAACTTTTTAAGTTAAAATTTTGTTAAGTCAAAATTGTTAAGTCAAACTTTTTACAGGGGCCGGCGGTGTCTCGGGTACGGTGCACGCGGCGGCGGGCCGTGTGGTAGCTCGAATCGGCGACTTACGGCAGCGGCGGAGGAGCTTCGGCGGTTCATCGGCGGGGGAGAAGATGGCGGCGAGCGCGGGTGGGCGGTTTGTAACTCCGTTTTTTTTTAGTTTTTTAAATTTGTAACTAAGTTTTTTTTGTTACACTTTAATTACATTTTATTTAAGTTACAATTTAATTAGTTAATAAAATCGGCCGGCGGTGGCCTCTCTCTGTCCAAAGATCTCTCCTCTCTGTGCTCGATCCCTCTCTCTCTGTAACACGCGCAAACGGCGAACGGCGCGAACGGCGCAGCGACGACGAACGGCACGGCGGCGACGAACTCGCGGGGCGGCGCAGTGGCGGTGGGCGTGTGACGCATACGGCGCAGCGGCGATGAACTCGCGGGGCGGCGGCGCGGGACGTACTCGGGGCGGCGCGCGGCGACGAACTCGGGGCGGCGGCGGCGACGAACTCGGTCGTCGAGGGCGGCGGTCGTCGAGGGCGTCGAGGGCGGCGGCGGCGGCGGTCGTCAAGGGCGTCGTCGAGCGGATTGGAGCAGCCTGCCGGCATTGTCGAGGAGGTCGATTTGCGAGAAGTGAACCTCCCTGGTGGCTCGCGAGATATTTATACCTCTCGACCTTTAGTTGCGGTTGGTGTGGCCAACCGCGACTAAAGGGCGACTAAAGGGTTTTTTCGCCGGAATTTTGGTTCCCGCGGAAAGACCCTTTAGTCGCGGTTGGCGAGGCCAACCGCGACTAAAGGTATTTTTCAAAATACTTTTCTTTTTCAAAATGTTAAAAATACATATAATATATAATAAATTCAGAAAAATAAAACTAATTCATTTCAAAATCTTAAAATACAAATAATATATCAAAAAATGCAGAAAAATAAAACTAATTCATTTCAAAATCTTAAAAACATAAATAATATATCAAAAAATCAGAAAAATAAAACTAATTCATTTCAAAATCTTAAAAATACAAATAATATATCAAAAAATTAAGAAAAATAAAACCAATTCAATTCAAAATGTTAAAATACAAATAATATATCAAAAAATTCAGAGAAATAGAACTAATTCATTTCAAAATGTTAAAAATACAAATAATATATCAAAAAATTCAGAAAATAGAACTAATTCATTTCAAAATGTTAAAAATACAAATAATATATCAAAAAAATCAGAAAACCCAACTAATTCATATCAAAATGTTAAAAATACAAATAATATATAAAAAATCAGAAAAATCTAATTTCTTCACGCCTTTGTCTTCCCGCCACCTGCTTCCCACAAGTTCTTCCTGGCCGCCTCTGTCTTCGCACAAGTTCTTCCCGGCCCGTCTTCCCGCCAGTTCTTTCCCGCCATTTCTTCACGCCTCTATCTTCCCGCCTTTGTCTTTCATGGGCTTGCAGGAAAAAATTCCGAGGCGCAACTTCCGAAGATGCCGTAGGGCGTGTAAACCAACGACATCTTCGAGAAGCTGCGCCACGGGAGATTTTCCAACCCTTTACCCAACACTGTTAGAGGAGATGGAGTCTTTCACGGGCTTGCAGGAAAATTTTCCCGATGAGCAACTTCCGAAGATGTCGTAGGACGTGTGCACCGACGACATCTTCGAGAAGTTGCGCCACAGGAGATTTTCCAACCCTTTACTCCATCTATGGGGTTGAAACTCTCCCTACCTGCAAGGTTGGCTTGTTGGTCTGCTTGCCAAGACGTATCGATGCTCCTTTTATAGGCACGGCACCGCTTCTGCTTTGTCTTGTTCCTCCGACAGGGCGTCGTGCGCTACATGCTTTATCTCATCGAGCAGTGCGTCCACCCACGCGTCCTTATCCTGCCGACAGCTTTAATCACGGTTGCACCCTCCAGCCGGGACTAAAGCTTACCCAAACGTCCTTATCCCACCGACAGTTTTCTTAGATGACACAAAAACCACATTTAGTCCCGGTTGCACCCACCAGCCGGTACTAAAGCTTACCCAAACGTCCTTATCCGACCGACAGTTTTGTTAGATGATACAAAACCACCTTTAGTCCCGGTTGCACCCACCAGCCGGGACTAAAGGTTAGATGACCAGCTCTGGATTCCTCTTCTTCCCGCCATTTCTTCCCTGTCTTCCCGCCTCTTTCTTTCCTTCACTTTCTTCCCGCCTCCTGTCTTCCCGCTCCCATTTTTCCCGCCATTTCTCACAACATACATGTAGCCCGGCTGGGCCAGCATTATCACATCTCTACAATCTCTCATCACTCTCTCATGGCTCCCACCGCACCCACTCTAACCTACCAGCAGGTGGAGGAGCTTTGCGCCTCGAACTACCCTTGCCCACCGGGCTACCGCGTCCCCGCCGGCTGGAGCCTAAGCGCTGGAGGCGTGCCGGTCCCTCCCGTCCCTCAGGGTACTGCGCGTCGGGCGGCCATCACGAACCACTACTACCTCGACCTCACGCCGGAGCAGTGGATGAATCCCCGCTGGCATCCCGATAACCAGCATACTTGGTATGCCTTCTTCATCAATCGGTGTGACAGGGCGCTCGCCAGGTATGAGGAGGACGGTCTGCCTCCTGGGAACTTCCACGAGGCCGGCCGTCGGCTATGGTGGTACGGCCGGACTCTACAGAGCGTCATGGACTACATCACGGCCGGCGATATCGCCCGCCTACGCTACCCTCAAATCGAGCCACGAGCGCCGCCCAACGACAGCGATGACAACGATGACAACTTAGAAGGCGACGACTACCAGTACAACGGCGGCGACTATGAAGACTACGAGTATGCATATTATACGCCTAGGAAGGAGTATGACTAAGTCACTCCAAATTTCATGTATCATCAGTGGTATTTATGGCATGGCCAATCAATTTCGGCAATGCTAGATCCACCAAATCCCATGCAATTACGGATCCTCTAGTCCTTTTCCCATCATGCATGGATGTGTTCTTATTTCTATCTCATCGATGATAACCTCATTGGCAGACGCGTCCATATGGATCATCCTGCAGCTTCCTGTATGCATATTATACGCCTAGGCAGGAGTATGACTAAGTCACTCCAAATTTCATGTATCATCAGTGGTATCTCGAATCAATCGAATCATTCGAAAATGGACACCAAACACATCACAGATAATATAATTCACATGATCCATTCAACAAAGTTTGGTACAATAAATTATTACACATCATTTCTTCCCTTGTGTCCCTGCTAGCTTACGATTGGGCCGTATCCATGGAGCATCCTCATCATTTAACTTAATGCTTGGGTCGGTGTTCACTTTGAAGGGCGGAATTTCACCAAACATATTATAATCGTCTGACATGTCTGTCTTGTCCTCCACTCCCACGATGTTTCTTTTCCCTGAAAGAACAATGTGGCGCTTTGGATCATCGCATGATGTACTGGTCATTTTCTTATCTTTCCGTTTCCTCGGTTTGCTACTCGTGTCCTTCACATAGAAAACCTGAGCGACATCTTTGGCTAGGACGAATGGTTCGTCAAGGTAACCAAGATTGATGAAATCCACCATTGTCATTCCGTATTGCTGGTCCACCTTTACCCCACCTCCTGTTAGCTTGAACCATTTGCACCGGAACAAAGGGACCTTAAAGGAGGGTCCATAGTCAAGTTCCCATATCTCCTCTATGTAACCATAATATGTGACCTTTTGCCCATTCTCGGTTGCTGCATCAAAGCGGACACCACTGTTTTGGTTGGTGCTCTTTTAATCTTGGGCGATCATGTAAAATGTATTCCCATTTATCTTGTACCCTTGGAAAGTCGTTATAGTCGAAGATGGTGTCTTGGCCAACATGTACAGCTGATCTCCAACATCATTGTCATTCATTAAATGTTTTCTCAACCAACTGCCGAAAGTCTCCATGTGGGCCTTCCTAATCCAGGATTCAGGCTTCCCCGGGTTGTCCGAGCGTAAAATATTCTTGTGTTTCTCAAAGTACGGAGCCACCAAGCTGGAATTGGTCAGAACTGTGTGGTGTGCTTCAGTCATAGAATGGCCGTCCATACATATCGTTGATTTCCTTCCGATCGTGCCTTTTCCACTTAGTCTCCCCTCGTGCCTCGATCGAGGAAGACCAATCGGCTTAAGGTCAGGAACAAAGTCAACAAAAAACTCAATTACCTCCTCATTTCCATAGCCCTTGGCAATGCTTCCTTCTGGCCTAGCACGGTTACAAACATATTTCTTTAATACTCCCATGAACCTCTCAAAGGGGAACATATTGTGCAGAAATACAGGACCGAGGATGGAAATCTCTTCGACTAGGTGAATGATGTCTACGTTCCCCCTCCTTTCCTGTAGACAGTGTTGGGCCTCCAAGAGCAGAGGTTTGTAGAACAGCAGCAAGTTTTCCCTTAAGTGGATCACCCAAGGTTTATCGAACTCAGGGAGGAAGAGGTCAAAGATATCCCTCTCATGCAACCCTGCAACCACAAAGCAAGAAGTCTCTTGTGTCCCCAACACACCTAATAGGTGCACTAGTTCGGTGAAGAGATAGTGAAATGCAGGTGGTATGAATAAGTATGAGCAGTAGCAACGGTGCCAGAAAATAGCTTGCTGGCGTGTAGTTGATGGTGGTAGTATTGCAGCAGTAGTAACACAGTAAAATAGTAAACAAGCAGTAGTAACGCAGCAGTATTTAGGAACAAGGCCTAGGGATTACACTTTCACTAGTGGACATTCTCAACATTGATCACATAACAAAATAGATAAATGCATACTCTACACTCTTGTTGGATGATGAACGCATTGCGTAGGATTACACGAACCCTCAATGCCGGAGTTAACAAGCTCCACAATTTGTTCATATTTAAGTAACCTTATAGTGTAAGATAGATCAAAAGACTAAACCAAGTACTAACATAGCATGCACACTGTCACCTTCATGCATATGTAGGAGGAATAGATCACATCAATACTATCATAGCAATAGTTAACTTCATAATCTACGAGAGATCATGATCATAGCATAAACCAAGTACTAACACGGATGCACACACTGTCACCATTACATCGTGCAGGAGGAATAGAACTACTTTAATAACATCACTAGAGTAGCACATAGAATAGTAGTGATACAAAACTCATATGAATCTCAATCATGTAAAGCAGCTCATGAGATTATTGTATTGAGGTACATGGGAGAGATGAACCACATAGCTACCGGTACAGCCCCGAGCCTCGATGGAGAACTACTCCCTCCTCATGGGAGCAGCAGCGGTGATGATGATGGCGGTGGAGATGGCAGCGGTGTCGATGGAGAAGCCTTCCGGGGGCACTTCCCTGCTCCGGCAGCGTGCCGGAACAGAGACTCCTGTCCCCCAGATCTTGGCCTCGCGATGGCGGCGGCTCTGGAAGGTTTCTGTGGTTTTCGTCAATTGGTGTCGAAGTTTTAGGTCACGACGGCTTAAATAGGCGAAGAGTCGGAGTCGGAGGGGCCACGGGCTGCCCAAACCATAGGGGGGCGCCCCCCCCTGGCCGCGCCGGGGTGTGGTTTGGTGGCCCTGTCCCCCTTCTCTGGCGGTTCTCGTGTGTTCTGGATGCTTCCGGTGAAAATAGGAACTTGGGCGTTGATTTCGTCCGATTCCGAGAATATTTCGTTACTAGGATTTCTGAAACCAAAAACAGCAGAAAACAGGAACTGGCACTTCGGCATCTTGTTAATAGGTTAGTTCCAGAAAATGCACGAATATGACATAAAGTGTGCATAAAACATGTAGATAACATCAATAATGTGGCATGGAACATAAGAAATTATCGATACATCGGAGACGTATCAGCATCCCCAAGCTTAGTTCTGCTCGTCCCGAGCAGGTAAAACGATAACACAGATAATTTCTGGAGTGACATGCCATCATAATCTTGATCATACTATTTGTAAAGCATATGTAGTGAATGCAGCGATCAAAACAATGTATATGACATGAGTAAACAGGTGAATCATATAGCAAAGACTTTTCATGAATAGCACTTCAAGACAAGCATCAATAAGTCTTGCATAAGAGTTAACTCATAAAGCAATAATTCATAGTAAAGGCATTGAAGCAACACAATGGAAGATTAAGTTTTAGCGGTTGCTTTCAACTTGTAACATGTATATCTCATGGATAGTTGTCAATGCAAAGCAATATAACAAATGCAATATGCAAGTATGTAGGAATCAATGCACAGTTCACACAAGTGTTTGCTTCTTGAGGTGGAGAGAAATAGGTGAACTGACTCAACATTGAAAGTAAAAGAATGGTCCTCATAGAGGAAAAGCATCGATTGCTATATTTGTGCTAGAGCTTTGATTTTGAAAACATGAAACAATTTTGTCAATGGTAGTAATAAAGCATATGTATCATGTAAATTATATCTTATAAGTTGCAAGCCTCATGCATAGTATACTAATAGTGCCCGCACCTTGTCCTAATTAGCTTGGACTACCGGATCATCACAATGCACATGTTTTTACCAAGTGTCACAAAGGGGTACCTCTATGCCGCCTGTACAAAGGTCTAAGGAGAAAGCTCGCATTGGATTTCTCACTATTGATTATTCTCAACTTAGACATCCATACCGGGACAACATAGACAACAGATAATGGACTCCTCTTTTATGCATAAGCATGTAACAACAATTAATAATTTTCTCATTTGAGATTGAGGATATATGTCCAAAACTGAAACTTCCACCATGGATCATGGCTTTAGTTAGCGGCCCAATGTTCTTCTCTAACAATGTGCATGCTTAACCATAAGGTGGTAGATCTCTCTTACTTCAGACAAGACGGACATGCATAGCAACTCACATGAAATTCAACAAAGAGTAGTTGATGGCGTCCCCAGTGAACATGGTTATCGCACAACAAGCAACTTAATAAGAGATAAAGTGCATAAGTACATATTCAATACCACAATAGTTTTTAAGCTATTTGTCCCATGAGCTATATATTGCAAAGGTGAATGATGGAATTTTAAAGGTAGCACTCAAGCAATTTACTTTGGAATGGCGGAAAATACCATGTAGTAGACAGGTATGGTGGACACAAATGGCATAATGGTTGGCTCAAGTATTTTGGATGCATGAGAAGTGTTCCCTCTCGATACAAGGTTTAGGCTAGCAAGGCTTATTTGAAACAAACACAAGGATGAACCGGTGCAGCAAAACTCACAAAAGACATATTGAAAACATTATAAGACTCTACACCGTCTTCCTTGTTGTTCAAACTCAATACTAGAAATTATCTAGACCTTAGAGAAACCAAATATGCAAACCAAATTTTAGCATGTTCTATGTATTTCTTCATTAATGGGTGCAAAGCATATGATGCAAGAGCTTAATCATGAGCACAACAATTGCCAAGTATCACATTACCCAAGACATTAATAGCAATTACTACATGTATCATTTTCCAATTCCAACCATATAACAATTTAACGAAGAAGAAACTTCGCCATGAATACTAAAAGCTAAGAACACATGTGTTCATACGAACCAGCGGAGCGTGTCTCTCTCCCACACAAGCATGATGTAATCCAATTTATTCAAACACAAACAAAAATAAAAGCATACAGACGCTCCAAGTAAAGCACATAAGATATGACTGAATAAAAATATAGTTTCAAGAGAAGGAACCTGATAATGTTGTCGATGAAGAATGGGATGCCTTGGGCATCCCCAAGCTTAGACGCTTGAGTCTTCTTAGAATATGCAGGGGTGAACCACCGGGGCATCCCCAAGCTTAGAGCTTTCACTCTTCTTGATCATAGTATATCATCCTCCTCTCTTGACCCTTGAAAACTTCCTTCACACCAAACTTCTCATAAAGTTCATTAGAGGGGTTAGTACATAATCAAAAACTCACATGTTCAGAGGTGACACAATCATTCTTAACACTTCTGGACATTGCTCAAAGCTACTGGAAGGTAATGGAACAAAGAAATCCACCCAACACAGCGAAAGAAGCAATGCGAAATAAAAGGCAGAATCTGTCAAAACAGAACAGTCCGTAAAGACGAATTTCTAATAAATACTTCCGTTGCTCAAATCAGAAAACTCATAACTAATGAAAGTTGCGTACATATCTGAGGAACACGCACGTAAATTGGCATATTTTTCTGATTTTTCTACAGAGAAAACAGCCCAGATTCGTGACAGATAGAAATCTGTTTCTGCGCAGAAATCCAAATCTAGTATCAACCTTCGATTAGAGGCTTCACTTGGCACAACAAAACACAAAACTAAGATAAGGAGAGGTCGCTACAGTAGTAAACAACTTCCAAGACACAAATATAAAACAAAGTACTGTAGCAAAATAACACATGGGTTATCTCCCAAGAAGTTCTTTTCTTTATAGCCATTAAGATGGGCTCAGCAGTTTTAATGATGCACTCATAAGAAATAGTAGTTGAAGCAAAAGAGAACATCAAGAGGCAAATTCAAAACACATTTAAGTCTAACATACTTCCTATGCATAGGAATCTTGTAAATAAACAAGTTCATGAAGATCAAAGTAACAATCATAGGAAGATAAAACAAGTGTAGCTTCAAAAATTTCAGCACATAGAGAGGTGTTTTAGTAACATGAAAATTTCTACAACCATATTTTCCTCTCTCATAATAACTTTCAGTAGCATCATGAGCAAACTCAACAATATAACTATCACATAAAGCATTCTTATCATGAGTCTCATGCATAAAATTATTACTCTCCACATAAGCATAATCAATTTTATTAGTAATAGTGGGAGCAAATTCAACAAAGTAGCTATCATTATTATTATCATCAAGTATAGGAGGCATAGTATAATCACAACAAAATTTACTCTCCATAGTAGGTGGCACCAAAAGACCACTATCATTATAATCATCATAAATAGGAGGCAAAGTATCATCAAAGAAAATTTTCTCCTCAATGCTTGGGGGACTAAAAAGATCATGAAAACCAGCTTCCCCAAGCTTAGAACTTTCTATATCATTATCAACAATGGTGTTCAAAGCGTTCATACTAATATTACTACCAGCATGCAAATAAGATTCCATAGGTTTTTTAATTTTCGCATCAAACAATCCATGTTTTAAATCAGGAAATAGCAATAGAAGCTCATTTTTGTCCATTATGCCAAACTAGTGTAAACAAGAAACAAAAAGTTGCAATTGCAGGATCTAAAGGAAATAGCTTTGAGTAATTACAATGCACCGGAAAATAGCTTAGTAGCCAAGGTCCGGAGTGTGAGTACCTTTTACCTTTTCTCCCCGGCAACGGCGCCAGAAAATAAGCTTGATGTCTACGTTCCCCCTCCTTTCCTGTAGACAGTGTTGGGCCTCCAAGAGCAGAGGTTTGTAGAACAGCAGCAAGTTTTCCCTTAAGTGGATCACCCAAGGTTTATCGAACTCAGGGAGGAAGAGGTCAAAGATATCCCTCTCATGCAACCCTGCAACCACAAAGCAAGAAGTCTCTTGTGTCCCCAACACACCTAATAGGTGCACTAGTTCGGCGAAGAGATAGTGAAATACATGTGGTATGAATAAGTATGAGCAGTAGCAACGGTGCCAGAAAATAGCTTGCTGGCGTGTAGTTGATGGTGGTAGTATTGCAGTAGTAGTAACACAGTAAAACAGTAAACAAGCAGTAGTAACGCAGCAGTATTTAGGAACAAGGCCTAGGGATTACACTTTCACTAGTGGACATTCTCAACATTGATCACATAACAGAATAGATAAATGCATACTCTACACTCTTGTTGGATGATGAACGCATTGCGTAGGATTACACGAACCCTCAATGCCGGAGTTAACAAGCTCCACAATTTGTTCATATTTAAGTAACCTTATAGTGTAAGATAGATCAAAAGACTAAACCAAGTAGTAACATAGCATGCACACTGTCACCTTCATGCATATGTAGGAGGAATAGATCACATCAATACTATCATAGCAATAGTTAACTTCATAATCTACGAGAGATCATGATCATAGCATAAACCAAGTACTAACACGGATGCACACACTGTCACCATTACATCGTGCA
Source organism: Lolium perenne (assembly GCF_019359855.2). Taxonomy (NCBI): domain Eukaryota; kingdom Viridiplantae; phylum Streptophyta; class Magnoliopsida; order Poales; family Poaceae; genus Lolium; species Lolium perenne. The sequence continues at coordinate 337,892,275 of NC_067247.2, forward strand.
GGAGGAATAGAACTACTTTAATAACATCACTAGAGTAGCACATAGAATAGTAGTGATACAAAACTCATATGAATCTCAATCATGTAAAGCAGCTCATGAGATTATTGTATTGAGGTACATGGGAGAGATGAACCACATAGCTACCGGTACAGCCCCGAGCCTCGATGGAGAACTACTCCCTCCTCATGGGAGCAGCAGCGGTGATGATGATGGCGGTGGAGATGGCAGCGGTGTCGATGGAGAAGCCTTCCGGGGGCACTTCCCTGCTCCGGCAGCGTGTCGGAACAGAGACTCCTGTCCCCCAGATCTTGGCCTCGCGATGGCGGCGGCTCTGGAAGGTTTCTGTGGTTTTCGTCAATTGGTGTCGAAGTTTTAGGTCACGACGGCTTAAATAGGCGAAGAGTCGGAGTCGGAGGGGCCACGGGCTGCCCAAACCATAGGGGGGCGCGGCCCCCCCCTGGCCGCGCCGGGGTTTGGTTTGGTGGCCCTGTCCCCCTTCTCTGGCGGTTCTCGTGTGTTCTGGATGCTTCCGGTGAAAATAGGAACTTGGGCGTTGATTTCGTCCGATTCCGAGAATATTTCGTTACTAGGATTTCTGAAACCAAAAACAGCAGAAACAGAACGGCACTTCGGCATCTTGTTAATAGGTTAGTTCCAGAAAATGCACGAATATGACATAAAGTGTGCATAAAACATGTAGATAACATCAATAATGTGGCATGGAACATAAGAAATTATCGATACGTCGGAGACGTATCAGTGAACCAGGAGGTGCGTCATAATATTGAAGAAGGATGGCAGGAACACCAACTCGAAACTGACAAGACATTGGACCACATCATTCTGTAGCCGTGGTAGATCTTCTGGATTGATTACCTTCTGAGAGATTGCATTGAGGAATGCACATAGCTTCACAATGGCTACTCGAACATTTTCCGGTAGGAGCCCCCTCAAAGCAATCGGAAAAAATTGCGTCATAATCACGTGGCAGTCGTGAGACTTCAGGTTTTGGAACTTTTTGTCCGCCATGTTTATTATTCCCTTTATATTCGACGAGAATCCAGACGGGACCTTCATACTGCTCATGCATTCAAAAAAGATGACCTTATCTTCTTTGGTAAGAGCGTAGTTGGCACGACCTTGAAACCATTCTGGATGCCGGTCATCAGGGTCTTTCAAACGTTGCTGGTCCTGCCGTGCTTCCTTTGTATAATTTGTCTTCCCATACACTCCCAAGAAGCTTAGCAGGTTCACGCAAATATTCTTCGTAACATGCATCACGTCGATTGCAGAGCGGGCATCTAGGACTTTCCAATATTCTAGCTCCCAAAATATAGATTTCTTCTTCCACATGGGTGCGTGCCCGTCAGCTCCCTGCGGAACTGATTGTCCGCCAGGACCCTTTCCGAAGATGACTTTCAAATCCTTGACCATATCAAATACCTCCGCACCAGTACGTTCCGCAAGCTTCGGCCGGTGATCTGCCTTGCCATTGAAATGCTTGCCTTTCTTTCTTACGTTATGATGTCGGTGAAGAAATCGATGATGCCCCAGGTACACATTCTTCTTACAATTTGGCAAATACACACTTTCAGTCTCATGTAAGCAGTGCGTGCATGCATTGTATCCCTTATTTGTCTGTCCCGATAGGTTACTAAGAGCAGGCCAATCATTGATGGTTACGAAAAGCAACGCTCGTAGGTCAAATTACTCTTCTCTGTGCTCATCCCACACACGTACACCAGGTCTGCCCGACAACTGTAAAAGTTAATCAACTAATGGCCTTAGGTACACATCGATGTCGTTGCCGGGTTGCTTCGGACCTTGGATGAGCACTGGCATCATAATGAACTTCCGCTTCATGCACAACCAAGGAGGAAGGTTGTAGATGCATAGAGTCACGGGCCATGTGCTATGGCTGGAGCTCTGCTCGCCAAAAGGATTCATGCCATCTGTACTTAGACCAAATCTTATGTTCCTTGCGTCAGCTGCAAAATCTTGTAACTCTATGTCGATCTTTCTCCATTGCGTTCCATCTGCGGGGTGTCTCAACTCCCCGTCCGACTTACGGTCCTCTTTGTGCCATCGCAACAACTTGGCATGCTCTTTGTTCCTGAACAGATGTTTCAACCGTGGTATTATAGGAGCATACCACATCACCTTGGTGGGAACCCTCTTCCTAGGTTTCTCGCCCTCAACATCGTCACCAGGGTCATCGCCTCTGATCTTATAACGCAATGTAGTGCATACCGGGCATTCATTCAAATTCTCGTATTCACCGCGGTAGAGGATGCAGTCGTTAATGCATGCATGTATCTTCAGAACCTCTAAACCTAGAGGGAAGACAACCTTCTTTGCTTCGTACGTACTGGCGGGCAACTCGTTATTCTTTGGAAACATATTCTTCATCATTTTCAGCAAATTTTCAAATCCCGAGTCAGATAGACCTTCCTGTGCCTTCCATTTCAGCAAATCCAGTGTGCATCCCAGCTTTTTTAGACCATTATCGCATCCAGGGTACATCGACTTTTTGTGATCCTCTAACATGCGATCCAAATTCTTCCTCTCCTTTTCAGTTTCGCAGCCTCTCCGTGCATCAGCAATGGTCCGACCAAGATCATCAGCGGGCTCATCACGTGCCTCTTCTTCACCTTCCCCTTCACCTTCACCTTCACCTTCCCCACCTTCAGCATCCTCCATGAAAGTATCACCGAAATGATCAAGATAGTTGTCATCGATGAAATCACCCCCTTCTTCATCTTCTTCCATTATAACCCCTCTTTCTCCATGCTTGGTCCAAAAATTATAGCTTGGCATGAAACCCTGCCGAAGAAGTTGCAGGTGAACGTCTCTTGAGGAAGAGTAACCCTTCTGATTCTTACAGGAAACACATGGACAGATAACAAAACCCCCCTGCTTGTTTGCCTTAGCCACTACGAGGAAATCTTTCAAACCCGTAATGAACTCGCCGGAGAGTCGGTTACCGTACATCCATTGCCGATTCATCTGCATTATTATAATATAAAATATATAATTAACCATCATGCATTTGTTAAACTAACTAGCTACAAACAATAGAAATTAAACAATGAACTACACACATGCATATTTTATCAATGACACATGAAAGGTTCAAGTTGCTAACCGCGATCGAGGAGAAAAAATAAATGAGGAAGCTCAAGTGTGGCTCGGACACTTCATATCATGTTTGTTTCATGCTCTTGGGGCATTTCATCAAACACCTTGTGTGCATAAGAGGAACCAAAAGCAAACCTAACACCCCCTTGTGAAGTTTGTGAAGAGAAGTGGCACCAAATGGCTAAGTGCGGTGAGCTGAGGTCCTTTTATAGGGATGGGCCTTTAGTCCCGGTTGGCCTGGCCAACCGCGACTAAAGGCCTTCGGGCCAGGCCTGAGGACCTTTAGTCGCGGTTGGCCTGGCCAACCGTGACTAAAGCCCCTCCAGTCCACCAGCTGGCCACCAAGCGCGCTGGGCCCAGGTCTTTAGTCGCGGTTCGCCTCCCGAACCGCGACTAAAGACCCCATTAGTCGCGGTTCCTATATTTTGGCGACTAATGGGGCTGGACGGAAGCCTCTTTTTCTACTAGTGCTATGATGTGTTTCTTCAGTTTCAAAAACATGTTGAGCGTCTTCTCAATCGTAAAATCATTCATGTACAAACTGATTGGGGGGACTATGAGAAACTTCATCCCGTCTTTCATAACCTGGGTGTCTCACACCGTGTCTCTTGTCCTCACAGCCACCAACAAAATGGCATTGCTGAGCGTAAATACCATCACATAGTTGAAACCGGTCTTACCTTACTTGCTCATGGGCGTGTTCTATTATGCTATTCGAGTGATGCCTTTGCTATAGCTTGTTTTCTTATATACGGGATTCCTAGTCGCACTACTGACACATGATAACTCCGCTTGAGAAACTTCTTAAAGAAACACCTAACTACACCATTTTTAAGGTGTTTGGTTGAGCTTGTTGGCCTCATCTTCAACCCTTTAACAATCATAAGCTTGAATTTCGGTCGAAGAAGTGTGTGTCTTTGGGTTATAGCTCTCTTCATCAAGGATACAAATGTCTTCATGTTCCTTCCAATCGAGTAGATATCTCTATGGATGTTATTTTTGATGAAAATGTGTTCCTGTTTGTTAACATGCCCAACTCTCACACATTGCCACTTGTCTCGTAGTCCTCTTTACTTTCTGCTGACCAATGTATGGAGGTTGCCTGAAAATTTTAATCCCACACACACCTCCGCGTGACGTCGATCTACATCCTCTGTACTTTTAGGGACCTATATAGGGGTTTTTAGGTCAAGACCATCATCTGGGGCTCTTAATGGACGGCTGAAGACGCTCGGGGAGGCGGAACGCCTAGGTGACGCGACCAATGGTGTTGGACGCGCCACCCATAGGATTTGTGCTTTCCGGGCTCTATTTGTGTGATTTCAAAGCTTCATATCATCAGTCTTCGTGAAAGATTGATCCTTGAAAAATCCTAGATCCATTTGACTCTGTGTACGTCCCAAAAAGTAAAAAAGTGCGCAAAACAAGAGATTCCTGTTCTGCAGAGTTATAACAAAAATAAAGGGGATCATTGGAAAATCCCCAAAAAGAATACAAAACATTGATATAACCTTATATGAGATGCAAATATGAAGGAACATGTGGCAATAAACTACAAAGTTCATGTATGCATTTGAGATGCATCACTAGGCTGCGAGGAGGATCCCCTCCATGTAGCACCCATTTAGCAAAGGAACCCTCCCCCCTAAGTGACCGATGTTCGATTCCTCCTCTGATAATGAGGAATCACACTCGGAAATAAGCTCCTCGGTCACCACCATGGGAAGCCAAATTGATGAATCCTCCTGCTCCTAAAGATAAAAAATATGGAAGGAGAAATATTAAGTTAGTCGAAGTAAGGAAGAGCCAGACATGATACTATGGAGCAAACCTAAGGTGCAAGGAAAGATGTCGAGTGTCAACACCCGGATTTTTAAGTCCAGATGCCTATTATGCCATACATCGCAATCCCAGGAAGATTGTTTTTGCGAGACATAACAGTTGAATATCATAGAGTCATCATCCATTACAACACCATAATAGTCTTACAACAAAAAGGATCACATGATCCAGTCTCATTACAACACTTGATCTAAGGATCAATACATAACACATAGCGGAAGCGAAGTTGTAGTAGTCCATCTAATCCACATGCAACGCTTGATGTTAGAAGACGATCCTAATTATCGTAGACGTCATGTTGTCCGCAACCTGATACTGCTGCTCTTCTTCATAGTCTGGCCATTTGAATAGCCAGGGACACAGCCGTGAGTACTTTAAAGTGCTCGCAAACTAATACTAGTGTAAGTACTATCAATTTTAGTAAAGGGGTGCTAAGCTCTAAGTTTATTTGCATAAAGCCAATTTTAATTCATAAGCATTTAGTAAACAAAGACGCTTCAATTGCCTAACTTAACTCAAGGGGGAACATTAGTGTCATTCCCACAACTCTGTTGTGATTCAAATCAAAGTCACCCTTTTCAAGTTCAAATCACAATTCACCTTTTGGAAAAGTTCTGATGACGGAACAGTATGGCCTTTCTAACTGTCCATGACCGCGAACGCGGCTATTCGAATAGGTTTACACTCTGCAGAGGTTGCACACTTGTGCCACAACATTTGATTACATCCGTCAGGGATAACCCTGAATAATCATAACTCAGTATGCGGATCATCAACCATTAACCTTTCACTTACACATCCTAGTATAGGCACCTCCCCCATGAGTTTGGCCTCCCAGTGATAACCAACTTCTATCCTGGGAACTGCACAGGGATTGGGTAGTATATTCAACTCCTTTCACTTCATTTCACTTTCAACGAAGGCAGCCTCGGCATAACCTCTATGATGCTTGTTCAGAGGGAACCCATACTAAGACACATAAATTTCCAGCTAAAGCCTTACCCATAATCAGGTATTGTGGGGGTACTCAAGAATTGGAATGGTATCGCATCCGAACCCAATCATCAGTTTTGATCAGAATCACCATTTTATTCAAGTCACATTCACCTTCAAAAAGCTTTCAATAGAATGACTCATCATTCCAAGGTTTTCAAAATCAAAGATTCACAAGTTCCCAACTAGAGTAGTCACTTTTAATTTAGCACTAGCAACTAGGCATGAGGGGTGCTAACTAGCTTGTAGCTCTCTAGGCTAACTTTGATGTTCTTGTACTACTCCTTATCTAGACTCAAGTTAACTATAAAAGTAAATCTTGGGAAATCAAAGTAAAAGCTTTGAGAGATAAAAACTGGGACTTGTAAAGTAAACACAAAGTAGTATGGTATGAGTGCCTTGCTCAAGATGAGCTTGCACTATGGTAACTTGCAAGAGTATAGCTTGCCTTGATTGGTAAAGTGATCAAAGCTTTCTTCTTCCTCCTGGTAGTAGACTGCTGGCGCAAAGTTGACGTGGGAGTTAGAGATCTCTGTGGTGTAGCTTTTCTTTAGGTCCCCGGCAACGGCGCCAGAAATTTGCTTGATGCGCGTGGTTGACGTATTGTCTCTTCGTTCGACACGCGTCCGTTGGGAACCCCAAGAGGAAGGTGTGATGCGCACAGCGGCAAGTTTCCCTCAGTAAGAAGCCAAGGTTTAATCGGACCAGTAGGAGTCAAGAAGCACGTTGAAGGTTGATGGCGGCGAGATGTAGTGCGGCGCAACACCAGGGATTCCGGCGCCAACGTGGAACCTGCACAACACAACCAAAGTACTTTGCCCCAACGAAACAGTGAGGTTGTCAATCTCACCGGCTTGCTGTAACAAAGAGTTAACCGTATTGTGTGGAAGATGATTGTTTGCAGAAAACAGTAGAACAAGTATTGCAGTAGATTGTATTTCAGTATAGAGAATTGGACCGGGGTCCACAGTTCACTAGAGGTGTCTCTCCCATAAGACAAACAGCATGTTGGGTGAACAAATTACAGTTGGGCAATTGACAAATAAAGAGAGCATGACAACGCACATACATATCATGATGAGTATAGTGAGATTTAATTGGGCATTACGACAAAGTACATAGACCGCCATCCAACTGCATCTATGCCTAAAAAGTCCACCTTCAGGTTATCATCCGAACCCCCTCCAGTATTAAGTTGCTAACAACAGACAATTGCATTAAGTATTGCGCGTAATGTAACTAGTGACTACATCCTTGAACATAGCACTAATGTTTTATCCCTAGTGGCAACAGCACATCCATAACCTTAGAGGTTCTTGTCACCCCTCCAGATTCACGGAGACATGAACCCACTATCGAGCATAAATACTCCCTCTTGGAGTTACTAGCATCAACTTGGCCAGAGCATCTACTAATAATGGAGAGCATGCAAGATCAGAAACAACACATAAACATAGCTTTGATAATCAACATAACAAGTATTCTCTATTCATCGGATCCCAACAAACGCAACATATAGAATTACAGATAGATGATCTTGATCATGTTAGGCAGCTCACAAGATCCGACAATGATAGCACAATGGGGAGAAGACAACCATCTAGCTACTGCTATGGACCCATAGTCCAGGGGTAGACTACTCACACATCACACCGGAGGCGACCATGGCGGCGTAGAGTCCTCCGGGAGATGATTCCCCTCTCCGGCAGGGTGCCGGAGGCGATCTCCTGGATCCCCCGAGATGGGATCGGCGGCGGCGTCTCTGGAAGGTTTTCCGTATCGTGGCTCTCGGTACTGGGGGTTTCGTCACGGAGGCTTTAAGTAGGCGGAAGGGCAAGTCAAGAGGGGGCACAAGGGCCCCAGATGACAGGGCGGCGCGGCCAAGGGGGGGGGCCGCGCCGCCCTAGGGTTTGGGCACCCTGTGGCCCCACTTCGTTTCGTCTTCGGACTTCTGGAAGCTTCATGGAAAAATAGGCCCCTGGGCGTTGATTTCGTCCAATCCCGAGAATATTTCCTTACTAGGATTTCTGAAACCAAAAACAGCAGAAAACAGCAACTGGCACTTCGGCATCTTGTTAATAGGTTAGTTCCAGAAAATGCACGAATATGACATAAAGTGTGCATAAAACATGTAGATAACATCAATAATGTGGCATGGAACATAAGAAATTATCGATACGTCGGAGACGTATCAACATCCCCAAGCTTAGTTCTGCTCATCCCGAGCAGGTAAAACGATAACACAGATAATTTCTGGAGTGACATGCCATCATAATCTTGATCATACTATTTGTAAAGCATATGTAGTGAATGCAGCGATCAAAACAATGTATATGACATGAGTAAACAAGTGAATCATAAAGCAAAGACTTTTCATGAATAGCACTTCAAGACAAGCATCAATTAAGTCTTGCATAAGAGTTAACTCATAAAGCAATAATTCATAGTAAAAGCATTGAAGCAACACAAAAGAAGATTAAGTTTCAGCGGTTGCTTTCAACTTGTAACATGTATATCTCATGGATATTGTCAACATAGAGTAATATAATAAGTGCAATAAGCAAGTATGTAGGAATCAATGCACAGTTCACACAAGTGTTTGCTTCTTGAGGTGGAGAGAAATAGGTGAACTGACTCAACATTGAAAGTAAAAGAATGGTCCTCCATAGAGGAAAAGCATCGATTGCTATATTTGTGCTAGAGCTTTGATTTTGAAAACATGAAACAATTTTGTCAACGGTAGTAATAAAGCATATGCATCATGTAAATTATATCTTATAAGTTGCAAGCCTCATGCATAGTGTACCAATAGTGCCCGCACCTTGTCCTAATTAGCTTGGACTACCTGGATTATCACCGCAATACATATGCTTTAACCAAGTATCACAAAGGGGTACCTCTATGCCGCCTGTACAAAGGTCTAAGGAGAAAGCTCGCATTTGGATTTCTCACTTTTGATTATTCTCAACTTAGACATCCATACCGGGAAAACATAGACAACAGATAATGGACTCCTCTTTTAATGCTTAAGCATTTAACAACAATTAATTCTTTTCTCATTAGAGATTTGAGGATGTTTGTCCAAAACTGAAACTTCCACCATGGATCATGGCTTTAGTTAGCGGCCCAATGTTCTTCTCTAACAATATGCATGCTCAAACCATTCAACTCAGTGTAGATCGCCCTTACTTCAGACAAGACGAACATGCATAGCAACTCACATGAAATTCAACAATGAAAAGTTGATGGCGTCCCGATAAACATGGTTATCGCACAACAAGCAACTTAATAAGAGATAAAGTGCATAATTACATATTCAATACCACAATAGTTTTTAAGCTATTTGTCCCATGAGCTATATATTGCAAAGGTGAATGATGGAATTTTAAAGGTAGCACTCAAGCAATTTACTTTGGAATGGCGGAAAATACCATGTAGTAGGTAGGTATGGTGGACACAAATGGCATAGTGGTTGGCTCAAGTATTTTGGATGCATGAGAAGTATTCCCTCTCGATACAAGGTTTAGGCTAGCAAGGCTTATTTGAAACAAACACAAGGATGAACCGATGCAGCAAAACTCACATAAAAGACATATTGAAAACATTATAAGACTCTACACCGTCTTCCTTGTTGTTCAAACTCAATACTAGAAATTATCTAGACCTTAGAGAAACCAAATATGCAAACCAAATTTTAGCATGCTCTATGTATTTCTTCATTAATGGGTGCAAAGCATATGATGCAAGAGCTTAATCATGAGCACAACAATTGCCAAGTATCACATTACCCAAAACATTTATAGCAATTACTACATGTATCATTTTCCAATTCCAACCATATAACAATTTAACGAAGGAGAAACTTCGCCATGAATACTATGAGTAGAAACCAAGGACATACTTGTCCATATGCTACAGCGGAGCGTGTCTCTCTCCCATAAAGTGAATGCTAGGATCCATTTTATTCAAACAAAACAAAAAACAAAAACAAACCGACGCTCCAAGAAAAAGCACATAAGATGTGATGGAATAAAAATATAGTTTCAGGGGAGGAACCTGATAATGTTGTCGATGAAGAAGGGGATGCCTTGGGCATCCCCAAGCTTAGACGCTTGAGTCTTCTTGATATATGCAGGGGTGAACCACCGGGGCATCCCCAAGCTTAGAGCTTTCACTCTCCTTGATCATGTTGCATCATACTCCTCTCTTGATCCTTGAAAACTTCCTCCACACCAAACTCGAAACAACTCATTAGAGGGTTAGTGCACAATATAAATTAACATATTCAGAGGTGACACAATCATTCTTAACACTTCTGGACATTGCATAATGCTACTGGACATTAGTGGATCAAAGAAATTCATCCAACATAGCAAAAGAGGCAATGCGAAATAAAAGGCAGAATCTGTCAAAACAGAACAGTTCGTATTGACGAATTTTAAAATGGCACCAGACTTGCTCAGATGAAAATTCTCAAATTGAATGAAAGTTGCGTACATATCTGAGGATCATGCACGTAAATTGGCTTAATTTTCTGAGCTACCTACAGGGAGGTGGACCCAGATTCGTGACAGCAAAGAAATCTGGAACTGTGCAGTAATCCAAATCTAGTACTTACTTTTCTATCAACGGCTTAACTTGGCACAACAAAACACAAAACTAAGATAAGGAGAGGTTGCTACAGTAGTAAACAACTTCCAAGACACAAAATAAAAACAAAGTACTGTAGGTAAAAACATGGGTTGTCTCACATAAGCGCTTTTCTTTAACGCCTTTCAGCTAGGCGCAGAAAGTGTGTATCAAGTATTATCAAGAGACGAAGTGTCAACATCATAATTTGTTCTCATAATAGAATCAAAAGGGTACTTCATTCTCTTTCTAGGGAAGTGTTCCATACCTTTCTTGAGAGGAAATTGATATTTTCTATTACCTTCCTTCATATCAATGATAGCACCAACAGTTCGAAGAAAAGGTCTTCCCAATATAATGGGACAAGATGCATTGCATTCAATATCCAAGACAACAAAATCAACGGGAACAAGGTTATTGTTAATGGTAATACGAACATTATCAACTTTACCCAAAGGTTTCTTTGTAGAATGATCAGCAAGATTAACATCATAATAACAATTTTGCAGCGGTGGCAAGTCAAGCATATTATAAATTTTCTTAGGCATAACAGAAATACTTGCACCAAGATCACATAAAGCATTACAATCAAAATCTTTAACCTTCATCTTAATGATGGGCTCCCAACCATCCTCTAGCTTTTTAGGAATAGAGGCTTCACGCTCTAATTTCTCTTCTCTAGCTTTTATGAGAGCATTTGTAATATGATGTGTAAAAGCCAAATTTATAGCACTAGCATTAGGACTTTTAGCAAGTTTTTGCAAGAACTTTATAACTTCAGAGATGTGGCAATCATCAAAATTCAAACCATTATAATCTAAAGCAATGGGATCATCATCCCCAATGTTGGAAAAAATTTCAGCAGCTTTATCACAGGCAGTTTCAGCAGTTTTAGCAGTTTCAGGCAGTTTCTCGCGCTTTGCATTAGAAGTGGAAACATTGCTAACACCAATTCTTTTATTAGTATTAGTAGGAGGTGCAGCAACATGTGTAGCATTAGCATTACTAGTGGTGGTAATATTCCAAACTTTAGCTACATTCTTCTCTTTAGCTAGTTTTTCATTTTCTTCTCTATCCCACCTAGCACGCAGTTCAGCCATTAATCTTATATTCTCATTAATTCTAACTTGAATGGCATTTGCTGTAGTAACAATTTTATTATGATGATTCTCATTAGGCAAAACTTTTGATTTCAAAAGATCAACATCAGCAGCAAGACTATCGACTTTAGAAGCAAGTATATCAATTTTCCCAAGCTTTTCTTCAACAGATTTGTTAAAAGCAGTTTGTGTACTAATAAATTCTTTAAGCATGGCTTCAAGTCCAGGGGGTGAACTCCTATTATTGTTGTAAGAATTCCCATAAGAATTAGCATAGCCGTTGCCACTATTATAAGGATATGGCCTATAGTTGTTACTAGAATTGTTCCGGTAAGCATTGTTGTTGAAATTATTATTTTTAATGAAGTTTACATCAACATGTTCTTCTTGTGCAACCAATGAAGCTAACAGAACATTATTAGGATCAATATTAGTCCTATCATTCACAAGCATAGACATAATAGCATCAATCTTATCACTCAAGGAAGAGGTTTCTTCGACAGAATTTACCTTCTTACCTTGTGGAGCTCTTTCTGTGTGCCATTCAGAGTAGTTGATCATCATATTATCAAGAAGCTTTGTTGCTTCACCAAGAGTGATGGACATAAAGGTACCTCCAGCAGCTGAATCCAATAAATTCCGTGAAGAAAAATTTAGTCCTGCATAGAAGGTTTGGATGATCATCCAAGTAGTCAGTCCATGGGTTGGGCAATTTTTAACCAGAGATTTCATTCTTTCCCAAGCTTGAGCAACATGTTCAGTATCTAATTGTTTAAAATTCATTATGCTACTCCTCAAAGATATAATTTTAGCAGGGGGATAATATCTACCAATAAAAGCATCCTTGCATTTAGTCCATGAATCAATACTATTCTTAGGCAGAGATAGCAACCAATCTTTAGCTCTTCCTCTTAATGAGAAAGGAAACAATTTTAGTTTAATAATATCACCATCTACATCTTTATATTTTTGCATTTCACATAGTTCAACAAAATTATTAAGATGGGCAGCAGCATCATCAGAACTAACACCAGAAAATTGCTCTCGCATAACAAGATTCAGTAAAGCAGGTTTAATTTCAAAGAATTCTGCTGTAGTAGCAGGTGGAGCAATAGGTGTGCATAAGAAATCATTATTATTTGTGGTTGTGAAGTCACACAACTTAGTGTTTTCAGCGTTGGCCATTTTAGTAACAGTAAATAAAGCAAACTAGATAAAGTAAATGCAAGTAAACTAATTTTTTTGTGTTTTTGATATAGCAAACAAGATAGCAAGTAAAGTAAAACTAGCAACTAATTTTTTTGTATTTTGATTTAGTGCAGCAAACAAAGTAGTAAATAAAACTAAGCAAGACAAAAACAAAGTAAAGAGATTGAGAAGTGGAGACTCCCCTTGCAGCGTGCCTTGATCTCCCCGGCAACAGCGCCAGAAATTTGTTGCTGGCGCAAAGTTGACGTGGGAGTTAGAGATCTCTGTGGTGTAGCTTTTCTTTAGGTCCCCGGCAACGGCGCCAGAAATTTGCTTGATGCGCGTGGTTGACGTATTGTCTCTTCGTTCGACACGCGTCCGTTGGGAACCCCAAGAGGAAGGTGTGATGCGCACAGCGGCAAGTTTCCCTCAGTAAGAAACCAAGGTTTAATCGGACCAGTAGGAGTCAAGAAGCACGTTGAAGGTTGATGGCGGCGAGATGTAGTGCGGCGCAACACCAGGGATTCCGGCGCCAACGTGGAACCTGCACAACACAACCAAAGTACTTTGCCCCAACGAAACAGTGAGGTTGTCAATCTCACCGGCTTGCTGTAACAAAGAGTTAACCGTATTGTGTGGAAGATGATTGTTTGCAGAAAACAGTAGAACAAGTATTGCAGTAGATTGTATTTCAGTATAGAGAATTGGACCGGGGTCCACAGTTCACTAGAGGTGTCTCTCCCATAAGACAAACAGCATGTTGGGTGAACAAATTACAGTTGGGCAATTGACAAATAAAGAGAGCATGACAACGCACATACATATCATGATGAGTATAGTGAGATTTAATTGGGCATTACGACAAAGTACATAGACCGCCATCCAACTGCATCTATGCCTAAAAAGTCCACCTTCAGGTTATCATCCGAACCCCCTCCAGTATTAAGTTGCTAACAACAGACAATTGCATTAAGTATTGCGCGTAATGTAACTAGTGACTACATCCTTGAACATAGCACTAATGTTTTATCCCTAGTGGCAACAGCACATCCATAACCTTAGAGGTTCTTGTCACCCCTCCAGATTCACGGAGACATGAACCCACTATCGAGCATAAATACTCCCTCTTGGAGTTACTAGCATCAAGTTGGCCAGAGCATCTACTAATAACGGAGAGCATGCAAGATCATAAACAACACATAAACATAGCTTTGATAATCAACATAACAAGTATTCTCTATTCATCGGATCCCAACAAACGCAACATATAGAATTACAGATAGATGATCTTGATCATGTTAGGCAGCTCACAAGATCCGACAATGATAGCACAATGGGGAGAAGACAACCATCTAGCTACTGCTATGGACCCATAGTCCAGGGGTAGACTACTCACACATCACACCGGAGGCGACCATGGCGGCGTAGAGTCCTCCGGGAGATGATTCCCCTCTCCGGCAGGGTGCCGGAGGCGATCTCCTGGATCCCCCGAGATGGGATCGGCGGCGGCGGCGTCTCTGGAAGGTTTTCCGTATCGTGGCTCTCGGTACTGGGGGTTTCGTCACGGAGGCTTTAAGTAGGCGGAAGGGCAAGTCAAGAGGGGGCACAGGGGCCCCAGATGACAGGGCGGCGCGGCCAAGGGGGGGGGCCGCGCCGCCCTAGGGTTTGGGCACCCTGTGGCCCCACTTCGTTTCGTCTTCGGACTTCTGGAAGCTTCGTGGAAAAATAGGCCCCTGGGCGTTGATTTCGTCCAATTCCGAGAATATTTCCTTACTAGGATTTCTGAAACCAAAAACAGCAGAAAACAGAATCGGCACTTCGGCATCTTGTTAATAGGTTAGTTCCAGAAAATGCACGAATATGACATAAAGTGTGCATAAAACATGTAGATAACATCAATAATGTGGCATGGAACATAAGAAATTATCGATACGTCGGAGACGTATCATAGACCTCCTCCTCCTGGTATTCCTCGGTACTAGCGTCTATAAATGGATACGAGGTATACAATCACCAAGCAATTCTTAAGGGCTAGACTAAACACACAACTGGTTCACACAAGCTTATTCTAGCATTACCACATTAATCACAAGGGGGGGTTGGCTTGTGTGTTAATAAAATTTGTAAGAGAAATAATTTACTCTCATTGAATCTTCTTAAGATTTAATTTCCTCAAATAATAAGTGTGGGATCATGTTGACCAAGGTCAACACCTCACCATTATCATTTGACAAAAAGAATTTAAATGAGGTACTAACCTCGTGCAATTTAAACTCTAATATTGCAACAATTTAATGTCTCTAAGTAATCCACTATGAGTTGCTATAGACCAAAGTCAACACCTAATCTTGAACTGCTTAGGACCATGATTTAAATGAGAGGGAACCTCTCATACTATTTAAGAAATAATTTTGGATAATTTTAAATGGACTAGAAATAGCCACATAGCCATTATTTTGCTCTAGCCCATGATCATACAAACAACTATGTGATGTTTTTACATATCTAAGTAGAGTATGTGAAATGTGATTTGTGAGAGTTGGAATTGTCAACACCCGGATTTTAAGTCCAGATGCCTATTATGCCATTCCTCGCAATCCCAGGAATATTGTTTTTGCGAGACATAATAGATTGATATCACAACACATCATTCATTACATACCATAATCGTCTTACAAATAAAGGATCACATGATCCAGTCTCATTACAATAATAGAAGTTCTATTAATCCATTACATAACACATAGCGGAAGCGAAATAGCGTAGTAGTAGTCCATCTATTCCACAGGCAACTGTTGACGTCAGGAGTGATCCTAGTTGTCGTAGACGTCCTGCTGTCCTTCTTCCGGGTTCTGGTACTCTTCTTCATAGTGTGGCCATTTGAATAGCCAGGGACACAGCCATGAGTACTTTAAAGTACTCGCAAACTAATACTAATGTAATTACTATCAACTATAGTAAGGGGGTTCTAAGCTCTAGTTTTATTTGCAGAAAGCCAGTTTTATTTCATAAGCACTTTTAATATTCAAAACTTCTTCATTTGCTAAACTCAGCTGGGAACATTAGTGTCATTCCCAGAACTCAGTTGTGATTCAAAGTCAAAGTCACCTTTCAATTCAAGTCACAAGTCACCATTCATATTTTTAGAAAAGTTCTGATGACGGAACAGTATGGCCATTCCAACTGTCCATGACCGCGGATGCGGCTATTCGAATAGGTTAAACTCTGCAGAGGTTGTACACTTGTGCCACAACAATTGCAATAGTTTGTCAGAGGTAACTGGCCCTGATTTATCGTACGTAGTACGCGAACTACCAATCCTAACCTTTCATTTACATACTCTAGTATAGGCACCTATCCCCATGAGCTTGGCCTCCCGGTAAAAACAAACCGTCAACCCGGGAACTGCACAGGGCTTGGGTAGTTGATACGTCTCCGACGTATCGATAATTTCTTATGTTCCATGCCACATTATTGATGTTATCTACATGTTTTATGCACACTTTATGTCATATTCGTGCATTTTTTGGAACTAACCTATTAACAAGATGCCGAAGTGCCAGTTGCTGTTTTCTGCTGTTTTTGGTTTCAGAAATCCTAGTAAGGAAATATTCTCGGAATTGGACGAAATCAAAGCCCAGGGGCCTATTTTTCCACGAAGCTTCCAGAAGTCCGAAGGAGAGACGAAGAGGGGCCACGGAGGGGCCACACTATAGGGCGGCGCGGCCCCCTTGGCCGCGCGGCCACTGTGGTGTGGGGCCCCGTGCCGCCTCTTGACCTGCCCTTCCGCCTATAAAAAGTCTCCGTGACGAAAACCCCAAAGCATCGAGAACCACGATACGGAAAACCTTCCAGAGACGCCGCCGCCGCCGATCCCATCTCGGGGGATCCAGGAGATCGCCTCCGGCACCCTGCCGGAGAGGGGAATCATCTCCCGGAGGACTCTATGCCGCCATGGTCGCCTCCGGTGTGATGTGTGAGTAGTCTACCCCTGGACTATGGGTCCATAGCAGTAGCTAGATGGTTGTCTTCTCCCCATTGTGCTATCATTGTCGGATCTTGTGAGCTGCCTAACATGATCAAGATCATCTATCTGTAATTCTATATGTTGCGTTTGTTGGGATCCGATGAATAGAGAATACTTGTTATGTTGATTATCAAAGCTATGCTTATGTGTTGTTTATGATCTTGCATGCTCTCCGTTATTAGTAGATGCTCTGGCCAAGTTGATGCTAGTAACTCCAAGAGGGAGTATTTATGCTCGATAGTGGGTTCATGCCTCTGTGAATCTGGAGGAGTGACAAGAACCACTAAGGTTATGGATGTGCTGTTGCCACTAGGGATAAAACATTAGTGCTATGTTCAAGGATGTAGTCACTAGTTACATTACGCGCAATACTTAATGCAATTGTCTGTTGCTAGCAACTTAATACTGGAGGGGGTTCGGATGATAACCTGAAGGTGGACTTTTTAGGCATAGATGCAGTTGGATGGCGGTCTATGTACTTTGTCGTAATGCCCAATTAAATCTCACTATACTCATCATGATATGTATGTGCATGGTCATGCTCTCTTTATTTGCCAATTGCCCAACTGTAATTTGTTCACCCAACATGCTGTTCGTCTTATGGGAGAGACACCTCTAGTGAACTGTGGACCCCGGTCCAATTCTCTTTACTGAAATACAATCTACTGCAATACTGTTCTACTGTTTTTCTGCAAACAATCATCTTCCACACAATACGGTTAACTCTTTGTTACAGCAAGCCGGTGAGATTGACAACCTCACTGTTTCGTTGGGGCAAAGTACTTTGGTTGTGTTGTGCAGGTTCCACGTTGGCGCCGGAATCACTGGTGTTGCGCCGCACTACATCTCGCCGCCATCAACCTTCAACGTGCTTCTTGACTCCTACTGGTCCGATTAAACCTTGGTTTCTTACTGAGGGAAACTTGCCGCTGTGCGCATCACACCTTCCTCTTGGGGTTCCCAACGGACGTGCCAACCACACGCATCAAGCAAATTTCTGGCGCCGTTGCCGGGGAGATCAAGACACGCTGCAAGGGGAGTCTCCACTTCTCAATCTCTTTACTTTGTTTTTGTCTTGCTTAGTTTTATTTACTACTTTGTTTTCTGCACTAAATCAAAATACAAAAAAAATAGTTGCTAGTTTTACTTTACTTGTTATCTTGTTTGCTATATCGGAAATACAAAAAAATTAGTTTACTTGCATTTACTTTATCTAGTTTGCTTTATTTACTACTACTAAAATGAGTAACCCTGAAGTTGAAGTTCGTACATTTAAACAACGAGGGGGAGAATGTTTGAGAGATGCTTGGTATAGAATTAGTGATGCCCATAATAGGTGCACTAAGAAACACTCCACCATTATTTTGCTCAGGAATTTTTATGTTGGTATCTCTAGCTGGAATAGATATGTTCTTGATAGTCTCGCAAAAGGTGACTTCCTAAGTACCCCTGCATTAGAAGCTAGTTGCATTATTGAGAGTTTATTTGGAATACCCCCCTGTTGATAAAGTTAAAACTAAAATCTCTCTTGAAGATGTTATGAAAAAATTGGAAACCATAGAGAAAAAATTTCCAAGTATTGAAGCTAAATTGGAAATATTACTTGATAAACTGATGAACTTGATAAATCCTTAGGAGGAATTGATGAAAGAATTAGTGTCCTAGGAACTAATGCTGTCCATGATGATCAAATCAATAGGATTGACGAACTTGAAAAAGCTATGGGAACCTTGGGTTCAACATTTTCTTCTCTTAAATATAAGGAGAAAGCTTATGTGGGTAAGGAGCAAAAGTTTATGTATGTCTCTAAAGTGCCTAGACCAAAGAAGTATTATTATAGGCCTAAAATTGACAAAGCCCTTAGTACCACTATGGATGGGGGAGCTCATGATAACGAAGTACCACCCTTCGATAATACTTGATATACACTTTCTGCGCCTAGCTGAAAGGCGTTAAAGAAAAGCGCTTATGGGAGACAACCCATGTTTTTACCTACAGTACTTTGTTTTTATTTTGTGTCTTGGAAGTTGTTTACTACTTTAGCAACCTCTCCTTATCTTAGTTTTGTGTTTTGTTGTGCCAAGTTAAGCCGTTGATAGAAAAGTAAGTACTAGATTTGGATTACTGCACAGTTCCAGATTTCTTTGCTGTCACGAATCTGGGTCCACCTCCCTGTAGGTAACTCAGAAAATTAAGCCAATTTACGTGCATGATCCTCAGATATGTACGCAACTTTCATTAAATTTGAGCATTTTCATTTGAGCAAGTCTGGTGCCATTTTAAAATTCGTCAATACGAACTGTTCTGTTTTGACAGATTCTGCCTTTTATTTCGCATTGCCTCTTTCGCTATGTTGGATGAATTTCTTTGATCCACTAATGTCCAGTAGCATTATGCAATGTCCAGAAGTGTTAAGAATGATTGTGTCACCTCTGAATATGTCAATTTATAATGTGCACTAACCCTCTAATGAGTTGTTTCGAGTTTGGTGTGGAGGAAGTTTTCAAGGATCAAGAGAGGAGTATGATGCAACATGATCAAGGAGAGTGAAAGCTCTAAGCTTGGGGATGCACCCGGTGGTTTACCCCTGCATATATCAAGAAGACTCAAGCGTCTAAGCTTGGGGATGCCCAAGGCATCCCCTTCTTCATCGACAACATTATCAGGTTCCTCCCCTGGAACTATATTTTTATTCCATCACATCTTATGTGCTTTTTCTTGGAGCGTCGGTTTTTTTTGTTTTTGTTTTGTTTGAATAAAATGGATCCTAGCATTCACTTTATGGGAGAGAGACACGCTCCGCTGTAGCATATGGACAAGTATGTCCTTGGTTTCTACTCATAGTATTCATGGCGAAGTTTCTCCTTCGTTAAATTGTTATATGGTTGGAATTGGAAAATGATACATGTAGTAATTGCTATAAATGTCTTGGGTAATGTGATACTTGGCAATTGTTGTGATCATGTTTAAGCTCTTGCATCATATGCTTTGCACCCATTAATGAAGAAATACATAGAGCATGCTAAAATTTGGTTTGCATATTTGGTTTCTCTAAGGTCTAGATAATTTCTAGTATTGAGTTTGAACAACAAGGAAGACGGTGTAGAGTCTTATAATGTTTTCAATATGTCTTTTATGTGAGTTTTGCTGCACCGGTTCATCCTTGTGTTTGTTTCAAATAAGCCTTGCTAGCCTAAACCTTGTATCGAGAGGGAATACTTCTCATGCATCCAAAATACTTGAGCCAACCACTATGCCATTTGTGTCCACCATACCTACCTACTACATGGTATTTTCCGCCATTCCAAAGTAAATTGCTTGAGTGCTACCTTTAAAATTCCATCATTCACCTCTGCAATATATAGCTCATGGGACAAATAGCTTAAAAATTATTGTGGTATTGAATATGTAATTATGCACTTTATCTATTATTAAGTTGCTTGTTGTGCGATAACCATGTTTACTGGGGACGCCATCAACTATTCATTGGTTGAATTTCATGTGAGTTGCTATGCATGTTCGTCTTGTCTGAAGTAAGGGCGATCTACACTGAGTTGAATGGTTTGAGCATGCATATTGTGAGAGAAGAACATTGGGCCGCTAACTAAAGCCATGATCCATGGTGGAAGTTTCAGTTTTGGACAAACATCCTCAAATCTCTAATGAGAAAAGAATTAATTGTTGTTGAATGCTTAAAGCATTAAAAGAGGAGTCCATTATCTGTTGTCTATGTTGTCCCGGTATGGATGTCTAAGTTGAGAATAATCAAAAGCGAGAAATCCAAATGCGAGCTTTCTCCTTAGACCTTTGTACAGGCGGCATAGAGGTACCCCTTTGTGATACTTGGTTAAAGCATATGTATTGCGGTGATAATCCAGGTAGTCCAAGCTAATTAGGACAAGGTGCGGGCACTATTGGTACACTATGCATGAGGCTTGCAACTTATAAGATATAATTTACATGATGCATATGCTTTATTACTACCGTTGACAAAATTGTTTCATGTTTTCAAAATCAAAGCTCTAGCACAAATATAGCAATCGATGCTTTTCCTCTATGAGGACCATTCTTTTACTTTCAATGTTGAGTCAGTTCACCTATTTCTCTCCACCTCAAGAAGCAAACACTTGTGTGAACTATGCATTGATTCCTACATACTTGCTTATTGCACTTATTATATTACTCTATGTTGACAATATCCATGAGATATACATGTTACAAGTTGAAAGCAACCGCTGAAACTTAATCTTCTTTTGTGTTGCTTCAATATCTCTACTTTGAATTATTGCTTTATGAGTTAACTCTTATGCAAGACTTATTGATGCTTGTCTTGAAGTGCTATTCATGAAAAGTCTTTGCTATATGATTCACTTGTTTACTTATGTCATATACATTGTTTTGATCGCTGCATTCACTACATATGCTTTACAAATAGTATGATCAAGATTATGATGGCATGTCACTCCAGAAATTATCTGTGTTATCGTTTTACCTGCTCGGGACGAGCAGAACTAAGCTTGGGGATGCTGATACGTCTCCGACGTATCGATAATTTCTTATGTTCCATGCCACATTATTGATGTTATCTACATGTTTTATGCACACTTTATGTCATATTCGTGCATTTTCTGGAACTAACCTATTAACAAGATGCCGAAGTGCCAGTTGCTGTTTTCTGCTGTTTTTGGTTTCAGAAATCCTAGTAAGGAAATATTCTCGGAATTGGACGAAATCAAAGCCCAGGGGCCTATTTTTCCACGAAGCTTCCAGAAGTCCGAAGGAGAGACGAAGAGGGGCCACGGAGGGGCCACACTATAGGGCGGCGCGGCCCCCCCCTTGGCCGCGCGGCCCTGTGGTGTGGGGCCCCCGTGCCGCCTCTTGACCTGCCCTTCCGCCTATAAAAAGTCTCCGTGACGAAACCCCAGTACCGAGAACCACGATACGGAAAACCTTCCAGAGACGCCGCCGCCGCCGATCCCATCTCGGGGGATCCAGGAGATCGCCTCCGGCACCCTGCCGGAGAGGGGAATCATCTCCCGGAGGACTCTACGCCGCCATGGACGCCTCCGGTGTGATGTGTGAGTAGTCTACCCCTGGACTATGGGTCCATAGCAGTAGCTAGATGGTTGTCTTCTCCCCATTGTGCTATCATTGTCGGATCTTGTGAGCTGCCTAACATGATCAAGATCATCTATCTGTAATTCTATATGTTGCGTTTGTTGGGATCCGATGAATAGAGAATACTTGTTATGTTGATTATCAAAGCTATGCTTATGTGTTGTTTATGATCTTGCATGCTCTCCGTTATTAGTAGATGCTCTGGCCAAGTTGATGCTAGTAACTCCAAGAGGGAGTATTTATGCTCGATAGTGGGTTCATGCCTCTGTGAATCTGGAGGAGTGACAAGAACCACTAAGGTTATGGATGTGCTGTTGCCACTAGGGATAAAACATTAGTGCTATGTTCAAGGATGTAGTCACTAGTTACATTACGCGCAATACTTAATGCAATTGTCTGTTGCTAGCAACTTAATACTGGAGGGGGTTCGGATGATAACCTGAAGGTGGACTTTTTAGGCATAGATGCAGTTGGATTGCGGTCTATGTACTTTGTCGTAATGCCCAATTAAATCTCACTATACTCATCATGATATGTATGTGCATGGTCATGCTCTCTTTATTTGTCAATTGCCCAACTGTAATTTGTTCACCCAACATGCTGTTCGTCTTATGGGAGAGACACCTCTAGTGAACTGTGGACCCCGGTCCAATTCTCTTTACTGAAATACAATCTACTGCAATATTGTTCTACTGTTTTTCTGCAAACAATCATCTTCCACACAATACGGTTAACTCTTTGTTACAGCAAGCCGGTGAGATTGACAACCTCACTGTTTCGTTGGGGCAAAGTACTTTGGTTGTGTTGTGCAGGTTCCACGTTGGCGCCAGAATCACTGGTGTTGCGCCGCACTACATCTCGCCGCCATCAACCTTCAACGTGCTTCTTGACTCCTACTGGTCCGATTAAACCTTGGTTTCTTACTGAGGGAAACTTGCCGCTGTGCGCATCACACCTTCCTCTTGGGGTTCCCAACGGACGTGCCAACCACACGCATCAGTAGTGCATTCACCTCATTTCACGGCATTTCACATACAATGGAGGCAGCCTCGGCATAACCCCTATGACGCTTGTTCAGAGGGAACCCATACTAAAATACATAAGTTTCCAGCTAAGCCTTACCCAGATTCAGGTATTGTGGGGGTACTTGTAAAATTGGAATGGTATCGCATCCGAACTCAACCATCAGATTTTGTAAAGTTCACCAAGTCATTCACCAGTCATATTCACCTTCAAAAACTCACAATAGAATGAGTCATCATTCCAAGGTTTTCAAAGCCATTTCAATTCACAAGTACCCAACTAGAGTAGTCACTTTTAATCTTTAGCACTAGCAACTAGTTATGAGGGGTGCTAAGTAACTTATAGCTTTCTAGGCTAAGTGTGATGCTATTGTAACACTCCATAACTAAACCAAGTGAGTCATTAATCAAAAAGTAACTTTGATAAATAAAATCCAATAAAGCTTGTAAAGTAAAAAACTTGGGATAGGATCATAAAGTAAAAAGTAATAGTGCCTTGCTCTTGTAGAGCTTTGCACAAATCTATCTTGCATTGATAATAGCTTGCAAACCAAATAGCTTGCATTAGTCTAGCTTGCATTGGTAATAGCTTGCCTTGATTGGTGATGTGATCAAAGTTTTCTTGCTCTTCCTCTTGGTAGAAGACCTATTCCTCTTGATAGTCTCCAGTACTAGCGTCTATAAACGAATACGAGGATACAATCACCAAACAACACTTAAGTAGTCTTAATTAGCCTTAATGGCTCACACAATTGATCTAGCATCACTACTTAACATTTATTGACAAATTATGCTAGGGTTTCCTTATTTAATATTAGGAGAATAATTTCCTCTCATTGAAAATTGGAATTTGGGTTTCTCTTTGGTTTGGAGAAATAATTTCCTCTCATTGAATCTTCTTAAGATTTAATCTTCTCAAATAACCAGGGATGATCACATGTTGACCAAGGTCAACACTTCACACTTATTATTTGAGAAAAGTGATTTAAATGAGATTCATCATCTCATGTGATTTAAACAACCATTGTAATTTAAATACTATATTGATTTAATTTCCACAAGTGAGCAAGTATATATGAGCCTAAGCAATAGAGGTCATCACATTACTTCATATCACTTGAGAAAAAGATTTTAATGAGGTGCTACACCTCATGGATTTAAATTCCTAAAATTTGAAATAGTTTAAATGGGCTAGACATTGACTACATAGCCAATAATTTGCTTATAGCCCATGACCATGTACAGAACCCATATTATATTTTTACATATTAAATTAGAGTTTGTTAAATGTGAATTATGGCAATTGGATTCACTTCAGAATTCAAATTGGTTGATTTTCTATATTTATTTGAATACTGAAAAGTATCTGTTTTATTATTTTTGCTATTCAAAATCTACACAAGTTATGGGGTTTAATCCAGTGGGGTTAGCTAGATAATTTCCTAGGCTTTCAAGAAAATTTTGAATAACAAGATTTGGATTTGTAGATTTGAAACTATTCAATTTATATCACAGACCAGTATTTGAATAATTGCTGAAACGAATTAATTTGAATAAGGCTAATTGGGCTTAGGCGGGAAAACTAATGGGCCGCATGGTTTGAAACAGAGAAACTAGCCCAGTAACGACGCGGGCCTGCTGACACGAGGTCCCACGCGTCAGTGACTTTAATTCACCGAAACGGTAAGGGCTCACCTCGGCCGTGCGATTAGATGCGGATCGGACGACTGTGAGTCGTCGTCACCATCGGGGAGATGACCTTGCTGCGCCAGCGAGGTAGGGGGTCGGCGGCGTGATGGAGCTCCGGCGAGGGGCGGCGCGGAGGCTAGACGACGTTGTTGACGACGAGAAACCTACTGGTAGCCGTGGGAGGAGCGGAGGTGGCCTAATTTGACGACGGCGATGAGCTACTGTGGCGGCGGATTCCGATCCAATTCCGACGATGGTGGGCATAATTGAGGTGGAGAAGGGGTCGAGGAGAGTGATTGAGATGAGGGGAGGCCGATGGTGTGAATGGTTGGGTCGAGGGAGTGTTCCTTTTATAGTGCCCAGATGGTGCCATGGTTGCTGTGGGAGGTCGTCGACGGCGTGGCATCTCCGGTGCTCGAAGGGGCAATGCAAGGATGGCGATCAAGTGGCGATGGCATGGTGATGCTGCGCATGCTTCTGGCGTGGAGAAAAGGGGACGGGAGCGGTCAGAAGCATGATTCGAGTGCTGCGGTACTTCTCCGACGAGGACGACGGCGACAAGGCAGGCGCAGGCTAGCGAGCGTGTCTACGCGGTAGAGGCGAGGGAGGTGGTGCTCGACACAGGCATAGGGATGCAGGGGGAGGACGAGGGCGACGGGTCGCGTGGCGCTCTGGCGCGCTCGGTGCACGCTCACCGCGTGCCTGGCGTGCACTGGCATGGTGCTGGGCATGTGTTGCCTGGCCAATGCCGTGCTCGCACGCGCTCCAGCCGTGCATGGTTGTGATCATCACACGCAGGGGCATCTCCAGGACATGATCAGCACGAGAGAGGAGGGCCAGAGATGAGTGGGGCGTGTGGGTGTGCACAGGTACGGCATGGCCTAAGTTTTGGCATCTCCTCACTTTAATCGACCATAGTAGGTACTTGGCTTGAAGCAGGAGTGGTAGGGGAGCAATGATGATCAGGTTTAGAAAGGGGTTTAGGCCATGGACTGATGGACAAAGAGCTGCATTGCATTTGCCAAATTCTGCCTGCAACCTGTTCGACGAAATGGCCGCATGGGAAATTTATTCAAATTTTGGAATTCTTTTTGGTGGATCTTGATAATATAATTAAGGGATTTCTATTTTCGTGCCCTCGGTTCCTTAGTTGTGCTCAGTTTTCCCCAGCCCCTTAGTTTTTCCTCAGTTTTACCCTAGCCTTTGTCTGAAGACCCGCAGAAGGAGCTCAGACGGAAGGAATCCGTTTATTTGGACGTTCTGTGCTGACGTGTTGCGCCGCGTCGTCTGTGGGGCCGCGTCGTGTGGGGCCGCGTCGCGTGGGGCTGGTAGAAAGGGACCGCGTGGGACAGGACGAGAAGCGTTTGGTTGCACGTGAGCAGGAGCTGGGTTTTGTCTCTCTCGGCCCAAATTGGCATTTTTAAAAGCACCTTTTCCCCTCTTTCTCTCTCTGTCTTTTTCACCAAATTAGTATCAAATCTAGAGAAGCTTCTATTTCTGTCTTTCTTCAATATGGCAGCAAATCTAGTAGCAAATCTCTGGGGTTATTTATGCCTTTTGGCCCTCGTTTTTTGCCCAATATGGCAGCAAATCTAGTAGCAAATCTAGAAGCTATTATATGATAAATTCACAGCAGCATAATCAGAAAACTAAGTATAATACATAGGTAAACTGCATACAGCAGCCAAAAGCAGCCAATAACATTGTTAATGTTCACGACAAACTAAGCTGCAAAAATATACAAGATCACGCACGCAATGTATGGACAACAAGAAGATTAGGATGAATGAATTTGTTCTTCATTCCTCCTCATATATTTCTCCGTCGCTCCATTCGTGCAATTCCCCAAGGAAATATTCATTGAACTCCTTCCGTCTGCAGTGTGAGGCCAATACATCCTCCAAACGGTATGGCCTGTGTTCATTTCTCAAACCGTAGAGTCCTATTCTATCCACACGTAGTGGCCACTCATCCCAGGCATTTGTATCATGAGAGTACGCTCTGATATAACCCAAATCCGTGTAGTAGATGCTGCCAGGTTGAAGTGTCGGGTACACTCTGGTGTCGACGGAGATACACCGGATAAAATTCACGAAGAAGGCATTACTGCCAATGTTAGTGACCGGATGGAGAGAGCGGCTCTGAGTGTCCACACGGTACACCAATGGTTTGCCCGCCAAAGCCGCGCTGACCAACAACACAAGCAGCAGATCACCATCCGACTTCACAAGGTAGAACTTCTGACGTCCAAGTTCTGGAAATGAAATTAGTGTCTCCATCTTGACAGTGCTCGCGCGCTGCTGCAACTGTATATTGGTGCACACTATTCTTCCGATCTCAAAATTGTCCGAAGCTACTGCATACAGTTCACCATTGAACGGGGTAATGCAACGGAAAACATGGTTCTTGATCGAAAATCTTCCTTCTCCCCAATCCCCATCTTCATTTATATCCTTAGTTGGAGTGCTCTCATCGACCCAACCAATTTCCGGCGGGTAATGTGTGGCAACGAAGACCATAGTCGGGGATTTGATAACAGCGATCGATTTCAGAAAAACAGGATGGCATCTGCGCCTCAAACATCGTGTTCGATTTCTTTGTGAGTGGGTTCAGCAGCCGTATCTTGTGCGGCGGGTTCTTCTCGGGCAAGCACGATGACGCCACGGGAAAAGCCGACGAAGTAGAATCTAAAATATATTGAAAAGATAACATTCAGCACTAAGATTGAAAATAAGATCTATGGTGACGCCACGGGAAAAGCCGAGGAATTTGAACCTTGCACGAACTGCAGATAGATCTATGGTGACGTAGCGGGATGTGCCGAGATGGAGGAAGGTGAACTCAGCGGCGCGTGGAAGGGCGTGGTGTAGCATGATCCATTCGTGCAGGTGCACGTCGGGATCAGGTAAACCTGAGCGCCAATTTCTCTGAGACTTGCCTCATAGCAGAGTAGCTGTCCACGTACTCCTCTTTCGCCAACAAGCCTTCGCCGATCTTGTGCCGTCGTCCGTCATCCGTGAGACCGGCCTGGGCCACGGAGGCGCCGCGCTGGATGCGCCGCCCTCGGATGCGCCGCCCTCGGAGGCGACGGGCTCGGCGGCGACGGGCTCGGCGGCGATGGGCTCGGAGGCGACGGGCTCGGAGGCGACGGGCTCGGGGGCGATGGCCGCCGGCGCATTCTTCTTCTCCATCGCCGGCAGGGGAGGGCTCGTACGGCGGTTGGGGTTTTTTGGAGAAGTTGATGGGACGTGAAGGGGTGGTTTCGTGCGTGAGCGATAATGAGACGTACTGTGTGCAGAGGGAGGGAGAGAGGGGCTTACGCGTCCTAAATGCGACCCGCGTCAACAATGGCACGTCTTCCACGTCTGCACCGCGACACGCGTCAACAATGGCACGTCTTCCACTTCTGCACCGCAACACGCCGGGCCCTCGAGTCTAACCCTGGAAATTTAGATATACTCATGTATACCCTCGAGTCATATACTAGCATTTTTTGTATGCTCAGTTTTCACCTTGAGTGCTAATACTGGCTAGTGCAATATACTCAGTTTTACCCTCAAGTGGCTGGTCAACAGAGAGTCAACAAATGGGATTAACTAGTTAAATGAGTTATTTAATGTGCAAAAAATTCCGAAAAGGAGTGGCACTTACTCATGGAGTCTTTACCACAAATTTCCACTTCTCAAATCATAGATAAATCGTAGATAAATCAAGTTTCACCACAAATTGCCACTTCTCAAATCACCTAGTAGCTATGAAGGTGCATGGTTTTCCATAATAAGCCCTACCCAAAACAGCTTTCCCCAAAACATACTTTGTCTGAATGAGACCATAATTTTCACACTCATGTAGATTTGTATTGCAAATAGTTTGAGGTAGGCCAAGATGGGTTTCATTGTACAAAACACGCATTTTCCATTTTTTAAATCTCGTATTTGAATCCCTTAGTCTGTTTACTACTCACTTGCCCTTGGTTTCTTGATACTACTCAGTTTTGCCCTCTCCCTTCACAAACTCTCACAGACGCCCAACATTGCCCTGATTGGTCTAGCCCATGTCACGCGGATCGTGCCCGACGACCGTTGATCGTATGATCTAACGGGCAGGATAACCCCGATCTCTCTCTCTCTGTCGTCGGTTAGCTTCACGCAAAGTTTGGTTTTCTGCATTATTTTTCACGAGCTAAATTATAAACTCTTTTTAGGCATTACTTTTCACGCAAAAAATGATAAACCATCACCGATTTGTTGTAGCCATTACTTTTCACGCACAAAAATGATACACCATCACCCATTTCGTGTACCCATTACTTTTCACGCAAAAAATGATAAACCATCACCGATTTTGTTGTAGCCATTACTTTTCACGCACAAAAATGATAAACCATCACCGATTTGTTGTAGCCATTACTTTTCACGCACAAAAATGATACACCATCACCCATTTCGTGTAGCCATTACTTTTCACGCAAAAAATGATACACCATCACCCATTTCTTGTACCCATTACTTTTCACGCAAAAAAGATAAACCATCACCGATTTCTTGTAGCCATTACTTTTCACGCACAAAAATGATACACCATCACCCATTTCGTGTACCCATTACTTTTCACGCAAAAAAATGATAAACCATCACCGATTTTGTTGTAGCCATTACTTTTCACGCACAAAAATGATAAACCATCACCGATTTGTTGTAGCCATTACTTTTCACGCACAAAAATGATACACCATCACCCATTTCGTGTAGCCATTACTTTTCACGCAAAAAATGATACACCATCACCCATTTCTTGTACCCATTACTTTTCACGCAAAAAACGATAAACCATCACCGATTTCTTGTAGCAATTACTTTCCTTTTAGGCATTACTTTTCACGGTAAAATGATAAACTATACCCCCACAACGGTCGACTCCTCCTTAATTTATTGTGTATAAACCCCCACAACGGTCATCTCCTCCTTATTTTATTGTGTAAACCCTACAACGGTCATCTCTCCCTTATAAACACCCACACGGCCATCCCTTGTGTCAATAGGTTCTGCCTCTCTTCTTTTCGTTCACATACACTTTATCCATTGCCATGGCTTCCACGTCTCGGACGCGGACCGGAAGGGGAAGGGGAAGGGGAAGGGGAAGTGGATCATCATCATTGCCACCACCACCGTCAACACTGCCATTGATCATAGAGGAGTTCTTCATCGTCGTCTATGAAGACCCTTTGGTCAAGAAGGTACGTACGCGTTCCCACATATATGATGCATGTGATTAATTATGGGCATGTTCTAAAAACCTTTAATTTCAAGGGTTCCCTAATTTCAAACGATCGGCGCTCGATCTCTTTGCAGAACTCCCAAAAAAATTTGCGGACTATCTTGACGGCAAGGAGCCAGCTAAGGTGTATCTGCGAGCAGCTGACTGCGGTCCTCGTCTCTGGACCGTGGAGGTCCTATTTGACGGACAAGGCCGGATGTACCTCGACAAGGGCTGGGAGAAATTCGCCATCGCGCACGGTATGGATTTCGGCTGGTTCGTACACTTCAAATATGAAGGCGATGATGTGCTCACAGTGAAGGTGTTCGACGGAACAATGTGCAGGAGGTACTACTACTCAGACGACGAAGATACTGACGATGAAAGCGACGACGACGTGAAGCCATGCATCCATCCCCTTTAGATAATTAAGGGGATTATGACCAAGAATATATATGTAGCTTCATATGCATCGATTTAGAGATCTAGCTATTTTCTATATATTATGCATGTAAAAAATAATATCGCATTTCCACTATTATTCGAGCACCACATCCTCCA
This sequence comes from Lolium perenne, assembly GCF_019359855.2. Lineage (NCBI taxonomy): Eukaryota > Viridiplantae > Streptophyta > Magnoliopsida > Poales > Poaceae > Lolium > Lolium perenne. Next base: position 337,922,838 of record NC_067247.2, read on the forward strand.
AACGATGCCGATGCCGATGCCGATATCGGCATGGTCAGAACGGCTATGCTCGCCGCCACTGCTAGGTCAACGTCGGGATACACAATGTTTAGCATAAGAGTCACTTTAGATTAAGCTGCGAAAATGGGCTGAGGCGACCCCTACAGAGCGGCTCTATATTATATTCTCTAAATAAAATAGACGACCACAGCGGTCATTGGCTGCGGAGGCCCCACAGAGCGGCAATATATAATTTTCTATAAATAAATAGACGACCCACTGGTCATTGGCTACGGCAGCCCCATAGAGCGGCCCCATTTGTCATTGGCAGCACCGCGTATACAATCAGGAAATAAAACGGCCCACGCGTCAGCGGTAGATAGATCCACCCGTCAGCACGAGACGGTCAGCGAGGAACTGACCTCACGGTAACGGTAAGGCCTCTGACCTGACGGCAACCCGCGTCTTCGAGGGGTTTCAAACTAGAGGGAGGGGAAAACTGAGGAAAAACTAACGAGCTGGGGAAAACTGAGTACAACTAACGAAGCAGGGGCACGAAAATAGAAATCCCTATAATTAAAGGGACAGAATGATGGTGTTGGTGTTCATTTTGGTGTTGATTTGCAAGTTTTCAAAAATGGGGTCATCTTTACTTTGTTTCAATGTCACAACTTGTCAACGTCAACCTGGTCAAAGTTAGCACTAGTGGTCAACATAAAAGTTGTTCACCTTGACATGGTCTTGGATGCCATGGCAAGAGTTGGTCAAGGTTGGTTGAAGAAAAGTCAAAACTAGGGGGGTAAAGTGGTGAAGATATTATAAAAGGGTCATATGACCATTATCATATGTAAGTTGAATTTGAATTCATCTTTGATTTGAATTGGGTTTCTTTGATTCAAATGGGTGTTTTATTGATATATAAGTGTTTTACAAACAATGGCACAAGCAAATGTGGCCTTGGTTGAAGATTTGCAAAATTGGCTAAGTGTGTATGTGAGTGAAAATGGGATTTTCTCACTATTTGATTTCTATCTTTTTGATTTGATTTTTCTTGACTCTAATGTGATTCTTATTAGTTTAGAAACATTTCCAAACCATTGAAACCATTCCAAAAGGTCTAGCTCAAAGATTTGCAAAAATGGCCCTAACACATGGGTGATGTGTCAATTTTCCTTATTCTTCTAAAATGTTTCCCTTGATTTACTTGGGCATGGGTTAGGGTCCATTTAGGGTTAGATTAGGTTTAGAGATGGTTTCACACCATTTGGTCAAGGTTTAAAGGCATAGGGCAAGAAATGGGTATTATGGCTATGTGTCACATATGCCTCTATGCATATGTTGTATTTGATTTTTAATTTGACTTGGCTTGACCCAATTGGTGTTGTTGAGTGTTGAAATGGTATAGAGGAGTGATCCAACCATTCACCACATGTCTTAGGGTCAAGATTCTCAAATTCACAAATTTGCTATTTACTCTCATATGCCTCTATGGCATTTTTAGTTTCTTTTTATTTTCTTTTGTTTCACTTTGGATTTGGTTTGATAAGTACTAGGTAAGGTGTGTGAAGGTTTTCCAAACCTCTAAACAAAGTAGAAGAGCTTAGGGTAAAGATTTATAAATATAGCCATATGCACATATGCCTTTTTCTTTTTTAATTTCCTTTTATTTTATTTTAACTTGGGCGGGGAAAAGAGAGGTGAGGTTTAGGGTTTAAGATCATCTCACAATACTTTAACAAGCAATCATGGCAAGAGCACAAGAATTAATCAAGATCACTATGTATCAAACTTAATTTACTAAAAAAATTTGTTGGTTCCAAAATTTGGAACTAGGGAAATTCATTTGTTTTGTTTTGAAATTTTTGGGATGTTACAAACCCTTCCCCCTTAAACAAATCTCGTCCCGAGATTTTAAGAAAAGTTAGGTTCCTAAGAGAGATTGAGCATTTTGATTAATAGGAAGACATACTTGGCATGGTCTGTGGTGCTTCTTGAGCTTCAGTGGCATTCATGTGGTAGAGACGGCCGTTGTTGTTGTTCTGGTTCTTTCTTCCTGCAAAGCGGCGCTGTTGCGGACCAGGTGCAGCGGTATTGGCGGCAATCTTGGCAAGCTTCTTGGGGCACTCATTGGAGTAGTGACCCACAACTCCACATTCATAGCAGTTGATTGTTGCCTTGTCTTTGGGGGTGATGGGGGTAGCATTGCTTCCAGTCCTTGGAGCAGTATTGGTGTTGTTGTTGTTGTTCCTGTTCTGGTGGTTGTTGTTGGGGTGGTTGTTGTTGTGGTGGCTGTTGTTGTTGTTGCCTCCGGTCTTCGGGGGTCCTCCGTTGTTGTTGTTGTAGTTGGGGCGATAACTCTGAGCAGGGGGCTTGTTGTGTCTTGGGGTAAATCCTCCAGTTGAGTGGTTGCGGTGTTTCTGGGTATGGTAGGGTCCATTCTGGTTCATCATTCTGCGCTTGCGGTTCTCATTGGCCTGATGCAGCTTTCCTTCCATCTGTATGGCTGAGTCTACGAGGGCTTCCAAGTCAGTGAACGGAATGTTCACCAACACAGTTTGCATCTCATCGTGCAGTCCGTTCAGAAATCTTTCCTTTCTCTTCTCATTGGTGTCGGTCTCATCCGGGGCGTACCTTGACAGAGTGAGAAACCTATCTCGGTATTCCACAACAGACATCCTTCCCTGTTTGAGTTCACAGAACTCGTCTCTCATTTTCTTGATCAGTCCTTGGGGCGCATGATATTTGCTAAACTTCAGCTTGAAGTCTTCCCAGGTCATCATTTGTCCTGCATTCATTGCATGGGCACTTGTCCACCAGGCTTTGGCAGGTCCTGACAAGTAGTGGGTGGCGAACAGTACTTTTTCTGCGGCTTCAACTCCCACAACTTCGAGGTTGTTCTCCATGGTCTGGAGCCAGTCATCAGCATGTAGGGGCTCTTCAGTCTTGTTGAATATCGGTGGGTTTGTGTTCTGAAAGTTCTTCAGCTTCGATCCAGGGTGATCGTGGTTTCCATGGCCTTGATTGTTCTGAGCTATCTGTTGCAGTGCGGCAATGTTGGCTTGGCGTTCAGCTCTTTCGACTTCTCGGTCTGCCATCATCGTCTGCAACAGCGGCATCATGGCATCCTGGGCGGCGCTGCGGGTTGGTGGGGCCATCTGAACATTGAGGTAGATGATAAGATAAGAGGGAAATTTCTATGGTTTCTTTGGTTAAAGTTTAAAAATTCATAAATTGAAAACTTGAGTAGTGTTGTGGGGGTAAAAACCAACAACACTTTTTTCATTCATACCAAGCATCACACATTACAATTCTAACACACCGTTGGTTTGAAGAGCCATTCATTCGTTCTACGATACAAGGGGATCCTAATACAACTCACACATACGAAAGTGCTTTAAATGAAACTACTCTTCAGGGGGGGATTCTTCATCTTCACGGGTAATGTGCTTGGCGAAAGGCGAGGGCGTTGTCCAACTCCTTGCGGGTCTTGTACAGCATGTAGTCGAGGCAGGCAACATAGTGGTTCATCTCCAGGTGCGAGGGCATGATTATTGGTCTTCCCATGGGGTCATGTCCTGGGTAGTAAATGAAGCGGGTATTCTGGAGCTTGCTCATATTCTGTCCGCACAGACGGGCAATTGCTTCTTGCATCGCTCTGACTAGTCCTTCCTTCCAAGTGCTTCCCGTTACAGAAAACCAGATGGTTTCCCATAGCGGGGCTCCAAGCTTTCCTCTCAGATCTGTAGTAACTTCCCACCGAGGTTGTCCTCCCGATGGATTGTTGAGGGGTATTCCGAAAAACTCGGGATACAGGTGTCCTAAATAATCAACCAGTTGTTTCAAATCCTTCTCGAACATGAGGTTTCCTCCGTGGCCAAGCTGATAAGACTTGCAGGTGTACTCCATCTGTGAAGAATTATGATGAGTAAGTTAGAGATGTGAGTAGTGTGTCAAAATTTTATGTAATAATATCAAAAGAATAGAGCATGACTTTCTTATTTTGAAGAAGATCTCAAGGATAAGAGTGAGAATAGGTTTTTCATAAATAGTCACTTCATTTGTTTTGAAACTAAGTTTTTCAGACGTCCATTCTAACTAGGGTCTCCTAAGGTCAACAATGGCTCTGATACCAACTTGTCAACACCCGGATTTTTAAGTCCAGATGCCTATTATGCCATTCCTCGCAATCCCAGGAATATTGTTTTTGCGAGACATAATAGATCGATATCACAACACATCATTCGTTACATACCATAATCGTCTTACAAATAAAGGATCACATGATCCAGTCTCATTACAATAATAGAAATTCTATTAATCCATTACATAACATATAGCGGAAGCGAAATAGCGTAGTAGTAGTAGTAGTCCATCTATTCCACAGGCAACTGTTGACGTCAGGAGTGATCCTAGTTGTCGTAGACGTCCTGCTGTCCTTCCGGGTTCTGGTACTCTTCTTCATAGTCTGGCCATTTGAATAGCCAGGGACACAACCATGAGTACTTTAAAGTACTCGCAAACTAATACTAATGTAATTACTGTCAACTATAGTAAGGGGGTTCTAAGCTCTAGTTTTATTTGCAGAAAGCCAGTTTTATTTCATAAGCACTTTTAATATTCAAAACTTCTTCATTTGCTAAACTCAAGTGGGAACATTAGTGTCATTCCCACAACTCAGTTGTGATTCAAAGTCAAAGTCACCTTTCAATTCAAGTCACAAGTCACCATTCATATTTTTAGAAAAGTTCTGATGACGGAACAGTATGGCCATTCCAACTGTCCATGACCGCAGACGCGGCTATTCGAATAGGTTAAACTCTGCAGAGGTTGTACACTTGTGCCACAACAATTGCAATAGTTCGTCAGGGGTAACTGGCCCTAATTTATCGTACGTAGTACGCGAACTACCAATCCTAACCTTTCATTTACATACTCTAGTATAGGCACCTCTCCCCATGAGCTTGGCCTCCCGGTGAAAACAAACCGTCAACCCGGGAACTGCACAGGGCTTGGGTAGTACATTCACCTCATTTCACGTCATTTCACATACAATGGAGGCAGCCTCGGCATAACCCCTATGACGCTTGTTCAGAGGGAACCCATACTAAAATACATAAGTTTCCAGCTAAGCCTTACCCAGATTCAGGTATTGTGGGGGTACTTGTAAAATTGGAATGGTATCACATCCGAACCCAACCATCAGATTTTGTAAAGTTCACCAAGTCATTCACCAGTCATATTCACCTTCAAAAACTCTCAATAGAATGACTCATCATTCCAAGGTTTTCAAAGCCATTTCAATTCACAAGTTCCCAACTAGAGTAGTCACTTTTAATCTTTAGCACTAGCAACTAGTTATGAGGGGTGCTAAGTAACTTATAGCTTTCTAGGCTAAGTGTGATGCTCTTGTACTACTCCATAACTAAACCAAGTGAGTGATAAATCAAAAAGTAACTTTGATAAATAAAATCCAATAAAGCTTGTAAAGTAAAAACTTGGGATAGGATCATAAAGTAAAAAGTAATAGTGCCTTGCTCTTGTAGAGCTTTGCACAAATCTATCTTGCATTGATAATAGCTTGCAAACCAAATAGCTTGCATTAGTCTAGCTTGCATTGGTAATAGCTTGCCTTGATTGGTGATGTGATTAAAGTTTTCTTGCTCTTCCTCTTGGTAGAAGACCTCTTCCTCTTGATAGTCTCCGGTACTAGCGTCTATAAACGAATACGAGGATACAATCACCAAACAACACTTAAGTAGTCTTAATTAGCCTTAATGGCTCACACAATTGATCTAGCATCAATACTTAATATTTATTCACAAATTATGCTAGGGTTTCCTTATTTAATATTAGGAGAATAATTTCCTCTCATTGAAAATTGGAATTTGGGTTTCTCTTTGGTTTGGAGAAATAATTTTCTCTCATTGAATCTTCTTAAGATTTAATCTTCTCAAATAACCAGGGATGATCACATGTTGACCAAGGTCAACACTTCACACTTATTATTTGAGAAAAGTGATTTAAATGAGATTCATCATCTCATGTGATTTAAACAACCATTGTAATTTAAATACTATATTGATTTAATTTCCACAAGTGAGCAAGTATGAGCCTAAGCAATAGAGGTCATCACATTACTTCATGTCACTTGAGAAAAAGATTTAAATGAGGTGCTACACCTCATGGATTTAAATTCCTAAAATTTGAAATAGTTTAAATGGGCTAGACATTGACTACATAGCCAATAATTTGCTTCTAGCCCATGATCATGTACAGAACCCATATTATATTTTTACATATTAAATTAGAGTTTGTTAAATGTGAATTATAGCAATTGGATTCACTTCAAAATTCAAATTGGTTGATTTTCTATATTTATTTGAATACTGAAAAGTATCTGTTTTATTATTTTTGCTATTGAAAATCTACACAAGTTATGGGGTTGATTCCAGTGGGGTTACCTAGATAATTTCATAAGCTTTCTAGAACATTTTGAATCACAAGATTTGGATTTGTAGATTTGAAACTATTCAATTTATAGCACAGACCAGTATTTGAATAATTGCTGAAACGAATTAATTTGAATAAGGCTAATTGGGCTTAGGCGGGAAAACTAATGGGCCGCATGGTTTGAAACAGAGAAACTAGCCCAGTAACGACGCGGGCCTGCTGATAGGAGGTCCCACGCGTCAGTGACTTTAATTCACCGAAACGGTAAGGGCTCACCTCGGCCGTGCGATTATATGCGGATCGGACGACTGTGAGTCGTCGTCACCGTCGGGGAGATGACCTTGCTGCGCCGGCGAGGTAGGGGGTCGGCGGCGTGATGGAGCTCCGGCGAGGGGCGGCGCGGAGGCCAGACGACGTTGTTGACGACGAGAAACCTACTTGTAGCCGTGGGAGGAGCGGAGGTGGCCTAATTTGACGACGGCGATGAGCTACTGTGGCGGCGGATTCCGATCCAATTCCGGCGATGGTGGGCGTAATTGAGGTGGAGAAGGGGTCGAGGAGAGCGATTGAGACGAGGGGAGGCTGATGGTGTGAATGGTTGGGTCGAGGGAGTGTTCCTTTTATAGTGCCCAGATGGTGCCGTGGTTGCTGTGGGAGGTCGTCGACGGCGTGGTGTCTCCGGTGCTCGAAGGGGCAACGCAAGGACGGCGATCGAGTGGCGACGGCATGGCGATGCTGCGCATGCTTCTGGCGTGGAGAAAAGGGGACGGGAGCGGTCAGAAGCTTGATTCGAGTGCTGCGGTATTTCTCCGACGAGGATGACGGCGACAAGGCAGGCGCAGGCTAGAGAGCGTGTCTACGCGGTAGAGGCGAGGGAGGTGGTGCTCGACGCAGGCATAGGGATGCAGGGGGAGGACGAGAGCGACGGGTCGTGTGGCGCTCTGGCGCGCTCACCGCGTGCCTGGCGTGCACTGGCATGGTGTTGGGCATGCGTTGCCTGGCCAATGCCGTGCTCGCGCGCGCTCTAGCCGTGCATGGTTGTGATCATCACGCGCAGGGGCATCTCCAGGACATGATCAGCACGAGAGAGGAGGGCCAGAGATGAGTGGGGCGTGTGGGTGTGCATAGGTACGACATGGCCTAAGTTTTGGCATCTCCTCACTTTAATCAACCATAGTAGGTACTTGGCTTGAAGCAGGAGTGGTAGGGGAGCAATGATGATCAGGTTTAGAAAGGGGTTTAGGCCATGGACTGATGGACAAAGAGCTGCATTGCATTTGCCAAATTATGCCTGCAACCTGTTCGACGAAATGGCCGCATGGGAAATTTATTCAAATTTTGGAATTCTTTTTGGTGGATCTTGATCATATAATTAAAGGGACATAATGGTGGTGTTGGTGTTCATTTTGGTGTTGATTTGCAAGTATTCAAAAATGGGGTCATCTTCACTTTGTTTCAATGTCACAACTTGTCAACTTTATACTGGTCAACCTGGTCAAAGTTAGCACTAGTGGTCAACATAAAAGTTGTTCACCTTGACATGGTCTTGGATGCCATGGCAAGAGTTGGTCAAGGTTGGTTGAAGAAAAGTCAAAACCAGGGGGGTAAAGTGGTGAAGATATTATAAAAGGGTCATATGACCATTATCATATGTAAGTTGAATTTGAATTCATCTTTGATTTGAATTGGGTTTCTTTGATTCAAATGGGTGTTTTATTGATATATAAGTGTTTTACAAACAATGGCACAAGCAAATGTGGCCTTGGTTGAAGATTTGCAAAATTGGCTAAGTGTGTATGTGAGTGAAAATGGGATTTTCTCACTATTTGATTTCTATCTTTTTGATTTGATTTTTCTTGACTCTAATGTGATTCTTATTAGTTTAGAAACATTTCCAAACCATTGAAACCATTCCAAAAGGTCTAGCTCAAAGATTTGCAAAAATGGCCCTAACACATAATAGGTGATGTGTCAATTTTTCTTATTCTTCTAAAATGTTTCCCTTGCTTTACTTGGGCATGGGTTAGGGTCCATTTAGGGTTAGATTAGGTTTAGAGATGGTTTCACACCATTTGGTCAAGGTTTAAAGGCATAGGGCAAGAATTGGGTATTATGGCTATGTGTCACATATGCCTCTATGCATATGTTGTATTTGATTTTTAATTTGACTTGGCTTGACCCAATTGGTGTTGTTGAGTGTTGAAATGGTATAGAGGAGTGATCCAACCATTCACCACATGTCTTAGGGTCAAGATTCTCAAATTCACAAATTTGCTATTTACTCTCATATGCCTCTATGGTATTTTTAGTTTCTTTTTATTTTCTTTTGTTTCACTTTGGATTTGGTTTGATAAGTACTAGGTAAGGTGTATGAAGGTTTTCCAAACCTCTAAACAAAGTAGAAGAGCTTAGGGTAAAGATTTATAAATATAGCCATAGGCACATATGCCTTTTTCTTTTTAATTTCCTTTTATTTTATTTTAACTTGGGTGGGGAAAAGAGAGGTGAGGTTTAGGGTTTAAGATCATCTCACAATACTTTAACAAGCAATCATGGCAAGAGCACAAGAATTAAGCAATATCACTATGTATCAAACTTAATTTACTAAAAGTTTTGGTTGGTTCCAAAATTTTGAACTAGGGAAATTCATTTGTTTTGTTTTGAAACTTTTGGGATGTTACAGGAATCAACTCAAAATCACTTATGGTTGATTTTTAATAAATGTTTGAAGTTTGAAAAGGCCCTGCCTTGTTATTTTTACTACATTATTCCTACAAGGAATCTAGGGTTGAGACTAGTGTAGTTATTTATATAATTTTATAAGCTTTCCAAATATATAAAATTTATCAAATTTGGTTCAGTAGATTTTATTCTATTTAATTTTTAAAATAGCATCTGCAAGGAATTTCATTTAAATCAAATATTTCGAATTTTGAATCCGTGGGCTTAGGCGGGAAAGCAAACATGCCAGAGGGGAAAGAAGCTGGGCCGGCCCAACTGCGTGTCTCGCACGAGCGGGCCGTCTGATGATGGGTCCCACGCGTCAGCGTCACTTAAACCATGAAACGGTAAGTTTCTCTCTGGGACGTTGGATTAGAATTGGATCGAACGGCGCACGGCCGTCGTCATCTCCGGCGAGAGGCGGGCTTACGGACGGCGCAGGTAGGGGGTAGGAGAGCTCACCGGCGCTCCGGCGATGGTCGGCGATGTGCGCGGCGATGTTGTCGAGGACGGCGGCTCGCCTGGTACGGGTGGTGCCGCTGGAGGTGGCGCCAATATTCTCCTCCTTCTGCGGTGGCTCCACGGGCTCCGGCGGTGAAATTGGAGGGCTACGGTGGCTAATGTGGCGGTGGAGATGGTCGAGGAGAGGTTCTGAGGGGAGGGGATGCTGGTGGTGTGAAGATTTGAGAGAGGGGAGGCCTCTTTTTATAGTTGTCGTAGACGTCCTGCTGTCCTTCCGGGTTCTGGTACTCTTCTTCATAGTCTGGCCATTTGAATAGCCAGGGACACAACCATGAGTACTTTAAAGTACTCGCAAACTAATACTAATGTAATTACTGTCAACTATAGTAAGGGGGTTCTAAGCTCTAGTTTTATTTGCAGAAAGCCAGTTTTATTTCATAAGCACTTTTAATATTCAAAACTTCTTCATTTGCTAAACTCAAGTGGGAACATTAGTGTCATTCCCACAACTCAGTTGTGATTCAAAGTCAAAGTCACCTTTCAATTCAAGTCACAAGTCACCATTCATATTTTTAGAAAAGTTCTGATGACGGAACAGTATGGCCATTCCAACTGTCCATGACCGCAGACACGGCTATTCGAATAGGTTAAACTCTGCAGAGGTTGTACACTTGTGCCACAACAATTGCAATAGTTCGTCAGGGGTAACTGGCCCTAATTTATCGTACGTAGTACGCGAACTACCAATCCTAACCTTTCATTTACATACTCTAGTATAGGCACCTCTCCCCATGAGCTTGGCCTCCCGGTGAAAACAAACCGTCAACCCGGGAACTGCACAGGGCTTGGGTAGTACATTCACCTCATTTCACGTCATTTCACATACAATGGAGGCAGCCTCGGCATAACCCCTATGACGCTTGTTCAGAGGGAACCCATACTAAAATACATAAGTTTCCAGCTAAGCCTTACCCAGATTCAGGTACTGTGGGGGTACTTGTAAAATTGGAATGGTATCACATCCGAACCCAACCATCAGATTTTGTAAAGTTCACCAAGTCATTCACCAGTCATATTCACCTTCAAAAACTCTCAATAGAATGACTCATCATTCCAAGGTTTTCAAAGCCATTTCAATTCACAAGTTCCCAACTAGAGTAGTCACTTTTAATCTTTAGCACTAGCAACTAGTTATGAGGGGTGCTAAGTAACTTATAGCTTTCTAGGCTAAGTGTGATGCTCTTGTACTACTCCATAACTAAACCAAGTGAGTGATAAATCAAAAAGTAACTTTGATAAATAAAATCCAATAAAGCTTGTAAAGTAAAAACTTGGGATAGGATCATAAAGTAAAAAGTAATAGTGCCTTGCTCTTGTAGAGCTTTGCACAAATCTATCTTGCATTGATAATAGCTTGCAAACCAAATAGCTTGCATTAGTCTAGCTTGCATTGGTAATAGCTTGCCTTGATTGGTGATGTGATTAAAGTTTTCTTGCTCTTCCTCTTGGTAGAAGACCTCTTCCTCTTGATAGTCTCCGGTACTAGCGTCTATAAACGAATACGAGGATACAATCACCAAACAACACTTAAGTAGTCTTAATTAGCCTTAATGGCTCACACAATTGATCTAGCATCAATACTTAATATTTATTCACAAATTATGCTAGGGTTTCCTTATTTAATATTAGGAGAATAATTTCCTCTCATTGAAAATTGGAATTTGGGTTTCTCTTTGGTTTGGAGAAATAATTTTCTCTCATTGAATCTTCTTAAGATTTAATCTTCTCAAATAACCAGGGATGATCACATGTTGACCAAGGTCAACACTTCACACTTATTATTTGAGAAAAGTGATTTAAATGAGATTCATCATCTCATGTGATTTAAACAACCATTGTAATTTAAATACTATATTGATTTAATTTCCACAAGTGAGCAAGTATGAGCCTAAGCAATAGAGGTCATCACATTACTTCATGTCACTTGAGAAAAAGATTTAAATGAGGTGCTACACCTCATGGATTTAAATTCCTAAAATTTGAAATAGTTTAAATGGGCTAGACATTGACTACATAGCCAATAATTTGCTTCTAGCCCATGATCATGTACAGAACCCATATTATATTTTTACATATTAAATTAGAGTTTGTTAAATGTGAATTATAGCAATTGGATTCACTTCAAAATTCAAATTGGTTGATTTTCTATATTTATTTGAATACTGAAAAGTATCTGTTTTATTATTTTTGCTATTGAAAATCTACACAAGTTATGGGGTTGATTCCAGTGGGGTTACTTAGATAATTTCATAAGCTTTCTAGAACATTTTGAATCACAAGATTTGGATTTGTAGATTTGAAACTATTCAATTTATAGCACAGACCAGTATTTGAATAATTGCTGAAACGAATTAATTTGAATAAGGCTAATTGGGCTTAGGCGGGAAAACTAATGGGCCGCATGGTTTGAAACAGAGAAACTAGCCCAGTAACGACGCGGGCCTGCTGATAGGAGGTCCCACGCGTCAGTGACTTTAATTCACCGAAACGGTAAGGGCTCACCTCGGCCGTGCGATTATATGCGGATCGGACGACTGTGAGTCGTCGTCACCGTCGGGGAGATGACCTTGCTGCGCCGGCGAGGTAGGGGGTCGGCGGCGTGATGGAGCTCCGGCGAGGGGCGGCGCGGAGGCCAGACGACGTTGTTGACGACGAGAAACCTACTTGTAGCCGTGGGAGGAGCGGAGGTGGCCTAATTTGACGACGGCGATGAGCTACTGTGGCGGCGGATTCCGATCCAATTCCGGCGATGGTGGGCGTAATTGAGGTGGAGAAGGGGTCGAGGAGAGCGATTGAGACGAGGGGAGGCCGATGGTGTGAATGGTTGGGTCGAGGGAGTGTTCCTTTTATAGTGCCCAGATGGTGCCGTGGTTGCTGTGGGAGGTCGTCGACGGCGTGGTGTCTCCGGTGCTCGAAGGGGCAACGCAAGGACGGCGATCGAGTGGCGACGGCATGGCGATGCTGCGCATGCTTCTGGCGTGGAGAAAAGGGGACGGGAGCGGTCAGAAGCTTGATTCGAGTGCTGCGGTATTTCTCCGACGAGGATGACGGCGACAAGGCAGGCGCAGGCTAGAGAGCGTGTCTACGCGGTAGAGGCGAGGGAGGTGGTGCTCGACGCAGGCATAGGGATGCAGGGGGAGGACGAGAGCGACGGGTCGTGTGGCGCTCTGGCGCGCTCACCGCGTGCCTGGCGTGCACTGGCATGGTGTTGGGCATGCGTTGCCTGGCCAATGCCGTGCTCGCGCGCGCTCTAGCCGTGCATGGTTGTGATCATCACGCGCAGGGGCATCTCCAGGACATGATCAGCACGAGAGAGGAGGGCCAGAGATGAGTGGGGCGTGTGGGTGTGCATAGGTACGACATGGCCTAAGTTTTGGCATCTCCTCACTTTAATCAACCATAGTAGGTACTTGGCTTGAAGCAGGAGTGGTAGGGGAGCAATGATGATCAGGTTTAGAAAGGGGTTTAGGCCATGGACTGATGGACAAAGAGCTGCATTGCATTTGCCAAATTATGCCTGCAACCTGTTCGACGAAATGGCCGCATGGGAAATTTATTCAAATTTTGGAATTCTTTTTGGTGGATCTTGATCATATAATTAAAGGGACATAATGGTGGTGTTGGTGTTCATTTTGGTGTTGATTTGCAAGTATTCAAAAATGGGGTCATCTTCACTTTGTTTCAATGTCACAACTTGTCAACTTTATACTGGTCAACCTGGTCAAAGTTAGCACTAGTGGTCAACATAAAAGTTGTTCACCTTGACATGGTCTTGGATGCCATGGCAAGAGTTGGTCAAGGTTGGTTGAAGAAAAGTCAAAACCAGGGGGGTAAAGTGGTGAAGATATTATAAAAGGGTCATATGACCATTATCATATGTAAGTTGAATTTGAATTCATCTTTGATTTGAATTGGGTTTCTTTGATTCAAATGGGTGTTTTATTGATATATAAGTGTTTTACAAACAATGGCACAAGCAAATGTGGCCTTGGTTGAAGATTTGCAAAATTGGCTAAGTGTGTATGTGAGTGAAAATGGGATTTTCTCACTATTTGATTTCTATCTTTTTGATTTGATTTTTCTTGACTCTAATGTGATTCTTATTAGTTTAGAAACATTTCCAAACCATTGAAACCATTCCAAAAGGTCTAGCTCAAAGATTTGCAAAAATGGCCCTAACACATAATAGGTGATGTGTCAATTTTTCTTATTCTTCTAAAATGTTTCCCTTGCTTTACTTGGGCATGGGTTAGGGTCCATTTAGGGTTAGATTAGGTTTAGAGATGGTTTCACACCATTTGGTCAAGGTTTAAAGGCATAGGGCAAGAATTGGGTATTATGGCTATGTGTCACATATGCCTCTATGCATATGTTGTATTTGATTTTTAATTTGACTTGGCTTGACCCAATTGGTGTTGTTGAGTGTTGAAATGGTATAGAGGAGTGATCCAACCATTCACCACATGTCTTAGGGTCAAGATTCTCAAATTCACAAATTTGCTATTTACTCTCATATGCCTCTATGGTATTTTTAGTTTCTTTTTATTTTCTTTTGTTTCACTTTGGATTTGGTTTGATAAGTACTAGGTAAGGTGTATGAAGGTTTTCCAAACCTCTAAACAAAGTAGAAGAGCTTAGGGTAAAGATTTATAAATATAGCCATAGGCACATATGCCTTTTTCTTTTTAATTTCCTTTTATTTTATTTTAACTTGGGTGGGGAAAAGAGAGGTGAGGTTTAGGGTTTAAGATCATCTCACAATACTTTAACAAGCAATCATGGCAAGAGCACAAGAATTAAGCAATATCACTATGTATCAAACTTAATTTACTAAAAGTTTTGGTTGGTTCCAAAATTTTGAACTAGGGAAATTCATTTGTTTTGTTTTGAAACTTTTGGGATGTTACAGGAATCAACTCAAAATCACTTATGGTTGATTTTTAATAAATGTTTGAAGTTTGAAAAGGCCCTGCCTTGTTATTTTTACTACATTATTCCTACAAGGAATCTAGGGTTGAGACTAGTGTAGTTATTTATATAATTTTATAAGCTTTCCAAATATATAAAATTTATCAAATTTGGTTCAGTAGATTTTATTCTATTTAATTTTTAAAATAGCATCTGCAAGGAATTTCATTTAAATCAAATATTTCGAATTTTGAATCCGTGGGCTTAGGCGGGAAAGCAAACATGCCAGAGGGGAAAGAAGCTGGGCCGGCCCAACTGCGTGTCTCGCACGAGCGGGCCGTCTGACGATGGGTCCCACGCGTCAGCGTCACTTAAACCATGAAACGGTAAGTTTCTCTCTGGGACGTTGGATTAGAATTGGATCGAACGGCGCACGGCCGTCGTCATCTCCGGCGAGAGGCGGGCTTACGGACGGCGCAGGTAGGGGGTAGGAGAGCTCACCGGCGCTCCGGCGATGGTCGGCGATGTGCGCGGCGATGTTGTCGAGGACGGCGGCTCGCCTGGTACGGGTGGTGCCGCTGGAGGTGGCGCCAATATTCTCCTCCTTCTGCGGTGGCTCCACGGGCTCCGGCGGTGAAATTGGAGGGCTACGGTGGCTAATGTGGCGGTGGAGATGGTCGAGGAGAGGTTCTGAGGGGAGGGGATGCTGGTGGTGTGAAGATTTGAGAGAGGGGAGGCCTCTTTTTATAGCGGCGGGGCGAGGCCGATGGGCGACGCGTCTACAGGGGCGCGGCGTGATGGGCGATGATGCAGGCGGTTTGGCGGTGGCAGTGCGGTCACGTAGGGCTTGATTGCGGGGGAAACCACGCAGTGACGAGGGCAGGCGATCGTCATGTCTGTCGCGGGTACCGGTGGAGGTCATCGACGGTGGTGTCGGCTACAGCGCTCCCGTGGGCCAATGGGCGTGTCTTGGCGACTCCTGGTGTCGTGGCAGAGCTGCTGGCGTGCGGAGAGAGCGAGTGGTGGCCAGGGTCAGCAGGGCAGCGTCACGCTCTGGCGCGTCCAAGGCATGTTCGTGCGCGTCCTGGCGTGTCACTGGGCATCCTCGTGCTGGCACGTGTGAGGCTCTCCTTCGTTGATGGCAAGCACTGGCGTGTCCAGGAGAGTGAGGGGAAGGTTGCTGACATGGGGGTGCATGCTAGAAAAGGATGGAGAGAGGAGTGGCATGGTGTGTGCCATGTCATGCACGGCATGGTTGGAATGGTGAATATTTTGTGCATTTCAGTGTGTCTCCAGACCTGGCGTCGTGGAAGGAGTAGATGAGAGTACTCAAGCTGACATAGGATGGATGGTTAGGGCAATGGTCCAATGGATATAAGCACGTATTGAGTTGGCAGCAAATTGCACACAAGGTGCTCGACCAAATGGCCGCATGAAGCAAATTTTGGAATTTTGCAATGATTTTTGGTGGAGCTGATTCAAATAAAGTTTGGCACTCAATGGTGGTGGTGGTGGTGTGCAAAATGGAGTTGGTTTGCAAAAATTCAAAAAGGGCACAATCTTAAATCTGAGTTGATGTCCCTACTTTGCTTGATGATAAAAATAAATTGAGAAGGAGTTTGCAGGGATGGTCTTGACCAAAGTTGTTCACCCTTATGGGGTCTTGGATGAGGTGCAAAGAGTTGCGAGGTTTTAGTTTAGAAAACTCTTAATCTAGGGGCTCAAATTGGGCATCATGAGATAAGTGGCAGATTTGACCGTTATCTCATGTGAGCTCATTTTGAATTCTAATTTGATTTGATTTGAGTTTCTTTGATTCCAAATGTGTTATTAAGTGTTTAGAAACATTATTCAACCATTGGCACAAGTCAAATTGGCCTAGGTTAAGTATTTTCAAAAATGGCCATAAGCCATATGTGAGGGTTTTTGCAAATTTCTATTTTTCTTCTTTTCTTCTTCTTTGCTTAACTTTGTGATCTTACTTGATCAAGGTTAGGGTTTTAGCATTATGCATAAGCACACAAACAATACTCATGGCAATGTCACACAATAATGCATGAACACTATGCATAGCACTATATGCAAATAAAAGTTTTTGTTGGTTCTCATTTTTGAACAAGTGAAATTTCTTCTTCATCATTCATTTGAAATTTGGGATGTTACATCGAGTATGCCAGTTGCCGAGGACGGAAGATGGAGGGTAGCCGATACACTGACACTTGGTGCAACCACATAGCTAGATGGTTTAGGGTGCAACCACACTTGATACACCGACACTTCTCTGGACAAAAGAGAATGCAAAAGTTCCAAGTGCGTCCAGATTCTTTAAAAAATCCTCATAAAAAGCTTCGAAGGATGCAATAACCAAAAGACCTTCGGGAGAAAGGTGGTGGGGCTAAATTTCATACCAACTCAGCAATTGCTGGGAGAAGAAACTCGCCGGAGGAGTGAGTACAAAGAAATCTCGAAACAAGATGACCTCTCCCAGAAATGGGCAGAGAAGTCTTCGAACTTAGAGCCCGTCTCCCCAACACCACCGGAGGAGGAAGAAATCCCTACCAGATAGCCATGATATCTCTTTGTCCCCCGTAGTGTAAGGGGGTGAACGGAACGGGACATCCATCATGGTCAAATTGAGTACCACCAACCGCATCGAAGGTTAGCACCACCGCCGGAGAAGAACGAGGAGGTGAGGAGATGATGGTCTGAAGATCAGGGTGCAGATAATCCATCTGCATTGACTCCCCAGGGTGGGCCTACCCACGCATGCACAATCAGATAATTACATGTATTTCCACCAGTCACCAATTACAGATTGCCATGGGGAGTAAATACTGGTGATGTTAAAAAACGAGGAGATCGAATCCTGGGCTCAATTACCAATGGGGTATTTTGATCTCTCCGTAAAGAGTACGGGCCCCACAAGGAATAGGCAAAGCAGCCACCAAAGGGGATGACAGGCAGGGACATCAACTCCAGTTCCTTGGCTCAAGACGCCAATGATCGGCAGGCCCATGCAACTGCAACCAGAATAAGAAGATGGCAGGCAATATATCCCCTGGGTGGATCTACGAACCACATAGTGGCTTTGGGGCCTACTGACGGAGAACCTAATTAGGGGTACCCTGACTTCCAAATAGACCAGGAGAGAACACAGTGCCACAAGCTCATCATTGGCTTCTATGAAGCCCGCGGGAAGAAAGTGCATGCTTCACCACCGACACGAAGGAGGAAAGGAAAAAATAATAAGAGGAGCAAGAAAAGAATATCACGCCAAGACCACGTGACGATATGATCGTCATTATGTCATCTTGACAAGACTAATGAAGGCCTATATGCCGTCTACGATCTTGCCATGTACAATCGGGTACGGAAAGGTAACTCTCCATTCCCATGGAGCCAACACCACATCGGCATGCCCGACCATGATGACCGGAAGTACAGCCATCCCATCCAAAAGCATGGGGCACGTACCTGGACCCATGGGTCTCCGGATGGTAGAGGACGTGGCCTCTTATCCTTCACGAGTGGCGTCACTCCCTCGTAGTATAAATAGGACCCTCTACCACAGGGGGAGGGGCATCACAACCAAGGCAACTCAAAGCCAAACCCTAGAAACACCAAGGGGGATTGAGCAAGCAAGCTAAAAAACATCCACTCTCGTCCTCGAAGATAAGGAGGCCACGAGTTCATCCTATTTCATCTTAGTTCATAGATTGTTCGTACCCAGCAAGGAAGAACATGCCTCAGCCAACTTCCCAACAAGTCGGCACCACCAACACCTCACACATAAAATCCCATAAACAACACCATGACGTAGGATTTTTACCGGTGAGCTATAAGTTGGGGCCTGAACCTATATATCTCTTGTGTGTCTGAGGTTGTTACCCCATCGAATCGTGGTCGCAAACCCCTCACCTACATATAAATTTACACCCGGGAATCCAAACCCTGACAAAAAATTTCCAAATAGGAAGGAAATGGCATCCCTCATCATGCTTATGAGTTCAATAATCTGGAACGAACCAAACGTAATGAAAGATTGATGCACTAGCCAACTTTGCCTAAAGTCCAAACTGATGGAAAGGAACTAGGCAATATTTTAATATACAAATCCCCTCACGTCTAGCCTATTTTAGTCCTTAGCGTAGGTTCGGTGCAAACCGTTAAATCTTTATTTATTTATTTTTAATATTGCACGAGTAGATAAACATTGATGCACTATCCAACTCTTTCAAAAGTGATGGAAAGAGAGTAGGTAATATATTTATATTCAACATGCAAAAGTCTTCCACAATAAATCTGCCCCAACATCGATCCTTCTAAACAACATCAAAGCAGGGACAAGACTTTGGTTGACCGCGGGGACAAAGTGTTTGAGTAATGTAATATCGGGAGAGTATAGTCCCTTTGTGTGATGTTTTTATGTTTTTTTCTTGTCAAGACTCTTCTACTTAATTAATGGAACGAGTAAAATCTTTTGCCACCGCTTTGTAAATTGTTTAACTTGCAGCAAAGACCACTTGTCGCGCGTGACAGTGCGCGATCACCTTCTAGTCTTTTGCTGAAGTGAGGGGATTTCTAGGATTGATTGACCACTGATTAAGAGAAGAATCGTAGGCCAGCTTGCAAGTTCTATGGACCGTATGAAATGAAGACATGAGGCAGGTAGATTGCTAACTGGTAACAGGCAAGCGCATATTTCATGCAACTATGAAACAATGAACATTATAAGGATCAAAAGAATAAGGTAGTGTGGTCATAGCGCATCCAATTCATACATGTTGCAACCTATGATGACACGAACATCTAGGATGTTGAGAAGAAGCCATCTCACTAAGCAGCCTTCAAAAGTTCACATGAAAGGCAAATCATTCACAACATAACCCTCTAGTGCTGGAAAAAAGGTATGCAGAACAAGGGATTGTTTGAGACGGAGTGGCTCGTGAGAAAGGCGGCCATGGAAAGTGGCAACCAATTTTCCATCAATGTCGATCTGAAGTATCTTATAGCCAAACGCGACTAGGACCAGCACAGCTTCATCCGAACACGTCACCAACACATCCCAATCACCATCGAATTTTGGAACTTCAGCAGGCAATCGAATTTGGCACTTGAGAGTCCAGATCTCGTTTTCGTAGTCCTGCAAGACCCAGATACCAATGACTGCTGCTGCATAATTACAGCTAGCCATGGTGAGCATGCCATCCATTTCAAACAGGTTAGTCTCGCCAGGTCCAGGAAGAACCGGAGCTTGCATATGCCTGAATGATTCGGCCGTGGTGTCGAACACCCTTATGATGTCCTTTTTTATGTTCTCAGGTCCCATGTACCAAAGCAGGCTGCCATGGAATAGCATATTTGCTTCGAACATCACTTCCCTCGCCTCGGGCCACCCGATGTGCCTTGGTGGTTCGCAGGAGCCTAGTGTGAAGACGTGACAGCCATCGTGAAGGCCATGTGGCAGCTCAGCATTCCTAACCTTGGCCGGGCACGGGTACAGCAGTAATCGGTACTCGCCGGTACTGCGGTGCAGGTACATTCCAGAGACTTCGAAGTCATCAATCTGTCGTAGGGGAGCATACTGACGAGTTGCCGGGTTGCAGATTGCGTAATGCCTATCGTCTATGTTGTTGGTGCAGAGGATGAGGAGGCCGTCACACGATCGCAGGAGATGCATGCCGTCAAGTCGCGCGATAGATTGCAGCTGGTCAGCGGCGACGAGCCCTGTCTGGTGGTCTAAGGAGATAATGTCTAGTGTCTGGTCGTCGACATCGCCGTTGTAGCCATTGAGAAGGGGGAGTGTGGGCTGGCGGCCATGGTGGACGACGAGAAATTCGCGGGTGGACGTGGCGCGAAGCCAGTCCCGGCAGACGGCCCGACAGCGGAGGAGGGCTTTGGGGTCCAGACGGATGAGGATCTCCCAGATGGCGATCTCATCGGGGAGGCCGGGGTGGAGAGGGGCCATGGTCGCCAACTGGCCGGGCAGGAGGAAGACTACGGGCGCAGGTGCGTCTGGTGGCGGCGGCGGAGGGCAGGTCTTTATTTGGGCGATCTCTTGTCTAGTCCGGTCTGGAGTCCGTGTGCGTCTTGGCATACCTAGGTCAGATGGAAGTCAATTCGTGTAATCGTGTTAGCTCAGGTTTCAATATGCCTGCTCCGCGTTTATAATAATACTACTACAAAAAGAATACTCCCTCCGATTCAAAATAATAGCCCAAAAGTTGATGTATCTAGACATGTTTTAGTGTGTAGATACATCCATTTTAAGACAATTAATTTGAACCAGAGGGAGTACAACAATCGTACAAAAGGTGCAAAATCAATCACCTTGGTACTTTTTTTGTTGTTGCACTGCTCAGTGTCTAAGGGCATCTCCAGCGGGCGCGACGCAAACGGACGCAAAGCGACCGTTTGTGTTCGCCGTGATCGGAAATGCGTCTGGGGCCTGTTCCAGCGGGGCGACGCAAAGTGACCGGGCTGTCCGCGGAGACGCAAACCTGGCCTCTCGGCGGACGCTTGGCGGACGCGCAAAGTGTCCGCTCGCTTCCCCACCGGGTTCGCCTGGCAGCGGCACAACTGTTTCGTCTTCCACGGTATTACTTCTGGGCGGCGCGCTGCAGCCTTTGCAGGGGCCGCGTTAATGGCGTGCCTCGGCTTTCGCGAGCGTGCGCAGCTAGTAGGCGTTGCACTGGCAGGCCATTGAAGGCGAGATGGCCTTAAAGGGACGCTGCCGGCGCCCATTTCCCCGACCAAAACCATTGGCAAAATCCCACAGTAGCCACCACGCGGACACCATGGGGAAGAAATGCTGGCCGTTCCGGAAGACGAAGAACGACCAGGAGGCTAGCGGCTCGCGTTCCGGCAAGAAAGCACGGGTCGGCCGGTACGTCCGCGTTGACCTCGCTCGGCAGCTATGGGAGGAAAACCGGCCGGCACCATGGCCGGACGCGAACTTGCTGGGAGGGGGCTGGTACCTGAACTCGCGGCGCGTGCCGGCCCCCCCGTGCCGCGCTCGGGCCGAGAGCGGCGCGACGAGGTGCGGCGCCGCCGCGTGATCTTGCCGCCGGATCTGCGGGAGGATCCGGCGTACGCGCTAAACTCCTACAACTGGATTTCCTTCGGGGCGTGGGAGTTCGACGCGCGGCGCCGCGCTGCCTACCTTGCCGACGTTGACTACTTCGAGCGCGAGATCGCCGCCGAAGAAGAAGAGAACGACCACGAGGACGCGGACGAGGATGGCGACGAGGACGAGGACAGCGACGTGACCATGCCGCAGTACGACCACGAGGACGGCGGACCGGCGTGGGATCCGGAGAACCAGCCGCCGGACGTTTCAGAGGAGGAGGCCATTGCCATGGCACTCGCCAACAGCGAGCAGGACGAGCTCAACGAGCTCGCTTTGTGGGACGGGCTCGCAATCCAGCTCCGCGAGTCAGCGCTCGCGCAGGGGAGGCCGGCGACTCCTCCGACCACGCCGACGCGTTCCAACGTCCGCGCTCCGCCTGCTGCTCCAGCGTGGGATCCCTGGCCACAGCCTCCTGCCCGTGCGGCGGTACCTCCTCCACCGCCGGCGTACGCGCTTCTATGGCCGACGCCGCAGCTGATTGACCTCGTCAGCGACGACGACCAGTAGACAGCGCCTATTTTAGCACCCCTTTCTGGCTTTTTTATATCCTTTTTATTATCATGTAAATTATGGCGTATGAATAAAAAAAAATGCGTCGTGCCGCTGAAGCCACCCCCGATGCAAACGGACACCCGGACACTTTCGACCATTTCGCCCGACGCAAACGGACACGATGCGTCCGTTTGGACGTCCGAAATGCGTCGCGCCTCTGGAGATGCCCTAATACTACGTCCAGTCGGAATTAATCGACGCGGACCGTACCTAGCGGTGCATCGGTTGTAATGAATCTTTGAAAGAACATGGAGAACAAACGTGAAAACAAGTTGTACTTATTATAAACTAATTTTCAAATCGAACAAGTTCAAACATATTTAACATACAAACTAGAGAATAAATTTGAAAACAAACAAATTATAAACTAATTCTTGGCCTTCTTGTTAGAAGGCCCCGCCTCGTCGTCCTCACGGAAGCGTCTCCTGCTTGTCACCTCCTCCTTCGAAGAGGTACTGCCGGTCGACTCGTCCGACGAGTTTGAGTTCCAGTCCGACGACTGGTCAGTGGGGTCTTCCTCGTCGTCGGTGAACGGACGACGATGCTCTGCCTGCGCCCGCGCCTGCGCTCGCGCCCTCGCCCGGGACCTTGCTTCCTTCCTTGCCTCCTTCCTTGTCGCCGCCGCGTCGTCCGCCGCCTCCAGCCGTGCCCACTTGGCTTCGGAGTCCTCCTCGTCCTCCTAGTCGTCGAGGCCAATGACGCCTCCCTCCTCCTCGACCTCACTCAGCGGGGAGCTAGGGTTGCTGGGCGTTGCAGCCCTATCCCACCAATGTCGCCATCCTGGCGGCTTTCCCTTTCTTTCCGTGTCCGACGGCAACGACAAGTTGCTCATGGTGGCTAGCCGGTGTTGGAGAAGAAGAAGAAGAATGGCAGCCGGTCGGACGTGAATTACAACAGGTGCAGGGGTTATATTCAGCGGAGATTAATGGCGGCGCGTATAAGGAAAAGGCCTGCGGTTGCTCTTCCGCGGCGGTTCGGCGCTCCATTCCGGCGGTTGGCGGGCTGATCGGCGCGGTTGCCACTCCGGCGGTTGACCTGCCCGACAGTTGTTGTGCTTTAATTCGTGCCGATAGAGCCAGGGTCGCTGCCAGGTAGACCCGTGGGGGAAGCGAGCGACCGCTCGGCGCGACCACGCAGCGTCTGTGGAGACGCAAACATTACGCATATTTGCGCCGTGTTTACGTCGCTGCAGATGGCCCAGACATGAGCCCCGCTGGAGCAGGGTACATGCGTATTTCCTGTCCACGCCGTCGCCTCGTTGGAGATTCCCTTAATTCTTTGTGCACACGATGGCACCCTGAAGCATTAGCGGACGCAGCGGGGTGGCCGGGGGGCCATGGCCCACCCAGAATTCTGCCGGCCCGATTAATATGTCATGAAAAAAAGCCCGATTCGACGATTCCTGGAGAAAGCATCGTGGGTCGAGCGGTCGAGGCAACGACCAGCGAGGGCGAGGACCGTCGCGATTCTCCAATCCCCAAGCCCACGCGGCCACGCCCAGACCGCCGCCGCCCGCCGCTCAGGCCCCGGCGCCGCCGCTGCCCGCTGGCCCCGCCCGCCCTCGACTCTGCCCATCCCGGCGCTCGCTCGCCCCGCCCGCTCGCACTGCCGCAGTCTGCAGAGACCACCGTCCGCCGGCTATCGGTCGCCGGCCACCGCTCTGAACGTCGAGCGCCGCCCGCCCCTGATGACGTATCAAGCATGGATTTGTTAAGACTTGAACCCCAACTTGAGTTCTTTATTGATGACATGAGAAACGATGATAGATTCAAATGTGTCAATCATCTTGGTGAGCTCTCTATTAAGCTTGTTGAAACAAAAAGGCATGTTGTTTATGATTTAGTTTACATGCTTCTCAAATTGATATTGCTTCTACCGGTGGCGACGGCGAATGTTGAAAGAGTATTTTCCGCAATGACTCTAGTGAAAAACAAGTTGAGAAATAGTATGGGTGATGACCTATTGAACCATTACTTAGTGACATTTATCGAGCGAGGGGTGTTCATTCATGTAAGTGATGATACCATTGTTGAAACTTTGAAGAAATGATGTAAGTTTCTAATTATGCTATATTCTATCATGTAAGACCCTTGTAATGTTTTGAACTATTTGTATTGTTATCGTGCACATTTGATATATGTGTTGAACTCCAATGCAATGAATTTGTCTTGTATATTGTTCATTACTTCATTATGCAGAGGTTTTTCACATATTAGGGGGTGCGCAAATTTTTTTTTGAGGTGTGCCCCCCTTCAATTCTTTTCTGCATCCACCACTGCCCTGAAGGAGGCAGGCTAGCTAAAGCTAGCAAGAGGAAGTGCATGCGTTGTGGTGGTTGTGGTCGCATACAAAGGATCTGCAAAGAGTCTGTTGTGTTGACCCAGCATTTGGAGAAGAAGCATATGGAGAACCAGATCAGGAACCTGGACCTGTGTGTAGTCGCTAGTTCTGCAAGGCATGACTATGTTCGTTCTTCTCACTGTCCTTTGCGCATGTAGTACGTTTGAGAAAATCACCATGATCTAAAAATGCGGATGCTTCTACAATGGGATCAGCTTCTCTTTTTTTTTTTTAATAACAGCAGGAGAGCTACTGTGTTCATTGCATTAGAAGAAAAAGGTATAGAAACCAAAAACTGCTCAGTTATTGAAGGAAAAACGAGCGAAAACATTTACATCAACAAAAGCACCGCTAGACATAAAGGACGCCAGGAAGGCTAGGAAAAGCACACCACCGGAGTAAGCAGTGTCACCGAACATCATCCATCGTGCTTACGATGGGACGGCTTCGACTTCATTGCAACAACACCAAGGTCACTCCAATCAAGTCGCATCGATCACATTTGCCACGAGCTTGTTCGCCGACTTCAACAACACCAGGAAAGAAGACATAACCGAAGGGAGGCGGCATGTGCCGCTCCGGTATTGAGAGGGCGGAAAACATGACTCGTTTGACGCTGTCTGCATGTCGAGAGTGCTCTTGCTATCGCCACCACGGGGCAACCCCACGATCACCACAGACTCCAAGAACGTCCGCCATTTGATAGTGCCATACCAACCGCTTGACCGCAGTCCAGGTGCTCCCATCAGCACTAAGTCTCCAAAACGATGCTTCCAACGAAGTCGCGACATCGAGGATGCCGCCATCGCCAATCCGACAAGCGGATTTAGGTTTTCACCCAAAGACAAGAACCAAGAGTGGGAGAGGTGCACGATCTCCTCAGTGACGCCTTCAACAAGGAGAACGACACCCAACAGTGACGTCGTCACCAGCACCGACGAAAGTTGAGCAAGATTTTCATCCGGAGAATTGCGCACCTCACCGGAACCTGAGTTCCTGGCACACCTCAGTAACACCCGACCGTTCCACATACCTCGCCGGAGCACCATCAAAAGACGCCTTCATGACCAGCACCTCCGCTGGCAACCAAGAGCCTGTGTGCACCGCACCTACTTCCAGCCGTCAACCAGGCAGCCTGTAAACTGCCTCCGCCGCCAGGGCCCCAGATCTGGAGCAAGGACCGCTTGGTCATCCGCTCGAAAAGGAGCCCGCCCTTCGCCCTAGCCAGCAAGGAAAAAACGCCGCCCCACCATGACTGGAAGCAGCCGGAGCAGTGCATCGCGCCACCACGGAAAGGCCGCGGCCTAGGCTGCCCAGATCCGGCCCAATCGGGCCCGCACGGCCAGGCACAGAGCAGCACGCCAGAGCACCGCCCTCCATCGCCCCGCCTGGACCGCCGCGCCCCGTCCCACATCCGCACAGAAGCCCGCTTGGGCGAGGCTGTTCACACCCGCGTCGACGCTGTCCGCGCCGAGCAGCAGCCTCACTTCGCCGGCCGCAGCCACCGCAGCCTGGGGCCACCGCCCTGGCGCCCAACCGCTCTGACGCCCGCGTGAGCGCGGCCGGCCTCGCCGCACCAACGGCCGCTTGCCCACGGTCGGCCTCGCCCGCACCGACGCCCGTTTGGGCGTGGTCGGCCTCACCCGCACCAACCAACGCCCGCTTGGGTTTGGCCGGCGTCAACGAAGGAAGGAGCTTGCACCGTCGCTACAGGGAGAAGACCCGCCGCCACCAGCCACCGCACGGGCTTTTCCCGTTGGCATCCACCAGCGGCGGCGGGGGAGGACCCAGGGGGAGGGGGCGGCTAGGTGGTGCTGATCTGGGGCTCCGCCCGAGCCACTCCAGGAGGAGCGACGCGGGGGCTCGTGGGAAATTCTCTTGATAGCCCAGCAATGAACACCGGAGGCATGGCAGTAAATGTGCAAGCTAGCCCGAAAAAAAAACACTCGCAACAAGAAGAAATTGTGCCTTTGAGTTGTAGATCGATTTACTTTTCGTCATGTGAAACTGTAGTGCGTGTCAAAAATGTGATCTACGGAGTATATATGTATTATTTGTGAAATTATGAACACTTGACGTACTTCTAATTCGTGATCTTTTGTCTTGATAAATGAAAATTATGTTTCTAGATGCTGTCCAAAAGTGAGATATATTAGCACATATCATGCCAAATTTCATTATACATCATGTCAAAATCCAGCGCTTGTCCAGTTCATCCGCTACCGCCCCACCCCACTCTCTCGAACGGTAGAAGTGATGACTAAGGGAAAGTACAACGTGGGCGCTGAGGCAGCGACGCTAGGATCAGAATCACGATGTTTCGGCAGTTAATTTTTTAATTCTTCGCACTTCCATGATTTTCTCGAAATAGACTTTTGCCCCACTTTATAAATAAAGTCGCCACGGCCGAACCGATACAAGGTGGTGAGGAGAATCTCTAACAAAGCAGATCAAGAGAATAAACAAAAAAAAAAGAACACGAAAACCAAAACTTGCGAAGACATTGAAAACGGCCTGAGTTACAACGGAGCTCCACAACGACGCCCCCAAATTGGTAACGACGCATTATGGCGCCGCCATCGAGACCGCAAGGTATAGTTTATCACCCGGATCCGTCACGCGGGGAGAATACCCACAACGATGCCCCCAAGAGGGTTACAACACCCTCAAGCATTGCCGTCGCTGGCGCCGAGCTTTCGTCCGGAAGCATCCTCACACCACGCCCGGAGAACTTAGCCGCCCGCAGCCCACGAGGTAGGTTTCCGAAACAAGATCTGGGAGCTACCAAAGCCGAAGTGCCGCTAACCCCAGGAACCCCCATCGTCCACTCCACTCCATCCCCATGAACGAAGAGTGAGACTACCACCACCGCAACGTTGCCCGCCGTAAAGTCAACCGTGCAGTCTGCCTTCCGGGGCCGCCGCCCAGGCATCCCACGAGCTCGAGCCCATGGCATAGCCAACACGCGGCAACGTTGGACAGGGCATGCCAACACCATAGCTAATAGTCATCAGGGCCAACGCTAGCTAGGAAAGGGGATCCGCCCTCCGGCACACAAGGTGCCCGCCGTCCGGACGCAGTAGCACTACCAATTAGGCCTTTATCAGTCCCGGCCGCCTGCCAGGCCCAGATCTGGCCCCACTAGACTTGCTGCCGCGCTGCTACGCCCACGTCGCCGATGCCATCCAACTGCAGCTCTGTGCCGATCCAAACCATGCCGTCACCGACCAGACCACCATGTGTTAGGTAGATGCCAAGAGCGGGGTCACCGCAACCTCACTCCTCGCAAGACGGCCCCGATCGAGACCGCACACTGCCACAAAGGAGCACCCCCACCACAATGCCCGTGGACATAGCTGCATCGTAACCGATGCCACCACGCTGTCGATCAAGCCCACCACTTTGTTGGCATCCAAGAAGTCACCTTTGAACACCGGCAAGAACATCCAGAGACCCGCCCGAGCAAGATAGGGGACGGACGCAGAGCTACCCAGGCCGCTAGATCTGGGCCCACCTGGCCCAGATCTAGATCCAACTACAGTGCAGCCAGGAGAGTGATCCGCCAGCGGTGGCCCTGCCCATACCCGCATGGCATGGGACAGGCCCCGCAAGGCCTAGATCGGGACCCAACTGGACACGCCTGCATCGTGCCGCCAGCTTGCCCCTTGAGACGCCACGCTCTGCCGCCTGCCTTGGCCTCACGCTACGCCGCCACCGCTTTTTCCTAGAACCACCGCCGCCATGCCTTACCGCCCCGCCGCTGGACCGAGTCCCCGACACCCCGAAGAGCACCGCCGCCAGCCGTGTCTGCCCCGCGCAGAGCCTCGTACGCGCGGGTGAGGAAGAGCCCGCCGCCACCGGCAACGCGCGGGCTTTGCCCGGCGGCGCTCGCCGGCGATGGCGGGGAGGAGAGGAGGATGGAGGGTGGGGGCGCGGAGGGAGCTAGGGTTCGCTCCGGTCGCCTGCGGGGAGCGACCTGGGGCAAAGCGTTTTTTTCGCACCGCACTTCCATGACTTACAGCTCCATTCTTCGCCATCTCTACCACTTCCATGCAATCTGAATATAGACTAATTCTATTCCATCCGATAGATTGAGCAAGTTTGAGGCCTTACTTCATTGCATGTTCGTTTGCTGATAGCACATCAAACGCATAATCTGTTAGAATATGTAACCGTATACAATTTTTATACGTATAGAACTCTTGTAACATACTTTATACGCCTATATAATGAGAAGATCCCTACCCGGCGAGGTACGTCGGGATGGCCTATCGAGTACTCCTTTGATTCTTTCATGCTATCAGACACCACACCCTGACATAGGGTTTTGCCACACTGCCTTCCGCTTCCGCTCTTCGCCGCCGCCGCACCTCACCGGCAATGGCTTTCGTGTCCGCCGTCAACTCCACGGCCATGGCATCGTCTTCCTCTTCGGGGCTCTCCATCCCACCTGCTCCCACCCCCGTGCTGCCCTCTACCTCGACCTTGGGCGCCGATCTGGCGGGCAGCTTCCGCTCTCTAGGTTTGGCATGACGCTACCCGCGATCCTCCCTGGCACCTTGTCCGCAGCCGCCACAGATGTTGCCTCGTCGCTCCCGTCCACCATGGGCGCCATCTTCACCGACGCGCCGATCTACACCGACGCCATCGCTGCATCCATGCGCCAGCAGTCCATGTTCGCATTCACGGCTGGCTACCCAGCGTTCTCTCCACATGGCACTTATCCGCTGGCACTAGGGTTTCAGCCCCAACAGCTGCCACAGGCACCATAGATGTCCTACATCAGTTCACCTCCATATGGTGCTGCCTCTTCAAGATTTCTCCCAAATCAGCAACAAACGCAATACGACGTCGGCTTCTTCCCTCCTCAAGGACTCCCAAGCATTGTCACCATCGCCCCGGCCATTACCATCAAGCTGACCAGCGACAATAACTTGTTTTGGTGTGCCCAAGTCGGTCCTCTCCTCCGCAGTCATATCTCATGGGATACGTTGATGGATCCTTCACTTGCCCCAACCCACACATTGTTGTCAGTCATGCTAGCAGTATCCATCCGCAGCCAAACCTGGCGCATCAGCGCTGGACTCAGCAGGACCAGGCTATCCTTTCGGGCTTCATATCATCGATGACTGAAAGCGTCCTCGACATGATCATGTTTGCGGCCACCTCTCATGAAGTCTGGGAGACTCTTGCTAGTGCTTTCGCCTCCACATCTCATGTCGGCTCCTCGGCCATCCGACAGGAGATGGCTGACTTGAAGAAGGAGAACAAGACCATCAATGCTTATTTTCATCAGATGATGACATTCGTGAACTCGTTGACAAGTATCGGGATGCCTCTTCGTGACAACGAGTTTATCGGCACCATCCTCGCCAGTAATGAGTATGACGCTCTATTCTAGGTGGTCAATGCTCCCACTACTCCGATGCCGATTAGTGATCTCTATTCCTAGATCCTGGCCACTGAGTAGCGCAAACTAGCGCAACGCCGCACTCAAGGAGGCAGCATCCACATCTGGGCACGGGCAGCCCGTCCCGGACGGCCCGGCCCAAAAATCCCGGCCCGGGCCGGGTCGAGCTTGCACTTCGGGCCGGGCTCGGGCCTGAAATCTGAGCCCGAACATCGGGCCGGGCCGGGCTTTCATTTTCGTGCATTTTAGCCTGTTCGGGCCGGGCTTTTTGCTCGTTCGGGCCGGGTTCGGGCTTAAATTACAGGCCCAACGGTCGGGTCGGGCCAGGCCGGGCTCGTGCCTGAATTTTTACCCACGGGCTTTTTTAAGCCCGGCCCGGCCCAAACTTTGCCCAGGTGTAGCGGCATCCACTAGCTAGTTGCCTTTGGGGGCTGCACGCGGTGGACCTCGCCCCTCAGATCCATCACCTAGGCCGACACTTCCACCAACCGCAATAAAACCTACTGGTGGGCGGGCGGGTGTTGTTTGTCAGCTATGCGGAGTTCCCCACCACACAGCATCCAGGTGCTATAAGAGGTTTAACCGTGATTTTCTTGGCATTGGCAATGATGGGACTAACACTGAGAAGAAACTCTCTATGGCGATGGCTGCCTCTGATGGGTCTTCTAGTACTCCTTGGACCGTAGACCCGACATTGTATGTGGATTCCGACGCCATGCACCACATTACTCATGATCTCGAGAAGCTCACCACTCGTGAGCCCTACCACGGCAGAGACCAGGTTCATACATCTAATGGATCAGGTATGCACATTCATAATATTGGTCATGTTGTTTTATCTACTCCGTCTTCTCAGTCTCTAGCTCTTAATCGTGTCCTTCATGTTCCTAATACCACTCGTAACTTGTTATCTATGAGTAAACTTTGCCATGATAATAATGTGTTCATTGAACTTCATCCTCATGATCTTTTTGTTAAGGACCGGGACAGGAGGGAACCCATTCTTAGAGGTCGTTGCAGTGGAGGTCTAGGACATCCAACACTTCAGATTGTTCAGCATGTTTTTCGTAGTCATGAGTTACCATCCCTGCATGAGTCCTATAAAATTGTGTCAGTTTGTGATTCTTGTCAACAAGGAAAGAATCATCAGCTACCCTTCTTCTTGTCTACTCATGTAACAAAATTTCTATTGGAGATTATCTATTCTGATGTGTGGGGTCCTGCCCACACATCTGTTAGCAGACATCGTTTTTATGTGAGTTTTGTTGATGCTTATAGTCGTTTTACTTGGCTATAGCTTCTTAAACATAAATATTATGTCTACACTGGTAGAAAAAGGGGCTTTAGTCCCGGTTCGCAACTGTCATTAGTCGCGGTTGCGCAACCGGGACTAATGAAGCGCGACTAAAGGCACGTCCACGTGGCCGCCAGCAGTCTGTCGGGGCGGAGGACCTTTAGTCGCGGTTCTCCTGGCCAACCGCGACTAAAGGCCTCCGCAGGTTTAGGGTTTTAGCCCCCCCTAAATCTGGTTTCTTTTTAGTTTGTAATTGTTTTATTTCTTTTATATTTTATTTTGTGTTTTATTTTAATTTTGAAGAAGTTTCAGTACACATATTCTATGTTACTATATACATGCATATGAACGTACCATTTCAAACAAATTTGAAATTAGAACAAAGAAAATTCAAGAGTAATATACAATATATATTCAATATCGGATGACCATATACAATTTTGAACAAGTTTCCATACGTAATTTACTTCATCCACAGTTCTATGTCCTCGTAATAGTGTTGAGGAATTTGCGCGGTCGTTTCTGTGTCGTTAGGTGCAGCCACTGAAAGCTTTTCTTGTTCTGTATAGTCTGCCTCGCTCAACTATTCTTCCAACAGGCACTAAATATTATTAGTCATGCTTCCTTTTCTATATTGTCTACAGTACACAGTTAAAGGATCCGCCTAACAAGGAAATCCCTACTGAATAGTGACTGTATTGTTTATAGCTCTACATCAACTGAAATCCAGTAAGCAAATAAAGAAAACGAAATTAGGTGCTGTTGGCAACAACAACAACAACAAGGTACCATCAAGGGGTTAAAAAGGGAAGCATAATGTATGTTCAGTCATCAGAATAATATACTAAGCTCAATCCATGATTCACCCAACACCTTCTAGCAATGCAGCATGGCACGTCTTGAGGACGACTTAATTAATATCCAGAAAATACAGACATTTTGCTTCCTCCATCCTTTACTGTTCTCATGCAACTGAAATTTAGATGTAGCTCCGAAGCTTTGGGTTGTCCTTCTAAGGATCCAGTTTCTCATACCGGCCTTGTGAACTTTTTGCAGGTTCACTCATGAACACTGTGGTTCAACCACGACCATCAAATAACATAACTTTATATTTTTCATAATAGCATGCTTATTCTCTTGCATTTTGTTTATTGATATATGCTACAACATTTTGGGCATTTACCTATATTTTCTTCCAGCTATCTCAGGCACCTCAACAATGGACTTGCGGCGTTCTGCTCTGTTCGTTGCCCTGTCCTTCCTCCTTCTTCACGGTGCGCAACAAGGAGCTGCCGCCACTAGCTCCGGCGATGCTAACGAGCAGTGGGGCTACGTGCCGGTACGACAGCAGAGTACGTACCAAAGTGCCCTCTTGCTTATGCCTCAACAAACTCTTTCGATGTTTTATGCATTTTTTGTGTGCACAAGTCTAACTCTGAACTTTGGCGCAGAGGCCCACGTGTTTTGGTGGTTTTACAAGAGCCCGCAAAGGGTCTCGTCGCTGGTGAAGCCATGGCCGACCATCCTGTGGCTGCAGGGTGGCCCGGTACGTTTCTGCTATATTTTATCACTCCTAAGTCTTTTCTTATTTGAAGCAACATACACTCCGATTTCATTAATAGAAACTGCATCACCACAAGATCCTAGTTTAACATGATTTAAAAAGAACAGAAAAGTAAACTAACAGGGAGTCCTCTCCTTCTCAGCCTAGCCCTTGGATCCATCCTGGAAGGTTATCATTTTCCAAATACATCACAACACCACCGCAAAATCTATGATCATCATTTTCTTCTTCCGCCCTGAAAACTGGACCAACCATATGTTGAAACAGTCATCTACACTTCTGAAACCGCAAGTACTGAAGTACAACTATCAGTATTACAAATATATTTGGCCAGCGGGAAGCAGAAGAAATGATCAATAGATTTGTCATCACCACACAATAAACATTTTTCCTCACACATACCCCCAATGTGTAATAACACATCTCTAGTCAGGATGCTTTTGAAGCACCATCGTAACAGAAAATATTGATTCACACACTCAGTTTCACTCCCCATAGGAAGAAAAAGAAGAATGTTAAAACAGTCATCTTTTAGCGCTAAGTAGCCCACCTTGGGTCCACCTGGCTCCCCCTTCTGGCTTCCTTCGTCATCTGGAAAAATAGGATTTTTGGTATAATTTCCTTCCACAGTTGATCTTCCGAAATATTGCATTCTGACTGTGCTTTTTCCAGCAGAATCCTGGCTCCGGTGCTTGATCCTCCAATAATGATGAAACATGCAAAATAGATGAAATAACATAAGTATTGTATCCAAATATGAAATATATCAATGAATAACAGCAAATTATGATATAAAATAGTGATGCAAATTGGACGTATCAATACTCCAATGCAAATTGTCTATTTTTGTGCATAAACTTTGGGGAACTTCCTCATATTATTTAGAGGAATCTTCTTGATCTTATCATAATATCTATCTATCTTTTGGTATCTTCTTTGTGGTTCATTTGGTTGCTTGCTTCATTTTTTGAAGCTTCTTGACTTTGTTATCTTTTTGAAATCTTTGATCCTCTCTATAGTGTTATTCCTTCCGAATATTCGTCATTGGATACATGCATTTGATTCCACTCAAATTATGAGAAATGCACACGGTATGGAGGAACTCTCACTATATTGGTCTTCTAAAATTTTCACTCATTTCGGCAATTGGTGCCAATGGGGGAGAAGTTTGGAGGGTTTGAGGGAATTTGGTTATGTCTTTGCTTTGTGATTAAGCATGTGCCTTTCTTGCATTGCATCTTATTGGTTTGCGTAGTTGAATATTTAGAGAAAACTCCACTAGGATTTGAATGCCAATGTATGCCATGAAATTCAAGTTTATTCACACATGCATATATTATGGGGGAGTTTGCTCTATATATTCAACTTGTTTGATACTTACATTTCTTATATAAACCCTCTCAAAGAGATTATCATCAATTACCAAAATGGGGGAGATTGAAAGTGCATGGAGCCCCCATGTGTGGTTTTGGTAATTAATGACAATCCCTATGGACTAATGTTTACATTGAGTTATATTTGTAGGACTTGTCCATAGGCAATGGTTGAACCATATATTGGATTCAAGATTGCAATAAGAAGCGAATTGTAGTGACCCAGGATAATATCCCTATTAGATTTGTTTGCGTTTTTTTTTGTGCATAATCATGGCATCAATCCCCTTGCATGTTTTAATAAAAGCTCTTAAGAAAATTATTTTTATTAAAATCCTTCTTCCTTATATTATTTTCAATAATAATAAAACCAAAATATTACTATTTTGGATATGCTCAAAAATCTAATTTGAAATCTTGTTTAATTAATTTAGTTCCAAAACTTGTTTGAACCTGGTTGGAATTTGTTTCCAAACCCCTTTCTCTATTCCTCATCTAAATTCAAAATAGAAAAAAAATGGTTTGTTTTGTTAGAAAAGAGAGAGCAGCTCGCAGCCCATTTGGGCACAGAACCTTTCCTTGCCCGTGGTTGTGGTATTCTTCCGCACAAGCACGAGAGGCTCGTGCTCTCTACCATGACAGAGCGCCTCCTCTCAACTGCCCCAGCCACCTTCTTTCCTCTCTGTTAAATCCTTCCCTCTCCACAGAAACCCTAGCCTCTCTCCTTTCTCTCCGCCGCCGCTGCGAACGACGTCCACGACCTGACGCTGCTCGAGCTTCCCTGCAGCGTAAGACCCTCCCCGTTGACCCTGGCTCCGTCGTGCCGCTATCCTCGTCTCCCTTCTTGGCTAGGACCTCACCTTCGTTTCCTCTTCGTGCAGGCCGCGTCTGCAGCCAACCCGGCGTCTCCCGCGCGTGTGCGTTTCGCCAGCGTCTTGCCGCTATCTGGCCGCGCGTCCTTTTTCCTGGCCGACAGCTTCAGCACTACCTCCACTCCATCGTGCCACCAAGCAGCAGAGCTGCAGCTCACCAATCAGCGCAGCAACCTTATGTGTCAGTGCCCCAGCGGAGTGCATCAGCAACGACTGACCTTGTTTCGATCTGCAGCAGCCAAATTTCCTTTCTTTCTGTGCCGTTTTCATTTCCGCCCGCGTGGTGCTCGACCTTAGAGCATCTCCACTCGTCCCCCTGAACAGGCCCCCGGCGAGCTATTTTTACATCTGGACGGCGAAAAATGTCCCAGCCACGCCCCCGGTTCCTCGTTTTTCCCCGGATTTGGGCTTTCATCCATCCGGCGAGCCCACGCCACCCCGGCCTACCGGGGAGCGCTCGGGGACTCCAGACGAAGCGAAAGCGCGCGAAACGGCGAGAAATCTCTCCCGCGCTTTCGTTTCATCTTCGCCGCGGAGGTGGCCCCCGACCGGTCAGCGACACGCGCATCGTCTTCCGCGCACGCATCGTCTTCCGCGCGCAGTAAAGGCTGCCGCCGGTCAGCTCGTCGCGGACGCGTCGCATTCCACGCGGCATTAATCCCCCGCGCCAGCCGCGCCTATATAGGCCGCTCCGCTTGCCGCGACGCGTACCCCTGCTCTCATGTCCCTCCACTCTCCGTCCACATTCCCGATGGCGTTCTCCGATGACGACGGCGCAGCCAACAATGGCTTCCCCCGCCGCTCGCTCCACGCGTGGGAGGGGCACCTCCTCCACCAGGCGGGGTACCCTTGCCCGCCGGACACGAGGCCTCCCGGCGGCGGGTGGCGGCTAAGTCGTGGTGGCGTACCAATCCCGCCGCCGCCTCGGGGTCACGCCCTCGACGTCGCCATCGAGGAGGCGAGGATGACCATGACGGACGAGGAGCGCGCCGACCCGCGCCACCACCCCGACAACTACACGCGGTGGAACTCCTACTTCCTCCGGCGGTGGGAGCGGGAGCTGGCGGCCTACGACGGCCCGCCGCCTCCGCCTCCGCGCAACAACACCGCGGGCCGCCGATGGTGGTGGAGGGCGCCGGAAAGGACGCTGGCGAACGTCCTCGCGCACATCGAGGGCGGGAACTTCCCAGTGCTCACGATGCCCCCTGCATCGAGGGCATCGGCGAGCCGCCGCCGGGGAAACGTCTGGCAGCCACGGCGCATGGCTGCCAGCTCGTCGTCTTCCGGATCGGCGCCGAGGCCATCCTTGGCGCCGGTGAAGAAGGAGGCGACGTCTCCGTCGACGCCGGCGCGCGTCAAGAAGGAGCCGGCGTCTCCGCCGTCAACCAGAGGGCGCAGCAGCGGCGCCCTCGTCATCCGCGACCAACCCTCTTCCCCGCAGCGTGGGCGGAAGAGGAAGGCGGCGAAGAAGGAGGACGCCGCGGCCGCCACCAACGCCGCCGCAAACAGACTCGCCGAGGAGGAGGCGAAGCGCGCGGAGGACGCCGCCGTGGCGGAGGCGATCGCCAGGTCGCTCAAGGACCTGGTGCCCGCCGACAACGCCCTCCCCGAGGACGCCGCCCTCGAGTGGTCGAGGCGCGACTGGGAGCGCGAGGAGGCGGAGCGGCAGCGGTGGCTGATGGACCTGGCCGTCGCACGCCAACTCGCCGCCCGCGCCGCCGCTCCAAGCGCCGCCGCCGACGACGTCGCGCGCTACCGCCGTCCTGCGACACCTCGCTCCGGCGTCGCCGTCCCCTTCGTCGACCTCGAGGCCTCGGACGACGAATGGTACAAGCCATCCCCGCCTCGCACCAGCGGCCGGTGGGGAGACGCCGGCCAGGGCAGCAACAGCCAGGCCGCGCCGCCGAAGGTCGACGACGACGGCTCCGACGATGACGGCGGCGACTACACGGTGTTCTACCGCCATTTCGGCATGTAGAGCGCCGTGTTTTAAAATTAGCAGTTGAATTCCCCTAGCCGAATTCGAAATATAGTCGAATTCGGGGCCTCTATGTATGAACTCCGCCCGTTATATAGTAAATATCATTAAATTTAGTCTATATTCGCCCGTTTTTAGCCGTAGTTTGTCAAGTTTCCGTTTTTCAAATTCGCATCGTCGTTTTCGCCTGGGCACGCGGCTGGGAAACTACTCCTCTCCACGCCAAATCTTCCTCCAATCCAGACGAAAATTTCACCGGATTTAGGCGTGGAGAGCGCCAACGAGTGGGGATGCTCTTATGTCCGACCGAGACAGGGCCTGTTAGGAGCATACCTCTGTTCCTCCAACGGTGTGCCTTGTTGTTTCCTCGCTGCATCGCTGGCCGACAGCAGCAGCTCGTCACGCCAGATTCCTTGGTTGCTAGCCACCTTCTCGTTTTGGAATCAATATCTACATGCAGCAGCAACAACGACCGACACACTGCTCTGTTTTCTGCTATGCACGTTAGCTATTTGACCAACTCCTTGTATCTTCCTGGCAAAGTACCTATCTAATCCTTTTTCTATCCATCAAGCTACTTGCCTGTCTGCTAAGCTCTGATACGTGTGTGCTTGACCATTGTATGCCCTGGCGTGGCTTTTCTCCATCTCCCCAGGTTCTCTGCATATCCAGGTTCAGCACAAGTTCGGGTGCACTCTTATTCAGTTAAAGTCGCAAGCACCTAACTTTGTTCAGATTTCAGAGGTCAACCCAGTTGTGCTGGTCTGGCACATGCACGACCCATCCCAAAAGTTCAGATACTGGGCAAGTTACGGAGGTGGCGTTTTGGCACACGCGTGCATATGCACCCATTATAGAAAATAATAAAAAAACAATTTTAAAAATGTCAAAAAAATCTGATATAAATTTTTTGGTATACATCGTGACATCCTATGTTCATTCACAAGTTTTCGTGGAAAAAAAACATTTTGTGTGGTGTGTACAAAAAAGACAAATAAATGTCATGTACGTAGTCGTGTTACAGCATCAAAATTTGTCTTTTTTACATGAGCCATAGAAAAATGTTTTTTTTTTTGAAAACTTGTGTACCAACATAAAATGTCTGGATGTACATGTAAAAATTTAGTTTAGAATTTTTTAACATTTAAAATGTGGATTCACATAATGGGAGCATATGCTCCTATGAGCCAAAGTGCGTTTCCCGGCAAGTTACTCCTTTTTCTTCATTTCATACAAATCCTCCTTGTCTCACCTGTCTTGACTCGGGCGTTCTTCTCAGGTGAAAACGTATCAGCAGATGTATCCCATTCAGTGTCCAGTCAGAGCTTTCCTTTTTTTTTTCGATAAAGGTCAGAGCTTTCCTGGACCGTGCATCTCCATGCCTGGCTTTTCTTTGGTGAGAAACATTCTGTGCCCATCTCTGTTTTCTGAACATGGCAGAAAATACTCATATCTTGTAAAATCAATATCTTCCAAACTATAACTCGAAATGAAAAGTGTTATATATGAAAGTTGCTCAGAAAAATGTGAAGAACATGAATATGCCATCCATTCTTGCTGTTGCATCATTCTTCATATAATTTCGTGCTAGTTTGCATTATCACCTAATAGATAACATATGGAACATGTGGGATGTTATATAAATGTTGCCCCGGTTCCATTTAATATTGAAGTAGCTCACCCCTGCCATGTTTTGCCATGCTAATCAACATTTAATATTGCCGGTAGAAAAATAACGCGAACCTAATAATTGTTTGCCCGGGTTCCGGTCCGCTTAATATGGATAAGTTGCATCGCATCATGTTTGCCATGCCATGCATACCATATCTTGAGCATGCCGATTCTTCTGTCGTAGTAGTAAGATTTGCATCCGATGTGTGTTCCAGCATTTGCTTCTTCCCGGATAGGATCACGAAGTGGTGCAGTGAGTTACGACAAGTTCTCCGGATGTTCCTCGGCAAGCTTTAACAGGCAAGCATCTCCTATACTACTGTCTCTGCAGGAGTCGCTCACCTATTTTATTTTTGCCTTCTCCCTTATGCTATCCTTGAGTTGCGTTCTCGTCACGTGTCCCATCCACATGTTACCTCAAGCAGCCCATATTGCCACCACCAATCACCAACCTCCTACAGCTGTTGTTTGGTTTCGGGTCTGCCTTGCGAGTCGCAGTGCGTGCTAGTGTTGTTTATATCGTGTTACCGTTATCGCTATCTTATCGGCTATCTGTTGGGGATCATGACACATGCTACATGGTTATATCTGTTGAGGGTATCATGGTTACTTGTTAATAGTTGTTAGCGGAGGCATCGGTGGGTCAGTTGCTCGTTTTATGACGGCTCACTTGTGTTTCCATGAAACCTAGGACCCCGAGTTCTTATTATCTGTTCCGAGACTGAGCGCTCTAACCACACGTGGGTATGTTTATTGGGTCTCCCCTCGACCACTGTCGGAATCTACAGCTTTGTCCAGTGGCCACAACTAGATTGCAATGTTTTACCATTTGTTGTTTGCGTGCATGCCAGCCTGTTACTTCTTTATCTTTGGGAAGCCCCTGGGTGCCTTGTATCCCTTGTTTCTGGTATGCACGTATAGGTCGCGGAGCCGCTACGAAGTGGTTTATCGCCCCAGTGTGTGTTTAAACCACCTAGTACGCTGGCGCAACAGCTAGGTCCGCTTCGGAGATTCGGCCAGACTTCGATACGGGTTCAACTTAGTTAGGTGGCTTCCTGGACATTGTTGTAGTGAAGGAGAGTGCGAGTCGTGATATCCACCTGTCACAAGTGGGTTGA
The DNA here is from genome assembly GCF_019359855.2 of Lolium perenne. Taxonomy (NCBI): domain Eukaryota; kingdom Viridiplantae; phylum Streptophyta; class Magnoliopsida; order Poales; family Poaceae; genus Lolium; species Lolium perenne. Next base: position 337,962,719 of record NC_067247.2, read on the forward strand.
TCGTGCGTGTGGGCACATTTGGGCACCCGTGCAGGTTCAAATCTTTTCGAAAAGTCGTGTCCGCGGTTATGGACGACTTGGAGCTGTATGACTCGACCATAGACAACTTACACCTGTTGTTTCAATACTAATAACTTCCATAGTAAGATAGAACAACTTAATTAATAACTGGTTAAAACTTGTCAACCGTGTGAGTGCCCTTGTAAGTACTTCCTTGCGAGGGGGGAACACATCGGCTGTGTTATGTTTGCAGAGTATAGAACTGTTAGTTTATGCGCTCTCTCATCTTCTTTGATTAGACGAATGTTGTAGAGTGTCTCTATAGGTTTTTAGTGCTTACGCGCTGCCGCTTAACCCCACCATATTGCCTATGACGTCCTCTTGCGTCCTCTAAGTCCCCTGCGTGCCACAAGTACAGAGGACGACTGGTTGACGAATGCTTATACGTCTTGAAGTCTTGTTAAGTACGAACCCGTACTTATTGCTGCTTCTACGGGACATAACCGGACAGGTATGAAGATATGTTCGATGAAGACGACGTTAGCAAGGTTACCCTTCCGGCTTGGCCTGGGCAGGGTAATGGACGCCACTTGGTTATCTTCAGGACTCTTAATCCAATTTGTATCTTGTCCGTACTCGGATGTATTTGAACTTCTATATGATTTGGATCTTTGTATTGTATATTTGTATCTTGACTCGTTAGAGTCGTTCTTGTAATATAAGTCCCCTTGTGGGCTCTGTCGTGACTTGTTGTAATGATTACTACTCGTGATTGATTCCACCCGCACCGCGTGCATGCTTCGGCGTGTACGAGGCGCTTGGTGGTGCGTCCCCTAAAATCGATATTGTGCGGATTTTGGCGGGAAAGCTTGGATCCACATGGTACCGATTTCGGGGCGTCACACAAATGAAGAAGATCAAGTGTCAATTATGTCTTTAAGATGAAGATGAAGTGAGCCCTCAAGTTTAACTTCAAGACATCAACGATGAATAATGAAGAAATGAAGTGCAAGTTCAAGATGAGCCAACTCGAAGAGAGATCATATGCTTGAAGCTTGCCATCCATATGGTGATCATGGATATGTAAATATGCGCCGAAGAAGAAGCTCTCCCATGGTTGAATATGGGGGAGCAATCCACAAGACTTCGTCAAGCAAACACAATCAAGAAAGGCGTTCCATCTTGTTGCGGTCAAGATCATCATCATCGAGCTCAAGAGGAACGCACAAGGTTAATGTTTGCTCTTGATAGGGTTCCTTTCTTACCGGTCTCATGGTGTACTTGGAGACTGGTTTATAGTTTAGTTGCCATACTATCAAGAGGGCTCTCGAGTGAGTAACTCGATCGTATCCTTCGGAGAGCTCAAACCCTTGCATCCTTGCATCATCTTTCTTGGTTGTTATTTGGATCTTATCCATGTCATGTTTTAGAGCTTGTGCTTTGATGCGTGTGGTTGACACGTCCGTTGGGAACCCCAAGAGGAAGGTGTGATGCGCACAGCGGCAAGTTTCCCTCAGTAAGAAACCAAGGTTTAATCGAACCAGTAGGAGTCAAGAAGCACGTTGAAGGTTGATGGCGGCGGGATGTAGTGCGGCGCAACACCAGAGATTCCGGCGCCAACGTGGAACCTGCACAACACAACCAAAGTACTTTGCCCCAACGAAACAGTGAGGTTGTCAATCTCACCGGCTTGCTGTAACAAAGGATTAACCGTATTGTGTGGAAGATGATTGTTTGCAGAAAATAGTAGAACAAGTATTGCAGTAGATTGTATTTCAGTATAGAGAATTGGACCGGGGTCCACAGTTCACTAGAGGTGTCTCTCCCATAAGATAAATAGCATGTTGGGTGAACAAATTACAGTTGGGCAATTGACAAATAAAGAGGGCATGACCATGCACATACATATTATGATGAGTATAGTGAGATTTAATTGGGCATTACGACAAAGTACATAGACCGCTATCCAGCATGCATCTATGCCTAAAAAGTCCACCTTCAGGTTACCATCCGAACCCCCTCCAGTATTAAGTTGCTAACAACAGACAATTGCATTAAGTATTGCGCGTAATGTAATCAGTGACTACATCCTTGAACATAGCACCAATGTTTTATCCCTAGTGGCAACAGCACATCCATAATCTTAGAGGTTTCTGTCACTCCCCCAGATTCACGGAGACATGAACCCATTATCGAGCATAAATACTCCCTCTTGGAGTTACAAGCATCTACTTGGCCAGAGCATCTACTAGTAACGGAGAGCATGCAAGATCATAAACAACACATAGACATAACTTTGATAATCAACATAACAAGTATTCTCTATTCATCGGATCCCAACAAACGCAACATATAGAATTACAGATAGATGATCTTGATCATGTAGGCAGCTCACAAGATCCGACAATTAAGCACAATGGGGAGAAGACAACCATCTAGCTACTGCTATGGACCCATAGTCCAGGGGTAGACTACTCACACATCACTCCGGAGGCGACCATGGCGGTGAAGAGTCCTCCGGGAGATGAATCCCCTCTCCGGCAGGGTGCCGGAGGCGATCTCCTGAATCCCCCGAGATGGGATTGGCGGCGGCGGCGTCTCAGTAAGGTTTTCCGTATCGTGGCTCTCGGTCCTGGGGGTTTCGCGACGGAGGCTTTAAGTAGGCGGAAGGGCAGGTCAGGAGGTGGCACGAGGGGCCCACACCATAGGGCCGCGCGGCTAGGGGCCAGGCTGCGCCGCCCTAGGGTGTCGCCACCTCGTGGCCCCACTTCGTCTCCTCTTCGGTCTTCTGGAAGCTTCGTGGCAAAATAGGACCCTGGGCGTTGATTTCGTCCAATTCCGAGAATATTTCGTTACTAAGATTTCTGAAACCAAAAACAGCGTAAAAACAAAGAATCGGCACTTCGGCATCTTGTTAATAGGTTAGTTCCAGAAAATGCACGAATATGACATAAAGTGTGCATAAAACATGTAGATAACATCAATAATGTGGCATGGAACATAAGAAATTATCGATACGTCGGAGACGTATCAGCATCCCCAAGCTTAGTTCTGCTCGTCCCGAGCAGGTAAAACGATAACACAGATAATTTCTGGAGTGACATGCCATCATAACCTTGATCATACTATTTGTAAAGCATATGTAGTGAATGCAGCGATCAAAACAATGTATATGACATGAGTAAACAAGTGAATCATATAGCAAGGACTTTTCATGAATAGTACTTCAAGACAAGCATCAATAAGTCTTGCATAAGAGTTAACTCATAAAGCAATAATTCAAAGTAAAGGTATTGAAGCAACACAAAGGAAGATTAAGTTTCAGTGGTTGCTTTCAACTTGTAACATGTATACCTTATGGATATTGTCAATATAGAGTAATATAATAAGTGCAATATGCAAATATGTAGGAATCAATGCACAGTTCACACAAGTGTTTGCTTCTTGAGGTGGAGAGAAATAGGTGAACTGACTCAACAATGAAAGTAAAAGAATGGTCCTCCATAGAGGAAAAGCATCGATTGCTATATTTGTGCTAGAGCTTTGATTTTGAAAACATGAAACAATTTTGTCAACGGTAGTAATAAAGCATATGTATCATGTAAATTATATCTTACAAGTTGCAAGCCTCATGCATAGTATACTAATAGTGCCCGCACCTTGTCCTAATTAGCTTGGACTACCGGATCATCACAATGCACATGTTTTAACCAAGTGTCACAAAGGGGTACCTCTATGCCGCCTGTACAAAGGTCTAAGGAGAAAGCTCGCATTGGATTTCTCGCTATTGATTATTCTCAACTTAGACATCCATACCGGGACAACATAGACAACAGATAATGGACTCCTCTTTTATGCATAAGCATGTAACAACAATTAATAATTTTCTCATATGAGATTGAGGATATATGTCCAAAACTGAAACTTCCACCATGGATCATGGCTTTAGTTAGCGGCCCAATGTTCTTCTCTAACAATATGCATGCTTAACCATAAGGTGGTAGATCTCTCTTACTTCAGACAAGACGAACATGCATAGCAACTCACATGATATTCAACAAAGAATAGTTGATGGCGTCCCCAGAAACATGGTTATCGCACAACAAGCAACTTAATAAGAGATAAAGTGCATAAGTACATATTCAATACCACAATAGTTTTTAAGCTATTTGTCCCATGAGCTATATATTGCAAAGGTGAATGATGGAATTTTAAAGGTAGCACTCAAGCAATTTACTTTGGAATGGCGGAAAATATCATGTAGTAGGTAGGTATGGTGGACACAAATGGCATAGTGGTTGGCTCAAGTATTTTGGATGCATGAGAGGTATTCCCTCTCGATACAAGGTTTAGGCTAGCAAGGCTATTTGAAACAAACACAAGGATGAACCGGTGCAGCAAAACTCACATAAAAGACATATTGAAAACATTATACGACTCTACACCGTCTTCCTTGTTGTTCAAACTCAATACTAGAAATTATCTAGACCTTAGAGAGACCAAATATGCAAACCAAATTTTAGCATGCTCTATGTATTTCTTCATTAATGGGTGCAAAGCATATGATGCAAGAGCTTAAACATGAGCACAACAATTGCCAAGTATCACATTACCCAAGACATTATAGCAATTTACTACATGTATCATTTTCCAATTCCAACCATATAACAATTTAACGAAGAAGAAACTTCGCCATGAATACTATGAGTAGAAACTAAGGACATACTTGTACATATGCTACAGCGGAGCGTGTATCTCTCCCATAAAGTGAATGCTAGGATCCATTTTATTCAAACAAAACAAAAAACAAAAACAAACCGACGCTCCAAGAAAAGCACATAAGATGTGATGGAATAAAAATATAGTTTCAGGGGAGGAACCTGATAATGTTGTCGATGAAGAAGGGGATGCCTTGGGCATCCCCAAGCTTAGACGCTTGAGTCTTCTTAGAATATGCAGGGGTGAACCACCGGGGCATCCCCAAGCTTAGAGCTTTCACTCTCCTTGATCATGTTGCATCATACTCCTCTCTTGATCCTTGAAAACTTCCTCCACACCAAATTTAGAACAACTCATTAGAGGGTTAGCGACAATAAAAATTAACATGTTCAGAGGTGACACAATCATTCTTAACACTTCTGGACATTGCATAAAGCTACTGGACATTAATGGATCAAAGAAATTCATCCAACATAGCAAAAGAGGCAATGCGAAATAAAAGGCAGAATCTGTCAAAACAGAACAGTTCGTATTGACGAATTTTATCGAGGCACCAGACTTGCTCAAATAAAAATGCTCAAATTGAATGAAAGTTGCGTACATATCTGAGGATCACTCACGTAAATTGGCATAATTTTCTGAGTTACCTACAGAGAAAACAGCCCAGATTCGTGACAGCAAAGCAATCTGTTTCTGCGCAGTAATCCAAATCTAGTATGAACTTTACTATCAACGACTTTACTTGGCACAACAAAACACTAAACTAAGATAAGGAGAGGTTGCTACAGTAGTAAACAACTTCCAAGACACAAAATAAAAACAAAGTACTGTAGGTAAAAACATGGGTTGTCTCCCATAAGCGTTTTTCTTTAACGCCTTTCAGCTAGGCGCAGAAAGTGTGTATCAAGTATTATCAAGAGACGAAGTGTCAACATCATAATTTGTTCTAATAATAGAATCAAAAGGTAACTTCATTCTCTTTCTAGGGAAGTGTTCCATACCTTTCTTGAGAGGAAATTGATATTTAATATTACCTTCCTTCATATCAATGATAGCACCAACGGTTCAAAGAAAAGGTCTTCCCAATATGATGGGACAAGATGCATTGCATTCAATATCCAAGACAAAAAATCAACGGGGACAAGGTTATTGTTAACGGTAATGCGAACATTATCAACTTTCCCCAAAGGTTTCTTTGTAGAATGATCAGCAAGATTAACATCCAAATAACAATTTTTCAGCGGTGGCAAGTCAAGCATATTATAAATTTTCTTAGGCATAACGGAAATACTTGCACCAAGATCACATAAAGCATTACAATCAAAATCTTTAACTTTCATCTTAATGATGGGCTCGCAACCATCCTCTAGCTTTCTAGGAATAGAGGCTTCGCGCTCTAGTTTCTCTTCTCTAGCTTTTATGAGAGCATTTGTAATATGTTGCGTGAAAGCCAAATTTATAGCACTAGCATTAGGACTTTTAGCAAGTTTTTGCAAGAACTTTATAACTTCAGAGATGTGGCAATAATCAAAATTCAAACCATTATAATCTAAAGCAATGGGATCATCATCCCCAATGTTGGAAAAAATTTCAGCAGTTTTATCACAGGGCAGGTTTCAAAGCAGTTTTAGCAATTTCAGTGGTTTCTCGCTTTGCATTAGAAGTGGAAACATTGCTAACACCAATTCTTTTATTATTAATAGTAGGAGGTGCAGCAACATGTGTAGCATTAGCATTACTAGTCGTGGTAATAGTCCAAACTTTAGCTACATTTTTCTCTTTAGCTAGTTTTTCATTTTCTTCTCTATCCCACCTAGCACGCAGTTCAGCCATCAATCTTATATTCTCATTAATTCTAACTTGGATGGCATTTGCTGTAGTAACAATTTTATTATGATGATTCTCATTAGGCATAACTTTCGATTTCAAAAGATCAACATCAACAAGACTATCGACTTTAGAAGCAAGTATATCAATTTTCCCAAGCTTTTCTTCAACAGATTTGTTAAAAGCAGTTTGTGTACTAATAAATTCTTTAAGCATGGCTTCAAGTCCAGGGGGTGTGTTCCTATTATTGTTTTAAGAATTCCCATATGAATTAGCATAACCGTTACCATTATTATAAGGATATGGCCTATAGTTATTACTAGAATTGTTCCGGTAAGCATTGTTGTTGAAATTATTATTTTTAATGAAGTTTACATCAACATGTTCTTCTTGTGCAACCAATGAAGCTAACGGAACATTATTAGGATCAACATTAGTCCTATCATTCACAAGCATAGACATAATAGCATCAATCTTATCACTCAAGGAAGAGGTTTCTTCGACAGAATTTACCTTCTTACCTTGTGGAGCTCTTTCCGTGTGCCATTCAGAGTAATTGATCATCATATTATCAAGAAGCTTTGTTGCTTCACCAAGAGTGATTGACATAAAGGTACCTCCAGCAGCTGAATCCAATAGGTTCCGCGAAGAAAAATTCAGTCCTGCATAAAAGGTTTGGATGATCATCCAAGTAGTCAGTCCATGGATTGGGCAATTTTTAACCAGAGATTTCATTCTTTCCCAAGCTTGAGCAACATGTTCAGTATCTAATTGTTTAAAATTCATTATGCTACTCCTCAAAGATATAATTTTAGCAGGGGGATAATATCTACCAATAAAAGCATCCTTGCATTTAGTCCATGAATCAATACTATTCTTAGGCAGAGATAGCAACCAATCTTTAGCTCTTCCTCTTAATGAGAAAGGGAACAATTTTAATTTTATAATGTCACCATCTACATCTTTATACTTTTGCATCTCACACAATTCAAGAAAATTATTAGGATGGGCAGCAGCATCATCACAACTAACACCAGAAAATTGCTCTCGCATAACAAGATTCAGTAAAGCAGGTTTAATTTCAAAGAATTCTGCTGTAGTAGCAGGTGGAGCAATAGGTGTGCATAAGAAATCATTATTATTTGTGGTTGTGAAGTCACACAACTTAGTATTTTCAGGGGTGGCCATTTTAGCAACAGTAAATAAAGCAAACTAGATAAAGTAAATGCAAGTAGCTAATTTTTTTGTGTTTTTGATATAGCAAACAAGATAGCAAATAAAGTAAATCTAGCAACTAATTTTTTTGTATTTTGATTTAGTGCAGCAAACAAAGTAGTAAATAAAACTAAGCAAGACAAAAACAAAGTAAAGAGATTGGGATGCGGAGACTCCCCTTGCAGCGTGTCTTGATCTCCCCGGCAACGGCGCCAGAAATTTGCTTGATGCGTGTGGTTGACACGTCCGTTGGGAACCCCAAGAGGAAGGTGTGATGCGCACAGCGGCAAGTTTCCCTCAGTAAGAAACCAAGGTTTAATCGAACCAGTAGGAGTCAAGAAGCACGTTGAAGGTTGATGGCGGCGGGATGTAGTGCGGCGCAACACCAGAGATTCCGGCGCCAACGTGGAACCTGCACAACACAACCAAAGTACTTTGCCCCAACGAAACAGTGAGGTTGTCAATCTCACCGGCTTGCTGTAACAAAGGATTAACCGTATTGTGTGGAAGATGATTGTTTGCAGAAAACAGTAGAACAAGTATTGCAGTAGATTGTATTTCAGTATAGAGAATTGGACCGGGGTCCACAGTTCACTAGAGGTGTCTCTCCCATAAGATAAATAGCATGTTGGGTGAACAAATTACAGTTGGGCAATTGACAAATAAAGAGGGCATGACCATGCACATACATATTATGATGAGTATAGTGAGATTTAATTGGGCATTACGACAAAGTACATAGACCGCTATCCAGCATGCATCTATGCCTAAAAAGTCCACCTTCAGGTTATCATCCGAACCCCCTCCAGTATTAAGTTGCTAACAACAGACAATTGCATTAAGTATTGCGCGTAATGTAATCAGTGACTACATCCATGAACATAGCACCAATGTTTTATCTCTAGTGGCAACAGCACATCCATAATCTTAGAGGTTTCTGTCACTCCCCCAGATTCACGGAGACATGAACCCACTATCGAGCATAAATACTCCCTCTTGGAGTTACAAGCATCTACTTGGCCAGAGCATCTACTAGTAACGGAGAGCATGCAAGATCATAAACAACACATAGACATAACTTTGATAATCAACATAACAAGTATTCTCTATTCATCGGATCCCAACAAACGCAACATATAGAATTACAGATAGATGATCTTGATCATGTTAGGCGGCTCACAAGATCCGACAATTAAGCACAATGGGGAGAAGACAACCATCTAGCTACTGCTATGGACCCATAGTCCAGGGGTAGACTACTCACACATCACTCCGGAGGCGACCATGGCGGTGAAGAGTCCTCCGGGAGATGAATCCCCTCTCCGGCAGGGTGCCGGAGGCGATCTCCTGAATCCCCCGAGATGGGATTGGCGGCGGCGGCGTCTCAGTAAGGTTTTCCGTATCGTGGCTCTCGGTCCTGGGGGTTTCGCGACGGAGGCTTTAAGTAGGCGGAAGGGCAGGTCAGGAGGCGGCACGAGGGGCCCACACCATAGGGCCGCGCGGCCAGGGGCCAAGCCGCGCCGCCCTAGGGTGTCGCCACCTCGTGGCCCCACTTCGTCTCCTCTTCGGTCTTCTGGAAGCTTCGTGGCAAAATAGGACCCTGGGCGTTGATTTCGTCCAATTCCGAGAATATTTCGTTACTAGGATTTCTGAAACCAAAAACAACAGAAAACAGCAACTGGCACTTCGGCATCTTGTTAATAGGTTAGTTCCAGAAAATGCACGAATATGACATAAAGTGTGCATAAAACATGTAGATAACATCAATAATGTGGCATGGAACATAAGAAATTATCGATACGTCGGAGACGTATCATGCTTATTCTCATTACAAGCTCTAGTTCATCAAGAATGGTTTTTGCACGGGCAACTTGTTGCATTTTCGAGGTTGTTGGTTTTACCAGTATGTCTTTTTTAGATAGGTCAAACCTTTCATCATTTATTTCTATCCTACCTTACCGGACTATGATGGTTCCCTGAATGATCTTGTAGAGCTTGTTACTAGCTTCGAAACGAGCCCAAGATCATCAAAATCGGAGTCCGGATGCAAAAGTTTTTCAAGTTTCCGTGAAGCAGTTTTTTGGCCAGAAGTTGGCCGGAAGTTCCGGTGGCCGGTACTTCCGCCCTACTTCCGGTGAACTTCCTGAAATGCTGATTCTGCACGCAGAAATCATACCGGGAGCATCCCTGGGGTGCCCTACTTCACCCGGAAGTTGGCCGGTACTACCGGGGGGCGGAAGTACCGCCCCAAATGACCGGAAGTTCCGGTTTTGACGAGTTTTGTGCATAACGGGCCGATTTATCTTGCCCTATTTAAGGGGGTCTTCTTCCCCAAAGTTTCCCATCCGTTGGAGCTCGTTTTGCCCCCATTGTTGACCTTCTTTGAGCTTGCTATCTCCCTCTCCCTCCCATGAATCTTGCATCTAAGATGAGATCTAGATCTACATCTTCACCAATCAAATCCCTATCTTTGTGAGGGGAATCCACTAGATCTAGATCTTGGAGAAATTTTGTGTTCCTCCTCCTTTTTGTTCTTTCTCACTTATTCCCCCAATAGCTTTTGTAGCTTTGTTGGAATTTGAGAGAGAAGTACTTGACCATGTTTGTGGTGTTCTTGCCATTGCATTTGGTGCATCGGTTTGAGTTCTCCACGGTGATTCGTGGAAGTGAAAGCAAGAAAGTTGTTACTCTTGGGTTCTTGGAACCCTAGACGGATTTGAGGCCTTTGTGGCGATATATTGGGAGCCTCCAATTAAGTTGTGGATGCGTGCCCCAAGCTTTGTGTAAGGCCCGGTTTCCGCCTCGAACGAAATCCCTTAGTGGAACCGTGACCTAGGCCTTTGTGGCGAGGGTCACCGGAGAATAAGGTGAGGCGCCTTCGTGGCGCTCGGTGTATGCTGTGAGTACCGCATCTTGGGGTGAGGCCTTTGTGGCGTTGGTGTGCATCGAGCAACCACACCTCAAGGTGAGGCCTCTTGTGGCGTTCGGGAGCACTAACCCACCGCACCTCTCCAACGGAGATTAGCACTCGCAAGAGTGTGAACTTCAGGATAAATCATCGTCTCCCGCGTGCCTCGGTTATCTCTATACCCGAGCTCTTTACTTATGCACTTTACTTTGTGATATCCATCATGCTTGAAGTTATATATCTTGCTATCACGTAGTTTCTTGTATTGCTTAGCATAAGTTGTTGGTGCACATAGGTGAATCATAGCATATAGGCTTTGGGCTTGACAAAGTAAACGCTAGTTTTATTCCGCATTTGTTAAGCTCATCTCGTAAAAGTTTTTAAACCACCTATTCACCCCCTTCTAGGCGACATCTGTGTCCTTTCACCATCAGCTTGCAATTTCCTCCTATTATCTGCTTTTCTTTAATTCTCTCCTTTCGAGAATTCTTCGGACGGGATCCTTTCCTTTTAATTCACTCCCTTTAATCCCGGCCCCACATACAGCGTTTAATTCTTGCGCTCCATGTTTGTTTTTCTGGTGCAAGTCAGCTTGTTGTAAGCAGAAAATTTAGGCATATAAACCGCTGGAAATCGGTATATGATAGCAAGGTGGGACTATTGACACAAATTGTCTGTGCCCTAGTGCCGAAATATTTTGACCAAGGAAGCCCACAACGGTGGGCGGTGGCCCTGTTTGGAGCAATGAATACATTCTTCCTTGCAACGCGAGGAAAGGGGATCATGCCCCGATTTCTTTCATCGCCTCCCACGAGCTTATACTCCTTTGTGAAATCCGTTGTTCCGAGAAGGCAATTCAGGACAGCCGTAGTTTTAGCAAACGTGCTTCCACCAATTTAGACAGTGTGCCAGGGCCATGGCGGGATAACCGGTGGGGAGGAGGAGGCGGGGAAAGGAGGGGCGCTGTCGGCAGGGGCTTGTACGACGGTGGTCATCAAGGGACTGCCCGGCGGCGGGGCGACTGCCTGCCTGGCTAGAGGGGAGCTGGTGGTGGCTGCCTGGCCGGGGGGGAGGAGGAGGCGGGGAAAGGAGGGGCGCTGTCGGCAGGGCTTGTACGACTTCGGTCATCAAGGGACTACCCGGCGGCGGGGCGGCTGCCTGACCGGAGGGGTGCTAGCGGTCGGTGAGGGCATGGCCGACATGTGTCGTTTTGGGCAGAGCAGTTCTCTGGTCACGGCTAGAGGAGCTTGCTCGGCTAGATAGAGGAGCCAAAAAGAAAAAAATGAAACGAACCGGTACTGTGGTAATTTTGATTTAATATCCAACATGCCTTCTTGTGAGTCCGTCGTATATGAAAAAATATATTTGGTGAATATCCAACATGTCTTCTTGTGATTATGCTTATGGGCCTGTGACCGGATGCTGGCCCTATAGAGCCCGGGTCCCTTAATTCGAAAAGTAAATCTCATGGGTCGTGGGCTAATCAGTTTTGGATTTGGGCCGTTCTGCAGAGATTAGGCCTCGATCTTTGCTTATCAGTTCAATTCTAATTAAGGTCAGTGTCAGAACACTGCTAGTTTCGTAAATATTTGAATCTTAATTTTTTTTTTGTGAAGTCTTAATTAGTTGGATTCCGGTGTACATACATAAGTTTCAAAAGAAAATCCACTCTACCAATTATGTACTCAATTTTCTTTATTTAGTACATATCAATTATCTTGATCTTGATTTGAGGAAACATTTTAGAGTATGAAAAATGACTAAATAAGGAATGCTTAATTATAGCAATAAATTTTGATTCAATTGGACAATTAATTTCTTTATTTTGAGGAACACTTTGATGGAATGTTAATTATGCAGATAATAATTTGATTGTTTATGATTTGGTGGGCGGCCTATATATAGGGCAGATGCCTCCGCCTCAGTGCACTATATATACTACTATCCTAGCCCTCATATTAAGATATATATCGACTATAAACTTTGCGCAATCGAAGCAACAAGCCATGGCCATGCAACATATACTGCTCCTCGTCTTCATAGCTTCCATCCTCCACGCCGCCTCATCCACCTCAAGCAACTCAACGATAGATGGTACGACTGTGACTGCGTACGACATCCTAGAGCAAAACAACTTGCCACGGGGTCTTCTCCCGCTTGGTGTGGAATCATACGTGCTCCACGAGGGTACTATAGAGGTGACACTTCCGGGCGAGTGCAACTTCTTTGTTCCGATCGGCGGCGACCAATACAAGTTTCGGTATGGAAGCAAGGTCGGCGGGGTAATTAAATCCGGATCCCTAACCCAAGTGTATGGCACTAGGTTTCAGGCGGTATCTGAGTGGCTTGGGTTCAACACGGTTGAGCGTGTCGGTGATCAGCTCACAATCCAGGCCCAGGCGTTGGCAAAGTCATTTCCGGCAAGCGCCTTTGCCAATAGCCCCAAGTGCAGCTAAGGGTCCAAACGACCAGCAGCAGAAAGCACACACTGTCTTTTGTTTGAGGTGCCTCATGCATGTGTGTTGCATGCAAGTTTTTTCTTATATTTTAATATCCAACATGTCTTGTTGTGAGTCTGTTGTATATGAATAAATATATTTGGTGAAAGATTAAGGCCGGGAGTATGCCAAGTAACTACTCTATCCTCTCACAAAATTGTTACTCGCTTTCGCCCATTTATTTGTTGCAGACAATGTACAATCAAGCATGCTGTTGAATAATTAGGTATAGGAGAAAGAAGGAGCAGTATATTATAGGAACGTGTTCGATGCTTCGTTAGGAAAGCGCAGGTCAAGAAACTCTACGCGACGCGTAGCCGTTAAAAAAAATGTGCGGGTGCTTTTTCGCGTCGCCTTTGTTCGCGGGGGATTTTTTTTCTTTTACATGACATGATTATGCAGATATTGTCTAAATTAGGTAATATACTTATTGTGATAAGATGATTTTCTTTTTTTCTTTTACATCACATGATTATGATTATGGGCCTGTGACCGGATGCTGGCCCTATAGAACCCCCTTACGCCTTAATTCGAAAGAGAAATCTCATGGGTTCGTGGGCTAATAAGTTTTGGATTTGGGCCTCGATCTTTGCTTATCGGTTGAGTACTAATTAAATTAAGGTCAGTATGCTAGTTCCCGCTACAAAACAGAGGCGAAGTTTCTTTCTGGCCGGAGACTGGAGTAGACGACAATGGGGTCGTGTAGCAGTGGGCAGTTGGCTTATGGGAGCTGAAAAGAGGCTGCCCCCGAGGCCCGAGCTGATGAAAAGAGAAAGCTGATTCCCTCCGTGAACTACCTCCTCCATTCCCCTTGCTAGCCGCTAGGGTTTGCACCGCGAGGCGCATCTCGCCGCTCCCACCTCCCACCTCGTTCCCCCGCCGCTCCCACCTCCCACCTCCTGTCCTTCGCATCGCCTTTGTTCGCGAGGGATCCGGCGGGGAGCAGATCGACGGCGGATCGGCTTGGCTGGAGAGTGGAGACTGATCGAGTCGTCCAGACCTCCGGCCCCGGCCTGGTCCGCACTGTCGCCTGCCGCTTTCTAGGTCATTAACATATTTATTTATGTCTGGGGCGGATTTCACACACACCTGCAGGCTGACGAGATTCATCCGTGTATTCTTGATTTGACTGCCAATTTTTTTTACAAACAGGATATTAATTTTGTGGAATTTGCGCTGTCGTTTCTGTGTCGTTAGGTGCAGCCACTGAAAGCTTTTCTTGTTCTGTATAGTCTGCCTCGCTCAACTATTCTTCCAACAGGCACTAAATATTATTAGTCATGCTTCCTTTTCTATATTGTCTACAGTACACAGTTAAAGGATCCGCCTAACAAGGAAATCCCTACTGAATAGTGACTGTATTGTTTATAGCTCTACATCAACTGAAATCCAGTAAGCAAATAAAGAAAACGAAATTAGGTGCTGTTGGCAACAACAACAACAAGGTACCATCAAGGGGTTAAAAAGGGAAGCATAATGTATGTTCAGTCATCAGAATAATATACTAAGCTCAATCCATGATTCACCCAACACCTTCTAGCAATGCAGCATGGCACGTCTTGAGGACGACTTAATTAATATCCAGAAAATACAGACATTTTGCTTCCTCCATCCTTTACTGTTCTCATGCAACTGAAATTTAGATGTAGCTCCGAAGCTTTGGGTTGTCCTTCTAAGGATCCAGTTTCTCATACCGGCCTTGTGAACTTTTTGCAGGTTCACTCATGAACACTGTGGTTCAACCACGACCATCAAATAACATAACTTTATATTTTTCATAATAGCATGCTTATTCTCTTGCATTTTGTTTATTGATATATGCTACAACATTTTGGGCATTTACCTATATTTTCTTCCAGCTATCTCAGGCACCTCAACAATGGACTTGCGGCGTTCTGCTCTGTTCGTTGCCATGTCCTTCCTCCTTCTTCACGGTGCGCAACAAGGAGCTGCCGCCACTAGCTCCGGCGATGCTAACGAGCAGTGGGGCTACGTGCCGGTACGACAGCAGAGTACGTACCAAAGTGCCCTCTTGCTTATGCCTCAACAAACTCTTTCGATGTTTTATGCATTTTTTGTGTGCACAAGTCTAACTCTGAACTTTGGCGCAGAGGCCCACGTGTTTTGGTGGTTTTACAAGAGCCCGCAAAGGGTCTCGTCGCTGGTGAAGCCATGGCCGACCATCCTGTGGCTGCAGGGTGGCCCGGTACGTTTCTGCTATATTTTATCACTCCTAAGTCTTTTCTTATTTGAAGCAACATACACTCCGATTTCATTAATAGAAACTGCATCACCACAAGATCCTAGTTTAACATGATTTAAAAAGAACAGAAAAGTAAACTAACAGGGAGTCCTCTCCTTCTCAGCCTAGCCCTTGGATCCATCCTGGAAGGTTATCATTTTCCAAATACATCACAACACCACCGCAAAATCTATGATCATCATTTTCTTCTTCCGCCCTGAAAACTGGACCAACCATATGTTGAAACAGTCATCTACACTTCTGAAACCGCAAGTACTGAAGTACAACTATCAGTATTACAAATATATTTGGCCAGCGGGAAGCAGAAGAAATGATCAATAGATTTGTCATCACCACACAATAAACATTTTTCCTCACACATACCCCCAATGTGTAATAACACATCTCTAGTCAGGATGCTTTTGAAGCACCATCGTAACAGAAAATATTGATTCACACACTCAGTTTCACTCCCCATAGGAAGAAAAAGAAGAATGTTAAAACAGTCATCTTTTAGCGCTAAGTAGCTCGCCATTTCTTTTCTTTGGTCGATAACAAAGTATTAATTAACATTATCTTCATCGTGTTCTTACAGGGAGGGTCAGCTGTCGGGCGTGGCAACTTCCTAGAGATCGGGCCACTAGACGCCAACCTGAAGCAACGCAACTCAACATGGCTGCAGAAGGCCGATCTCATCTTTGTGGTCAGTGAGTTGTTTCTTCATCACATACCATTCAAGGTCATTTGTGTTGGAAGTAACGAGTATGTTGGCATGCAGGATTTACCGGTGGGCGTTGGGTACAGCTACACGGAAGACCCGAGTGTAATCGCAACGACGGACTCGCAGGTGGCAGCAGATGCCATTGAGCTCGTAAGTGCGCTCACCAAGAAGATACCTACCCTGCAGAGCAGCCCGCTGTTCCTGGTCGGCGAGTCCTATGGTGGCAAGCTTGCTGCCATCATCGGTATCTCCATGTCAAGGGCCATCCACAGTGGCATTCTTCAGCTCACACTTGGCGGTGTTGTCCTCGGTGACAGCTGGATCTCGCCAGATAATTTTGCGGTGAGGAAATCATGTTTAGTTTCTTGGAGTCTCTTAATGGACAAGTCAGTTCCATTTTTTCTTGCAAAAAACTGTTCTCATCCAGTGCTTTGGTTCCATGCAGTTCTCGTATGCGCAGTTGCTGCACAGCATGTCAAGGTTAACTGACAATGCAGTAGCACCTGCCACTGAGTAAGAGTTTTCTACCTCTAATTTACCTTGATTTCCAAAGGCATGCGCATGTGAGCACTAATTTTATTCTTCTTCCCCAGAATGGCAGCAAAGCTAAAGGAGGAGATGGCATTAGGACAGTTTGCCACAGCTCGAAAGATTTGGATCGACTTACTTGATTTAATTGACTCGGAAACTGACAGCGTGGTAAGTGTTCAATAACCACCACTTTGTATGAAACACTGTGTAGATTACAGCTATTAAGTAGCAAATTCTTTTCATGATAAAGTGTTTCCCAGTACTCACCACAAATTGCTAAACCTGCATGACCTTTTTGCAGAATATGGAAAATTTGTTGCTTGAATCCAACATGAACTCGTTATTGGCTCAGTCAGCTCCCAACACCATCGACGATATCATGAATGGGGCCATTAAAAGAAAGCTCAAGATCATTCCCAAGGATCTCATGTGAGTGTCATCTCCTTCTATATATGTCAAAGTCTTAAGCCACTATATTGATATATTTCCTCTTGTCTATAAAACTGCCCTCCTTGAATTAATTTGATTTCAATTGAACTGCAGTTGGCAGCAGGTCTCAATTCCGGTCTACAAAGCGATGGCTAATACCTTTATGAAACCAGCAATCAATGAGGCAAAAATAATAATGACTCAACTTATGTAATTTCTTTGACTGTGATGTAATTTGTGGTGTCTGATACATTCCATTACGCAGGTTGATGAGCTGCTATCACAAGGTGTGGATGTGACTATATACAACGGACAGGTGGGCAGAAAATATTTCTCGTGACATTATCAGCGATTTTTACTTGGAATTCTAAGAGTGTCAGATTATATATCTTCTTTTTAGCTGGAATATCTACTATTCCAGTTTCTGGTACGGCCAGCAAAATCAGTTGTGGCTGAATCTTGTCCAAAATTAGGCACATCATCTGACCATACACATGGCCTTATCTTGCACCATGCATCGCTAGAGTAATCCGTTTCAAGTCCTTGTGCAATGAACAATGCTAAAATTGAAAAAGTTGAAACAATCAAAAAACTTAACCTCTCGGAACGTGGCACTTCATCTTGTCCAAAATCAGGCGCATCATCTGTCCATATACATGGCCTAATCTTGCACCATGCATTCGCTAGAGTAATCCGTTACAAGTCCTTGTGCAATGAACAATGCTAAAATTGAAAAGGTTGAAACAAGCAAAAAAACTTAATCTCTCGGAACGTGGCGCCATTGAGGGACCTATCTTGGTCAGTGTCCTGGACCACTAGCTTTGGAATAATAGAATCCATCTTTATGGTTACTCGTGTCATGCCCCATCTCTGTGCTGCACATACTTCGGAGAAAGGCTTCAGCTTGAGCGTGCAATGGGTCCTGTATATGTGCAATATGCCCAGATCCTGCACCTACTGCTTCTCCCATCATGTTCTATCTCCATTTTCCACCAGATAGGCTCTACAGTTTTGCACTTCAGGAACAGGTGCATCCATCCTCTTTTAGCCGCTGGCACATTGGGTAGATCGTGTTGATGTCAACACCATGTCACCATGCCTGTTGTTATACTCCATCTAGGAGGTTGTTAGCCACATAAATTGCTGGACCTTGGATGGCAATGCAGGCGCCATATGCTTTGCCAATTGAACCCTAGCCCTTGGATGCTGCTCTCCCTTGGCTGCACTCTATTTGCTATCGACTGAATTTGGCGCTACATCTTGTATGCCGAATTAACAATGAACATTCCTTTTCTATCATAGTGCCAGGCCCACGCATCTTCGAAATATTCGCATAACGGTAGCGCCAGAATACTTCTCGCATCCATCAGCCAAAAGATGTCATTTACTAGTGCTTCGTCCCACTGACCTGTAATAGGATCAGTCAGGGGTTACACCTTCTGGATGACTGTGTGACCGACCAGCGATATTCGTCCCAAGGTAGCCATAGCCCATAGGTCTTGCTATATGTCGATCTTCATGCTACTACCTACTCTTCTGATTACTCCGTTTGTCAGAGCATCTACTCCTCTCATAATTCTTCTCCAAGTAGCTCCCTCATTTACCTCAGCACTGATCACATGAGAGTTCTGGTAGTACTTTGCTTTGAGTACGTGGACACACAAAGTTGTCAACAGCCTCCATCCTTGTTTCTCTGGCATCGCTAAGTTGAAAGTGTACAAGTCTTGTTGACCCCCCCCCCCCCCCACACACACATCCTGTATCGTGCATCAAAATGTGTTTTTTTTTCTGTATGCAAAGGTTCTAGTTCCCGACCTCCCCACATGGACAAGCAAGCCCAGCCGCTGCGCAGGTATGTACTCCGCTTCTCACACCAAGACTGTTCATCATCATGGTTTTTCGGTGTACCTTGTATTCTTACTGAATCCTGTAGCAGACTTGTCCCTATTTGTTGTCTGCTCTGAGCAAACTTCATAAAGATTCTTAAAGCTTCGTGCATTTGGGCACACCCATATCCCTTCCAGAACCCCATTCTGCTCAGCACTATTCAATAAATTTGAGAATGCCCTGTAGAAGGCTTCTACCTAAAATAACTTCATCCGTCATTATTTCATTGAATTTTAATAGGTATCTCACTGTTGTCACACACCTCATAATCAGCTGGACAATCTTTGCTTGAAACCTCTTTTCCATCATTCTCTTAAGGAAAGGCCATTCCACTCGGTCATTTATAGGCTTTATTTACTCACATCTGGTTTTTGTGTCACCACACCCTCAACACCGGACCTTTTCTTCTGCATATAATTTGTGACTCTATAAGCTAATAAGGAATTATGAGTGATTGACCTCCCAAGAACAAACACACACTGATTAGGAGCAATAATTTCTGGAAGAATCAGCTTCAGTCTATTTGCTAAAACTTTCTATTTCTAGATCAACTTGTAAAGAACATTGCAAAGGATAATTGGACAGAGATCTTCAAGCAATCCAGATTCTTTACCTTTGAATCAAAAGCATGTTGGTTTTGTTCCAATCATCCAAGATGGCAATTTTGTTTAGTACCTTCACTTCAGCCCTAACCGTGCCCCTCACCAGCTTCCCAGTAGCACTACTAAAATTTCACCGACATGCCGGGTCTGGCCCCGGCGCCTTCAGGTCTGCTTTGACATTCTCAGCCGTGAAATCTTTCATAAGCCAGAATAGGCTCCTCCAAGCAATCACCTGCAGGAGGGGTGGTATAAAGATCTTAAGAATAGTTAGTAATTACCGCTGCCATCTCTGAATTTAGTATATTTTCTGAGCATGACTGAATAAAGTGTGTTTCATCTTCTGAAGTTGGATGTGATCTGCTTGACGATTGGCGTAGAAGGATGGGTGAAAAAGCTAAAGTAAGACATCTTGATTTGCCTATTTTGTGCAATTTCAAACATGTTTGTTCTAACTTAATTATGTTTTTTCAGATGGGATGGCCTGAAGAGCTTCCTGAACCTGTCAAGGCAGCCTTGGAACTGCGACTCTTCAGGGCACTGTTCTGGCCCCATCAAGGCGTATGTTAGATCGTTCAAGAATTTGCACTTCTACTGGATCCTTGGAGCTGGACACGCGGTAAGCCTCAGTACCATCAGATGTATTTCGTAGATTGAATGCCAAATCTAAAGTGTTACTTGCATGTGCTCTCTACAGGTGCCTATTGACCAACCTGACACTGCACTAAAGATGATTGGTAGCATAACTCATTCATCACGCAAGTAGAAAAGACTCGTACGGAAGTTGGAGTAAATCGTGCTGTGAGAGACCTTGTGAACTCCTAGGCCTTGGAACTTTGACTGCTGCTCGAACTAGTATCAAGTAGGCAGTAGTACATTTCTGAAGACGTAGCTATTGATATGTTGCCCACGTATTCAGGTGGTGCATTGGACCTGTATGGTGCGCATTAATGTCTGTAGTCAGTAAGTGCAGGTATTGGTGAATGACACTGCCCAGATTGCAAGTATCTATTGGTTTAGAATGTGTATCTCAACATTGTCAAATTTGCCACATCACAGCTGGTTACCCAATGCGTTCTGGTTATGTAGCCATGGATCGATACTAGTTTGAAGACAGAATTGCGACCGCCATCTTGCTCACAGGTTGTTGCACATGTGTGCAACAAAATATGGCGATGGTCCTGACGTGCGTGCAGGCTGAGCTAGTCTCTTGGTGAACATAGTGGTCTGCTCCGCTGATGATCTCACCATCGGTTTGTGGCGAGCGAGCAGCCACCATCATTTCTCCAAATAAACCAACTTTCGGATGTTCCATCAGGAGTCGCTCCCACACCTGCTTCAGGCCTTCTCGATGGTCGAGCAACTCAATCTCAGCGCTTGCGCGTCGCTCGATAACGCTTTCCCTGCATCTACGGCGGCCGTCGCAGACCTCAGACACCGTCAGACGGGTCAGCTTGCCGGGTGGGGCGTGCGACAACAAATTGCGGGGCCTCTCCTACACGAACCCGATGGTCCAGATACCGCAGTGACCTTCTCTACCTTGCAAATCAACGACAGCGTGCGTCCCCGTCCCGACCACAACTCCAGTAGCATAGCCTGCCAAGCATCGGTGATGCACGTGCGAGCCAATTAATTTGATATATTTTGTTGAAAACAATTTGATATTAGTAGGCTAGAGAAGAGAAAGGGGATTTTTCTGGCTGGCTTTTGTTAGAAGTAAAATCGAGAGACAAACGAGAGAGATAACAAATGATTCAACTATTACTTTCCATTGATGATTCTGAGTATATATACACTGGGAAAGGACACGAGTAAGAGTCGCGTCTGTTCGAGGGGGTGCGAGGAGGGTCGCGACTGTTGGCGAAGCAATCGTCATAGATAATTACAAGAGGGAGGATTATCCCTTTAATTAACCTATTAATTAATTCCTAACACTCCCCCTAATCCTTCCTTGACCTTGCGATTATCTCTAAAATCATCTTTGGAATCATCTCCTCCAAAAACCTTGTGGGAAAAATATGAGGAGAGTAGGGTGTATGATATGTTGCTAAAACTCCTTTAAACCCAGTGGGAAAATAAGGAGAAAATGGTGCAACATATAATGGTTGGACCGCATGCGGGGATGTCTACTTCTTCATGCCCTTTCTTTGTTTTCTACAACTGCTTGTTCAGGGCATCGTCCGCGTCGGCTATATTTACGTCTGGGATGCGTCGCGGCGGACGCTGCGTAGACACTCCAAGTAATCGCTCGCTTTTTCATCGGGCTCACCTGACAGCGAGCCATTGGGCTGTATCGAGCGCATCGCTTCGGCGGTCATCGGTTCCACGTCTGCGCCGCAGCCTTCGCCATTAATGTTGTGGCTGCCTCTTCTGCACGCGCACAAGCGGGCGGCGGCTAGGCTTCTGCGCCGCCATCAATGGCATCATATCCCGCCGACCGGCCTTAAAAGTCGACTGGCATCGTCCCTGGCATCGCCCACACCACTGACACCTCCACTCCCACCCCTCACCGCCGCGCGCCACGGCATCTCCATGGGGAAGTAGAAGAACGACTTCGAGGCGTCCGATAGCGGCACCAAGAAGGCGCAGAGGACGCATAGGGTGCCGCTGCCCGTCAACGTGGCGCGGCTCATCCACACGAATTGGACGCCGTGCGCGGGCTGGCGGGACGTGCACCTGTCTGGCGGCGGCTGGCGGCTCAGCTACCTACGGGTGCCCGTCCCCTGCCGCCATACCTTCGCACCGATCCCACATATGCCATCGACTCCGACACCTGGCGCACCTGGCACAAGACCGAGAAGGATCCGAGGAGGTAGGCGGGCTTCCTTGGTGACAGAGACTTCCCTTTTGACCATCCACCGCCGCCTTGTCATCGAACACGGCAGCCGCCAGCGCCTCCACAGGACGACGACGACACGCTGGCCAACAACAACGAGGAGGCGAAGGACGACAGTGATGACTGCAGTTGGCCATGGCGGAGGGCCGTGAGTTCTAGTACCCGACGACGATGACGGACGACGAGATTGGGAGGCTCGGCGTCCTCGTCTCGGAGGTGAACCGACCAATGCAGCCGCCGCTGCCCCGGTACACCACCGGCATCATGCCGCCGGGCCACACGGAGGAAGAGGACCTACGACGGGCGCTCGAGGACTCGGCCCCGCAACAGGTGCAACCGCCGCCTCCACCTCCGCCGTACAACCCGTGGGCGGCTCCACCACCGGCGTGGGCTGCTCCACCTCCACCACCCGAGCTGTCTGTGCGAGGTTCGTTTTGATAAACAGTCGGCAGGCAGCGAATTGCCAGAATGACATCTTGATGGCCCTCCAACAATTGTCTTCAAAAAACGTCTTCATCACAACTATGCCCTCCAACAATTGTCTTCAAAAAACGTTGCCAGAATGACATCCCAAACTTGTATACAAAAGTGTCTAAAAGGCAAGTCGATGACATCTTCATCCAGCTGTGCTCGTGCTTGGTTTGGAATAGAGCAAATATGTTTAGGACGCCACAATTCAGATGAACCAATAACATGTCGGCCTTACTGTGCTCTCCTATTGCGTAATCAGTATCTCTTAAACTAGCACTGTTGACTTCTACTGGCAGTGTTGTGTGGCTGAAACTGAAATCGCTGAACCTAAATGTCACGATTACCCCTAAGATGTAATCCATGAACAACCTATCTTTGTTGATGATGCAACTAGGATTGTTGTTAAACAAAATCTGGTGTGGACGCTTGAACTGTGTGGTGGCGTAGCAGCGCCACTGACCATTCGAGAAGACACTTAGGTGTACCCTGTTGAAAGGAGAGGGGCCGCAGCTTACCCCAAAATCGGTGCGTGTGGGCTGGGCAGATGAGTCCTGGACGAAGAAGCCGATTCCTCCGTGAACAAGATCTTGGAGCATGACGTACTTGCCGTAGTTGTTGGAGGAGATGTATTCCGCTGACCGCACAATTTTCGGAGCAGCCGGCGCCACCGCCGTAACCTCCTTTTCCCCGATGCAGGGCCTGATGGTGTAATATCCGTCAGTTCTTTCGACCACTGCGACTCCTCGTCGGCAGCCGACGACCCTCTCACGGATTAGAGAGGGGCGGCTGATGCGTGCTCTTAACCGAGCCACCGTGTCGTCTCCGGGCTTATCCGTCGTGTCGGCAAGCCAGGTGATCCGGCCTGCTCCATCCCCTGATTCAACCAGGAAAACTATGCTAGCCGGATCCTGGATCTTGGAATAGGCTAGTGCAAAATCTTGATGTTGGATTTCCTCCATGAAACACCTGTGGACGCGGGCGCATCTGGTGGTGGAGGCTGTGGAATTGATCCTTAGAAGGATCTCTCTGCGTAGGTTTTGGTCACCAAAAACGTGGTGCTGATTGGGATCCATGGGTGGCGCGGTGTGGTTTGGCTTGTCCATGGCTGGTGTAGAGTGTTTTTGTTTGTTTTGGTGGCTGTAATCTTGATGAGTAGTAGGTGGGCAGATGAAAAAATGCGCTGACAACCCGAATGGGCATAAAAAATGGGGGGAAGGTGGATGGGAATAAAGTGGAGCCTGAGGTAGTTTGTTAGAGCATGTATAGCAGCTCGTGTATTCCTTCTAGGAGACCCTTTTTTTCGTCTCGTATTTTGAAAAAATTAAACACCTGGAAGTTTAGGTTGATTGATCATACTACCAATCGTACATACATTCCGATAATACCTACGTCTATTCTACATCTATTCGTCAAGGATGACTAATGGGATGAACGCGATGGCCGTCGCCTACTCCTGATCCTCTCGCATCTGTAGTTCCCGGAGGGTGGAGATGGCCGCCGGCTGCTCCTCTGCCGTGGCCCTAGCCTTCTCGGCAGCATCCTTCTTGAATGCGACCAACGCCTGCACGAAGTCCGCCTCTTCCTCTGCCGCCTCCGCTACCTCCTCGTCGGCTCGAGAATCTCCTAAGGTTCCTCCGCTGCAGGTGATGCTGATGCGCGCCACCCATGCCGCCACGGCAACGGTACTAGTCAGCGCGCCACTTCTCGAAGGCGGCGCCGCTCATCGGCTTTACCGGCGGGTCTTGTGGGTACGGCCGCCCACCAGCGGGGAAGTACTTGCGCTTGCATTAGTGCTGCCACGCCTCAACCACGGTGTCGGGCGAGCTGGATTCCTTCGTTTCGCTCGTTGGCGAGGCGGTACTACGGCCGGTAGCCTACATGACTAAAAGAGGTCGAAATGCGGAGCTGGGATGTGCGTGAATGCTCGCCGGATATAACTACGAAGGCTACGGCGCACGGCGGAGCTAGGATTTAGAGTGATGGGTTAACCCCACACTAGCACGTGTGACTGTTGTAAGTAGGTGGGGCGGGACCGATGTCCTTGGCCTGGTATTCCGCCGAAATGGGCCGTACTGGATTCGGTTCCTGCTAGATGGCCCAAATCGCTCCTGCCACGTATCCTGCCGGAATTTTAAGGGGGGGGGGGGGAGGGGGAGGGAGGGTGAGGTGGGAGGGTTATAAGGGTCCTGTTAGACATGATCTTAGCTACGTCGAAAACAAATAAATGCAGCTGACACACCTTTGGGTTGTTTATATCGTGTGATGGTAATAGCATCTGCACCCTCTATTTTGTATCATAGTTCTAGAGGAAAAACGGGTCAGCTTTTCGACACCTCAAGTAGGGTTACACCGGCACGGATCAAGAAAGGTAGGTTTGATTTTTAACACAAAAAGAGACCCATATTCGTATCATTTTTGTCATATAGGTTGTCGTAGCGTATCATTCTGGCCCGCTTGCCAGCGATACATCGAATTTAGAAAATGCGGCTAACCTTTATGGCATATTTTTAACCCAAGTAGCATGTACTTTGTCTCGAATGGACATAGTTCTCTCTTCCTCCGACAGTGTGTGAAACCCTAGACACACACCCCCCCCCCCCCCCAGAATGGAAATCAGATATAACAATTAAAACATTTGATAGCATTCTAATAAGCCCGGTATTTTAAAAACAGCGCTGCTGAACACCCGCGAATTGGCTATGAACCTACTATATTGCACGGCACGTGTAGAATATCTAGTGGAAAGAATGATTTTGTATTCGGTTTGTCACACTATGTAAAAAGTGTATGGTTGACCAGAAAACATGTCAAAAAGCGGCAAAAACCCTCCCCCACCATATCTGTTCGTTTGGGTTTAAATCTAGATTTCGCTGGCAAAAAGATTGGTGGTATTTGCAACAGTTTTGTCATAGTGTAGCATTCCCGACCGTTTCCTCGGTGATACAGCGAATTTAGATATGGCAGCTTAACGCTATGTTATGGATTTAGTCAGTGTAGCATGTACATTTACTCGGGTGGACAAGGGACTCTCTTTCTCCGATAGTGGGTGGAAACATAGCCATTGGCACGCTTGTTGATCTGATAGAACAGTTTGTCGTTTGGGTAGCATGCTGATCATGCAGAAAAATTTGAAAAGCTAGTGTTGAATGTGCACGTATTT
This sequence comes from Lolium perenne, assembly GCF_019359855.2. Lineage (NCBI taxonomy): Eukaryota > Viridiplantae > Streptophyta > Magnoliopsida > Poales > Poaceae > Lolium > Lolium perenne. Next base: position 337,988,762 of record NC_067247.2, read on the forward strand.
TCTATTAACCTAATTTGGGTAGCATGGAGATCACCTTCACCCCAGAGGAGCTGGATGAGGTGTTGGAATCTATGAAGCCTGACTCAGCTCCAGGTCCGGACGGCCTGCCTGTTGTGTTTTTCAAAAAGTTCTGGGACATTTTGAAAGGGCCAATCCTGCAGATTTTGAACGACTTTGCCCTAGGGAGGGTTGACATTGCTAGGCTCAACTTCGGGATCATCTCCCTCATTCCGAAAGTTAAAGGGGCCGACAGCATCAAGCAGTTCAGAGCGATTGCGCTGATCAACGTTATTTTCAAGTTCGTCGCTAAGGCATACGCAATTAGATTAGCTCCGATAGCAAATAGGACGATAGACCGTAGCCAGACGGCCTTTATTAAAGGCCGGAGCTTGCACGAGGGTGTGCTGGCGCTTCATGAGATTGCGCACGAGTTGAGGACTAAGGACCTGCAAGGCCTTCTTCTCAAACTAGACTTTGAGAAGGCCTATGACCGCGTGAGCTGGGATTTCCTGAAGGAAGTCCTGCTGAGAAAGGGATTCTCAGCGCTGGTGGTACACCGCCTCTTGCAGCTGGTGTCAGGGGGACACACTGCGGTCAACGTGAATGGGGAGGTTGGACCCTTCTTTCGGAATGCTAGGGGAGTGCGACAAGGGGATCCTCTCTCCCCTATCCTCTTTGATTTTATGGTTGATTCGCTGGCGGCGATTTTGTCGAGGGCGAATGCGGCGGGCCATATCCAAGGGGTGGTTCCACATCTTATTCCAGGGGGAGTGACACATCTTCAGTACGCCGACGACACGATGATTCTGATCGAGCCCACTAGGGTGGGGGTTGCCAATCTTAAACTTCTTTTGCTGTGCTTTGAGAACATGTCTGGCCTAAAGATTAATTTCGCTAAGAGTGAGGCACTTGTGACAGGGGTCACGCCTGAGGAGCAGCAGGGGATTGCAGACGCTCTGAACTGTAAGCTGGGGGCTTACCCTTTTCGCTACCTGGGGATGCCAGTTAGCGACAAACGCCTTTCAGTGGCGGATTGGATCTTCCTGACGGAGAAGGTCAGCCACAGGGTGGATCCATGGCAGGGGCTGCTCTTGGCATCGGCGGGACGTCTTGAATTGACTAATTCTTGTTTGTCTAGCCTTCCGATGTTCGCTATGGGACTCTATCTTCTCTATGACTCCACACATGGGGAAATGGATAAATCTAGATCCCGGTTCTTTTGGGAAGGGACTGGGAACAAGAGGAAATACCACATGGTGGATTGGGCCACGGTGTGCAGGCCTAAAGAGGTCGGAGGCCTGGGGATCCTCAATACAAAGACGATGAATATTGCCCTGATGCTCCGGTGGATTTGGAGGCTGTACCAAAATGAGGAGGGACTTTGGGTGGACCTCCTCAAAGCTAAATACCTGGGAGATCATGACCTCTTCTCCCCTATGGTTAAAACTAAGGGATCTCAGTTCTGGAACTCCATTCAGAAGCTGAAGTGGCATTTTAAGCTGGGAGCTCGCCACAAGGTTCGGAATGGTAGGCGAACATACTTTTGGTTGGACTGGTGGACGGGCAGGGGCCCTTTACACCAGCAGTTTCCTAAGCTGTTTGCTTGTTGCGACAACCAATTTGCCACGGTGGCAGCAGTGCGGTCGGCCGAGGGATGGCACATCCGCTTTCGTAGGACGTTCGGCCTAGAGGAGACGGTGGAATGGGAGAATCTCTGCAGGATCTTTGATCTCCACCCGATCCATCCTGATGAGGACCAGGTCACTTGGGCACTTGAACCCTCTGGAGTGTATTCGACCCACTCGATGTACCTTCGGATGTCTCAAGGGGCCTCGGTCACATACTTTAAGGAAGTATGGAAAACCAGAGTTCCCCCAAAGATCAGGGTCTTTCTGTGGCAGCTGATTAGGGGGAGACTTCCTTCGGCGGACCAGGTGGCCCGAAGGAATGGACCAACTGACGGCAGTTGCGCTCTTTGTGGTGAGCTAGAGGACGGCGATCATATCTTCTTTAGATGCCATCTAGCTCGTTTTTTGTGGGCTGGAGTTAGGGAACTCCTACCATGCTCTTGGAACCCGACAGGGGTCGGAGACTTCATTACCATCGCCCAGGGGCTCTCGGTCCCCTTGCGTAGGATAGCTTGGTTCACGTTTGCGGCGTTATGTTGGTCGCTTTGGAACATCCGTAACAAGCTAGCTATGGAAGGGAAGACGATCTCCAGTCCTGCTGATGCGTTGTATAAAATGTCTATCTATATGCAGAGTTGGAGGGTTCTGGCCAGACAGAGGGACAGAGCGGTGCTGGACGAGGTGCGGGATGGGGTTAGGCGACTCCACACAAGGACAAGAGGAGAAGGACAGGAGGCGGCGGGCTCCTAGGGGCGTTTTCTGCTTCTACTGTGTCTTGCTGTGTGTATCGTCTGATGTCTATTGGGTGTGGTTTGTGGACTATGTGGTCTCTGAACTGTATGATCATTTGGGTGTGTGTTGAGTTTCGGTATCAGACTGGACATATGTATTGATGACTTGCCATGAGGGCTTTATATATAAAGCCGGGCCATGAGGCCTTCTGTTTAAAAAAAACTGTTGGAATGTTCAAACTTAAAACTCAATTTGTATTTGAGATGCTCCATTATAAAAAAAGGATAATGTGGACCAAGGCAGCGAAGAAAGAGTCCAAAAAAATCAACCCGCCTCCGTTGCCATGGGTTGCAATCTACAATGCACTGACAAAAATGGATATATGTTTTTTGGATCACATTGTGTCGTGTCGGTGATCATTTTGTATCATTCTTGACCGCTTGACGGTGATACATAAAAAAACGTTGTTGCTATGTGCGCACGCTTTATATCCCGTTTACATGGTTTTAACAAGGTTTTGAAAAATATCAACACGTAAGGTATTATCGGGATTATGAATTAAGGTATCTGGCTCTTGTCCCTTGTGTTGTTGCATTTCGTACAAAACATGTTTCATTACCGATTAAAGAAATGAAAAGTTGCCGATCAGATGTTGGTGGACTCGCATGAATCGTGTGGCTATCGGTAAAGGCAACATGACATGTGGAGCGCAATTACAGTTCTGTTTGCACTTGCGGTGATACATCTGTTGACCTCCATAGAGTCTCCTGCCATTTAGTAATTATGGCTTTACTCGGAACAAAGGTAATAATGATTTTAGGTTACGATTAAGTGGATGCATCATCCTGCACGTTAGAAAACATGATTTTATGGTTAAACAGCGAACAAAAATTAAGTTATTTATATGGCTGACAAAAGTTAGAACAAGTAAAAGGCAGTGAACAATTATAGATTAAGGCAATATCCATGATTGAAACACATACTAGCATTTAATGATTACGGGCGGTTACATGACACGAATTGCGGCTGGATCATTGCAAACTAACATGGAATTGGAAAATGGAAATGCGGATGGTTTAGTAGGTGGGCATCTAGGAGAAGCCTTGGACGCCGTAGCAAACTACTGGACTGGAAAGACAACTAGAACAACAACATGCTCGTTTTTTTGGCAATCACTGAAGGGGGATAGCATCGATCTTCGGCATGCATCTACCTAATCTGAAATGGTGATGACGCCGTCATCATCAGCACACTTGACGTGACTTGCCGATGGACAGCCCGGCTGATTGGCTGAATCCTCTCCATCAGATTTGTCAATGATATCATCCTTTTGCTTTGGCTGTTCATCTGGCTCGTCCTTGACAAGTGTGCCGCCAATCTCCATGATGTTGACGGATACCTTGTCTTTTCCACGTGCAGCTGCAAAGAAGCTAGAACATGTCAAAAAAAAATTCTAGTTAGTGCATAACCGAATACAACTGGGTGAAACATGTAACCTGTATCCTTAGGTGGGGGAGTTTCCTCAACGCCAGAGACCTCTTTCAGCCAGTCGTCGACAGTCTCGTTCTGCCTCTTGTTTTCCTCGTAGGCTGCTGCCCTGGCTTCGCGTTCCTCCTCGTCGCGGATTGAATCCCGGAGGACTAACTTGTAGTCCTCGTCCTCTTCCTCTCCAGCCACCGTGGGGTCGCCATGTTCCTCGGCCGCCGCCTGCGGCAGAGGGGAATCCGGCACCTCCTCCTCGTCGGAGGACATCTCCGACGACACGCCATCCGTGGAGTTTCCTGGGATGATTGGCTCGAGTTCGCCTATGGCATTCTGGGTGGGCAGCGAGGGATTGGGGCTGGTGGGAGGTGTCATGCCATTCCCAGGGGTGGGCGGCGATGCTGGGCTGCTGGGTGTGTGTATCGTCAAAGTGGAGACTGGAGAACCGGGCGTGGTAGTGCGGTGGTATGGATGGATGCTTCGAGCTCTAGCTAAACGGCCGGCAGGCCTGCGTACGTGCTTGGAAGCTGCTTGGACGGCTAAGAGCATGGCTAGGCGGTTGTTCCTCATGGCTAAGGATGAGTTCTGGCTTGGATGGAAGTGCATCCACAATGTATAGCATCGTTTATATAGATGGTCCGCTGGTTCCTTTGGTCGACCCGTCGCAAGCATGGTCATGCGCTTTATCTAGATGCGTTGCTGTTGGGCACGATTAGCTAGGACGATAGTGTGTGATCGTAACGAATTGTGTGCCATCCACATCTACGTCCACAGCTTAAAAACATTCTTCTGCCGCACCGATTGAAATATCCTCGATGAAGATTCAAGGAGTCACACGCAATAAAAAAAATAGATGCAAGCTACGAACTGATTTCTCTCGATACAGCTTTCCCCGCCTTTTGTATCCCGGATTTGCATGGCATAGTAGATGAGCATGGTAGACGGTCCATGCAAGTAAATGTGTGTGGCTGTTGGTGTGTACTTTGTTTAGCAGCAACGTTACAAGGAAATATGGGTGGGTATCGGCATGTAGAAAAGGTGGCAATGAGGTGACCAAAGTCGGTGCCAGGGTACTATACTAGCAGCCCGCAATGTGTAGTTGTTCGATTGTTTCCCGTGTTGTCGGTGGGCACCTGCGTAGAGATGAACCTACTGGACATCAAAATTTGCGCAATGCAGGTGCTGGTGATGGTTTATTCATTGTGCGTACGAACTAGGCACAGCAACCCTGTGTGTGCTCCGGTGTCCCCCCCCCCTGGCGAACGACGTTCAGGTGGGATACCCGTTCGAGACGGTGGGGACGTATTAGTGGCGTATAATTATACTCCACGTCATTTTCCACATAGATGATCGGATGCCACATAGATATTGTACGTATCTTTGGTGATGACGGTTTCCGCCGGCCCAACGGCATTAGAATCGGAGTTGGACCCGAAAATTACGTCGATCATGTGGATTTGATGCCGGCGATAGGCGGTGTTTACGGAGAAAATATTTGAATCCTTGCGTGTGCGCCATTCCTGGTTCTCCTTAGGGTTTGGAAGGTTCTGTCCATCGGGAGGGAGACGGCAGGGACGACGACGTTGGGACGGCAAGGCGTAGCGCAGGGCGGTTTCATTCTTGTGCGCCATTACTGGTCCTCGTTAGGGTTTGGAAGGTTCTGTCCATTGGGAGGGAGACGACAGGGATGACGACGTTGGGACGGCAAGGCGTAGCGCACGGCGGTTTCGTTCCGAGAGCTGAGCCGGGTATCGTGGAGGCGGGAGGCGGATCCGGCGACGAGGAGGCTGGGCAAGGTCGGACGTGGAGGCGGGAGGCGGATCCGGCGATGAGGAGGCTGTGCAAGGATCGCACGCGGGTTGTTCCTGCTGCTACAGACGGCGTTAGGGTTTGGCGGATCATTGTTGGTTGCTGGTAGGTAATTGACTGTAAAAAGTAATTGCATGTTCATGATTTGGGTGATGTTAGGGTTTGGGTTTGGAGCTCCTTTTTTGAGATGTACTTATTTGGTTGTTACTTTGAACAGGCGATGGACGTTTCAGATTTGAGTGCAAGTTCAATGGAGTACGATAGCGGAAATACAGATGAAGAGGAATTCAATATTTCTTCTGCCAACGATAATGCACCTCATGAAGATGAACAAACTTCTGGAGACGATGATGTCGACGAAAGTGTGAGTGAAACGGAACTACTAGTTTTATTTAGTACTTGCATGGAAGTAGTTAAATACTGATTGTGCTTATTTTTGCTAATAGATGGATGCAGATGGTGTTGATCTAGAAGATGATAATGTAGAGCAAGAACAAGATGTTGACACTGATAATGTGAGTTTGTAGTAATAAATGTCTGATTGCATAAAAATATGGAATTGATGTTGACATGGTTTAAAATGCATTAGAGTCAGAGTGATGTTGTGGAGGAGCCAACTGATGACAAGAGATTGGACTCTGGTCTTGTTGACGAGGTATGCATTTTAATTTTATTAGGTCATATGGATGTTTAATTTATATTTAATAACTGAACAATGCATTTTATGTCGTCGTGACATGACCGTTAATCTTTCTTGTTTGGTCAGATCTTAGTTGGCGATAATTCTTCTTACGACTATTACGGTGATTCAGACTTGGATACTATAGAAGAACCTGTTAGAAGAAGACATGTAAGTTTTTCGAATTTATTCATTGTATGACTCGCGGACATGGCGTTTAAAAAAAATATGTTTTCAATGTTATCAAATTGTGCATGCAGGTGAAATCAGTTGGTAAGAAAAAGAATGGATCAGAGGATGAAGATGAGAGTGATACAGAAGATAAGAGAAAGTTTTACTGGGAGGGAATGGAGAAGACATTTGTGTCTGAGGCAGCTGCTTATACTTTTTATAATGGATATGCTCGACAAGAGGGATTCAGTGTTAGAAAGTTCAAGTTCAAACAGACTAAGGGTGCTAACAAAATAGTTCGCAGAAGGCGGTTTGTGTGTTCACGGGAAGGAAAATGTAACAGCAAGTTTCTGACTATGGACAACCGCACTCGTAGGTTGAGACCTTTGTCACATTGCAATTGTAAAGCGGAGTTGGATGTGAAGCTTGATCGAGGTTCGGGGCTTTGGTGAGTTGCAAAATTTGTTTACAAGCACAGTCATAAGTGTGCAGAACCGAGCGAGAGCCCATTTTTATGGTCACATAGTAGGATACAAGATTTCCATAAAGCTGAGATATTAGCTTTGGCAACAGCTGGGGTTAGGAAGCATGTGATCATGGATACCTTCCTCAGCAAGTATGGTCGGTACACCACTATTGGGTTTACGAGGAAGGACTTGTACAACATGTGCTGCAGGGAGAAGAGAAAGTTACTTGCAGGTGGTGATGCTAGCTCAGCCATTGCCATGATGGATAACCGGAGGAAGAAGTTTGCTCTTTTTTTGGCAACTTCCCTCATGAACCATCCTGCTAGTTCCTCTTGAAGTGGTCGGAAGCAAGCTTCTGGACTAAGCGTCTTCCGGAGGTTATTCCTCTTGACGTTGTTATCAGACGGCTGCCGCTCAGAGGTGTATCTCTGGATCATCTCACAAACATAGTATCCACATAGATTGGTCCCCGGTGGCTGAATATCCCTAGTCACTGACCTTTTAAATTCTAGCTTTTTTGAATTCACCGACCTTTTTCATTTGCGAACCGTCTCCAAACCCTACGAGGCAAAGAAAATTAAATGAACAAGAGAATTATTAGTTACATGATATTAGGAAATGAACGAAATAGGCCGATTGATTTAGAGCGCAAATGAATGAAAATAATTACTATTGCATCATTTTTCTCATGTCGACCCAAAGTTTTGCATCCATATTCAGAGAGTCGATGACGAGAACTGTGGAGGTGTGAAATTGAATTACTAGCAGAATCCAGTGGAACCTGCGGACACGATACATGCACAGTCATGCATAACTCATCGATTAGCCACATACCATGCATGGAGTAAACAAAAGAGAATGTGCTCAAGACAGAAACACTCACCCAAAATGGTAAGGAAATAGAATTTCACTTTTGAGTTGCTGCTTTGTAAGAAAAAGCCACAGGTCTTGCTCCACGTCGGCGGGGTGTTTTTCTAACACATATCCATTAACGATTTGTGGGTCAATGAACCCAACATCATGGATGTTCCTTATTCTGCATTCCCTAATCTTCATTCTGCATAATAGCGTACATAACAATATAGTTAGGACAATATATATATATAGTGCAGTGTGATGACCCAGCGTACCACTGCATGGTGTAGTACACAAGTCATTGACATAACACAAGTGAAACACCGTTCTACTCATATTACATCTCTCAGAGTGGTACAACAGAAACATATGCGAGTCCAAGGTATGTCTATAGAAGTACACACGAACTGTTTACATAAGATCAACACAGCCTCCTACTTTACAGTGAGGTAAAACTTCAAATAAAGCTCCAGAAGAACGACTCGTAGTCTATCTTATTGCTAACTCAAGTTTAAGAGCTACTTGTCTTGCTATAGAATTCTAGCTACTTAGGTGATAGGATTAGGTAAAGGTTCCCTTCTATTACTAGTCTAGGTTTCCATAATAGCTGATACAGAAGTTGACTCCATTGACTTCATTGATTGGATTCTTCATCTTGTTGCAGTTGACTCCTCTGTCCTCGAGTTCCATGGTAGTTTCTCCTTTGGTTCTTCCATCTAAGAAGGGGTTCAAATGGGATAGAATGAGTACGAGCGTACTCAGCAAGTTCATATTAGGGAATAGGTGTATCATGCACTAGCTACAGCCATAGACTAGAAAGTCATAGGCCAATGCAAGTTTTCATGAACATTTCTTCAATAGGTTTATTTTATTCTGAAAACTATGCCCGTCAGTCTTCATAGGTTGACTAGAACTTCATGGAGTTCCTTTCCTACCGCGTTCGCAGTTCCCTTCCCGGAACAGGGAGTGACAGTCACAATTCAGTATCCTCTGCAGAGGTGCGTTACTTTTCCCATAAGAGACCTTATCCTTGTTGCCAACCAGGCGTATACTTTCCCGTCCACACTTCCTTTGGTGTGAGGCCAGGTGTAAGATCCAAGTCCACACCGCCTTCTCCGCGACTGCAAACCCACCCTTTTGTCCGACCCTACACCCCCAGTAGACTTCTTCCAATAATACGACTTTACTCACGGTGTACTCCGGACAATCCATCATAGATCGTAGAGCCCAACATCACTAATGGATGGGGATTTAAAAGGCTATCCCAACCTATGGCAGTGCCTCCAACACCCCGCGGCTCTACCAATCCGTTGGCGTGTAGAAGGGAAAAGATACAGCTGACTTCCCCAGAGCCATTATAGATCTTATGGTCAACGCGATATGTACGGCGCTAGAATCACTGGACAGCATTGGTACTTAGTCCTAGATGAGTAGTACCCATGCAATGGAACCTCCACCATATCAACACATACCATGGTTCCATTGCCCACCACATAGTCATATTCATAATTGTAAAATAATACTTTGCTTTTCAATGCATGAGTGATAAGTATAGTACTTTGCATATAGTTTGATACAAATAATCAAATGACATGAGCAAGCGATGAACTTGCCTTTCTTGACTACAAGATTATGCAGGCAAAAGCTTCAATACGTGATAACTCCAAATTCTAAAATACCATCATCGTCCGGTAAGGACAATGTTTAAAGGACTGGCAAGATGCTATAATGCATAGTATGAGATGCAATCGTCCAGAGCGTAACTTAACCTCGATGATTTAGGATGTATGAGTTATAAAGATTTCTTTAGGGTTGGTTGTACTTTTAGAATGGTTCTTAAACAAGATTCTTATTAGGGTTTGGTTATAATAGCATCATAACCAAGTGATATAAGACATCATAACAATTATACACATAAAGAATAGTGGTGGAACAATATATAAAGAACAGTTTTCAATTTTAAGTTCTACAGGACAAGGTTGATGATCACTTATCCTATACTTCAAAAGAATAACTTTTGAAGAACATGTTAATTTAGAAATAGTACTTTAAATAGGAACTAGGGCTTCTATGGTTTAATTAACATTTGTACTTCAAAAGAATAACTTTTGAAGAATAGGTTAATAAGAACAAGAACTACTTTAAATAGGAGCTAAGTGCTATTAGGGTTTACTAATAGGGCTAGTTGGTGCTTAAGCAGAAGTGATCTACATGTAGCAAGTATTAGTAGGTTTATTACTATGGTTTCTCCTAAGCATCATATCAAAGGATGGTTATCAAGGTGTTGCTATGAGTTAGGGTTTACTATGACTTCATATTTGCTTTACCAAATAATCTCTAATAGTTTCTAAGCTATGTGGCTTATCATTTCCTAAATAGGGTTTAGTGGAATAGGAGCATGTGATATGAATTGTTACACAAGGTTGGTACTAGGGTTTATCATTATGGTTCTTCTAAGGTTTGAGGATTGAGGTTGATCCTAATGGTATGGTATATAGGAGTGGTGATCAATTGAACTACTGTAATTAACAAGTTAGGGTTTGCTCCTGAGAGATACTAGTGAATCATATAGGTTTTAATTAAGAATAGGAACATGAATTGATAATCTCATGTGACTTGGTTTATGCTAGTGGATCATGAGCATGCATTCAATTGTTGCTTATTAGGGTTCTATATGTAAAGTTGAAGTGGCTATGATCACATGGGCTAAACCCCTAGGGTTTTAGGGTTGCACTCTGATGTCTACGGGAGCTTCTATTCTTGTAGACAGTGTTGGGCCTCCAAGAGCAGAGGTTTGTAGAACAGCAACAAGTTTCCCTTAAGTGGATCACCCAAGGTTTATCGATCTCAGGGAGGAAGAGGTCAAAGATATCCCTCTCATGCAACCCTGCAACCACAAAGCAAGAAGTCTCTTGTGTCCCCAACACACCTAATAGGTGCACTAGTTCGGCGAAGAGATAGTGAAATACATGTGGTATGAATAAGTATGAGTAGTAGCAACAGCACCAGAATAGTGCTTGCTGGCGTGTAGTTGATGGTAGTAATATTGCGGACAGTACAGATGCAGTAGAACAGTAAACAAGCAGTGATAACAGTATTTAGGAACAAGGCCTAGGGATTACACTTTCACTAGTGGACACTCTCAACATTGATCACATAAATAAATAGATAGATGCTAGACTCTACACCCTCTTGTTGGATGATGAACACCACTAACTGTGTAGGATTACACGAACCCTCAATGCCGGAGTTAACAAGCTCCACAATATTCAATGTTCATATTTAAATAACCTTAGAGTGCATGACAGATCAACACAACTACACCAAGTACTAACATAGCATGCACACTGTCACCTTCACGCTACGAAACGAGGCATAGATCACATCAATACTATCATAGCAATAGTTAACTTCATAATCTACAAGAGATCACAATCATAGCCTACGCCAAGTACTACACGATGCACACACTGTCACCATTACACCGTGCAGGAGGAATAAACTACTTTAATAACATCACTAGAGTAGCACACAGATAAATTGTGATACAAAACACATTGCAATCATAAAGAGATATAAATAAGCACTTCACTATGCCATTCATAATAGTGAATAAGTATTCTGTGAAATATAGCCTAAGAGATCCACACGGTGCACACACTGTCACCTTTACACACGTGGGACAAGGAGTCTCCGGAGATCACATAAGTAAAATCCACTTGACTAGCATAATGACATCTAGATTACAAGCATCATCATATGAATCTCAATCATGTAAGGCAGCTCATGAGATTATTGTATTGAAGTACATAGGAGAGAGATGAACCACATAGCTACCGGTACAGCCCTTAGCCTCGATGGAGAACTACTCCCTCCTCATGGGAGACAGCAGCGTTGATGAAGATGGCGGCGGAGATGGCAGCGGTGTCGATGGAGAAGCCTTCCGGGGGCACTTCCCCATCCCGGCGGCGTGCCGGAACAGAGACTCATGTCCCCCAGATCTTGGCTTCGCGATGGCGGCGGCTCTGGATGGTTTCTCGTACCGTGGCTTTTCCGTATCGAGATTTTAGGTCGAGGGGGCTTAAATAGGCGAAGAGGCGGCGTCGGAGGGTCAACGAGGCGGTGACACGATAGGGTGGCGCGGCCAGGGCCTGGGCCGCGCCGGCCTATCATCTGGGGGGACCTGTGGCCCCTCTCTGGCGACTCTCGGGTGTTCTGGATGCGTCCGGGGATTCTAAGATGCTGGGCGTTGATTTCGTCCGATTCCGAGAATATTTCCTTACTAGGATTTCTGAAACCAAAAACAGCAGAAAACAGCAACTGGCCCTTCGGCATCTCGTCAATAGGTTAGTTCCAGAAAACGCATAAATATGACATAAAATGTGCATAAAACATGTAGATATCATCAATAATGTGGCATGGAACATAAGAAATTATCGATACGTCGGAGACGTATCAGCATCCCCAAGCTTAGTTTCTGCTCGTCCCGAGCAGGTAAACGATAACAAAGATAATTTCTGGAGTGACATGCCATCATAACCTTGATCATACTATTGTAAGCATATGTAATGAATGCAGCGATCAAAACAATGTAAATGACATGAGTAAACAACTGAATCATAAAGCAAAGACTTTTCGTGAATAGTACTTCAAGACAAGCATCAATAAGTCTTGCATAAGAGTTAACTCATAAAGCAATAATTCAAAGTAAAGGTATTGAAGCAACACAAAGGAAGATTAAGTTTCAGCGGTTGCTTTCAACTTGTAACATGTATATCTCATAGATATTGTCAACATGGAGTAATATAACAAGTGCAATATGCGAGTATGTAGGAATCAATGCACAGTTCACACAAGTGTTTGCTTCTTGAGGTGGAGAGAAATAGGTGAACTGACTCAACATAAAAGGTAGAAGAATGGCCATTCGCAGAAGGAAGCATTGATTGCTATATTTGTGCTAGAGCTTTGGTTTTTGAAAACATATAGAGAGCATAAAAGTAAAGTTTTGAGAGGTGTTTGTTGTTGTCAACGAATGGTAGTGGGCACTCTAACCCCCTTGCCAGCCAAACCTTCAAAGAGCGGCTCCCATTTTATTTTATTTTTGGGTGGCACTCCTTCCAACCTTTCTTTCACAAACCATGGCTAACCGAATCCTCGGGTGCCTGCCAACAATCTCATACCATGAAGGAGTGCCTTTTTTTATTTTAGTTTTATTATGATGACACTCCTCCCCACCTTTGCTTTCTCAAGCCATGGCTAACCGAATCCTTCGGGTGCCGTCCAACAATCACATACCATGGAGGAGTGTCTATTTTTTTGTTAATTAATTTGGGACTGGGAATCCCATTGCCAGCTCTTTTTGCAAAATTATTTGATAAGCGGATGAAGCCACTAGTCCATTGGTGAAAGTTGCCCAACAAGATTGAAAGATAAACACCACATACTTCCTCATGAGCTATAAAACATTGACACAAATCAAAGGTAATAAATTTCGAATTGTTTAAAGGTAGCACTCAAGCAATTTACTTTGGAATGGCGGAGAAATACCATGTAGTAGGTAGGTATGGTGGACACAAATGGCATAGTGGTGGCTCAAGGATTTTGGATGCATGAGAAGTATTCCCTCTCGATACAAGGTTTAGGCTAGCAAGGCTATTTGAAACAAACACAAGGATGAAGCGGTGCAGCAAAACTCACATAAAAGACATATTGTAAACATTATAAGACTCTACACCGTCTTCCTTGTTGTTCAAACTCAATACTAGAAATTATCTAGACTTTAGAGAGACCAATTACGCAAACCAAATTTTAGCAAGCTCTATGTATTTCTTCATTAATAGGTGCAAAGTATATGATGCATGAGCTTAAACATGAGCACAACAATTGCCAAGTATCACATTATCCAAGACATTTTAGCAATTACTACATGTAGCATTTCCCGTTTCCAACCATATAACAATTAACGAAGCAGTTTCATCCTTCGCCATGAAAATTAAAGGCTAAGAACACATGTGTTCATATGAACCAGCAGAGCGTGTCTCTCTCCCACACAAGCATTTATTCAAACAAAAACAAAAACAAAAGCACACAGACGCTCCAAGTAAAGTACATAAGATGTGACCGAATAAAAATATAGTTTCAAGAGAAGGAACCTGATAATTTGTCGATGGAGAAGGGGATGCCTTGGGCATCCCCAAGATTAGACGCTTGTGTCTTCTTGAAATATGCAGGGATGAACCACCGGGGCATCCCCAAGCTTAGAGCTTTCACTCTTCTTGATCACATTGTATATCATCCTCCTCTCTTGACCCTTGAAAACTTCCTTCACACCAAACTCGAAACAAACTCATTAGAAGGTTAGTGCATAATCAAAAACTCACATGTTCAGAGGTGACACAATCATTCTTAACACTTCTGGACATTGCCCAAAGCTACTGGAAGTTAATGGAACAAAGAAATCCATCCCACATAGCAAAAGAAGCAATGCGAAATAAAAGGCAGAATCTGTCAAAACAGAACAGTCCGTAAAAACGAATTTTATTGAGGCACCAGACTTGCTCAAATGAAAATGCTCAAATTTAATGAAAGTTGCGTACATATCTGAGGATCACTCACGTAAATTGGCATAATTTTATGAATTACCTACAGAGAATGTTGCCCAGATTCGTGACAGAAAAGAAATCTGTTTCTGCGCAGTAATCCAAATCTAGTATGAACCTTACTATCCAAGACTTTACTTGGCACAACAATGCAATAAAAATAAGATAAGGAGAGGTTGCTACAGTAGTAAACAACTTCCAAGATACAAATATAAAACAAAGTACTGTAGCAAAATAAACACATGGGTTATCTCCCAAGAAGTTCTTTCTTTATAGCCATTAAGATGGGCTCAGCAGTTTTAATGATGCACTCGCAAGAAATAGTAGTTGAAGCAAAAGAGAGCATCAAGAAGCAAATTCAAAACACATTTAAGTCTAACATGCTTCCTATGAAAAGGAACCTTGTAAATAAACAAGTTATGTAGGCATAATGCAACAAGCATAGGAAAACTAGACAAGCTCAACTTCAAAATTTTAAGCATATAGAGAGGTGTTTTAGTAACATGAAAATTTCTACAACCATATTTTCCTCTCTCATAATAACTTTCAGTAGCATCATGAGCAAACTCAACAATATAACTATCACATAAAGCATTCTTATCATGAGTCTCATGCATAAAATTATTACTCTCCACATAAGCATAATCAATTTTATTTGTAATAGTGGGAGCAAATTCAACAAAGTAGCTATCATCAAATATAGGAGGCATATTGTAATCATAATCAAATTTACTCTCCATAGTAGGTGGCACCAAAAGGCTACTATCATTATAATCATCATAAATAGGAGGCAAAGTATCATCAAAGTAAATTTTCTCCTCAATGCTTGGGGGACTAAAAAGATCATGCTCATCAAAACCAACTTCTCCAAGCGTAGAATTTTCCATAGCATTAGCAACAATAGTGTTCAAAGCATTCATATTAATAACATTCCCATTAGCATGCATATAAAGTTCCATGGGTTTCTTGATTCTTTCTTCAAACACATCATGTCCTAATTCAAGATAAAGTTCATAAAGATCTCTCAAATTTTGGTTGTTTTCCATTATGCCTAACTAGTGTAAACAAGAAACAAAAAGATGCAATTGCAGGATCTAAAGGAAATAGCTTCGAGCACAAACACAATGGCGCCAGAAAAGTACTGTTACCTGGAACCGGAGTATGAGTGCCTTTTACCTTTCCTCCCCGGCAACGGCGCCAGAAAAGTGCTTGGCGCGTAGTTGACGATGGAGGAAATGGTGTAGCTTTCCTTCGTTCCCCGGCAACGGCGCCAGAAAAGTGCTTGATGTCTACGGGAGCTTCTATTCTTGTAGACAGTGTTGGGCCTCCAAGAGCAGAGGTTTGTAGAACAGCAGCAAGTTTCCCTTAAGTGGATCACCCAAGGTTTATCGATCTCAGGGAGGAAGAGGTCAAAGATATCCCTCTCATGCAACCCTGCAACCACAAAGCAAGAAGTCTCTTGTGTCCCCAACACACCTAATAGGTGCACTAGTTCGGCGAAGAGGTAGTGAAATACAGGTGGTATGAATAAGTATGAGCAGTAGCAACAGCACCAGAATAGTGCTTGCTGGCGTGTAGTTGATGGTAGTAATATTGCGGACAGTACAGATGCAGTAGAACAGTAAACAAGCAGTGATAATAGTATTTAGGAACAAGGCCTAGGGATCACACTTTCACTAGTGGACACTCTCAACATTGATCACATAAATAAATAGATAGATGCTAGACTCTACACCCTCTTGTTGGATGATGAACACCACTAACTGTGTAGGATTACACGAACCCTTAATGCCGGAGTTAACAAGCTCCACAATATTCGATGTTCATATTTAAATAACCTTAGAGTGCATGACAGATCAACACAACTACACCAAGTACTAACATAGCATGCACACTGTCACCTTCACGCTACGAAAGGAGGCATAGATCACATCAATACTATCATAGCAATAGTTAACTTCATAATCTACAAGAGATCACAATCATAGCCTACGCCAACTACTACACGATGCACACACTGTCACCATTACACCGTGCAGGAGGAATAAACTACTTTAATAACATCACTAGAGTAGCACACAGATAAATTGTGATACAAAACACATTGCAATCATAAAGAGATATAAATAAGCACTTCACTATGCCATTCATAACAGTGAATAAGTATTCTGTGAAATATAGCCTAAGAGACCCACACGGTGCACACACTGTCACCTTTACACACGTGGGACAAGGAGTCTCCGGAGATCACATAAGTAAAATCCACTTGACTAGCATAATGACATCTAGATTACAAGCATCATCATATGAATCTCAATCATGTAAGGCAGCTCATGAGATTATTGTATTGAAGTACATAGGAGAGAGATGAACCACATAGCTACCGGTACAGCCCTTAGCCTCGATGGAGAACTACTCCCTCCTCATGGGAGACAACAGCGTTGATGAAGATGGCGGTGGAGATGGCAGCGGTGTCGATGGAGAAGCCTTCCGGGGGCACTTCCCCGTCCCGGCGGCGTGCCGGAACAGAGACTCCTGTCCCCCAGATCTTGGCTTCGCGATGGCGGCGGCTCTGGATGGTTTCTCGTACCGTGGCTTTTCCGTATCGAGGTTTTAGGTCGAGGGGGCTTAAATAGGCGAAGAGGCGGCGTCGGAGGGTCAACGAGGCGGTGACACGATAGGGTGGCGCGGCCAGGGCCTGGGCCGCGCCGGCCTATCATCTGGGGAGCCTGTGGCCCCTCTTTGGCGACTCTCGGGTGTTCTGGATGCGTCCGGGGATTCTAAGATGCTGGGCGTTGATTTCGTCCGATTCCGAGAATATTTCCTTACTAGGATTTCTGAAACCAAAAACAGCAGAAAACAAAGAATCGGCCCTTCGGCATCTCGTCAATAGGTTAGTTCCGGAAAACGCATAAATATGACATAAAATGTGCATAAAACATGTAGATATCATCAATAATGTGGCATGGAACATAAGAAATTATCGATACGTCGGAGACGTATCACACTCATTTTAAGATGATCACATGAAATAATGGGATCAAGATCTTACTCAAATTGAAAATAGGGTTTCTAAGCTATGATATAACTCCTAAAATGATAATTGGTAATAGAGTTGTGGTTACTAATTACCTTGAATCAAAATTAGTAATGGTTTAGCATTTTATTAATTCTTACAAGATTTAATAATTAGAGTAATTCTTATTTAGGTTTAATTAAGAATTAGGGTTTAATAATTGTTATTAGGTTTAGAGTATTTAACTTGTTGACTTAAGATGTTTAAGTAAACAATTGTTGGGCTACCAAAATAATATTGGCTTTTAATATTTTCTTGAGTTATTACTATTTAAAGAAAAGGGTAATTGGTAATTTGCAAATTAGGGTTTATGAATTACCACTAATAATTAAGTTAATGCAAATATGATAAATAAAGTTAGTCTTAACATTTTATTTAGTTACTGGATAGTTTAAATTTAAATTTTGGAACTTAATTATTTATTGAATTCAATTTGCATTTTAAATAAATGAAAGGGCATAATTAACAAAATTAAAAATAAGTGAATTTTTATTTTGACACCCATTTTTTTAATATTTTATTTGAATAGAGTTTATTTTTGTGATCATTTTGATATATTATTCATATTTTTCTGAGTTGAAATGGATTTTATATAATTTTGCAAATTTTCAGTATTTTACTGGAATTTGAAATTAAACGAAAATACTAAAGATACCGGTTCGCACCCTAGCTACAGAGACTGACCCGTGGGGTCAAGTCCTGTTGGGGGGATAACCCCCGGTATGCCAAAGGCATGCCAAACCGGATGGTTTAAGTCATCGAGATACCGGTTTAACTTTCTTACCGGAACTGAGGTAGGAGTTTGGCATCCCCAAGGGGGTATGCCAGAACCCGGTAAAGAAGATACCGGAGTGAAGGGCCTGTCGGCAGGACTGGTCAAAGATTCTCTCCAGGGCAAGAAGACAAGGATGAGCTAAGCAAAGTGGCTTTAATCAGAGCCCTGGCGCCAAAGAGAGGGATGACGCTCAAAGAAGCCGGAGGACATCAGCAGCCCTGATTAAAGAGGACCCCGGCGTCATCTGTGATTAAAGTAGCTTTGTAAATTAGTTTGTCCAGTCAAAGATGCCATTAGGGTTTCTTGTTCTGTAAGCCACCCTCTCCCCTATATAAGGAGAGGGGTGCGCCTCTTACAGCGCGAGACCACGGAAAGATTAGGCAATCGAACTTGTAACCATGTTGAGATCAATGAAGCTAGCGATCTAGTAAAGAGTTCTTCCTCTTGTCTCTCTTCTTGTATACCGGCCTCTGGTTGTGTTCTTGAGGAAAGCATCCGGAAGTTCTTCCCATCTAATCGCAAACCCTCCCCCGAATCCTCTAGCGTCCATTCGGCCCCAATCTAAGCCATCCTATGGCATCTGCTCGTTCACCACGACGACAGTTGGCGCCCACCGTGGGGCTGGAAGTGGCGCTTGAAGGAGTTCACATTCGGGCGGGCGTCCTCGAGATCTCCGGCGAGCGTACGGTGTCCGCGTTGGTGCAGCGCATCTACGCCATGGACTTCATCAATGACAACGCGGGCTGCTTCGCCAACGGCGGCATCTTCCCCAAGAACGGCCGCATCATCGAGTTTGGCAGCCACCGCGTCTACCTCGGCACCGTCCCCGTGCGCCAGCGCCTCTCGCCGGTGCTGGTGGCACCGGACCCGCCAAGATGGCTCTGTGCTGGCCGCGCTACCGGCAGCGTCGAGGTAATGATGACCGGTGTGGCTGGTGTAGGAAAAGAAGTTGTGGGTGAAGGTGCTGGTCGCGCGGTTTCGACCCGTGCGGCCAAGCCGCCGCTGGAGCGTGATGCAGGCGCTGCGGGAGCGTCATCCGCGCCACCGGAAACACCGCTGCAAGCGGCGATGAACGTCCTCGCCACCCCCATCGCACAGAACGTCGATCCGGCAGCAGCCCAGGCAGAGCTGGAGGCGCAGCGCCAGAAGGTGCTCGAGAGCGGCAAGGACATCATCCGGGCGCAGCGCGAGCTGAACCTTACCCTACGTGAGTACAACGCTGCCCATGGCTTTGCTTCTGTTAGCGCGCATGCTGCTAGGATGCCGGAAAACCGGCTAAAAGCTCGCAACCTAGATCAGGATTTGCGCAAAGAGATTCATGCCGGCAAAAGTACCTCTGCATCTGTTAGCATCGTGGAAAAGCCTAAGTATAGCAGCCCGGATAAAACTATAAAAGCTGCTAAAGCTGCGGTAGAGCTGTGCGAGTCGCTTTCCGGGGATGCTTTGGCAAAACAGCAAGAGCGTATTAGAGAGCTGCTGGAAACTATTGAGCAGCAAAATGCTGAGCAGCTGGCTAAGCTGAACAAGGCCGCGGCCTCAAAGTCCGCGCGTTCAACAAAGAATGCCGGAAGCAAGTCCCATGGGCAGGCATCGTCTCCCCATCCGGATAGAAGAAGAGAAAAAGAGATGAACGCACAGCAGATGACTGTGTACGATCCGGTTCTTGCCGGAAAGCAACAAGCCGGGCAACACGATGCCGGTAGAAAAAGCCAAGGGGCAGAGCGAGGCTACGCCAGAGGAGGCTATGCCGGAAACAATCATGCCGGTAGATATGAGACCGGGCAAAATTATTGAGCTGCAAGGGCAGCGTACGATGAGGAGGAAATGGATCCCCCGAGGTACCGGCAAGCAAGGGCCGCGGTACCGGAATGTTGCGATGAAGCTGATTCCGCGAAACCGGCAGCATACCGGAACCCGTTGGGAGAACGCCTGGGAGAGAGATACTTACCGGAACGGGATGCGAGGCACCGTCTGGATAGAGTGTACTTGTCGGAAATGATCGAGGAGGAAGGTCCTCCAGGCCCAAAGTGCTTTGGTCCCAGGATCATGAAAGAAAAACCACCAGTTCGCAACTTTATGTTGCCCCGTGACACAAAAACATACGATGGCACCACGAAGCCGGAAGACTGGCTCGCGGATTACGTGACCGCAGTATATGTCGCGGGCGGTGGAGGAACCGTAGCAGGAGGAGGAAATCGGCGTTGGGCCGTGAGGATCATACCATCATTTTTGGTTGGACCGGCAAGAATCTGGCTAAACAACTTGCCGGCAGGAAGCATAAATGGCTGGCTGGATTTTGAGGAGGCTTTTGTGAGCAATTTCAGCAGCACCTATCAAAGGCCAAACAGGCCGCAGCAACTTGCTCTGTGCGTACAGCGCCCGAACGAAACAGACCGGGATTATCTGGCCCGGTGGAACACTACAAGGAACTCCTGTGAAGGGGTAATCGAGGCACAGGCCATTGCTTGGTTTAGCAGTGGATGCAGAAGAGGTTCACCGTTGTGGCAAAAGTTGCAGCGGAACATGCCGACAACGTTGGCAGAGATGATACGTGTGGCGGATAGCTATGCGTTGGGAGACCCAACGCAGCCGGCAGTGCAACCTGAGCCGGAACAGCTGCGCCACGAACAACACCGGGATAACCGGAATAACAAAAGAAGGGAAGATTTTCCGGATCGAAGGTACGGTCCGCAGCAAGTTGCTGCTGTGCAGGAAAACTCTGAGGCCAGCGGCAGTCAGAGGCAAAGAACCGGATCGCAGCCGTGGGCGGGTCCTAAGAAACAATGGGTGGAAAAGAAACCCTGGGTCCAGAAAAGAAACTGGCAAGAACCCGCGAAATACACCATGGAAGCTGCCATGGACCAACCTTGCCGGTGGCACACACCGAATCCGGCACACCCGTCGAACCATCTGACGAAGGATTGTACCTGGACCAAGTACTTGATGCAAAAGGGAACGGTAAAAGATGCACAACCACCACAAGACATGCCGCGGCAGCAACAGCTACCGCCACCACCGCCACTTACCGGGGCAAACGCCTTACCGGTGCAGCCAAACCGGCAGCAGTACCAGCAAGTTAACCGGGTGGAGCAAGATGATCAACCACCTCCACCGGCACCTTTAGGCCGGAATGTTTACGAGGGTCCAGATATGTGCTGTGTTGTCTTTGTCACTGAGCCAACAGACAGGCAAAGTGTGCATCGCCGCTCCATGGAGGTAAACGCCGTGATGCCGGCAGTTCCCAAATACATGATGTGGTCCAATCAAGAAATTACCTGGTCATCTAAGGATCACCCCAAAATCATGCCGAATCCGGGTGGATATGCTCTTGTTGTGGACCCAATCATGAAAGGGCCGCAAACTCGAGTTAAGTTCAGCAAGGTGCTGATAGATAACGGCAGCAGCATAAACATCATGTACAAGCATACCATGCATACGCTGGGCATAACAGAAAACATGCTTCAGCCAACGCGCACAACGTTCCACGGAATCGTTCCGGGTTTGTCCTGCGTCCCGATAGGAAAAGTTCGGGTGGACGTAGCATTTGGAGGCCGTGACAATTGCCGGGTTGAAAATGTTGAGTTTGAGGTGGTGGATCTAGACAGTCCCTACCATGCATTGCTGGGGAGACCGGCATTGGCAGCCTTCATGGCCACAACTCATACGGCTTACCTCAAGATGAAGATGCCGGCACCTCGTGGACCATTGACTGTGGTGGGAAACTATAAGGTCTCACTGGAAACTGCATCTGCCGGATCGAACCTAGCGGAATCGCTGGTGATCGCGGAGGAAAAGAAAAGAATGCAAACAGCTGTTGCGCTGGCTCAGTCCTCACAATTGAGCTTAGCAGCAATGAGTGAAAACATGGGCTCACCGGCATTCAAGCCAACAAATGAAACAAAGGACATCATGCTGGATCCAGCTTACCCAGAGCGCACCGTTCGTATCGGTGCCGGACTTGATCAAGCATAGGAAAGCGCGCTCATCAGCTTCCTCCGTGAGAATCGGAATATCTTTGCCTGGTCAACTGATGATTTGGTAGGTGTTCCGAGGGAGTTGGCTGAGCACTCCTTAAACGTCCGGAAAGATGCCAAGCCGGTGCGACAACCCTTGCGCCGGTTCGCTGAAGATAGAAGAAAGATCATAGGAGAAGAGGTAACCAAACTGCTTATTGCCGGATTCATTGTGGAGGTCACGCACACAGAGTGGCTGGCCAATCCGGTGATGGTTGAAAAGAAGAAAGATGAGAATCTGGAGGCAAAAGCTCCAAAGGTGTGGCGCATGTGCATTGACTACACCAACCTAAACAAGGCTTGCCCAAGAGACCCGTTTCCTTTACCACGGATCGATCAAGTGATTGATTCAACTGCTGGGTGTGAGTTGTTGTCCTTCCTAGACGCGTATTCCGGTTTCCATCAAATTCCCTTGAAAAAGGAGGATCAAATAAAAACTGCGTTCATTACCCCGCACGGGGCTTATTGCTATGTTACTATGCCTTTTGGTTTGCGCAACGCTGGTGCAACGTACCAGCGCTGCATGCAAAAATGCTTGTTTGATCAAATCGGAAAGAATGTGCAAGTCTATGTGGACGACATTGTGATAAAAACTAAGGTAAAGAACACCTTAATCGATGACATCCGGCAAACATTTGACAACCTAAGACGGTTCCGGATGAAACTCAATCCGGCAAAATGCACCTTTGGTGTCCCTGCCGGCAAGCTGCTCGGTTTCCTAGGGTCAAGCCGGGGCATAGAAGTCAATCCGGTAAAGATCCGGGCGATAGAAAGAATGACTGTCCCTCGAGAGCTAAAAGATGTGCAAAAGTTTACCGGAAGCTTGGCATCGCTAAACCGGTTCGTAAGCAGGTTGGGAGAAAAAGCTCTACCACTCTATGCTCTCATGAAAAAATCTGATACGTTCGTCTGGACCCCTCAGGCAGACGCAGCGTTTAAGGAGCTAAAAACAATGCTCGCCACAGCACCTATACTGGCTTCACCTCTAGAAAGAGAACCTATGCTATTATACATAGCGGCAACAAACCGGGTTGTGAGCGTAGTGGTTGTAGTTGAAAGAGAAGAGGAAGGAAAAACCGTCCAGAGGCCGGTATACTACCTGAGCGAAGTGCTCTCCCTCTCAAAACAAAACTACCCTCACTTCCAAAAAATGACTTATGGCGTGTACATGGCCGCCACAAAACTCAAGCATTACTTTGAGGAGCACCCCATAAAGGTGGTGAGTGAAGCACCAATCTCCGACATCATGTGCAACAAAGACGCCAGCGGCCGGATTGCAAAATGGGCAATCCAGATATCACCATACGTGCCGGTGTATGAAAGAAGAGATGCCATAAAATCACAGGCTTTGGCTGATTTCCTCGTTGATTGGGCGGAAATGCAATACAAACCGCCAGATCAAAGGATAGAATACTGGAAAATGCACTTTGATGGATCCAAGCTCAAAGAGGGTCTAGGTGCCGGTGTGGTGCTTACCTCACCAAAAGGAGATCACCTCCGGTATGTTTTGCAAGTACATTTCAGGGCATCGAATAATGTCGCTGAATATGAAGCTTTGATCCATGGGCTTAAGGTCGCAAAAGAAATCGGTGCACACCGGATCATTTGCTACGGAGATTCAGACCTTGTGGTACAGCAGTGTTCCGGGGATTGGGATGCAAAAGATGCGAACATGGCCTCGTACCGGTTTCACGTGCAAAAGATTGCCGGATTCTTCGAAGGATGTGAGTTTCACCATGTGCCGCGCGCAGAAAATGAAGCCGCGGATGCTTTGTCCAAGCTGGGCTCATCCAGGCAAGAAATTCCTCCCGGAATATCTTTGGCTCACTTAAGAGTACCATCGATCAAACCAAGCCCGGAATCGGAATCAATTTTTGTACCGGAATCACATGTAGTACCCATGGATATTGATGAAGGGAACCCGGGGACTGTACCGGCAAGCTCGGGGACTGCTCCGGCAAGCTCGGGGACTATTGTACCAATACCGGAAGAAATGATGCTGGTAGATAGCATGGAGATAGATGCACCAGTGTTTCTGGTTCGAGAGATACCGTCATGGGTTAAACCTATTAAGGAATTCCTGATCAACGGCACCTTGCCGGCTGACGAAAATGAGTCAAGGAGGATACAAAGAAGGTCCAAAGCTTACACATTCATCAACGGTGAGGTATACAAGAGAAGCGTTACCGGTGTCCTTCAAAGATGTGTGGAACCGGAGGAAGGGAAAGAAATGCTTGAGGAAATTCACCAAGGAGAATGTGGGCACCATGCTTCATCAAGGGCGCTAGTAGCAAAAGTATTCCGGCATGGGTTTTATTGGCCCACTGCTTTGGAGAACGCTGAGGATTTGGTAAGAAAATGCAACGGCTGCCAGAGGTACGCCAAGCAAAATCATACCCCAGCATCCGGTTTAAAGACAATATCGTTAACATGGCCATTCGCCGTTTGGTGCCTTGACATGGTTGGCCCATTCAAAACTGCAAGAAGCAGCATGACCCATATCTTGGTCATGGTGGATAAGTTCACCAAATGGCTAGAAGTAAAACCTATCGCAAAGTGTGATGGGCATACAGCGGTGAAATTCTTAAAAGATGTCATTTTGCGGTATGGATACCCGCACAGCATCATCACGGACAATGGAACTAACTTTGCTCAAGGTGAGTTCAAAAGGTTCTGTGAGGACAACAACATCCGGTTGGATTTGTGCTCAGTGGCACACCCACAAGCCAATGGCCAGGTAGAAAGAATGAATGCGTTGGTGCTTTCCGGTATCAAGCCTAGACTCATTGATGCAGTGGAAAAGTCACCGGGATGTTGGCTCGATGAGCTACCATCAGTTCTGTGGAGTATAAGAACGACTCCAAACCGGTCTACCGGATACACTCCTTTCTTCATGGTTTATGGAGCAGAAGCGGTCATACCGACTGACATCATTCATGATTCACCAAGGGTACAGCTCCATACTGAACAAGAGGTCAAGGAGGCTAGAGAAAATGATGTGGACTTGCTAGAAGAAGCAAGAGAGCTGGCTTTGGCAAGAACAGCCATTTACCAGCAAAACCTCAGACGTTATCATAACCGGAAGGTTAACCCGAGAGTTTTCCGGGAAGGAGATCTTGTGCTTCGCCTAGTGCAGCGCACTGAAGGCCGGCATAAGCTTTTGCCACCATGGGAAGGTCCCTTCATTGTAAGCAAGGTGCTTCACAATGATGCGTACTACTTAATCAATGCGCAGGAGTGGAAGAAAGGAAAGGCGGACAGGTCCGGAGAGGAGAGCAAACGTCCATGGAACGTAGCTCTGTTGCGTCCTTTCTACTCTTGAAGTGGTGGTGTAAGAAGTTCCTTTTTGTACCTTATATGCTATGAATAAAAGATGCCGGAACCTTGAATGAATCTCGGGGACTACCCCAATAAGGTTGCATGTAACTTGTTTATTTTTTCAGTTTACCGGTTGCTTATTGAATGTTTTTTCTTTCCGGTTTAGTAGTGTGCTAAATCCTACCGGAGTCTTCGACTCTGCTGCTGTCCGCAAACCGGCTTCATGGCAAGCAAGATAAACCGGTAGGGGATAAGCACATGAACTGCGAAGAGGGAGAGCAGGAAAGAACAATCCGGAAAATTTAACTAACCCCGGTCTAACCGGTTTTTTGCAAAATTTCGAAATTATTTCTAAGTTCAAGAAAATGCTTGTTTGGTGAAAGAACCTTGTGCTCATACGCCAAAGAACGCCCAGAGAAGGCAGGCAGAGCCAAGGCAAAAGAACCAAGTGTGCATCAAGTTGGATGCGGAAACAATTTGGAAATCTTTGCAGTGCAGGATAAAATCAGAACCAAAAGCAAGTATGCTAAAGCAAACTCAAGATAATTAACTACCGGTATGACATACCGGCATAAACTGTTGTGCCACAACCAAAAGCAGACTTAAAGTTTTACATCATAAGCCCCGGCATACCGGGGCAGAATTTAACAAGCATTATTTTAAGATAAACAGGACCAACAGACATATCAAAGGCAGACTTTCAGCAGAAGATCATCAGACAGCAGGGGCTTCCGAAGGAGCGTCGCCAGCATCAGCGTCGTCCAGAGGCTCCTCATCGGCTTCATCCTCCTCCTCGTCGAGATAGTCCTTGACGTCAGGAGGGGGAGGGATGAAGGTGCGCATGTCGGCGTACTACGCAATGTGGTACGCGCGATCCTGCCGCTTAGCGGTGAGGATCGGGTCCAGATCGGTTTCTGCGTCTTCGCGCACGCCGGTAAGGGCGTCCAGGTCGAGCTCCGGGTACCAGGAACAGGCGACGCGGAGGGCAGAGTCCGCTCCAGCGCGGGCAGCAGAGCACTGCCACTCACGGATCCTCCTGCCGGCACCCTTAAGACGGTCGCTGATGAGGGAGAAGGTATCCGGCACCTCCTCGCCAGGCCATAGGGTCCTGAAGAGCTGGGTAGCTACATCAGGAATGTCCGATAGATTGCGATCTATGGCGCGCATGTGAGACACCCGCACGTTAAGCGCGACCAGATGGTCATTGGGCGTCCATGGCACGGCAAGATTCGCTTGGCCTTGGTCTTTGCGGCGTGCGTCAACCTTCTTGACAGCGTACTTCTGCGAGTCCGGAAAGAGGCCTATGCGAAGAAAGAAAAAGGTTAAGGAAAAGAATCCGGAAGAAAAAGAGACCGGAAGGGAAAGAATCCGGAAGGAAAGATGACGAAAAGAAAATGGGGTCGGAAGAAAAAAGGGCTCGTATGCAGTAATCAAAGTATGTAAAAGAAAGGAACTCACGGTAGGCAAGTGCGTCAGTCTGCAGGATCAGCTGGTTGCATTCCTTGTGCTCCTCCTCCAGCCGCGCGGCTTTCTCCTCAGCACCCTTCCGGGCCTTGGCCAGCTCCTCCAGCTCAGCCTGCAATACCACAGTGGCATTGCTGGCGTCCTCCAGGGCCTCGTCCAACTTGGCCACTGCATTCGCTTCAGCGGCTTTGAGGGCCTTGGCATGATCAAGCCCCAGCTGAATGAGCTGAGACTTGAGCTCCTGGTAGCTGGTCTTGTGGGCGCCCAGCTCCTCCTGGTGCTGCCGGATGAGCTGGTCCTTCTCCCCTGTAACCGGAAAAGAGAGTGTTAACAAGGTTATGCTAATAAAGATGAAAAGGAAGCCGAGTAACAGGAGAAAGAAGAAAATCATACGTTGGGCGGCGGCAAGCTGCTCCTTGAGAGCATCGATGGAAGCTTCCGGGATCACTGTTAAGCGAAAATTATAAGTGTCAGAAGGAAAAAAGGTTTCCGGTAAAAAGATGCCAGTCGTACAAAGTTACCTTGGCACTTATCGTGTGCCTCAGCGAGCTCCCGATGCTCCCATAGAAGCTCCTCGAAGAGGGCCTTCCGAGCGTCAGCCGTGAGCTGTTCAAGAAAAAGAAGTAAGTTCAGTTTTGCGCTAAGAACAAAGTTCTTAACCCGAAACTCGGGGACTGGCAGTGCCGGTTTTGCGCGTTTCTAAGACAATTGGTGCGCTAAGAAGAAGGTGTTTAACCCGAAACTCGGGGACCGGCAGTACCGGTTTCACGCTAAGTTTTTTGAGTTAAGTTTTGCGCTAAGAGCTGCGCTCTTACCACAAAACTTGGGGACTGGGAAGATAGACAAGAGAGAAACCGGCATGAGCTAAAAATAGAGCAAAGCCGGAAGCAAGGAAACCGGTAAAGATTGAAGAAAGTTAGTAAAACGTACCATCAAGTTATTCGTGGAATCGTACCACGCGCTGTCGAGCTCTTTCACGGCGCTGCGAAGCCGCATGAAGTGCTCCTCGGAAGACCGGTCCCCGACAGGGTCAGGTGCCGGCAGCCTGTCCTTGCCCAGGCCGCGGGTCGCCGGAGTCATGTCCGCGGCGTTCCACTTTTGGGCGTAGGGCAGAAGGTGCCCCAGGTCCCGGCCTTGGCGCTGGAACTCTGTAATGCGGCCAAGGAGGCCGGTGGCCTTCGTGGCGGCATCCTTGGCGGCCTTGGCGACGTGCAGCACCAGGGGCTGCTGGCCGCCGGAAGGGGCGCTGGAGGCCGTCGCCTTCCCCTTGATGAGCTTGGAAGTCTTGGGCGGCGGCGCGGTAGAAGCGGCCCCGGAAGTCTTGGGCGGCGGCGCGGTAGGAGCGGCCCTGGAGGGCTTGGCGCGAGGAGCGTCTGGCGGAGGCATGAGGATGGTTCGTGGAGAAGGGGGAGCGCTAGGAGCGTCACCCGTTTTGGAACCTTCCGGCGCGGAAGATTCCGGCGCGGAAGTTGTCGTCTTTTCAAGGACGGGAGGAGCAGGAGGCTCCGCCCGCCCGGCAGCTTCTTCTTCTCCGGCGCCGATGTTGCTGGCGCCGGTGTCCTGGTGTTCAGGGAGAAAGGAAAGATCCTCCTCCGTGCGGTGATCTGATGATGAAGGGGCCGCACGCCCCAAATTTGTTGTGCCCCCCGAGAGGGAGGCAGAGGTGTTGCCGGCACCAGATGGTGCCGGGCCTGACTGAGGAGGAGGGGTTGAGGTCCTTGCGGATCCTTCAGAGCCCGATGGCCTTGGGCCAAGCTTGAGCGCAGGGCTGAGAAGAAGAAAAGACAAATAGTTGGAAAAAAGCAACCGGAAAAAGAACTTGGCAAAAAAGAGGCAAGCCAGAAAATGAGAAACTTACCCGGAAGCAGTTGGCATCGCCTTGCGCCCATAGCGGCGCACGCCCACTTCCTTCTCCCCCACGGGCTCGGTCCGGAAGCGCTTGGAGGGAGGAGCATGGCTGGAGCCGGCATTAGATGCCGGCTGCTTGTTCTTCTAGCCCTGGGCCATGAGTTTGTCCACAAACTCAGAGCCGGCCTCGGCGCGCAGGGGCGGCACGCGCTCATGGATCTATGAGTTGAATATGGCTAAGAAGCAATTCGCAACAAGGCAATAACGGTAAAGTACAAGAGACCGGAAAAGAAAATACCTCGAGCATGGTCAGGTCATCGGAGGACCCGGTGGGCTCCGGCGGGTCCCGGCCAAGACGCGCAGCTGGGGTCCTGCCCATCTTCAGATCCTTCCAAAAAACGCAGGGATCTGGGTCGAAGGAGTCAAGGGCGCGCTTCACCGGAATCCCACGTCGCTCGGCTTGGATGAGGGGGAAGCGGTCCTTGGCCTGAAACACGAAAAAAGGAAAGTTAATAAAAGCAGAAAGTTACCGGAAAACTACCCCAATTGCGTAATCCCTTACTTCTTGGGTCGGAGGGTTAGTAGTGCTGAGGGGAAGGAGGCCCCATTCCCAGGCAAATGGCATAGCAGTTTGGCAAATCTGCTTAGCCTTGCGAACGACATCCTTCTTGCTAAGAGGACGGCTTGTGATCTTGGTAGGATCGCCAGGGCCGTACATCTCGCTCATCCTATGCACGCGGCGCTTCAGAGGAAGCACCCGGCGCGATATGAAAGTCCGGATGATATCGTCAGAACAGATCTTGGTCTCCTTCTTCAAAGAGGCCAAGAAGCGCACTACCCGGTTGGTTTCGGCGTGATCCGTCTTCGGGTTGTAGCTCCAATTGGTCCTGCTGGGAGGCCCCACTTGGAACGGAGGAAGATCGATAAGATTGGCGCGGCCCTCGTTCTTCACATAGAAAAAGGTTCCTTGCCAAGCACGGCAAGACTCCAGGCCGGAAAACTTAAGAAAAGTGCTCCCTTGACGGGAGCCGACGATGCAAGATCCGCACTCCACGGGCGGTTTGGGCTTAGGGATTTCCTTGCCCTGGACGGAGTTTATCCGCAAACAAAAGAAGCGGGCAAACGTCTCACGAGTGGGACGAATGCCGATATAGGCCTCCATGAAGGTGGCATAGCAAGAAAGGTAGAAGATGGCGTTGCCAGGAAGGTGGTGAGGTTGGAGTTCATAGAAATCTAAAAACTCCCGAAAGAAAGGGGAGGCAGGAAGGCCGAAGCCGCGCTCAAAGTGAGCGAGAAAAACAACATATTCATCGGGCTCGGGGTCCGGTTCGATTTCGTCACTGGGAATCCGGCAGACTACTCCTTCCGGAATCCGGCGGGACCGGTATAACCAGTCGATCTCATACTCAGTAACATTGGAGCCCATCCAGGCTCCGCGGGTGATTGGGGAAGGCTCCTCGCCGGAAGATTGGCTGGAGCTACTAGATGCTTCGCCAGAGCTACTCGCTTCAAGGTGGCTACCGGATGCTTGGCTAAAGCTACCGGATTCTAGATGGCCACCGGATTCTTGACGGCTACCGGATTCCTGCTGGTTGCCGGAATCGGTCTCCATCGGATCTGAAGCCGTAGATTCGCCGGAAGATTGTCTACGGCGCTTAACAGAAAGGGAAGAAGAAGATGCGGAGGAAGATTCCTCGTCAGACATTGGATGGGTAGGCAGAAAAACAGAAATCCCACACTTGAACCCCGCGTGAAGATCTACGAGTAAGAAGAAAACCAAAGAAAAAGAAGAAATAAGAACACCGCAGACCCAAGATCTGAAAAGCGAGCAGATGGCGAGCAAAATAAGATTGCTACCAACCTTGAGCGGCGCGGTCGCTGAGGAAGACTTTCGCCGGCGATGGAGAGGATCTGCGGTCGCCAACGACCACCGTCGACGGCGAGGCGGAGGAGTTCGCGGAGAAGCACGAATGTAGCGGGCGCGGTGAAGATGCTGCTGAAGATTCCCGCACAGCGAGGTCCGGCGGAAGCACGGCGTGATTTCGCCGGGCGCCGGAGCTTGAACGAGCGACGACGGACGAAGAGCGGTGGAAGCGCAAAGGCAAGGAGCACTGTGCGCGAAGAATGGGGAATGCGAAGAAGATGAAGAAGAAGGGGCGGTTGTGCTTATAAAGGAGAGAGAAGGTGGGCAGGAAACCGCTGGGCCGCGGCGGTTCGCCTCGCGGCCCGCGACGGTTCGCGCCTTGGGCCGCCACGTGGCGAGGGAATACACGCGAGAAAATGGGACGCCACACGGAGGCACACACGGGATCCAAAACGGCTAGTGGGATCCGCAGCGATGCATTTAATGACCGCGCGGAAATCGAAGCGAAGTGACAACTGACACTGGCGTGGCAGTTAACAGTGCGCATGTCACTGACAGGCGCGGGGTCCAAAATATTCTCGACTTCGCCGAGGAAGGTGTAAATGCGAATGATGCCGGAAAAGGGAGATGCCGGAAGATGCCTTGCAAAGAAAAGAAAAGACAAAGAAAGGCAAAGATGCCGGATCCAAGCTCAGGCCGAAGAGATTAAACCGGTATCCTGAAAAGATGAAAACCTGGCATGGTCTGTAGGATAGAATCCTCCAGACTATACCAGCTTCGGGGACTAATGTTGGGGGGATAACCCCCGGTATGCCAAAGGCATGCCAAACCGGATGGTTTAAGTCATCGAGATACCGGTTTAACTTTCTTACCGGAACAGAGGTAGGAGTTTGGCATCCCCAAGGGGGTATGCCAGAACCCGGTAAAGAAGATACCGGAGTGAAGGGCCTGTCGGCAGGACTGGTCAAAGATTCTCTCCAGGGCAAGAAGACAAGGATGAGCTAAGCAAAGTGGCTTTAATCAGAGCCCTGGCGCCAAAGAGAGGGATGACGCTCAAAGAAGCCGGAGGACATCAGCAGCCCTGATTAAAGAGGACCCCGGCGTCATCTGTGATTAAAGTAGCTTTGTAAATTAGTTTGTCCAGTCAAAGATGCCATTAGGGTTTCTTGTTCTGTAAGCCACCCTCTCCCCTATATAAGGAGAGGGGGTACTGCCTCTTACAGGCGCGAGACCACAGGAAAGATTAGGCAATCGAACTTGTAACCATGTTGAGATCAATGAAGCTAGCGATCTAGTAAAGAGTTCTTCCTCTTGTCTCTCTTCTTGTATACCGGCCTCTGGTTGTGTTCTTGAGGAAAGCATCCGGAAGTTCTTCCCATCTAATCGCAAACCCTCCCCCGAATCCTCTAGCGTCCATTCGGCCCCAATCTAAGCCATCCTATGGCATCTGCTCGTTCACCACGACGACAAGTCCAGCGTGGCAGCCACGTGAGCAAGACCAAGTCAAAATGTTTGACTGGCCCGGGGGCTCAACTTCGGCGAGCAGACTCCCGACGACGGCGGCGCTAGGGGGTTCCCGCGGACGTGCGACTAAGCCTAATCGACGCAGCACTAAACGCTGAACCAAACGGTGGTGTTTCCTCCGCCAAATGGTCACCGGAGTTGCTCCGGCGAGCATCCTCTGCGGCGGTGCACGGCGGCCAACTATCAAATCGGAGCTACGGTTGATGATTAAGCGAGAGAGATGGTCCCTGAGATGCGCAAGCTCACCGTGAGACTTGTGGACTGCGTGACGAGGCGGATGGAGGACGGGGACGAGCTCCAGTTCGCCATTCCCGGCGATGGACGGAGAAAGGGAACGGCAAAATTAGCACTGCCCCGAGCCTCCCCTCTTGATTCCTTCCGCCAGGAGGATCCACGGCAACGGGCGCATCCATTGAGCTACTCTACAGACTCCGGGGTGCTCTCAATCGACGGCGCCATGGAGTTCGCCGGCGACAGAAACTTGTAGAAAGAGGCAGAACTAGGAAACGAGAGAGGATAAGGATGGGAGTCTAGGGTTTCTCGAGCGGTGGCAATCTCTCCGACCCTCTTATAGCTCCAAGCACGATCTGGTTCGATGGCGAGGTCTAGCAGTGAGCGTCCAGGATGCAGCGATGCTCCAGGTTACGGTTTCCGGGCGGGAATCGTGATGCTCCGACTGGCAGTGGATGCAGATGGAATTCCCCTCGAATCTGGGTGATGTTTGGCGTCCGGTGGCGTCCTTATCCGCAGCGAGGACGTGGCGGAGCTTCGTCGGCTCGCTGTCGAGCGTGGAGAAGAGGAGGAAGACGACGGTCTCCTTTTTTTTTGATGCCAGCGACGAAACGGTAAGTGGTGGGTTGGGCAGGCTTTACTCGTGGGCTGGGCTAGTGACATGGGCTGCTGCGGTCCAGGTAAAGCTTTCCCTCCCTTTCTGAAAGATCGAGATGTCTCCTAGAGGGGGGGGGGTGAATAGGCAATTACAAACTCTTGCGGATTTGTCTTGTAAGAATGCGGAATTAAACTATCGTTTAGTTTACAAGCACAAACCCTAAATATGCTAAGCTCAACTAGGTGTAACAATAGCAACTAGAGCTAAGCAAGATATGCACAAGATATATGTAGCACAAGTGATAGCAAGATATATGTACTTCAAGCACGATGGCTATCACAAGGAAAGAGAGCTCGGGTATAGAAATAACCGAGGCACGCGGAGACGAGGATGTATTCCCGTGTTCCCTTGCTTTGCAACAAGGTACGTCACGTTTGGAGGAGTGGAGGTCCCACGAAGGATTCCTCAGCCACGAAGGCTCACCCTATTCTCCGAACCACACCCACGAAGGATTATGGCCCTTTCCTTATGGTTAGCTTTTCCTCCGCTCCGGAGATGGCAAGCTCCACAACCACTTCACAAGCTCCACGAAGGAGAAGCCCGAGCCCCTTCACAATCTTCCACGAAGAGATCACCGGGACACCCACCAAGCCAACTAGGAGGTCACCCTCCAAGAGTAACAAGCTCACGGTCTCTCACTCGAACAAATCATGGTGGAGAGCTCAACACTATGCAATGATGCAAAGCAAGAACACCGGAGGTGTTCAAGTCCTTCACACTCAAATCCCACCAAAGCAACGAATGCTAGGATGAGATTGGAGAGGAAGAACAAGGGGGAAAGTCAACCAAAGACTCCAAGATCTAGATCCCAAGAGATTCCCTCACTTAGAGAAGAATTGGTTTGGTGGAAGTGTAGATCTAGATCCCCTCTCTCAAATCCTCAAATATGAGCAAGAATGGTTGAAGGAATCAAGGGGGAGAGCAAGTTCTTCAAATAGTAGCAATGGAGGAGAGAGAATAGGAAGAACTACATGGGCTCAAGGTGGAAGAAAGGTATTTATAGCCCAAGTGGAAAAATAACTGTTGGGGGAAAAAGACAGAAAAACGGGCAGCAAATTGGGCAGGAAAAACGGCCCAATGGTCACCAGGCCGGCCGATCGGAGCAAAGCAGCCCGGCCAGGCCGGTCAGCAGCCCGGCCGGACCGGCCCAAAGAACTGGGTGGCAGCAGCGCGCGCACCGGGCGGCGGATAGGCGAGAGCGCACGGGCGCGTGGGCCGTGCGGGCGGAGGCGGCCCAGGTGGGCGCCGGTCTGTCCGGAGGCAGCGCCGGCAGGCCGGTCACGGACCGGGCCTGCGACCGGACTTGGGCCAAAAGGCCCCGGGAGGCGGCCCGGATGGCACCAGCGCCGGACCCGGTCGCGGACCAGGTGGGCCGGTGGCTGGGCCGGTCGGCCGGCCGGCTCCCTCCCCTTTTTCTCTTTTTCTTTTTATTCTTTTCTCATCTTTCCTTTTTCTTTAATAACAATTGCTCCCGAACTCCGAATCGCATGAAACCAATTTTGTTTGGAAGATAACAACGAATGCTATCTAATAGAAAGTGAAAACCCAAGAATCTATAGGAGGGGATTTTATCATGAATATAAAAGGTAGAACCTTATATCATGAATAACCGGTAAAATCACCCAACATCGAAAACGCAATAGAAGATGCATGTGAACTCCGTTTTCGATGAACTTGGGCTTGTTGTAAAGCTAACAACAAGCTCAAGAACCTCACACCGAGAAATACCAAGAAGCAATAAGAATATGCAACGCATGCAAGGATTGAGCTCCCTAAGACGATGTGATCAAGTTAACCAACCGAAAGCCCCTCTTAATAGTGCGGCTATCTATCCTATAATCCGGTCTCCCATCAACCACCTCGAGACCGGCAAAAGGAAAACCTATCAAGGTCATACCTTTGCCTTGCGCATCCCATCACTTGATCATTGTCGCTTCGTGAATACTCACAAATGCTCCCCCATACACTATGATGGGAATGGTTCATTGATGCACATCTTCACTATCACCAAATGGACGGCAAGCTTCAAGCATGTGATCCACACAAGATGCTCATCTTGAACTTGCCCAACTCAACCTTGTATCTTCTCATACTCACTTAAGATAGAGGATGGCTAATATTGAGTTCCACATAAGAACTCCATCTTCATTTCTTCTTCTTGATCATATCACATATATATCTTCATACCGATGATCTTGATGCCAATACACAAGGTATATCTTTATCTTCATGGCATCCATACTTGAATCCAACACATGGAGAGCAAGTAGTACCTATGGAATATTCCTTCATATAAACTCAATGAAAACATTAGTCCATAGGGGTTGTCATTAATTACCCAAAACCACACATAGGGGCAATGTACCCTTACAATCTCCCCCATTTTTGTAATTGATGACAACCACAATAAGAGGGTTTATATAATGAATATTAGTGACAAGTACGCAACTTATCCGAGAATAAGTTGTATACAAGAGGTTGTATTTGATATGGTCAAGTAACACAAAGCAACTAGTCCATATCAAAACCGACTCTACTCACACAACTACAACAAATGCAATGGATGTGAGTAGAACCAATATATATAGAGAAAACTCCCCCACAATGTATGCACGTGTGATGAACATGAATTCATTGCATACATTGTCAAGATTAACCTTTGGGATAGTTTCCACTATATATATACAACCATGCAAGACATATAAATATGGAATGCATGAGAGGCAAAACACTTAAGCACAAACCAAGGTTAAGTATAAAACCATTCCCTTAAACCCTCTAAACTTCTCCCCCATTGGCATCGATTGTCAAAATGGGTGAAAAATTTAGAAGGCCAATATAATGTGAGTTCCTCCCCAAAGTGTGCACTTCTCATAATTTGAGTGGAATCAAGTGCACATATCCAATGATGAATACTTGAAGGAAATCAAACTATATTGAGGATCAAAGATTGCATAAAGATAACATGGTGAAGTGAGCTTCAACAAATAAAGCAAGCAATCAAAGATCCAATTGGACAAACAAAGATATCATGATAAGAAAGATATATATAGTGCTCTAAAAATAAGAAAGCTCCCCAAGGTTCGTGCACAATTTATAATGTTTGCATTTGAATACAATATGCACAAACATGGAATCCTCACTCCCTATATATCATTTAGAGCACAACTAAGATAAAGAGAGTATGCTTATCAAGAACAACTTGAGTCCAACAATTACGAGATATGAGTGCATGAAGAAAATAAATAAACCAAGCACTCATAAATTTTCTTTACCAACCCATTAAAAACAAAAGGGGTAAAAGATGGCCGGCAAAGATCAAGGATATCAAGGTGATGGATTAACACTCTTATGTATATGAGTTTCTAAAGTGGACAAAGTGATCCATAAAGAAACATGCACACACAAGAGGTTAACAAAATAGATAAAACAAGATATCCAAGATGAAGTCATAAAATATACCAAAGGATGTTTGCTTAAGAAGCATATATAGCCTATGGCTCCAATTTTCACTTATGGTATATGAATGAACTTCAACCAAGTTAAACCTCAAAAACATCACAACTAACAATAAGGGAAATAGAGCTAGTTGGAGTGTTTTGAGAAAGGCAACAAGTATCATAAATATGGATTTATTTCGCAATTTCATCAATATTGCACATAAGAGCTCTTTGAGGAATTGATATGCAATAAATTGCTAGAGGGCATATTTGGGTAGGTGAATCATAAACATGATGTATATATATTCCCAACATATGCATCTTCTCAAATTACTCAAATGTACAATAAAAAGTTTTACTTTAAAAATGAGTTTTCAAGAACCGCAATATTTTTGAAATAAATAATTTCATGCCAAGATACAACCTTCAAGAGGTTGGATGCTATATGAGAATGCATGAATAAGATACTTGTTACCGAGATAGCAATGGCTTGATGTAGTAGATAAGAGTTCATCGATCATCCTAGCTTGACTCCAATTCTCATATGGTTACAACACCTTCCTTATAGATGAGACAAGCCTCCATTGCATCTCCAATGTACCTAAAACATTATTCAAGTACATCTTGGTCCCCAAACTTATTGGGTCCAACATGGTTAGACTAACCACAATATATAGGACACACTCCATATAAACATGTGCATATTTAGATGAAGTTTGAATTTCATGCACATCTTAGCCATTTAGGATTTTATGGAGTATATCCTATATAATGGATCGAAGGAAGCAAGCATGCTATAAGAATAAACAAATTACATACAAGCATGCACAAAAGCTTTCAAAGATCCAAGAAGGATATACTTTGGACAAAACATCAAATGAATTGAATAAGGCATAAAGGTGTCCCCAAACAAATTTGTTGTCCAAATTATATCAAAGACGCAAATCACAAAAGATTTGTTCAACAAGGTTCAACAAATGAATTAAGAAGGAACCATTGAGCATAAAGGATGAAATAAAGCAAACATGCTCAAAGATTTATCTCATTCAAGCAAATGGAATATGTAAGAAGGAATGAGATAGCAAACTCCCCAAAAGAGCAAGGTTCAAACAAATAAACCAAACCCTCTTCACTTTTCACAATGGCACAATGTACCGTAAGGAAAAGTTTTGTCTTCCAAAACAATCACTTGATATGAATCAAGAGAATTTATCAAAAGATTTCTCAAAGGGACAAGGAAGACACATGGGAGCAACAAGGATTTGTTGAGAATAAAAATAAGGCAATAAGAAATAATCCAAAGTGAAGGTGATCCATAGATTCAACCACATACAAGGTTGTCAATTGTCAAAGACAATGAGAATATTGGAATTAACTTCCGGTGGTATATTAACAAGGATAGTAAGGATCAATTTCACAATAAAAGGCATAGGATAAGTATATAGAATTAAGCACTATGCAAGGATGAAGATTCTTGATAGCTTCAACTAGTCAAACAATCACGCACGGCAATGATTAGAATAACTTAAAGCAAACGGTGTCCCAAATAAGATATAGAGATATGTATTTGAGGAAAACCGTACCAAGAATTTCTTACTCAAACAAGAACCCATAAGATGAGCAATAAAAGATTTTTAATAAGAATGGAGCTTGTTTGAGCAAACATGCCACTTAGGTACAAGATAATTAAGAGTATCAACTATAAGTGGCAAAACCTCATATGTTCACATTTTCTAGGCTTGTGATATGTACAAAACATATTACTCCCCCATAATGTGATGAAACATTTCTTCTAAACACGAAGCAACTAAAAATCGATTAGAGATGATTAATGGACATTTAGAATTTGAATTTCTCATGAGTATGACACACCACATAGTGACTAGATAATCTTGAAATATCAATACTAAGTGGTGCTACCCATATACACACATTTTATAGAAAGAGAGATGCACAAAGCATATCACTCCCCCAAAATGGGATGCTCCATTAATCACTCAAAGAGAGCCAAATAAGATATCATCAAGATGCATTAGGCTCAAAACAATACATAAGTATATGATGAGTCAAACAAACATACTTGAATACACAAGATAAGCAAGTAAGACACAACACATACATACACATATTTGGTACAAAACCAAACATGCAAAGGGGCAAGTAACTTACAATAAACATGAAGAGTTGAAGTATAAGTTACCGCAAAGAGGAACATTGGATATAAGATATAGATGATAATCCATACGACTTGGCTTGGTAAAAATACAATATATGAAGATCCCTTAATTCTTCATGAAGTAGCCAAATCTCCAATGCCCTCCACATGCACCTATTGATCAAATTTGAGATTGTTGGTCCCCAACCAAGTTGGGTCCTAAGAGATTAGTCACAATAGGCTTGGCAACCCAAATGGTTCTTTTCTTGAAACCACTTTGAGTTCCAACAAACTTGGCAAACACATTGCCATCCTTATCCTTCCCTAGAGAATAATCATTATCAACAATTATAGGGTTAGATAAGGTACCACCTAAGCAAGAAGAAGCAAAGTGCCCCTTCTCACGACATAAGTAGAAAGTGTTCCCCTTTCTCTTCTTTATTGATTTCTTCTCTTGGGGAACAATATCTTGATTCTTCTTGGGAAGTGCCCTATCTTCAACTTGAGGTCGAGCATGAGCTTGACCTTGACCTTGTGGCCGTTTCCCTTGTTGTTTCTCACTCAAGTGCTTCTTTTTCTTCAATGGGCATGATCTAACATGATGCCCTTCAACCTTGCACTTGAAGCAAACCAACTTGGCCGGATCCTTGACTTTGTCTTGGCCCTTCTTCTTGTTGCTCTTGCTCTTGGACTTGTTCTTGTTATTGGAGTTGAATCCAAGTCCACTTTTGTCATTGGGGAATTGTTGCACACTTAGCATCTTGTCAAGTGTGGATTTCCCTTCATGACGCTTTTCCAAGTCTTTCTTCAAAGAAAGGACTTGAGCCTCGAGCTCTTTTATTTCCTCTAAATGGTTAGTAGAAATACAAGTACTAGAGGAAGTAGAAGCTTCATTGTTAGAGCAACAAGGCAAAGTGAGTAATCCAACACAAGGTGTATCACTAGTTTGACTAGATGGATTAGAAGGACTAGCACATGGCAATATAGCATTTGTAGTAGAGATTGTGCTAACATCCAT
The DNA here is from genome assembly GCF_019359855.2 of Lolium perenne. Lineage (NCBI taxonomy): Eukaryota > Viridiplantae > Streptophyta > Magnoliopsida > Poales > Poaceae > Lolium > Lolium perenne. The sequence goes on from NC_067247.2 coordinate 338,028,568, forward strand.
ATGAGGCTCACAAGATGTTACCTTAGTGATACTTGCCTCATGAGCTAACTTTAGCCCATCATAGGAAATTAGAAGATCATCATGAGAGCTTGAGAGCTTTTTATGACTTTCTTCCAATTCCATATAATTGCTAGTTAGCAACTCAAGTTGAGCCCTTAGCTCAACATTCTCCTTTAAGGTCGATGCTTCACAAGAATTAGAGTTAGTAGCACAAGCATCAACAATAGTTTTCTCATTTTCATGCATATAGGATTCAATTTTTTGTGTAAGCATGAAATTAGCATGCTTCTCATGTTTTAGCTCATGCTTGATGAGAGTGAATCTCATTTCCCCATTTTCAACATGGGACTCCAACTCCACTATGGTTTCCCTATATTTATTCAAGGTATCCATAGAGTGTTCGAGATAAGCACGAGCTTCTTTATTACCACGAAGAGAAACATATACCATTGCCATATCATGCACCAAGATATTAAGTTCTTCATCATTATCATCATCATCACTCTCATCATTAGAGGATGTGTTAGGAGTCAAAGTAGGAGATACCTTTGGTCCATTTGCCATAAGGCACATGTGCATACCGGAGGATGAAGATGAAGATATTCTTGAATCCTCATTTGAAATCATGTCTTGATCCATAGAGTGTTCAGTTTCCTCTACAATGTTAGTCAACAAGCAACTAGAGGAAATAGAAACATTTTGATTATGGGAGCAAGACAAGGCAAGCATATCCTCATGAGATCTATGTAAGCAATTTAGACATGATATGCAAGGACTATCAACACAAGCATGTAGATTATTTTCAATGCAAGATGTGTTTAAGTCCAAAGAGGAAACATTGCAATGAGATAGAGATGAAGAGTCATCACTATTGAGCACAATATCAACATTGCAATTTCCCTCACCACTCACCATATCATTACCTTGTGTCTTGCAACACGTTGGTGAAGTGGAAGAAGATGATGACTCATCACGACCGGAGGTGGAAGCAACTTGGAGCTCTTCATGATGTGAAGAAGAAGAGAGCTCCTCGGAGTCACCACCGACCAAATGAGAAGTGGATCCACCAAACATTTCCTTAAGCTTGATCCACATCTCATGAGACGACTTTCGCTTTATATATATCAAGAACCTACGAAAATCGGGTCTCAAGGAGAATAAAAGCTCATTAGATACTTGAGCTTCAAGATGTAAGTTTTTCTCATCCTCTAAAGATAGATTTTGAGGATCCATCGGAGGAGAAAAACCTACATCTAGAATTTGCTCAATGTTTGGACACAAGGTCCAAAGTTTACAAAGCAAGCAATTTCGCCACAAATGATAATTTGTGCCAACAAAGATAATTGTGTCATTATGCACTAAATTACTAGCTGACATCTTTACTCTCAAGGCGGTGAAGCCTAAAACAAGGAGAGACCTTGCTCTGATACCAATTGAAAGATCGAGATGTCGCCTAGAGGGGGGGGTGAATAGGCAATTACAAACTCTTGCGGATTTGTCTTGTAAGAATGCGGAATTAAACTATCGTTTAGTTTACAAGCACAAACCCTAAATATGCTAAGCTCAACTAGGTGTAACAATAGCAACTAGAGCTAAGCAAGATATGCACAAGATATATGTAGCACAAGTGATAGCAAGATATATGTACTTCAAGCACGATGGCTATCACAAGGAAAGAGAGCTCGGGTATAGAAATAACCGAGGCACGCGGAGACGAGGATGTATTCCCGTGTTCCCTTGCTTTGCAACAAGGTACGTCACGTTTGGAGGAGTGGAGGTCCCACGAAGGATTCCCCGCGCCACGAAGGCTCACCCTATTCTCCGAACCACACCCACGAAGGATTATGGCCCTTTCCTTATGGTTAGCTTTTCCTCCGCTCCGGAGATGGCAAGCTCCACAACCACTTCACAAACTCCACGAAGGAGAAGCCCGGGCCCCTTCACAATCTTCCACGAAGAGATCACCGGGACACCCACCAAGCCAACTAGGAGGTCACCCTCCAAGAGTAACAAGCTCACGGTCTCTCACTCGAACAAATCGTGGTGGAGAGCTCAACACTATGCAATGATGCAAAGCAAGAACACCGGAGGTGTTCAAGTCCTCCACACTCAAATCCCACCAAAGCAACGAATGCTAGGATGAGATTGGAGAGGAAGAACAAGGGGGAAAGTCAACCAAAGACTCCAAGATCTAGATCCCAAGAGATTCCCTCACTTAGAGAAGAATTGGTTTGGTGGAAGTGTAGATCTAGATCCCCTCTCTCAAATCCTCAAATATGAGCAAGAATGGTTGAACGAATCAAGGGGGAGAGCAAGTTCTTCAAATAGTAGCAATGGAGGAGAGAGAATAGGAAGAACTACATGGGCTCAAGGTGGAAGAAAGGTATTTATAGCCCAAGTGGAAAAATAACTGTTGGGGGAAAAAGACAGAAAAACGGGCAGCAAATTGGGCAGGAAAAACGGCCCAGCCGGTCACCAGGCCGGCCGACCGGGCAGCAGACGAGCCAGGCCGGTCGGCAGCCCGGTCCGGACCGGCCCAGCAACCGGGTGCAGCAGCGGCGCGCACCGGGCGGCGGATAGGCGAGGAGGCGCACGGGCGCGTGGGCCGTGCGGGCGGAGGCGGGCCCACGGCGCCTTGGCCGGTCGGTCGGAGAGCAGCGCCGGGCAGGCCGGTCATGGACCGGGCCTGCGACCGGACTTGGGCCAAAAGGCCCCGGGAGGCGGCCCGGATGGCACCAGCGCCGGACCCGATCGCGGACCGGGTGGGCCGGTGGCTGGGCCGGTCGGCCGGCCGGCTCCCTCCCCTTTTTCTCTTTTTCTTTTTATTCTTTTCTCATCTTTCTTTTTTCTTTAATAACAATTGCTCCCGAACTCCGAATCGCATGAAACCAATTTTGTTTGGAAGATAACAACGAATGCTATCTAATAGAAAGTGAAAACCCAAGAATCTGTAGGAGGGGATTTTATCATGAATATAAAAGGTAGAACCTTATATCATGAATAACCGGTAAAATCACCCAACATCGAAAACGCAATAGAAGATGCATGTGAACTCCGTTTTCGATGAACTTGGGCTTGTTGTAAAGCTAACAACAAGCTCAAGAACCTCACACCGAGAAATACCAAGAAGCAATAAGAATATGCAACGCATGCAAGGATTGAGCTCCCTAAGACGATGTGATCAAGTTAACCAACCGAAAGCCCCTCTTAATAGTGCGGCTATCTATCCTATAATCCGGTCTCCCATCAACCACCTCGAGACCGGCAAAAGGAAAACCTATCAAGGTCATACCTTTGCCTTGCGCATCCCATCACTTGATCATTGTCGCTTCGTGAATACTCACAAATGCTCCCCCATACACAATGATGGGAAAGGTTCATTGATGCACATCTTCACTATCACCAAATGACGGCAAGCTCAAGCATGTGATCCACACAAGATGCTCATCTTGAACTTGCCCAACTCAACCTTGTATCTTCTCATACTCACTTAAGATAGAGCATGGCTAATATTGAGTTCCACATAAGAACTCCATCTTCATTTCTTCTTCTTGATCATATCACATATATATCTTCATACCGATGATCTTGATGCCAATACACAAGGTATATCTTTATCTTCATGGCATCCATACTTGAATCCAACACATGGAGAGCAAGTAGTACCTATGGAATATTCCTTCATATAAACTCAATGAAAACATTAGTCCATAGGGGTTGACATTAATTACCCAAAACCACACATAGGGGCAATGTACCCTTACACTTTCTCATTTCAAATTTTTATTTGCTGTTTTTATTTTCCATTTTGATATTTCTATTTGAATTCAAAGTTGAATTATGTTTTGTTTTTTAGGTTCTAAAATATTTTAATAACAGAAAAATTTGATAATGCTACCTGTTGTATTGTTTTGTTTATAAACAACCATTTCATAATTGATTAATTTGGTGTTCTTGTGAAATGCATTTTAAATTGAAAATGGACATGGTTTTAAATGTTTATCTCTATTCCTTTTTATTTAGGAACCAATCTGTTTGAATGGTTGAAAATTATAACATGTTCTTGGTGAAAACTTTGTTAGGTTTGACTAGTACTTCATAATATGGATTGTGCACATATTATAATTATAGCTAGAGTGTAAAATAAATGACAATGAGAATGGATTGGTTCATGATTTTATGTGAAGAATTGTTTCCAAAGGTTTAAACAAAATGGTTGGATCAACTCTATATTCACTACTCTTGCTTAACAAACTCTTGTTTGAACTATTTAAAATGAATCCTAAACTCAACATGATTAACTCTCTTGCTGAGGTGGTGCTACTTTATAAATGCTATTCATTTGGTTCACTTAGGCAAAGTATTTGAATAACAAAGTAGAGTAGGGTATTGGTTTCATTCTACTCACCAAATGACATTTAGGTCTTAGATATATCTGGCTTGGTTTATTACTTGTGATCCATGATACACAAGTTAGGACAACATTTTATGTGGAGTTGATTCTATGTGATAAGGTTTATAGTTTTGGTGATGCTTCACTAATTGAAGTATAGAATAGGCATGAGGCATGGCAGGGTTCTATTTATAATCCAAAGTAATGCTTGGAATGGAATTCAAATATGGCCTAAGGTTTTAGTTATGATCACCAATGTGATACACAACTAGGTTTAGGATATGGTATAAGCTTTGATCATATTTTAGTGGCTAGGGTTATCCTCCTCACTTAGGTAGAATTATTGTATCAAGGCAATGCTAGGTTTGTATCAAGTGTTTGGATAGGCAGGGTTTAAATACAATATCATCACTACTCTATACAAGGCATGAGTATTGGTCTGGATTAACTACTATTGATTCACTTATTATTTCATGAGAATAATGAGATATATGGATCACATATATAGGTTTAACTTATCATCTCAATTTATAAAGTAAGATCATGCATTAGACATGATCCACTTATTCCTCACTAATCTCTCTTATTTAATACTTCTCTCAACACACTCACTTATATTCTTAAGGTTTTGTTATCACCAGAATTTGACCGAGTCAGAGGTGGGCCGCGATCAAGATGGATTTGAAGAATATACATGGAGGAAATACGTGAATCGGCCTGTTATACAAAGTTTGGGCTAGTTGGCCCGTGTATCTGTAATATAGTAGGATACGTGTCGTTTAGGTAAAGTTTGTCTCGTGCACGGTGGGGATTATTCCCACGTTAGAAAGTCCCCTGGACTATAAATATGTATCTAGGGTTTATGAAATAAATAACAACCAACGTTCAACCACAAATCAATCTCGGCGCATCGCCAACTCCTTCGTCTCGAGGGTTTCTACCGGTAAGCATCATGCTTCCTAGATCGCATCTTGCGATCTAGGCAGCACAGGCTTATTTACGTTGTTCATGCGTTGCTCGTACTGAAGCCTTTTTGATGGCGAGCAACGTAGTTATCTTAGATATGTTAGGGTTAGCATTGTTCTTCGTATCATATGCTATCGTAGTGCAACCCTTGCATATCTAGCCGCCCTTACACCTATCTTAGGTGTAGGGGCGGCACCCCGTTTGATCATTATTTAGTAGATCCGATCCATTACGGTTGCTCCTTGTTCTTCAAGGATTAGTTTAATATCTGCAATAGTTAGGCCTTACAAAGGGTTGGAGGATCCAGCAGCACGTAGGGTGTCGTTTGCTAGTCCTAGACAGGATGTTCCGGGGATCAACCTCGTGTTGGTTTTTAGGCCTTGTCTAGGATCGGCTTACGATCACCGTGCGTGGCCGCGAGGCCCAATCGTGAGTAGGATGATCCGATTATGCGGTGAAAACCCTAAATCGTCGTAGATCACTTTAGCTTTATCTTGATCAAGCAGGACCACCATATATTCGTGCACCTCGTACGAATCATGGGTGGATCGGCTCCTTGAGCCGATTCACAGGATAACCTGAGAGCCGATCGAGGCTCGTATTTAATGTTTACGTGTATGCCATGCAGGAAACTAAGCGAGGCATCTCCATCACCTTCCTGACCAGGTATAGGTCAGGTGGCACGCCCTTGCACCAGCATCGGACGTGTGTACCAGAGGCTTTGCGGGCCGTCGCTCGGAGGGACCAGGGCCAGCCGCAGCCCTAAGTTGTTCCCGGTTCTACTGTGTTGCCCGTCGCTGCTCGCCGGTGGGTTTTGACCGCAACACATTCTGGCACGCCCGGTGGGACGAGCTTCGTCATCAACCACATCGCCATCTACATCTGAGATGGCGGACGGCACTCCAGTCACGTACGAGGATCTGACCGACGAGCTCAAGAAGAAGTATGATGAGGTCAAAGCAATCCTCGAAGCCGACCTCATCGGCTCTTTTCACAGAACCCGTTCACATGGCATCAGGTGGAAGGGGTTCTCGCCTGATGGTGCACTCGATGGGATAGACCTCTCTGCCCCGTCAGAAGAACGCACCAGGTCCCTACGTCAGGAGATCAACTACTTGGTGGCTCACTCGCTGCACCGCCACTCTGAGAACCTGGTGAACACTTTGGAGCGTGTCGCTCTCCAGGTGATCCAGGAGATCATGAGGCACCAGTACTCTCCGTCAGGACCAGCTCTCGCGACACACCAAGGAGAGATGCCACTCCAGTCCCGTCCACCGCTGCCATTTGCGTTGGCAGCACCAGAAGTGCCGAATTCACCGGCATTCGTCATCTACAAGATCGGTGGTGACCCTAGTGACTGCCAGTTCTTGCATGAGGCGCCTAAGGAGATCCCTCACGGGTACATGTGCACATACGTGCTGCATCATGTAATCGGGCGCTCACAAACCAGGCCGCGACATCAGGGACTTCTGGGAAAGCAGGAGGAACGTCAGCAACAGATCTTGAGAAGCAGACGTGGCTAACTAAATATGCCACCCCGACGAACCTCCAGAGCATAGCTCCTGCAGTTGGCTCAGAGCTGGAAAAGCAAGCATGGCTGGCTAAGTACGCCACCCCGGCGAATCTTCAGAGTTCGACTCCTGCAGCCAGCACCGCGGATCAGATCAACACGATCCTGAGGGACCAGTTCGGCATGGTGCCGAAAAGGAGGACAATCGGCTATTCCAAGCCGTACCCCGATGAATACGAGTTGGTCCCGCTACCACCCAAGTATCGGCTCCCTGACTTCTCCAAGTTCAGTGGATCAGATGGTTCCAGCTCCATCGAGCATGTGAGCCGATATTTGGCACAGCTAGGAACGGCCTCAGCGTCGGATCCACTACGCGTGAGGTTCTTCGCACAGTCCCTCACGGGATCGGCTTTTGGGTGGTACACTTCGTTGCCACCAGATTCAATCCGGACTTGGAAGCAGTTGGAAGAACAGTTCCACATGCAGTTTCACTCAGAAGCTTCCGAGTCTGGCCTTGCCGATCTAGCACAGATACGTCAGAAGCGTGGAGAAACTGTGGCAGAATACATCCAGTGCTTCAGAAATCTAAGGAACCGATGTTATTCGGCTCGTGTGACTGAAAAAGAAGCAGTCGAATTGGCAGTGGTGGGCCTTGCCTCACAAATCAAGGACATGGCCTCCCAAGCAGACTACCCTTCACTGGCGCACATGGTTCGTGAAATCACAAGATATGAACAGCGCCACCCGGACTTGTACCAGGACAAATTCAAGCGTGCGGTAGTCCTGGTTGAGGCAGATGAAGATGAAGGCTTTGCGGGAGACCAAGAGGTAGCAGTGGCTGAATGGACTCGGGGGCAACCCCCGTGTCCTGCAAATGGGTAAAGCCACCAGGCCCGCCCAGAGGGTTTGATTTTGATGTGACCAAAACTGAGCAAATCTTCGACCTCCTGCTCAAGGAGAAGCAGTTGAAGATACCCGAAGGTCTCCAATTCCCCACGGTACAGGAGCTGAACGGAAAGCCATACTGCAAATGGCATAACTCGCTCTCCCATGCCACCAACGACTGCAGGGTGTGGCGTCAGCAGATCCAAATGGCGATAGAACAAGGACGTCTGATTTTCAACCAGTACGCCATGAAGGTCGACACTCACCCCTTCCCCGCCGTTAACATGGTGGAGTGCACTTACCCTGAAGGTTGCCAGCCAGGATCCTCGTTCAGTATCAACATGGTAGGACACAGGCACCACTCTGGCAAGGATGGAGACGAGGGCAGCTGCTCTCGTAGCAAGGACACAGAGGAGGCCGCTCCACGCGATCGGCTCCGTCATGATGGCAAGCGCTACGTCACAGAGGGAGAAGTGAAGAACATAAGATATCAGCGACCCCTCTCTGATCACCTCCTCAACAAGTATGTGAGTCAGTATGACCAACGCCGACGATCCAGCGATGATGATGAAAGAGATCGTCTGGCTAGAGAAGCCAGAAGACATCGTCGGCATGATCGCGATGAGGAGGAGTGCGAGCGCCGTGCCAAAGAAAAATCAAGGGAGCAAGGCGACGAAGATAGGCATTGGGACTGCCCCTTCTTCATACACTGCTGGGATTCAGGAATGAGCCGATTGCCCACAATCGGCAATTGCCCAGAATGCAACCAGAAGAAGAAGGAGGCAGCCAACGTGTCCGTGTTCAAACGTCTAGGGCCTCTCCCACCGCAAATCAAACGCGTTGAGTCCCCTCGGATGGAAGATCTCGAGGATTCAGAAGACGAGGGAGAAGAAGAAGAAAACAGGTACCACCGTCCAAGGTGGTGCCCTGATGGACTCAGCCGTTCCCAAAAGCGCAGGGTTCAGCGATTGCGCGGCTTGGAGGAAGCCGAAAGGTTATACCTGCATACGCTAAGGAAGGCGCGACCTGATCTGGCTGCGAAAGTTCAGCGAACCCTGGATAAAGAGGGTCGACCACGGAAAATGGAGTGGCGCCCCAAGCAAAGGAAAGCCGATGATGATACATCGGCTGGCACAAACATGGTGCTCGTCCTTCCGATGGAGCTTAGTGCTCCAGGATTACACGATGCACTCAAGGTCGACGACAGCGAGCGCATCGACATGACAAAGGACGAGGTTGGGCTGGTCTTATCCATCGGCCTGACCGTGTAGCGAGAACAAACCGATGAGCAAACGTGGAGAGGCCGATCCTTGGGATCGGCCCCAAGGATCTATGAAGGAACATTACAGAGCCTTCATTGAGCGCTTCAATCAATATGGAGGCCGATTCCAGCAATCGGCCAAAATTATCCTCACCACATGTTCTGCTTGTGTTCAGCATCAATCTACTTAGCAGCGGTTTTACGTCGGCTGATGAGTTAAGAAGAATCAACATTGGTCCTACCAGAGCCGACGTGCAAATACAATGCCTTGGCTAAACTACAGAGCCGATATCTGCAGTTACCTGACAGATTCGGCTCGGGGGGCACCTAAACCAGATGAACATGTGAACATGTGTAGATAAACATGTGTACAGTGAAACATTGGGGGCCGATTAGAAAAATCGGCCAGTAAAAAAAAAATTTCACAGCCGATGCGCAGACATCGACTTGAGAAAACATGCGGAGACAGCAGAGTACAGCCGATGTACGGGCATCGACTTTAGCATAATAAAGCCGATATATTGCTATCGACTCTAGAGGGATAAGCTCAAATTAGCAGGTTAATGGGATCGGTACAGGCCAGAAATCATGATATTTGGGATGGATCTCCTAGTGGCTTGCTGAGGAGTTCAATCTGATAGCTTGGACGTGGTTTGGACGAGAGTCAGACCTGTTGGACCGCGTGTTTGGGCGACGGCTTGGCCTCAGATCGCGTTTGTACTACGAGCCGATGTCCTGCTATCGGCTCCCTATACGATGACTTCGTTCTACGATCGGCAAAGTTAACAAGGAAGCGAAGTTAATTGAGGAACATTTTCTTCATTAATAGAGGGATTTCTTACAAGGAAAGAGCCGATTGCTCAGAAAAGAAGGGGACAAAAGCCGACTACTACTACTAGTCCCTAATCTAAGGGCCGTTGCTGCCCTCGTCGTCGCTGCCGCCGGCGCAGCTGCTGATAGGGTCCTCATCGGAACTCTCGTAACCTTCTACGGGAGCCTCATCTTCCTCATCGTCGTCATCGCTGTCGTCGTCCCACCAGGTGCGGAGGCGCTTCGCTGGTGGGTAACCTTCGAGGGAGTCGTCGTCGTCCTCCTCCGCTTCTTCCTCGGAGGAGGTGAAATCGTCCCAGGAGAAGCGGTCGTCCTCGCTCTCTGCCTCTTCTTCCCCGTCGACGAGGAATTGAAGGTCGCCCTCTCCGTCGGTCAAGGATTTGTCATCCCCGGACCAAACGAAGGAATCGTGTTCCTCCTTGTCCCACGACGTTGGGGCGAGAATGTCATGCGCCGCCAACGAGCCCCACTCCGGCGTCGGCTCGCGAGATGAGGAAGAGTCGGAGAAGACCGACGAGGCGGAGGAGGAAGAAGGGGAAGACATTGCTACAGGGGAAGAGGGTTTTTTGGTGCCGATAGCTGGAACAGAGGAAGGGGATGAAGTGGGCTAACCAATCGGCACGGTTAAATAATAAGGAGCCTAGTGGAGATTTAATGCCATTGCAGTTTACGAGGAGGTGATGCCAAAGCTATCAAATTTGGCAGAGAAGCTGAGAAGACAGGACATCATGATGAAGGATACTGCAACGGTTCTGCTCTGCCACGACATGACCCTTCGAAGGAAAAACAGAGTGATTTTGGAATTATCAATTCCAAAACCAGGGGGGCATGTGTTATCACCAGAATTTGACCGAGTCAGAGGTGGGCCGCGATCAAGATGGATTTGAAGAATATACATGGAGGAAATACGTGAATCGGCCTGTTATACAAAGTTTGGGCTAGTTGGCCCGTGTATCTGTAATATAGTAGGATACGTGTCGTTTAGGTAAAGTTTGTCTCGTGCACGGTGGGGATTATTCCCACGTTAGAAAGTCCCCTGGACTATAAATATGTATCTAGGGTTTATGAAATAAACAACAACCAACGTTCAACCACAAATCAATCTCGGCGCATCGCCAACTCCTTCGTCTCGAGGGTTTCTACCGGTAAGCATCATGCTGCCTAGATCGCATCTTGCGATCTAGGCAGCACAGGCTTATTTACGTTGTTCATGCGTTGCTCGTACTGAAGCCTTTTTGATGGCGAGCAACGTAGTTATCTTAGATATGTTAGGGTTAGCATTGTTCTTTGTATCATATGCTATCGTAGTGCAACCCTTGCATATCTAGCCGCCCTTACACCTATCTTAGGTGTAGGGGCGGCACCCCGCTTGATCATTATTTAGTAGATCCGATCCGTTACGGTTGCTCCTTGTTCTTCAAGGATTAGTTTAATATCTGCAATAGTTAGGCCTTACAAAGGGTTGGAGGATCCAGCGGCACGTAGGGTGTCGTTTGCTAGTCCTAGACAGGATGTTCCGGGGATCAACCTCGTGTTGGTTTTTAGGCCTTGTCTAGGATCGGCTTACGATCACCGTGCGTGGCCGCGAGGCCCAATCGTGAGTAGGATGATCCGATTATGCGGTGAAAACCCTAAATCGTCGTAGATCGCTTTAGCTTTATCTTGATCAAGCAGGACCACCATATATTCGTGCACCTCGTACGAATCATGGGTGGATCGGCTCCTTGAGCCGATTCACAGGATAACCTGAGAGCCGATCGAGGCTCGTATTTAATGTTTACGTGTATGCCATGCAGGAAACTAAGCGAGGCATCTCCATCACCTTCCTGACCAGGTATAGGTCAGGTGGCACGCCCTTGCACCAGCATCGGACGTGTGTACCAGAGGCTTTGCGGGCCGTCGCTCGGAGGGACCAGGGCCAGCCGCAGCCCTAAGTTGTTCCCGGCTCTACTGTGTTGCCCGTCGCTGCTCGCCGGTGGGTTTTGACCGCAACAGGTTTATGATCATCACTCAATTTGTACTGATCAAAGTATTGGCCTCATAACAATTCATTGGTGAATTATGGTCTCTCTCCAAGATCAAGTATAAGTCCATATACTTGAGTATACCTCTTTAGGTTGAGCTCTTCTGAATATGTAAGGTTCCTCTAGGGTTTATGATCATTACCAAGTTGTAATGATCACAACACTTGCCTCTCTATAATTACTAGAAGAATAGGTTCTTACTTCCCATCAAGTGTGAGCTAGGTCAAGTAGGATTTAATACTTGACTTATATTTCTTGTATCATTGGTTAGTATCAACAAGTACCTCAATTGGATAAGGTTTAAATAGTAATCTAGGTTCTATTCAATGGATAGAATAAGCATATGAATGATCCTTTACTTTCTCTAGGTTTAATGGTAGGAGTTGGGAAACAAGGTTGAAATGATCAAGAGTTAATGAAGAATGAATATGAGTGTTCTTGACTTGGTCCAAGTATTGTAGTTGAAAAGATATACCATGTGACTCATGGTAGAAACATTTATTTAGTAGAAGACACGGATAAGATAAGTATAGAATAGTGTCTTAATTAATTGTGTTCTTTGATCTAGGATTGAATAATTATTCATGTGTTGTTGTAAGGAATGGCATGTTGAAATCCTTTATAATATCTTGTAGTTGATCCTTGATGACCCACAAGTATAGGGATCGCGGCAGACTTCGAGGGAAGTAAAACCCAAATTTATTGATTCGACACAAGGGGAGGTAAAGAATACTTATAAGCCTTAACAACTGAGTTGTCAATTCAGCTGCACCTGGAAAAGCACTAGTAACAGGGGTGATGTGAAAGTAGCAGTAATATGAGAGCAATAGTAATAGTAACACAGCAGCAATAATAGCAATATGAGAGCAATGGCACCAGAAAATAGTTGATACTACTTCCAATGACATGTAGAACGAGTATATGATGATGAGAGATGGACCGGGGTTCCCAGCGATCTACACTAGTGGCAACTCTCCAATAAGTGACAGGTGTTGGGTGAACAAATTACAGTTGGGCAATTGATAGGAATCAAAGCATTAAGACAGAACATCCAGATTATTAATTATGTAGGCATGTTTTCCAATTATAGTCGTACGTGCTCGCAATGAGAAACTTGCACAACATCTTTTGCCCTACCAGCCGGTGGCAGCCGGGCCTCAAGGGAAACTACTGGATATTAAGGTACTCCTTTAATAGAGTACCGGAGCAAAGCATTAACACTCCGTGAAAACATGTGTCCTTCACATCACCGCCATCCCCTCCGGTTGTCCCGATTTCTGTCACTTCGGGGCCATTGGTTCCGGACAGTGACATATGCATACAACTTGTAGATACAATCTAAGCAATAAGTATAGAGCTCAAATCTAAGATCATGCCACTCGGGCCCTAGTGACAAGCATTAAGAATAACAAGATTGCAGCAACAATAACTTCACAAACTTTATAGATAGACTAATCATAATGTATCATCCATCGGATCCCAACAAACACAACACCGATTACATCAGATGGATCTCAATCATGTAAGGCAGCTCATGAGATCATTGTATTGAAGTAAAGGGAGGAGAGAATACCAACTAGCTACTGCTAGAACCCGTAGTCCATCGGGGAACTACTCACGGAGCATGATGGAGGCGGTGGCGTCGATGGAGATGGCTTCCGGGGGCACTTCCCCGTCCCGGCAGGGTGCCGGAACAGAGAGTTCTGTCCCCGAATTGGAGTTTCGCGATGGCGGCGGTGCCCCTGGAATCTTTCTGGAGTTTCGTCAATTGGTACTGCGTTTTTAGGTCAAAAGGGGTTTTATAGGCGAAGAGGCAGCGCAAGGGGGCGCCTGGGGGCTCCTCACCATAGGCTGGCGTGGGCCTAGGCTAGGCCGCGCCGCCTTATGGTCTGGTGGCCCTCTGGCCACTCTCCGACTCTTCTTCGGTGTTCTGGAGCCTTCCGGGAAAAATAGGAGGTTTGGCGTTGATTTCGTCCAATTCCGAGAATATTGCCCGAACAGCCTTTAAAAACAGCAGAAAACAGGAACTGGCACTGTGGCATCTTGTTAATAGGTTAGTTCCGGAAAACGCATAAAAACATTATAAAGTGCAAGCAAAACATGTAAGTATTGTCATAAAACAAGCATGGAACGACAGAAATTATGGATACGTTGGAGACGTATCAGCATCCCCAAGCTTAGTTCTGCCGTCGTCCAGTAGGTAAACGATAAAAAGAATAATTTCTGTAGTGACATGCTACTTACATAACCTTGATCATACTATTACAAAGCATATGAAATGAATGAAGTGACTCAAGGCAATAATCTATAGTTGCTAACAAATAGATAACATATAGCAAAACTTTTCATGAAGAGTACTTTCAAGACAAGCATCAAAAGTCTTGCACAAGAGTTAACTCATAAAGCAATAGATTCAAAGTAAAGGCATCGAAGCAACACAAAGGAAGATTAAGTTTCAGCGGTTGCTTTCAACTTTCAACATGTATATCTTATGGATAATTGTCAACACAAAGTAATATGATGAATGCAAATAAGTAAGTATGTAAGAATCAATGCACAATTAACACAAGTGTTTGCTTCTAAGATGGAAGGAAGTAGGTAAACTGACTCAACATAAAGTAAAAGAAAGGCCCTTCGCAGAGGGAAGCATTGATTGCTATATTTGTGCTAGAGCTTTGGTTTTGAAAACATAAAGAGAGCATAAAAGTAAAGTTTTGAGAGGTGTTTGTTGTTGTCAACGAATGGTAGTGGGCACTCTAACCCCCTTGCCAGACAAACCTTCGAAGAGCGGCTCCCATGAATTATTTTTATTTTTGGGTGGCACTCCTTCCAACCTTTCTTTCACAAACCATGGCTAACCGAATCCTCGGGTGCCTGCCAACAATCTCATACCATGAAGGAGTGCCTTTTTATTTTAGTTTTATTATGATGACACTCCTCCCCACCTTTGCTTTCTCAAGCCATGGCTAACCGAATCCTTCGGGTGCCGTCCAACAATCACATACCATGGAGGAGTGTCTATTTAGTTTAATTAATTTGGGACTGGGAATCCCATTGCCAGCTCTTTTTGCAAAATTATTGGATAAGCGGATGAAGCCACTAGTCCATTGGTGAAAGTTGCCCAACAAGATTGAAAGATAAACACCACATCCTTCCTCATGAGCTATAAAACATTAACACAAACTGAGAAGCATTTTGAATTGTTTAAAGGTAGCACTCAAGCAATTTACTTTGGAATGACAGGAAATACCACATAGTAGGTAGGTATGGTGGACACAAATGGCATAGGTTTTGGCTCAAGGTTTTGGATGCACGAGAAGCATTCCCTCTCAGTACAAGGCTTAGGCTAGCAAGGTTGTTTGAAGCAAACACAAGTATGAACCAGTACAGTAAAACTTACATAAGAACATATTGCAAGCATTATAATACTCTACACTGTCTTCCTTGTTGCTCAAACACTTTTACCAGAAAATATCTAGACCTTAAGAGAGATCAATTATGCAAACCAATTTCAACAAGCTCTACGGTAGTTCTCCACTAATGGGTTTAAACTACATGAAAAACTTAATCATGATCTACTTGAGAGCTCAAAACAATTGCCAAGTGTCAAATTATCCAAGACATATGAGGCATTTTCTTTTTCCAACCAAATAACCATAAGTATTGTAGCTTCCAACTTTTATCATTGAACATTAGAAGTAAAACGAAGAACAAGTGTTTATATGAAAAAGCAGAGCGTGTCTCTCTCCCAAACAAGGATTGCTAGGATCCGAATTTATTCAAACACAAACAAAATGAATATAAACACACAGACGCTCCAAGTAAAGCACATATGATGTGACCGAATAAAAATATAGTTTCAATAGAAGAAACCTGATAAGTTGATGAAGAAGGGGATGCCTTGGGCATCCCCAAGCTTAGAAGCTTGAGTCTCCTTGAAATATGCAGGGATGAACCACGGGGGCATCCCCAAGCTTAGACTTCTCACTCTTCTTGATCATATATCATCCTCCTCTCTTGACCCTTGAAAACTTCCTTCACACCAAACTTCTCATAAACTTCATTAGAGGGGTTAGTACTCAAAAAATTTGAATCCACCTTGGTCCTGTAGTGACACATTGCAAGAACTCAATAAAACATTAGCTACAGCTCTCCACGTCTAGAAAACCTCGCTTAAAGTCCACAAGAGACAATGCAAAAAACAGAGACAGAATCTGCCAAAACAGAACAGCCAGTAAAGACGAATTTTTAATAAATACTTCCGTTGCTCAAATCAGAAAGCTCAAAACTAATGAAAGTTGCGTACATATCTGAGGAACACGCACGTAAATTGGCATATTTTTCTGAGTTACCTACAGAGAAAACAGCCCAGATTCGTGACAGATAGAAATCTGTTTCTGCGCAGAAATCCAAATCTAGTATCAACCTTCGATTAGAGGCTTCACTTGGCACAACAATACACAAAACTAAGATAAGGAGAGGTTGCTACAGTATTAAACAACTTCCAAGACACAAATATAAAACAAAGTACTGTAGCAAAATAACACATGGGTTATCTCCCAAGAAGTTCTTTCTTTATAGCCATTAAGATGGGCTCAGCAGTTTTAATGATGCACTCGCAAGGAATAGTATTTGAAGCAAAAGAGAGCATCAAGAGGCAAGTTCAAAACACATTTAAGCCTAACATGCTTCCTATGCAAAGGAATCTTGTAAATAAACAAGTTCATGAAAAGCAAAGTAACAAGCATAGGAAGATAGAACAAGTATAACTTCAAAATTTTAAGCATATAGAGAGGTGTTTTAGCACCATGAAAATTTCTACAACCGTATTTTCCTCTCTCATAATAATTTTCAGTAGCTTCATGAATAAACTCAACAATATAACTATCACATGCAGCATACTTTTCATGATCCACAAACTCATAATTTTTATCAATCTCAAGAATAGTGGAATTAAAACTTTCAAACTTACTTTTATTAATAATATAACAAGGTAGTTGATCAATCTCAAGAGATATGGGACTCATAGAATAAGTCAAGAACTCTCCAATCCCATTTTCATTAGTAGTACAATTAATTTTATCAAGTAACATAGGACCATCATCTAGAGCTTTATCATAAACATTTGCCAAGCAAAATTCTTTAGTACCATGCATTTCGACATCAGGCACAAACAAAGCATTATCATAAGATTTATCAAAGTAGCATGGATTATCATAAATAATAGTAGCATAATTATTTTCACAAGTTTTACTCATAGGCAATACTTCAAGAGAATCCACAGGAACATAACATTCAACCTCTTCCGGTAAGCATGGAGGACAATCAAATAGTGTAAGAGATAAAGAGTTACTCTCATTAGAAGGTTGGCATGGGTAGCTAATCCATTCTTCCTCCTTTTGTTCGTCACTCTCCTCTTCTTTTTCATCCAATGAGCTTTCAAGTTCATCAATTTCCTCCTCTTTTTCATCCAATGCGCTTTCAGGTTCATCAATTTCTTCTTCCACCGGTTCCTGCAAATTGTGAGTGCATTCTTGTGCATTAATGAGTCTCTCTTTATAATCAATGATATAAGGATTACCACTGTAGCATTCTATGCAAGAATTAAGGATAGTAGAGACATAATCTTTAAGGTCCTTACAAATAGCTCAAGTTTCATAATTTTCAACCATGAAGGATTCTATCTCGGAGGCTCCCATAAATAAGACAAATTGTTCTACCTCTTCAAACCCATAATGAATATAGCAATTCCGATTATAGTTCGTAATTAAAAATTCCTCACTAAAGCCACATTGAAATTTAAGATGTTTAGTATCCTGTTGAGAGCAACAGTTTATATCATGGCGTCTAAGCAAGATTCTAGCCATTGTATTCAATTTTTCTATCATAGCACTCATTATTTTACCAGTTCTTGATTCTCTATAATTATTATAACATTCTATAAGCTCCAAGTAGGTTGTTGGTTCTCCCATAACAGCAGTTTTTAATTTTTAGATTTTTCAAATTTTTATGGATTTTTGGGTATATGAGAAAAGTAAAGCAAAACAAAAATAAACTAGACAAAAGTAAACTAAGCAAAATAAAACTAGACAGAAATAAACTAAGCACAAGTAAACTAGGAAAAAGTAAACTAAGCAAAACAAAACAAAATAAAACAGAGAGAGAGGTAGAGTGTACTCCCCAGGTGAACTTATGAGTAGAGCTATGCCTCCCCGGCAACGGTGCCAGAAAACAGTCTTGATGACCCACAAGTATAGGGGATCGCGGCAGTCTTCGAGGGAAGTAAAACCCAAATTTATTGATTCGACACAAGGGGAGGTAAAGAATACTTATAAGCCTTAACAATGAAATTTGTCAATTCAGCCGCACTGAAAAGCACTAGTCACAGGGGTGATGTGAGAGTAGCAGTAATATGAGAGCAATAAGAATAAAGAATACAAAGAGCAAAGAATAGCAATATGAGAGCAATGGCACCAGAAAATAGTTGATACTACTTCCAATGACATGTAGAATGAGTATATGATGATGAGAGATGGACCGGGGTTCCCAGCGATCTACACTAGTGGCAACTCTCCAATAAGTGACAGGTGTTGGGTGAACAAATTACAGTTGGGCAATTGATAGGAATCAAAGCATTAAGACAGAACATCCAGATTATTAATTATGTAGGCATGTTTTCCAATTATAGTCGTACGTGCTCGCAATGAGAAACTTGCACAACATCTTTTGTCCTACCATCCGATGGCAGCCGGGCCTCAAGGGAAACTACTGGATATTAAGGTACTCCTTTTAATAGAGTACCGGAGCAAAGCATTAACACTCCGTGAAAACATGTGTCCCTCACATCACCGCCATCCCCTCCGGTTGTCCCGATTTCTGTCACTTCGGGGCCATTGGTTCCGGACAGTGACATGTGCATACAACTTGTAGATACAATCTAAGCAATAAGTATAGAGCTCAAATCTAAGATCGTGCCACTCGGGCCCTAGTGACAAGTGATGTCTACGCCCCCTCCTTTTCCTGTAGACAGTGTTGGGCCTCCAAGAGCAGAGGTTTGTAGAACAGCATCAAGTTTTCCCTTAAGTGGATCACCCAAGGTTTATCGAACTCAGGGAGGAAGAGGTCAAAGATATCCCTCTCATGCAACCCTGCAACCACAAAGCAAGAAGTCTCCTGTGTCCCCAACACACCAAATAGGTGTACTAGTTCGGCGAAGAGATAGTGAAATACAGGTGGTATAAATAAGTATGAGTAGTGGCAACGGCACCAGAAGTGCTTTGCCCAGGACAGTAAACAAGCAGTAGTAACGCAGCAGTAGTAACGCAGTAAAACAGTAAACAAGCAGCGATAGCAGTATTTAGGAACAAGGCCTAGGGATCAGACTTTCACTAGTGGACACTCTCAACATTGATCACATAACAGAATAGATAAATGCATACTCTACACTCTCTTGTTGGATGATGAACACATTGCGTAGGATTACACGAATCCTCAATGCCGGAGTTAACAAGCTCCACAATTCAATGTTCATATTTAAATAACCTTAGAGTGCATGAAAGATCAATACGACTAAACCAAGTACTAACATAGCATGCACACTGTCACCTTCACACTATGTAGGAGGAATAGATCACATCAATAACATCATAGCAATAGTTAACTTCATAATCTACAAGAGATCATAATCATAGCCTACGCCAAGTACTAACACGGATGCACACACTGTCACCATTACACCGTGTAGGAGGAATAAAACTACTTTAATAACATCACTAGAGTAGCACATAGATAAATTGTGATACAAAACATATTGCAGTCATAAAGAGATATAAATAAGCACTTCACTATGCCATTCATAACAGTGAATAAGTATTCTGTGAAATATAGCCTAAGAGACCCACACAGTGCACACACTGTCACCTTTACACACGTGGGACAAGGAGTCTCCGGAGATCACATAAGTAAAATTCACTTGACTAGCATAACGACATCTAGATTACAAGCATCATCATATGAATCTCAATCATGTAAGGCAGCTCATGAGATTATTGTATTGAAGTACATAGGAGAGAGATGAACCACATAGCTACCGGTACAGCCCCGAGCCTCGATGGAGAACTACTCCCTCCTCATGGGAGCAGCAGCGGTGATGAAGATGGCGGTGGAGATGGCAGCGGTGGAGGTGGAGAAGCCTTCCGGGGGCACTTCCCCGTTCCGGCGGCGTGCCGGAACAGAGACTCCTATCCCCCAGATCTTGGCTTCGCGATGGCGGCGGCTCTGGAAGGTTTCTGTGGGTATCGTCGAACGTGATAGGGTTTTCGCGACGGAGGCTTTAAATAGGCGGAAGGGCAGCCTCGGAGGGGGCCTGGGGCCACCACACCATAGGACGGCGCGGCCCCCCCTCTGGCCGCGCCAGGGTGTAGTGTGGGGCCCCCAGGGCTTCCCTCTGGCGGCTCTCGGGTGTTCTGGATGCTTCCGGGCAAAATAGGAACCTGGGCGTTGATTTCGTCCGATTCCGAGAATATTTCGTTACTAGGATTTCTGAAACCAAAAACAGCAGAAAACAGCAACTGGCACTTCGGCATCTTGTTAATAGGTTAGTTCCAGAAAACGCATAAATATGACATAAAGTGTGCATAAAACATGTAGATATCATCAATAACGTGGCATGGAACATAAGAAATTATCGATACGTCGGAGACGTATCAGCATCCCCAAGCTTAGTTCCTGCTCGTCCCGAGCAGGTAAACGATAAACAAAGATAATTTCTGGAGTGACATGCCATCATAACCTTGATCAAACTATTTGTAAGCATATGTAGTGAATGCAGCGATCAAAACAATGTATATGACATGAGTAAACAAATGAATCATATAGCAAAGACTTTTCATGAATAGTACTTTCAAGACAAGCATCAATAAGTCTTGCATAAGAGTTAACTCGTAAAGCAATAATTCAAAGTAAAGGCATTGAAGGAACACAAAGGAAGATTAAGTTTCAGCGGTTGCTTTCAACTTGTAACATGTATCTCATGGATATTGTCAACATAGCGTAATATAATAAGTGCAATATGCAAGTATGTAGGAATCAATGCACAGTTCACACAAGTGTTTGCTTCTTGAGGTGGAGAGAAATAGGTGAACTGACTCAACAATAAAAGTAAAAGAATGGTCCTTCAAAGAGGAAAGCATCGATTGCTATATTTGTGCTAGAGCTTTGATTTTGAAAACATGAAACAATTTTGTCAACGGTAGTAATAAAGCATATGAGTTATGTAAATTATATCTTACAAGTTGCAAGCCTCATGCATAGTATACTAATAGTGCCCGCACCTTGTCCTAATTAGCTTGGACTACCGGATCATCGCAATGCACATGTTTTAACCAAGTGTCACAAAGGGGTACCTCTATGCCGCCTGTACAAAGGTCTAAGGAGAAAGCTCGCATTGGATTTCTTGCTATTGATTATTCTCAACTTAGACATCCATACCGGGACAACATAGACAACAGATAATGGACTCCTCTTTTATGCATAAGCATGTAACAACAATTAATTTTTCTTATTTGAGATTGAGGATATTGTCCAAAACTGAAACTTCCACCATGGATCATGGCTTTAGTTAGCGGCCCAATGTTCTTCTCTAACAATATGCATGCTTAACCATAAGGTGGTAGATCTCTCTTACTTCAGACAAGATGGACATGCATAGCAACTCACATGATATTCAACAAAGAATAGTTGATGGCGTCCCCAGAAACATGGTTATCGCACAACAAGCAACTTAATAAGAGATAAAGTGCATAAGTACATATTCAATACCACAATAGTTTTTAAGCTATTTGTCCCATGAGCTATATATTGCAAAGGTGAATGATGGAATTTTAAAGGTAGCACTCAAGCAATTTACTTTGGAATGGCGGAGAAATACCATGTAGTAGGTAGATATGGTGGACACAAATGGCATAGTGGTTGGCTCAAGTATTTTGGATGCATGAGAAGTATTCCCTCTCGATACAAGGTTTAGGCTAGCAAGGTTATT
Organism: Lolium perenne; assembly: GCF_019359855.2. Lineage (NCBI taxonomy): Eukaryota > Viridiplantae > Streptophyta > Magnoliopsida > Poales > Poaceae > Lolium > Lolium perenne. The sequence goes on from NC_067247.2 coordinate 338,050,477, forward strand.
TGAAACAAACACAAGGATGAAGCGGTGCAGCAAAACTCACATAAAAGACACATTGTAAACATTATAAGACTCTACACCGTCTTCCTTGTTGTTCAAACTCAATACTAGAAATTATCTAGACCTTAGAGAGACCAAATATGCAAACCAAATTTTAGCATGCTCTATGTATTTCTTCATTAATGGGTGCAAAGTATATGATGCAAGAGCTTAAACATGAGCACAACAATTGCCAAGTATCACATTATCCAAGACATTTATAGCAATTACTACATGTATCATTTTCCAATTCCAACCATATAACAATTTAACGAAGAGGAAACTTCGCCATGAATATTATGAGCTAAGAACACATGTGTTCATACGAACCAGCGGAGCGTGTCTCTCTCCCACACAAGCATGATGTAATCCAATTTATTCAAACACAAACAAAAACAAAAACAAACAGACGCTCCAAGTAAAGTATATAAGATGTGACCGAATAAAAATATAGTTTCAAGAGAAGGAACCTGATAATTTGTCGATGAAGAAGGGGATGCCTTGGGCATCCCCAAGCTTAGATGCTTGAGTCTTCGTCTTGTCCTCCACTCCCATGATGTTTTTTTCCCTGAAAGAACAATGTGGCGCTTTGGATCATCGCATGATGTACTGATCATTTTCTTATCTTTTCGTTTCCTCGGTTTGCTACTCATGTCCTTCACATAGAAAACCTGAGCGACATCTTTGGCTAGGACGAATGGTTCGTCAAGGTAACCAAGATTGATGAAATCCACCATTGTCATTCCGTATTGCTGGTTCACCTTTACCCCACCTCCTGTTAGCTTGAACCATTTGCACCGGAACAAAGGGACCTTAAAGGAGGGTCCATAGTCAAGTTCCCATATCTCCTCTATGTAACCATAATATGTGACCTTTTGCCCATTCTCGGTTGCTGCATCAAAGCGGACACCACTGTTTTGGTTGGTGCTCTTTTTATCTTGGGCGATCATGTAAAATGTATTCCCATTTATCTTGTACCCTTGGAAAGTCGTTATAGTCGAAGATGGTGTCTTGGCCAACATGTACAGCTGATCTCCAACATCATTGTCATTCATTAAATGTTTTCTCAACCAACTGCCGAAAGTCTCCATGTGGGCCTTCCTAATCCAGGATTCAGGCTTCCCCGGGTTGTCCGAGCGTAAAATATTCTTGTGTTTCTCAAAGTACGGAGCCACCAAGCTCGAATTGGTCAGAACTGTGTGGTGTGCTTCAGTCATAGAATGGCCGTCCATACATATCGTTGATTTCCTTCCGATCGTGCCTTTTCCACTTAGTCTCCCCTTGTGCCGCGATCGAGGAAGACCAATCGGCTTAAGGTCAGGAACAAAGTCAACAAAAAACTCAATTACCTCCTCATTTCCATAGCCCTTGGCAATGCTTCCTTCTGGCCTAGCACGGTTACAAACATATTTCTTTAATACTCCCATGAACCTCTCAAAGGGGAACATATTGTGTAGAAATACAGGACCGAGGATGGAAATCTCTTCGACTAGGTGAACCAGGAGGTGCGTCATAATATTGAAGAAGGATGGCAGGAACACCAACTCGAAACTGACAAGACATTGGACCACATCGTTCTGTAGCCGTGGTAGATCTTCTGGATTGATTACCTTCTGAGAGATTGCATTGAGGAATGCACATAGCTTCACAATGGCTACTCGAACATTTTCCGGTAGGAGCCCCCTCAAAGCAATCGGAAGAAATTGCGTCATAATCACGTGGCAGTCGTGAGACTTCAAGTTTTGGAACTTTTTGTCCGCCATGTTTATTATTCCCTTTATATTCGACGAGAATCCAGACGGGACCTTCATACTGCTCATGCATTCAAAAAAGATGACCTTATCTTCTTTGGTAAGAGCGTAGTTGGCACGACCTTGAAACCATTCTGGATGCCGGTCATCAGGGTCTTTCAAACGTTGCTGGTCCTGCCGTGCTTCCTTTGTATAATTTGTCTTCCCATACACGCCCAAGAAGCTTAGCAGGTTGCAAATATTCTTCGTAACATGCATCACGTCGATTGCAGAGCGGGCATCTAGGACTTTCCAATATTCTAGCTCCCAAAATATAGATTTCTTCTTCCACATGGGTGCGTGCCCGTCAGCTCCCTGCGGAACTGATTGTCCGCCAGGACCCTTTCCGAAGATGACTTTCAAATCCTTGACCATATCAAATACCTCCGCACCAGTACGTTCCGCAAGCTTCGGCCGGTGATCTGCCTTGCCGTTGAAATGCTTGCCTTTCTTTCTTACGTTATGATGTCGGTGAAGAAATCGACGATGCCCCAGGTACACGTTCTTCTTACAATTTGGCAGATACACACTTTCAGTCTCATGTAAGCAGTGCATGCATGCATTGTATCCCTTATTTGTCTGTCCCGATAGGTTACTAAGAGCAGGCCAATCATTGATGGTTACGAAAAGCAACGCTCGTAGGTCAAATTCCTCTTCTCTGTGCTCATCCCACACACGTACACCAGGTCTGCCCCACAACTGTAAAAGTTCATCAACTCATGGCCTTAGGTACACATCGATGTCGTTGCCGGGTTGCTTCGGACCTTGGATGAGCACTGGCATCATAATGAACTTCCGCTTCATGCACAACCAAGGAGGAAGGTTGTAGATGCATAGAGTCACGGGCCATGTGCTATGGCTGGAGCTCTGCTCGCCAAAAGGATTCATGCCATCTGTACTTAGACCAAATCTTATGTTCCTTGTGTCAGCTGCAAAATCTTTAAACTCTATGTCGATCTTTCTCCATTGCGTTCCATCTGCGGGGTGTCTCAACTCCCCGTCCGACTTACGGTCCTCTTTGTGCCATCGCAACAACTTGGCATGCTCTTTGTTCCTGAACAGACGTTTCAACCGTGGTATTATAGGAGCATACCACATCACCTTGGCGGGAACCCTCTTCCTAGGTTTCTCGCCCTCAACATCATCACCAGGGTCATCGCCTCTGATCTTATAACGCAATGTAGTACATACCGGGCATTCATTCAAATTCTCGTATTCACCGCGGTAGAGGATGCAGTCGTTAATGCATGCATGTATCTTCAGAACCTCTAAACCTAGAGGGAAGACAACCTTCTTTGCTTCGTACGTACTGGCGGGCAACTCGTTATTCTTTGGAAACATATTCTTCATCATTTTCAGCAAATTTTCAAATCCCGAGTCAGATAGACCTTCCTGTGCCTTCATTTCAGCAAATCCAGTGTGCATCCCAGCTTTTTTAGACCATTATCGCATCAGGGTACATCGACTTTTTGTGATCCTCTAACATGCGATCCAAATTCTTCCTCTCCTTTTCAGTTTCGCAGCCTCTCCGTGCATCAGCAATGGTCCAACCAAGATCATCAGCGGGCTCATCACGTGCCTCTTCTTCACCTTCCCCTTCACCTTCCCCTTCACCTTCCCCACCTTCAGCATCCTCCATGAAAGTATCACCGAAATGATCAAGATAGTTGTCATCGATGAAATCATCCCCTTCTTCATCTTCTTCCATTATAACCCCTCTTTCTCCATGCTTGGTCCAACAATTATAACTTGTCATGAAACCCTGCCGAAGTAGTTGCAGGTGAACGTCTCTTGAGGAAGAGTAACCCTTCTGATTCTTACAGGAAACACATGGATAGATAACAAAACCCCCCTGCTTGTTTGCATTAGCCACTACGAGGAAATCTTTCAAACCTGTAATGAACTCGCCGGAGAGTCGGTTACCGTACATCCATTGCCGATTCATCTGCATTATTATAATATAAAATATTTAATTAACCATCATGCATTTGTTAAACTAACTACTCTACAAACAATAGAAATTGAACAATGAACTACACACATGCATATTTTATCAATGACACATGAAAGGTTCAAGTTGCTAACCGCGATCGAGGAGGAAAAATAAATGAGGAAGCTCAAGTGTGGCTCGGACACTTCATATCATGTTTGTTTCATGCTCTTGGGGCATTTCATCAAACACCTTGTGTGCATAAGAGGAACCAAAAGCAAACCTAACACCCCCTTGTGAAGTTTGTGAAGAGAAGTGGCACCAAATGGCTAAGTGCAGTGAGCTGAGGTCCTTTTATAGGGATGGGCCTTTAGTCCCGGTTGGCCTGGCCAACCGCGACTAAAGGCCTTCGGGCCAGGCCTGAGGACCTTTAGTCGCTGTTGGCCTGGCCAACCGCGACTAAAGCCCCTCCAGTCCACCAGCTGGCCACCAAGCGCACTGGGCCCAGGTCTTTAGTCGCGGTTCGCCTCCCGAACCGCGACTAAAGACCCCATTAGTCGCGGTTCCTATATTTTGGCGACTAATGGGGCTGGACGGAAGCCTCTTTTTCTACTAGTGCTATGATGTGTTTCTTCAGTTTCAAAAACATGTTGAGCGTCTTCTCAATCGTAAAATCATTCATGTACAAACTGATTGGGGGGACTATGAGAAACTTCATCCCGTCTTTCATAACCTGGGTGTCTCACACCGTGTCTCTTGTCCTCACACCCACCAACAAAATGGCATTGCTGAGCGTAAATACCATCACATAGTTGAAACCGGTCTTACCTTACTTGCTCATGGGCGTGTTCTATTATGCTATTCGAGTGATGCCTTTGCTATAGCTTGTTTTCTTATATACGGGATTCCTAGTCGCACTATTGACACATGATAACTCCGCTTGAGAAACTTCTTAAAGAAACACCTAACTACTCCATTTTTAAGGTGTTTGGTTGAGCTTGTTGGCCTCATCTTCAACCCTTTAACAATCATAAGCTTGAATTTCGGTCGAAGAAGTGTGTGTTTTTGGGTTATAGCTCTCTTCATCAAGGATACAAATGTCTTCATGTTCCTTCCAATCGAGTATATATCTCTATGGATGTTATTTTTGATGAAAATGTGTTCCTGTTTGTTAACATGCCCAACTCTCACACACTGCCACTTGTCTCGTAGTCCTCTTTACTTTCTGCTGACCAATGTATGGATGTTGCACATGCCTCGCCGTTGCTTGCTAACCATGGTGCAGGTACTAGACATGGAGGTTGCCTGGAAATTTTAATCCCACACACACCTCCGCGTGACGTCGATCTACATCCTCTGTACTTTTAGGGACCTATACAGGGGTTTTTAGGTCAAGACCATCATCTAGGGCTCTTAATGGACGGCTGAAGATGCTCGAGGAGGCGGAACGCCTAGGTGATGCGACCAATGGTGTTGGATGCGCCACCCATAGGATTTGTGCTTTCCGGGCTCTATTTGTGTGATTTCAAAGCTTCATATCATCAGTCTTCGTGAAAGATTGATCCTTGAAAAATCCTAGATCCATTTGACTCTGTGTACGTCCCAAAAAGTAAAAAAGTGCGCAAAACAAGAGATTCCTGTTCTGCAGAGTTATAACAAAAATAAAAGGGATCATTGGAAAATCCCCAAAAAGAATACAAAACATTGATATAACCTTATATGAGATGCAAATATGAAGGAACATGTGGCAATAAACTACAAAGTTCATGTATGCATTTGAGATGCATCACTGGGGAAGTTCTATTAATCCATTACATAACACATAGCGGAAGCGAAATAGCGTAGTAGTAGTTGATACGTCTCCGACGTATCGATAATTTATTATGTTCCATGCCACATTATTGATGATATCTACATGTTTTATGCATACTTTATGTCATATTTATGCGTTTTCTGGAACTAACCTATTGACGAGATGCCGAAGGGCCGCTTGTCGTTTGCTTTTTGGTTTCAGAAATCCTAGCAAGGAAATATTCTCGGAATCGGATGAAATCAACGCCCAGCATCCTATTTTTCCACGAAGCTTCCAGAACACCCGAGAGTCGCAAGAGGGGAGCCCTGGTGGGCCCAGGAGGTAGGCCGGCGCGGCCCAGGCCCTGGTCGCGCCGCCTTACCCTCTCACCGCCTCTTCGACCCTCTGACGCCGCCTCTTCGCCTATTTAAGCCCCCTCGACCTAAAACCTCGAGACGGAAAAGCCACGGTACGAGAAACCTTCCAGAGCCGCCGCCATCGCGAAGCCAAGATCTGGGGGACAGGAGTCTCTGTTCCGGCACGCCGCCGGGACGGGGAAGTGCCCCCGGAAGGCTTCTCCATCGACATCACCGCCATCTTCATCAACGCTGCTGTCTCCCATGAGGAGGGAGTAGTTCTCCATCGAGGCTCGGGGCTGTACCGGTAGCTATGTGGTTCATCTCTTTCCTATGTACTTCAATACAATAATCTCATGAGCTGCCTTACATGATTGAGATTCATATGATGATGCTTGTAATCTAGATGTCATTATGCTAGTCAAGTGGATTTTACTTATGTGATCTCCGGAGACTCCTTGTCCCACGTGTGTAAAGGTGACAGTGTGTGCACCGTGTGGGTCTCTTAGGCTATATTTCACAGAATACTTATTCACTGTTATGAATGGCATAGTGAAGTGCTTATTTATATCTCTTTATGATTGCAATGTGTTTTGTATCACAATTTATCTGTGTGCTACTCTAGTGATGTTATTAAAGTAGTTTATTCCTCCTGCACGGTGTAATGGTGATAGTGTGTGCATCGTGTTGTACTTGGCGTAGGCTATGATTGTGATCTCTTGTAGATTATGAAGTTAACTATTGCTATGATGGTACTGATGTGATCTATGCCTCCTTTCGTAGCGTGAAGGTGACAGTGTGCATGCTATGTTAGTACTTGGTTTAGTTGTGTTGATCTGTCGTGCACTCTAAGGTTATTTAAATATGAACATCGAATATTATGGAGCTTGTTAACTCCGGCATTGAGGGTTCGTGTAATCCTACACAATTAGTGGTGTTCATCATCCAACAAGAGAGTGTAGAGTCTAGCATTTATTTATTATGTTATGTGATCAATGTTGAGAGTGTCCACTAGTGAAAGTATAATCCCTAGACCTTGTTCCTAAATACTGCTATCGCTGCTTGTTTACTGTTTCTTTATCGTTTCCGCCTGCAATATTACCACCAGTCCTGGACAGCAAAGCACTTTTCTGGTGCCGTTGCTACTGCTCATACTTATTCATACCACCTGTATTTCACTATCTCTTCGCCGAACTAGTGCACCTATTAGGTGTGTTGGGGACACAAGAGACTTCTTGCTTTGTGGTTGCAGGGTTGCATGAGAGGGATATCTTTGACCTCTTCCTCCCTGAGATCGATAAACCTTGGGTGATCCACTTAAGGGAAACTTGCTGCTGTTCTACAAACCTCTGCTCTTGGAGGCCCAACACTGTCTACAAGAATAGAAGCTCCCGTAGACATCAATCACTTTTTTGGCGCCGTTGCCGGGGAACGAAGGAAAGCTACATCATTTCCTCCCTCGTCAACTGCGCGCCAAGCACTTTTCTGGCGCCGTTGCCGAGGAGGAAAGGTAAAAGGCACTCATACTTCGGTTCCAGGTAACAGTACTTTTCTGGCGCCATTGTGTGTTTGCTCGAAGCTATTTCCTTTAGATCCTGCAATTGCATCTTTTTGTTTCTTGTTTACACTAGTTAGGCATAATGAAAAACAACAAAAATATGAGAGATCTTTATGAACTTTATCTTGAATTAGGATATGATGTGTTTGAAGAGAGAATTAAAAAACCCATGGAACTTTATATGCATGCTAATGGGAATGTTATTGATATGAATGCTTTGAACACTATTGTTGCTAATGCTATGGAAAATTCTAAGCTTGGGGAAGCTGGTTTTGATGAGCATGATCTTTTTAGTCCCCCAAGCATTGAGGAGGAAATTTACTTTGATGATACTTTGCCTCCTATTTATGATGATTATAATGATAGTAGTCTTTTGTTGCCGCCTGTTATGGAGGATGAATTTGATTATGATTACAATATGCCACCTATATTTGATGATGAGAATAATAATGATAGCTACTTTGTTGAATTTGCTCCCAATACAACTAATAAAATTGATTATGCTTATGTGGAGAGTAATAATTTTATGCATGAGACTCATGATAAGAATGCTTTATGTGATAGTTATATTGTTGAGTTTGCTCATGTTGCTACTGAAAGTTATTATGAGAGAGGAAAATATGGTTGTAGAAATTTTCATGTTACTAAAATACCTCTCTATATGCTTAAAATTTTGAAGCTACACTTGTTTTATCTTTCTATGCTTGTTGCATTATGCTTCATGAACTTGTTTATTTACAAGATTCCTTTCCATAGGAAGCATGTTAGACTTAAATGTGTTTTGAATTTGCTTCTTGATGCTCTCTTTTGCTTCAAATACTATTTTCTTGCGAGTGCATCATTAAAACTGCTGAGCCCATCTTAATGGCTATAAAGAAAGAACTTCTTGGGAGATAACCCATGTGTTATTTTGCTATAGTACTTTGTTTTATATTTGTGTCTTGGAAGTTGTTACTACTGTAGCAACCTCTCCTTATCTTAGTTTTGTTGCATTGTTGTGCCAAGTAAAGTCTTTGATAGCAAGGTTGATACTAGATTTGGATTACTGCGCAGAAACAGATTTCTGTCTGTCACGAATCTGGGCTGAATTCTCTGTAGGTAAATCAGAAAATTATGCCAATTTACGTGAGTGATCCTCAGATATGTATTCAACTTTCATTCAATTTGAGCATTTTCATTTGAGCAAGTCTGGTGCCTCAATAAAATTCGTCTTTACGGACTGTTCTGTTTTGACAGATTCTGCCTTTTATTTCGCATTGCCTCTTTTGCTATGTGGGATGGATTCCTTTGTTCCATTAACTTCCAGTAGCTTTGGGCAATGTCCAGAAGTGTTAAGAATGATTGTGTCACCTCTGAACACGTGAGTTTTTGATTATGCACTAACCCTCTAATGAGTTTGTTTCGAGTTTGGTGTGAAGGAAGTTTTCAAGGGTCAAGAGAGGAGGATGATATACTATGATCAAGAAGAGTGAAAGCTCTAAGCTTGGGGATGCCCCGGTGGTTCACCCCTGCATATTTCAAGAAGACTCAAGCGTCTAAGCTTGGGGATGCCCAAGGCATCCCCTTCTTCATCGACAAATTATCAGGTTCCTCCCTTGAAACTATATTTTTATTCGGTCACATCTTATGTACTTTACTTGGAGCGTCTGTGTGCTTGTTTTTGCTTGAATAAATGCTTGTGTGGGAGAGAGACAAGCTCCGCTGGTTCGTATGAACACATGTGTTCTTAGCTTTTAATTTTCATGACGAAGGTTGAAACTGCTTCGTTAATTGTTATATGGTTGGAAACAGGAAATGCTACATGTAGTAATTGGTATGATGTCTTGAATAATTCGATACTTGGCAATTGTTGTGCTCATGTTTAAGCTCTTGCATCATATACTTTGCACCTATTAGTGAAGAAATACATAGAGCTTGCTAAAATTTGGTTTGCATAATTGGTCTCTCTAAAGTCTAGATAATTTCTAGTGTTGAGTTTGAACAACAAGGAAGACAGTGTAGAGTCTTATAATGTTTACAATATGTCTTTTATGTGAGTTTTGCTGCACCGGTTCATCCTTGTGTTTGTTTCAAATAACCTTGCTAGCCTAAACCTTGTATCGAGAGGGAATACTTCTCATGCATCCAAAATCCTTGAGCCAACCACTATGCCATTTGTGTCCACCATACCTACCTACTACATGGTATTTCTCTGCCATTCCAAAGTAAATTGCTTGAGTGCTAACTTTAAACAATTCAAAATTTATTACCTCTGATTTGTGTCAATGTTTTATAGCTCATGAGGAAGTATGTGGTGTTTATCCTTCAATCTTGTTGGGCAACTTTCACCAATGGACTAGTGGCTTCATCCGCTTATCCAATAATTTTGCAAAAAGAGCTGGCAATGGGATTCCCAGTCCCAAATTAATTAAACTAAATAGACACTCCTCCATGGTATGTGATTGTTGGACGGCACCCGAAGGATTCGGTTAGCCATGGCTTGAGAAAGCAAAGGTGGGGAGGAGTGTCATCATAATAAAACTAAAATAAAAAGGCACTCCTTCATGGTATGAGATTGTTGGCAGGCACCCGAGGATTCGGTTAGCCATGGTTTGTGAAAGAAAGGTTGGAAGGAGTGCCACCCAAAAATAAAAATAATTAATGGGAGCCGCTCTTTGAAGGTTTGTCTGGCAAGGGGGTTAGAGTGCCCACTACCATTCGTTGACAACAACAAACACCTCTCAAAATTTTACTTTTATGCTCTCTATATGTTTTCAAAACCAAAGCTCTAGCACAAATATAGCAATCAATGCTTCCCTCTGCGAAGGGCCTTTCTTTTACTTTTATGTTGAGTCAGTTCACCTATTTCTCTCCATCTCAAGAAGCAAACACTTGTGTTAACTGTGCATTGATTCTTACATACTTGCATATTGCACTTGTTATATTACTTTGCATTGACAATATCCATGAGATATGCATGTTACAAGTTGAAAGCAACCGCTGAAACTTAATCTTCCTTTGTGTTGCTTCAATACCTTTACTTTGAATTGTTGCTTTATGAGTTAACTCTTATGCAAGACTTATTGATGCTTGTTTGAAGTACTATTCATGAAAAGTCTTTGCTATATGGTTCATTTATTTACTCATGTCATTTACCATTGTCTTGGATTGCTGCATTCATTACATATGCTTACAATAGTATGATCAAGGTTATGATGGCTGATACGTCTCCGACGTATCGATAATTTCTTGTGTTCCATGCCACATTATTAATGATATCTACATGTTTTATGCACACTTTATGTCATATTCGTGCATTTTCTGGAACTAACCTATTAACAAGATGCCGAAGTGCCAGTTGCTGTTTTCTGCTGTTTTTGGTTTCAGAAATCCTAGTAACGAAATATTCTCGGAATTGGACGAAATCAACGCCCAGGGTCCTATTTTGCCACGAAGCTTCCAGAAGACCGAAGAGGAGACGAAGTGGGGCCACGAGGCAGCCAAACCCTAGGGCGGCGCGGCCCCTGCCCTGGCCGCGCGGCCCTATGGTGTGGGGCCCTCGTGCCGCCCCCTGACCTGCCCTTCCGCCTACTTAAAGCCTCCGTCGCGAAACCCCCAGTACCGAGAGCCACGATACGGAAAACCTTCCAGAGACGCCGCCGCCAATCCCATCTCGGGGGATTCAGGAGATCGCCTCCGGCACCCTGCCGGAGAGGGGAATCATCTCCCGGAGGACTCTACGCCGCCATGGTCGCCTCCGGAGTGATGAGTGAGTAGTCTACCCCTGGACTATGGGTCCATAGCAGTAGCTAGATGGTTGTCTTCTCCCCATTGTGCTTCATTGTCGGATCTTGTGAGCTGCCTAACATGATCAAGATCATCTATCTGTAATTCTATATGTTGCATTTGTTGGGATCCGATGAATAGAGAATACTTGTTATGTTGATTATCAAAGTTATGTCTATGTGTTGTTTATGATCTTGCATGCTCTCCGTTACTAGTAGATGCTCTGGCCAAGTAGATGCTTGTAACTCCAAGAGGGAGTATTTATGCTCGATAGTGGGTTCATGTCTCCGTGAATCTGGGGAAGTGACAGAAATCTCTAAGATTATGGATGTGCTGTTGCCACTAGGGATAAAACATTGGTGCTATGTTCGAGGATATAGTCACTGATTACATTACACGTAATACTTAATGCAATTGTCTGTTGTTAGCAACTTAATACTGGAGGGGGTTCGGATGATAACCTGAAGGTGGACTTTTTAGGCATAGATGCATGCTGGATAGCGGTCTATGTACTTTGTCGTAATGCCCAATTAAATCTCACTATACTCATCATAATATGTATGTGCATGGTCATGCCCTCTTTATTTGTCAATTGCCCAACTGTAATTTGTTCACCCAACATGCTGTTTATCTTATGGGAGAGACACCTCTAGTGAACTGTGGACCCCGGTCCAGTTCTCTATACTGAAATACAATCTACTGCAATACTGTTCTACTGTTTTACTGCAAACAATCATCATCCACACTATACATCTAATCCTTTGTTACAGCAAGCCGGTGAGATTGACAACCTCACTGTTTCCTTGGGGCAAAGTACTTTGGTTGTGTTGTGCAGGTTCCACGTTGGCGCCGGAATCCCTGGTGTTGCGCCGCACTACATCCCACCGCCATCAACCTTCAACGTGCTTCTTGGCTCCTACTGGTTCGATAAACCTTGGTTTCATACTGAGGGAAAACTTGCCGCTGTACGCATCACACCTTCCTCTTGGGGTTCCCAACGGACGCGTGATGTACGTGTATCAAGCTCTTTTTCTGGCGCCGTTGCCGGGGAGATCAAGACACGCTGCAAGGGGAGTTTCCAGATCCCAATCTCTTTACTTTGTTTTTGTCTTGCTTTATTTTATCTACTACTTTGTTTGCTGCACTAAATCAAAATACAAAAAAAAATTAGTTGCTAGTTTTACTTTATTTGCTATCTTGTTTGCCATATTAAAAACACAAAAAAATTAGTTACTTGTTTTACTTTACTTAATATCATGCATGTTTTTATTTCACTAGTTAAGCATTATGGAAAACAACAAAAATATGAGAGATCTTTATGAACTTTATCTTGAATTAGGACATGATGTGTTTGAAGAGAGAATTAAAAAACCCATGGAACTTTATATGCATGCTAATGGGAATGTTATTACTATGAATGCTTTGAACACCATTGTTGCTAATGCTATGGAAAATTCTAAGCTTGGGGAAGCTGGCTTTGATGAGCATGATCTTTTTAGTCCCCCAAGCATTGAGGAGAAAATTTTCTTTTATGATTACAATATGCCTCCTATATATGCTGATAGCCACTTTGTTGAATTTGCTCCCACTACAACTAATAAAATTGATTATGCTTATGTGGAGAGTAATAATTTTATGCATGAGACTCATGATAAGAATGCTTTATGTGATGGTTATATTGTTGAGTTTGCTCATGATGCTACTGAAAGTTATTATGAGAGAGGAAAATATGGTTGTAGAAATTTTCATGTTACTAAAACACCTCTCTATGTGCTGAAATTTTTGAAGCTACACTTGTTTTATCTTTCTACGCTTGTTGCATTATGCTTCTTGAACTTGTTTATTTACAAGATTCCTCTTCATAGGAAGCATGTTAGACTTAAATGTGTTTTGAATTTGCCTCTTGAAGCTCTCTTTTGCTTCAAATACTATTTCTTGCGAGTGCATCATCAAAACTGCTGAGCCCATCTTAATGGCTATAAAGAAAGAACTTCTTGGGAGATAACCCATGTGTTATTTTACTACAGTACTTTGTTTTTATTTTGTGTCTTGGAAGTTGTTTACTACTGTAGCAACCTCTCCTTATCTTAGTTTAATGTTTTGTTGTGCCAAGTAAAGTCGTTGATAGTAAAGTTCATACTAGATTTGGATTACTGCACAGAAACAGATTTCTTTGCTGTCACGAATCTGGGCTGTTTTCTCTGTAGGTAACTCAGAAAATTATGCTAATTTACGAAAGTGATCCTCAGATATGTACGCAACTTTCATTCAATTTGAGCATTTTCATTTGAACAAGTCTGGTGCCTCGATAAAATTCGTCAATACGAACTGTTCTGTTTTGACAAATTCTGCCTTTTATTTTGCATTGCCTCTTTTGCTATGTTGGATGAATTTCTTTGATCCATTAATGTCCAGTAGCTTTATGCAATGTCCAGAAGTGTTAAGAATGATTATGTCACCTCTGAACATGTTAATTTTTATTGTCCACTAACCCTCTAATGAGTTGTTCTAAGTTTGGTGTGGAGGAAGTTTTCAAGGATCAAGAGAGGAGTATGATGCAACATGATCAAGGAGAGTGAAAGCTCTAAGCTTGGGGATGCCCCGGTGGTTCACCCCTGCATATATCAAGAAGACTCAAGCGTCTAAGCTTGGGGATGCCCAAGGCATCCCCTTCTTCATCGACAACATTATCAGGTTCCTCCCCTGAAACTATATTTTTATTCCATCACATCTTATGTGCTTTTCTTGGAGCGTCGGTTTGTTTTTGTTTTTTTTTTGTTTTGTTTGAATAAAATGGATCCTAGCATTCACTTTGTGGGAGAGAGACACGCTCCACTGTAGCATATGGACAAGTATGTCCTTAGGCTCTACTCATAGTATTCATGGCGAAGTTTCTTCTTCGTTAAATTGTTATATGGTTGGAATTGGAAAATGATACATGTAGTAAATTGCTATAATGTCTTGGATAATGTGATACTTGGCAATTGTTGTGCTCATGTTTAAGCTCTTGCATCATATACTTTGCACCTATTAATGAAGAAATACATAGAGCATGCTAAAATTTGGTTTGCATATTTGGTCTCTCTAAGGTCTAGATAATTTCTAGTATTGAGTTTGAACAACAAGGAAGACAGTGTAGAGTCTTATAATGTTTACAATATGTCTTTTATGTGAGTTTTGCTCCACCGGTTCATCCTTGTGTTTGTTTCAAAATAACCTTGCTATCCTAAACCTTGTATCGAGAGGGAATACCTCTCATGCATCCAAAATACTTGAGCCAACCACTATGCCATTTGTGTCCACCATACCTACCTACTACATGGTATTTCTCCGCCATTCCAAAGTAAATTGCTTGAAGTGCTACCTTTAAATTTCTATCCTCTACCTTTGCAATATATAGCTCATGGGACAAATAGCTTAAAAACTATTGTGGTATTGAATATGTACTTATGCACTTTATCTCTTATTAAGTTGCTTGTTGTGCGATAACCATGTTCACTGGGGACGCCATCAACTACTCTTTGTTGAATTTCATGTGAGTTGCTATGCATGTTCATCTTGTCTGAAGTAAGAGAGATCTACCACCTTATGGTTAAGCATGCATATTGTTAGAGAAGAACATTGGGCCGCTAACTAAAGCCATGATCCATGGTGGAAGTTTCAGTTTTGGACATATATCATCAATCTCATATGAGAAAATTATTAATTGTTGTTACATGCTTATGCATAAAAGAGGAGTCCATTATCTGTTGTCTATGTTGTCCCGGTATGGATGTCTAAGTTGAGAATAATCAATAGCGAGAAATCCAATGCGAGCTTTCTCCTTAGACCTTTGTACAGGCGGCATAGAGGTACCCCTTTGTGACACTTGGTTAAAACATGTGTATTGCGATGATCCGGTAGTCCAAGCTAATTAGGACAAGGTGCGGGCACTATTAGTATACTATGCATGAGGCTTGCAACTTGTAAGATATAATTTACATGATACATATGCTTTATTACTACCGTTGACAAAATTGTTTCATGTTTTCAAAATCAAAGCTCTAGCACAAATATAGCAATCGATGCTTTTCCTCTATGGAGGACCATTCTTTTACTTTCATTGTTGAGTCAGTTCACCTATTTCTCTCCACCTCAAGAAGCAAACACTTGTGTGAACTGTGCATTGATTCCTACATACTTGCATATTGCACTTATTATATTACTCTATGATGACAATATCCATGAGATATACATGTTACAAGTTGAAAGCAACCGCTGAAACTTAATCTTCCTTTGTGTTGCTTCAATGCTTTTACTATGAATTATTGCTTTATGAGTTAACTCTTATGCAAGACTTATTGATGCTTGTCTTGAAGTACTATTCATGAAAAGTCTTTGCTATATGATTCACTTGTTTACTCATGTCATATACATTGTTTTGATCGCTGCATTCACCACATATGCTTTACAAATAGTATGATCAAGGTTATGATGGCATGTCACTCCAGAAATTATCTTTGTTATCGTTTTACCTGCTCGGGACCAGCAGAACTAAGCTTGGGGATGCTGATACGTCTCCGACGTATCGATAATTTCTTGTGTTCCAAGCCACATTATTGATGATATCTACATGTTTTATGCACACTTTATGTCATATTCGTGCATTTTCTGGAACTAACCTATTAACAAGATGCCGAAGTGCCAGTTGCTGTTTTCTGCTGTTTTTGGTTTCAGAAATCCTAGTAACGAAATCTTCTCGGAATTGGACGAAATCAACGCCCAGGGTCCTATTTTGCCACAAAGCTTCCAGAAGACCGAAGAGGAGACGAAGTGGGGCCATGAGGCAGCCAAACCCTAGGGCGGCGCGGCCCCTGCCCTGGCCGCGCGGCCCTATGGTGTGGGGCCCTCGTGCCGCCCCCTGACCTGCCCTTCCGCCTACTTAAAGCCTCCGTCGCGAAACCCCCAGTACCGAGAGCCACGATACGGAAAACCTTCCAGAGACGCCGCCGCCGCCAATCCCATCTCGGGGGATTCAGGAGATCGCCTCCGGCACCCTGCCGGAGAGGGGAATCATCTCCCGGAGGACTCTACGCCGCCATGGTCGCCTCCGGAGTGATGAGTGAGTAGTCTACCCCTGGACTATGGGTCCATAGCAGTAGCTAGATGGTTGTCTTCTCCCCATTGTGCTTCATTGTCGGATCTTGTGAGCTGCCTAACATGATCAAGATCATCTATCTGTAATTCTATATGTTGCGTTTGTTGGGATCCGATGAATAGAGAATACTTGTTATGTTGATTATCAAAGTTATGTCTATGTGTTGTTTATGATCTTGCATGCTCTCCGTTACTAGTAGATGCTCTGGCCAAGTAGATGCTTGTAACTCCAAGAGGGAGTATTTATGCTCGATAGTGGGTTCATGTCTCCGTGAATCTGGGGAAGTGACAGAAATCTCTAAGATTATGGATGTGCTGTTGCCACTAGGGATAAAACATTGGTGCTATGTTCGAGGATATAGTCACTGATTACATTACGCGTAATACTTAATGCAATTGTCTATTGTTAGCAACTTAATACTGGAGGGGGTTCGGATGATAACCTGAAGGTGGACTTTTTAGGCATAGATGCATGCTGGATAGCGGTCTATGTACTTTGTCGTAATGCCCAATTAAATCTCACTATACTCATCATAATATGTATGTGCATGGTCATGCCCTCTTTATTTGTCAATTGCCCAACTGTAATTTGTTCACCCAACATGCTGTTTATCTTATGGGAGAGACACCTCTAGTGAACTGTGGACCCCGGTCCAATTCTCTATACTGAAATACAATCTACTGCAATACTGTTCTACTATTTTTCTGCAAACAATCATCATCCACACTATACATCTAATCCTTTGTTACAGCAAGCCGGTGAGATTGACAACCTCACTGTTTCGTTGGGGCAAAGTACTTTGGTTGTGTTGTGCAGGTTCCACGTTGGCGCCGGAATCCCTGGTGTTGCGCCGCACTACATCCCGCCGCCATCAACCTTCAACGTGCTTCTTGGCTCCTACTGGTTCGATAAACCTTGGTTTCATACTGAGGGAAAACTTGCCGCTGTACGCATCACACCTTCCTCTTGGGGTTCCCAACGGACGTGTGATGTACGCGTATCAATGGCATGTCACTCCAGAAATTATCTTTGTTATCGTTTACCTGCTCGGGACGAGCAGAAACTAAGCTTGGGGATGCTGATACGTCTCCGACGTATCGATAATTTCTTATGTTCCATGCCACATTATTGATGATATCTACATGTTTTATGCATACTTTATGTCATATTTATGCGTTTTCTGGAACTAACCTATTGACGAGATGCCGAAGGGCCAGTTGCTGTTTTCTGCTGTTTTTGGTTTCAGAAATCCTAGTAAGGAAATATTCTCGGAATCGGACGAAATCAACGCCCAGCATCCTATTTTTCCACGAAGCTTCCAGAACACCCGAGAGTCGCCAGAGGGGAGCCCTGGTGGGCCCAGGAGGTAGGCCGGCGCGGCCCAGGCCTTGGCCGCGCCGCCTTACCCTCTCACCGCCTCTTCGACCCTCTGATGCCGCCTCTTCGCCTATTTAAGCCCCCTCGACCTAAAACCTCGAGACGGAAAAGCCATGGTACGAGAAACCTTCCAGAGCCGCCGCCATCGCGAAGCCAAGATCTGGGGGACAGGAGTCTCTGTTCCGGCACGCCGCCGGGACGGGGAAGTTCCCCCGGAAGGCTTCTCCATTGACACCACCGCCATCTTCATCAACGCTGCTGTCTCCCATGAGGAGGGAGTAGTTCTCCATCGAGGCTCGGGGCTGTACCGGTAGCTATGTGGTTCATCTCTTTCCCATGTCCTTCAATACAATAATCTCATGAGCTGCCTTACATGATTGAGATTCATATGATGATGCTTGTAATCTAGATGTCATTATGCTAGTCAAGTGGATTTTACTTATGTGATCTCCGGAGACTCCTTGTCCCACGTGTGTAAAGGTGACAGTGTGTGCACCGTGTGGGTCTCTTAGGCTATATTTCACAGAATACTTATTCACTGTTATGAATGGCATAGTGAAGTGCTTATTTATATCTCTTTATGATTGCAATGTGTTTTGTATCACAATTTATCTGTGTGCTACTCTAGTGATGTTATTAAAGTAGTTTATTCCTCCTGCACGGTGTAATGTTGACAGTGTGTGCATCGTGTTAGTACTTGGCGTAGGCTATGATTGTGAGCTCTTGTAGATTATGAAGTTAACTATTGCTATGATGGTATTGATGTGATCTATGCCTCCTTTCGTAGCGTGAAGGTGACAGTGTGCATGCTATGTTAGTACTTGGTTTAGTTGTGTTGATCTGTCGTGCACTCTAAGGTTATTTAAATATGAACATCGAATATTGTGGAGCTTGTTAACTCCGGCATTGAGGGTTCGTGTAATCCTACATAGTTAGTGGTGTTCATCATCCAACAAGAGAGTGTAGAGTCTAGCATTTATTTATTCTGTTATGTGATCAATGTTGAGAGTGTCCACTAGTGAAAGTATAATCCCTAGGCCTTGTTCCTAAATACGGCTATCGCTGCTTGTTTACTGTTTTACTGCGTTTCTACTGCCTGCAATATTACCACCAGTCCTGGACAGCAAAGCACTTTTCTGGTGCCGTTGCTACTGCTCATACTTATTCATACCACCTGTATTTCACTATCTCTTCGCCGAACTAGTGCACCTATTAGGTGTGTTGGGGACACAAGAGACTTCTTGCTTTGTGGCTGCAGGGTTGCATGAGAGGGATATCTTTGACCTCTTCCTCCCTGAGATCGATAAACCTTGGGTGATCCACTTAAGGGAAACTTGCTGCTGTTCTACAAACCTCTGCTCTTGGAGGCCCAACACTGTCTACAAGAATAGAACCTCCCGTAGACATCAGTAGTCCATCTATTCCACAGGCAACTGTTGACGTCAGGAGTGATCCTAGTTGTCGTAGACGTCCTGCTGTCCTTCTTCCGGGTTCTGGTACTCTTCTTCATAGTCTGGCCATTTGAATAGCCAGGGACACAACCATGAGTACTTTAAAGTACTCGCAAACTAATACTAATGTAATTACTATCAACTATAGTAAGGGGGTTCTAAGCTCTAGTTTTATTTGTAGAAAGCCAGTTTTATTTCATAAGCACTTTTAATATTCAAAACTTCTTCATTTGCTAAACTCAACTGGGAACATTAGTGTCATTCCCACAACTCAGTTGTGATTCAAAGTCAAAGTCACCTTTCAATTCAACTCAAAAGTCACCATTCATATTTTTAGAAAAGTTCTGATGACGGAACAGTATGGCCATTCCAACTGTCCATGACCGCGGACGCGGCTATTCGAATAGGTTAAACTCTGCAGAGGTTGTACACTTGTGCCACAACAATTGCAATAGTTTGTCAGGGGTAACTGGCCCTGATTTATCGTATGTAGTACGCGAACTACCAATCCTAACCTTTCATTTACATACTCTAGTATAGGCACCTCTCCCCATGAGCTTGGCCTCCCGGTGAAAACAAACCGTCAACCCGGGAACTGCACAGGGCTTGGGTAGTACATTCACCTCATTTCACGTCATTTCACATACAATGGAGGCAGCCTCGGCATAACCCCTATGACGCTTGTTCAGAGGGAACCCATACTAAAATACATAAGTTTCCAGCTAAGCCTTACCCAGATTCAGGTATTGTGGGGGTACTTGTAAAATTGGAATGGTATCGCATCCGAACCCAACCATCAGATTTTGTAAAGTTCACCAAGTCATTCACCAGTCATATTCACCTTCAGAAACTCACAATAGAATGACTCATCATTCCAAGGTTTTCAAAGCCATTTCAATTCACAAGTACCCAACTAGAGTAGTCACTTTTAATCTTTAGCACTAGCAACTAGTTATGAGGGGTGCTAAGTAACTTATAGCTTTCTAGGCTAAGTGTGATGCTATTGTAATACTCCATAACTAAACCAAGTGAGTCATTAATCAAAAAGTAACTTTGATAAATAAAATCCAATAAAGCTTGTAAAGTAAAAACTTGGGATAGGATCATAAAGTAAAAAGTAATAGTGCCTTGCTCTTGTAGAGCTTACAAATCTATCTTGCATTGATAATAGCTTGCAAACCAAATAGCTTGCATTAGCCTAGCTTGCATTGGTAATAGCTTGCCTTGATTGGTGATGTGATCAAAGTTTTCTTGCTCTTCCTCTTGGTAGAAGACCTCTTCCTCTTGATTGTCTCCAGTACTAGCGTCTATAAACGAATACGAGGATACAATCACCAAACAACACTTAAGTAGTCTTAATTAGCCTTAATGGCTCACACAATTGATCTAGCGTCACTACTTAACATTTATTCACAAATTATGCTAGGGTTTCCTTATTTAATATTAGGAGAATAATTTCCTCTCATTGAAAATTGGAATTTGGGTTTCTCTTTGGTTTGGAGAAATAATTTCCTCTCATTGAATCTTCTTAAGATTTAATCTTCTCAAATAACCAGGGATGATCACATGTTGACCAAGGTCAACACTTCACACTTATTATTTGAGAAACGTGATTTAAATGAGATTCATCATCTCATGTGATTCAAACAACCATTGTAATTTAAATACTATATTGATTTAAATTCCACAAGTGAGCAAGTATGAGCCTAAGCAATAGAGGTCATCACATTACTTCATATCACTTGAGAAAAAGATTTAAATGAGGTGCTACACCTCATGGATTTAAATTCCTAAAATTTGAAATAGTTTAAATGGGCTAGACATTGACTACATAGCCAATAATTTGCTTCTAGCCCATGATCATGTACAGAACCCATATTATATTTTTATATATTAAATTATAGTTTGTTAAATGTGAATTATAGCAATTGGATTCACTTCAAAATTCAAATTGGTTGATTTTCTATATTTATTTGAATACTGAAAAGTATCTGTTTTATTATTTTTGCTATTCAAAATCTACACAAGTTATGGGGTTGAATCCAGTGGGGTTAGCTAGATAATTTCATAAGCTTTCTAGAAAATTTTGAATAACAAGATTTGGATTTGTTGATTTGAAACTATTCAATTTATAGCACAGACCAGTATTTGAATAATTGCTGAAACCAATTAATTTGAATAAGGCTAATTGGGCTTAGGCGGGAAAACTAATGGGCCGCATGGTTTGAAACAGAGAAACTAGCCCAGTAACAACGCGGGCCTGCTGACAGGAGGTCCCACGTGTCAGTGACTTTAATTCACCGAAACGGTAAGGGCTCACCTCGGCCGTGCGATTAGATGCGGATCGGACGACTGTGAGTCGTCGTCACCGTCGGGGAGATGACCTTGCTGCGCCGGCGAGGTAGGGGGTCGGCGGCGTGATGGAGCTCCGGCGAGGGGCGGCGCGGAGGCTAGACGACATTGTTGACGACGAGAAACCTACTGGTAGCCGTGGGAGGAGCGGAGGTGGCCTAATTTGACGATGGCGATGAGCTACTGTGGCGGCGGATTCCGATCCAATTCCGGCGATGGTGGGCGTAATTGAGGTGGAGAAGGGGTCGAGGAGAGCGATTGAGACGAGGGGAGGCCGATGGTGTGAATGGTTGGGTCGAGGGAGTGTTCCTTTTATAGTGCCCATATGGTGACGTGGTTGCTGTGGGAGGTCGTCGACGGCGTGGCGTCTCCCCTGCTCGAAGGGGCAATGCAAGGATGGCGATCGAGTGGCGACGGCATGGCGATGCTGCGCATGCTTCTGGCATGGAGAAAAGGGGACGGGAGCGGTCAGAAACTTGATTCGAGTGCTGCGGTACTTCTCCGACGAGGACGACGGCGACAAGGCAGGCGCAGGCTAGCGAGCGTGTCTACGCGGTAGAGGCGAGGGAGGTGGTGCTTGACACAGGCATAGGGATGCAGGGGGAGGACGAGGGCGACGGGTCGCATGGCGCTCTGGCGCGCTCGGTGCACGCTCACCGCGTGCCTGGCGTGCACTGGCATGGTGCTGGGCATGCGTTGCCTGGCCAATGCCGTGCTCGCGCGCGCTCCAGCCGTGCATGGTTGTGATCATCACGCGCAGGGGCATCTCCAGGACATGATCAACACGAGAGAGGAGGGCCAGAGATGAGTGGGGCGTGTGGGTGTGCATAGGTACGGCATGGCCTAAGTTTTGGCATCTCATAACTTTAATCGACCATAGTAGGTACTTGGCTTGAAGCAGGAGTGGTAGGGGAGCAATGATGATCAGGTTTAGAAAGGGATTTAGGCCATGGACTGATGGACAAAGAGTTGCATTGCATTTGCCAAATTCTGCCTGCAACCTGTTCGACGAAATGGCCGCATGGGAAATTTATTCAAATTTTGGAATTCTTTTTGGTGGATCTTGATAATATAATTAAAGGGACAGAATGATGGTGTTGGTGTTCATTTTGGTGTTGATTTGCAAGTTTTCAAAAATGGGGTCTTCACTTTGTTTCAATGTCACAACTTGTCAACTTTATAATGGTCAACCTGGTCAAAGTTAGCACTAGTGGTCAACATAAAAGTTGTTCACCTTGACATGGTCTTGGATGCCATGGCAAGAGTTGGTCAAGGTTGGTTGAAGAAAAGTCAAAACCAGGGGGGTGAAGTGGTGAAGATATTATAAAAGGGTCATATGACCATTATCATATGTAAGTTGAATTTGAATTCATCTTTGATTTGAATTGGGTTTCTTTGATTCAAATGGGTGTTTTATTGATATATAAGTGTTTTACAAACAATGGCACAAGCAAATGTGGCCTTGGTTGAAGATTTGCAAAATTGGCTAAGTGTGTATGTGAGTGAAAATGGGATTTTCTCACTATTTGATTTCTATCTTTTTGTTTGATTTTTCTTGACTCTAATGTGATTCTTATTAGTTTAGAAACATTTCAAACCATTGAAACCATTCCAAAAGGTCTAGCTCAAAGATTTGCAAAAATGGCCCTAACACATAAGAGGTGATGTGTCAATTTTTTTTATTCTTCTAAAATGTTTCCCTTGCTTTACTTGGGCATGGGTTAGGGTCCATTTAGGGTTAGATTAGGTTTAGAGCTGGTTTCACACCATTTGGTCAAGGTTTAAAGGCATAGGGCAAGAATTGGGTATTATGGCTATGTGTCACATATGCCTCTATGCATATGTTGTATTTGATTTTTAATTTGACTTGGCTTGACCCAATTGGTGTTGTTGAGTGTTGAAATGGTATAGAGGAGTTATCCAACCATTCACCACATGTCTTAGGGTCAAGATTATCAAATTCACAAATTTGCTATTTACTCTCATATGCCTCTATGGCATTTTTAGTTTCTTTTTATTTTCTTTTGTTTCACTTTGGATTTGGTTTGATAAGTACTAGGTAAGGTGTGTGAAGGTTTTCCAAACCTCTAAACAAAGTAGAACAGCTTAGGGTAAAGATTTATAAATATAGCCATATGCACAAATGCCTTTTTTCTTTTTTAATTTCCTTTTATTTTATTTTAACTTGGGTGGGGAAAAGAGAGGTGAGGTTTAGGGTTTAAGATCATCTCACAATACTTTAACAAGCAATCATGGCAAGAGCACAAGAATTAAGAAAGATCACTATGTATCAAACTTAATTTACTAAAAGTTTTTGTTGGTTCCAAAATTTGGAACTAGGGAAATTCATTTGTTTTGTTTTGAAATTTTTGGGATGTTACAAACCCTTTCCCCTTAGACAAATCTCGTCCCGAGATTTTAAGAAAAGTTAGGTTCCTAAGAGAGATTGAGCATTTTGATTAATAGGAAGACATACTTGGCATGGTCTGTGGTGCTTCTTGAGCTTCAGTGGCATTCATGTGGTAGAGACGGCCGTTGTTGTTGTTCTGGTTCCTTCTTCCTGCAAAGCGGCGCTGTTGCTGAGCAGGTGCAGCGGTATTGGCGGCAATCTTGGCAAGCTTCTTGGGGCACTCATTGGAGTAGTGACCCACAACTCCACATTCATAGCAGTTGATTGTTGCCTTGTCTTTGGGGGTGATGGGGGTAGCATTGCTTCCAGTCCTTGGAGCAGTATTGGTGTTGTTGTTGTTCCCGTTCTGGTGGTTGTTGTTGGTGTGGTTGTTGTTGTGGTGGCTGTTGTTGTTGCCTCCGGTCTTCTGGGGTCCTCCGTTGTTGTTGTTGTAGTTGGGGCGATAACTCTGAGCAGGGGGCTTGTTGTGTCTTGGGGTAAATCCTCCAGGTGAGTGGTTGCGGTGTTTCTGGGTATGGTGGGGTCCATTCTGGTTCATCATTCTGCGCTTGCGGTTCTCATTGGCCTGATGCAGCTTTCCTTCCATCTGTATGGCTGAGTCTACGAGAGCTTCCAAGTCAGTGAACGGAATGTTCACCAACACAGTTTGCATCTCATCGTGCAGTCCGTTCAGAAATCTTTCCTTTCTCTTCTCATTGGTGTCGGTCTCATCCGGGGCGTACCTTGACAGAGTGAGAAACCTGTCGCGGTATTCCACAACAGACATCCTTCCCTGTTTGAGTTCACGGAACTCGTCTCTCATTTTCTTGATCAGTCCTTGGGGCGCATGATATTTGCTAAACTTCAGCTTGAAGTCTTCCCGGGTCATCATCTGTCCCGCATTCATTGCACGGGCACTTGTCCACCAGGCTTTTGGAGGTCCTGACAGGTAGTGGGTGGCGAACAGTACTTTTTCTGCGGCTTCAACTCCCGCAACTTCGAGGTTGTTCTCCATGGTCTGGAGCCAATCATCAGCATGTAGGGGCTCTTCAGTCTTGTTGAATATCGGTGGGTTGGTGTTCTGAAAGTTCTTCAGCTTCAATCCAGGGTGATCGTGGTTTCCATGGCCTTGATTGTTCTGAGCTATCTGTTGCAGTGCGGCAACGTTGGCTTGGCGTTCAGCTCTTTCGACTTCTCGGTCTGCCATCATCGTCTGCAGCAGCTGCTTGATGCGTGCAGTTGACACGTCCGTTGGGAACCCCAAGAGGAAGGTGTGATGCGCACAGAGGCAAGTTTCCCTCAGTAAGAAACCAAGGTTTAATCGAACCAGTAGGAGTCAAGAAGCACGTTGAAGGTTGATGGCGGCGGGATGTAGTGCGGCGCAACACCAGAGATTCCGGCGCCAACGTGGAACCTGCACAACACAACCAAAGTACTTTGCCCCAACGAAACAGTGAGGTTGTCAATCTCACCGGCTTGCTGTAACAAAGGATTAGATGTATAGTGTGGATGATGATTGTTTGCAGAAAACAAGAGAACAAAGATTGCGAGATTGTATTTCAGTATAGAGAATTGGACCGGGGTCCACAGTTCACTAGAGGTGTCTCTCCCATAAGATAAACAGCATGTTGGGTGAACAAATTACAGTTGGGCAATTGACAAATAAAGAGGGCATGACCATGCACATACATATTATGATGAGTATTGTGAGATTTAATTGGGCATTACGACAAAGTACATAGACCGCCATCCAGCATGCATCTATGCCTAAAAAGTCCACCTTCAGGTTATCATCCGAACCCCCTCCAGTATTAAGTTGCTAACAACAGACAATTGCATTAAGTATTGCGCGTAATGTAATCAGTAACTATATCCTTGAACATAGCACTAATGTTTTATCCCTAGTGGCAACAGCACATCCGTAATCTTAGAGATTTCTGTCACTTCCCCAGATTCACGGAGACATGAACCCACTATCGAGCATAAATACTCCCTCTTGGAGTTACAAGCATCTACTTGGCCAGAGCATCTACTAGTAACGGAGAGCATGCAAGATCATAAACAACACATAGACATAACTTTGATAATCAACATAACAAGTATTCTCTATTCATCGGATCCCAACAAATGCAACATATAGAATTACAGATAGATGATCTTGATCATGTTATGCAGCTCACAAGATCCGACAATGAAGCACAATGGGGAGAAGACAACCATCTAGCTACTGCTATGGACCCATAGTCCAGGGGTAGACTACTCACACATCACTCCGGAGGCGACCATGGCGGCGTAGAGTCCTCCGGGAGATGAATCCCCTCTCCGGCAGGGTGCCGGAGGCGATCTCCTGAATCCCCCGAGATGGGATTGGCGGCGGCGGCGTCTCAGTAAGGTTTTCCGTATCGTGGCTCTCGGTACTGGGGGTTTCGCGACGGAGGCTTTAAGTAGGCGGAAGGGCGGGTCAGGATGGGGCACGAGGGGCCCACACCCTAGGTCGGCGCGGCCAGGGCTTGGGCCGCGCCGCCCTATGGTGTCGCCACCTCGTGGCCCCACTTCGTCTCCTCTTCGGTCTTCTGGAAGCTTCGTGGCAAAATAGGACCCTGGGCGTTGATTTCGTCCAATTCCGAGAATATTTCGTTACTAGGATTTCTGAAACCAAAAACAGCAGAACAAAGAATCGGCACTTCGGCATCTTGTTAATAGGTTAGTTCCAGAAAATGCACGAATATGACATAAAGTGTGCATAAAACATGTAGATATCATCAATAATGTGGCATGGAGCATAAGAAATTATCGATACGTTGGAGACGTATCAGCATCCCCAAGCTTAGTTACGCTTTCGTCGAGCGAGGTAAAACGATAACAAAGATAATTTCTGGAGTGACATGCCATCATAACCTTGATCATACTATTTGTAAAGCATATGTAGTGAATGCAGCGATCAAAACAATGTATATGACATGAGTAAACAAGTGAATCATAAAGCAAAGACTTTTTATGAATAGTACTTCAAGACAAGCATCAATAAGTCTTGCATAAGAGTTAACTCATAAAACAATAATTCAAAGTAAAGTCATTGAAGCAACACAAAGGAAGATTAAGTTTCAGCGGTTGCTTTCAACTTGTAACATGTATATCTCATGGATATTGTCAACATAGAGTAATATAATAAGTGCAATATGCAAATATGTAGGAATCAATGCACAGTTCACACAAGTGTTTGCTTCTTGAGGTGGAGAGAAATAGGTGAACTGACTCAACAATGAAAGTAAAAGAATGGTCCTCCATAGAGGAAAAACATCGATTGCTATATTTGTGCTAGAGCTTTGATTTTGAAAACATGAAACAATTTTGTCAACGGTAGTAATAAAGCATATGTATCATGTAAATTATATCTTACAAGTTGCAAGCCTCATGCATAGTATACTAATAGTGCCCGCACCTTGTCCTAATTAACTTGGACTACCGGATCATCGCAATGCACATGTTTTAACCAAGTGTCACAAAGGGGTACCTCTATGTCACTTTGTACAAAGGTCTAAGGAGAAAGCTCGCATTGGATTTCTCGCTATTGATTATTCTCAACTTAGACATCCATACCGGGACAACATAGACAACAGATAATGGACTCCTCTTTTATGCATAAGCGTGTAACAACAATTAATAATTTTCTCATATGAGATTGAGGATATATGTCCAAAACTGAAACTTCCACCATGGATCATGGCTTTAGTTAGCGGCCCAATGTTCTTCTCTAACAATATGCATGCTTAACCATAAGGTGGTAGATCTCTCTTACTTCAGACAAGACGAACATGCATAGCAACTCACATGAAATTAAACAAAGAGTAGTTGATGGCGTCCCCAGTGAACATGGTTATCGCACAACAAGCAACTTAATAAGAGATAAAGTGCATAAGTACATATTCAATACCACAATAGTTTTTAAGCTATTTGTCCCATGAGCTATATATTGCAAAGGTGAATGATGGAATTTTAAAGGTAGCACTCAAGCAATTTACTTTGGAATGGCGGAGAAATACCATGTAGTAGGTAGGTATGGTGGACACAAATGGCATAGTGGTTGGCTCAAGTATTTTGGATCCATGAGAAGTATTCCCTCTCGATACAAGGTTTAGGCTAGCAAGGTTATTTGAAACAAACACAAGGATGAACCGGTGCAGCAAAACTCACATAAAAGACATATTGTAAACATTATAAGAATCTACACCGTCTTCCTTGTTGTTCAAACTCAATACTAGAAATTATCTAGACTTTAGAGAGACCAAATATGCAAACCAAAATTTAGCATGCTCTATGTATTTCTTCATTAATGGGTGCGAAGTATATGATGCAAGAGCTTAAACATGAGCACAACAATTTCCAAGTATCACATTATCCAAGACACTATAGCAATTTACTACATGTATCATTTTCCAATTCCAACCATATAACAATTTAACGAAGAAGAAACTTCGCCATGAATACTATGAGTAGAAACTAAGGACATACTCGTCCATATGCTACAGAGGAGCGTGTCTCTCTCCCATAAAGTGAATGCTAGGATCCATTTTATTCAAACAAAAAAAAAAAAAAACAAACCGACGCTCCAAGAAAAAGCACATAAGATGTGATGGAATAAAAATATAGTTTCAGGGGAGGAACCTGATAATATTGTCGATGAAGAAGGGGATGCCTTAGGCATCCCCAAGCTTAGACGCTTGAGTCTTCTTAGAATATGCAGGGGTGAACCACCGGGGCATCCCCAAGCTTAGAGCTTTCACTCTCCTTGATCATGTTGCATTATACTCCTCTCTTGATCCTTGAAAACTTCCTCCACACCAAACTTAGAACAACTCATTAGAGGGTTAGTGGACAATAAAAATTAACATGTTCAGA
Source organism: Lolium perenne (assembly GCF_019359855.2). Classification (NCBI taxonomy): domain Eukaryota; kingdom Viridiplantae; phylum Streptophyta; class Magnoliopsida; order Poales; family Poaceae; genus Lolium; species Lolium perenne. The sequence continues at coordinate 338,079,309 of NC_067247.2, forward strand.
GGTGACATAATCATTCTTAACACTTCTGGACATTGCATAAAGCTACTGGACATTCATGGATCAAAGAAATTCATCCAACATAGCAAAAGAGGCAATGCGAAATAAAAGGCAGAATCTGTCAAAACAGAACAGTTCGTATTGACGAATTTTATCGAGGCACCAGACTTGCTCAAATGAAAATGCTCAAATTGGATGAAAGTTGCGTACATATCTGAGGATTACTCACGTAAATTGGTATAATTTTCTGAGTTGCCTACAGAGAATTTTGCCCAGATTCGTGACAGCAAAGAAATCTGTTTCTGCGCAGTAATCCAAATCTAGTATGAACTTTTCTATCAACGACTTTACTTGGCACAACAAAACACTAAACTAAGATAAGGAGAGGTTGCTACAGTAGTAAACAACTTCCAAGACACAAAATAAAAACAAAGTACTGTAGGTAAAAACCATGGGTTGTCTCCCATAAGCGCTTTTCTTTAACGCCTTTCAGCTAGGCGCAGAAAGTGTGTATCAAGTATTATCAAGAGATGAAGTGTCAACATCATAATTTGTTCTAATAATAGAATCAAAAGGTAACTTCATTATCTTTCTAGGGAAGTGTTCCATACCTTTCTTGAGTGGAAATTGATATTTAATATTACCTTCCTTCATATCAATGATAGCATCAACGGTTCGAAGAAAAGGTCTTCCCAATATAATGGGACAAGATGCATTGCATTCAATATCCAAGACAACAAAATCAATGGGGACAAGGTTATTGTTAAAGGTAATGCGAACATTATCAACTTTCCCCAAAGGTTTCTTTGTAGAATGATCAGCAAGATTAACATCCAAATAACAATTTTTCAGCGGTGGCAAGTCAAGCATATTATAGATTTTCTTAGGCATAACGGAAATACTTGCACCAAGATCACATAAAGCATTACAATCAAAATCTTTAACCTTCATCTTAATGATGGGCTCCCAACCATCCTCTAGCTTTCTAGGAATAGAGGCTTCGCGCTCTAGTTTCTCTTCTCTAGCTTTTATGAGAGCATTTGTAATATGTTGTGTGAAAGCCAAATTTATAGCACTAGCATTAGGACTTTTAGCAAGTTTTTGCAAGAACTTTATCACTTCAGAGATGTGGCAATCATCAAAATTCAAACCATTATAATCTAAAGCAATGGGATCATCATCCCCAATGTTGGAAAAAATTTCAGCAGTTTTATCACAGGCAGTTTCAGCAGTTTTAGCAATTTCAGGCAGTTTCTCGCGCTTTGCATTAGAAGTGGAAACATTGCTAACACCAATTCTTTTATTATTAATAGTAGGAGGTGCAGCAACTTGTGTAGCATTGGAATTACTAGTGGTGGTAATAGTCCAAACTTTAGCTACATTCTTCTCTTTAGCTAGTTTTTCATTTTCTTCTCTATCCCACCTAGCACGCAGTTCAGCCATTAATCTTATATTCTCATTAATTCTAACTTGGATGGCATTTGCTGTAGTAACAATTTTATTATGATGATTCTCATTAGGCATAACTTTCGATTTCAAAAGATCAACATCAGCAGCAAGACTATCGACTTTAGAAGCAAGTATATCAATTTTCCCAAGCTTTTCTTCAACAGATTTGTTAAAGGCAGTTTGTGTACTAATAAATTCTTTAAGCATGGCTTCAAGTCCAGGGGGTGTGTTCCTATTATTATTGTAAGAATTCCCATAAGAATTACCATAGCCGTTGCCATTATTACAAGGATATGGCCTATAGTTGTTACTAGAATTGTTCCGGTAAGCATTGTTGTTGAAATTATTATTTTTAATGAAGTTTACATCAACATGTTCTTCTTGGGAAACCAATGAAGCTAACGGAACATTATTAGGATCAACATTAGTCCTATCATTCACAAGCATAGACATAATAGCATCAATCTTATCACTCAGGGAAGAGGTTTCTTCGACAGAATTTACCTTCTTACCTTGTGGAGCTCTTTCCGTGTGCCATTCAGAGTAATTGATCATCATAATATCAAGAAGCTTTGTTGCTTCACCAAGAGTGATGGACATAAAGGTACCTCCAGCAGCTGAATCCAATAAATTCCGCGAAGAAAAATTTAGTCCTGCATAGAAGGTTTGGATGATCATCCAAGTAGTCAGTCCATGTGTTGGGCAATTTTTAACCAGAGATTTCATTCTTTCCCAAGCTTGAGCAACATGTTCAGTATCTAATTGTTTAAAATTCATTATGCTACTCCTCAAAGATATAATTTTAGCAGGGGGATAATATCTACCAATAAAAGCATCCTTGCATTTAGTCCATGAATCAATACTATTCTTAGGCAGAGATAGCAACCAATCTTTAGCTCTTCCTCTTAATGAGAAAGGGAACAATTTTAATTTAATAATGTCACCATCTACATCTTTATACTTTTGCATTTCACATAGTTCAACAAAATTATTAAGATGGGCAGCAGCATCATCAGAACTAACACCAGAAACTTGCTCTCGCATAACAAGATTTAGTAAAGCAGGTTTAATTTCAAAGAATTCTGCTGTAGTAGCAGGTGGAGCAATAGGTGTGCATAAGAAATCATTATTATTTGTGGTTGTGAAGTCACACGACTTAGTATTTTCAGGAGTGGCCATTTTAGCAGTACTAAATAAAGCAAACTAGATAAAGTAAATGCAAGTAACTAATTTTTTTGTGTTTTTGATATAGCAAACAAGATAGCAAGTAAAACTAGCAACTAATTTTTTTGTATTTTCATTTAGTGCAGCAAACAAAGTAGTAAATAAAACAAAGCAAGACAAAAACAAAGTAAAGAGATTGGGATGTGGAGACTCCCCTTGCAGCGTGTCTTGATCTCCCCGGCAACGGCGCCAGAAATTTGCTTGATGCGTGCAGTTGACACGTCCGTTGGAAACCCCAAGAGGAAGGTGTGATGCGCACAGCGGCAAGTTTCCCTCAGTAAGAAACCAAGGTTTAATCGAACCAGTAGGAGTCAAGAAGCACGTTGAAGGTTGATGGCGGCGGGATGTAGTGCGGCGCAACACCAGAGATTCCGGCGCCAACGTGGAACCTGCACAACACAACCAAAGTACTTTGCCCCAACGAAACAGTGAGGTTGTCAATCTCACCGGCTTGCTGTAACAAAGGATTAGATGTATAGTGTGGATGATGATTGTTTGCAGAAAACAGTAGAACAGTATTGCAGTAGATTGTATTTCAGTATAGAGAATTGGACCGGGGTCCACAGTTCACTAGAGGTGTCTCTCCCATAAGATAAACAGCATGTTGGGTGAACAAATTACAGTTGGGCAATTGACAAATAAAGAGGGCATGACCATGCACATACATATTATGATGAGTATTGTGAGATTTAATTGGGCATTACGACAAAGTACATAGACCGCCATCCAGCATGCATCTATGCCTAAAAAGTCCACCTTCAGGTTATCATCCGAACCCCCTCCAGTATTAAGTTGCTAACAACAGACAATTGCATTAAGTATTGCGCGTAATGTAATCAGTAACTATATCCTTGAACATAGCACTAATGTTTTATCCCTAGTGGCAACAGCACATCCGTAATCTTAGAGATTTCTGTCACTTCCCCAGATTCACAGAGACATGAACCCACTATCGAGCATAAATACTCCCTCTTGGAGTTACAAGCATCTACTTGGCCAGAGCATCTACTAGTAACGGAGAGCATGCAAGATCATAAACAACACATAGACATAACTTTGATAATCAACATAACAAGTATTCTCTATTCATCGGATCCCAACAAACGCAACATATAGAATTACAGATAGATGATCTTGATCATGTTATGCAGCTCACAAGATCCGACAATGAAGCACAATGGGGAGAAGACAACCATCTAGCTACTGCTATGGACCCATAGTCCAGGGGTAGACTACTCACACATCACTCCGGAGGCGACCATGGCGGCGTAGAGTCCTCCGGGAGATGAATCCCCTCTCCGGCAGGGTGCCGGAGGCGATCTCCTGAATCCCCCGAGATGGGATTGGCGGCGGCGGCGTCTCAGTAAGGTTTTCCGTATCGTGGCTCTCGGTACTGGGGGTTTCACGACGGAGGCTTTAAGTAGGCGGAAGGGCAGGTCAGGATGGGGCACGAGGGGCCCACACCCTAGGTCGGCGCGGCCAGGGCTTGGGCCACGCCGCCCTATGGTGTCGCCACCTCGTGGCCCCACTTCGTCTCCTCTTCGGTCTTCTGGAAGCTTCATGGCAAAATAGGACCCTGGGCGTTGATTTCGTCCAATTCCGAGAATATTTCGTTACTAGGATTTCTGAAACCAAAAACAGCAGAAAACAACAACTGGCACTTCGGCATCTTGTTAATAGGTTAGTTCCAGAAAATGCACGAATATGACATAAAGTGTGCATAAAACATGTAGATATCATCAATAATGTGGCATGGAGCATAAGAAATTATCGATACGTTGGAGACGTATCACTACATCATGGCATCCTGGGTGGCGCTGCGGGTTGGTGGGGCCATCTGAACATTGAGGTAGATGATAAGATAAGAGGGAAATTTCTATGGTTTCTTTGGTTAAAGTTTAATAGTTCATAAATTGAAAACTTGAGTAGTGTTGCGGGGGGTAAAAACCAACAACACTTTTTTCATTCATACCAAGCATCACACATTACAATTCTAACACACCGTTGGTTTGAAGAGCCATTCATTCGTTCTACGATACAAGGGGATCCTAATACAACTCACACATACGAAAGTGCTTTAAGTGAAACTACTCTTCAGGGGGGGATTCTTCATCTTCACGGGTAATGTGCTTGGCGAAAGGCGAGGGCGTTGTCCAACTCCTTGCGGGTCTTGTACAGCATGTAGTCGAGGTAGGCAACATAGTGGTTCATCTCCGGGTGCGAGGGCATGATTATTGGTCTTCCCATGAGGTCATGTCCTGGGTAGTAAATGAAGCGGGTATTCTGGAGCTTGTTCATATTCTGTCCACACAGACGGGCAATTGCTTCTTGCATCGCTCTGACTAGTCCTTCCTTCCAAGTGCTTCCCGTTACAGAAAACCAGATGGTTTCCCATAGTGGGGCTCCAAGCTTTCCTCTCAGATCTGTAGTAACTTCCCACCGAGGTTGTCCTCCCGATGGATTGTTGAGGGGTATTCCGAAAAACTCGGGATACAGGCGTCCTAAATAATCAACCAGTTGTTTCAAATCCTTCTCAAACATGAGGTTTCCTCCGTGGCCAAGCTGATAAGACTTGCAGGTGTACTCCATCTGTGAAGAATTATGATGAGTAAGTTAGAGATGTGAGTAGTGTGTCAAAATTTTATGTAATAATATCAAAAGAATAGAGCATGACTTTCTTATTTTGAAGAAGATCTCAAGGATAAGAGTGAGAATAGGTTTTTTATAAATAGTCACTTCATTTGTTTTGAAACTAAGTTTTTCAGATGTCCATTCTAACTAGGGTCTCCTAAGGTCAACAATGGCTCTGATACCAACTTGTCAACACCCGGATTTTTAAGTCCAGATGCCTATTATGCCATTCCTCGCAATCCCAGGAATATTGTTTTTGCGAGACATAATAGATTGATATCACAACACATCATTCATTACATACCATAATCGTCTTACAAATAAAGGATCACATGATCTAGTCTCATTACAATAATAGAAGTTCTATTAATCCATTACATAACACATAGCGGAAGCGAAATAGCGTAGTAGTAGTCCATCTATTCCACAGGCAACTGTTGACGTCAGGAGTGATCCTAGTTGTCGTAGACGTCCTGCTGTCCTTCTTCCGGGTTCTGGTACTCTTCTTCATAGTCTGGCCATTTGAATAGCCAGGGACACAGCCATGAGTACTTTAAAGTACTCGCAAACTAATACTAATGTAATTACTATCAACTATAGTAAGGGGGTTCTAAGCTCTAGTTTTATTTGCAGAAAGCCAGTTTTATTTCATAAGCACTTTTAATATTCAAAACTTCTTCATTTGCTAAACTCAACTGGGAACATTAGTGTCATTCCCACAACTCAGTTGTGATTCAAAGTCAAAGTCACCTTTCAATTCAAGTCACAAGTCACCATTCATATTTTTAGAAAAGTTCTGATGACGGAACAGTATGGCCATTCCAACTGTCCATGACCGCAGACGCGGCTATTCGAATAGGTTAAACTCTGCAGAGGTTGTACACTTGTGCCACAACAATTGCAATAGTTCGTCAGGGGTAACTGGCCCTGATTTATCGTACGTAGTACGCGAACTACCAATCCTAACCTTTCATTTACATACTCTAGTATAGGCACCTCTCCCCATGAGCTTGGCCTCCCGGTGAAAACAAACCGTCAACCCGGGAACTGCACAGGGCTTGGATAGTACATTCACCTCATTTCACGTCATTTCACATACAATGGAGGCAGCCTCGGCATAAAACCCCTATGACGCTTGTTCAGAGGGAACCCATACTAAAATACATAAGTTTCCAGCTAAGCCTTACCCAGATTCAGGTATTGTGGGGTACTTGTAAAATTGGAATGGTATCGCATCCGAACCCAACCATCAGATTTTGTAAACTTCACCAAGTCATTCACCAGTCATATTCACCTTCAAAAACTCTCAATAGAATGACTCATCATTCCAAGGTTTTCAAAGCCATTTCAATTCACAAGTTCCCAACTAGAGTAGTCACTTTTAATCTTTAGCACTAGCAACTAGTTATGAGGGGTGCTAAGTAACATATACCTTTCTAGGCTAAGTGTGATGCTCTTGTACTACTCCATAACTAAACCAAGTGAGTCATAAATCAAAAAGTAACTTTGATAAATAAAATCCAATAAAGCTTGTAAAGTAAAAACTTGGGATAGGATCATAAAGTAAAAAGTAATAGTGCCTTGCTTTTGTAGAGCTTTGCACAAATCTATCTTGCATTGATAATAGCTTGCAAACCAAATAGCTTGCATTAGTCTAGCTTGCATTGGTAATAGCTTGCCTTGATTGGTGATGTGATCAAAGTTTTCTTGCTCTTCCTCTTGGTAGAAGACCTCTTCCTCTTGATAGTCTCTGGTACTAGCGTCTATAAACGAATACGAGGATACAATCACCAAACAACACTTAAGTAGTCTTAATTAGCCTTAATGGCTCACACAATTGATCTAGCATCAGTACTTAATATTTATTCACAAATTATGCTAGGGTTTCCTTATTTAATATTAGGAGAATAATTTCCTCTCATTGAAAATTGGAATTTGGGTTTCTCTTTGGTTTGGAGAAATAATTTCCTCTCATTGAATCTTCTTAAGATTTAATCTTCTCAAATAACCAGGGATGATCACATGTTGACCAAGGTCAACACTTCACACTTATTATTTGAGAAAAGTGATTTAAATGAGATTCATCATCTCATGTGATTTAAACAACCATTGTAATTTAAATACTATATTGATTTAATTTCCACAAGTGAGCAAGTATGAGCCTAAGCAATAGAGGTCATCACATTACTTCATGTCACTTGAGAAAAAGATTTAAATGAGGTGCTACACCTCATGGATTTAAATTCCTAAAATTTGAAATAGTTTAAATGGGCTAGACATTGACTACATAGCCAATAATTTGCTTCTAGCCCATGATCATGTACAGAACCCATATTATATTTTTACATATTAAATCAGAGTTTGTTAAATGTGAATTATAGCAATTGTATTCACTTCAAAATTCAAATTGGTTGATTTTCTATATTTATTTGAATACTGAAAAGTATCTGTTTTATTATTTTTGCTATTCAAAATCTACACAAGTTATGGGGTTGAATCCAGTGGGGTTAGCTAGATAATTTCATAAGCTTTCAAGAATATTTTGAATCACAAGATTTGGATTTGTAGATTTGAAACTATTCAATTTATAGCACAGACCAGTATTTGAATAATTGCTGAAACGAATTAATTTGAATAAGGCTAATTGGGCTTAGGCGGGAAAACTAATGGGCCGCATGGTTTGAAACTGAGAAAGTAGCCCAGTAACGATGCAGGCCTGCTGACAGGAGGTCCCACGCGTCAGTGACTTTAATTCACCGAAATGGTAAGGGCTCACCTCGGCCGTGCGATTATATGCGGATCGGACGACTGTGAGTCGTCGTCACCGTCGGGGAGATGACCTTGCTGCGCCGGCGAGGTAGGGGGTGAAGGAGATATGCCCAAGAGGCAATAATAAAAGTGGTTATTATATATCTTTATGTTTATGATAAATGTTTATATACCATGCTATAATTGTATTAACCGAAACATTGATGCATGTGTGATATGTAAACAACAAAGAGTCCCTAGTATGCCTCTTAACTAGCTTGTTGATTAATGGATGATTAGTTTCATAATCATGAACATTGGATGTTATTAATAACAAGGTTATATCATTGTATGAATGATATAATGGACACACCCAATTAAGCGTAGCATAAGATCATGTCATTAAGTTATTTGCTATAAGCTTTCGATACATAGTTACCTAGTCCTTATGACCATGAGATCATATAAATCACTTTTACCGGAAAGGTACTTTGATTACATCAAATGCCACTGCGTAAATGGGTGGTTATAAAGGTGGGATTAAGTATCCGGAAAGTATGAGTTGAGGCATATGGATCAATAGTGGGATTTGTCCATCCCGATGACGGATAGATATACTCTGGGCCCTCTCGGTGGAATGTCGTCTAATGTCTTGCAAGCATTTGAATAAGTTCATAAGAGACCACATACCACAGTACGAGTAAAGAGTACTTGTCAGGAGACGAGGTTGAACAAGGTATAGAGTGATACCGATGATCAAACCTCGGACAAGTAAAAAAATCGCGTGACAAAGGGAATTGGTATCGTATGTGAATGGTTCATTCGATCACTAAAGTCATTGTTGAATATGTGGGAGCCATTATGGATCTCCAGATCCCGCTATTGGTTATTGGTCGGAGTGAGTACTCAACCATGTCCGCATAGTTCGCGAACCGTAGGGTGACACACTTAAGGTTGGATGTTGAAATAGTAGAACTTGAATATGGAATGGAGTTCGAATATTTGTTCGGAGTCCCGGATGAGATGCCGGACATCACGAGGAGTTCCGGAATGGTCGGGAGAATAAGATTCATATATAGGAAGTCATTTTATAAGATTTAAAATGATCCGGAAGGTTCTATGGAAGGTTCTAGAAGGTTCTAGAAAAGTCCGGAAGAAATCACTTTGGAAGGCGGAGTCCCAAAGGGACTCCACCACCATGGCCGGCTAACCCTAAGGGGGGAGGAGTCCCAAGTGGACTCCCCTAAGGGGGCCGGCCACCCCCTCCCAAGGAAGGGTGGGAATCCCACCTCTAGTGGGAGTCCTAGCTTGGGTAGGTTTAATGTGATATGGAAGATTTTGGTTTGGGGTCTTATTCGAAGACTTGTAGACCAACTCTTGGGTGTTCCACCTATATAATGAGGGCCAAGGGGAGGGGGCCACCCACCCCAAGAACCACCAAGGTGGCCGCACCCCTTAGTGGCCGGCGCCCCCCTCTCCCCAAACCCTAGCCGCCCCGCTCCTCCACTTCCCGCACGCTTAGCGAAGCTCCGCCGGATTTCTCCACCACCACCGACACCACGCCGTCGTGCTGTCGGATTCAAGAGGAGCTACTACTTCCGCTGCCCGCTGGAACGGGGAGGTGGACGTCATCTTCATCAACAACCGAACGTGTGACCGAGTACGGAGGTGCTGCCCGTTCGTGGCGCCGTGATCAAGATCTTCTACGCGCTTTTGCAAGCGGCAAGTGAACGTCTACCGCAGCAACAAGAGCCTCATCTTGTAGGCTTTGGAGTCTCTTCAAGGGTGAGACTCGATAATCCCCTCGTTGCTACCGTCTTCTAGATTGCATCTTGGCTTGGATTGCGTGTTTGCAGTAGGAAAATTTTTGTTTTCTATGCAACGTTATCCTTCAGGGGGTCAGCGGCGTGATGGAGCTCCGGCGAGGGGCGGCGCGGAGGCTAGACGACGTTGTTGACGACGAGAAACCTACTTGTAGCCGTGGGAGGAGCGGAGGTGGCCTAATTTGACGACGGCGATGAGCTACTGTGGGGGCGGATTCCGATCCAATTCCGGCGATGGTGGGCGTAATTGAGGTTGAGAAGGGGTCGAGGAGAGCGATTGAGACGAGGGAAGGCCGATGGTGTGAATTGTTGGGTCGAGGGAGTGTTCCTTTTATAGTGCCCAGATGGTGCCGTGGTTGCTCTGGGAGGTCGTCGACGGCGTGGTGTCTCCGGTGCTCGAAGGGGAAATGCAAGGACGGCGATCGAGTGGCGACGGCATGGCGATGCTGCGCATGCTTCTGGCGTGGAGAAAAGGGGACGGGAGCGGTCAGAAGCTTGATTCGAGTGCTGCGGTACTTCTCCGACGAGGATGACGGTGACAAGGCAGGCGCAGGCTAGCGAGCGTGTCTACGCGGTAGAGGCGAGGGAGGCGGTGCTCGACGCAGGCATAGGGATGCAGGGGGAGGACGAGAGCGACGGGTCGTGTGGCGCTCTAGCGCGCTCGGTGCACGCTCACCGCGTGCCTGGCGTGCACTGGCATGGTGCTGGGCATGCGTTGCTTGGCCAATGCCGTGCTCGCGCGCGCTCCAGCCGTGCATGGTTGTGATCATCACGCGCAGGGGCATCTCCAGGACATGATCAGCACGAAAGAGGAGGGCCAGAGATGAGTGGGGCGTGTGGGTGTGCATAGGTACGACATGGCCTAAGTTTTGGCATCTCCTCACTTTAATCGACCATAGTAGGTACTTGGCTTGAAGCAGGAGTGGTAGGGGAGCAATGATGATCAGGTTTAGAAAGGGGTTTAGGCCACGGACTGATGGACAAAGAGCTGCATTGCATTTGCCAAATTCTGCCTGCAACCAGTTCGACGAAATGGCCGCATGGGAAATTTATTCAAATTTTGGAATTCTTTTTGGTGGATCTTGATCATATAATTAAAGGGACAGAATGGTGGTGTTGGTGTTCATTTTGGTGTTGATTTGCAAGTTTTCAAAAATGGGGTCATCTTCACTTTTGTTTCAATGTCACAACTTGTCAACTTTATACTGGTCAACCTGGTCAAAGTTAGCACTAGTGGTCAACATAAAAGTTGTTCACCTTGACATGGTCTTGGATGCCATGGCAATAGTTGGTCAAGGTTGGTTGAAGAAAAGTCAAAACCAGGGGGGTAAAGTGGTGAAGATATTATAAAAGGGTCATATGACCATTATCATATGTAAGTTGAATTTGAATTCATCTTTGATTTGAATTGGGTTTCTTTGATTCAAATGGGTGTTTTATTGATATATAAGTGTTTTACAAACAATGGCACAAGCAAATGTGGCCTTGGTTGAAGATTTGCAAAATTGGCTAAGTGTGTATGTGAGTGAAAATGGGATTTTCTCACTATTTGATTTCTCTCTTTTTGATTTGATTTTTCTTGACTCTAATGTGATTCTTATTAGTTTAGAAACATTTCCAAACCATTGAAACCATTCCAAAAGGTCTAGCTCAAAGATTTGCAAAAATGGCCCTAACACATAATAGGTGATGTGTCAATTTTTCTTATTCTTCTAAAATGTTTCCCTTGCTTTACTTGGGCTTGGGTTAGGGTCCATTTAGGGTTAGATTAGGTTTAGAGATGGTTTCACACCATTTGGTCAAGGTTTAAAGGCATAGGGCAAGAATTGGGTATTATGGCGATGTGTCACATATGCCTCTATGCATATGTTGTATTTGATTTTTAATTTGACTTGGCTTGACCCAATTGGTGTTGTTGAGTGTTGAAATGGTATAGAGGAGTGATCCAACATTCACAACATGTCTTAGGGTCAAGATTCTCAAATTCACAAATTTGCTATTTACTCTCATATGCCTCTATGGTATTTTAGTTTCTTTTTATTTTCTTTTGTTTCACTTTGGATTTGGTTTGATAAGTACTAGGTAAGGTGTATGAAGGTTTTCCAAACCTCTAAACAAAGTAGAAGAGCTTAGGGTAAAGATTTATAAATATAGTCATAGGCACATATGCCTTTTTCTTTTTAATTTCCTTTTATTTTATTTTAACTTGGGTGGGGAAAAGAGAGGTGAGGTTTAGGGTTTAAGATCATCTCACAATACTTTAACAAGCAATCATGGCAAGAGCACAAGAATTAAGCAAGATCACTATGTATCAAACTTAATTTACTAAAAGTTTTTGTTGGTTCCAAAATTTGGAACTAGGAAAATTCATTTGTTTTGTTTTGAAATTTTTGGGATGTTACAGGAATCAACTCAAAATCACTTATGGTTAATTTTTAATAAATGTTTGAAGTTTGAAAAGGCCCTGCCTTGTTATTTTTACTACATTGTTCCTACAAGGAATCTAGGGTTGAGACTAGTGTAGTTATTTATATAATTTCATAAGCTTTCCAAATATATAAAATTTATCAAATTTGGTTCGGTAGATTTTATTCTATTTAATTTTTAAAATAGCATCTGCAAGGAATTTCATTTAAATCAAATATTTCGAATTTTGAATCCGTGGGCTTAGGCGGGAAAGCAAACATGCCAGAAGAGAAAGAAGTTGGGCCGGCCCAACTGCGTGTCTCGCACGAGCGGTCCGTCTGACGATGGGTCCCACGCGTCAGCGTCACTTAAACCGCGAAACGGTAAGTTTCTCTCTGGGACGTTGGATTAGAATTGGATCGAACGGCGCACGGCCGTCGTCATCTCCGGCGAGAGGCGGGCTTACGGGCGGCGCAGGTAGGGGGTAGGAGAGCTCACCGGCGCTCCGGCGATGGTCGGCGATGTGTGCGGCGATGTTGTCGAGGACGGCGGCTCGCCTGGTACGGGTGGCGTCGCTGGAGGTGGCACCAATATTCTCCTCCTTCTGCGGTGGCTCCACGGGCTCCAGCGGTGAAATTGGAGGGCTACGGTGGCTAATGTGGCGGTGGAGATGGTCGAGGAGAGGTTCTGAGGGGAGGGGATGCTGGTGGTGTGAAGATTTGAGAGAGGGGAGGCCTCTTTTTATAGCGGCGGGGCGAGGCCGAGGTGCGGGGCTCAGGTCGTCCATGACGACGCGTCTACAGGGGCGCGGCGTGATGGGCGATGACGCAGGCGGTTTGGCGGTGGCAGTGCGGTCACGCAGGGCTTGATTGCGGGGGAAACCACGCAGTGACGAGGGCAGGCGATCGCCATGTCTGTCGCGGGTACCGGCGGAGGTCATCGACGGTGGTGTTGGCTACAGCGCTCCCGTGGGCCAATGGGCGTGTCTTGGCGTCTCCTGGTGTCGTGGCAGAGCTGCTGGCGTGCGGAGAGAGCGAGTGGTGGCCAGGGTCTGCAGGGCAGCGTCACGCTCTAGTGCGTCCAAGGCATGTTCGTGCGCGTCCTGGCGTGTCACTGGGCATCCTCATGCTGGTGCGTGTGAGGCTCTCCTTCGTTGATGGCAAGCACTGGCGTGTCCAGGAGAGTGAGGGGAAGGTTGCTGGCATGGGGGTGCATGCTAGAAAAGGATGGAGAGAGGAGTGGCATGGTGTGTGAAATGTCATGCACGGCATGGTTGGAATGGTGAATATTTTGTGCATTTCAGTGTGTCTCCAGGCCTGGCGTCGTGGAAGGAGTAGCTGAGAGTACTCAAGCTGACATAGGATGGATGGTTAGGGCAATGGTCCAATGGATATAAGCATGTATTGAGTTGGCAGCAAATTGCACACAAGGTGCTCGACCAAATGGCCGCATGAAGCAAATTTTGGAATTTTGCAATGATTTTTGGTGGAGCTGATTCAAATAAAGTTTGGCACACAATGGTGGTGGTGGTGGTGTGCAAAATGGAGTTGGTTTGCAAAAATTCAAAAAGGGCACAATCTTAAATCTGAGTTGATGTCCCTACTTTGCTTGATGATAAAAATAAATTGAGAAGGAGTTTGCAGGGATGGTCTTGACCAAAGTTGTTCACCCTTATGGGGTCTTGGATGAGGTGCAAAGAGTTGGGAGGTTTTAGTTTAGAAAACTCTTAATCTAGGGGCTCAAAGTGGGCATCATGAGATAAGTGGCAGATTTGACCGTTATCTCATGTGAGCTCATTTTGAATTCTAATTTGATTTGATTTGAGTTTCTTTGATTCCAAAGGTGTTATTAAGTGTTTAGAAACATTATTCAACCATTGGCACAAGTCAAATTGGCCTAGAAGTATTTTCAAAAATGGCCATAAGCCATATGTGAGGGTTTTTGCAAATTTCTATTTTTCTTCTTTTCTTCTTCTTTGCTTAACTTTGTGATTTTACTTGATCAAGGTTAGGGTTTTAGCATTATGCATAAGCACACAAACAATCATCATGGCAATGTCACACAATAATGCATGAACACTATCATAGCACTATATGCAAATAAAAGTTTTTGTTGGTTCTCATTTTTGAACAAGTGAAATTTCTTCTTCATCATTCATTTGAAATTTGGGATGTTACGTCGAGTATGCCAGTTGCCGAGGACGGAAGATGGAGGGTAGCCGATACACCGACACTTGGTGCAACCACATAGCTAGATGGTTTAGGGTGCAACCACACTTGATACACCGACACTTCTCTGGACAAAAGAGAATGCAAAAGTTCCAAGTGCGTCCAGATTCTTTAAAAAATCCTCATAAAAAGCTTCGAAGGATGCAATAACCAAAAGACCTTCGGGAGAAAGGTGGTGGGGCTAAATTTCATACCAACTCAGCAATTGCTGGGAGAAGAAACTCGCCGGAGGAGTGAGTACAAGGAAATCTCGAAACAAGATGACCTCTCCCAGAAATGGGCAGAGAAGTCTTCGAACTTAGAGCCCGTCGCCCCAACACCACCGGAGGAGGAAGAAATCCCTAGCAGATAGCCATGATATCTCCTTGTCCCCCGTAGTGTAAGGGGGTGAACGGAACGGGACATCCATCATGGTCAAATTGAGTACCACCAACCGCATCGAAGGTTAGCACCACCGCCGGAGAAGAACGAGGAGGTGAGGAGATGATGGTCTGAAGATCAGGGTGCAGATAATCCATCTGCATTGACTCCCCAAGGTGGGCCTACCCACGCATGGACAATCAGATAATTACATGTATTTCCACCAGTCACCAATTACAGATTGCCAGGGGGAGTAAATACTGGTGATGTTAAAAAAATGAGGAGATCGAATCCTGGGCTCAATTACCAATGGGGTATTTTGATCTCTCCGTAAAGAGTACGGGCCCCACAAGGAATAGGCAAAGCAGCCACCAAAGGGGATGACGGGCAAGGACATCAACTCCAGTTCCTTGGCTCAAGACGCCAATGATCGGTAGGCCCATGCAACTGCAACCAGAATAAGAAGATGGCAGGCAATATATCCCCTGGGTGGATCTACGAACCACATAGTGGCTTTGGGGCCTACTGACGGAGAACCTAATTAGGGGTACCCTGACTTCCAAATAGACCAGGAGAGAACACAGTGCCACAAGCTCATCATTGGCTTCTATGAAGCCCGCGGGAAGAAAGTGCACGCTTCACCACTGACACGAAGGAGGAAAGGAAAAAATAATAAGAGGAGCAAGAAAAGAATATCACGCCAAGACCACGTGACGATCTGATCGTCATTATGTCATCTTGACAAGACTAATGAACGATCTTGCCATGTACAATCGGGTATGGAAAGGTAACTCTCCATTCCCATGGAGCCAACACCACATAGGCGTGCCCGACCATGACGACCGGAAGTACAGCCATCCCATCCAAAAGCATGGGGCACGTACCTGGACCCATGGGTCTCCGGATGGTAGAGGACGTGGCCTCCTATCCTTCACGAGTGACGTCACTCCCTCGTAGTATAAATAGGACCCTCTACCACAGGGGGAGGGGCATCCCAACCAAGGCAACTCAAAGCCAAACCCTAGAAACACCAAGGGGGATTGAGCAAGCAAGCTAAAAAACATCCACTCTCATCCTCGAAGATAAGGAGGCCACGAGTTCATCCTATTTCATCTTAGTTCATAGATTGTTCGTACCCAGCAAGGAAGAACATGCCTCAGCCAACTTCCCAACAAGTCGGCACCACCAACACCTCACACATAAAATCCCATAAAGAACACCATGACGTAGGATTTTTACCGGTGAGCTATAAGTTGGGGCCTGAACCTATATATCTCTTGTGTGTCTGAGGTTGTTACCCCATCGAATCGTGGTCGCAAACCCCTCACCTACATATAAATTTACACCCGGGAATCCAAACCCTGACAAAAAAGTTCCAAATAGGAAGGAAATGGCATCCCTCATCATGCTTATGAGTTCAATAATCTGGAACGAACCAAACGTAATGAAAGATTGATGCACTAGCCAACTTTGCCTAAAGTCCAAATTGATGGAAAGGAACTAGGCAATATTTTTATATACAAATCCCCTCACGTCTAGCCTATTTTAGTCCTTAGCATAGGTTCGGTGCAAACCGTTAAATCTTTATTTATTTATTTTTAATATTGCACGAGTAGATAAACATTGATGCACTATCCAACTCTTTCAAAAGTGATGGAAAGAGAGTAGGTAATATATTTATATTCAACACGCAAAAGTCTTCCGTAATAAATCCGCCCCAACATCAATCGTTCTAAACAACATCAAAGCAGGGGCAAAGACTTTGGGTGACCGCGGGGACAAAGTGCTTGAGTAATGTAATATCGGGAGAGTATAGTCCCTTTGTGTGACGTTTTTATGTTTATTTCTTGTCAAGACTCTTCTACTTAATTAATGGAACGAGACAAATCTTTTGCCACCGTTTTTTAAAATTGTTTAGCTTGCAGCAAAGACCACTTGTCGCGCGCGACAAAGCGCGCGATCACCTTCTAGTGTTTTGCTGAAGTGAGGGGATTTCTAGGATTGATGGACCACTGCAAGAACCGGGGTGCGATCTTAATCTAATTGTAAGATTCTTTTGAATTGGGATGCTTCAGTCTTATGCTCAAAGCCTCAAACACTATGGTTAATTATTGGTTAATCGCCCTTTCGTAGGCCAGCTTGCAAGTTCTATGGACCATATGAGGCAGGTAGCTTTCTAACTGGTAACAGGCAAGCGCATATTTCATGCAACTATGAAACAATGAACCTTATAAGGATCAAAAGAATAAGGTAGTGTGGTCATAGCGCATCCAATTCATACATGCTGCAACCTATGAGGATACGAACATCTAGGATGTTGAGAAGAAGCCAGCTCACTAAGCAGCCTTCAAAAGTTCACATGAAAGGCAAATCATTCACAACATAACCCTCTAGTGCTGGAAAGAAGGTATGCAGAACAAGGGATTGTTTGAGACGGAGTGGCTCGCCAGAAAGGCGGCCATGGAAAGTGGCAACCAATTTTCCATCAATGTCGATCTGAAGTATCTTATAGCCAAACGCGACTAGGACCAGCACAGCTTCATCCGAACACGTCACCAACACATCCCAATCACCATCGAATGTTGGAACTTCAGCAGGCAATCGAATTTGGCACTTGAGAGTCCAGATCTCGTTTTCGTAGTCCTGCAAGACCCAGATACCAATGACTGCTGCTGCATAATTACAGCTAGCCATGGTGAGCATGCCATCCATTTCAAACAGGTTAGCCTCGCCAGGTCCAGGAAGAACCGGAGCTTGCATATGCCTGAATGATTCGGCCGTGGTGTCGAACACCCTTATGATGTCCTTTTTTATGTTCTCAGGTCCCATGTACCAAAGCAGGCTGCCATGGAATAGCATATTTGCTTCGAACATCACTTCCCTCGCCTCGGGCCACCCGATGTGCCTTGGTGGTTCGCAGGAGCCTAGTGTGAAGACGTGACAGCCATCATGAAGGCCATGTGGCAGCTCAGCATTCCTAACCTTGGCCGGGCACGGGTACAGCAGTAATCGGTACTCGCCGGTACTGCGGTGCAGGTACATTCCAGAGACTTCGAAGTCATCAATCTGTCGTAGGGGAGCATATTGACGAGTTGCCGGGTTGCAGATTGCGTAGTGCCTATCGTCCATGTTGTTGGTGCAGAGGATGAGTAGGCTGTCACATGATCGCAGGAGATGCATGTCGTCGAGTCGAGCGATAGATTGCAGCTGGTCGGCGGGGACGAGCCCTGTCTTGTGGTCTAAGGGGATGCCGTCGAAGCGACTGAGAAGGGGGAGCGTGGGCTGGCAGCCGTGGTGGACGACGAGAAATTCGCGGGTGGACGTGGCGCGAAGCCAAGCCCGGCAGACGGCCCGACAGCGGAGAAGGGCTTTGATGTCCAGACGGATGAGGATCTCCCAGATGGCGATCTCATCCGGGAGGCCACGGTGGGGAGGGGCCATGATCGCCGGGCAGGATGAAGACGAGGGGCGTAGGTGCTTCTGCTCGCGGTGGGCAGGTCTTTCTGTTACCCGGAATTTATTTGGGCGATCTCTTGTCTAGTCCGGTCTGGAGTCTGTGTGCGTCTTGGCATAGCCGCATAGGTCGGATGGAAGTCAATTCGTGTTAGCCCAGGTTTCAATATGCCTGCTCTATGGCAATCGTACAAAAGGTGCAAAATCAATCACCTTAGTACCTTTTTTTGGTTGCACTGCTCAGTGTCTAATATTACATCCAGTCGGAATTAATAGACGCGGACTGTACCTAGCGGTGCATATGCTCCGCGTCAATCTAATTGAATTGGAGGGAGTGCCACAGAGGATTACCATTTTGATAGAGGCGTTGCTGCAATCCAGAGCTACGTAATTCTTTGTGCACACGATGGCACCCTGAAGGAGGCAGGCTAGCTAGAACTAGCAAGAGAAAGTGCAGGCGTTGTGGTGGTTGTGGTCGCATACAAAGGATCTGCAAAGAGTCTGTTGTGTTGACCCAGCATTTGGAGAAGAAGCATATGGAGAACCAGAGCAGGAACCTGGACCTGTCTGTAGTCGCTTGTTCTGCAAGGTATGACTATGTTCGTTCTTCTCACTGTCCTTTGCACATGTAGTACGTTTGAGAAAATCACCACGATCTAAAAATGCTGATGCTTCTGCAATGGGATCAGCTTCTCTTGATAGCCCAGCAAAGAACACTGGAGGCATGGCAGCAACATAGCCCGGCAAAAAAAGCACTCGCAACAAGAAGAAATTGTGCCTTTGAGTTGTAGTTCTGTTTACTTTTCGGCATGTGAAACTGCAGTGCGAAAAACACATTTAATGTGTCGTATATGAACTTGTAGCGTGTCAAAAATGTGATCTTGTGTCTTCTATATATACGGAAATAGTTTTGTACACCCACCCTTCTGAACATACTTCTAATTCGCGATCTTTTGTCTTGATAAATGAAAATTATGTTTCTAGACATACTTCTAATTCGCGATCTTTTGTCTTGATAAATGAAAATTATGTTTCTAGATGTTGTCCAAAAGTGAGATATATTAGCACATATCATGCCAAATTTCAGTATACATCATGTCAAAATCCAGGGCTTGTCCAGTTCATCCGCTACCGCCCCACCCCACTCTCTCAAATGGTAGAAGTGATTACAGACTAAGGGCAAGTACAATGCGGGCGCTTAGGCGGCAACGCTAGGATCAGAATTCCGATAGATCGGCAGTTAAGTTTTTTATTCTTCGAACTTCCATGACTTACCGCTCCATTCTTCGCCATCTCCACCACTTCCATGCAATTTGAATATAGACTAATTCTATTGCATCCGATAGATTGAGCAAGTTTGAGGCCTTACTTCATCGCATGTGATTCTGCTGACAGCACATCAAACGCATGATCCAGTTTGTTGTTACAAGCAATGATGAAGTGGCCTTTGTTGTCATGGATAACTCCTCCTGTAGTACCTATTAAGGTGTACTCAGCAAAAGAAGCATATACATATACCCTAACAAAGTCCTTGTGGGGTTTAATCCAATTTGTAGTTACAAGCAATGATTTTACCTTCATACCATTGTGCGTTTGGCAATTACTAATAGGGTTACATTGGTCCGTTATTATGGTAACATCTGAACTATAGTAGTGCAAAAAAATCAATGTTCTACGGTATTTGAAACATCCACTAATGATAATCAACAACAAAAATGTGGTGCTGCCAAAATTAAAACAACACACGCGATGCCTTCTAGTCTTTAACTGAAGTGAGGGGATTACTAGGATTGATTCACCACTGATCAAGATAAGAACCTAATTGTAAGATTCTTTCGGTGCTTCAGCCTTGTGCTCAAAGCCTCAAACACTATGGTTAAATCGCCCTTTCGTAGGCTAACTTGCAAGTTCTATGGACTGTATGAAATAAAGACATGTGGCAGGTAGATTGTTAACTGATAGTAACAGGCAAGCACATATTTCATGCAAAACTATGAAACAGTGAACTTTATAAGCACCAAGAAATAAGCCAGTGTGGCCATAGCGGGTCCAATTTATACATACTACAACTCATGAGGATACGAGCATCTTGGATGTTGAGGAGAAGAAGCTCACTAAGCAGCCTTTACAAGTTCACATGAAAGGCAAACTATTCACAACATAACCCTCTAGTGCAGGAAAGAAGGTATGCGGAACAAGAGATTGTTTGAGACGGAGTAAACCACGACAAAGGCCTTCGCGGTGGAAAGTGGCAACCAACTTGCCATCAATGTCGATCTGAAGTATCCTATAGAGGCCATACAGGACTAGGATGATCACAGCTTCATCCGAAGACGTCACCTGTACATCCCAATTACGGTGGACTTCTTGAAACTGCGCCCTGATATCTTCAGCGGGCAATCGAATTTGGCACTTGCAGGTCCAGATCTCCCTTTCGTAGTCCTGCAAGCCCCAGATATCAATGGCTTCCGCTGCATTGTTAAACTTGGCGAGGATGAGCATGCCATCCATTTCAAACAGGTCAGCGTCGCCGCGATCAATCGGAGCAGCACGCATCTCCGTGAATGATTCTTCCATGGTGTCGAACACCAATATCATGCCCGCTTTGCTGCTCTCAAGTACTTCCATGTACCAATGCAGGTTGCCACGGAATAGCACATTTCTTTCAAGCATCACTTCCTTAGCCTCCGGCCACCCGATGTGCCTTGGTGGTTGGCAGGAGCCCAGTGTGAAGACATAGAAGCCATCATGAAGGCCAGGAGCCAGATTACCATTCATCAACCTGCCCGGGTACAACAGTAGTCGGTACTCGCCAGTATGGCCGTGAGGGTACATTGCTACGACTATGAAATCAGCAATCTGCCGTAGAGGAGCATACTGACGAGTTGCCGGGTTGCAGATTGAGTACTGCCTCTTAATGTCGGCACCACCGTTGCTAATGTCGGTACCGTTGGTGCAGAGGAGGAGGAGGCCGTCGCATGATTGCAGGGGGTGCCTGTGGTCGAGTCGCGCGATAGGTTGCAGCTGGTCGGCGGCGACGAGCCGTGCCCGGTGGTCCAAGGGGATAATGTCTAGTGTCCGGTCGTCGACGTCGCCGTTGTAGCCATCGAGAAGGGGGAGTGTGGGCTGGCGGCCGTGGTGGATGACGAGAAATTCGCGGGTGGACGTGGCGCGAAGCCAGCCCCGGCAGACGGCCCGACAGCGGAGGAGGGCTTTGGGATCCAGACGGATGAGGATCTCCCAGATGGCGATCTCATCGGGGAGGCCGGGGTGGAGAGGGGCCATGGTCGCCGACTCGCCGGGCAGGATGAAGACGAGGTGCGCAGGTGCGTGTAGTGGCGGTGGCTGAGGGCCAGGTCTTTCTGTTTCGCCGAATTTATTTGGGCGGATCTCTTGTCTAGTCCGGTTGGAGTCCGTGTGCGTCTTGGAATAGGTCGGATGGAATCCAATTCGTGTTAGCCCAGGTTTCAATATGCCTGCGATTTTTCTCTTGCTCCCCGTTTATAACACTACAAAAAGAATACACCGATCCATCTCAAAAAGAAAAAAGAATACACCAATCGTACAAATGGTGTACAAAAGCAATCCACCTTAGTACCTTTTTTTAGGTTGCAACCGTACCTAGAGGTGCATATTCTCCGCGTCGATCTAATTGGATCGGAGGGAGTACCACAAAAGATTATCATCTTGATAGAGTGTTCATCTTGATAGTGTTGTTGCAATGCAGAGGTACCTAATTCTTCTGCACACGATGCCACCAAGGAGGCAGGCTAGCTATAGCTAGCAAGAGAAAGTGAAAGTGAAGGCGTTGCGGTGATTGTGGTCGCATATAAAGGGGCTGTAAGGTATTGTTACTAGTACCATGTAGTTACTAGTATCATGTATATGATACTAGTTTATGATATCACCGTACAATGCATAGTACCATGATGTAGTATCATTATATTTAATATTTTGTAAAATCTCAATGTAAATATATGTACATGATATATTTGATATTAAAATTTCTAGTTTTCGGTATGTGCTTATGATATCACTCTCACCTATCTCGTTATTAATTGTTGTACCACATCTAATTTTTATCAGCATGTCACACATGATAATACTTACGATACACTAGTGGAAAATAGGGCTTCCGTGGGAGCCATTTGTCGCGGGCGCGCCTGCACCCGCGACAAATGTGGTGGCCACGTCGCTCCGAATACGGCAGAGTCTTTTGTCGCGGGCCGTATTACGCCCCGCGACAAAAGGGGTAGGAGCGACGTGGCCACCCCTTTTGTCGCGGGTCGTAATACGGCCCGCGACAAAATGGCCATGCCTATATATAGAAGCAGCTAGCCACCCCCCACCTCATTTTTTCCTTGGTGGTGAAGGTGGAGGTGTATGCTAGCTCATTTTTTCTACATGTGCACAAGAGGTGTTTGATGGAATGCTTGTGAGAGGGATGCCACTTGGTTTTATTTGATAATATTTCTCCTCTTTTTGATCCTAAAAGGTTAGCAACTATTTTCTCGACTATATATATATGCATAGTCCGTACAATACTAATTTTAGCTAGGTGATTGCATCTGATACATATATAATTGTACTTATGATGCAGATGAGTCATCCATGGATGTACGGTAACCGATGTGCTCCCGCTTTCCGAGAGGGCGTGAATTCTTTCCTGCTTGTGGCCGAGGCCAACAAGTCGAAGCAAGGTTTTATGTGTTGTCCATGTCTAAAATGTAAGAACGAGAAGGATTACTCTTGCTCAAGAGACATTAAGAGCCACCTGCTTCGGTTTGGATTCATGTCCAGCTATAATGTTTGGACCAAGCACGGAGAAGAAGGGGTTATGATGGAAGACGGCGATGAGGAAGAAGATAATGATGACCAGTACCGATCTATGTTCTCTGAATGCTTTGATACCGCAATGGACGACAATGAAGAAGAAGGAGGTGAAGAACAGGCATCAGATGATCCTGTTGATGACGATCTTCGTCGGGCCATTTCTGATGCAAGAAGAGACTGTGGCACGGATAAGGAGAGGTTACAGTTCGACAAGATGTTAGAGGACCACCACAAATTGTTGTACCCAGGTTGTGAAGATGGGCATAGAAAGCTGGGTACCATATTGGAATTGCTGAAATGGAAGGCAGAGGTCGGTGTGACTGACTCGGGATTTGAGAAATTGATGATAATATTAATGAAGTTGTTTCCAAGAAATAATGAATTGCCCGTCAGTACATATGAAGCAAAGAAGCTTGTCTGCCCTCTAGGATTAGATGTGCAGAAGATACATGCATGCATTAATGACTGTATCCTCTACCGCGCTGAGAAGTACGAGAATTTGAATAAATGTCCGATATGTGGTGCATTGCGGTATAAGATCAGAAAAGATGACCCTGGTGATGTTGAGAGCGAGCCACCCAGGAAGAGGGTTCCTGCGAAGGTGATGTGGTATGCTCCAATAATACCACGGTTGAAACGTTTGTTCAGAAACAAAGAGCATGCCAAGTTGTTGCGATGGCACATGGAAGAACGTAAGAAAGACGCGATGTTGAGGCACCCCGCTGATGGTCGGCAGTGGAGAAACATCGGGAGAGAGTTCCTGAATTTTGCAGGTGAGGCAAGGAACTTATACTTTGGTCTAAGTACAGATGGCATGAATCCTTTTGGGGAGCAGAGCTGCAGTCACAGCACCTGGCCCGTGACTCTATGTATCTACAACCTTCCTCCTTGGTTGTGCATGAAGCGGAAGTTCATTATGATGCCAGTGCTTATCCAAGGCCCAAAGCAACCGGGCAACGACATTGATGTGTACCTAAGGCCATTAGTCGATGAACTTTTGGAGTTGTGGGCCAAACCAGGTGTACGTGTGTGGGATGAGCACACGGAGCAAGAATTTGACCTACGAGCGTTGCTATTCGTAACCATCAATGATTGGCCTGCTCTCAGTAACATTTCAGGACAGACGAACAAAGGATACAATGCATGCACACACTGTTTAGATGAGACTGAAAGTAAATATTTGGGAAAAAGCAGAAAAGTTGTGTACCCGTTCAATCGTCGTTTCCTTCCGCGCAAGCATCCCTTAAGGAAAAAAGGCAAGCATTTCGATGGCGAGGCAGACCGCCGTCCGAAGCCTGTCCCCCGTAGTGGTGCTGATATATTTGACATGGTCAAGGATTTAAATGTTATCTTTGGAAAGGGTCCAGGCAGTCGACCTGTTCCGAAAGACGATGACGGACACGCGCCCATGTGGAAGAAGAAATCTATTTTTTGGGAGCTAGAATATTGGAAAGTCCTGGAAGTCTGCTCTGCAATCGATGTGATGCACCTGACCAAGAATCTTTGTGTGAATATTCTAGGTTTTCTGGGCGTGTATGGAAAGACAAAAGATACACCAGAAGCACGGGAGGACCAGGAACTTCATAAAGGACGAAACGGCAATCATCCGGGGGCAGTGTGTAGGGCCTGCCAGCTACGCTCTTACCAAACAAGAGAAGGAGATCTTTTTTGAAGCCCTATTCAGTATCAAGGTTCCGTCTGGTTTCTCGTCGAATATAAAGGGGATAGTAAATATGAAGGAGAAAAAATTCCAGAACCTGAAGTCCCATGACTGTCACGTGCTTATGACACAATTGCTTCCGATTGGATTGAGGGGACTTCTACCAGAAAATGTTCGACTAGCCATTGTGAAGATATGTGCATTCCTCAACGCAATTTCTCAGAAGGTAATGGATCCAGAAACTTTGTCAGGATTACAGGAAGATGTGGTCCAATGTCTTGTCAGCTTCGAGTTGTTGTTCCCACCATCCTTCTTCAATATTATGACGCACCTCCTCGTTCACCTAGTTGAAGAGATTAGAATTCTCGGTCCTGTATTTCTACACAATATGTTCCCCTTCGAGAGGTTCATGGGAGTCTTAAAAAAATATGTTCATAACCGAGCTAGGCCAGAAGGAAGTATCTCAAAGGGCTACGGAACTGAGGAGGTCATTGAGTTTTGTGTTGACTTTCTTCCTGACCTTAAGCCGATTGGTGTTCCTGAATCTCGGTATGAGGGGAGGCTGACTGGAAAAGGCACACTAGGAAGGAAAGCAACGGTGTGGAGGGACAAGATTTCTTTTAATCAAGCACACTACACAGTTCTATACAATTCCAGCTTGGTGGCTCCGTACATCGAGAAACATAAGAATGTTTTACGAGAAATAAACCCGGGCCAGCCCGAGTCCTTGATTACACGTCAACACATGAATACCTTCGGCAGTTGGTTGCAAAGACATCTCATTAATGACCCATCTGCGGTGGAGCAGCTGTACTTGTTGGCCAGGTTACCATCTTCAAACATATGTACATTCCAAGGGTACGAGATAAATGGGAATACATTTTACACGATCGACCAAGATAAAAAGAGCACCAACCAAAACAGCGGTGTCCGCTTCGATGCAAAAGACGAGAATGGGCAGACCACCACATATTATGGATACATAGAGGAGATATGGGAACTTGACTATGGTCCCACTTTTAAGGTCCCTTTGTTTCGGTGCAAATGGGTGAAGCTCAGCGCTATACATATTGACGATAAGTACGGTATGATAACAGTGGATCCCAACAATCTTGCATACAGACGAGCCTTTTGTCCTAGCCAGCGAGGTGGCTCAAGTTTTCTACGTGAAGGACATGTCTAGCAAATCAAGAAAAAGAAATCAACAAAAGAATACATCAACCGAGGAGCCAAAGCGCCACATAGTTCTTTCGGGGAAAAGAAACATCGTGGGAGTGGATGACAAGACAGACATGTCAGAAGATTATAATAAGTTTAAAGAAATTCCGCCCTTCACGGTGAAAATTGACCCAAGCATCTTGCTAAATGATGAAGATTTTCCATGGCTACGGCGTAGAAGATCACAACACTAGATGGCGATGTAATAATGTATTCTTCATATATAGTTCCCAAGACAATCTCTACATTTATGTAATAATGAGAACCCTTTCCCCAACACTGTTAGAGGAGACGGAGTCTTTCACGGGCTTGCATGGAAATTTTCCCGAGGAGCAGCTTCCGAAGATGCCGTAGGGCGTGTGCACCAACGACATCTTCGAGAAGCTGCGCCACGGGAGATTTCCCAACCCTTTCCTTCATCCATGGGAATGAAACTGTAGCTTGGCTTGTTGATCTGCTTGGCAAGGCGTAGCGATGCTCCTTTTATATGCACGGCACCGCTTCTACTTTGTCTTATTCCTTCGACAGGCCGTCGTGCGCTACATGCTTTCTCTCAGCGAGCAGAGCGTCCACCCACGCGTCCTTATCCTGCCGACACCTTTAGTCGCGGTTGCAGCCACCAACCGTGACAAAAGGTTACCGACACATCCTTATCCTGCTGACAGCTTTAGTCGCGGTTGCAGCCACCAACCGTGACAAAAGGCCCTCCTAGATAAGCCTCCCCCAGTATTTTGTCGCGGTTTGAGCCTCCACCCGGGATGAAAGTTTCGCGCGCCACTTCGTTCCCGCCTATTTTCTTCCCGCATTCCCGCCATTTTTCCACTATATATATGTAGGCTTGGACTCATATCTGCAAACCTCATCACTCTCTCCCATGGCTTCCATCGTATGTCTAACACCCCGGGAGGCGGAGGCGCTTTGCGCCTCGAACTACCCCTGCCCGCCCGGCTACCGCGTCCCGACCGGCTGGTTGCTGAGCGTCGGAGGCGTACCGGTCCCTCCTATCCCTCTTGGTGTGCCACGCGAGATGGCCATCACGAACCACTACTATTTCGAGCTCACGCCTGAGCAGCGGAGGAATCCCCAGTGGCATCCCGACTACAGCCCGACTTGGGACAGCTTCTTCATCAATCGGCGTGAGAGGGCGGTTGCCAGGTACGAGGAGGACGGCCCGCCTCCTTCGAACTTCAACGAGGCCGGCCGTCGGATGTGGTGGCGCGGCCGGACTCTCCAGAGCGTCCTGGCCTATCGTGGCCCCCGCCTGCGCTACCCTCAATCCCAGCCCACGCGTGCTCACCCGCCGAGGTTGGACAACCGCGACCCCGATGCTAGCGACGATGACGTCGGTGACTATGATGACTACAGTGGCGAGTATTATAGGGCTAGGCACGACTATGATTGAATGGCTCCAACATTCGTATCTGGCCATGTATCTTAATTTTCAGTTGAGCTCTGTACTTTAATTTCAGTTCAGTCGTAATAAATTTCATGTCAACCACTTTATTGAACAAACAACCGTCAACGACTTTATAAACTAAATTTAAACTAATAGAACCGACAACGACTTTATTGAAATTACAATAAAATAGATAAATTACTAGTCTAGTCTCAGTCGTCGTCGGAGGTTGTCTCCGTCCAAATGGCATCCCACCGAGGGTCGTCTTCGGTCCAAGTTGTATTCGGTTTCTCGAGCTCGAAGTTGGCGACGGCCCGACGGTGGCGTCTATTGGACCTGCGTTGTGCCCTAAGGATAGCGAAGAACGCGTCGGTGTTGTCGACGTCGTTGGGGAACTGCGCCCTCCACTGGCGCATCAACTGCTCGTCGTGCTCGGCGATGGCGATCCTGCGCTGCACCTGGCGGTGCCGTCGACGGTCCTCGTCGTCGACGAGGCACGGCGGTGGCGCGAGGAACTCTGCCTCCTCTAGTGATTCAACATCCGGGAAGTTCATGTCGCGCCGTGGCCGCCGAAAACGCCACGCCGCCGCGTCGTAAGCGCGCGCCGCCAGCTCCGGCGTGTTGTACGTGCCGAGGGTGAGGCGGAAGACACCGGCGCGTATCTCGGCGTAGAACCTACCACTCGGACGCGCTCGAACGCCACGGAAACCGGACGCCCCTCGACGACGTGGAGGCATCCCGGAGATGAATGAGCAGAGGCGGTGGAGACGTGTGGTTGCGCCCGCACTCGTCGCTCTATATAGCGCACGCGGGCAGCGACGGGGCGAGGCACGTGGAAGCGGCGCCGACACGTGGCGAGGCACGTGTAAGCTACGGCTACACACGTCGCACGCGGGCAGCGACGGGGCGAGGCACGTGGAAGCGGCGGCGACACGTGGCGAGGCACGTGTAAGCCACGGCTACACACGTCGCACGCCGGCAGCGACGGGGCGAGGCGCGTGGAAGAGGCGGCTACACGTGGCGAGGTGAAACCTTACTCGGTGTCACTCCGCATATCATTAGGGGTGAAACATACACGACTATGTTCATTGTGAGATGCAACTAGTTATATGGATGTCACATTCATGTTCATTGTATTTTTCTGACAAATTTTCATATATAACACTTTTCTATTTGATTTACCATTTAAAAGTTATTGAAATAAGAAAAAACAAAAAAGAAAAAAAGAAAAAAGAAAAAAAAAACAGAGCTGATCCGTGTCCAACGGCTCCAGGCCGTTAGATTCGGAGCGCACGGATCGGCCAAAAGGGCCTTTTGTCGCGGGCGGTGGCTCAACCCGCGACAAAAGACCCCCCCCCCCCTTTTGTCGCGGGTTGAGCCACCACCCGCGACAAAAGACCCCGCCAGTATATAAACTCCGCGCGTCGCGGGCCAAGCCAGAACCCGCGACAACCAGGAGGCCAACCTAGTTTTTGTGCCGCCAGGCTACCGGATTGCGCCGCCGCCGACGCCCTCAGCTGCCGTTCGCGCGCTCCTCCGCCGACGCTCCGTCGCCGCCGGCGCTGCGCGCTCCTCCACCGACGCTCTCCATCGCCGCGCGCCTCCTCTGCCGCCTCGACTGCAGCGCCGCCGCCAACGCCTCGGCCGGGCCGCCACCGCCTAGACGCGCCGCCGCGCCTCGGCACCGCTGCAAAGGTAGCGCGCCGGCTGGCACCCCCGCTGCCTCTGCCGAGCTGGAGCTCGTTTTTTTTTTGTTTTTTTGTATATTTTTTTTGTATAGTTTTTTTGTATAGTTAATTAGTTTATGTTAGTAATTAGTATGGTTAGTATAGTTTAATTAGTATAGTTAGTATAGTTAGTATAGTTTTAGTTAGTATAGTTTTAGTTAGTATAGTTTTTAGGTTTAGTTAGTATAGTTTTAGGTTTTGTTAGTATAGTTTTAGGTTTTAGTTTTTATTTCATTTGTTTTATGTAATTAGTAGTTAGTTTAATAGTTAGTTAGTTAGTATATGTATTTAGTTTAGTTTTTTAGTATATGTATTTAGTTAGTTATTTAGTGTATTTAGTTATAGTTAGTTCAAAATTAATCGCCCTCGACTCCCTCTCGAGAACACCCCCGACGCCGACACCGGCCCTCTCCTCTCCCTCTCGCGCAATCGCTCCCTCTCCCTCTCGCGATCACTCGACGCTGCAACTCCCCTCTCTCTCCCTCTCCTCTAACTCTCGCAAACACCCCCGACGCCGACACCGGCCCACTCCTCTCCCTCTCGCGCAATCGCCCTCGTCCCGTGCTCCCTCTCCCTCTCGCGATCACTCGACGCCGCAACTCCCCTCTCTCTCCCTCTCCTCTACCTCTCACGAACATCCGAGCCTCTCGCAAACACGCGTCGCCGACACCCTCTCCCTCTCGCAAACAAGCGTCGCCGACACCCAATCCCTCTCGCAAACACGCGTCGCCGACACCCTCTCCCTCTCGCAAACACTTGTCGCCGATTAGGGTTAGGGTTTGGTTTGTGTTTGATTAGGGTTAGGGTTTGGTTTGTGTTTGATTAGGGTTAGGGTTAGAACATGTACTTATCGATTTAATTCTTTTGCAGAAACAATGGATCCATTCGAACGGGACTTGGAACAGGAAGACATGTTCGTGGACATAATCCGCGATGGTACAGAAGCCGACCGAGAAGACCGCGACTCCGGTGATGGAGAAGCCCGCGGCTCCGGTGATGGACAAGCCGACGGCTCCGGTCATGGAGAAGCCGACGGCTCCGGTGACGGAGAAGCCGACGGCTCCGGTGACGGAGAAGCCGACGGCTCCGGTCATGACGAGGTATTAATGGAATTCTATATGTACATATGTATTGAGGCATTAGTATAGAGGCATTAATGCAATTCTATATGTATTCTCTTAGGCCTCCGAAGATAAGATAGAGAAACGAGGCCCGGCAAAGAAGTTGACCAAAAAAGACCACTTCACAATTGAAGCTATATCACCGGAAGGCCAACCGGTGGTACCCGCGAATGTCGGAGTGAAATTTAAAAATCAGTGCGGAGTTGTGGTTAGAGATCTTATCCCGATCACTGTCAGAGAATGGAACAAGACCAAGAATGTGTCCGAAAATCAGGTTGCCGATAGGTACAAAGACACACTTTTCAGCGACCTCATGGCACATTTCACTTTGCCAGATTTGGGATCGGAGTCTGAGAATGCTAAGCAGCGGGCGCTAGTGAAGAAATGGGCTCTTAAGAAGATGGGGGAACTTTTCCGGGCGTATAAGAACCGGTTATGGAAAAATTATAAGAAAGACAAGAAGCCTCCATTATTTGAGAACTACCTAGCGAAGCAGGAGCATAACTGGGAAGAATTTGTGAGGTACAAAGAATCAGAGGAGGCTGTGAACCTGTCAACGGAAAACAAGAAGAATGCAAGCGAAAAGAAATATCACCATCATACGGGGCGAGGGGGCTACGGAGTAGCCATGCCTAAGTGGGATGCACAAGAGGCTGAGATGGAGCTGAACGGGATCACTCCAGAACCCACGCGAGAAGGATGGGACACTAGGGCTCGAAATTGGTTCCTCGCGCATGGCTGTGAGTATGACATGAAGACAGGGAACATTGTTGAAAGTGACACCAGGGTTAGGGTACCCAGGCAAAAATGGATTGAAGTGACGACAGATATAAAGGCGGGAAAACTAAAGTTTGCTCCCGATAGAGAGAAAGACTTGCTGACGCTTGTCCTCGGTAATCCTGAGAAGGGAGGACGAACAAGAGGCTTCGCCCTAGTGTTCCGTGGTTGCTTGGGTTTCCGGCCGACGCGGAGACTTATAGAAGCCGAGCGAGAGCTAAACAACGCCAGCTGGAGGTGCAGAATGACCGGATGGCCGAGTTCCAACGCCGACTTGACCAGCAGCAGCGGGAGCTTCAGCAGCAGCAGCGGGAGCTTCAGCAGCAGCAGCGGGAGCTTCAGCAGCAGCAGCGGGAGATAAATGAACTAAAAGGACAGCGCCCGCCAGATAATACCGCTGACATATCTCAGCGACGAGACAGCAGCGTGGCCGACTCGGAGGCCCCTCCTACACGGATGATGATAGATGCCGGTCCTGGCGACCCCTTGGATGGAATCAAGGAGCAAACACCTTGTGATCTCCATGAGGTGTTCAGGAAGGTTTCTGTTAAGGTGGCGGTCGGCTATGTCTTACCGGCATTTGGACCTGAAGGTGAGCTGGCAACATGGCATGGCAATCCGATTCCAGCTGGCTATGCTCGTGTCGGGGTGGATTCAGTTGTCCCATCGTGGGAGACATTGGAGCTCGATATCCCTGGAGGTGATGGGGGGCTTACGATCGAGAGAGGTCTTTGGGAGAAATCATTCTCTGGGAAAAGAAGAACATCAGGCTGCCAGGCTGGGTAGCACCTAGTACCAGTCGTCCCAGCAGGTCACCATCACCTCCTCCAGGTGATCGCAGGCCACCATCACCTCCTCCTACTGATCACATGTCGCCACCATCACCCCGTGGGCACGACGTCGACCACAACATCGGTAGTCCATCTCCATCTCCAGCGCCGCCGCCTCCGCCCACTAAGACTCGGAATGCACCCAGCCGGAAGCGTTTCAAGAGTCCTGTCCGCAAGATGTCGCCCCTCCCAAAAGTACCAAAGGTTCCTCCCCCCCCGTCCTTACGATCGTACCCCGGAGGAAAATGATGCCATTGTTAAGAAATACAATTATGATTTTTTTCATAAGCCAAAACCTCCAGCGCCAGAGCCATACACAGAGAACCAAAAAGAATATGATACTAGATTTATTAACACACCATCGCAGTATGAGTTACACGAGAAGAAGGATGACTATACACGCACTCTTGTGAAGGTAATTGACCAAAAGAAGGATGAAAAGGCTAAGGAGAAGGACATTGCTGGCACGAGCAAATCATCAGCTAGAAGTGCAGCTGAGAAAAAGTCAAGTTCAACAAGTGCACCCCTCAATGCCAAGCAAACGATAACAGGCAAAAAGAGAAAGGAAGTTCCCCTCCTCGGTGCTCAGCCCAAACAATCGATCCCAGCACTCAAAGTGCTTAATGTTCCCAAGGTGTACCAGGAACATGGTGGTATCGATATGGAAGAAGCTGCAAGGCTAGCGGCTGCTTGTTCAGTTACCGTGGAGGAATTGCTACTTGCAGCAGATGCTGCACTACCCATTGCTGATATAGCTCCTAAATTTGTCTACGGGGCCGACTTGGTCAGCAGAGAGCAGCTGCATAAACTGCCAACACATATGCGGAATTTGCATCAGTGGTACCTTGATGCATGCAAGGAGAACATAATGTACATCGTGGCGAGTATACCATGGGAATATTACTACCGAAAGGAGGAGATCCATATTGAGATGAATGAACTACGGCGATTATTCAATCTAGATGCCCTCGACAAATCTCTCATGAGTTGCTATCGCTTGTAAGTTGTTAACTACATATAAGTTCATTTTCATTCAGTTCATGTTCGTTTTCATTGCATATATATACTCATTATATCTTATGTGTTCTCTTATGCAGACTGAAGATCAGTGAATGCAAAAGTAATAATATTATCAATGTTGGGTTTATTGACCCAGATAAAATACATGTTGAAACGGTGAAGCATAAACACGAAGAAACGGGGGGAAACCTACTAAGGTTTTTGGGGGAGCAATATTTCTGTGATTCAATATTGTTTCCTTACAACTACGAGTGAGAGTCTTAATGATCTTTTATGCACATTCAATTTTTCTTACTCGATGTTAAGTGTAATTCCTGACGTATATGCATAACATGTGCAGCTTCCACTGGATTCTACTAGACATTCAACCTGATAAGGGAATAGTTGAAGTAAAAGACCCACTGAGTAGAGGCGTGGACTGGTTCCAGGACTTGCAGAAGTTGCTCCAAGTGTAATTTCCTTCATCGCTGCACTTTATCTTTCGTGAGATATCAATTAATTATCCACTCATTCAATCATTCTTTTGCCTGGCAGGGCTTGGCAAGCTTTGAAGAATCATCATAAGGAGATTACCTTTGCAAAGAAGCTAACATTTACTCCTGTACCGTGCCCCCAGCAGCCACAAGGGATGAATCTATGTGGATACTACATTTGCGAGTCCATTCGCATGTTAACCACTGAGAAGCAGAACAAAAATAAATTCGACGTAAGCAATAACATTCACAAATTTATTTATTATCATCAATATTTCGTTATCAAGACTGATATAGTCATACTCATCTCATTTTCGTATATAGGTCGACTTCATGCGGGACAGACTCCAACCAAAGGAACACGCACTAGGAATCGCGGAGGAACTGGCGGGACTTTTGGTTAGAGAAGTAATAAACAACAAAGGCTTGTTTAGTCCAAATAGATGCTCTACCTCCAAATAGACGGTCGTTAGTACCGCTTGTCGATCGTGAGCTCCATGTATATATGTAGGGAATCTACGAATATGTGTAAGGGGAATCGACTTTTGCTTCCAATATTTGTTTGATCGATCTATATATATATATATAATGAATGAACGTGTACAACTTCTAGTAGCGTACAAATATATGCAACTTTTATTTTCGAACGAAAAAAATGAAATAACAGGCGGTCGGTGGCGGGGGGGGGGAGGGGTGCTGCACCCCTCAAACCCTAAAGCAGCAGCGTTGTGCGCGCGCCACGTAGAGGGCCTTTTGTCGCGGGTGGTAATACCGCCCGCGACAAAAGGGCCTGTGCCCTGCGCGCCCCGCGGCTGCCACGTGGTGAACCTTATGTCGCGGGTCGTAAGCGACCCACGACAAAAGGCCTACCTTTTATCGCGCCTTGCTTGTCGCGGATGGCCGCCCGCGACAAAAGGCCCTTACCACCCGCCACAAAAGGCCTGCTTTCCACTAGTGATACTCCCACTATGAATAGTTTTATGTAGCTAGCATTTGGAAAAGCAGCATATGGAGAACCAGAAGGAACCTGAACCGGTAGTCGCTAGTTCTGCAAGGTATGCCTACGCTATGTTCATTCTTCTCACTGTCCTTTGCACATATAGTCCTTTGAGAAAATGTAACGGTCCAGAATAATACCTCTATTAGATTTGCCATGGTTTTTGTTTTATACATCATCATATCATCATGCATATTATTGTACCCAAAAGTAATTTTATTAAACCCTGTTTTATTACAAAATTATTCTCTCTCTTTATCCTAAAATGAAAACCATATTTTTTCTGCTTATCCCAAAATGGTTTTAAACAAAACAGGAAAAACAATAAAAAATGTTTTAAATAAAAAAGAAAGGGAAGAGGCAGCCCCAGCCAACCGACCAGGCCAAGTCGGCAGCCCAACCATCCGATCCACCTAGCCCATCTAGCCCACCCGGAGAAACCCTAACTACCCAGCCCTCCTACCCCCTCCGTCTCGGTTTATAGATATTGCACTTATTTCTAGATTGCTAATTTCACAAACGTAATATAACATATATAACATATGTACTACAAAATATATATCATTAGAAAGCTCAGATCTTATATTTTCTAATGGTATAATTTTTATAGTATAAAATAAATATTGTATTGGTAAATTGATGATCTTGGGATACGCCGTACGCGTAGTCTCTGTAAAGTGGGACGGAGGTACTATATCCTTTTTCCACTCCACGCCCCCGCTGTCGGCCTCTTTCCTTCACCAACAATGCTACACCCGCGGGCAAACTCTTACGAAAAATTATCACGGATGGACGTGGAATCAAAGCATTTTCGTTCCTTCACCCCCTCCACTCTTTCTCTCTCTCTCTCTCTCTAAGCCTCTCTCTGCCCCGACCCGAGCGCGCTTCGTCCCAGCCACCGGCGAATCTCCCCTTTCCCCGTCGCCTCCACCTCCTCCTCTCCACGCTGCGAGCCCGTCGTCCGCCGCCACCTCGTGCTCCTCCGGCCGCGCCTTCCTTGTCCCGCGCCGCCCGCGCCTCTGCTCGGCCTAGTGTTATAAAAGCGACAAGAAAATAACGAAGAACGAAACAAGAACACACGCAGGGGACACAAGATTTAACGTGGAAAACCCCTTCCAACACAGAAGAGGAAAAAAACCACGGGCGCCAGCCAGCAAAACTACACTATATCGGGGGGTGTTTATAAACGCCGTGGGTTATCTTATATTCTGATAAACCCTAGCCGGCGGTTTACAAAATGTATATATAGGCGGTGCCAACGATCCGTACGGGC
Organism: Lolium perenne; assembly: GCF_019359855.2. Lineage (NCBI taxonomy): Eukaryota > Viridiplantae > Streptophyta > Magnoliopsida > Poales > Poaceae > Lolium > Lolium perenne. The sequence continues at coordinate 338,114,953 of NC_067247.2, forward strand.
CTCGCTCCGCTCGTCAGAATTAGCCTCCCTTTAGTATATGAATTTGGATCACAATATACGGCCCTGCTCTCTCCGGCGCCTTCTCGAGCTCACCACGACGGGCTCGCCAGTTGCCACGACAGGCTCGTCGACCAAGCGCGCCTCCCTGCTGCTCCTTCCTTCTCCCCGGCGTCGCCTACACGAGCTCGTTCCCGAGCGGGTCTCCCCGAGCAGCGTGTCACTGCTGCCCTCTTCTGCGTGTTCCCGAGCGCCTCAGCGCGTCTGCGAGGTCCGCCCCGACCTCGCCACGTTCGCATCGCCACCGAGCCGCTGTTTTAGCTTTCTGCGTGCAGCAACGTCACAACATCAACGCCCCGGCGCCCATGTCCTGCTCGAGTTCTTGTCCGACCTGCCTGCGTCGCCTCCGCACCCTGCTCCTGCCGACATCGGATTGTCGCCAAGGCTGTTGTTTTCCCCTGGTTCGAGTGCCAGCTCTAGCAGCAGCAGTCAACGATGCATGGGCTGATGTTTCTTCAAGGTCGTTGCCCAGCTGCTATGCCTTAGTCCCCGCATGTGCCTTGTTTCGTAATGTGCTCACAACCGTGTTTGCTTGTCGTTGCTGGACTACAGTTTGCTCTCGTCGACGCGTATACCTCATGGTGTTGTTCAAAATCCTCCTCGGTGTCAACCCGTACCCATGTTCTGCAACGAGAAACCCAAGCTCGATACCTCCATTTCATGGACACCACCCGAAGAACACCACTATGGACTCAGGTTTGCCATCGACAAATCGAAGCTGGAACACCAAGAAGACCAAGACCTTGGCTTCATCTTCTTCATCTTCAATCCGGCGACCATCTTTGTTCCGATACCGTGAAAACCCAACCCTAACGAAACCTGTTTTATAAATATGGCATCTATCTTATTGCATCAAAATCATGTTGCACGTATTGCATATGTGGTTGTTCGGGTTAAATAGTGATCCACCTAATAATTAAATACGGAATTGTGCGCGAATTATTCATTATGCCCCGGTTTCATTTAAATTTGCGTAGATTACCCATGCCATATTTATGACATGCTAATAACATTTAATATTACAGGGTAGAAAAATAAATCAAACCTAATAGTTGTTTGCCCGGACTCCGGTTCTGATTAATTTGGATAAGTTGCATCGCATCATCGTTGACATGTCATGCATATCATATCCTGAGCATGCTGATTCTTTTGCCATAGTAGTAAGTCTTGCATCTGTTGTTTGTTCCGGCATTTGGTTCTTCTCGGATAGGATCACGAAATGTTGATGTGAGATACGATAAGTTCTTCAACAACTTTTCATAGGCGAGGCCACCTCCTTCACCTATTTTACAGTTTTCACCTATTTTACAGTTTTACTCTCGTTGCTCTCCTGCTATCTTTATGTTGTGTTTCTGATCGAGAATAGTGTCCTATTCAACCTTTACCCATATGAGCCGCATTACCTCTCCGCTACATATAGCTGTTGTTTGTTGTTTGAACCTTGCGAGTAATAGCGCGTGTATAGCGTTCTGTTGTTTATCTCGATATGTTATCGGGATATGTTGGGTTGTTGGGAGGATATCACATGCTATATCAGTTGGTGGAGATACTCATGGTTTACTTAATGTTAACAACCAAAATTGCTAAGCAGTGGCATCTGTGAGCCCCTTTGCGAAAGCATCGGATCTTTGTCTCGCTAACGTACCCTAGGACCCGAGTTCTTATTATCTGTTTCAAAATTGAGCACTCTACCCGTGCGTGGGTATTACTACTGGGAACCTCCTCACCTATTACCTTTTCTCAAGTATGTTGAAAAGGGGGGGCACAACCTTGATGCCTATGCCATGTATGTCATGCTTTACTTACTGTTGCATTCGGGTGTTACCTATTGTTGTTCATATTATGTATTGTACCTTGCGGAACGTTTAGCGAAGCACCTGGTTTGCACACCTAGCCGTTAACGCAAACTGACGTGGGCATTACCCTTCGGGTAACCGATATTGTCTTACCCCGTTCAGTTCAACTGGAGGCCCATGAAGATACTCGATGGCAAGGCGGGCTACTAGGACGGCGCTGGAGAAGATTCCTTGAAGAACAAGACATAGAAGAGCCGAACAAGGAAAGTTTAGAGCTAGGTCTTTTGTAAACCTAGTCGTACCCGGACAGACCTCTTGAGACCTGGCCTCCTATATAAAGGCCAGGAGAGGGGCTGCCGAGGGACACAACCAATCTTAGCAACTTTAGCCACCAAAAAGTCTAGAGATAGGTCGCCGTAGCACTTAGCCTCTCGACAAGATTACAGCCGAAACCTTCGGCACCCCATTTTAACCCAATATTTTCATAATCAAGATCAGACAGGCAGGACGTAAGGGTTTTACCTCATCGAGGGCCCCGAACCTGGGTAAATTGTTCTCCCCGCTTGTCTATTCACCGATGTCTCGTGTCAGCCTACAGGATTCCATCAACCCTAAGCCCCAATCGGAGGGCATTGCCGAGGAGTACCCTCGACAATTGGCGCCGTCTGTGGGAAGTCTGTCGGCACAAGGAAATTCATCGGTAGTACCAGTCACGTTTGCGGCGTTTGTGCTCGAATCATCAACACCGTCAAATCCAAAAGATTCAGTCCGCTGCGGGTCCTTCGAGTTCGTACCACACACCGAGGCGTCGCGCCTGATCTCTGCAGAATCGTGCGGCAACATGGATACTACTTTCGGTGGTGTCCACTTCATCGTTGACTCCGAAGGGTTTCTTCGCCTCCCTAGGTTTAGCGCGTCAAGGCCAAGGACTTCGGTTCCAGAAGGAGCCACTCCAGCGGCAACCCCGGCAGTCCCATCTAGAAGCACGCAAGAAGGCAGCCGAAGCAGTTCGACATCATGACGGAACAAAGAAAGAGACGAAGGGACTCGCGTCGTGAAGAGAAAGAACGAATCGCGACTCGTCCTCATCAGTACGAACAAGGATGCCACAACACACAATCGAACAAGGGTCGCACTCGCGCACCTTATCTATCAGCCACGGAGAAACTCGAGGCACCGTGTTATCTGCACTCTTATATCGATCCAAAGGACGACCATGAAAAATCTAGCCATCTGCTAAGGAATTGTTGACGGTTCCTCGAAATTCGGCAGTTCTGCGGCGACCTCAGGGCCGAAGCCATGGAAAGAGTTCATACGATGGAGAGAAGAGCAGGATCCTACAATTACCCACCAGAACCATACGTACCAGAGTCGTACACGCCAATAGGAGGAGGAAAGTACATGCCAACCGAGATATTTCCAGAACCATGCGGGCAGGTCAGCATTATCCATAAAACCAGCTTTTCAAAGAGAGAAATTAAAAAGTTCTCGCGAGAAGTGAAGTATGCGGAGGTTGCCATGGTCGACACACCCGAATACATCGACAGGTCAGAGCAGAGCATCTCCTTCAGCAAGGCGGATCACCCGAAGGCCGTTCCAAGGCCTGGTCATGCGGCCCTTGTCCTTGAAGCACAGATCGGAGGATACAATATGAGCAAAGTATTCATGGATGGAGGAAGTGGCCTGAATTTGTTATTTGCCAGTACGATGAAAGCAATGGGTCTAACAGTCGACATGCTGAGAGAATCTGACACAGGATTCCACGGCATCATACCGACTCGACACGCTTATTTCCTCGGAAAAATATCACTGGATGTAGTCTTCGGCACGCCTAGCAATTTCAGGAAGGAGAAAATCGAGTTCAAAGTGGTTGATTGGGAATCTGAGTATCACATCATCCTCGGCAGGCCTGCGTTTGCCAAATTTATGGCCGTACCCCATTACGCGTACTTGAAACTAAAGATGTCAGGCAATAATGGGACAGCGATAACCATCCATGGAAGCTTCTCCCGCTCAGATAACTGCGACAGAGATTTCCAGAAGATCGCCTCAAAATTCGGAGTTGTGGAAGAACTTAACGCAGTCGACGCCATCACGGTCCACACGAAGCCACCAGTCGACAATCGAAACGTGAGACCCGACGAGTTTGACGTTGCGAATGGAGCAAAGAAGCAGCAGGTGCACCCCTCTGACCCGAAGAAAACGGTCAATACGTCGGCAGACCTCACTGTCGCATAGGAAGGCGCGCTCATCGAGTTCCTCCGTGAACGCTGGGAGATATTTGCATGGGAACCATCCGACATGTCAGGTATCCCCAGGGAACTCGCTGAGCACGCCCTCAATGTTGACCCAAAAGCCAAACCAGTACAACAGTCGATGCGTCGATTTTCTGAGCCAAAGAGAAAAGCAATCGGTGAAGAAGTTAGTCGACTTCGCAAGGCGGGATTCATTCGGGAGCTCAAGGAAGCCGAGTGGGTGGCCAACCCCGTCATGGTACCAAAGAAAGACACTACTGCTCTTCACATGTGTATCGATTACACCAGCCTTAACAAGCATTGCCCAAAGGATCACTTCCCACTGCCTCGTATTGATCAGATAGTCGACTCCACAGCTGGATGCGACCGTCTCTCCTTCCTCGACGCATACTCCGGGTACAACCAGATCAAGCTCAAGAAGGAAGACCAGGAGTTAACCGCGTTCATCACCCCACACGGTGTTTTCTGCTACAACGTCATGACCTTCGGGTTGAAAAACGCGGGAGCAACTTATCAACGGTGTATGCAAGCCTGTCTTGGAGAACAGATCGGGAGGAATATCGAAGTTTACATTGATGATATTGTGGTAAAAACAAGGCACGCCGCTACTCTCATCGACGATTTACGGGAAACCTTTGACAACCTTGACAAGTATAAAATCAAGTTGAACACGAAGAAATGTTTCTTCGGGGTGCCAGGGGGACAAGTACTCGGATACTTCATCTCAGCCAGAGGAATAGAAGCCAATCCTTTGAAGATCAAAGTTATTCTTGACATGGAGCCGCCAAAGAATCTGCACCAAGTGCAGCAATTGGCAGGACGACTGGCAGCGCTTAGCAGCTTCATCGCCAAGCTAGGAGAAAAAGCTTTGCCCTTCTATAGTCTAATGAAAAATCAGAAAAGTTCGAGTGGACAAATGAGGCGCAGGAGTCTTTCGATAATCTGAAGAAAATCTCATCGATGTCCCCAGTGCTTGCAACTGCGCGCGAGAAAGAAACACTGCTTATGTACATAGCAGCAACGGTGCAAGTCTTCAGCAGCGTCCTGGTTGTCGAATGAGAAGAAGCAGGGAGAGCTCACGGCGTGCAAAGACCCATTTACTACCTCAGTGAAGTACTCACACCTGCGAAATAGAGATACCCTCATCACCAGAAGTTGGCGTATGCGGTAGGAGAACTGTTCGCAAGCTACGGCATTATTTCGTGGAGCACCCGATCATCGTCGTAAGCGAGGCACCGCTGAAGAATATACTCACTAACCCAGAGGCCACGGGTCGAGTATCCCAATGGGCTATCGAGATAGCACCACACGACATAACTTACGTCAACCAAACGGCGATAAAGTCCCAAATTCTCCCAGATTTTGTGGTCGACTGGATCCAGTCACAAACTCCGGCAACACCCGACATGTCGGGGTCATGGACAATGTACTTCGACGGGTCGAAATGAAGCACAGGTGCAGGAGCAGGGGTGATACAAATATCGCCACAAGGAGACAAGATGAAGTACATACTACGTATGAATTTCTCCCTGCCGACAAATAATGAAGCAGAATACGAAGCACTGCTGCATGGAATGAAGATGGCAAAGGCATGTGGAGCAACTCGCCTGGAAATTTATGGAGATTCAAACCTGGTGGTACAGCAGTCGATGAATTTATGCGACGCGGTCAGCGACAACATGATCGCCTACCGACAGTTGTACCAAAATATGGAAGCCAAATTTGAAGGGTGTGAACTTAAGCATATCGGCAGAGCCAGCAACGAGGAAGCCGATACTCTAGCAAATATCGGATCCATGTGCTCCCCCATCCTAGACGGAGTGTTTTATGAAGTTATCACTCAACGATCAATAAAGGAGAAAGTATCGGCACCTCCGAAGTCATCAGCTGATGAATTGGAGACAAGCCTACAGCAGGCTGCAGAAGAATCTCCACCTAAATCTGCGGAACAGGTCCTCCTCCTCGAACCACTGTGGACCAAACCATTCCTAGCATACCTGACGAAGCAGGAGTTACCAGAGGATCCGATAGAAGTAAGACGAATCGTCAGACGGTCAAAGGCCTTTACTGTGGTAAATGGAGAACTCTACAAGCGCAGCATCTCCGGTATCTTTCAAAGGTGTATTGTCATTGACGATGGAAAAGCACTGTTGCGCGAGATACACGAGAGAACTTGCGGACACCACACAGGAAGCAGGGCCCTTGTGGCAAAAGCCTTCAGGGCAGGATTTTACTGGCCAACAGCGGCATCGGATGTTCGAGATCTGGTTATGAAGTGCGACCCCTGCCAGCGTTTTTCACCAAAACCACACGCTCCCGCGACAAATCTGATGACAATACCTCTGGCATGGCCCTTTGCTCAATGGGGACTCGACCAAGTTGGACCACTGCCAAGATCGTCGTCCGGAGGACACACGTATCTATTGGTCGCAGTCGACAAGTTCACCAAGTGGATCGAGGCAGTACCTATTCGAAACCAGAAAGCCGAAACCGCCGTTCATTCTTCAGGGGAATAACTTTTCGATTTGGTATGCCTCACAGCATCGTCACAGACAACGGAACTAACTTTGACTCCAAAAAGTTTCAAAAGTTTTGTAACGACAGCGGAATCAAGCTAAAATTTGCATCGGTGGCCCACCCACAGACCAACGGCCAGGTGGAAAGGATCAATGGTCTAATAGGGGACGGTCTCAAGAAACGCCTTACGGGTGCGACTGGAGCCTGGGTCGAGGAATTACCATCCGTGCTTTGGAGTTTGCGTACTACACCCAACAGGTCGACCCAATACACCCCGTTCTTCCTGGTACACTGAGCCGAAGTAGTTCAGCCAGCCGACGTTCGATTCGAAGCTCCTCGGGTGACAGCATACACAGAAACCACCTCCAACATCGCGCTACAGGATGCCGTGGACCTCCTTGACGAAGCTCGGGATATTGCTTTAGCAAGAACAACGATATACCAGCAGGCGTTGAGAAACTATCACAGCCGACGAATACGCAATCGAAGCTTTAATGTTGGAGATATGATACTGCGGCTGAAGCAAGAGAGACCCTTGAAGCTCGAATCTCCATGGGAAGGGCCGTTTATCATCACTAAAGTGATACCAGGAGGAGCTTATCGGCTCAAAAACCCAACTTCGGGAAAAGACGTTGAAAATTCATGGAACATCGCACAGTTGCGACGGTTCTACGCATAGGATACAATTATTTTTCTGTTATTTGGCAGCTCTTAAGGTTGCTTTTACATTATGAATAAAATTCTAATCAGGTTCTCTACCTTTTTATTGATCCAGGCCTCATCATCCAAACAAACCGTTCGAGGCCTCTGTCACTGGCTCTTACTCCCATCGGGAGCGTTGGCCAAAAACACGCTCGCACGGTGTCATTAATTAAATACTCCCATCGGGAGCTAAGGTTAATGACACACAAAACAACCCATCCAAGCCTCGAGAAGATACGCGAGTGCTGCAGTCGATGGATATACTATCACAAAATAAGGCTCACCCCGGTGCACCGCGTGACGAAGCTAAGAGTCTAAATCCCTCGATTATTCGACGGGTATCGCTCATACAAAACTTACATATCGACTCCGCAATAAATTTGCAATTACAACGGAGTCGTCGGGTGAGCAGGCCGAATTGATCACTCGGCCGCCCCCGGCAATAAACCATTAATCGAATTAACAAATTCGCTAGAACTACATGATGTGTAAAACACACGTCGAATTCACATAAGATTAACCCTTGCAGGTACAAGGACATTACAAGGTTCTCTGGCCCTCTCGGGCCTTCAGATCCCTCTCAATACCTATCTCCATTCGTGAGATGATGGTAAACGCAGGATGCCTAGCAACATCATAGTACTAGTCTAAACTCATTCTAGTGTTTGCTATGGCTTCCAAATCTAAAGTCGGATGACATGCTAACACTGAAGCAAAAGCAAGTTCAGCACCAGCCAGGAGCTCCTTTCGCACCAACAGTCGAATCCTCTCGGGGGACTTGAATCGAGTGAACAGAGCAGACAACGTTTCAGGTGCTTGATCCAGAGGAAACATTGTCTTCCAAACCATCGTGAGATGAGCATGGAACTTGTCAAAATAATAGTGCCTTCTCTGCTCGATGCTCGAATTTTGCCACGATAACAGCTTTCAGTCGATTCGACCACAACTCATGCTTCGGGTGAGCAACGTCAGTCATCGCTTCGATATTCTCGTGGATCCTCCTGTTTTCCTCTGATTCATCGGAAGCTACAACTGTAAAAAAAAATGTTAGTTCAATAATATTCAAGTTTCATCAGAAATCAACAGATGGGCAGATATTTACAGCTCAAGCTTTCGGTAGCAACACAGAGATGATCGAGAGCATGTTGTTCTATAGATGTTGCAATCTCGCTCTTTCGTTTCACCAACGCCGCCATCGCGTGAAGACTGGTAATATCTTTGTTCAATCGGGATATTTTGTCACGCAAGCCACGGACCATACCAGATTCATCAGTAGCCGAAGGATTTACAAAAGGATCGACACGGGAAGAAGATGAGGGAATTTACAGCACAATCCTCAATTCAGTAACAGCGTTAATATGAACTCCCATCGGGAGCGCTGGAGTTTATATGTTACATTCAAAAGAATTGTTGGTGCTGGCAACAGAGCCAGAATAAAACAGGGCTGGGATAAACTGTATCAGGCACTAATTACAATTGACAGATCAAGCGTTCAAAATCAAGGAAGAGCTGACGAAGAACCAGGGGCAGCTTCAGGCGCGGCTTTGGTCTTCGCCTCATCAACCAGCTTGAGGAGTTGATTGGCGCATATCACTACTGACTGCTTGAAAGGCACAAGGTTTATTAGGCAACTATTGTCATCTACAGGCAATGCTTTAGACAACTTCTCTAGTTCAGAACCCATTGATACGTCTCCGACGTATCGATAATTTCTTATGTTCCATGCCACATTATTGATGATATCTACATGTTTTATGCACACTTTATGTCATATTCGTGCATTTTCTGAAACTAACCTATTAACAAGATGCCGAAGTGCCAGTTGCTGTTTTCTACTGTTTTTGGTTTCAGAAATCCTAGTAAGGAAATATTCTCGGAATTGGACGAAATCAACGCCCAGGGGCCTATTTTGCCACGAAGCTTCCAGAAGACCGAAGAGTCAACGAAGTGGGGCCACGAGGTGGCCAGGAGGTAGGGCGGCGCGGCCCCACCCTTGGCCGCGCCGACCTGTCTCCTGGGCCCCTCGCGACGCCCCCTGACCTACCCTTCCGCCTACAAATAGCCTTCGTCGCGAAACCCCCAGTACCAAGAGCCACGATACGGAAAACCTTCCAGAGACGCCGCCGCCGCCAATCCCATCTCGGGGGATTCAGGAGATCGCCTCCGGCACCCTGCCGGAGAGGGAAATCATCTCCCGGAGGACTCTACACCGCCATGGTCGCCTCCGGAGTGATGAGTGAGTAGTCTACCCCTGGACTATGGGTCCATAGCAGTAGCTAGATGGTTGTCTTCTCCTCATTGTGCTTAATTGTCGGGTCTTGTGAGCTGCCTAACATGATCAAGATCATCTATCTGTAATGCTATATGTTGTGTTTGTTGGGATCCGATGAATAGAGAATACCATGTTATGTTGATTATCAATTTATATCTATGTGTTGTTTATGATCTTGCATGCTCTCCGTTATTAGTAGATGCTCTGGCCAAGTTGATGCTAGTAACTCCAAGAGGGAGTATTTATGCTCGATAGTGGGTTCATGTCTCCGTGAATCTGGGGGAGTGAGAGAAACCTCTAAGATTATGGATGTGCTGTTGCCACTAGGGATAAAACATTGATGCTATGTCCGAGGATATAGTTATTGATTACATTGCGCGCAATACTTAATGCAATTGTCTGTTGTTAGCAACTTAATACTGGAAGGGGTTCGGATGATAACCTGAAGGTGGACTTTTTAGGCATAGATGCATGCTGGATAGCGGTCTATGTACTTTGTCGTAATGCCCAATTAAATCTCACAATACTCATCATAATATGTATGTGCATGGTCATGCCCTCTCTATTTGTCAATTGCCCAACTGTAATTTGTTCACCCAACATGCTGTTTATCTTATGGGAGAGACACCTCTAGTGAACTGTGGACCCCGGTCCAATTCTCTATACTAAAATACAATCTACTGCAATACTTGTTCTACTGTTCTCTGCAAACAATTATCATCCACACTATACATCTAATCCTTTGTTACAGCAAGCCGGTGAGATTGACAACCTCACTGTTTCGTTGGGCAAAGTACTTGGTTTGTGTTGTGCAGGTTCCACGTTGGCGCTGGAATCCCTGGTGTTGCGCCGCACTACATCTCGCCGCCATCAACCTTCAACGTGCTTCTTGGCTCCTACTGGTTCGATAAACCTTGGTTTCATACTGAGGGAAAACTTGCCGCTGTACGCATCACACCTTCCTCTTGGGGTTCTCAACGGACGCGTGCTGTACGCGTATCAAGCTCTTTTTCTGGCGCCGTTGCCGGGGAATTGAAGGAAATTACACCATAGAGATTTCTAACTCCACCGTCAACTACACGCCAGCAAATCTTTTTCTGGCGCCGTTGCCGGGGAGATCAAGACACGCTGCAAGGGGAGTCTCCACATTCCAATCTCTTTACTTTGTTTTTGTCTTGATTTACTTTATTTACTACTTTGTTTGCTGCATTAAATCAAAATACAAAAAAATTAGTTGCTAGTTTTACTTTATTTACTGTCTTGTTTGCTATATCAAAAACACAAAAAAATTAGCTACTTGCATTTACTTTACTTATTTCATTATGTTTCCTTTTAATTTTACCGTAAAAGACATGCCGGTAGGACGCGGGTCTATAATTGGGAGAAATAATATAGAAGAATTTTTCAATCATGTTAGTACCGTTGAAGATTTTGAAGATAGACACTTGGTAGACCTTGCTCCTACTTATGAAATTGCTGCTGCTGCTTTAGTTCGCATGTTGGAAACTAAATTTGTTAATCTCAATCCTATAATCCAACACATGTTTCTTACACTCGGTGATATGGAAGAAGGGGAAAAGAAAGATTTTGTTTTAGAAACCCTTCTTAGAGAATTTGGTGGTATAGCAAGAGAGGCTAGAAAGGTCTTTGCTAAATATAAGATGCTTGGCTCTTATACCAATTTTGTTAGTCTCCTTGAAAAGATGGACATAGAGAGAATAAGATACACTAATAATATTAATGATGGTGGGGAGATCAAAGCACCAATACCATGTAAGCTCCTAGCGATGAATGATGCACTAGAAAATAACTATGCTTGGCTTGTTCCTGAAAATTTGTTTGATGAGAGTAGCAAGCCCAAGACTAATGAAAAGGGAGACGCTAAAACTTATGTATCCAATATACTATGCATGGTTGAGAAAACTCCACACCCCGCTGTAGATACACCATCCTTCGATAATACTTGATACACACTTTCTGCGCCTAGCTGAAAGGCGTTAAAGAAAAGCGCTTATGGGAGACAACCCATGTTTTTACTACAGTACTTTGTTTTATATTTTGTGTCTTGGAAGTTGTTTACTACTGTAGCAACCTCTCCTTATCTTAGTTTAGTGTTTTATTGTGCCAAGTAAAGTCGTTGATAGTAAAGTTCATACTAGATTTGGATTACTGCGCAGAAACAGATTTCTTTACTGTCACGAATCTGGGATGTTTTCTCTGTAGGTAATTCAAAAAATTATGCCAATTTACGTGAGTGATCCCCAGATATGTACGCAACTTTCATTCAATTTGAGCATTTTCATTTGAGCAAGTCTGGTGCCCCAATAAAATTCGTCAATACGAACTGTTCTGTTTTGACAGACTCTGCCTTTTATTTCGCATTGCCTGTTTTGTTATGTTCGATGGATATTTCGATTCCATTGACTTTCAGTAGCTTTGTGCAATGTCCAGAAGTGTTAAGAATGATTATGTCACCTCTGAACATGTATATTTTGATTGTGCACTAACCCTCTAATAAGTTGTTCTAAGTTTGGTGTGGAGGAAGTTTTCAAGGATCAAGAGAGGGAGATGATACAACATGATCAAGGAGAGTGAAAGCTCTAAGCTTGGGGATGCCCCGGTGGTTCACCCCTGCATATATCAAGAAGACTCAAGCGTCTAAGCTTGGGGATGCCCAAGGCATCCCCTTCTTCATCGACAACATTATCAGGTTCCTCCCCTGAAACTATATTTTTATTCCATCACATCTTATGTGCTTTTCTTGGAGCGTCGGTTTGTTTTTGTTTTTGTTTTGTTTGAATAAAATGGATCCTAGCATTCTTTGTGTGGGAGAGAGACACGCTCCGCTGTAGCATATGGACAAGTATGTCCTTAGGCTCTACTCATAATATTCATGGCGAAGTTTCTTCTTCGTTAAATTGTTATATGGTTGGAATTGGAAAATGATACATGTAGTAATTGCTATAATGTCTTGGATAATGTGATACTTGGCAATTTTTGTGCTCATGTTTAAGCTCTTGCATCATACACTTTGCACCCATTAATGAAGAAATACATAGAGCATGCTAAAATTTGGTTTGCATATTTGGTCTCTCTAAAGTCTAGATAATTTCTAGTATTGAGTTTGAACAACAAGGAAGACGGTGTAGAGTCTTATAATGTTTACAATATGTCTTTTATGTAAGTTTTGCTGCACCGCTTCATCCTTGTGTTTGTTTCAAATAGCCTTGCTAGCCTAAACCTTGTATCGAGAGGGAATACTTCTCATGCATCCAAAATACTTGAGCCAACCACTATGCCATTTGTGTCCACCATACCTACCTACTACATGGTATTTCTACGCCATTCCAAAGTAAATTGCTTGAGTGCTACCTTTAAAATTTCTATCCTCTACCTTTACAATATATAGCTCATGGGACAAATAGCCTAAAAACTATTGTGGTATTGAATATGTACTTATGCACTTTATCTCTTATTAAGTTGCTTGTTGTGCGATAACCATGTTCCTGGGGACGCCATCAACTACTCTTTGTTGAATATCATGTGAGTTGCTATGCATGTTCGTCTTGTCTGAAGTAAGGGAGATTTACCACCTTTATGGTTAGAGCATGCATATTGTTAGAGAAGAACATTGGGCCGCTAACTAAAGCCATGAATCATGGTGGAAGTTTCAGTTTTGGACATATATCCTTAATCTCATATGAGAAAATTAATCGTTGCTACATTCTTATGCATTAAAGAGGAGTCCATTATCTGTTGTCTATGTTGTCTCGGTATGGATGTCTAAGTTGAGAATAATCAATAGCGAGAAATCCAATGCGAGCTTTCTCCTTAGACCTTTGTACAGGCGGCATAGAGGTACCCCTTTGTGACACTTGGTTAAAACATGTGCATTGCAATAATCCCGGTAATCCAAGCTAATTAGGACAAGGTGCGGGCACTATTAGTATACTATGCATGAGGCTTGCAACTTGTAAGATATAATTTACATAACACATATGCTTTATTACTACCGTTGACAAAATTGTTTCTTGTTTTCAAAATCAAAGCTGTAGCACAAATATAGCAATCGATGCTTTCCTCTTTGAAGGACCTTTCTTTTACTTTTATGTTGAGTCAGTTCACCTATTTCTCTCCACCTCAAGAAGCAAACACTTGTGTGAACTGTGCATTGATTCCTACATACTTGCATATTGTACTTGTTATATTACTCTATGTTGACAATATCCATGAGATATACATGTTATAAGTTGAAAGCAACCGCTGAAACTTCATCTTCCTTTGTGTTGCTTCAATGCCTTTACTTTGAATTATTGCTTTATGAGTTAACTCTTATGCAAGACTTATTGATGCTTGTCTTGAAGTACTATTCATGAAAAGTCTTTGCTATATGATTCACTTGTTTACTCATGTCATATACATTGTTTTGATCGCTGCATTCATTACATATGCTTACAATAGTATGATCAAGGTTATGATGGCATGTCACTCCAGAAATTATCTTTGTTTATCGTTTACCTTCTCGGGACGAGCAGAAACTAAGCTTCGGGATGCTGATACGTCTCCGACGTATCGATAATTTCTTATGTTCCATGCCACATTATTAATGATATCTACATGTTTTATGCACACTTTATGTCATATTCGTGCATTTTCTGAAACTAACCTATTAACAAGATGCCGAAGTGCCAGTTGCTGTTTTCTGCTATTTTTGGTTTCAGAAATCCTAGTAAGGAATTATTCTCGGAATTGGACGAAATCAACGCCCAGGGGCCTATTTTGCCATGAAGCTTCCAGAAGACCGAAGAGTCAACGAAGTGGGGCCACGAGGTGGCCAGGAGGTAGGGCGGCGCGGCCCCACCCTTGGCCGCGACGACCTGTCTCCTGGGCCCCTCGCGACGCCCCCTGACCTACCCTTCCGCCTACAAATAGCCTTCATCGCGAAACCCCCAGTACCGAGAGCCACGATACGGAAAACCTTCCAGAGACGCCGCCGCCGCCAATCCCATCTCGGGGGATTCAGGAGATCGCCTCCGGCACCCTGCCGGAGAGGGGAATCATCTCCCGGAGGAATCTACACCGCCATGGTCGCCTCCGGAGTGATGAGTGAGTAGTCTACCCCTGGACTATGGGTCCATAGCAGTAGCTAGATGGTTGTCTTCTCCTCATTGTGCTTAATTGTCGGGTCTTGTGAGCTGCCTAACATGATCAAGATCATCTATCTGTAATGCTATATGTTGTGTTTGTTGGGATCCGATGAATAGAGAATACCATGTTATGTTGATTATCAATTTATATCTATGTGTTGTTTATGATCTTGCATGCTCTCCGTTATTAGTAGATACTCTAGCCAAGTTGATGCTAGTAACTCCAAGAGGGAGTATTTATGCTCGATAGTGGGTTTATGTCTCCGTGAATCTGGGGGAGTGAGAGAAACCTCTAAGATTATGGATGTGCTGTTGCCACTAGGGATAAAACATTGATGCTATGTCCGAGGATGTAGTTATTGATTACATTACGCGCAATACTTAATGCAATTGTCTGTTGTTAGCAACTTAATACTGGAAGGGGTTCGGATAATAACCTGAAGGTGGACTTTTTAGGCATAGATGCATGTTGGATAGCGGTCTATGTACTTTGTCGTAATGCCCAATTAAATCTCACTATACTCATCATAATATGTATGTGCATGGTCATGCCCTCTCTATTTGTCAATTGCCCAACTGTAATTTGTTCACCCAACATGCTGTTTATCTTATGGGAGAGACACCTCTAGTGAATTGTGGACCCCGGTCCAATTCTCTATACTGAAATACAATCTGTTGGAGATATGCCCAAGAGGCAATAATAAAATGGTTATTATAATATCTTTGAGTTTATGATAATGTTTACATACCATGCTATAATTGTATTAACCGAAACATTGATACATGTGTGTTATGTGAACAACAAGGAGTCCCTAGTAAGCCTCTTGTATAACTAGCTTGTTGATTAATAGATGATCATCGTTTCATGATCATGAACATTGGATGTTATTAATAACAAGGTTATGTCATTATGTGAATGATATAATGGACACACCAAATTAAGCGTAGCATAAGATCACGTCATTAAGTTATTTGCTATAAGCTTTCGATACATAGTTACCTAGTCCTTATGACCATGAGATCATGTAAATCACTTATACCGGAAAGGTACTTTGATTACATCAAATGCCACTGTGTAAATGGGTGGTTATAAAGGTGGGATTAAGTATCCGGAAAGTATGAGTTGAGGCATATGGATCAACAGTGGGATTTGTCCATCCCGATGACGGATAGATATACTCTGGGCCCTTTCGGTGGAATGTCGTCTAATAGCTTGCAAGCATATGAATGGTTCATAAGAGACCACATACCACGGTACGAGTAAAGAGTACTTGTCATGAGACAAGGTTGAACGAGATATAGAGATACCGATGATCAAACCTCGGACAAGTAAAATATCGCGTGACAAAGGGAATTGGTATCATATGTGAATGGTTCATTCGATCACTAAAGTCATTGTTGAATATGTGGGAGCCATTATGGATCTCTGATACGTCTCCGACGTATCGATAATTTCTTATGTTCCATGCCACATTATTGATGTTATCTACATGTTTTATGCACACTTTATGTCATATTCGTGCATTTTCTGGAACTAACCTATTAACAAGATGCCGAAGTGCCAGTTGCTGTTTTCTACTGTTTTTGGTTTCAGAAATCCTAGTAAGGAAATATTCTCGGAATTGGACGAAATCAACGCCCATGGTCCTATTTTGCCACGAAGCTTCCAGAAGACCGAAGAGGAGACGAAGTGGGGCCACGAGGTGGCCACACCATAGGGCGGTGCGGCCCCCCTTGGCCGCGTGGCCCTGTGGTGTGGGCCCCTCGTGCCGCCTCCTGACCTGCCCTTCCGCCTACTTAAAGCCTCCGTTGCGAAACCCCCAGTACCGAGAGCCACGATACGGAAAACCTTCCAGAGACGCCGCCGCCGCCAATCCCATCTCGGGGGATTCAGGAGATCGCCTCCGGCACCCTGCCGGAGAGGGGAATCATCTCCCGGAGGACTCTACGCCGCCATGGTCGCCTCCGGAGTGATGTGTGAGTAGTCTACCCCTGGACTATGGGTCCATAGCAGTAGCTAGATGGTTGTCTTCTCCCCATTGTGCTTCATTGTCGGATCTTGTGAGCTGCCTAACATGATCAAGATCAACTATCTGTAATTCTATATGTTGCGTTTGTTGGGATCCGATGAATAGAGAATACTTGTTATGTTGATTATCAAAGTTATGTCTATGTGTTGTTTATGATCTTGCATGCTCTCCGTTACTAGTAGATGCTCTGGCCAAGTAGATGCTTGTAACTCCAAGAGGGAGTATTTATGCTCGATAGTGGGTTCATGCCTCCATTGATATCTGGGACAGTGACAGAAAGTTCTAAGGTTGTGGATGTGCTGTTGCCACTAGGGATAAAACATTGGTGCTATGTTCAAGGATGTAGTCACTGATTACATTACGCGTAATACTTAATGCAATTGTCTGTTGTTAGCAACTTAATACTGGAGGGGGTTCGGATGATAACCTGAAGGTGGACTTTTTAGGCATAGATGCATGCTAGATAGCGGTCTATGTACTTTGTCGTAATGCCCAATTAAATCTCACTATACTCATCATAATATGTATGTGCATGGTCATGCCCTCTTTATTTGTCAATTGCCCAACTGTAATTTGTTCACCCAACATGCTGTTTATCTTATGGGAGAGACACCTCTAGTGAACTGTGGACCTCGGTCCAATTCTCTATACTGAAATACAATCTACTGCAATACTGTTCTACTGTTTTCTGCAAACAATCATCTTCCACACAGTACGGTTAATCCTTTGTTACAGCAAGCCGGTGAGATTGACAACCTCACTGTTTCGTTGGGGCAAAGTACTTTGGTTGTGTTGTGCAGGTTCCACGTTGGCGCCGGAATCCCTGGTGTTGCGCCGCACTACATCCCGCCGCCATCAACCTTCAACGTGCTTCTTGGCTCCTCCTGGTTCGATAAACCTTGGTTTCTTTATGAGGGAAAACTTGCTGCTGTGCGCATCATACCTTCCTCTTGGGGTTCCCAACGAACGTGTGAGTTACACGCCATCAAGCTCTTTTTCTGGCGCAGTTGCCGGGGAGATCAAGACACGCTGCAAGGGGAGTCTCCACATCCCAATCTCTTTACTTTGTTTTTGTCTTGCTTAGTTTTATTTATTACTTTGTTTGCTGCACTAAATCAAAATACAAAAAAATTAGTTGCTAGTTTTACTTTACTTGCTATCTTGTTTGCTATATCAAAAACACAAAAAAATTAGTTACTTGCATTTACTTTACTTATTTCATCATGTTTCCTCCTAAGTTTGTTCTTAAAGATGTACCGGTAGGCCGAGGGTCTATCCTTGGGAAAGACAATATAGAAGATTTTTTCACTCATATTAGTACGGTCGAAGATTTTGAAGATAGACACTTGGTAGAACTTGCTCCCACTTATGAAATTGCTGTTTCTTCTTTAGTACACGCGTTAGAAGCTAGATTTGTTAATCTTAATCCTGTGATTCAACATATGTTTCTTACACTCAGTGATATGGAAGAAGGAGAAAAGAAAGATTTTGTATTAGAAACCCTTCTTAAAGAATTTGGGGGAATAGCGAGAGAAGCTAGAAAAGTCTTCACTAAATATAATATGCTAGGCTCTTATACCAACTTTGCCAGTACCCTTGAGAAGATGGAAAAGGATAGACAAAAGTACACTAATGAAGTTAATTATGAGGGGGATATTAAAACATCAATACCTTGCAAGCTCTTGGGAATGTGTGAGGCACTAGAAAAGAATTTTGATTGGATTGTTCCTGAAGATTTGTTTGATGAGAGTAGCAAGCCCAAGACTAATGAAAAGGGAGCCTCTGAAACTCACATAGAAAAGATAATATGCATAGTTGAGAAAACTCCACACCCCGCTGTAGAAGTACCACCCTTCGATAATACTTGATACACACTTTCTGCGCCTAGCTGAAAGGCGTTAAAGAAAAGCGCTTATGGGAGACAACCCATGTTTTTACCTACAGTACTTTGTTTTTATTTTGTGTCTTGGAAGTTGTTTACTACTGTAGCAACCTCTCCTTATCTTAGTTTAGTGTTTTGTTGTGCCAAGTAAAGTCGTTGATAGAAAAGTTCATACTAGATTTGGATTACTGCGCAGAAACAGATTTCTTTGCTGTCACGAATCTGGGCTGTTTTCTCTGTAGGTAACTCAGAAAATTATGCCAATTTACGTGAGTGATCCTCAGATATGTACGCAACTTTCATTCAATTTGAGCATTTTCATTTGAGCAAGTCTGGTGCCTCGATAAAATTCGTCAATACGAACTGTTCTGTTTTGACAGATTCTGCCTTTTATTTCGCATTGCCTCTTTTGCTATGTTGGATGAATTTCTTTGATCCATTAATGTCCAGTAGCTTTATGCAATGTCCAGAAGTGTTAAGAATGATTGTGTCACCTCTGAACATGTTAATTTTTATTGTCGCTAACCCTCTAATGAGTTGTTCTAAGTTTGGTGTGGAGGAAGTTTTCAAGGATCAAGAGAGGAGTATGATGCAACATGATCAAGGAGAGTGAAAACTCTAAGCTTGGGGATGCCTCGGTGGTTCACCCCTGCATATTCTAAGAAGACTCAAGTGTCTAAGCTTGGGGATGCCCAAGGCATCCCCTTCTTCATCGACAACATTATCAGGTTCCTCCCCTGAAACTATATTTTTATTCCATCACATCTTATGTGCTTTGTTTGGAGCGTCGGTTTGTTTTTGTTTTTTTGTTTTGTTTGAATAAAATGGATCCTAGCATTCACTTTATGGGAGAGAGACACGCTCCGCTGTAGCATATGGACAAGTATGTCCTTAGTTTCTACTCATAGTATTCATGGCGAAGTTTCTTCTTTGTTAAATTGTTATATGGTTGGAATTGGAAAATGATACATGTAGTAATTGCTATAAATGTCTTGGGTAATGTGATACTTGGCAATTGTTGTGCTCATGTTTAAGCTCTTGCATCATATACTTTGCACCCATTAATGAAGAAATACATAGAGCATGCTAAAATTTGGTTTGCATATTTGGTTTCTCTAAGGTCTAGATAATTTCTAGTATTGAGTTTGAACAACAAGGAAGACGGTGTAGAGTCTTATAATGTTTACAATATGTCTTTTATGTGAGTTTTGCTGCACCGGTTCATCCTTGTGTTTGTTTCAAATAAGCCTTGCTAGCCTAAACCTTGTATCGAGAGGGAATACTTCTCATGCATCCAAAATACTTGAGCCAACCACTATGCCATTTGTGTCCACCATACCTACCTACTACATGGTATTTTCCGCCATTCCAAAGTAAATTGCTTGAGTGCTACCTTTAAAATTCCATCATTCACCTTTGCAATATATAGCTCATGGGACAAATAGCTTAAAAACTATTGTGGTATTGAATATGTACTTATGCACTTTATCTCTTATTAAGTTGCTTGTTGTGTGATAACCATGTTCACTGGGGACGCCATCAACTACTCTTTGTTGAATTTCATGTGAGTTGCTATGCATGTTCGTCTTGTCTGAAGTAAGAGCGATCTACCACCTTATGGTTAAGCATGCATATTGTTAGAGAAGAACATTGGGCCGCTAACTAAAGCCATGATCCATGGTGGAAGTTTCAGTTTTGGACAATATCCTCAATCTCATATGAGAAAATTATTAATTGTTGTTACATGCTTATGCATAAAAGAGGAGTCCATTATCTGTTGTCTATGTTGTCCCGGTATGGATGTCTAAGTTGAGAATAATCAATAGCGAGAAATCCAATGCGAGCTTTCTCCTTAGACCTTTGTACAGGCGGCATAGAGGTACCCCTTTGTGACACTTGGTTAAAACATGTGCATTGTGATGATCCGGTAGTCCAAGCTAATTAGGACAAGGTGCGGGCACTATTAGTATACTATGCATGAGGCTTGCAACTTGTAAGATATAATTTACATGATACATATGCTTTATTACTACCGTTGACAAAATTGTTTCATGTTTTCAAAATCAAAGCTCTAGCACAAATATAGCAATCGATGCTTTTCCTCTATGGAGGACCATTCTTTTACTTTCATTGTTGAGTCAGTTCACCTATTTCTCTCCACCTCAAGAAGCAAACACTTGTGTGAACTGTGCATTGATTCCTACATATTTGCATATTGCACTTATTATATTACTCTATGTTGACAATATCCATGAGATATACATGTTACAAGTTGAAAGCAACCGCTGAAACTTAATCTTCCTTTGTGTTGCTTCAATGCTTTTACTATGAATTATTGCTTTATGAGTTAACTCTTATGCAAGACTTATTGATGCTTGTCTTGAAGTACTATTCATGAAAAGTCTTTGCTATATGATTCACTTGTTTACTCATGTCATATACGTTGTTTTGATCGCTGCATTCACTACATATGCTTTACAAATAGTATGATCAAGGTTATGATGGCATGTCACTCCAGAAATTATCTTTGTTATCGTTTTACCTGCTCGGGACTAGCAGAACTAAGCTTGGGGATGCTGATATGTCTCCGACGTATCGATAATTTCTTATGTTCCATGCCACATTATTGATGTTATCTACATGTTTTATGCACACTTTATGTCATATTCGTGCATTTTCTGGAACTAACCTATTAACAAGATGCCGAAGTGCCGAGTTGCTGTTTCTAACTGTTTTTGGTTTCGTAAATCCTAGTAAGGAAATATTCTCTAATTGGACGAAATCAACGCCCAGGGTCCTATTTTGCCACGAAACTTCCGAAGACCGAAGAGGAGACGAAGTGGGGCCACGAGGTGGCCACACCATAGGGCGGCGCGGCCCCCTTGGCCGCGCGCGGCCTGTGGTGTGGGCCCCTCGTGCCGCCTCTGACCTGCCCTTCCGCCTACTTAAAGCCTCCGTTGCGAAACCCCGCACGAGAGCCACGATACGGAAAACCTTAGACGCCGCCGCCGCCAATCCCATCTCGGGATTCAGAGATCGCCTCCGGCACCCTGCCGGAGAGGGGAATCATCTCCCGGAGGACTCTACGCCGCCATGGTCGCCTCCGGAGTGATGTGTGAGTAGTCTACCCCTGGACTATGGGTCCATAGCAGTAGCTAGATGGTTGTCTTCTCCCAATTGTGCTTCATTGTCGGATCTTGTGAGCTGCCTAACATGATCAAGATCATCTATCTGTAATTCTATATGTTGCATTTGTTGGGATCCGATGAATAGAGAATACTTGTTATGTTGATTATCAAAGTTATGTCTATGTGTTGTTTATGATCTTGCATGCTCTCCGTTACTAGTAGATGCTCTGGCCAAGTAGATGCTTGTAACTCCAAGAGGAAGTATTTATGCTCGATAGTGGGTTCATGCCTCCATTGATATCTGGGACAGTGACAGAAAGTTCTAAGGTTGTGGATGTGCTGTTGCCACTAGGGATAAAACATTGGTGCTATGTTCAAGGATGTAGTCACCGATTACATTACGCGCAATACTTAATGCAATTGTCTGTTGTTAGCAACTTAATACTGGAGGGGGTTCGGATGATAACCTGAAGGTGGACTTTTTAGGCATAGATGCATGCTGGATAGCGGTCTATGTACTTTGTCGTAATGCCCAATTAAATATCACTATACTCATCATAATATGTATGTGCATGGTCATGCCCTCTTTATTTGTCAATTGCCCAACTGTAATTTGTTCACCCAACATGCTGTTTATCTTATGGGAGAGACACCTCTAGTGAACTGTGGACCCCGGTCCAATTCTCTATACTGAAATACAATCTACTGCAATATTGTTCTACTGTTTCGCAAACAATCATCTTCCACACAATACGGTTAATCCTTTGTTACAGCAAGCCGGTGAGATTGACAACCTCACTGTTTCGTTGGGGCAAAGTACTTTGGTTGTGTTGTGCAGGTTCCACGTTGGCGCCGGAATCCCTGGTGTTGCGCCGCACTACATCCCGCCGCCATCAACCTTCAACGTGCTTCTTGGCTCCTCCTGGTTCGATAAACCTTGGTTTCTTTCAGAGGGAAAACTTGCTGCTGTGCGCATCATACCTTCCTCTTGGGGTTCCCAACGAACGTGTGAGTTACACGCCATCAATCTCCAGATCCCGCTGTTGGTTATTGGTTGGAGAGAAGTCTCAACCATGTCTACATAGTTCGCGAACCGTAGGGTGACACACTTAAGGTTTGATGTCGTTTAAGTAGATATGGAATATGGAATGGAGTTCGAAGTTTTGTTCGGAGTCTCGGATGGGATCCAGGACATCATGAGGAGTTCCGGAATGGTCCGGAGAATAAAATTCATATATAGGAAGTCACTTTCCAAGTTTGGAAATGATCCGGTGAATTTATGGAAGGTGGTTTCTAGAATTATCCGGAAATAAATCACTATGGAAGAAGGAGTCCCGGAGGGACTCCACAAACCCTAACCAGCCAACCAAGTGGGAGGGTGGAGTCCATGGTGGACTCCACCTCCTTGGCTGGCCAAGAAAAGGGGGGAAGGGAGAGAGTCCCTGTCCCTCTAGGTTTCGTCCATAAGGCAGTTTTTCTGTTGGGGTCTTATTCGAAGACTTTGGGCAAACCCTTGGGGTTCCACCTATATAATGAGGAGGAGAGGGAGGGGGCAGCCCATGGCTTGGCCGCACCACCCCTGCCCCCCTTGAGGCCGGCGCCCATAGCCCCCTCTCCCCAAACCCTAGCCTCCCCTCCTCCACATACAAACTCCCGCAGCGCATAGGCGAAGCCCTGCCGGAGTTCTCCACCACCACCGCCACCACACCGTCGTGCTGCTGGGATTCCGAGGAGGATCTACTACTTCCGCTGCCCGCTGGAACGGGGAGAAGGACGTCGTCTTCATCAACACCGAACGTGTGACCGAGTACGGAGGTGCTGCCCGATCGTGGCACCGTGATCAAGATCTTCTACGCGCTTTTGCAAGCAGCAAGTGATCGTCTACCGCACCAATAAGAGCCTACTCTTATAGGCTTTGGAAATCTTCAAGGGTGAGTCTTGATCATTGATACGCGTACAGCACGCATCCGTTGGGAACCCCAAGAGGAAGGTGTGATGCGTACAGTGGCAAGTTTTCCCTCAGTATGAAACCAAGGTTTATCGAACCAGTAGGAGCCAAGAAGCACGTTGAAGGTTGATGGCGGCGAGATGTAGTGCGGCGCAACACCAGGGACTCCGGCGCCAACGTGGAACCTGCACAACACAAACCAAGTACTTTGCCCCAACGAAACAGCGAGGTTGTCAATCTCACCGGCTTGCTGTAACAAAGGATTAGATGTATAGTGTGGATGATGATTGTTTGCAGAAAACAGTAGAACAGTATTGCAGTAGATTGTATTTCAGTATAGAGAATTGGACCGGGGTCCACAGTTCACTAGAGGTGTCTCTCCCATAAGATAAACAGCATGTTGGGTGAACAAATTACAGTTGGGCAATTGACAAATAAAGAGGGCATGACCATGCACATACATATTATCATGAGTATTGTGAGATTTAATTGGGCATTCGACAAAGTACATAGACCGCTATCCAGCATGCATCTATGCCTAAAAAGTTCACCTTCAGGTTATCATCCGAACCCCCTCCATTATTAAGTTGCTAACAACAGACAACTGCATTAAGTATTGTGCGTAATGTAATCAGTAACTGCATCCTCGAACATAGCACCAATGTTTTATCCCTAGTGGTAACAGCACATCCATAATCTTAGAGGTTTCTGTCACTCCCCCAGATTCACGGAGACATGAACCCACTATCGAGCATAAATACTCACTCTTGGAGTTACAAGCATCTACTTGGCCAGAGCATCTACTAGTAACGGAGAGCATGCAAGATCATAAACAACACATAGATATAAATTGATAATCAACATAACAAGTATTCTCTATTCATCGGATCCCAACAAACACAACATATAGAATTACAGATAGATGATCTTGATCATGTTCGGCAGCTCACAAGACCCGACAATTAAGCACAATGGGGAGAAGACAACCATCTAGCTACTGCTATGGACCCATAGTCCAGGGGTAGACTACTCACACATCACTCCGGAGGCGACCATGGCGGCGTAGAGTCCTCCGGGAGATGATTCCCCTCTCCGGCAGGGTGCCGGAGGCGATCTCCTGAATCCCCCGAGATGGGATTGGCGGCGGCGGCGTCTCTGGAAGGTTTTCCGTATCGTGGCTCTCGGTACTGGGGGTTTCGCGACGAAGGCTATTTGTAGGCGGAAGGGCAGGTCAAGGGGCGTCACGAGGGGCCCAGATGACAGGGCCGTGCGGCCAAGACCTAGGCCGCGCCGCCCTGTAGTTTGGCCGCCTCGTGGCCCCACTTCGTTGACTCTTCGGTCTTCTGGAAGCTTCGTGGCAAAATAGGACCCTGGGCGTTGATTTCGTCCAATTCTGAGAATATTTCCTTACTAGGATTTCTGAAACCAAAAACAGCAGAAACAAAGAATCGGCACTTCGGCATCTTGTTAATAGGTTAATTCCAGAAAATGCACGAATATGACATAAAGTGTGCATAAAACATGTAGATAACATCAATAATGTGGCATGGAACATAAGAAATTATCGATACGTCGGAGACGTATCAGCATCCCCAAGCTTAGTTCCTGCTCGTCCCGAGCAGGTAAACGATAAACAAAGATAATTTCTGGAGTGACATGCCATCATAACCTTGATCATACTATTTGTAAAGCATATGTAGTGAATGCAGCGATCAAAACAATGTAAATGACATGAGTAAACAACTGAATCATATAGCAAAGACTTTTCATGAATAGTACTTCAAGACAAGCATCAATAAGTCTTGCATAAGAGTTAACTCATAAAGCAATAATTCATAGTAGAAGCATTGAAGCAACACAAAGGAAGATGAAGTTTCAGCGGTTGCTTTCAACTTATAACATGTATATCCCATGGATATTGTCAACATAGAGTAATATAATAAGTGCAATATGCAAATATGTAGGAATCAATGCACAGTTCACACAAGTGTTTGCTTCTTGAGGTGGAGAGAAATAGGTGAACTAACTCAACAATAAAAGTAAAAGAATGGTCCTTCAAAGAGGAAAGCATCGATTGCTATATTTGTGCTAGAGCTTTGATTTTGAGAACAAGAAACAATTTTGTCAACGGTAGTAATAAAGCATATGTATCATGTAAATTATATCTTACAAGTTGCAAGCCTCATGCATAGTATGCTAATAGTGCCCGCACCTTGTCCTAATAAGCTTGGACTACCGGGATCATCGCAATGCACATGTTTTAACCAAGTGTCACAAAGGGGTACCTCTATGCCGCCTGTACAAAGGTCTAAGGAGAAAGCTCGCATCGGATTTCTCGCTATTGATTATTCTCAACTTAGACATCCATACCGGGACAACATAGACAACAGATAATGGACTCCTCTTTTATGCATAAGCATGTAACAACAATTAATTTTCTCATATGAGATTGAGGATATATGTCCAAAACTGAAACTTCCACCATGGATCATGGCTTTAGTTAGCGGCCCAATGTTCTTCTCTAACAATATGCACGCTCTAACCATAAGGTGGTAGATCGACCTTACTTCAGACAAGACGAACATGCATAGGAACTCACATGAAATTCAACAAAGAGTAGTTGATGGCGTCCCCAGTGAACATGGTTATCGCACAACGAGCAACTTAATAAGAGATAAAGTGCATAAGTACATATTCAATACCACAATAGTTTTTAAGCTATTTGTCCCATGAGCTATATATTGTAAAGGTGAAGAATGGAAATTTAAAGGTAGCACTCAAGCAATTTACTTTGGAATGGCGGAGAAATACCATGTAGTAGGTAGGTATGGTGGACACAAATGGCATAGTGGTTGGCTCAAGTATTTTGGATGCATGAGAAGTATTCCTTCTCGATACAAGGTTTAGGCTAGCAAGGCTATTTGAAACAAACACAAGGATGAACCGGTGCAGCAAAACTCACATAAAAGACATATTGAAAACATTATAAGACTCTACACCGTCTTCCTTGTTGTTCAAACTCAATACTAGAAATTATCTAGACCTTAGAGAGACCAAATATGCAAACCAAATTTTAGCATGCTCTATGTATTTTTTCATTAATAGGTGCAAAGTATATGATGCAAGAGCTTAAACTTGAGCACAACAATTGCCAAGTATCACATTATCCAAGACATTATAGCAATTACTATATGTATCATTTTCCAATTCCAACCATATAACAATTTAACGAAGAAGAAACTTCGCCATGAATATTATGAGTAGAGCCTAAGGACATATTTGTCCATATGCTACAGCGGAGCGTGTCTCTCTCCCACACAAAGAATGCTAGGATCCATTTTATTCAAACAAAACAAAAACAAAAACAAAAACAAACCGACGCTCCAAGAAAAGCACATAAGATGTGATGGAATAAAAATATAGTTTCAGGGGAGGAACCTGATAATGTTGTCGATGAAGAAGGGGATGCCTTGGGCATCCCCAAGCTTAGACGCTTGAGTCTTCTTGATATATGCAGGGGTGAACTACCGGGGCATCCCCAAGCTTAGAGCTTTCACTCTCCTTGATCATGTTGTATCATCTCCCTCTCTTGATCCTTGAAAACTTCCTCCACACCAAACTTAGAACAACTTATTAGAGGGTTAGTGCACAATTAAAATATACATGTTCAGAGGTGACATAATCATTCTTAACACTTCTGGACATTGCACAAAGCTACTGAAAGTCAATGGAATCGAAATATCCATCGAACATAACAAAACAGGCAATGCGAAATAAAAGGCAGAATCTGTCAAAACAGAACAGTTCGTATTGACGAATTTTATTGGGGCACCAGACTTGCTCAAATGAAAATGCTCAAATTGAATGAAAGTTGCGTACATATCTGAGGATCACTCACGTAAATTGGCATAATTTTCTGAGTTACCTACAGAGAAAACAGCCCAGATTCGTGACAGCAAAGAAATCTGTTTCTGCGCAGTAATCCAAATCTAGTATGAACTTTACTATCAATGACTTTACTTGGCACAATAAAACACTAAACTAAGATAAGGAGAGGTTGCTACAGTAGTAAACAACTTCCAAGACACAAAATAAAAACAAAGTACTGTAGTAAAAACATGGGTTGTCTCCCATAAGCGCTTTTCTTTAACGCCTTTCAGCTAGGCGCAGAAAGTGTGTATCAAGTATTATCAAGAGACGAAGTGTCAACATCATAATTTGTTCTAATAATAGAATCAAAAGGTAACTTCATTCTCTTTCTAGGGAAGTGTTCCATACCTTTCTTGAGAGGAAATTGATATTTAATATTACCTTCCTTCATATCAATGATAGCACCAACGGTTCGAAGAAAAGGTCTTCCCAATATAATGGGACAAGATGCATTGCATTCAATGTCCAAGACAACAAAATCAACGGGGACAAGGTTATTGTTAACGGTAATGCGAACATTATCAACTTTCCCCAAAGGTTTCTTTGTAGAATGATCAGCAAGATTAACATCCAAATAACAATTTTTCAGCGGTGGCAAGTCAAGCATATTATAAATTTTCTTAGGCATAACAGAAATACTTGCACCAAGATCACATAAAGCATTACAATCAAAGTCATTGACCTTCATCTTAATGATGGGCTCCCAACCATCCTCTAGCTTTCTAGGAATAGAAGCTTCGCGCTCTAGTTTCTCTTCTCTAGCTTTTATGAGAGCATTTGTAATATGTTTCGTGAAAGCCAAATTTATAGCACTATCATTAGGACTTTTAGCAAGTTTTTGTAAGAACTTTATAACTTCAGAGATGTGGCAATCATCAAAATTCAAACCATTATAATCTAAAGCAATGGGATCATCATCCCCAATGTTGGAAAAAATTTCAGCAGTTTTATCACAAGCAGTTTCAGCAGTTTTAGCAATTTCGGGCAGTTTTTCGCGCTTTGCATTAGAAGTGGAAACATTGCTAACACCAATTATTTTATTATTATTAGTAGGAGGTGCAGGAACTTGTGTAGCATTAGCATTACTAGTGGTGGTAATAGTCCAAACTTTAGCTATATTATCTTCTTTTTCATTTTCTTCTCTTTCCCACCTAGCACGCAATTCGGCCATCAATCTTATATTCTCATTAATTCTAACTTGGATGGCATTTGCTGTAGTAGTAATTTTGTTATCTAAATCCTCAGGTTTAGCAGCCATTTTATTAATTAAAGAAGATTGTGATGCAGACATGTATGAGATTCGATTTTCAGCATTAGCAAGTTTAGTTTGCAACCCCGAGATCTCCCTATTCAGATTTTCAAGTTGATTCCCTATATTCTTCAACAAGGTAGATTGCTCATTCATAGTTTTAGTAAACAATTTATTTTGCTCATATTGTGATTTCATAAAGCTCTTGGTGGATCTTTCAATTTCTAGCATCTTTTCTTCATCAGGTGAAACATATCTACCATAAGAGTTACCATTAGCAGGATATGGCCTAGAATCATTGTAATTTTAATTTTTAATGAAATTCACATCAACATATTCTTTTTGAGCAACCAATGACGCTAACGGAACATTATTAGAATTAACATTAGGCCTACCATTCACAAGCATAGACATAATAGCATCAATCTTATCACTCAAGGAAGAGGTTTCTTCGACAGAATTTACCTTCTTACCTTGTGGAGCTCTTTCCGTGTGCCATTCAGAGTAATTGATCATCATATTATCGAGAAGCTTTGTTGCTTCACCAAGAGTGATGGACATAAAGGTACCTCCAGCAGCTGAATCCAATAGGTTCCGCGAAGAAAAATTCAGTCCTGCATAAAAGGTTTGGATGATCATCCAAGTAGTCAGTCCATGGGTTGGGCAATTTTTAACCAGAGATTTCATTCTTTCCCATGCTTGTGCAACATGCTCAGTATCCAATTGTTTAAAATTCATTATGCTACTCCTCAAAGATATAATTTTAGCAGGGGGATAATATCTACCAATAAAAGCATCCTTGCATTTAGTCCATGAATCAATACTATTCTTAGGCAGAGATAGCAACCAATCTTTAGCTCTTCCTCTTAATGAGAAAGGGAACAATTTTAATTTTATAATGTCACCATCTACATCTTTATATTTTTGCATTTCACACAATTCAACAAAATTATTGAGATGGGCAGCAGCATCATCAGAACTAACACCAGAAAATTGCTCTCGCATAACAAGATTCAGTAAAGCAGGTTTAATTTCAAAGAATTCTGCTGTAGTAGCAGGTGGAGCAATAGGTGTGCATAAGAAATCATTATTATTTGTGGTTGTGAAGTCACACAACTTAGTATTTTCAGGAGTACCCATTTTAGCAACAGTAAATAAAGCAAACTAGATAAAGTAAATGCAAGTAACTAATTTTTTTTGTGTTTTTGATATAGCAAACAAGATAATAAATAAAGTAAAACTAGCAACTAATTTTTTTGTATTTTGATTTAGTGCAGCAAACAAAGTAGTAAATAAAACTAAGCAAGACAAAAACAAAGTAAAAGAGATTGGGATGTGGAGACTCCCCTTGCAGCGTGTCTTGATCTCCCCGTCAACGGCGCCAGAAAAAGTGCTTGATACGCGTACAGCATGCGTCCGTTGGGAACCCGAAGAGGAAGGTGTGATGCGTACAGCGGCAAGTTTTCCCTCAGTATGAAACCAAGGTTTATCGAACCAGTAGGAGCCAAGAAGCACGTTGAAGGTTGATGGCGGCGAGATGTAGTGCGGCGCAACACCAGGGATTCCGGCGCCAACGTGGAACCTGCACAACACAAACCAAGTACTTTGCCCCAACGAAACAGCGAGGTTGTCAATCTCACCGGCTTGCTGTAACAAAGGATTAGATGTATAGTGTGGATGATGATTGTTTGCAGAAAACAGTAGAACAGTATTGCAGTAGATTGTATTTCAGTATAGAGAATTGGACCGGGGTCCACAGTTCACTAGAGGTGTCTCTCCCATAAGATAAACAACATGTTGGGTGAACAAATTACAGTTGGGCAATTGACAAATAAAGAGGGCATGACCATGCACATACATATTATGATGAGTATTGTGAGATTTAATTGGGCATTACGACAAAGTACATAGACCGCTATCCAGCATGCATCTATGCTTAAAAAGTCCACCTTCAGGTTATCATCCGAACCCCCTCCAGTATTAAGTTGCTAACAACAGACAATTGCATTAAGTATTGCGCGTAATGTAATCAGTAACTACATCCTCGAACATAGCACCAATGTTTTACCCTAGTGGCAACAAAGACATCCATAATCTTAGAGGTTCTGTCACTCCCAGATTCACGGAGACATGAACCCACTATCGAGCATAAATACTCCCTCTTGGAGTTACAAGCATCTACTTGGCCAGAGCATCTACTAGTAACGGAGAGCATGCAAGATCATAAACAACACATAGATATAAATTGATAATCAACATAACAAGTATTCTCTATTCATCAGATCCCAACAAACACAACATATAGAATTACAGATAGATGATCTTGATCATGTGCGGCAGCTCACAAGACCCGACAATTAAGCACAATGGGGAGAAGACAACCATCTAGCTACTGCTATGGACCCATAGTCCAGGGGTAGACTACTCACACATCACTCCGGAGGCGACCATGGCGGCGTAGAGTCCTCCGGGAGATGATTCCCCTCTCCGGCAGGGTGCCGGAGGCGATCTCCTGAATCCCCCGAGATGGGATTGGCGGCGGCGGCGTCTCTGGAAGGTTTTCCGTATCGTGGCTCTCGGTACTTGGGGTTTCGCGACGAAGGCTATTTGTAGGCGGAAGGGCAGGTCAAGGGGCGTCACGAGGGGCCCAGATGACAGGGTCGCGTGGCCAAGACCTAGGCCGCGCCTCCCTGTAGTCTGGCCGCCTCGTGGCCCCACTTCGTTGACTCTTCGGTCTTCTGGAAGCTTCGTGGCAAAATAGGACCCTGGGCGTTGATTTCGTCCAATTCCGAGAATATTTCCTTACTAGGATTTCTGAAACCAAAAACAGCAGAAAACAGCAACTGGCACTTCGGCATCTTGTTAATAGGTTAGTTCCAGAAAATGCACGAATATGACATAAAGTGTGCATAAAACATGCAGATATCATCAATAATGTGGCATGGAACATAAGAAATTATCGATACGTCGGAGACGTATCAATCATCCCCTCGTTGCTCCCATCTTCTAGATTGCATCTTGGCTTGGATTGCGTTCTCCCGGTAGGAAAATTTTTGTTTTCTATGCAACAAATCCCTACAGTGGTATCAGAGCCGTGTCTATGCATAGATGGTTGCACGAGTAGAACACAATGGTTTTGTGGGCGTTGATGCTCTTATTGTCTTTAGTTTGAGTACTTTGCATCTTTGTGGGATAGTGGGATGAAGCGGCTCGGACTAACTTTACATGACCGCGTTCATGAGACTTGTTCCTCGTTCGACATGCAACTTGTATTGCATAAGAGGCTTTGCGGGTGTCTGTCTCTCCTACTATAGTGAAGATTCAATTTACTCTTCTATTGACAACACTAGTATCACCGTTGTGGTTCATGTTCGTAGGTAGATTAGATCTCTCTCGAAAACCCTAAACCACGTAAAATATGCAAACCAAATTAGAGACGTCTAACTTGTTTTTGCAGGGTTTGGTGATGTGATATGGCCAAGATGTGATGATGAATATGTATGAGATGATCATTATTGTATTGTGGCAACCGGCAGGAGCCTTATGGTTGTCTTTAAATTTCATGTTGAGTAGTATTTCAAAGTAGTTGTAATAGTTGCTACATGAGGTGAACAACCATGAAGACGGCGCAATGAACCTTGACGCTACGCCGACGATGATGGAGATCATGCCCGTTGATGATGGAGATCATGTCCGTGCTTTGGAGATGAAGATCGAAGGCGCAAAGACAAAAGGGCCATATCATATCACATATGAACTGCATGTGATGTTAATCCTTTTATGCATCTTATTTTGCTTAGATCGCGACGGTAGCATTATAAGATGATCCCTCACATTAATATCAAGATAATAAAGTGTTCTCCCCTCATATGCACTTCGTCGTTTCGAAGCATCTCGTGATGATCGGATGTGATAGACTCAACTTTCACATACAACGGGTGTAAGCCATGTTGCACACGCGGAATACTTGGGTTTGCTTGACGAGCCTAGCATGTACAGACATGGCCTCGGGACAACGGAAACCGAAAGGTTGAACACGAGTCATATGGATGATATGATCAACATGTTGATGTTCACCATTGAAGCTACATCATCTCACGTGATGATCGGTTTTGGTGTAGTGGATTTGGATCATGTACCACTTAACAACTATGAGGGATGTTGTATTAAGTGGGAGTTCATTAGTAATTAGATTAAAACATGAACTAATTATCATAAACATAGTCTGAGTAGTATTTTGGATTAATTTTTGTAGTATTGGCATCCGCTTTCTACCATGCGCTAGTCTTGTTATAGAAATACTGTTAAAATCTGACAAGAAACTTTAAGGATTGGTACCGTATTGTTAAAGAATCAAGAATTGATTAAGTTCTATTGCAAACTTTTAGTAAACCTCACATTGTTGATTCAAAGAACTATGGTTTCAATTAGTACCTAAAGTTATCTTGTCTCTGTGAAACTTGAAAGTTCAAATATGTTTGAAAAGTAAGGAGCTGAAAATTTAGTTTTCAGAAATAATCAAGGTATGAGATATATGTGATATCTAAGACCTTATTGCAAGATGATAGAATATAATTTGGTGAGACTACATAAACTCATAAGTTTTATGGGAATGTACGAAGGTTGAAGACGCAAGGCGTCCCAATCCTCCAACTATTGGGGCACTAACAATATTCGCATATCCATGAAGTAATCGTCCTTAGTATGCACCGTTGCTAAGACTCATCGTATCGAAGCATCACGTGATGATCGGGTGTTATAGATTCTGCGTGTGCATACAACGGGTGCAAGCCAGATTTGCACATGCGAATACTGAGGTTAATACTTTACGAGTCTAGCATGTACAGACATGGTCTCGGAAAGTCATCATGATACAATGGATAAAATTATGAGTGAAATTGTTCATCATATTACAAGGTTACTAATAGTGAAATCCGGAACACTTGTCATATGATGATCAACTTCAAAGTAAGAACCTCAAAGTTATTGGTATTTGACCAACAAACCTAGAAGTTATTGATGTTGAAGTGTCTTTCTGAATAATGTGGAAAGCTAAAAGAGAAACTACAAAATATTATTAGCAGAAAGAAAGAAAAGACTAGAAAGTCTAGCTCAGGTGTATATAAAAGATATACATGTTATGGATGTATTCCTCGTTTGGTCACACAATGAAATTCTTGGGTATTTGTACCATATTGGTTGGTATGAAGTGTCATACAAAACAACGCAATACAAGAATACAATGGCCTAAGTGATTGACAAGGAATATGATAGGAATGCACGTCTGGAACAAAAATAAAGTGTTATTATGTTCATCGTTGGCATTCTATCTAGCCCTTAGAATTTATAATAAATAACTGAATAATTGTTATTTTGCTCTTGTCAAATAAAAACAATGAGTTGTTCAAATTATGACATTACTCCATGTACGATGGATAAGTTATTATAAATGTTAATGGTGAAACACACATACATAACACTGACGCTAAAATGCCGTAAGGCAAATGATTTGAATTCCATTTATTTGTGGAACCGCCATTTAGGTCATGTTGGAAAGGAACGCATGAAGAAACTCCATGCAAATGGATTATTGGAGTCATTTGATTTATGAATCATTTGGCGCTTGCAAATCTCTTCTAAAAGGAATGACTGAAATACCATTCATAGGCCAAGTTTTGAACGGGCAACTAACTTAGTGGAAACATACATGATGATGTATATGGTTCACTGGGCATAGTTGTGTGCGGGAGATTCTTCTACTTCATGAAAACTTCAAACAATGAATTGAGTATATATATGTGGATATATTCGATAAGGAAGAAGTTTGAAACATTTGAATGGATTCAAATAAATTTCAGCATGATGTGGAAATCATCGTAATAGAAAAGTCAAATATCTATGATTGGATCATAGTGGAAATATTTGAATTACGAGTTTTAGCGAACATCTAAGAGAGTTATGAAAATGTTCTACAACTCACATTTCTTGAAGTATCATAGTGATGATGAAGTATCCAAGAGATGTATCTAAACCTTGTTGGGTCAATGATGAGATAAAATATTAATGCCATTATAATTTTTGTGGATTATGTTTTAGAGACTACTGCTTTTACACTAAATAGAGCATCATCATGATCCGTTGAAATGACACCATACAAGTTATGGCATGGGTATGAACCTTAATAGTCCTTTCTTAAATTTTGGTATGCATAGCATAAGTAAATAAGTTTACAACCAAAATCGGATGAATGTTTTTGTTGGTTATCCCAGAGAATTGATTGGGAATTCTTCCACTATGGAGACAAAGACAAAAGTGTTTCTCAATGTTTCTTATTTCCAAGAAATTTTTTTCTAGCGAAGTATTTGAGTGGGAGGACAATAGAACTTGATAAGGTTTATGAACCTGAGCATAATGATCAGAATAGCGCAGCATCAGAAATTGGTTCCGGATGCGGCCACGACGATCATGGCTCCCATGACTACAAAGTGTTATAGCCATGGAGATCGAAGTACATATTGAACCTTGTAGGTATGGTTTACTTTGTGATCAAATAAATGATTTATGGACAAAGGATTGATTTTGAACAATGATAAACCAACTACAAACAAAGAAATTATGATGGGCCCTGACTCCGTTAAAATGGCTATACGCCATGAAATCCAAGATAGATGAATACTTTTTGAAAGTAAATGGATATATAAAATTGATGGACTTGGATGAAATATTCTTGAAGAAGCTTGACTTGTTGAAAAAATTATTTACGACAAAGTTCAAAGAGTTGACTACGATAAGATTAGATCTTCCGTGGCAATGCTTATAGTCTATGTGGATTATTCTAGTAATCACTACATATTTCTTTTATGAGATATGCTAGTAGGATGGCAAAATACATTACTTAACAAAAATGTGTATTAAAGGTGTATACAAGATACAACCAAGAGTTTTGCTAGTCCGTGGAATACTAGATAGATATACAAACTTCAATTGGATGAAGTGAGTATCACGGAGTTGGAATCTTCACCGGATGAAATAGTCAAAAAAAGTTTTTGATTTCATCAGAGACGATGAAGAGGCTTGCATTTGCAAGAAATTAAGTGGGAGCGCTAAGACATATTTATAATACTTATGTAGATGACATATAGTTGGTTATAAATGATGTAATTATATACTTGATTAAAAGGTTTCATTGAGAAATTAAATGAAAGAATATGGACTGAAACAAATTTTGTGTCAAGATCTATGAAGATAGATTGAAACACATAATAAGTTTAAGTCAAAGTACATAGAATGGATATTGAAATAGTTCAATATAGAAATATTAAGAAAATGTTCTTGTCATGTGAAGGTTTAACAAGACTTGAGTGTATCTGACACTCAATGAGTAAAAACAAATAAGTGATTATAGATCACGAATAATATGTACACAATCAGATGTCCTGTGTTCTAAAGTGTTATGAGCATGTACCAAAATGATTCATGTGATGATCATTGGACGACAGTAAGAAAATCCTTGAGTACTTTAGAAGAACTAAGGATATATATATAGTTTTGTATGGGGTAATGACAAACAAATCGCTGTAACGTGTTACACCGATATTTGTTTGGTCACATATAAAAAAAAAATTCAATCTCAAATTAGACTAAGTGTTGTTTAAAAGGTAGCACAATGAGCTAGAAGTTGTCTATGCTAGATTTAGAAGAGTTCTAAATATTGTGACGGATTCTACAAACGAAGGCAGAGTATGTCATTGTTTTGACAATGCCTAAGGATGTTAAGTCAAGAGGTTCTTTGAGAACTTGGTGTAGTTCCGATAGTGTCAGAAGTTTGAAGCTATATTGTGTATGACAATATTAGTGACATATTTCAGACCGCGGAATTAAGGTTCCACCAGAAGACCAAACATATTTAATGCTGACTCATTTGGAAAATGAGTGATGCGTTAAGACGGAAATGAATTGCAAAATACATACGTTTCTGAGCATGTCAGATCCGTTGACTAAAACCTCTCCCGTAAGCAAAACATGATAAAACACCGGAAGGCCAAGGTGTTATATCTTTACAAATGTAAACTAGATTATTGACTCTAGTGCAAGTGGGAGACTGTTGGAGATATGCCCAAGAGGCAATAATAAAATGGTTATTATAATATCTTTGAGTTTATGATAATGTTTACATACCATGCTATAATTGTATTAACCGAAACATTGATACATGTGTGTTATGTGAACAACAAGGAGTCCCTAGTAAGCCTCTTGTATAACTAGCTTGTTGATTAATAGATGATCATCATTTCATGATCATGAACATTGGATGTTATTAATAACAAGGTTATGTCATTATGTGAATGATATAATGGACACGCCAAATTAAGCATAGCATAAGATCACGTCATTAAGTTATTTGCTATAAGCTTTCGATACATAGTTACCTAGTCCTTATGACCATGAGATCATGTAAATCACTTATACCGGAAAGGTACTTTGATTGCATCAAACGCCACTGCGTAAATGGGTGGTTATAAAGGTGGGATTAAGTATCCGGAAAGTATGAGTTGAGGCATATGGATCAACAGTGGGATTTGTCCATCCCGATGACGGATAGATATACTCTGGGCCCTCTCGGTGGAATGTCGTCTAATAGCTTGCAAGCATATGAATGGTTCATAAGAGACCACATACCACGGTACGAGTAAAGAGTACTTGTCATGAGACGAGGTTGAACGAGGTATATAGATACCGATGATCAAACCTCGGACAAGTAAAATATCGCGTGACAAAGGGAATTGGTATCATATGTGAATGGTTCATTCGATCACTAAAGTCATTGTTGAATATGTGGGAGCCATTATGGATCTCTAGATCCCACTATTGGTTATTGTTTGGAGAGAAGTCTCAACCATGTCTACATAGTTCGCGAACCGTAGGGTGACACACTTAAGGTTTGATGTCGTTTAAGTAGATATGGAATATGGAATGGAGTTCGAAGTTTTGTTCGAAGTCTCGGATGGGATCCAGGACATCACGAGGAGTTCCGGAATGGTCCGGAGAATTAAATTCATATATAGGAAGTCACTTTCCAAGTTTGGAAATGATCCGGTGAATTTATGGAAGGTGGTTTCTAGAATTATCCGGAAATAAATCACTATGGAAGGAGGAGTCCCGGAGGGACTCCACAAACCCTAACCAGCCAACCAAGTGGGAGGGTGGAGTCCATGGTGGACTCCACCTCCTTGGCCGGCCAAGAAAAGGGGGAAGGGAGAGAGTCCCTGTCCCTCTAGGTTTCGTCCATAAGGCAGTTTTTCTGTTGGGGTCTTATTCGAAGACTTTGGGCAAACCCTTGGGGTTCCACCTATATAATGAGGAGGAGAGGGAGGGGGCAGCCCATGGCTTGGCCGCACCACCCCTGCCCCCCTTGAGGCCGGCGCCCATAGCCCCCTCTCCCCAAACCCTAGCCTCCCCTCCTCCACATACAAACTCCTGCAGCGCATAGGCGAAGCCCTGCCGGAGTTCTCCACCACCACCGCCACCACACCGTCATGCTGCCGGGATTCCGAGGAGGATCTACTACTTCCGCTGCCCGCTGGAACGGGGAGAAGGATGTCGTCTTCATCAACACCGAACGTGTGACCGAGTACGGAGGTGCTGCCCGATCGTGGCACCGTGATCAAGATCTTCTACGCGCTTTTGCAAGCGGCAAGTGATCGTCTACCGCAGCAATAAGAGCCTACTCTTGTAGGCTTTGGAAATCTTCAAGGGTGAGTCTTGATCATCCCCTCGTTGCTCCCGTCTTCTAGATTGCATCTTGGCTTGGATTGCGTTCTCGCGGTAGGAAATTTTTTGTTTTCTATGCAACGAATCCCTACACAATCTACTGCAATACTTGTTCTACTGTTCTCTACAAACAATCATCATCCACACTATACATCTAATCCTTTGTTACAGCAAGCCGGTGAGATTGACAACCTCACTGTTTCGTTGGGGCAAAGTACTTGGTTTGTGTTGTGCAGGTTTCACGTTGGCGCCGGAATCCCTGGTGTTGCGCCGCACTACATCTCGCCGCCATCAACCTTCAACGTGCTTCTTGGCTCCTACTGGTTCGATAAACCTTGGTTTCATACTGAGGGAAAACTTGCCGCTGTACGCATCACACCTTCCTCTTGGGGTTCCCAACGGACGCGTGTTGTACGCGTATCACCCATCCCATGACCCATCAGCAGCTGGAAAATAAGTACCGCTCCAAACAAGCGGGAACGGCGCTTTAATACCTCTACAGGCTCAGAACGGTCGACGAGGAAAGCATCTGCCATCTCGCCAAGAGTCTTGTCCTGCTTCATCTTTGGGAAGATCATCGAGTATAGCCTCGATAATGCTCCTTTGGTCTTCTGCAGAAGTGCAAGAACATGAACGTTGGACTCAGCGGCGAGTGATAGGGCATCGGATGTAGAGTCCTCCCGAAGCATGCGAGCCCGAGTGATGGTTATGTCGGTAGCACCTAAAAGAGGGCAGATCAGCAACCTGAAAGGAAATACTAAAGAGGAGCTATGTGCTAAGAACCTTACCCAATAAATTCGTGATGGATTCACGGAGGACGCCTTCCTTCTTGTCGGCTGCAGCTGCCGCCTCGCGCCTGGCATCTTGCTCATCCTTCATATGTCGCTTCAGCTTTTTCAACTCATCCTTCAGCAAGGCGTTTTCGTTTTTAGCATCGGCGGCAAGCCTGTTGGCCTCCAGCATCTGGTCAGCCGAAGTTTTGACGGTCTTTCGAAGATGAGCATTTTCAGACTCTAGGCGGGTGAACTGCTCGGCGAAGTCTACCACAGCGTCGACTGTGGCATAAATCGGTTGCAATGGAGAAAGCCAAGGAAACTCAGTCGAATGAGGAAGTTCGGCAAAGCAAGAAAGAAATCAAGACAAATAAAACACTTACATGGTCGTGAGCAACCGACGAGGTGGGAGCGTTGCCAGAAGGGATAACCTTCGACACCGGAACCTTTTCCACGGTCGTCCTTGAGGGCAGCGTTGGTTTGGCAGGCGAAGGGATCGATTCTTCAGCTGACTCGGACTTCCCAGAAAATAAATTAGTCCCCTTTGCAAGAGGAACGTCGTCATCATCGTCAGAGATGCTTAAGAAGATTAGATGGTTAGCATACAGAACAACAAAGGATAAGTTACAAAGGAAAAATAGATGCTCACAGGTCCAGGTCGTCTTCGGCAGCAAAAAAGCCTGTCGAAATTTTCACAACAGGGGAACGCGGCGTAGTATCATCGGCATCATTATCTTGTCCGCTAGGACTTGATTCAGCCGTTGTAATAAGGTCCTCGTTTATCTGTTTACGCCGCCTGCTCCGGGTGAGGGCATCATCTTTGGCAGCTTCGTCCTCCTGGACGTCACTGTCTTCAAGGACATACTGGACGTCCTCGGTCTCCTCGGAGTCATCGTCATCATCCTCTGGTTCCACACCACTTTCGGGTGTAGGAGAATAGCATTGAGCCACGACGGAGGCCTATGGACAGGAGAAAAATCAGAGAACACGGTGAAGAATGGCATAACGATAGCAATAAAAGCGAGAAACAGCAAGAATTACCTCAGTCGGAAGATGGTGTAGATCGTATGGGGAACGAGCCGAAGTCAAGACAATATTGTCCTTCATACTAAGGCACGTCAAGCGGCGAACTTCATCTCGGAATTCATCAGCCGACAGGTAGGCAGAGCTGACCCTCGACTTGTCGTCCTTGCCAGTATACAGCCACAACTGGTGGGGCTGGGACATTAGCGGCTGCACTCGATGTTGTAAGAACATTGAGACTACCTCGGTGCCGCACATCGTTAAGCCTCCCGTGTTCTTCAGATCCACGACCTGGTCGAACAGCTTGTCGGCTATTGCCCTCTCTTCAGGAGAAAGGGTGTTTCGCCAGGACTTCTTCGACTGAGCTATCAGGACATCTTCAAACGGAGGGAGATTGGAGCGCCGCCCAGGCACCGAGGTGTCACGCAGATAAAACCACTTGTTGCGCCAGCCTTGGACGGATTCCTTCATCGGGTAGTCGAAGTAGTCGACTTCTTTCCTGACAACAAAGCCAACGCCACCAACGATGGGGGGGCATTGTTGTCATTGTGACACTTAACATAGAAGATTTTCCTCCAAAGACCCCAGTGGGGATCAATGCCAAGGAAGGCTTCACAGACAGTGATGAAGATTGAAAGATGGAGAATGGAGTTTGGGGTCAGCTGCCAGAGCTGAATCCCGTAGAAGAAAAGAAGGGAGCGGAGAAACTCGTGGGCAGGAAGAGAAAGACCACGAAATAGAAAGGCGACAAACATAACAGTAAAGCCCTTCGGGGGCCTTGGGCGAGAAACTGGACCTGGGAGACGAATGTCGTCCTCAGATGAGGAAATGATACCGAGAGCTCGCAGCTTGTTCACATCACGGTTGGATATGGCGGAGGCGCTCCAGTCGCAGCTGACCTTGGCCGCGTCTGAGGCACTGGTGCTCTTCTTTTTTCCCATGGCGTCTCGAGCTTCTGAGAGAAGAAAAGGGGTGAAACGAAAGGATGGAGGAGAAGATGAGCAGTGCGGAAAGGTGAAAAGTGAAAACAATGGGAAGGCTCCCTATTTATACCACATGATTTATGGGAAATCGTGGCCATAACTCCATAAACAGTGTGGGAGAAGGATCAGATCGGTCGTACATGTGTCACCCAAGAAGAGAACAAAACCGGCGGCCCATTATTCCCACGATGTGCGGAAATCGAGGAGACGCCTCGGTTAGCATGCACGCTCCGATCATTTCCTAAAAACTGCCCGTGCAGAACTAGGGTGGGTCCGCCAGGTCAAGTCTTGTCAGTCAGACCGCAGCAGTGATAACGTCATCAATGATGCCATGGAGCCCTCCGGAAGCATCCGAAGAAACACAAAAACATCGGAAGCATTACGTGCGCACCCGATAAAACGTAATATCAAAGATGCCTTTGCGAAGAATATTTGAAGAAAAATGGCGGAATGTTCAACTCGAGTCTGCACCCGGCCGCAAGCACCCGTGCCCAGACTCGGGGGCTACTCCCATCGGGAGCGCTGGACGCG
The DNA here is from genome assembly GCF_019359855.2 of Lolium perenne. Classification (NCBI taxonomy): domain Eukaryota; kingdom Viridiplantae; phylum Streptophyta; class Magnoliopsida; order Poales; family Poaceae; genus Lolium; species Lolium perenne. Next base: position 338,156,947 of record NC_067247.2, read on the forward strand.
CACCCGATAAAACTATTTTACACTCCAGGATCATGCCCGGGGACTTGATTCTGTGTAGGGTAACGTTGTTTTGCCATCGGCAGTTAACCAGCAAAGCTGGGCGCGGTACTCATTATCCCTTGCGTGTTGAAAACTTACTGAAGAATACGAGCCCCGACGCAAATGTATCGGATGACCCATGAAGACTCGCATAAAACTTCGGCAGAAGAAGACATCGAGTGGTATAACTTGAGTCTACGCACGGATTGCAAGCATCCGTACCTAGACTCGGGGGCTACTCCCATCGGGAGCGCTGGACGCGCACCCGATAAGAGAAGATGATGCTGTTACAAGATGGACAAGAACAATCAAGAAGAAGATCATTAGATGAAGGCATGCTTTAGTCTCTACCCGAAATATCTTCGACTAGACACTCGGGGACTACTGACGTGGGCATTACCCTTCGGGTAACCGATATTGTCTTATCCCGTTCAGTTCAACTGGAGGCCCATGAAGATACTTGATGGCAAGGCGGGCTACTAGGACGGCGCTGGAGAAGATTCCTTGAAGAACAAGACATAGAAGAGCCGAACAAGGAAAGTTTAGAGCTAGGTCTTTTGTAAACCTAGTCGTAGCCGGACAGACCTCTGTAGACCTGGCCTCCTATATAAAGGTCGGGAGAGGGGCTGCCGAGGGACACAACCAATCTTAGCAACTTTAGCCACCAAAAAGTCTAGAGCTAGGTCGCCGTAGCACTTAGCCTCTCGACAAGATTACAGCCGAAACCTTCGGCACCCCATTGTAACCCAATATTTTCATAATCAAGATCAGACAGGCAGGACGTAAGGGTTTTACCTCATCGAGGGCTCCGAACCTGGGTAAATTGCTCTCCCCGCTTGTCTGTTCACCGATGTCTCGTGTTAGCCTACATGATTCCATCAACCCTAAGCTCCAATCGGAGGGCATTGCCGAGGAATACCCTTGACACAAACCCTTAGTCCGCTTCGGAGTACGGCCAAACTTCGTCAGGGGTAGCTTAGTCGGGTGACCCCCTAGACTTTCTTGTTGAACTTTGAACGTTCTTGTTGTGAGACTCCGCACTTGCTATGTGCGCTTTTCTATAAAATTACAGATAAGTTAGGCCTATAATTTGTGACAATGAGTAATTAAACTTGAGTAATGTAATCTTTTAGCTTCTTAATCATAGGTTAAATAGATACACACACACATAAATGAAGCGAGGGAGAAAAGTCCGCTGCAACGCGCGGGCACTTAGCTAGTTCAGCAAAGAGTTATATACAGTTTTAGTCCCACAACTTGCATCAAAGGAGCATTTTAGTCCCACAACTTGTAAAACGTGCACCGGTGGTATCACAACTTGCTTAGCCGGAACAAACTAATCCAATCAATCCGAATAGTGCCAGGTAGGCGCTGGCTATATTTTTAATTGTTGCACTTCGGTCCATGAGAAGACTAAGAAATAATAAGTATGGTCCTTCCGCCATGCAGTGAAGAATTTACGGAAAGAGATCTCGTTTGCCATTTCTTCAGTTTTTCACTTACGTTTTATCTACCAACAAATAGAGCGCACATCTCGGCGACAGAACTGAAGTAGTTGGCAGCGACGGCAAAGGTAGTTCGTGTCGTCGTTTTCGTGGATCTCGGTGATCATGCGCTACCGCGAGCACAAGGAAGATCTGCCACTATACGGTATGACCAATTTCTACTGTACCCGTCTTATTTCTCCTATGATGGCCATGCTGGTGGTGGACGTAGATCGATGCCCTGTTTTCCCTGGGCAGCATCGCTCCGGCACCGGCACAGTCGATACTCAGCGTGGTGGTTGTTGTCGCTCCTGGTGCGTCTGTCGTGGCTGCCGCCATCTTGATCCGCGCGTTCCTCTCGCACTAATGCGAGATGGTGTTAGCCGCTGTAGACACCTATTGTATAGAGTATCTCGTCAGAGAAATTGGTGCAGACTCACTCCAAAATAACTCCAAAGCTGACCCAACCCCAATACTTGCATAGTGATTCTAGTGCTATGTTGTTCAACATAAAAGGAAGCTCATGCCTGCACAATTCAACATCGCGTAGCTACAGCATCTTCACTGCAAGGAACTGCGACGACGGCACCGCTGCAACCCTTCACTGGATGTAGAGCCTAACCCCAGTCCCAAAAGAACGGGCCTCCCGGCGGCGGCGCCCGTACTCGATGACGATGCAGAGAACCTGCAGGAGGCACCGAAGCACGTAGCCGTGAGCCAGAAGCGAAGATGAATAGCGGGGCTCTCGGTGACGGAGGCGACGAGTACTGCAGCGGCAACGGCGACGAATAGGACGTTCCAGAGCACGTCGAGCAGGACGACGGCTTGGAATAGGCCTAGTCTGTCTAGTGCTCCTCGAGGTGCTCCGCCGTCGGCTCCCGCACCCACACCGATGGCTCGCGCATCAGGCGGCGGCATCGCATGGATGCCTGAAGGAGTGACGAAAGGATTTTTTCCCCTTCTAAATATCCAGTAAAGAATAAGAAGATTTAGTTGGGGGGTTTCGGCAAAACGTTCACAGCAATGCGATGTCATGAAGCCACCGTGGCTCACACGTGTCGGCAGCGGACGACTTTGGGACGAAAATCAATCCGACTTGCAAGTTGTGGTACTACCGGTGTACGTTTTGCAAGTTGTGGGACTAAAATGCTCTTTTGATGCAAGTTGTGAGACTAAAACTGTATATAACTCTTCAGCAAATATTAGCAACTAGTACATCTAAATAAAGCTATGTCAACTAGCAGCTATTCCAATCAAATTGATTCAGCAAAAATTAGCATCACTAGTTATCCAATCAAATCCATCACTGGTATGTGCAAAATACGTCCATGAGAATGAGCTAGCTACTCAATCAATCCGTGCGAATGCTGCAAATTTTGCCAGCTGCAAAGAAATTTTGCCAATCAAATCCATCACTTAGTGCTTCTGAAATTTTGCCAGCTGCAAAGAAGAATTAGTTGGTACAAAAATATAAATATATAATCACAAGAAGCTGATCTTGGTTTTTCGTTAAATCTGGTGATGTGATTAAATACGAGACACTTATCCTAGGCACACTGAAATGCCTGATGAGCCCAAAAATGGTGACATGAAATATATCACGCTGACTAGAAGGAAGATTGTTGGACGTATTTCGATTGGGCTAAATCCTTTTTGGTAATTTAAACAACATTTGCTGAAAATGAGCGCGCCAAAGCACGCTAGGTTCATCTAGTTATACCAAACCAACAATCAAGCAAGACGGTTAGAGTTCTATTGTTATCAAGAATCAGAGCGATTAGAGGGCGGTGGGCCTTCAAAGTTTTGTATTGATAGCAATATGCACAGCACGTTGATAACAGAGAATTACAGAGAGTTCAGACCCACACCACGTCCACCCACTAGCTTCCGACCATTCAGTATTGTCTTGATTGCCAAACTAATCAAGATGGTTTTAGAAAATCCAGAATTCTAAGAGACTATCAACTACAGTAGCGCCTAAACAAATTTGATCATCCACAACTACAGTTAACTTCCAGTAGCAAAATTCCCCATGGTCAACAAAGAAGAAGAGATGGAAGTAGAACCAAATTAAGGCAGAAGAGTAGAACGAATCTACAGGCAGTAAGCCCATAAGCCCATAGTGGCAGAAGCTCGAAAACCATGCTCACCGCCGGCACGGGCGCGAGCTGAGCTGGGTGAGCAGATCGTCCATGTCGGGGTTCAGGTACCGGACCCAGCGCTGGCAACAAGACGAGTCGTTCGCCTAGACAGTGTGCAGCAGATGGCGTCCCACCCGCAGCAAGCGGTCCTCCTCCTCGCTCCACATCCCCTTCAGAGGTGGCCGCTGCGGTGGATGCTTCGGTAGGTAGTGGCCACGGCGGTAGCGAGCCAGAGGGGCCCGGTAGCGAAGATACCGACATGGTCGCAATTTTAGACAAGGGCAAGTGCAATAAATATAATTTACACTAAATTGGTATACTCTTCTATAGCTAGTTTTATTATGTTACAGTCTTAATAATCATATATCTACCTCATTACATAGTTATCGTACTAAATAAAATATAAAATTTTACAAATTTTAACTGTATCGTTTTCTTTTCATTACAATGTACAATTATTATTACACTTGCCTTGAGCTAAAGATAAGTTTGGTAGATATATGTACTGGATATGTCCTAACAAATATCTTAATAGGAAGATTTTTAGTGTACAATTATGAAAGTCTAGTGGTATTTTGTGGTCGGATGTGCCTTATAAGTTACAGTATGTTCAATAATAATCTGAAATTGCATGTATTATATGCACCTGATATTCAAAATTACTAATCACCATTTATCATAAAAAATTGAATTCTCTAAATTTCTTGAACACATGATTTGAATCGCTAGGACGATCAAGATGACTTTGGTATACACAACTATAAATGTCAGTTTTCCAAAACAAATTGCGCATCATATTAAAATGGAAATTGAGTTACCATTTCTTTCACTACAACTAGGTGAGTTTCCATCGGAGAGACCAGCAACCACTCGACGTATGCGCCGTGTCAGGTTCATGTTTTCCCGACGCCCGCCTGACTTACGCGTTTTCAACCGTTACACACGTCTTTTAGTTGTTCGGTCATGGTTTTCACCGTGTCGCGAGCGATACGCGAATCGGCATGTTGTCAGGTTCATGTTTTCCCGACATTCGATCGACATACCCGTTTTCAGCTGATTGTCGTGACCAAAATTTATTTGGACCAGCCCTAGGACCATGTCGGTATCTTCGCTACCAGGCCCCTCTGTCTCTGCAGGTGTTCACGTTGACGTGCCCACCCGACGTGCCCGCGAGGTCGATTTCCCGGATGCCACAAAACTTGCGCGTTCCAGCGCGTTCTTGGCTGTTCGACTGACTGATACGAGGACATAGCCTATCTCTTCATTGTTATATGAGGTTTGTGGTGTGGACTTGCTACTACAAATAAAATAAGCATTTATCTATATTCAATATCGCTATATTTCATAACGTAAGCCATTTTAGCAAACTAAAATATTTTGCTGATACTTACACTATGGTTCGAGATGAGTAGTTTGTTAAACATACTACCTCCATCCGGTGGGTTAGGCCTACAGGTATTCTTAGCTTCAATTTGACAAACATAAAAATACGCGTAGGCCTATTCCAACGAAACGGAGGGAGTAATAGATAATAGTATAATGTTGATGAAAAAAATTACTTAGAATTTCCCAGTTTAATCATTTTTCAAGATTTACAATAGTAACTTGGGTCTAAAGACATGGAAGATTCATGGCAAAATTCAGTGCTTGTCCAGTTCACCCGCTACTGCCCCAGGAGAGATAACAGAGTTGCAAAACTGATCGGCCAACTAACAGAGCAGCGGCGTTTCTGAGGATTCCATTGGTAAAATGGCGTTTTTGAGTATGGGGTGGCGGCAAGAATGATAAAGGCAGTCAATTATGGGTTCCAAATATATGAACAATCAAAGAACAATATTGACATTCAACTTGCGTATAAACATCCTGAGACATTGGTGTTTAGCCAATGCAGTGTCAAGCCCTTGAATGTCCACATCAAAATAGGGTCTGAGATATTACACCATGGGGAAACCAATGAGTTTGGGTGGCAATGCACTTTTGAACAAAAGCAGAGTATCGAGCTTCAGGTCTCGCAAACAAGTAAATAAACCAAAATACATGAATTAAGAGGTTTGCTTGCATGACTTCATCGATATAAAATCAGGGACATAAAATAGATATACAAATACAATACCCATATGAAAGAAAGGTGTGGCACGACATGACATTAACACAAAAGTTTTTGACTGACAATATCACTTATTCGACAATCAAGTTAACTTGATCCTGATGCATACACACCTGAGATGCAATTGTTGGCAGTCTACATGCCTTTGGGAATGAGTAGCGGCGTCTGGTTAGTCCCGAGCAAGCACCTGGGGTGCAAGTTGACCTTGAGGGGAACACACCAGTACCGCCACACACAGCTAGTGCTACAGTGTGTGCACTTGACTGGCGTGGCCACGGTGTTCACGAGTAGGTGCGCCGGGCGCAGGGGCGAGACAGTCGTGACTGGCAGCTGAGAACACACGGGGTGCACGTCGAAGCCGCACAGGCGGTAGCTGTAGTGCATGCCCCGAACAGATGTGCTGCACAGGTCGCATACCCGTGGGTCATCTGCGAACATGGCTCGCTCGAGCGGAGCGGATGCTGACCGTGGAAGGAGAACGGCACGGTCTTTGGGCACGTCGCGCAGAACTCGTGCAGGTCGAAGTCGCTGGCGTCGCATCAGTATCGGAGGCCAACGCCGTGGCAGCCGCACCGTTGCAGCGGAATCCAGCACTGCCGGTGTCGACGAAGACCAGGGGATGCTTCTTGTGGGCGTCGTGGACGATCACCCTCGGCATTATGGATGGATGCCTTCTGGAGAATGGTGCGAGAGATGGAGTTGAGCCGAGCCAAATGTGTGTTACATATAAATAGAGAGGCCATCCGTTGGGTTGGGCAATAGCTCTCTTCGTGGAAGTTTTCTAAGAGGGCCAGAGGGGGAACGATAGGTAAGAAGAGGCATGGAGACAAGTAATCACGACCACCTGCAATGCCCCCAATGTGCGATGATTTTTCTGTTCACAGTGGTCGCAGCAATTGGGCCTAGTGTTGCCGCCATTAGTTTTGAGCAAGTTTCTTACTCCCACTCGAACAGGAGACCACGCCTCGTCTTCCCAACGCCCAGCACGCTACCTAGCAAGGCCAGACAAGGTGGAGCGCACCATGTCTCCTTTTTCTAGTTTATTATACTCATTTGATTACTTCATTCAGTTACAGTAGCTTACCTCTACGCATACAATGAACTCTTCAGAACCATTCAAATATTTCCCTGGCCGAAACTCCAAAGCTGTGACCATGAATTATCAATTGGTGTTCCCCAAATCTGAATAATACCTCAAGCTGATGTTATTGTATTGGCGTGTCGTCCATCACCATTGTGAGGTCTTCTTTCAGCAGGGTGATCTGATGAACGCTTTGGCAATCCTCAGGTGTAAGCCATCCAAATTGTGTCGCTTGTCAGTCGCCGACAAGTCAGAACAACAGCAGAAGGGACATGGGGTGCAGGTTTACCTCGCAGGGAACGCACCGGTAGCACGGCAAACAGACGGTACACTCCATTGGCTTGGCCAGGGTAAACATAACGAGATGCTCCAGGTGCAGGGGCAGATGGCTGCGGCTGGCAGATGAGAGCAGACTCGTTGGACGGATCACACAGGTCGCATCTGTGCGGGGTGTGGCCGTGGAAGGCAAAAGTCACCTCATCGCGCAGAACTTGTGCAGGTCAAAGCCGCATGCGTCACAGCGGTAGCAGCAGCCGTTGCAGCGGAAGGCAGAGCTGCCTGTGTGGCGGAGCACCAGGGGGTGCATGGTGTATCTTGTGGGAGTAATGGATGATATCGTTCAGCATTATGCGTTCGTTCCTTCCAAAGAATGGTGCGAGACAGTGAGATGGAGTTGAGCATCACTGGTGGGCTGTGGGCAATAACTCTGCTCCGGGAATCCTAGTACCCGAGATGGAAAACAAGCAGACGCATGAAGCATTGAACACTGTTGCCAGAATTCTAGGAAGTGGATGGAAGTCCAGTCGAGCAGACGAACAGAAAGTTAAAGTTAGTACTCGCATTTTCAGGTCATTCACAAAAAGGAAGAAGTCACACCTTCAGTTGCAGAACAGATTTATCATTTATGAGCACTTCTGTGTCACCCTCACGCCAAAGATTCAGAGGCATGTATGTTTTCCGACAAACACAGAGCTTTGGTATGAGTCAGTTTATAGTGGTAGTTCCAATTCTGCAGCCATCACTATGAGCTTTCATGATGTTGGAATACCATACAAATTTCCAATTTCGTATGCATCAGAGTGATTAGAGAACGGTATCATACCATATGGTTAAACAGGCAGGCTAAGGTCTTCCAAAGTTTCAATGTTGATTTCAGGAAAATAATGTATCACTACTGCGAATAATCTGGCAATATGGGTTGTATTGTCCGTCGATGACATCACAGATTTTACACCTGTTTGAAGAGGCAATATAGGCATCAGAAACTATGGAGGCAAAATGACTAACCAATATATTAATATGAACAGAAAAAATCTAGAAGTCTTACCCCATAGTAATAACATGAATTCTTCAGATCAATTCATTTATTTCCTAAGTTGTGACCATTAATTATCAATTAGTGCTTGCTGTCATCTGAATCTGGGGTGTTCAAATCTGGGTCAGGTTTAACCCGTGGAAACCAGCTAATCTGATTTGTACTGGCACAGTAGTGTATGCTCCAATCGGCCCCAATCAACTAGATCATAACAGGGATAAGTTTTCAAAGGTTCGGGAAAACTGTTGTTGAACACCCTAACCTGCATAAGATGCTAAGTTGCTGTTATTATATCAGCTTGAACTCCACCACCATTGTGAGGTGTGCTTTCAGTAGTGTGATGAACCCTTTGGCAATCCTCAGCTGGCAGCCGTACAAACTGTGCCATTTTCTCAGTTAACCTGGCAACAGCTTCTTCCCGCTTGGCCAGCTGCATGAGTATCTTGATCCTTCTAAATGAAACACTGCTGGGTTTCTGCCCCAAATCAGTCAGTTGATGAAAGCACCTCTCAGCTTCCTCCAGCTTTCCCTCATCACATAACAGGTCAAACAGCACATCTGACACCAAGGTGAATGACCCAAACCCGTTCTTCACCATATCGCCCCACAGCTCTAGTGCTTCCGCCACCTTACCATGGCGATGACATAACCTGATGATAAACATGCAAGACTGGGTGTTTGGGAAGCATCTTTCGGACCGCATCCGCTCATACAACAGCCATGAGCTACCAATGTCAAACGCCCAGTAATAGCACCGGAAGAAAAGGTTATACGTCGTGGCGTTCGGCATCAGCCCCTTTGAGGCCATCTCATCCATCAACGCAAAAGCATCACCAAGCCTCTTGGCTATAACAAAGTTCCGTATCGTGGCATTGTACGCCGCGACATCCGGGTGGCACCCGAGCTCGCGCATCTCCTTCAGCAGGTCCCTCGCCTTGTCAGGCTGGCCAACCAGTCCCAGCCCGCCAATCAAGCTTGTATACGTGATCACGTCAGGAGCGATTTCACTCGCACGCATTTCATCGAGCAGGCTGTAGGCCTTCTCCACGCCCCTGTTCTTGCAGTGGCAATCAATCAGAGAGTTGTAGGTGACCAGGTCAGGGCTGATCCCGAGCTCTCGCATCTCCGCGAAGAACGCCTCGGCGTCCTCGGAGGACTTCCAGCCGGAGAGCAGGATGTTGAAGGTCTGGCGGTTGACCTGGAACTCGTACTTGTGCGCGTGGTAGACGTTGCGCGCGTCGGACATGCTCTTCTCCTGGCAGAGCGTGCGGAGCAGCGCGTTGAAGAGGTCGGCGGAGTCCGCGCCCCCCTCGCGGCCGCGGAAGAGGCGCAGGAGGCGGCGGAAGGACGAGACGGTCTCGCGGACGGAGCAGATCTTGGCGACGCGGCCGAGGACGACCATGGCGGTGCGCGGGGTGACGGCGTCGGGGCAGAGGCGGCGGCAGGAGTGGACGAGGTCCCACATGTGGGAGAAGCGGCGGGCGCGGCCCAGCACGTAGAGCGCCGTGTCGAGCGCGAACGGGGAGGGCGTGACGCCGCAGCGGTCGGCGGCGAGCGAGAGGAGCGAGAGCGCGCGGAGCGGGTCCCCGTGCGCGAAGCGGAAGCGGCGGAGGACGAGGTCGAGGAGCGGCGCCGAGAGCGGGACGGCGGAGGCGGAGAGCGCGGACTCCATGGCCGACGGCGTGGGCGCGGCCGTGACGATGCGGTACACGGAGTCGGCGTCGGCGTCGGACGCCAGGGCGTCGCCGCCGGCGGGGATTTCCGGCAGCGGAGACGGCGGTGGCCGGCGGGACGGGGAGAGGTACTGGAAGACCCGACCTGCCGGCCTGGGAGGCATCTTTGGGAGGTGGGCGGCGTTTCTTGGAGGTTTTGGAGAGGGTTTTGGTGGCGACGGCGCGGAGCGAGCGGCATGGAAGAGATTTTTCAGCTCGGGAGAGGAATGAGAGTTCGTGTGTACCTCAAGATGGGAATGGGCCGGGTCGACCCACTGGGTCACTGGCCCGATCCAACAAAACAGGGCCGTTGGGGCAGTCGGGTCGGCTTCATACAAAAAAACGGCGCTGGATCGGGCCGGCTCGAACGGCGCTGGGACGTGCTATACACCGAGCTGGTCGGTCGGTGCAACGCACCGCACACCCCCGCAACTCGGGCCGGTTCAGTGAGCCGCGGCCCATCCCAACAGGTAAGCTTTTTTTCCTTTTTCTTTCCTTTTTGCTGTTTTATCTTTTTCTGTTTATATTTCCGTTTTTAAAATCTAACAACTTTTTTGGAAACATAAAACTATTTTTTGAGATAGAATATTCCGTAAAATTTGAACATTTTCAAAACTGAACAAATTTAGAATTTGACAAATTTTAAATTTGAACAATTTAAAATTTGAACATTTTTTAAAGTTGAACATTTTTACAGTTGAACATTTTTAACTGAACAGTTTCAAAGTTTGAACATTTTTCAAAAATTTAAATTTGTACACTTTCCAAATTTGAATAGTTTTCAAATTTGAACGGTTTTCAGATTTGAACGGTTTTCAAATTTGCACATTTTTGAATTAAACATTTTCTCAAATTGAAATTTTTAAAAAATTAAAATTTTTCAATCAAAAAAATATAAAAAGACCGAAAACGGAAAATAGAAAAAAGGAACCAGAAAAGAAAAAGAAAAAGGAAAAACAAACTACTACAGGCTAAACAGACACAAATGGGCCTGGCCCAAACCCGACCAGGGGGTGTGCGATGGCCGGTAGCCACCGACCTGGTCGGTGTATAGGCTTTGCCAACGGCGCTGGGCTAGAGGCTAGAGCGGAATCTTCAAATTTAGTACACACGGGCCGAATTTGTTTGTCATCAGGGCATTAATGTGGGCCATTGGGCTATGCCCAGTCTCACATGTTCTCATTTTCAGTCTCCAAATGTAGCATAATTAATTCTAGGGCCCCTCTATCCTTTTTTTTTTCCCGAAAAGTCCACGGATTTAGACATAATCCTCAATAACATTATAAGAAAAAACCAGGATTGAGAACTCATCCTCCGGCGAGCCTTTCTTCTTCCTCTTAAGCAAATAGTGTCCCGCAGCCACCATCCTCCCCACTTTCGGCTAGCGCAGTCCACAGTCACCTCCCGCCATCCCTCAAACTTGTTGCTTTCTCCTCTGGCTCTGACGAACCCTAAGATCAGGGTAATAACGCCGTAGTTCAGACGCCCCATATCAAGAGTTCCAACGTAGAACTCTTGAAACATGGGCATGATAGTCCCCTGGAGTTTCTCCCAGAATTTCTGGAAGAAGACAACCGGAAACCCATGAGGGCTAGGGACCGAGTTGGCCTTCATGCCATCCAGCGTACAACGGACTTCCGTTGAGAGGAACGGAAGGGTGAGATCGGCATTCTCATCCTCGGAGACCCAGGCCCTAGCTGGCCATAGATCTGCCGCGAGGGCAACCCCTGTTCTGGTGCCGGCCGCAAATAGACCTTTATAAAAGGTATAAATATGGGTAGTGATATCCCCGGCCTCCTCCAGTAGGATATCACCATCCTAGAGACAGGGGATGGAACACTTCCGACGACGGCCATTCGCAATTGCATGGAAGTATGCAGTGTTCGCATCCCCTTGGAGGAGCCAATTCTGGCGACTCCGTTGTCGCCAGAAGACCTCCTCCCCACGGTAGATCTCCATAAGCGAGTGTTCAAGGGCATAGCGTTGAAGCCACTCCTCAGCGGCTAGGCCCTCCTCGTCCGCGACGGATCTAACTCCTGAATCTGGCGAAGGAGTAGGTCCTTCTTCTGGCGTACCTCCGCCCCGAGGTTAGCCCCCCAGCCTCTCATAAACTAGCGGGCGATCTTCGCATAGTGATGCCAAACATCAACTACACTGAAGACCCGCGGTGGGAAATCCGCAGGCAGTTGGATATAGACATAGTCTTGTGTCTGTTGAGGCCAAAACAGATAAGTCGTGTGTTTGTACCAGCCAAAAACGAAAGTCATCTCCTGTTAAGAAAAGTGTGAAACATGGAAGATCACGGTGTCGGACCTAGCTAGGAATTTGGAGGCAAACGCTCATTGATGTTGGTTGGAGATGGAGAAGGATTGAGAGTGATGCCTAGGCACTAGTCATCATCCGCTATCGTAGATTGTTCTCGGTAGGGGATGTTTGCTGGTAGGCAATGTTTGTGTTTTGTTTGATGTAAGAAAAGCTGCCTCGAACCTTATGGAGGAGCCTCTAAGAACTTGAATAATGTAAGTTTGAATGTTTTCAGAAATGGACCAGGCTGAGCCCTTTTCTTCTAAAAAAACAAAATAAAAATATAGCTATTTTCGGAAAACTTAGAAAAAAACGTGTGCGTGTAACTAATGTGTAGATTAATCTTGCATAAATTTACAAAAATAAATATATGCAGTGAGGCAATTGGATACAAGTAGAGTCTTGTGTCTGCTGAATCCAAAACAGAAAAGGTCTTCTGTTTGCAGCAGCCAAAACCGAAAGCTCACTCCTCCTGAGATGAGTCTTCATGCATACTGATGCCAACGGAGACCTCACTCCGCTTCCGTTCCGTTTTGCATCATCCAATCCGGCTTCCAGACAAAATCCCTATTCTATTTCCAACGAAAAATGCGCTTCCTTTTCTTAGTGGCACCCCGGTGCTGTCATATGAGCGAATCCGATCCGCTAACCCTTCCTCAGGAGTGATCGATATCGACGTACCACCGTAGGGAGGTAGTAGCTACGGCTGCTAAGCACGTTGGTGTTAGGTTCAGAGATATTTATTTGTCTGCCAAAAATGCGAGAAGAGATTCCGTGCGATCAGTCGCGGATAGCCGCGTTCCCATTGCTAACAGCGATATCATCTGCAGGGAAAATATGATAATCCAGCCACGTCTCAATCTCGGTGTGCGTGTTACGATCGAGCAGCTCGCAAAAGCCATCCTGCGGCTGGAAGCGGCCAGGGCGGCGAGTTTCGTGCTGCTTGCGAACAGTACAAAATCCGACTTCCTATAACACTGATGAGCGAAGCTTTGACCATACATAATTGCCATCGCGATCGATCGGTTCAATCCGATCGCGTCTATACTTATTTTTTTAAAAAAAAACATAAGGTTTCCAAGTGCCCGATTTTGAACTAACAAAATTATCAACCGGTTAGGAGTACAAGGATTACAACAATAGAAAAAGAAAGGCTAAGGTTACCAGCTAGAGGACATGGTGATGAGCTAAAACCTAAACAATAAAAGAAAAAGACAGAGCGAACTACAAGTTGCACCATAGAACTCGAGACTATAGCTAAACACCGACAACTCAAATGGCCCCGTCCAGCACCGAGACACCACTCCACATAAATGCACCGGATCGGAATGGCTCGACCACCAACCACCAAGGAACTAGCTAACTGCCCTAGTGAGCATAACCTCCAAATTTCAAAGGGAGAAAAACTTCACGACAACGCCTCCAGAAAGGGAAGCGGCGCTCGCAAGCGTCGCCGTTATCGGCACATGGACCGCGTAATGCTTTCGCAGGAGCTTCACCACCCACCTCCGGGGAAAGCCTAAGTCTTTGCAGGACAGCCACCAGCTGGTGAAGAACACCGGTGTCCCCCTTGCTACGGCACCAACTCAGATAGCCACCCTATGCTCGGGAGTGGCCATGCAAAAGCGTAGGAGCGTCGTTTAGATTAAAGAAGCTGGTCACAGCTTCACACGAGACATTAACAAGTAGGGGGTTTTAGGAGTAACTCGGAGAACTCGTAAATCAGTAGTGAGCAGATAGTATCGAGGAGAAGGTTCTAGGCGAAGGCAACCAGCAACCAAGGTACGCCAAAAATCCAGATCGCGTCATCATCGACGTAAACTAATCTGGATGCATGTGGACGATCTATCTATCTGCATCGCGACACGTGGTTGTGCAGTCTACAGTGTGCACCTCCGGAAGATTTCGCCCATTATATAATGAGCAAATTAAGTATTTCAATACTGAAAACCTTAGCCAGGTGTGGAATCCAGTGGCTAGGCGGCAGGACCGCGTGGCGCTGGAGTTGGCGATCGGGAGACTCCGCTCTCTCCACGCCAATATCCGGGACCGTTCGGCGTGAGGATCTACGTCGGCGGACCGAGTCGAGCTAGTTTTTTTTCCTTTTTCCACCTTATGATATCCCGTGCGTCGTACTAGTTCAGTGTGCATCTCCGAGAGGCTCGTTGGGGCGACCCCTTTCGTTGATGCTATGGATGCTTTGCTCGGTTAGGAGCATGTATGGATTGTTCGTGTTGTATGTCTGTCTTGTGTACTCTGCCGTTGTGGCTTCATTAATTTAAAGCCGGGCTCACCTTGAGCCTTCCGTTTAAAAAAAAAAACCTTAGCCAGGAGCAGGATAGATGTGACACGAGCGTTAGGCATGTCGCAGCTCGTGTCGTATGCGGCGGATGGGATATCTTGGGTCGCGCCCACCCTAGTTGGGACTTGGGACTCACCTTTGCATCACACTTTGCAAGCATGCTCTACGCCATGCATATTGCCTTTGCATTGCTTGTTCAACCAAAAAAATAAGAGAAAAAAGGTGGAATGATAAAGGAGAGGCCTTCGTCTCTTCTGGTGTCTTTTATAGCAAAAAAAAAGTGAGGTGAACGCCCAGTTGATCCGTAATCGTGTTGAGTGCTGACTAGCGTCAATCACGCTTGGGGAATGCAAGTCGCCTGGCTACCTGTCCAGATGTAACCGGGAACTGAGCTGGTGATTGCTGCACAGCGTACGTCTCCATAATATTCAGAGCATCTCCAGTCGCAGCGTCTCCCAAAGGGATTTGGGGCGCGCCGGACACAAAATGCGTTCCAGCCGCGTCCTCCAAAGTCCATTTTTGTCCAGCGCGCCCCGATACGGTGTCCGGCGCCCCGAGCCCGTCCCCGTCCCACAGGGGACGCACCGGGGACGCCGGACACAACGAAAAGCGAGGCGGGCTCCCACATGTCGGCGACTATTTGCATAAACCGTTGGTTCGCGCCTCTTTTCTCGTCGCTCCTTCCTTCCCGCGCCTCCCACCCCATCGTCGCCGCTGGATTTCCCGGCCGTTTGGGCGTCTGATCTCTGCTGAGAGTCGGCACCGTTGTCGCGGCTGGGGCTCCCGCCGGTCGTGGCGCCGCCGCCGCGTCGCCAGCGCGTCCCAGAACGCGCCGTCAAATCCGCCCCACCTCCGCGCACAGAAGGTGCTCGACGACTTGCCAGGTAGGCGCGATTGGCCGCTGTTTGTTCCGTCGTCTGCCTCGGCGCAATTTTAACCATTGATTTTGCTTTAGCCATGGACAGCGACGATGAGATGGTTGCCCTGCTGCTGGAGGACGAGCAAGCCTTGGACGACGACGTGCGGGAACATTTGCTGATCATCGCGTCCCTCCAGGACATGCTTGACGCTGAGGCGGAGAAGAGGAAGAGGCCGCGCCGCGGAGGATCAAGGCCGGGAAGAAGGAAGTCGAAGCCCCGACAGAGGATGGAGGGGCATGCCATGCTGCACAACGACTACTTCGCCGACGACGCAACACAGGCCGACAATTTTCGGCGCCGGTACAGGATGAGCAAGGGGCTGTTCATGAATATCCTCCACGGCGTTCGAGAGTTCGACCCCTACTTCAAGCTCAAGCTCGACGCTGTAGGCGTCCTCGGGTTCTCGTCGATTCAGAAGTGCACCGCCGCCATGAGGTTGCTTGCATACGGAGCACCTGCCGATACACAGGACGACTACCTTCGCATGAGTGAGTCTACTGCCATTGAGTGCATGTACAAGTTTTGCCGAGCTGTGGTGGGAAAGTTTGGCAAATACTACTTGAGAGGGCCAACTGAGGAAGAGACTGCAAGGATCATGGCACAAAATGCTGCCAGAGGATTTCCTGGAATGCTTGGAAGCATCGATTGCATGCACTGGGCATGGAAGAACTGCCCGTTTGCTTGGCAAGGTATATACAAAGGCCGTCATGGATATTGCAGTGTGGTGCTTGAAGCTGTGGCAGATTATGACCTGTGGATTTGGCATTCTTTCTTTGGCATGGCGGGATCACACAATGACATCAGCGTGTTGCAGCGGTCTCCGGTGTTCAGCAGACTAGTGGAAGGGCATGCTCCACCATGCAACTATGAGATCAATGGCCACCAATATACCAAAGGCTATTATCTAGCTGATGGTATATATCCAAAATGGGCCACTTTTGTCAAAACAATCTCGAATCCATCAGGTCTGAAGAATTCCCACTTTGCTACGTGACAGGAGGCTCGCAGGAAGGATGTCGAGCGGGCATTTGGTGTGCTTCAAGCACAATTTGCCATTGTCCGGTACCCTGCTCTAAGCTGGTCTCACGACCAAATGTGGG
Organism: Lolium perenne; assembly: GCF_019359855.2. NCBI lineage: Eukaryota > Viridiplantae > Streptophyta > Magnoliopsida > Poales > Poaceae > Lolium > Lolium perenne. The sequence goes on from NC_067247.2 coordinate 338,173,452, forward strand.
AGGTGATGCAGGCTTGTGTGATCATGCACAACATGATCATTGAGGATGACCGCAAGAATCATGTTAGGTCACATGTTGGTACCTATGAGTGTCAAGGCCCTCTTGCGGAGGTTGATCATGAGTTGCCTGCAGATTTTGCTGATTTTCTCGCCATGCACGCAGAGATCCATGACAGCAATGTGCATGAGCAACTTCAAGCTGATCTCGTTGAGCATTTGTGGAGGATCAAAGGAAATACTGTGGCACCTTGATGTAGCATCTAGCCCTATTTATTATATTTGATTACTTGTTTTATTGTTTGTTGTAATTTAATTTGAAAACAATCCTCGCAAACATTTTTATTCATATGCTACATTTGATAAATGTTTTATGTGTTAAAAAAAGTAATTTAAATGTTTGGGGGCGGCGTTTGGGGGACGTGGCTGGGGAGCGACGTCCCCCAAAGGCGACACGAAGAAAACATGTCCCCCAAACACTCAATCCGGCGCGGTTTGGGGGACGCTTTGGGGAACGCGACTGGAGATGCTCTTAGCTCACGGTCGCGTGTAAGGGCATCTCCAGCGGCGCGACGCATTTCGGACGTCCAAACGGACGCGTCGTGTTCGTTTGCGTCGGGCCAAATGGTCGAAAGTGTCCGGGTGTCCGTTTGCGTCGGGGGTGGCATCAGCGGTACGACGCATAATTTTTTCTTCATTCATACGCCATAATTTACATGATAATAAAAAGGACATAAAAAGCCAGAAAGGGGTGCTAAAATAGGCGCTGTCTACTGGTCGCCATCGCTGACGAGGTCAATTAGCTGCGGCGTCGGCCATGGAAGCTCGTACGCCGGCGGTGGAGGAGGTACCGCCGCACGGGCAGGAGGCTGTGGCCAAGGATCCCACGCTGGAGCAGCAGGCGGAGCGCGGGCGTTGGAACGCGTCGGCGTGGCCGGAGGAGTCGCCGGCCTCCCCTGCGCGAGCGCTGACTCGCGGAGCTGGATTGCGAGCCCATCCCACAAAGCGAGCTCGTTGAGCTCGTCCTGCTCGCTGTTGGCCAGTGCCATGGCAATGGCCTCCTCCTCTAAACTGTCCGGCGGCTGGGTCTCCGGATCCCACGCCGGTCCGCCGTCGTCGTGGTCGTACTGCGGCATGGTCACGTCGCCGTCCTCGTCCGCGTCCTCGTGGTCGTTCTCTTCTTCTTCGGCAGCGATCTCGCGCTCGAAGTAGTCTACGTCGGCGAGGTAGCAGTGCGGCACCGCGCGTCGAACTCCCACGTCCCGAAGGAAATCCAGTTGTAGGAGTTTAGCGCGTACACCGGATCCTCCCGCAGATCCGGCGGTAGGGTTGGACAAAAAGCTCGAAGCTCGACGAGTTAAATGATTGCTCGTTTGCTCGACTCGTTTGACCTCGGCTCGTTTTGTTAACGAGCTGAGCTGAGCATCAGTTTTTGCTCGTTAAGGTTAACGAGCTAAACAATCGAGCCGACTATGTTCGTGAACTACTCGTTAAGATCGGTAACAAGCTAGGCTTCACCAGTTTTGACAATGAGTCACTTTAGTTATCTCAAATATTTGGCACAAAGGGGCCAAGCAAAATAGTGCTCTTTAAGCATGTTTGAAACTCCTACAGTAGGATCTAAAAACCTATGCTTCCGCTCTTCCTCACCAGACAATGCACACATGTTTGCTTTGCATTGCCTCCTTAATGATCCTTAACGAGCTGCTCGCGAGCGCTCGAAAGAACATAACGAGTCGAGCTGAACAATGATTTTAGATCGTTATTCTTAACGAGCTAACGAGCTTAACGATTCAAGCCTTAACGATCATGAGCTTAACGAGCCGAGCCTTAACGATCCGAGCAGCTCGTTAGTTGTGGTGACCCGGCATACCACTGCATGGTGTAGTATGCAAGTCTGATATAACACCAATGAAACACAGTTCCACGGGTATTATATCGCTCAGAGTGGTACAACAGAAACATATGCGGGTCCAAGGCATGTCTATAGAATTACAACATCGACTCTTTACAAAAGATCCACACAGCCTCCTACTTTACAATGAGGTAACACTGCAAATAAACTCCAGAAGAACGACTCGTGATCTAAGCCTATCACGAACTCTATTTGTAGAGTATTTCACTAACTACAGAGGCTAAGCATAGATTCTAGCTAAATAGGAGCTAGGTTTAGGAAGAAAGTTCCTTTCTATTGCTAATCTAGGTTTTCTCCTTGTTGGATGTGGTATCTGACTCATCTGACAGGGTCCTGTCTCTTGAAGTAGTTGTTGACTCCTCTGTCTTCGAGTTGCATTGTAGATCCTCCTTCGATGCCTCCATATCTAAGCAGGGGATTTAAGAGTGGGATGAGTACGAGCGTACTCAACAAGTTCATTATAGGAAAGAGGTGTTTAATGCACTAGCTACGGCATTAGAACAGAAAGTCTAATACCAATGCAGGTTTTCATAATCATTTCTTCAAGAGGTTGCTTTTATTCAGAAGAACTATGTCCGTCAGCCTTCACCGGTTTACTAGAACTTCATGGAGCTCCTTTCCGGCCGCGTTCGCAGTTCCATATCCCGGAACAGGGAGTGCCTGGTCACGATTCATTACACTCTGCAGAGGTGTGTTGCTTTACCCATAAGAGATCTTAACCTTGGTGCCAACCGGGCATATGTTCCCGTCCACACTTCCTTTGGTGTGAGGCCCGGTATAAGGTCTAGCCAATCATGTTCATCCGCTACCTCGAACACCCACCCTTTGTTGCATACCCCGACCCTGGGTCCTCGTCGGTCCTCTTATACCACTTAAGGATGGACCCCGACCACGACAACGATTTGGGACTCGTTAACCAAACTCCTTCGCCGGTAGCTGCAACCCATCATAGACCGCAATACCGTGGGGACTTTAGGCTTCCCCAGCCCACCGCTTGCACTTCGAGCGACAAGTGTCTACGGACTATGCCGTGGGGACTTAAGGCTTCCCCAGCCCACCGCTTGCCCTGACAGATACAAGTGTCTACGGTAAAGCGCATCCGTTGATGAACGAGAGGTGGAAACACTTTTGACTACTCCGTCCCACTCCGGATCTTATGGTTAACACGGATATTACGGCACAAGAATCACTGGCGACATTTGTTGTTTAATCCTAGATGGATATAAGCCCGTGCAATGGAACCTCCACCATATCAACACAATCCATGGTTCCATTGCCCACCACATAGTCATATTCATAGTTATGAAAGTAGTGGTTTTGATTTTTGTGCAATAGTGATAACCATAATACTTTGCAAGTAATTTGATAAAAATACTCAATTGACATGAGCAAGTGATGAACTTGCCTTTCTTGGCTGCAAGATTATGCAGACAAGGTCTTCGATGCGTAATAACTCCAAATTCTGAAATAGCATCATCGTCCGGTAAGGACGATGTTCAAAAGATTGGCAAGGATGCAATAATGCATAAATATGAGATGCAATCGTTCTAAGCGTGTCCTAACCCCGATGATTTAGGATTAGTGAGTGGGAATGATTAGTTCAGGGTGTTTTGCACTTTTAGAGTGATTCACAAACAAGGTTCTTCTTCAGGTGTGATTACTTGGTATTAACAATAGGTAGATAATAAAGCATAATAATCAATTGAGCACACAAAGAATGATAATTGGCATAATGTTATCAGGTAAAGAACAGTGGTCAGTTTTAGTATTATATGGCATGGTTAATGATTGATTATCATATACTTTAAAAGAATAACTTTTGAAGAACATGTTCTTTAATAGAGAACAAGTATGGTAATTAGGTTTGTGGTTTGCTATAATTTATTCTGGTTCCAAGTATTTTCTGGAGTAAGTATAAGATGGATCACAACATAGTTGGATTCATCAGCAACTAGGGCTTGTAAGGTTGAGATAAGCCTAGGCATCCTAAGCAATTCGTTATACATGGTTGTTGTCAAGGTTGGTTTATCTTGCTAGTGATAGCTGGCTAGGGTGTATAGGTCCTTATAAGCAGGGTTGGTGATGATTCCCTATTTTCTTCAAAAGAATAACTTTTGAAGAACATACTTCATAAATAATATGAAGTATTTCAATTAGGGTTTAAGTGATCTAGGTTTTACTGTTGGTTCTATTAAGTAAGGAGTATTTGACTCCTGAATAGGATGGTTCATAATTATGAAGTATTAGTAGGGTTCAGTGGACTATGGTTATGTAATGATAAATATTGGGCCTAGATGCTATTTGGGTTCATCACAATGGTGTGATGCTAAACATGGATGAATAAGGATGATGGTTTTGACAGTAGAAGCTAGGGTTTAAACTTGGTTGATCCTATTTGATCAACAAGGTTGAGTGATATGCATACATGGAATACTAATTTGCTAGTGATAGGGTTCTACATTTTATGTGGACATAGGTATGTCTTTTAGTTGCTAATGGTGGCTCTATGATTTGAATTAAAGTACCATGATCACCTGTTTTAACCTTGGGTTTAGGTTAGAAACAAATTAGGGTTCACATGTAATAATGGAATTAGGGTTTCAAGTTGAATTAGGGTTTTAGGTTTCACATGAAATGATGAGTTTCTAGTGTTCTTCTTTATGGAACTAGGGTTGCATAGTTACTATTGAGTTCATAACTTAATAACTTCATTAATAAATTTGAAGTTATTAATCACTTTGAAATTAAAATAATGTTGGATATGGCATTTTACTATTTTTAATGAATTAATAATTAAGATAATTATTAATTAGGGTTTAAACCTCTCTGCTAATGATTTAACACATTAACAAATAAAGAAAATTAGTTTTAATGTTTTCTTTATTTATTTACTGGTTTTTATTTACTTTTGGGAATTTTTACTAATTATTGAATTTTAATTGAATTTAGGATTAAAGAAAAGGCTTAATTCATAAGTATTAAATAATTGAATTTTTATTAAAAATAAAAATTCCATATTATATTTTTATTGGATAGAGATTAATTTTCTAAGAATTTTGATACCTTACTTATTTTTTTTCTGAGCTATATTGGATTTTTTTGGATTTATTTAAAGTTGCAGAGATTATTGGATTTGAAATATAACTAAATCTACTAAATGCACCCGGCTAGGTTACCCGCAGAGGCACTGACCAGTGGGCCAGAGCCCACGTCAGCTGCCACTGTGGCGCTGATGTGGCAGGGAAGTGGCCGGCCGACGGCCAGTTGCCGGCGGCGACGCCGATTCGGGGCTCCCGCGCCCCTCCTGAGCAGCGGGGGAGATGCGCGGCGATGTGCTGAGCCAGAAGGTGGCGACGCCGCTCCCTATTGGTCGCCGGAGCCTTGCCGGCGGCAAGCCTGAGCGGCGGCGGACAGGGAACGACGACGAGGCGGCACTACGGGGCACAATCGAGCAGGCACAGGACATGGTGAGATGCAGGAGCTCACCAGGAGGCTGTAGAGCTTGATGGCGAGACGAGGGGAGGTCGACATCGCCGGAATCGCTAGCTCCGGCCGTCGGAAAAGGTGAGGTCGTTGACGGCGCTCCGGGAGGCTACGGCTCGATTCCTCTTGCCTAGTGGACAAGTTGAGCACGGTGATGACGACGGTGACCACGGCGATGCTTGGGAAGGCTCCAGTCGTCGACGGCAATGGTGACCGAGGTGGTTTAGGGTTTCGGTTTGGGCGAAATGGGGAAGAAACGGAAGAACACGAACATAGAAGGATTTGGCGGGGTATTTATAAGTTCCCCGGCGTTTCTTTAACGATCAACATTGGCGGCGACTGTGGGACGTGGGGCTCTGCCGGCGTCGTGCTGTCGAGCATGCCCGTGTCGAAGAAGACGGAGACAAAGATCTCTTCGTCCACTTCGCGTGGATAAGAGGCGAAGAGGTAAGTTGGCCAGGCTGCTCCTGGGCTGCGGCTTGGGCTGCCTTCGTGGGCCGTTTGCTGGGCTGCCGTGGTGGGCTGTGGCAGCCAGGTGAGCCAGGTAAGTCCCTTTCTTTTTTCTTTATTTCTGTTTTCTTTTTCTGTTTTGTATTTCTATTTTTGAATTCTATTCAAATTTGAATCCTTTTATTTTGCAGGTGTTTGAAAATTGGAATTTACTAAGGACTAATAAGAAGATCATTTGAATACTGAATTGTTTTTGAATGATCATTTAATCTTTATGTATGAACTTTTTATTGCTATTTTAATTAACCATGATTTTGTGCTCTCATTAATAATTTCCATTTTCTTGTGAATCAAATTATTTGGATTATTATAGTTGATATTTTCAACTCAAAGTATTTCAGAGATTGTTCTTAGGGCTTGGTTTCTATTTGAGGAATTGGTCATTTGCATATGATTTTATGTGAGCACATATTTATTAGGGTTTTATAATTATTATTATAATCCTATTTCAATGTTATCACTATTCTTATCTTTGAAAATATCTAAAGTAGATATTGTTTCCAGAATGGTTTGGTCTTATTTACAAGGTTTAGTGGTTGATCACCACACATAGGTTTAGGTAAAGGGTTTAACACCAGGTGCTTCTTATGTTCAATAATTGAAGCATAAGATTTTATTAATATGCCACACTAGGGTTCTAGTGATATTTACCTAATGGCCATTGATTTAATTCTCAATTATGGTCTAGGTTTATATGGTAATCACCATAGTGATACCATAACTAGGGTTGAGATATAATTTTAGTTTGTATGAATGAGGTGACCCATATTGCATTGGCTAAAGTTTAATCTCCCTATCTATGATAAGGTTACTTGCTTAATACCTTATGTGCTTCTCTAATTACTAAGGATTTGAGAATTGGTATTATCTTCTACCAATTAACTACAATTATTATCCTTAATTTATCATTAAGTTAACTACATTGGTTATAGTTCTTTTTATAGTTAACTTTGGTCTCATGGATTGATGATTTCTCACCATATCAAGTATGGAGTTTTACTCTAAAGCTTTATTAGATGAAGAATAAGTGGAATGTAGGTGTGGTAGAATTCTACTTGTGATCACCAAGTGGTTCACAAGTTAGGGTTTAGGATATAAGTCTAGGTTTGTTTACTAGTTACCTCCCTATGATTTCATGTGGGGAAATAATATCTAATAATCATATTAGGGTTTAACTTATCTTCACATACCTCAAGAGCATGATCATGGATTAGGCATGATCAACTTGTTCTTAATATCTCTACTTCAAGTTCTTAGGGTTTATGATCATCACTCAATTTATAATGATCAAGGTTTGGATTCCTAAAGTATTCCTAATGGAATGGTCTTCACTTCTATGATCAAGTGTTGTCTTGATCAACTAAGCATAATATCTCCCTTATAGTTTCTTGGATGGACATGGCTATGGTTGTCTCAATTATCTTGGGTATAACACCATAGGTTGAGCTTTCTCATTTATGAATGGTTATTCTAGGGTTTATGGTGTACTCCTAATATCTCCTTAGTATCTAGACTAAGGTTTCATTTGTCTAGCTTAATTGGGTTGGTCTCTTCCTCACCTAATCAATTCAGGGGTATTATTATTATTCCATGTGATATTAGGTTATCTCACCATTCCAAAGGAAATGGTTTTCAACCTAATACTTTAATTCAAAGGTTGTCCTTTATTCTTGAATAGGTCAAGCTAGAATTGATATGAATGGGCTCTCTCACTTGGGAAGGTCTTGAATAATATCCTAAGGTTTCTCTTAAAGATGATGGTTTGAATATAATATCTTGGAATAGAGAAGAATTATATTCCTTAGTTGGATCTCCTTGTCTGGCTTCCAAGATTAAAGTAGAATGGATATCATAGGGTTTATGATAAGAGCATGGATTAGTTTAAGATATGGAGAAGATAAGTGAAGAATAGTTTCTCCAGTTATTGTTACTTGATTTCCAATTAGATGTAAGTTCATATGTTATGGTAAGGATTACCTTATTATGATCTGTTATGAGATCAAGCAATTGATCATTGAGTAAAGTGTTGTTGTGTTGATTATTAGTTCCATTTGATCTAACCCCTTAGATCAAATCATCTTTACCCAAAACAAGGTTTTAGCAAAGTCACATTGAGGTTTATAGCGCTTGACTTGATGAGCTACTTCAATTCCACCAAGGTCAAGTGAAACTTCAGTTACTGTGACTGTTTTACTTTAAAGCGCGAAAATTCCCCAGATTTTCTATGCATGAATGCAATGCACACATCTGTTTCCTCTATTTTTGTAACCCCATTACCTGGGATATTACAGTCTCTACCCTTAAACTAAACTTCGTCCTCGAAGTTTGATATCCCTCACGTTCCGGAGTGTGGATCTGACTTGTGCAGACTACATCTCTTCTCAATCTCCTTGGTGATCTCCCTGGATATAATTGAATATATCCCTTGTCCAGATTCTTCCTGGAATCCATTAGTGTTTGACCTCAAACAACTATTACTTCCTTTACTTCCATGATTTCCTCCCATATTATAACTTGTTTCCTTTCTCATTGAATATTCAATGATTGGGACTTCTTCTTGTACTGACAGTCTTAATTGAGGACTAAATGGATAACATTCTCCTATTTGATAAAATAGGTCTTTGTTTTTCCCTTACTACCAAAACTGCAATAATGGTACTTGGTAAGGTGCTTACTATGGAATTGATCATGGTGGTTTATTCCTCTAAGAATGAATTAGACTCATTTAGTCCATCCAATCATGGTTTATAGTTGATACCTCTAACTATTTTGTGTTCTTTAGGTTCCATGAAAGGAATCATTCTATTAGTCCTTGACATTAGTATGTTCAATCTTCTTCATTCTTTGACCATCTTGGCTTTATTGGTCTACGGTATTTCCTTCGTCCAACTTCATTATACTTAGCTTACTTGAGCTTCTGTACTTCTGAGTAAATTGTACTTACTTTCTCAATTTATTATCCACTTCTTACTTCCTCGAGGTATAAACCTCGGCTTCTGGTCTGACATACTTCTGAAAGTAATGTTCAACAGTCTTATGAAAATAAGATTGAACTTCCGTTCAGTTCAGACCTTCTGTTTCTATCTAACTTAAAGTATTGAGTCATTGTACATCCAACTCAATTTTTACTCTACCCCTTAGGGTTTACTTATGTTCTTCGACTCCTTTTTATTCCAACCATTGGATTGATGGTTAGAATATTAGTCTAGGTGTAGCTTGTGGTTTATATTCTTCTAAGGTCTTGTGAAGAATCCTTGTGGTGTATCCACTCAATTTTGGACATCCAATGTGAATCCTTTGACTAAATGTTTATAGATCTAGCTATTTGGCTGACAAGGTTTTTATTTGTTCACAAACTTTTGTTACAACTAATTAAATCGTGGACTATTTGTAATACCAACTAATACCAGCTGTGGTTATTATACCAACTGTGGCTATTTGATATCAAAAAAAATGGATTCTATTATAGGTTCTGATCAACTGGACGAGACATCTTCTACTTTATCTCGCAGTATTGATATTATACCAATTGTGGTCTTCTGATATCAACTATGGTCTTCTTATATCTGCTATAGTTTCATAAATCATCTTCCTTCATTTAGGGTTTATTGTTGCAAGAAAACCACTAGCTAACACTATGATTATAGTATTCAAAGTGATTTCCCATGCATTCCCTCTTCTATGTGGATTATGGATCCGCTTCAGCTTCACCATAATCATTATATTTCTCACCTTCATGCTTCTTATGTACGAAAGTACTCCTCAATTGAGGTAAAGCATGAATTTTGATTGGTACTTCCTTCCAAAGATTGTGGTTGCTTCCCACAACTTTGTTTCCTTTATCTGATGAACCTTCATCTTGACTTCTAAATCTTCCAGATTTCGTCGCTTCCTCACACGAATACTATTACCCTCTAGATCTATAGCATCAAGTATGAACTTGATATTGCAACATGCATTTGCATATCAAAGTCAAACTTCATGTATGGATCTAGTCAAACAATGAAAATCCAATAAAATCCAAGAAGATTCAGCTTTGTGCATATAATACACACCATCATAAGCCTGAATATAATAGTTGAGTAAGACATCTCTAAACATCAGGCTCTGATGTGTAGTATATAACACCACATAGATAGGTTTATATCGTGATACTTAGCACGAATATAGGGAATTCTACTATTTGTCTCAACCTTTACCTTAATTGCACAATTGCAATGAGATAAACTTGAAACAAAGTGGTCTAGGATGGTTAAGGTTAACCTAATTTCCTTTGGAAGTACTAACTTAGCTTCTATTATGTTGAGGACTACTTCCTATGATACATTGAGTTCTAACACATGGCTACTCTGAGTACATATCTACTAGGATATCGTTCCTATACTTCTAAGTGTTTCTACTATAAGCATATGGTCATGATGTGCTTGGCACACTTCCCATATTTTTGGAACACAAATATTGCACTATTGTCTGGCTTCTTATTGTTCTCCTCCTAAATGTTTATGATGTTCTATTCCATCACATAATGATTCTCAGGTGAATCATATATGATTTCTATCTCTACCATGTAAGTAGTCATATATTATTCCTATCCCTCTTCCTTTCCTCCCATGATTGACTCATCATGGTTAATACAACCTCATATAACTTATATTCATTCCTTACTATCAGTTGTTTCTACACGTTTGGATAATTTACTTACCAATTACATGTGTTGGTACACATCTTCCAATAGGATATCTTCCTTATGGTTGTATCCTCTCTTTGGACTACCATGTATTGTATACCAACTGTGATCTACTCATCTATTGTTTAAGGACTTCATGGTATACTATATGTTTGGAATTAGTTAACTAACTTTACCTAGTAAAGATAGTTAAGAAAGGTTGACTTAAGTGTGTCAGGATTATTCTCAAGTGAATATCCATCTCAAGTCATAAGAAGTATTTGGTTTACCTAGGACAACTTCCTATAGACACTACCAATCCTATAGGTCTCCTTTAAAGGGTTTTAATCCTAGGGTCAAAGCATTTGCTCTGATACCAACTGTGGTGACCCGGCATACCACTGCATGGTGTAGTATGCAAGTCTGATATAACACCAATGAAACACAGTTCCACGGGTATTATATCGCTCAGAGTGGTACAACAGAAACATATGCGGGTCCAAGGCATGTCTATAGAATTACAACATCGACTCTTTACAAAAGATCCACACAGCCTCCTACTTTACAATGAGGTAACACTGCAAATAAACTCCAGAAGAACGACTCGTGATCTAAGCCTATCACGAACTCTATTTGTAGAGTATTTCACTAACTACAGAGGCTAAGCATAGATTCTAGCTAAATAGGAGCTAGGTTTAGGAAGAAAGTTCCTTTCTATTGCTAATCTAGGTTTTCTCCTTGTTGGATGTGGTATCTGACTCATCTGACAGGGTCCTGTCTCTTGAAGTAGTTGTTGACTCCTCTGTCTTCGAGTTGCATTGTAGATCCTCCTTCGATGCCTCCATATCTAAGCAGGGGATTTAAGAGTGGGATGAGTACGAGCGTACTCAACAAGTTCATTATAGGAAAGAGGTGTTTAATGCACTAGCTACGGCATTAGACCAGAAAGTCTAATACCAATGCAGGTTTTCATAATCATTTCTTCAAGAGGTTGCTTTTATTCAGAAGAACTATGTCCGTCAGCCTTCACCGGTTTACTAGAACTTCATGGAGCTCCTTTCCGGCCGCGGTCGCGATTCCATATCCGGAACAGGGAGTGCACAGTCACGATTCATTACACTCTGCAGAGGTGTGTTGCTTTACCCATAAGAGATCTTAACCTTGGTGCCAACCGGGCATATGTTCCCGTCCACACTTCCTTTGGTGTGAGGCCCGGTATAAGGTCTAGCCAATCATGTTCCTCCGCTACCTCGAACACCCACCCTTTGTTGCATACCCCGACCCTGGGTCCTCGTCGGTCCTCTTATACCACTTAAGGATGGACCCCGACCACGACAACAGTTTGGGACTCGTTAACCAAACTCCTTCGCCGGTAGCTGCAACCCATCATAGACCGCAATACCGTGGGGACTTTAGGCTTCCCCAGCCCACCGCTTGCACTTCGAGCGACAAGTGTCTACGGACTATGCCGTGGGGACTTAAGGCTTCCCCAGCCCACCGCTTGCCCTGACAGATACAAGTGTCTACGGTAAAGCGCATCCGTTGATGAACGAGAGGTGGAAACACTTTTGACTACTCCGTCCCACTCCGGATCTTATGGTTAACACGGATATTACGGCACAAGAATCACTGGCGACATTTGTTGTTTAATCCTAGATGGATATAAGCCCGTGCAATGGAACCTCCACCATATCAACACAATCCATGGTTCCATTGCCCACCACATAGTCATATTCATAGTTATGAAAGTAGTGGTTTTGATTTTTGTGCAATAGTGATAACCATAATACTTTGCAAGTAATTTGATAAAAATACTCAATTGACATGAGCAAGTGATGAACTTGCCTTTCTTGGCTGCAAGATTATGCAGACAAGGTCTTCGATGCGTAATAACTCCAAATTCTGAAATAGCATCATCGTCCGGTAAGGACGATGTTCAAAAGATTGGCAAGGATGCAATAATGCATAAATATGAGATGCAATCGTTCTAAGCGTGTCCTAACCCCGATGATTTAGGATTAGTGAGTGGGAATGATTAGTTCAGGGTGTGTTGCACTTTTAGAGTGATTCACAAACAAGGTTCTTCTTCAGGTGTGATTACTTGGTATTAACAATAGGTAGACAATAAAGCATAATAATCAATTGAGCACACAAAGAATGATAATTGGCATAATGTTATCAGGTAAAGAACAGTGGTCAGTTTTAGTATTATATGGCATGGTTAATGATTGATTATCATATACTTTAAAAGAATAACTTTTGAAGAACATGTTCTTTAATAGAGAACAAGTATGGTAATTAGGTTTGTGGTTTGCTATAATTTATTCTGGTTCCAAGTATTTTCTGGAGTAAGTATAAGATGGATCACAACATAGTTGGATTCATCAGCAACTAGGGCTTGTAAGGTTGAGATAAGCCTAGGCATCCTAAGCAATTCGTTATACATGGTTGTTGTCAAGGTTGGTTTATCTTGCTAGTGATAGCTGGCTAGGGTGTATAGGTCCTTATAAGCAGGGTTGGTGATGATTCCCTATTTTCTTCAAAAGAATAACTTTTGAAGAACATACTTCATAAATAATATGAAGTATTTCAATTAGGGTTAAAGTGATCTAGGTTTTACTGTTGGTTCTATTAAGTAAGGAGTATTTGACTCCTGAATAGGATGGTTCATAATTATGAAGTATTAGTAGGGTTCAGTGGACTATGGTTATGTAATGATAAATATTGGGCCTAGATGCTATTTGGGTTCATCACAATGGTGTGATGCTAAACATGGATGAATAAGGATGATGGTTTTGACAGTAGAAGCTAGGGTTTAAACTTGGTTGATCCTATTTGATCAACAAGGTTGAGTGATATGCATACATGGAATACTAATTTGCTAGTGATAGGGTTCTACATTTTATGTGGACATAGGTATGTCTTTTAGTTGCTAATGGTGGCTCTATGATTTGAATTAAAGTACCATGATCACCTGTTCTAACCTTGGGTTTAGGTTAGAAACAAATTAGGGTTCACATGTAATAATGGAATTAGGGTTTCAAGTTGAATTAGGGTTTTAGGTTTCACATGAAATGATGAGTTTCTAGTGTTCTTCTTTATGGAACTAGGGTTGCATAGTTACTATTGAGTTCATAACTTAATAACTTCATTAATAAATTTGAAGTTATTAATCACTTTGAAATTAAAATAATGTTGGATATGGCATTTTACTATTTTTAATGAATTAATAATTAAGATAATTATTAATTAGGGTTTAAACCTCTCTGCTAATGATTTAACACATTAACAAATAAAGAAAATTAGTTTTAATGTTTTCTTTATTTATTTACTGGTTTTTATTTACTTTTGGGAATTTTTACTAATTATTGAATTTTAATTGAATTTAGGATTAAAGAAAAGGCTTAATTCATAAGTATTAAATAATTGAATTTTTATTAAAAATAAAAATTCCATATTATATTTTTATTGGATAGAGATTAATTTTCTAAGAATTTTGATACCTTACTTATTTTTTTTCTGAGCTATATTGGATTTTTTTGGATTTATTTAAAGTTGCAGAGATTATTGGATTTGAAATATAACTAAATCTACTAAATGCACCCGGCTAGGTTACCCGCAGAGGCACTGACCAGTGGGCCAGAGCCCACGTCAGCTGCCACTGTGGCGCTGATGTGGCAGGGAAGTGGCCGGCCGACGGCCAGTTGCCGGCGGCGACGCCGATTCGGGGCTCCCGCGCCCCTCCTGAGCAGCGGGGGAGATGCGCGGCGATGTCTTGGCCGAGCGAGAAGGTGGCGACGCCGCTCCTATTGGTCGCCGGAGCCTTGCCGGCGGCAAGCTGAGCGGCGGCGGACGAGGAACGACGACGAGGCGGCACTACGGGGCACAATCGAGCGGGCACGGGACATGGTGAGATGCAGGAGCTCACCAGAGGCTGTAGAGCTTGATGGCGAGACGAGGGAGGTCGACATCGCCGAATCGCTAGCTCGGCCGTCGGAAAAGGTGAGGTCGTTGACGGCGCTCCGGAGGCTACGGCTCGATTCCTCTTGCCTAGTGGACAAGTTGAGCACGGTGATGACGACGGTGACCACGGCGATGCTTGGGAAGGCTCCAGTCGTCGACGGCAATGGTGACCGAGGTGGTTTAGGGTTTCGGTTTGGGCGAAATGGGGAAGAAACGGAAGAACACGAACATAGAAGGATTTGGCGGGGTATTTATAAGTTCCCCGGCGTTTGCTGGCAGTCAACATTGGCGGCGACTGTGGGACGTGGGGCTCTGCCGGCGTCGTGCTGTCGAGCATGCCCGTGTCGAAGAAGACGGAGACAAAGATCTCTTCGTCCACTTCGCGTGGATAAGAGGCGAAGAGGTAAGTTGGCGGTGCTCCTGGGCTGCGGCTTGAGGCTGCCTTAAATGGGCCGTTCTTTGAGGCTGCCGTGGTGAAATTTGTGGCAGCCGGTGAGCCAGGTAAGTCCCTTTCTTTTTTCTTTATTTCTGTTTTCTTTTTCTGTTTTGTATTTCTATTTTTGAATTCTATTCAAATTTGAATCCTTTTATTTTGCAGGTGTTTGAAAATTGGAATTTACTAAGGACTAATAAGAAGATCATTTGAATACTGAATTGTTTTTGAATGATCATTTAATCTTTATGTATGAACTTTTTATTGCTATTTTAATTAACCATGATTTTGTGCTCTCATTAATAATTTCCATTTTCTTGTGAATCAAATTATTTGGATTATTATAGTTGATATTTTCAACTCAAAGTATTTCAGAGATTGTTCTTAGGGCTTGGTTTCTATTTGAGGAATTGGTCATTTGCATATGATTTTATGTGAGCACATATTTATTAGGGTTTTATAATTATTATTATAATCCTATTTCAATGTTATCACTATTCTTATCTTTGAAAATATCTAAAGTAGATATTGTTTCCAGAATGGTTTGGTCTTATTTACAAGGTTTAGTGGTTGATCACCACACATAGGTTTAGGTAAAGGGTTTAACACCAGGTGCTTCTTATGTTCAATAATTGAAGCATAAGATTTTATTAATATGCCACACTAGGGTTCTAGTGATATTTACCTAATGGCCATTGATTTAATTCTCAATTATGGTCTAGGTTTATATGGTAATCACCATAGTGATACCATAACTAGGGTTGAGATATAATTTTAGTTTGTATGAATGAGGTGACCCATATTGCATTGGCTAAAGTTTAATCTCCCTATCTATGATAAGGTTACTTGCTTAATACCTTATGTGCTTCTCTAATTACTAAGGATTTGAGAATTGGTATTATCTTCTACCAATTAACTACAATTATTATCCTTAATTTATCATTAAGTTAACTACATTGGTTATAGTTCTTTTTATAGTTAACTTTGGTCTCATGGATTGATGATTTCTCACCATATCAAGTATGGAGTTTTACTCTAAAGCTTTATTAGATGAAGAATAAGTGGAATGTAGGTGTGGTAGAATTCTACTTGTGATCACCAAGTGGTTCACAAGTTAGGGTTTAGGATATAAGTCTAGGTTTGTTTACTAGTTACCTCCCTATGATTTCATGTGGGGAAATAATATCTAATAATCATATTAGGGTTTAACTTATCTTCACATACCTCAAGAGCATGATCATGGATTAGGCATGATCAACTTGTTCTTAATATCTCTACTTCAAGTTCTTAGGGTTTATGATCATCACTCAATTTATAATGATCAAGGTTTGGATTCCTAAAGTATTCCTAATGGAATGGTCTTCACTTCTATGATCAAGTGTTGTCTTGATCAACTAAGCATAATATCTCCCTTATAGTTTCTTGGATGGACATGGCTATGGTTGTCTCAATTATCTTGGGTATAACACCATAGGTTGAGCTTTCTCATTTATGAATGGTTATTCTAGGGTTTATGGTGTACTCCTAATATCTCCTTAGTATCTAGACTAAGGTTTCATTTGTCTAGCTTAATTGGGTTGGTCTCTTCCTCACCTAATCAATTCAGGGGTATTATTATTATTCCATGTGATATTAGGTTATCTCACCATTCCAAAGGAAATGGTTTTCAACCTAATACTTTAATTCAAAGGTTGTCCTTTATTCTTGAATAGGTCAAGCTAGAATTGATATGAATGGGCTCTCTCACTTGGGAAGGTCTTGAATAATATCCTAAGGTTTCTCTTAAAGATGATGGTTTGAATATAATATCTTGGAATAGAGAAGAATTATATTCCTTAGTTGGATCTCCTTGTCTGGCTTCCAAGATTAAAGTAGAATGGATATCATAGGGTTTATGATAAGAGCATGGATTAGTTTAAGATATGGAGAAGATAAGTGAAGAATAGTTTCTCCAGTTATTGTTACTTGATTTCCAATTAGATGTAAGTTCATATGTTATGGTAAGGATTACCTTATTATGATCTGTTATGAGATCAAGCAATTGATCATTGAGTAAAGTGTTGTTGTGTTGATTATTAGTTCCATTTGATCTAACCCCTTAGATCAAATCATCTTTACCCAAAACAAGGTTTTAGCAAAGTCACATTGAGGTTTATAGCGCTTGACTTGATGAGCTACTTCAATTCCACCAAGGTCAAGTGAAACTTGATTCGTGTGTTTTACTTTAAAGCGCGAAAATTCCCCAGATTTTCTATGCATGAATGCAATGCACACATCTGTTTCCTCTATTTTTGTAACCCCATTACCTGGGATATTACATTAGTCCACCCCTATCCGGCGGCAAGACCGCGCGGCGGCGCCGCACCTTGTCCCGCCGCTCTCGGCCCTCGCGCGGCACGGGGGGACCGGCACGCGCCGCGAGTTCAAGTACCAGCCCCCTCCCGGCAAGTTCGCGTCCGACCATGGTACCGGCCGGTTTTCCTCCCATAGCTGCCGAGCGAGGTCAACGCGGACGTACCGGCCGACCCGTGCTTTCTTGCCGGAACGCGAGCCGCTAGCCTCCTGGTCGTTCTTCATCTTCCGGAACGGCCAGTATTTCTTCCCCATGGCGTCGGTGTGGTGGCTACTGTGGGATTTTGCCAATGGTTTTGGTCGGGGAAATGGGCGCCGGCAGCGTCCCTTTAAGGCTCCGACGCCATCTCGCCTTCAATGGCCTGCCAGTGCAACGCCTACTAGCTGCGCACGCTCGCGAAAGCCGAGGCACGCCATTAACGCGGCCCCTGCAAAGGCTGCAGCGCCGCCCAGAAGTAATACCGCGGAAGACGAAGCAGTTGTGCCGCTGCCAGGCGGGCCCGCGCGAGGACCGAGCGGACACTTTGCGCGTCCGCGCAGCGTCCGCCGAGACGCAAACCTGGCGTATATTTGGGCCAGGTTTGCATCTCCGCGGACGCTCCGGTCACTTTGCGTCGCCCCGCTGGAACAGGTTCCAGACGCATTTCCGGTCACGGCGGACACAAACGCTACGTCACGGATTGTAGTGCTTGTCGAATATCTAGTGTCCGGTTTTTCGTGCATGATCAATCTTTGGCATAGAGTAATTGGCATCCGGTGTCTCTAGGAGTAGATAAGGAATGGATGTGAGGATCAATTAGGCACACATGCTGGTGTATAAAAATCGGCTCTGCCAAGAAAAATACTGTACTTGCTGATGACTGTCAAAAATTTTGGTCAGAAGAAAAGTCCTCTCTATGTAAACGTTTCTGCTTCAGTCAATTGGTGGCATAAAAACAACATAAAGTAGGCCTAACATGTTTTAGTTGCTTGTTTTATCTTAGCAAGAAAATAACCAGGGAAAGCATATGCCCTAACGGCATTCATTTTCTGATTTTCTCGTGCTCTTCCGGCGCCGACAATACGAATAAATTTGGTCTCGTGGACCAGCAGCGCAGACACGGGCGTTGCAGGCGTGGCATTCCGTTTCCTCGGCGCCGCAGAGGCTGCCCGCTGGGCCCAGCCGCGCATACTGCTTGCCACGGTGTCCACGGCCTCGTTCGGCTGCCTAGTAAGCAAAACCTGGCTGCCAGTACGTAGGATACATAGTCAGTGCTAGCTCAGCCAGAAGTAAGCTGCGCATCGTGCCAGGTCGAGTGGAATTGCAGTGTGATCAGGGCCCAAGTAGCCACGCCTGGATTGGTAACGTGACGGGAGCTAGCTAGTGCGCTACCGGATCGCCGCGTACGCAGCCAGCCACATCTTCGAGCATGCTGAGCGTGAGAGCAGGCATCTTCGCCTTCACTCTTCCTTGCGTACGCCATACCACGCCAGAAAGTGCAGAGGGGCCAACGGAAAAGGAGAGGCCTCCGTCTCTTTGCTTGTCTTTACAGCAAAAGTGATCTATATCCTCTCTCCCGAGTGATGGCTACTACGATTGCAATTAGGGGCTGCAAGTTGCATGCCTACTGCGCATGATGATGTAACGGAGAATGAATTGGTGTCTGACACGCAGCTATCGCATGAATTTTCATAACCTGGCTACCACTAATCCCGCAGTGAACAGAAAATACTAAATAAAAACAGAAAAGTAAGGTGCATACCTTTTTTCCTCAAGTCAATCCATGTACCAAGCTTATAGAAAAAGTTGCTGACAACTACGATACTATACAGATAGGGTCATGAACTCATCATGCATCTAATGACACTGATTTTTTTGAGGTTAAAATGACACTAATTTGGCATGGTAGATCTTGATGGTTTTTTTCTAAAGACTTTGACCAGCTTTACCGTGTTTTCACTCTTGGAAAAAAAAATATACTGTGCCTTATTTTACGGAACGGCGGTACTACGACTCAAAAGTCTACTTGTTGTAAAAAAAATAACTTGTTTATTTTAATAGTCTATATATGCTGTAACATAAAAAAAGATTTTTTATAAAAAACTTGAAGGTAATAGCAATGTAAACACAGAAACGTTTTTTATAGAAAAGTATCAAAATCATTATAAGAACGTCACTATGTAATAAAATGGAAAATACATTTCATTGATATCCACTTTTTTTTTCTACGGAACTTATCTCTACAGTAATTATTCTTGTTTATATTACATTCTATATCTATCAGTTTTTTTCTTTTCCTAGATTATAAATTTATCATCGTGGGTTTTATGAAATTATATTCAAGTTAGAGCATGTCTAACAGGCCCCGTATAACCCGCCCACCCCGTAAAATTCCGGCGACATACGGGGCAGGCGCGGTTTGGGCCGTCTAGCAGGCCCCGTATTCGGGCCGCCCCGTTTCGGCGGAATACGGGGCCCAGGAAATCGGCCCCGTCGCCCCGTACATATAGTGGGCGCAGGTGCGAGTGAGGGGTTAACCCCTCACTCGCAACCCTAGCTCCGCCGTGCGCCGCCGCCTCCTCCTCCTGCTCCGGCGAGCAATTAGTCGCTCCCCCGCGCCGCATTCCACCCGCCGCCACCTGCATGGACTCCCGCCGCCGTAGTAGAGCCTCTCCGGCGAGCGGATCGAAGCGATCCCGCTCGCCGGACACCGTGGAGGAAGCCTGGCGGCTCAAGTGCAAGCTTTCCGCCGCGGGGAGCCGTCGCGCGGCCTGCAAGTACGCCGGCGCGCTGTACGTGCCGGATCCGCTCCGGGAGTACGCCGCGGGTGGGCGGTGGTACCGGCAAGACCCGCCGCTCAAGCCGATGAGCGGCGAAGCCTTCGAGAAGTGGCGCGCGCAGTGGCAGCGCGACCGCGCGGCGATGGCGGCATGGAGGGCGACCATCGGCAGCACCAGCGGCGGAGGAAGCGGAGGCGGCGAGGAGGAAGAGGAGGCGGCAGAGGAGGAGGCGGCCTTCCGCCGTGCGGTGGCCGAATCCGAGGCGGATGCCGCCGAGAAAGCTCGGGCGGAGGCAGAGGAGCAGGCGGCGGCCATCACCGCCGTCCAGGAGTTCGAGGCGAGGCGCGGGAGGCGCAGGAGGAGGCGGCCTCCATCGCCTTCATCCCCTACGTCATCCTTGACGAGTAGACGTAGGTTGATCCGTAGTTAGATGTAGTATGATCCGTAGTATGATCGGAATGTATGTATGATCCGTAGTATGATCAATGAAGATGAACTTACCGGGGTTTTTATTTTTGAAAATACGGGCGAAATACGGGGTCTGCTAGACGGAATGGCTCGAAATGGAGCAGTTTTTCGATACGGGGCGAAATAAGAGAGTTATACGGGGCAGCGAAATACGGGGCCTGTTAGACATGCTCTTACTTCATTGATTAGGCTACCCAGTCTCGGAAACCAGTGGCACTTTTCAAAGTTGTTCTAAGTTTTCGTGGAAGATCAAATATGTTCGCACTTTATAATTGAGCGACCAGGTTTGTCTAATAATGTGGATCATACGTAGACTCAGAACAGTCGAGGATTAACATTTGAAGTCTTCCAAATTCATTTGTATGCTATAGTAGATACAAAGAGACCATTACAAACTTATGAACCAAAATGCCATATTTTCATCTAGAGTTTACCTGCACAAAAGAGAACTAACATTCGCACATTTAGTTTTAACAGCTACAATACACAAACATGCACAATACCCGCTAGAGACAAGAAGAAGACAATTGTCCTAGAAAATTGATGAAAAGAACCCCAAGGTATAGAAAACTACAAGAAGGTCAATGTGATCTTTGCCCACACCAAAAATATGCATGTCACAAAACTCTAGTGCCACCTAGATGCCCACCGTAGGAGATGTTCAACCTCTACCATCTTCGATCTAGGTAAGCACATGAGCCAAGTTCCTGGTCCATTTCAAGCAGGGATGCACGTGTTGGTGGCACATAGACAAAAAAGATCATCCACAAGCTAACCTAGACATGGATCCATTTCATCTCCACAACCCAATAAGGGAAAAATGTGTATCCACTCTGCCAAACCACCAACCCTACTCCAGAATGTCCATCTCATCCCAAGTGTTGGCACAAATGTACATAAAGTAACCGCTTGAGACAAATAGAAATTCTTTTCTCACCGACCCAACTCGACGACGAGCATCTTCCCGATGCCACCATGGAGGATGCCACCATTGTGAGGAAGAATCCTATAATTTTATTCGACGGGCGGTGCACTCATTGTACTAGCGCACCGCTCGGAACCTAACCCTATGTCTGTGAACAACCCCTTAGGTGCAAATGAACATTGTATCATCTACTTTCAAGGGTGTGGGGGAGGGGGGTCGTTGATTCTCACTTGGTGTTGAAGGAACTCATGATCTCAGAAACTCAAACATAATTTTTCTTATTGTAGGGAACAAGCTAAAGTGGAAGGGCTATGTTTTTTATGGGATGGAAGTGCAGTTTCTTTTTGAGAGAGATGGAAGTGCAGTGTTCAGCATGAAACCGACACACTCTTCCTTCAAAATACAACACTCTTTTTTTTTTCATGACCTTCAACGGCTCGTGCACTCGTTACTTGCGGCCGCCGCCTAGAAGAAAACCGCACTTCCGCCTCCACCATAGATCGGTTCCCCCTCCTCCGGTTAGCCTTGTCGGCGTTGGGATTGGTGGGGAACCCGATCTATGCGTGGAGTTTTCATAAAGTAGGGTTTTGAACATATTAGGTTAGGGTTTGGTAGCCATCTTCTTGTTGGCCTTCGCCACATTGGAGATGTCATCGTCTACAATAAGTATACTTCAGTCCTTCTTTCGACGACAAGATCTCATTCATGGCGTCAATGGTGGTATTTCCGGCTGTGCATAACCGAACTGAAACCGAAAACCGAACCGAAAAAACCTAACTGTAACCATATTATAGTTTTTTTTCAGTTTTAAGTTAGGTTACAGTTAGCAAAATAGCTAACCATATACGAAACAGTTAATTCAGTTAAAAACCGAAATAATTCAGTTAAACCGAATGAAACCGAATTGCCCAGCTGGCGAACACTTTTTCTCTCCTATCCAGCTAAACTTCGCATTCTACGTTTACATAAGATTTGAATTTAAGTTTACATAGTGAAGAAATTCCAGTGTGATGGTACATACGTGTTGTTTTGATTCGATTTGGGCACACGTGACTATCAACCTTAGCTACATTTCTGTTTTGGCCGCATTGTTTTTTATTTTTGTGTCTTGCTCTTGCAAAACATTCCGTTTAATCATAAAAATAAAATAAATATGAAATATATGTCCATAAAATGTATGTGCTATTCAACAATTCGTGTTAACTGCGGTTAATTTAGTTATTACCGAAACCGAACCGATATTTTAGGTTATTACCGAAACCGTACCGTATTTTTATACGAAACCGTATTTACCGAAGTATTGAAACCGTATTAACTAAAAAACCGGTATAACCGGAACCGAATTAACCAAATTAACCAAACGCGCAACCGGAGTGGTATTGGTGGATTATAATTATCTAGGTATGGATCTTCAGATCTTGCTTCGCCAGATCGATTTTGGATTTTTTCTCATGGTTGCCCCGAGGAGGATTATCCTTGCAATATTTGTAGGGGATGCTACGTCCTCGACAATGGTGATTCGTACTGTCGGCTCTCCAACGACGTCGATCAGGCTGTTCGGTTAATTTTTCCTGGCATACTGGTGGTGGTACTCTTGCGGCTCAAGTTAAAACAATGGGAGAACCTTCAATTGTATTTTCAGGTCTATGGTTGGTATTTATTTTTGGTTTCCTTCCGAGAACTATAAGATTGTGTCATGAAAGAAAGGAGAATTTGAAAATCTCAATGATTTACTCGCTTCTTTTATACTTTATTTTATATTTGTTGGAGTCAGCTTGTGTATCTCTACCATGTACTATTTATTAGTACTATAAATATATGTGGTATTGATTGTAAAAAAACACTCTTTTTTCACGCCACATAAAAACCAATAAGAATAGTAAATCTAGATAATGTTACTAGCATCCACACAACGACAGATCGTGATTATAATTGCTCAATGAATTTAAGTCTGATGGATGTAATCAGATCAATAAACAAGTCTGTTCTAAAGAAAAGGAGAGATCAGTCGGTAACGAAGTCAGATAACTTTGATATTCATTCTTTATTTGTTTTGTTTTGCGTAGGGACTTTGTTAACCGCATCATGACTTTAGAGAGTTCCATTACTCAACGTGATGTCTCAAAGCATAAAATAGAATCGTGCGTCCACTTTCCGCTGTCAATTCTGCCACGCACAAACATGCTGTTTATCATCATGTTAATCGCAAAAGAAAAAGACAAACAAACAAAAATATGAGACGTGGTCGATGCGGTTTCAATCCATGCCGATTCTTCTTGATTTTTCAGAAGATGTAAAATGCACGAAATTCTTTTGATTTTTTGTTCGATGCGAGATGTGTACAAAAACCATTAATGGCGGATTAAGAAATCGAACCATAAAATCGGATAGTGGAGGAACAAAGCAACTCCCATCTCCCGGCTCACTCGCCCACCCCACTCCTCCACGCGCGCACGCATCCTCCCGGCCCGTCCCATGGCGTCCCGCGACCTCGCCGAGAGCCTCCTCCCGGGCGCCGGCCCCTCCACCTCCCACTCCGACGAGTACGACGAGCGCGCGTACGACTCGGACGACAAAGTCTCCATCTTTGTCTCCGACGACGAGGCCGCCGACGACGACGGCTCCGGCGCGCGCCCGGCCTTCTCGTGGCGGAAGCTATGGCGCTTCACGGGCCCCGGGTTCCTCATGTGCATCGCGTTCCTGGATCCGGGGAACCTGGAGGGGGACCTGCAGGCGGGCGCCGCCGCCGGGTACCAGCTCCTCTGGCTGCTTCTCTGGGCGACCGTCATGGGCGCGCTCGTGCAGCTCCTCTCCGCGCGCCTCGGGGTCGTCACCGGGAAGCACCTCGCCGAGCTCTGCCGGGAGGAGTACCCTACCTGGGCCACCCGCGCGCTCTGGGTAATGACGGAGCTGGCGCTCGTCGGCGCAGACATTCAGGAGGTCATTGGCAGCGCGATTGCCATCAAGATCCTCTCCGGCGGCATCGTGCCGCTCTGGGGCGGAGTCGTCATCACCGCGTTCGACTGGTGAGTCGCTTCGTGCTCCTGCTAGGAACAATCGGTTCCAATTTTGTTCTCTTCCTCATCTTGGTAACCAACTCGAAACTTCAGGAGACAGATTTGGGTGGTAGTTGGTTAAATTCGCGAATATAAGTTAGTTAAGGGGTTCCTTTCCCGTACAGAATGACAAACAACATGCTGTTACTTTCTCGTGATTGGTAAATTTGGACATTCGGTTTGCTCTTCGCTGCTCTTGTTCTTTTCTGGTTTTGAATTCAGAGCCATGATATATTTTCTCAAAGTTGGGGGTTGGACTCGAATGGATGGCACCTTTCTTCGCATAAATTGATTTAGCTTTGATCACTGCCTCCCTTGGATTCGGTTGGTTCCGTCATATTTTTGTTTGGTCACGGTGCAGTCTGCATCCATCTGGTGTGATGTGCTTATAGAGAATCGATTCCGGGTGGGGCTGTTCTCTTTGTTTGCTTCCTGTTGTTGGTTTGCTTGCTGAAAAGTTTCACACGTTTGGGGCATCATCTGGGTGCTTAAAATTGGCGCAAGAGAACAAAACAGGCAAACATTAAGCTGGAGATAAAACTACTGATATGAGAATTTTGGTGTTCTAGTAGGGCTCTTGGCGCTGCTTGCGAATTAAATGAAGTTGCGGTACCAACTGTTGGTGTTGTTTGCACACTTTGGTTGATATTTTTCTTAGACTTGGTTTGTTCTGTCAGTTTGTCGATATCATCAGTTCACCATGTTTTGAGGTCCAGTTGTGTCTTTACTCTCTCAATTTGATATCTTGTGTGTGTCAGAAAAACACTGTCAACTGACCAATAAGCTGCTGATATGAGTCTGGCAGTGTTCTGAGGGGGCTCTTGGCGCTGCTTGCGAATTAAATGAGGTTGCCCTGTCAACTGTTTGGTGTTGTCCTCACACTTTCGTTGATCTTTTTTTCTTTATATTAGTTTTGTCGATATCATCAAGTCAGCATGTTTGGATGCCCAACTGTGGCTTAATGCTATTAGTTTTTATATCTTGTGGGTCAGACAATACTGCATGTTTATTGGTCACTGATTTGTGGATACGATCTCATTATAGATTAAAATATGGGCTTATTTTTGTCTATTATCCGTACACTTATACCAACTGCTTCTCTGTTAGCCCTCTTCATTTTTGGATTAACAATGGTTACACGGTTAGGGCTGCTTGGATGATGTGATTGATGACACTGGAAGGAATGAAACCGATCGAATTATTATTTCAAAGAGTCATGCCAAAAAGATTAGGATTCTCCTTCTCCGTTTATCTTCTATTGAGCTATCCAATCTTGTCTGATTTTGACTTCAGATTTGTTTATGTAGCATCAATTGCCTCTTTCCTCATATAGTTAAGAACCTTTTCAGCAAAACTGATAAATATATATTTGGCTCATATGACATGTTCTTGATGCCAGCTTCATCTTTCTATTCCTGGAGAACTATGGTGTGAGAAAACTGGAAGCATTTTTTGCTGTCTTGATTGCAACCATGGGTATATCATTTGCGATTATGTTTGGTGAAACGAAGCCTGATGGGAAGGAGCTTCTGATTGGTAATTCTCAGTTTGATATGTTGGCAGATGCTTTTGTTTATTAATGCACTTTTGAGAAATTGAAGAGTTTAATTGGTCCTTTTTATATTCAGGTTTGGTGGTTCCAAAGCTGAGCTCAAATACCATCAAGCAGGCGGTAGGAATTGTGGGGTGCATTATCATGCCCCATAATGTTTTCTTGCACTCAGCACTGGTGCAGTCCAGGAAGATTGACACAAAAAAGAAATCCCGTGTTCAAGAAGCAGTTTACTATTACAACATTGAGTCGATTATCGCTCTCATCGTCTCTTTCTTCATTAACATATGTGTTACAACAGTTTTTGCTAAAGGATTTTATGGGACTGAACAAGCTAAGAACATAGGTCTTGAGAATGCTGGCCAGTACTTACAGGACAAATACGGATCTGCGCTGTTTCCTGTCCTCTATATCTGGGCTATTGGGTTGTTAGCGTCTGGACAGAGTAGCACCATCACTGGCACATATGCAGGCCAATTTGTCATGGGAGGTTTCCTTAATCTTCGATTGAAGAAGTGGTTACGAGCAATGATCACACGAAGCTTTGCCATTATCCCAACTATGATCGTGGCTGTATTTTTTGATACTGAAGATCCTACCATGGACGTTCTGAATGAGTCACTCAATGTACTTCAGTCCATACAGATTCCATTTGCACTGATTCCTCTCATCACCCTTGTTTCGAGTGAGCAGCTCATGGGGTCATTTGTGATTGGTCCTATCACCAAAGTAAGTTTTTCTTTGATTCTCTGGTTGTCATAGAACTCATAGCATCATGTTAGCAGTGAACTTTACTAGTTTTATCATGTTTTACATTTGACGTATGAATTCTCGGTCGTGTCACCACATAAGATTATAGTTACTGAGCAAAGAGTCCTTATTTCAGACCCTGAGTTGAATTAGGTGCCTACAGCTACATAGTCAACTTTCAACTTTGGCGGATTCTCAACAACTTTTATACTCACTTAGTACCCAGATGAGAAAAAAAAATCTGAAGATATATGTTTTTGGATAGGTGGGGGAGGATAGACAATACCACAACTTTGCAGAAATAGTAACACTCTTGATCCCTGGTTTTGCTATACTAACTTGTTTTGTGCTCTTCTTTAGGTGATTAGTTGGATCGTCACGATATTTTTGATGCTCATCAACGGATACCTTGTATTGTCCTTCTATACCGACGAAGTCCGGGGCACATTTGTTCGCTCAAGCTTGTCGGTTGTGCTGGCTGTTTACCTTGCATTCGTCGTCTATCTTATCGTGAGAAACACCACCCTGTATTCTCGCCTTCGCTCATCAGTCTCGAAGAGCTCATGAGAGCCTTCGAGACTGCCATGTTCATTCATCAAGATGAACTGAAGCGGATAATACTGGAAGAAAGCTGCTCCCTAGTGTACACCTTGTACGGCTATTTGTATTAGCTCCAGGGGAGAAGTCTATATTGTATATCATTGCTGTTGTATAATTGTATTTCTGGATTAGCAGTTTTCCCCTTTAGGATTGGGCTTAAACTAAACAGCACCAACATTCATGTATTTGGGGTGGTAATACAGTAGATGGTTTAGTCTGTCTCTTTGCATTTTCTGGAGAATGATCAAAGGCGAATGCTATGCTATCATTCCTATTTGCTGGATTTAAAAAGATAAAATGAAGTAAATGTATGTAGATAACACATCTTTTAATTTCGCGCCTGAATTGTACATGTGTGGTCAAATTATGAAGAAAAAGGGTTGGAAACCATCAAGTATCTTTTGTGTGAGTGGTTCTAAAACATTGTACTCGTAACTTTTTAATAAAAGGCCGTAGCCGGGGTTTTAATCCCCTTTTTTTTTTAAAGTATCTTTTGCGTGATTGTACCAGTCCATGTCTTGCTGCAAGATTCAAGGAAATCACGCCAACAGTATGTACAAAAAATAAAACTGATTAGTCCTCTAGCAAGTCCTGCATATGAGCTTGACAAGTGTCAGTAGGCTTGATAGGGTGTCTGTTGTGTCAAAATACGCGTCAATTTCTTTTTTTTTCTTTTCGATGAAGCGTATATATTAATATCGAAGAGATACCAATTACACCCGACCTCTGCAATAACATCATGCCCTAATGGCATAAAGGATGCACACAACCAAAAAAGAGAGAAAAATTATAGGGATCGAAAACATGAAACAACGACACCGACACCACCAAGACAACACCAGAAGATTAGCTTCTCCATAAGCGACGCCTTCAAGAAGGAAACAGTGCCCAAACGCTACCGTCGTCCGATCATAGATCTTAGGTTTTCACCCTGAAGAAAGTCCTCCCTCTCAAAACAATGTCTTCAACAAGAACATTGATAGACACAATCAATTAAGGCCAGATCTTGGACTTTCGCCATGAGAGATAGAACTCTGAACTTCTCCTAGGAAGTCGCTGTTTGAAGTCACGAAACTCCACATACAAGTCGCTGTTTGAAGTCACGAAACTCCAAGCCAATTCCACCTCACCACCAAGATCCAAACTCGTCAATTTCTATCTGCCAGATAAAAGAAACCATTCAAACCTATGGAAACACTATTCTCCGACAATAAAAATATGTATATATGCACACAATCTATATTTATATTACGGAATAATATCTGTAGATGGACAATACGATTCACCAAAAATAAAAAGAGTGCTAAACACATAATAGTAAATATATATCCTCCAAACAAATATGCTCGTGTTCAGTACCTGTGGAGTACTGTGTGGTAATGCAAGCGTCTAATTCTCCTGAACTTTTTTATCACGTGGGTGAGGTGCAGTAGATAGAGAACATTCGTAATGTTCTGTTGGGAAGGTAATGAAGTTACCTGGGTTGTGTGAAGGAAGGTTTCTAGGAATGTACGTAGTTTAATTTGAAAGTTGTAGATATGAAAAATACATAACAGTTTCTACAAATCTATCATTTGATTATTATTTGAACCTTTAGATGGGAGCTTTTGTCTTGCATAACGGATGGATCTGTGTTCCTTCATACTTTTTTTAGTACTTTCGGTTTCAATGCATCAATAGATGCATATGACCTCTTTATTACTTTAAAGAAAAAGTATTCAGAGAATTACAAAAACATCTCATGAATCACAGAACGTCTCAACAAAGATGGGCCAAAAGAAAAAAAAGCCAGTGCCATGAAGAGCCTCTACAACATCATGTCAGCCGCCTATCAGCACTCCAGCCGCACCGGCTGGAAAAACGTTGTGCTACCGTCACCAACCGGTTGCACCTAGTATCCAAAACCAGAAGCTCTTCCGCAAGGTTAACCATGTGTAACATGCATCTTTCTCTCTCAAGTTTCAATATGCTAAGAAATGACCAAGTTACCACTGTTCCTGCTAGGGTACTACAAGATGAGGGGAAAATAAAGAATTTACACCCTCCATTCCTCTCCACAATTCATTGCGAAAAGCACAACAATTATGCATCCACACCTATTCTCCACTGCCGCCAAGTCAATTTTTCGAGGAGAGGGAGAAAGTCGTCACCACTAAAGCCGAGGATGATGCCACCATTTATAAATTCATCACTCACAACTTAAAGGAACCTAGTTTGCGATTTGATGCCGCTTTAACGAAGTGGAATACATTGAGATCGAAGAGGAGAGGCAAGAACCTCAAAATAGAAATGCCACTCTATTTAAGGTCAAATTTAAGATCGAGTGTGTAATAAATAAATTTGTAAACACTAAAGTTTTTTTAAGCGGTGGGGTTATTCGAGTACATGTGTTACATGCATCTTTCGCTATCAGGTGCCCCTATACTAGGAAATGACAAGTTTCTCCTTCTAGATACTAAAATACAAGAAAAGTAAAGAATTTACACTCTCCATTTCTTTGCACAACTTGAAATGAAATGCCCTTCAATTACGTTGTCTGCACCTCACATGCGCACAATGGCAAAGCCAACTCGAGTGGATAGTCCATGCAAATTACAGGTCTTGGCCAATGAATTTTTGCCCACTGAAACTTTTGAGTAACTACTCTAGACCTTCTATAATTGAAACGGGGCATTCTCGGCACATTCCGGGCAACTGCCCGCCCTTGTCGGGCTGAAGCTCGGCCACTACATGCGCATCCACTGCTAGGTCAAGATGTTTCAAAGGTAAGAGGAATTTGTCGCCATCAAATCTATGGAAGATGCCACCCATTTGAAAATTTAGCGCCACAACTCAAATGAAAGTAACATTCATTTGATGCCACTTTAACCAAGTGAGATACAAGGAGGACACAGTAAAGAACCCAAAAATAGAGGCGATGACATGTATTCCATTTAAGATAGAGTGTCTAATACACAAATTCTGAAAAACCTATAGGTCCTTTTAAAGAAAGCCATGAGCTTAGCTCATGTGTTGTTTTCTCACTCGGGTAGCCGTCTACTAGGAAATAACCAAGTTACCCACGCTAGGTCACTAAAAGACGAGGGTAAAATGAAGAATTTACAACCCGCTCCTATATGCAACTCATTATAATATTCACCGCAATTACGCGTCCGCACGTCAACCGCACCGCCGCTGCTAGCCCGAGATGTTCCACGGAATGGAGGAATTCACCACCACTGGGACCCGAGGAACATGCCGTTGTTTGAACATCTATCGCCGTTTGAATTTTTACCGGAGGTTTATGAACCTTATGGAAAAATGGAAGGTATGAAATGCAATTCACAGAAAACCCTACACAACGTCCTTTCTTTTTGCCCCGCCTTTTTCCCTTCCTCCTCTCATGCCCATACCACCGTTGAACCCCTTTCTTTGTGATCTTGGTCACACCCCTTTTCCTCTCGCATAGACTGAGGCGTTGATGTTCCCGTCGCCCCCTCCTTGTTGTACGCAACTCGCTATGTAGGACCGTGCAATTATGCATATGTACCTCTCATGTGCAGCTGCTAGGTCGATATGTTCCAAATGAGAGAGGAATTTTTCGCCACCTAATCTATGGAAGAGGACACCCATTTGAACATTTGGCACCCACGAATCAAACGAAAGTAACCCTCCATCTGATGCCGCTTTAACAAAGTGAGATACATGAGATATGCAGAACCCCTAAAACAAGCAATGTCATGTCATACCATTTAAGATCGAGTATATGATACAAGACCAAATAACTAAAGGTCCTTCTTGAAGAAAGCCATGGGATTAGCCGATGTCACGTGTTACGTGCAGCGTTTTTACTTTTTTTTGAAATAAGACCCCAACCAAGCCTAGCTTTATATTGAAAGCTTTAACAAAGTTTAGAACAATAGACCCCACTAAGGAGGCACACAACACGTTCAACCTCAACATGCCATACCATTAGACGAGAACACACTCTCAACATCTATTACCCTTGGAGCTCCCCCTACACTAAGAGAGAAACACCTAAAGCTACCAGCCTTTTTTCACATTGAAAGCTTACAAATACAGACACCAAATCCAGAGGGCGACGAAAGGAACCAAAGTTGTTAGGAACAGAGGAAAGCTACCCAACTCCAGCATGGTCATGCTCCTTCATGCCTAGCTCCCGCAGTTTGTCGTCAAACCTGGAGACGATGGCCTTCGTCGCCGATAGCCTCTTAGCAACTACCAACGGCTTCCACTACAATTTCTTACTTGGTTGCCCATCAATTAGGAAATGACCAAGATTCCCTTGCTAGGGCACTAAAAGACAAGGGCAAAATGAAGAATTTACAACCCTGCTTCTCCGTGAGACTCGTTATAAAAGATCCCGCAATTACGCGTTTGCACGTCATCCGCGCCGTGGCGGCCAGACCAAGATGTTCCACGGGAGGGAGGAAGTCGCCGCCATTGAAGCCAAGGACTATGTCGTCGTTTGATTTTTTGTCGCCGTTTGATTTTTTATGGCCGGTTTACGAATCTCAAGGCCAAATGGAAGGTATGAAATTTAATTCACACAAAACCCTATAACGTCCTTTATTTTGCTCCGCCTTGCCTTCCTCTTCTCCTGTAGTGCCCCTACCACCGTCGAACCCCCTTTCTATGCGCTCGATAGGTCGAGATGTTACGAAGGTGAGAGGAAGTTGTCGCCACCGAATCTATGGAAGATGCCACCCATTTAAAAAATTAGCGCCCACGACTCAAATGAAAGTAACCCCCCATTTGATGACGCTTTAACAAAGTGAGGTAAAGGAGATACACAACAACACCAGAATAGCGACAATGCCATGTCATTCCATTTAAGAACTAGTATCGAATACATAAGACCGAGTAACTAAAAGTCCTTTTTTGAAGAAAGCCATGGAATTAACCGATGCCACATGTTACATGTAGTTTTCTCACTCTGGTGCCCATCTATTAGGAAATGACCAAGTTAACCTCGCTAGGGCATAAATAAATAATAAAAGGGCAAAATGAAGAATTTACAACCCCGCTCCTCGACGCAACTCGTTATAAAAGGCCCCGCAATTGCGCGTCTGCACGCCATCCGCGCCGCAGCCGCCAGGTCGAGACGTTCCACGGTGACAAGGTATTAACTTGTCAATGCCTATGGATTGTAGGCTAGGGTTTAGTTGGAAGTAGAGGGCAAGTAGATCTCGAAGGTTTCAGCCGAAAAGTACTCGACGATTATGAAAACTAGGGTTTGTAAACAATGATTCGATGATCTCCTCTTCCCTCGACTCCTCCTTATATAGGAGGCGGAGCCGAGGGATTCGTGTAGTACAAGTTACATAGTCCGGGAAGGTTTCTAACTCATCCCGCAAGATTACAAATAACACTTCCTATTACAACTCTATCTTTCCTTAAATACATCTTGGGCTCCCGAATCTTCTTATTCTTCGGGTAGTGGGCCTTCAGTAAACCCCGGGTACTATCTTCGGCAGGCCCATTTGGGATGCCTATGTCAGTAGCCCCCGAGATTTTGCTTGAATCGTAGAGTCAAGGAAAATCTCCGCTGTTTATTTTTATTCGACAGCTTCGACTTTTCTATATTTCTTCACATGAAATTCTATATTGTACAGGGATAATGGTAGTTGGGGCTAGTTCATCTGACGGATCAGGTACTAGTTAACTGCTCTCATGGCAATCCGCAAAAACCTACTTCAAGATCACGTCCCTGGACATGACCTCGGGATACTGGTGTAAACTTCGACAGGCGCCGCTTAAGGTCTTACCATTCTGTCGAGTCCCAGTAAAATTTATCGGGTACCTAACGCGTCCGTTAGGATTTTTCTTCGTATCTGTTGATACGGATAAAAGTAGCAGAGCGCAGTCTTCGGAGATGCCACGCCCAGCAGAACGGATCTGGGGTCTTACCTTCGCAAATTTGCGGCATTCAGAAATTGATCGCAACTTTGGCGTTCTGAGAATATATTGTCGAGTGCTTTTTCGGCTGTTGGAATAGCACATTTTATCGAGTCAAAGATGACTTATATTGCTCTCCCGATGGGAGTATATGTAGAGTTAGTTATAACTCGAAATATACTCTTTTGCTCTTCTATCTTTCTTTTTTTCTCTTTCTTTCTTTCTTTTATAATTTCATCGGGCACGCGAACAGCGTTCCCGATGGGAGTAGCCCCCGAGGCTACAGCCAAGGACTTGTTCTTGGTTGTAGGCTCCACGCTTCATACCGCTATACTCTCCTTTTATCTCCCGAAGTTTTTCAATTTCTCGGGTGCGCGAACAGCGCTCCCGATGGGAGTAGCCCCCGAGGCTATGAACAAATATTTGTATTTGGTCATAGGCTCATGCCACTTCTATTTTGTCTTTCTAGATCTTTTTCTTTTTTCCAAAGTAGCCCCCGAGCATTTGATCAGAAACTTGTATTTGATCAAAGGCTCAATCATTATTTTTCCGTGTCGCCTTTTATGAAGCTGTTGAGTCAAATTTTTCCTTCTGTCAAGATGACGTTGTTGCTGACGATAGCCACGATTGCCTGTCAAAAATTTGCGACAAGCCTTTTCTCGCCGCCATGCGGGCCCAATTAATCCACTATTTTGACACGTCGTGCCAGTGGGGGACACACGTCCTCCGCTTTTTCTGGCACACGCACCGTAACTTCCGCGACGTTGAATTACTTTTTTACCCTTGATGCCACGTGGCTATCATCTGTCACACATTTTCCTTATCCAACGGTTCGTCGTTTCACCGCACCCCTATATAAATTCATCTTCTTCCTCCTTGGACACTTCCGCCCGCACCGTCTTCCTTCTCTCATCTGCAAATTTCTCCTGCAATCCACAGCTTCCTAAGCTCTTTGCCTCCCTGCTGTGAATCCTGCGCCATTGTTGATGCCACCTCGTCGCTTGACAAGGCACAGCACGCCGGAATCCTCCATGGCCGCCGTGGATCTCGGAACGGCGGAGTGGGAAAGATCCAAAATTTCCACTCAAGACGTCAACATGCTGAAGAAGCTGGGGATCAGCAAGAAACCCCAGGCATTGCGCTTCCCCAGCGAGGAGAGCTACCCAACCCCTCCAATGGGGTACCGGGTAAGTTTTGTCGACCACCTCATCCGCGGTCTTTCCGCCCCTATTCATCCTTTTCTCCGCGGACTACTCTTTGTCTATGGTTTGCAACTCCACCACCTCACGCCGAATTCAATCCTCCACATCTCCATTTTCATCACCTTGTGCGAGGCCTTCCTTGGCGTCCAGCCTAACTGGGCGCTATGGAAGCGCATTTTCTTCTGCCGCCGCAATGGCTCGCCCAATGTCGCCTATAATATAGGCGGCGTTGTAATTTCTGTTCGTCCCACTGTCGACTATTTCGATGTCAAGCTTCCTGACTCAGTTCAAGAATGGCGCAAGAAGTGGTTGTACATTCAGGAGGAGAACCACGGATGTGCGGAAGACAACATCCCTCCTTTTGATGGCGCCGAAAAAATCTTTCGCCGCCGCTCATGGGACGCGGAGGCCACCGAAGAAGAAAGGGCGTCGACAGAAACCTTGATGGCTCGTATCCACGAGTTACAAAATACTCGCGGCAAGGAGTTATTGGGTATCCAAATCACTGCATACTTTCTTAGGGCCAGGGTGCAGCCGCTTCAGGCTCGCAAGCATCCTCTCTGGAAATATGCCGGCGACAAGGACGTAGATCGGCTGTCGGTGAATTTGGAGGTCAAGGACTTAGAAAGACTTGTCCGAAAAATTTCATCTCTCAACAAAAAAGATGCTGTCCCTTCTTCTTGTCGAGTGACGCCATTCAGCGCCGCCAATCCACTTCCCGAGGTAATCTTTGTCTAATTATCTTGTTATTGCTTTACTATCTTTTTTGTAACTTTATTTCTGATATTGCTCCCTGTTTTGTTTTGCACAGAATCATCCAGACCTTGTCTCGCTTCCTCCTCTCCCTGAAGGTGGAGAAGTCGAAGAAAGGGCCATTGTCACTGATGACAATCAGGAAGCTCCATCTTTTGTGAATGAACCCGTGGATTCTCGAAAATCTGCGGGTTCTTCCGAAGGTACTGCGTCGGCACAATCTCCTCCTCCCGCTGTCTCCCCGAAAGGCAAAAGGAAGAGGAATGATGTCGAAGATTCCGGCACTTCTAAAGCCGAAGAAGTTGACCCTTCTCATCAGAAGGCAGCTTATGATCCTTATCTTGAATCCCTCGTCAGCTCGTAAGTCATTCTTATTTCTCCTTATTTCTGTACTCGAAATGTTTATCTTGTCTTGCTTTTTATGCTGTCGATTTTTAATCACAGCGATGACGAGGAAGAAGTACCAACTGTTGACGTGGCTCCTCGGACGAGCACGTCACATACTTTACTTGCCTCGGACACGCTAGTTGAAGGAGAAGAATCCTCGCCTCCTCAACGAAACGTCGTCACCACTACTCCGCCATCAAGCCCCCTTGCTCCTTCACCAAAAAGGACAAGGATTGAAACGATTATTGAGCCTACCCCTCAATTGGGCAGCTCTTCTACTCTGCTCTTGGATGATGTAAGTTTTTTTCATTTTCTTGCCGATATCTATATTTCCTCTATTTTGCTTTTTCACGCCTTCACTCTTTTTTCATACCGATATTTCTCTTTCTTTGTTCTTCTTTGACAGCCCATGATCAAAGAGCTTATCCGCATCGGATCCCAATTCATTGGGTACCGTGAGTATGCCAACAGAGCTGAAGGTAATAACTTTTTTGCTGTCGTTGTTTTTCACTTCTTGCTCCTGTCATTTGTCGCAACTTTTTTGACCTTTCTTTTTTTTCTTTTTTATTTCGACAGAGAAACTTGCAGAGGCCAACAAACGTGCCGACGCACTTGCTCAAAAACTAGAGCAAAGTGAAGCGGCCCGCAAGAAAGCCGAACTTGTTGCTAGCGAAGCCAAAGCAGAGGCTGATGAAGCCAAAGCAAAAGCTGCTAGTGTCGAGGAACTGCAGAAGAAACTTGAGGATGCTGAAACTGCTTTAAACGAGCACAAAGCCGCAGAGGCTGCTCATGAGCAGGGGATTCTTAAGCGCCTGAAATCGCAAAGTCGACGCATTCAAGGTAATATTATCGATCCCTTCTTATTTTTTAATGGACTTTTTGTTTCTTGTTTTTGACCAACGTTTATTTCTTGTGGCAGGCCAAACAAACCAAGAGTTTGATCTGGAGAATCCCGACAATGATCCTCTCCTTGACGCACTTTCTTATCTGGAGCTTCATGGATCCGAAATTCGTGAAGGCGTGGCGAATGCTAGTGCGGGACTGTCGACGCTGTTCCCCTACTTCTTCCCGAAGAAAGAGGAGCCCCCGACTTTCCTTGCCCTTGCCCAGAGCTTCAATTCATCAGAGGACCTTGGACTGAAGATGCGCCAGGAAAACATGAAGATTGCTGTCGAGAGCACTGTTGCCTTGGTTGCTGACAGCCAACAAACTGTTGATTGGATGAAGGTTGGCGACACCGATCAGATAGAGCAGTCAAGATGGAGGTCGTTGATTAAGGCAGCCAAGCCCAACACGAAGAAAATCTTGGCCTATCTCGGGATCAAACCAGCTTCGACTCCTAGCTCATCAAGGCCGGAGGTCTAGTTGCATGCCTCTTTGTTTTTTCTTTCTCTGTTTCTTTTGCTCTTGTCGCCAATTTAGGTGTGGCGACAATTATCCTGGTAGTCCTTTAGGAGAAACTTCTTTTGTAATGCCTATGTAAATATTTCTAGAAATTAATGAAATTCCCTCTGGCACTATCATTGATCCTGGCGCTTTCTTTTCCAGTTAATATTTGACAACTATTCGACCAATCCTTGCTCTGTCGATGCTTCTCCTGCTTCGTCCTTCTCGAAGAAAATGCTAATCAATGATAACCCCCTCGAAGGTTCTTCAAGCAAACATTCGTCAGAAGATTTGCAAGAACTTCGACAACAACTTCAATCCATGAAGAAACAAACTCTTGCGATGATGGAACAATCTCGGAAAGCATCCGAGCAAGAAAAACTTGCTCTCCAACAAGCCAAAGAGGCTATGGCTGCCAAGGATACTGCTGTATTGGAAGCAAAAGGAGCCACTACCCGAGAAAATAGCATGCTCGAGCTAATGTTGGAGGCTAGCACTGATATGTTAGGTATGTTTTTCCAACCTCGCAATGCCTCCTCTTTATTTTACTGTGCCCCCCTTCAAATTTTTTGCCTTGTCGCTTTAATAGGCTCAGTTCTTGATGCTGCCGCCGAAGATCGAAGAGTAATCGAGAGAACAAATCTTCTCGTCAATCTTTCCCTTAACCATGGCTGTTTATTCTGGGCCTCCCCTGAACGAACCCAGCAAATTGTCAGGTTTCAAGATCGTGCTTGCCAAGTGCGCGAATTTCTCAATTTTTGCACGACAACATTAACCCTTGTTTACAAAACTCTGTTTCCTCGGAATGAAATTCCAAAGACTCTTCCTGAATTGCTGGAGGTTTTCAGAGATGCTCCCCGCATTCATAATTTTGTGCGAGCTCAGTTGACTGCTGGAGCAAGGTTCGCCATGATTATGATAAATATTTGCCATCCAAAATTAGACCTGACGAAGATTGTTGCTGATTGCCTGGCCAAGAAATCGCGGCGAAAAAATGATATTGACGCGATAAATGAGATGGTAACTCCTGTGGCTGAGTCGATGATAGATGAACTCCTTTGGATGGACTCAGAATTCTTCATCAAGGGGTCCTATGCTGAGCATAAGACAACCAGAGGCTTGTCCATAGATAGTATTCTAGGTTTTGACTGATTTGTACTATATTAGACAACATTATGTCTGTATCTTTTTTGATTTCCGAAGAAATTTGTTGTATATTGTAAACTGCTCTGTATTGTTGGAGCCCCCGAGCCTTCTGGCTAGAGTTGTACTGTTTTTTCCATCTCGAAGATTTTTCCTCCTGTCATAATAAGATATCTCTGTTTTTTCATTGATGGGTTGAAAGCCCCCGAGTGTCGTGGTGTCAAAGTTCTATATTTTTGTTGCGAGGTTCTTGGACCAAAGCAATAAGTTTTTTGGCGCATACACTATATTTATAATTTTATTAGCTTCCGATATTTGGCGAGGTATTTAGTGTACCAAGGCGAAATATTTTGGTAAGTCTAATATGTCTATATTGTATGTATTTTGAAAACTTGAAGGCATTGAGCCCCCGAGCGTGTCGAAGAATAAGAAATAGATCTCCACTATCTTTATTATATTGCAGCACCGCGAGCCCGCCTCATTAAAAACCTTTCCGGCCCCACTCGGTGCCCCGAAAAGGAAAAGAGTGCGTCTGAAAACTCGCGGGCGTTTCAGTACATTGTATTTTTACAGAGGAGGACTATATTTCGATTCTAGGCGTAGAACCGCCTGAGCTGTGCTACGTTCCAGGTGTTTTTCTCGGGAACCCCCGTCTTCTTGTCCTTGATCCTGTATGCGCCTCCGTCGATGACTTCTGTGACAACGTAAGGTCCCAACCATGGCGACTCGAGTTTTTCAGTGCGCTCTTGATTGAGTCGCAAAACTAAGTCTCCGACTTGAAAAGATCTTGGTCTCAAACGTCGACTGTGGTAATTTTTCAGGTCCTGCTGATATTTGGTTACCCTTGATAATACTTCGTCTCGAGCTTCGTCGAGTGCGTCGACGTCGTCTTCCAATGCCTTCCTGGAAGCTTCTTCATTATACTCTGTGACTCTAGGGGAGTCGTGCTCTATTTCTATTGGCAGTACTGCCTCTGCTCCATGGATGAGGAAAAAACGGGGTCTCCTGTGTCGCTGTATTTGGTGTTGTTCGGATGCTCCATAACACACTTGGTAGTTCTTCTGGCCAGGTATGTCGAGCTTTTTCCAGTGGTCCTAATAGGCGTTTCTTGATGCCATTGCAGATGATGCCATTGGCTTTCTCGACTTGACCATTGGTTTGAGGATGTGCAACTGACGCGAAGTGCAATTTGATGCCTACCTCTGCACAGTACGCCTTGAACTCCTTCGATGTAAAGTTGCTGCCATTGTCTGTGACAATGCTATGAGGTACTCCAAATCGAAAAACGATGTCCTTCACGAATTTTATTGCTGATGCTGCATCTGGTGAATTTATCGGCTTTGCTTCTATCCACTTGGTGAATTTGTCGACAGCAACCAGCAAGTACTCATATCCTCCTGGCGAGGCTTTATGCAATTTACCCACCATATCAAGTCCCCATTGGGCAAAGGGCCACGACAATGGTATTGGTGTTAGTTCTGCTGCTGGGGAGTGAGGTTTTGCGGCAAACCTTTGACACGCGTCGCAAGTTCTTACTATTTCCTTGGCATCCTCGATTGCTGTCAGCCAATAGAATCCCGCTCGAAAAACCTTGGCTGCAATAGCTCGACTACTTGCATGGTGGCCACATATTCCTTCGTGTACATCCTTCAGAATTATTCTTCCTTCTTCGGGTGTGACGCACCTTTGCAGGACGCCTGATATACTTCGCTTGTATAATTCCCCTTTGATCACTGTAAAAGCTTTAGATCGTCGAATAACTCGCCTTGCCTCAACTGGATCATCGGGTATTTCTTTCCTGAGGATGTATGATATATATGCTTGCATCCAAGGAATTTGTACCATCATCACAAGCTCTTGGTCCTCTTCATCCTCCGTGGTTTCTTTGAGGGGTGCCGAAGTTTTCTCTTCTTTTGCTTTTTTCTGCACCTTTTTTGGCTTCGTGGATCTCTCCGCTATTTCTTCCCAAAATACTCCTGGTGGGATTGGGAGGCACTGCGACCCGATGTTTGCGAGAACGTCGGCTTCATCATTGCTCAATCTACTGATGTGATTTACCTCGCATCCATCAAACAGCTTCTCGAGCTCATTGTACACCTCCTTGTATGCCATCATGCTATCATTGACTGCATCACATTGGTTCATAACTTGCTGAGCCACCAATTGTGAGTCGCCAAAGATTTTTAGTCGAGTTGCACCGCAAGCTTTCGCCATCTTCATCCCATGTATGAGGG
Source organism: Lolium perenne (assembly GCF_019359855.2). NCBI lineage: Eukaryota > Viridiplantae > Streptophyta > Magnoliopsida > Poales > Poaceae > Lolium > Lolium perenne. The sequence goes on from NC_067247.2 coordinate 338,213,884, forward strand.
CTTCATATTCTGCTTCATTGTTAGATGCGTTAGGGAACGTCATCCGAAGGACGTACTTCAACTTGTCGCCTTCAGGTGATATAAGTACTACTCCTGCGCCAGCTCCTTCTACTCTCTTGGACCCATCGAAGTTCATGGTCCAGGTTCTCGACAAATCTGGGGGTCCCGTGTTTTGTAGCTCCATCCACTCTGCAATGAAATCTGGCAGGACTTGCGACTTGATTGCCTTTCTTTTTTCATACGTGATGTCCCGAGGGAAAAGTTCTATTCCCCAAAGGGAGACACGCCCTGTAGCTTCTGGATTGTTCAGTATATTTGAGAGAGGTGCTTTATTGACTACTATTATCGGGTGTGCCGAAAAATAGTGGCGCAACTTCCTTGCCGTTGCAATTACTCCATATGCTAGTTTTTGCATGCTGGGTACCGCTGTTTGGAAGGCGACAGAACTTCGCTGATGAAATATACTGGCCTTTGCACTCCATGGAGTTTTCCTTCTTCTTCTTTTTCGACAACTAGCACCGTGCTCACCACTTGGGGCGTGGCTGCAATATATAGCAGGAGAGGTTCCTTTTCCTTCGGCGCCACCAAAATTGGTGGTGTCGAGATTGTGCACTTCAAATCCTCGAAAGCTCTGTCGGCCTCTTCGTTCCACTGGAATTTATCTCCTTGCTTTATTAGAGCGTAAAATGGTAACGCTTTTTCTCCCAGCCTGGCGACGAATCTGCTCAAAGCTGCGACTCGCCCAGTTAGCTGCTGTATTTCTTTCAACTTTGTTGGCTTCCTCATTGTTACGATAGCTTGTATTTTATCGGGATTTGCTTCAATCCCTCTTGCTGAAACTAAAAACCCCAGAAGTTCTCCTGCTGGGACGCCAAAAGAACACTTCGTCGGGTTCAGTTTGAGGCAGAATTTGTCAAGGTTGTCAAAGGTTTCCTTGAGATCCTCGATCAGCGTTGTCCCCTTTTTTGATGTTATGACGACATCGTCGATGTATACTTGTACGTTTTTCCCAATCTGTGTCGCCAAACACTTCTGCATCATCCTCTGATATGTTGCTCCCGCATTTTTTAGACCAAAGGGCATTGTTCTGTAGCAAAACACGCCGTAAGGTGTAATAAACGCGGTCTTTACTTCATCTTCTTCTTTCAATCTGATCTGGTTATAACCAGAATATGCGTCCAGGAAGGAAAGATGTTCACATCCAGCCGTGGAGTCGATAATTTGATCGATCCTCGGGAGGGGAAAGTGATCCTTTGGACAATGTTTATTGAGACACGTAAAGTCGACGCACATGCGAAGGACCTTAGTGTTTTTCTTCGGCACCAACACAGGATTTGCTACCCATGTGGCTTCTGTGAATATTTCTTTGATAAAACCAGCTTCTCGTAGTCGATCGATTTCTGACAGCATGGCTTTGCGGTTTGGTTCCGAAAAACGCCGCAAAGGTTGTTTCATTGGTCTCGCTAATGGATCCAAGTTTAGGTGGTGCTCGGCAAGTTCCCTGGGTACTCCTAGCATGTCAGCTGGACACCATGCGAAGATTTTCCAGTTCTCATGGAGGAACTCGACGAGCGCGCTTTCCTATGCGAGGTCCATGTCGTTTGCGATGGATGTTGTCTTTTTCGGGTCTGTCGGGTGAATCTGCACCTCCTTAGAATTTTTCTCGGTGTTGAAAGTTGATTCTTTGTTTGGCCTTCCAACGTCTGGCAGCACATCGTAGTCAGTCATACTCCTTGATGCCAGGTACTCAGCTTGCATCCCGAAAGTTTCTGATAGCCGGTGAAAATCCTTATCGCACTTATCGGCTAAGGCAAAGCTTCCTTTGACTGTGATTGGTCCCTTTGCTCCAGGCAACCTCCACAACAGGTATGTATAATGTGGCACCGCCATAAATCTAGCATATGTTGGTCGTCCCAACAGAGCGTGGTATTGTGACGGAAAATCCACGACTTCAAATTCCAGCCTCTAGATTCTATAATTCTCTCGGGTTCCAAACTGAACGTCGAGATTGATCTTCCCCAATGGATAACTTGGTTTCTCTGGTGTGATGCCGTGGAACCTTGTGTCTGTTGGCTTCAAGTTCGCTAGGGATATGTTCATCTTCCTCAATGTATCTGCATACATAAGGTTTAAGCTGCTGCCGCCGTCTATGAACACTCGAGAGACATCAAATTCCGCAATAACTGCTGGCAAAATAAGTGCTGATTGCCCTGGTCGAGGAACTTGCTGCGGATGGTCTGCTATGGTGAAGCCGATATCTTGCCCTGACCAATTAAGATACTCAACTGTTGGTGGAGGCATTTTTTCTGCCATGAACACCTGTCGTGAGATTACTTTCTGAGCTCTATTGGATGGCCTTCCCTTCTGAATCATCGACACCGCTCCGTTGGAGTTAGGATCAACATAAGGTGGTGGTGGAGGTGCTGCCGCTATTCTGAGCTGATGTCGATTATCGTCTGTAATCGCGGGGGGAGGTGGTAAGTGAATCTCGCTCCTGGGTTCTCGAGGATTTCTCTGTGCTGCCCGAGCGTTAGCGTGCTCTGCCCACCTTAACATTACCTGGAAATTGCGACAATCCTTCTGCAGATGTCCTGACTGTCTTTTTCCGTTGCTGTCGAGGAAAAAGTGCATCTGACACGGCCCATTCATCATTTCTTCGGGAGACACGAAAGGCCTCGGGAACCTAGGCCCGCTATTTTGCCTGTTGTTTCGAGAATCATCCCTATTATCGCTTCGCTGCTCATTGCTTCTCTGATAGTCATCTCTGTTGCTCCCTCCTGTGTTTGCCCAAAAACCTGCCGAAATTTGTCCTGGGGCGTCGTAGTTCGGGTACTGCCGAGGAAATCGTCGCCTTGGTTGATAATTTCGACCACGGTCCTCCTCTGGTGACCTGTGCCGTTTGTTGTGGACGGCATCTTCTCCATCTGCCCATCTGTTTGCTATTTCCATTAACGCGGATACTTTCTTTGGGTTGGTCCTTCCCAAGTCCTCGACAAAATCTCCACGCCTGATTCCTGCGACAAACGCATCGATCGCTCTCTCGTCAGATATATTTTCTGCCGAGTTTTTGATGATGTTCCACCTTTGGATATATTTTCTCATTGGCTCGTCTGGCTTTTGTCTACATGCTCTCAACTCTTCTAACGACGCAGGTTTTTTGCACGTGGACCTGAAGTTCTTGACGAACACATCCTCGAAGCTTTCCCAGCTGTCGATAGATCCTGGGGTAAGTTTCTTTATCCAAGATCGTGCGGCTCCACTCAGATGCACCTGGATGCTTTGCATAGCTGTTGCTCTGGTTCCTCCTGTAAGCTTTACTGTCTCGAGATAATCAACTAGCCAATCCTCTGGATCTTGAAGGCCGTCGAATTTCTTGAAGTTGTCGGGTAACTTGAATCCTGAAGGGACTCGAGTTTTTCGGACTCTCCTCGTGAAGCACGGCAAGCCACACATATCCTCGTCGTTAAGCTCCGGGGATTGCCGATGTTCCCTTCTGCTTTGCCGCGCTCTATCGACCCTTGCTTGTGCTGCCGTGTCTCTTGCTCCACTTGGTCCTTCAGGGGCTGCCGCTGTTGCTGCTGCAGGTCGTGGACTATTTTGCCTTGCCGCTCCTTCGGGAGGCGTTGATACAAACGCTGTCCCCATAGCTCCAACTCCTGCTATCGCCATATTGTATAGTGTTTCCCTTGGATCGCCTGGAGGTGGTTTAGATGCGAGGATAAAAGCATGTGTCGCCATATAACCAGCCTCTGGTGTCTTAGGGATGATGTTTCCTCTTGTATCTATCGACATAAAGGACATGTCGAGGTTTTGGACCAAGTGCTCTCTTTCTGCTTCGGGTATATGTTGCAACCTTGATCTTGCTCTGTTCCGAGCCTCCCTGTGGCTATCACCCGAAGTTCTAGATTGTCGACTTAGATCTGCCCTTCTCCTGCTGGATGCAGAAGCTGCCTCCTTTCTTCTGTTTAACTCGGCTGTCTGTTTTTCCAATTCTCTTGCGGCTCGTGCGAGCCTATATTGATATGCTTGCAATTCCTCTGGTGTGGCTGTGGTAGCCATTGGTTCTGAACCGTTCATAGCTCTCGCGGCTCTATCCCACACTGCTTGCGAAAGTTGAACTCTATCTCGCGGCTGTGGCCCAACGTATTTATTGCCCAGGCCTTGTCGCAGATTGGAGGGATCGACGTATGGATTTCCCAGATCGTCGAAGGCCTCAGATGTTTCCTCTTGATCTTCAATGGCATAAATCTGATGATATTTTGTATTCAGATCTATGTTGGGTTTGGTGACATCATCGTTAAGATTGATGAAGACCTTGCCCACTGTGATAGATTTGTCGATGACGTCGTAACTGTCGACATCGCTTGAGCCATCGCTTATATATGAGTCCGCAGATGACTCAAACGACATGTCGTTGAAGATCTTGGCGAGTTTCTCTCTTGCTCTGGTGCCGACGTAGCGTGTCGACGAAGTTTCTTCTTCTCCTGATTCGGTTGACGATGTATAGCTTGAAAAATCGGAATCGACCGCCGACGATCCCGACGAAATCAGAATTTTGACACGATACGATCCTTCCTTCTCGACGCGAAAGTGAAACCTTCCGAACGTCATCTCCATGGGCTCCGCCAGATACGCATATGCATCCAAACGGGAGGGTGGGTGAGGAACAAAATCGACAGGACCAGCAGCGATCTGTTTACCTCGATCCATTGCGTTGCTTACGGTTGACGATGTCGAAGATCTTGAACGTGCCATCGAGATCAGATCCTTACGCCTCTAGTTCCCACAGACGGCGCCAGTTGACAAGGTATTAACTTGTCAATGCCTATGGATTGTAGGCTAGGGTTTAGTTGGAAGTAGAGGGCAAGTAGATCTCGAAGGTTTCAGCCGAAAAGTACTCGACGATTATGAAAACTAGGGTTTGTAAACAATGATTCGATGATCTCCTCTTCCCTCGACTCCTCCTTATATAGGAGGCGGAGCCGAGGGATTCATGTAGTACAAGTTACATAGTCCGGGAAGATTTCTAACTCATCCCGCAAGATTACAAATAACACTTCCTATTACAACTCTATCTTTCCTTAAATACATCTTGGGCTCCCGAATCTTCTTATTCTTCGGGTAGTGGGCCTTCAGTAAACCCCGGGTACTATCTTCGGCAGGCCCATTTGGGATGCCTATGTCACACGGGAAGGAGGAAGTCACCGCCACCGGAGCCGAGGATGATGCCGCCGTTTGAACTTTTGTCGCAGCTTGTATTTTTATCGCCTGTTTATGAATCTCAAGGACAAATGGAAGGTATAAACTGCAATTCACACAAACCCTATAGCATCCTTTATTTTACTTTATTTTTTTGCCTCCTCTTCTGCCGTCGTGCCCCTACCGCCGCCTGCCGCCGTCGGCCCCGTTTCTTTGCACTCCTGCTCGAACCCCTTCCCCTATAGCATCCTTTATTTTACAAATTTATTTATTACACACTCGATCTTAAATTTGACCTTAAATAGAGTGGCATTTCTATTTTGAGGTTCTTGCCTCTCCTCTTCGATCTCAATGTATTCCACTTCGTTAAAGCGGCATCAAATCGCAAACTAGGTTCCTTTAAGTTGTGAGTGATGAATTTATAAATGGTGGCATCATCCTCGGCTTTAGTGGTGACGACTTTCTCCCTCTCCTCGAAAAATTGACTTGGCGGCAGTGCAGAATAGGTGTGGATGCATAATTGTTGTGCTTTTCGCAATGAATTGTGGAGAGGAATGGAGGGTGTAAATTCTTTATTTTCCCCTCATCTTGTAGTACCCCAGCAGGAACAGTGGTAACTTGGTCATTTCTTAGCATATTGAAACTTGAGAGAGAAAGATGCATGTTACACATGGTTAACCTTGCGGAAGAGCTTCTGGTTTTGGATACTAGGTGCAACCGGTTGGTGACGGTAGCACAACGTTTTTCCAGCCGGTGCGGCTGGAGTGCTGATAGGCGGCTGACATGATGTTGTAGAGGCTCTTCATGGCACTGGCTTTTTTTTCTTTTGGCCCATCTTTGTTGAGACGTTCTGTGATTCATGAGATGTTTTTGTAATTCTCTGAATACTTTTTCTTTAAAGTAATAAAGAGGTCATATGCATCTATTGATGCATTGAAACCGAAAGTACTAAAAAAAGTATGAAGGAACAGATCCATCCGTTATGCAAGACAAAAGCTCCCATCTAAAGGTTCAAATAATAATCAAATGATAGATTTGTAGAAACTGTTATGTATTTTTCATATCTACAATTTTCAAATTAAACTACGTACATTCCTAGAAACCTTCCTTCACACAACCCAGGTAACTTCATTACCTTCCCAACAGAACATTACGAATGTTCTCTATCTACTGCACCTCACCCACGTGATAAAAAAGTTCAGGAGAATTAGACGCTTGCATTACCACACAGTACTCCACAGTGCGAACACGAGCATATTTGTTTGGAGGATATATATTTACTATTATGTGTTTAGCACTCTTTTTATTTTTGGTGAATCGTATTGTCCATCTACAGATATTATTCCGTAATATAAATATAGATTGTGTGCATATATACATATTTTTATTGTCGGAGAATAGTGTTTCCATAGGTTTGAATGGTTTCTTTTATCTGGCAGATAGAAATTGACGAGTTTGGATCTTGGTGGTGAGGTGGAATTGGCTTGGAGTTTCGTGACTTCAAACAGCGACTTGTATGTGGAGGCTCGTGACTTCAAACAGCGACTTCCTAGGAGAAGTTCAGAGTTCTATCTCTCATGGCGAAAGTCCAAGATCTGGCCTTAATTGATTGTGTCTATCAATGTTCTTGTTGAAGACATTGTTTTGAGAGGGAGGACTTTCTTCAGGGTGAAAACCTAAGATATATGCACACAATCAAACAGCGACTTTCGCCTCCACATACAAGTCGCTGTTTGAAGTCACGAAACTCCAAGCCAATTCCACCTCACCACCAAGATCCAAACTCGTCAATTTCTATCTGCCAGATAAAAGAAACCATTCAAACCTATGGAAACACTATTCTCCGACAATAAAAATATGTATATATGCACACAATCTATATTTATATTACGGAATAATATCTGTAGATGGACAATACGATTCACCAAAAATAAAAAGAGTGCTAAACACATAATAGTAAATATATATCCTCCCAACAAATATGCTCGTGTTCGCACTGTGGAGTACTGTGTGGTAATGCAAGCGTCTAATTCTCCTGAACTTTTTTATCACGTGGGTGAGGTGCAGTAGATAGAGAACATTCGTAATGTTCTGTTGGGAAGGTAATGAAGTTACCTGGGTTGTGTGAAGGAAGGTTTCTAGGAATGTACGTAGTTTAATTTGAAAGTTGTAGATATGAAAAATACATAACAGTTTCTACAAATCTATCATTTGATTATTATTTGAACCTTTAGATGGGAGCTTTTGTCTTGCATAACGGATGGATTTGTGTTCCTTCATACTTTTTTTAGTACTTTCGGTTTCAATGCATCAATAGATGCATATGACCTCTTTATTACTTTAAAGAAAAAGTATTCAGAGAATTACAAAAACATCTCATGAATCACAGAACGTCTCAACAAAGATGGGCCAAAAGAAAAAAGCCGGTGCCATGAAGAGCCTCTACAACATCATGTCAGCCGCCTATCAGCACTCCAGCCGCACCGGCTGGAAAATCGTTGTGCTACCGTCACCAACCGGTTGCACCTAGTATCCAAAACCAGAAGCTCTTCCGCAAGGTTAACCATGTGTAACATGCATCTTTCTCTCTCAAGTTTCAATATGCTAAGAAATGACCAAGTTACCACTGTTCCTGCTAGGGTACTACAAGATGAGGGGAAAATAAAGAATTTACACCCTCCATTCCTCTCCACAATTCATTGCGAAAAGCACAACAATTATGCATCCACACCTATTCTGCACTGCCGCCAAGTCAATTTTTCGAGGAGAGGGAAAAAGTCGTCACCACTAAAGCCGAGGATGATGCCACCATTTATAAATTCATCACTCACAACTTAAAGGAACCTAGTTTGCGATTTGATGCCGCTTTAACGAAGTGGAATACATTGAGATCGAAGAGGAGAGGCAAGAACCTCAAAATAGAAATGCCACTCTATTTAAGGTCAAATTTAAGATCGAGTGTGTAATAAATAAATTTGTAAACACTAAAGTTTTTTTAAGCGGTGGGGTTATTCGAGTACATGTGTTACATGCATCTTTCGCTATCAGGTGCCCCTATACTAGGAAATGACAAGTTTCTCCTTCTAGATACTAAAATACAAGAAAAGTAAAGAATTTACACTCTCCATTTCTTTGCACAACTTGAAATGAAATGCCCTTCAATTACGTTGTCTGCACCTCACATGCGCACAATGGCAAAGCCAACTCGAGTGGATAGTCCATGCAAATTACAGGTCTTGGCCAATGAATTTTTGCCCACTGAAACTTTTGAGTAACTACTCTAGACCTTCTATAATTGAAACGGGGCATTCTCGGCACATTCCGGGCAACTGCCCGCCCTTGTCGGGCTGAAGCTCGGCCACTACATGCGCATCCACTGCTAGGTCAAGATGTTTCAAAGGTAAGAGGAATTTGTCGCCATCAAATCTATGGAAGATGCCACCCATTTGAAAATTTAGCGCCACAACTCAAATGAAAGTAACATTCATTTGATGCCACTTTAACCAAGTGAGATACAAGGAGGACACAGTAAAGAACCCAAAAATAGAGGCGATGACATGTATTCCATTTAAGATAGAGTGTCTAATACACAAATTCTGAAAAACCTATAGGTCCTTTTAAAGAAAGCCATGAGCTTAGCTCATGTGTTGTTTTCTCACTCGGGTAGCCGTCTACTAGGAAATAACCAAGTTACCCACGCTAGGTCACTAAAAGACGAGGGTAAAATGAAGAATTTACAACCCGCTCCTATATGCAACTCATTATAATATTCACCGCAATTACGCGTCCGCACGTCAACCGCACCGCCGCTGCTAGCCCGAGATGTTCCACGGAATGGAGGAATTCACCACCACTGGGACCCGAGGAACATGCCGTTGTTTGAACATCTATCGCCGTTTGAATTTTTACCGGAGGTTTATGAACCTTATGGATAAATGGAAGGTATGAAATGCAATTCACAGAAAACCCTACACAACGTCCTTTCTTTTTGCCCCGCCTTTTTCCCTTCCTCCTCTCATGCCCATACCACCGTTGAACCCCTTTCTTTGTGATCTTGGTCACACCCCTTTTCCTCTCGCATAGACTGAGGCGTTGATGTTCCCGTCGCCCCCTCCTTGTTGTACGCAACTCGCTATGTATGACCGTGCAATTATGCATATGTACCTCTCATGTGCAGTCGCTGCTAGGTCGATATGTTCCAAATGAGAGAGGAATTTTTCGCCACCTAATCTATGGAAGAGGACACCCATTTGAACATTTGGCACCCACGAATCAAACGAAAGTAACCCTCCATCTGATGCCGCTTTAACAAAGTGAGATACATGAGATATGCAGAACCCCCAAAACAAGCAATGTCATGTCATACCATTTAAGATCGAGTATATGATACAAGACCAAATAACTAAAGGTCCTTCTTGAAGAAAGCCATGGGATTAGCCGATGTCACGTGTTACGTGCAGCGTTTTTACTTTTTTTTGAAATAAGACCCCAACCAAGCCTAGCTTTATATTGAAAGCTTTAACAAAGTTTAGAACAATAGACCCCACTAAGGAGGCACACAACACGTTCAACCTCAACATGCCATACCATTAGACGAGAACACACTCTCAACATCTATTACCCTTGGAGCTCCCCCTACACTAAGAGAGAAACACCTAAAGCTACCAGCCTTTTTTCACATTGAAAGCTTACAAATACAGACACCAAATCCAGAGGGCGACGAAAGGAACCAAAGTTGTTAGGAACAGAGGAAAGCTACCCAACTCTAGCATGGTCATGCTCCTTCATGCCTAGCTCCCGCAGTTTGTCGTCAAACCTGGAGACGATGGCCTTCGTCGCCGATAGCCTCTTAGCAACTACCAACGGCTTCCACTACAATTTCTTACTTGGTTGCCCATCAATTAGGAAATGACCAAGATTCCCTTGCTAGGGCACTAAAAGACAAGGGCAAAATGAAGAATTTACAACCCCGCTTCTCCGTGAGACTCGTTATAAAAGATCCCGCAATTACGCGTTTGCACGTCATCCGCGCCGTGGCGGCCAGACCGAGATGTTCCACGGGAGGGAGGAAGTCGCCGCCATCGAAGCCAAGGACTATGTCGTCGTTTGATTTTTTGTCGCCGTTTGAATTTTTATGGCCAGTTTACGAATCTCAAGGCCAAATGGAAGGTATGAAATTTAATTCACACAAAACCCTATAACGTCCTTTATTTTGCTCCGCCTTGCCTTCCTCTTCTCCTGTAGTGCCCCTACCACCGTCGAACCCCCTTTCTATGCGCTCGATAGGTCGAGATGTTACGAAGGTGAGAGGAAGTTGTCGCCACCGAATCTATGGAAGATGCCACCCATTTAAAAAATTAGCGCCCACGACTCAAATGAAAGTAACCCCCCATTTGATGACGCTTTAACAAAGTGAGGTAAAGGAGATACACAACAACACCAGAATAGCGACAATGCCATGTCATTCCATTTAAGAACTAGTATCGAATACATAAGACCGAGTAACTAAAAATCCTTTTTTGAAGAAAGCCATGGAATTAACCGATGCCACATGTTACATGTAGTTATCTCACTCTGGTGCCCATCTATTAGGAAATGACCAGTTTACCCTCGCTAGGGCATAAATAAACAATAAAAGGGCAAAATGAAGAATTTACAACCCCGCTCCTCGGCGCAACTCGTTATAAAAGGACCCGCAACTGCGCGTCTACACGCCATCCGCGCCGCAGCCGCCAGGTCGAGACGTTCCACGGGAAGGAAGAAGTCGCCGCCACCGGAGCCGAGGACGATGCCGCCGTTTGAACTTTTGTCGCAGTTTGTATTTTTATCGCCTGTTTATGAATCTCAAGGACAAATGGAAGGTATAAACTGCAATTCACACAAACCCTATAGCATCCTTTATTTTACTTTCTTTTTTTGCATCCTCTTCTGCCGTCGTGCCCCTGCCGCCGCCTGCCGCCGTCGGACCCGTTTCTTTGCACTCCTGCTCGAACCCCTTCCCCTCTCGCGCAGACCGAGCGGCGGCGCTGCTGTTCCCGTCGCGCTCCCTCCCCCTGCCCCCCCCCCCCCTCCACCTCCCCCTGCCCCTCCCCTTGACATTCTACGGCCAGCCTCCCTGCTGCCGCGCCGCCCTGTTTTGCCGGAGCCGCCATTGTCTTCGCGGCGGTGCTCAGTTCGGAGGTGTAGCGCGCCGCTGGCTGTGGGGAGCGAGGATTCATACTCTAGGAGGAGAGTATTAACATCAGGCCGCCTACAAATTTCTCCGACTTTGAATCCTAATGCGCGTCGGCGGCTCGTCCGCGCGCGCGCCCCGCCAAACTCCCGGGCGGATTCCCACCTCTTGAAAACTTCCTTCTTTTTCTAATCTCTCTCCCGGCCCTTCCCCCACTCTCGCGTCCCGTCGGCCCCGACAGTTTTTTCTAGGGCTTCAGGGGAACGCGCGTCCTTCCTCGAGGGCACGCCTCGGGTTCCCTCGGTTCGATCTCTACTCCGCGGGTTCCGCTGCTTCCCCTCTTGAGGATAGTGCTGCATCGAGGAGCGGCGGCGCGATGAATGTGCCTATAGTCGGTAAGTTTCCGATGCCATGATTCGACGGAATTGGGTGAAATTAGTTGGGGATTTTGCAGATTAGGGCTACCCCCCGCTGATTTGGGGTGAAATTCTAGATTTTTAGGCCGGGGTTGGGCGAATTAGGGATGTTCTGTTTTTGCCCTAGTTTTCCCCTGTTTTAGGGGATTCAAAACTTGGAATTTCGTTGTTATGGTGTGGCTTCAGCTTAAGGGGCAGTGGATTTTGATGTACTAATGACTTGTTTCTTTTTCCCTAGAATGTAGCAGGCTTTGCTAGATACTTCTGCGAGTTTTCGTCTGGCTAGTGATTTGGTTTTGAATTTTCGGTCTTCTTACCGCATCTGGGTTTCAACTTTCAATGGGTGTTTTGGATTTCTTGCTTCGCTAACTGTTGCAAACCTAAAGTTGTGCACATGAGTTTCGAAAAAAAAAACTGATACAACTACATGTATTTGGCTCACAGTTTTGGAATAACCATTTTAGCGACCTATCTTTGAGAAGGGATTTTTTTAATGGTGTTATTTGAGTAGTGGAGCATGTTTTTTGTTTTTATATTACTTTACAATTTACAATGATAATTTGATAAGGATAATCGTGAGCAAGTTGCCCTGTGCTTCTGGGTAAAACAATCAATGATGAGCCAATTTGCTGTAAGATATTAATTGTAAATATGTATTCTTTATTTGTGTAGATCCATTGCAAGGGGATTTCCCCGAGACAATTGAGGAGTTCTTGCAGCATGGGAATATGAAATGCATTGCATTTAACCGCAGGGGAACTCTGCTTGCTGGTAAATATCCATGTCTTTTTTCTTTGAGCAAGTAAATATGCATGTCTATTCACCTAGAAGTATGTTTAGTGGACTATTTTTTGTAAATATCATCTTAGTTAGGATAAAATGCACTGGCTTATTCTACATGAAGGGTATGAGTAGTGTTTATTTCATCCCTTTTGGAAATTTCTTTAGTGGTTATGAAGGATCAAACTAGTGATAAAACAGTTTATGTTCCCTGTGCCTGGTGAACGGCACCGTCCTTGTATGATTTTCTTGTCCATATGGAATGTGCTCTATAAGACATATTCTGTCCATGTCCTTAGTTTTCTTTGTAGTCCACATTTCCTTATAAATGAACCCAAATGGAGATCTGGCAGTAGGATATTAATCATACTTAGTCCCTTTCTGCAATATTTGATATTTATCTTGCCTTTACCATGATATGGCACAATGGTATTAAAAATTGAATACTGGGTGGAACCATGTACTTACTCCCTGTTACTTCATATGAAGTTGGCGCACTCTTCTGTCTTATATATATATTAAAGGGTGCCTGATTTTTTTTGATCGGTACAGATGAGAAAATGTTATTATTTAATACAACAACAACAACAACAACAACAACAACAACAACAACATCAAAGCCTTTTTCCCAAGCAAGTTGAGGTAGGCTAGATATGAAACCCAACAGAAAAAAGAGACCAAAACGTTATTATTTAATATGCCACAGAAATTTCTTAGGTGGTGCAGATATTTGTTTTGTCTGTGAAGTTGCTTTTGGTGTATTTCTATTTTGTAATATCTTGAATCTCTGTTGAAAAATTTCAGCTGGATGTGCAAATGGTAGCTGTATTATCTGGGACTTTGAAACAAGGGGGCTGGCAAGGGAATTTCGGGATAAAGATTGTACTGCACCAATAACTAGTGTCAGCTGGTCTAAATATGGTCACCGTTTGCTTGCCTCTGCTACTGATAGGTCATTGACACTTTGGAATGTGGTAACCGGTGAAAAGATTGCCCGCATAACTCTTCAGCAGACTCCATTGCATGCCTGTCTTCATCCTGGTTCATCCATCCCATCTGTTTGTTTAGCATGTCCTCTCTCCTCTGCACCTGTTCTTGTTGATTTGAATACCGGAAGTACCATAGTTCTTCCAGTTTCTGCATCTGACAACAGTGTGCCTGTGCCTAATTCACGTAACAAATTTTCGGATGGTTCTCCACCATTTACACCAACTGCTGCAACTTTTGATAAGCATGGAGATCTGATATATGTAGGCAATTCCAAAGGAGAGATATTAATTGTAGATTCAAAAGGCATCCAAGTACTTGCAGTAATTCCCATCCCAGGTGGAACAGTTGTTAAGGATATTGTTTTCAGCAGAGATGGCCAATATCTACTAACGAACTCTAATGATCGTGTCATTAGAGTCTATGAGAATATTCTGCCTATTAAAGGCTCTGGGAGGGAGATTGAAAACATAATCACCAACAACAATAATGAGTATGAAAGCCACTATGAGAAGCTAAAAGCCAATGGTGCATGCTGCCTAGTTTTTTCTTGTGAAGTCTCAGATGCCATCGCAAAGGTACAGTGGAAGGCACCAAGCTTCAGTGGTGATGCTGAGTGGATTGTTGGTGCTTCTGCAAGCAAAGGAGAGCACAGGTTGCACATATGGGACCGAGCAGGGCGTCTTATAAAGATCCTTGAAGGACCAAAGGAAGCTCTCATTGATCTCGCTTGGCATCCATTTGATCCTACGATTGCTTCAGTGTCTGTGGCAGGCCTGACATACATTTGGGCCAAGGAACATGTAGAGAATTGGAGTGCGTTTGCTCCTGACTTTATAGAATTAGAAGAAAATGAGGAATATGTTGAACGAGAGGATGAATTTGACATAAATGCATATACAGAAAAGGTAACTGACAGTTCTTTACTTGATCTTATCTGTTATTCGTAAAATGAAAGCATACACACATCCAGTCTAATCTAAATTTTTCTATGTTGCAGGCTGCGGAAAAGATGATAGATGAGGATGCGTATATTGATGTTGAGACATGTGAGAAGAACTCATCATTCAGTGGCTTCGAGGAGGATTCAGCAGACGAGATCATCTACTTGCCTGCTATTCCATCCCCAGATGTTCCTGATGAGCAGCCAGACAAGTGCTTAGTAAGCTCATCTAAGCTGGAGGACAGCAATCATTCCGGTTCCCCGTCCTCAATGGATGCTGTACAGAATGGTCTAGTTATTCCTCCAGCATCTAGTCCACTGGAAGGTAAGGGTGTAGACTTTTGTAATTATACTCACTTCAGTAGTGTCTTATTTTGTGGAAGTTATTATTTGTTTTCAGTTGAAATCTACTAGCAGTGTGGTTCATTTCCCATCGATTACGAAAACCTGCAAGTAGGACAGTCATCTTGCATAGATGTTAAAGGAATCATACTTTGATCAGATCCGTGGACAGGCTCCCGAGGAAATAATGTAGATATAGATCTCTCAGCATTTACAAAATCGATTAGGTTGAACTTGTAGTGATAAATGCCAGGCATGGGATCTTGAAACCGTGAACCCTTAAGATTTGCGAAATGTATTTGTGGTTAACTGCTACCATAACGATGGTAATTCTCCCCAAAAGGCCAACATGAACTCAATTCTTGGTTTTGTTTTTCTGGCAGTTGATAACTCCACCGCTGAAGAACCAGCGGAAACGGCAAACGCAAAGCGGAAGAGGAGGCTGTCTGCCAAGGGGCTAGAGATGCAGCAGGCTGAAAAGGTGAAGAAACCTGCAATAAAGATGTCCAATGGCAAGTCATCCAAATCCAAGAGCAAGCCGGTGATGGAACTTGCCAATGGGAACAGCTCGGCCATTGACATAGACGATGAAGCTACTGAGGATGACGAGATGATCTAAGCAGTAGCTTGTATCCGGTAACATTGATGGCTAGTGTTTAGCTCCACGATGCCTGACCGGAGAACAACAGTGTGGGCATAGAGAAGGTTGCTTGGCCTATGTAGTTTAGTGGAGTAGTCAGTGTAGTGTTCCTCCAGAAAGAAAGTACTTGGTGCTGTATGAATGCTGAGACGTGATAAACATTGTTAGCATATGTGCTGTATGTAACTTCATTTCAGGTCTGAAGTTTCTGCTGTGTGCTGTCTTTACCATTGATCCTCAGAGACCTGATCAGTATGGTTCTACATGTCCCATTTTTAGCTTATCCTTGATGCCAACAGACGATTACAGTGTCAGCTTTGGTTTGCGCACATGGCTTATGCTATGCTTGGTGCATCATGCATGAGACTTTACAGATGTAAGATCGTGTTATTTTTTGTTGCCAATTGCATCATTCTGCCAGGTGCTGGAGTTTATATTACTGGTCCCCGTAGATCGTTGTTTAGTTTTTTCATATATCACTATTGTACTTCTCTGTTGCTTCTTTGGTCTAACGAGAAGTCCTGTTATCTTTCTTGCTAATGATCGGAGATCTGTATGCAGGCCAGGGCACTGAAGAAAAGTGGCAAAGGTGCCAATAGGACTTAACAACAGAAAATATTAGAGCATGATGAACGTACAAGGATGAGGTATAGCCTTTGTATGTTCTTTCAGAAAATTGTTGTTCTTTCATGGATATTTTACAAAATTTGCACTAGAAACAGTTCAATTCCTGCATGCATTGAGAAAAATTTCCAGTTCAAAAGGAGAGTTCTTAAATGGTAGTCTGAGTGACTTGCCAGCTCAGCTTCGACTCCTGGTACATGCATGGATAAACTGTGGGTGGAAGTGAAAGTGTATTTTTTAAACTGTCTTTTTCATTCTGAAACCCTGGTTGACTCCCAGGTTGGTCACTCCTAGTTCTATATCATCTATGTAGTTTAGTGGAGTACTCCTATTTTTATTCGACTCAATCTTTCTAGAAAAGAAAGAGTCTAGTTTTCCTCAAGAAAGAAAGTATTTGGCGCTGTATGTATGTTGAGACGTGATATGTGCTGCATGTAACTTCATTCAGGTTTCTGTTGTCTTCAGAGACCTGATCAGTATGGTTACATGCCCCATGTTTAAGCTTAATTCCTTGATGCCAGTAGACGATTACAGTGTCAGCTTTGATTTGGCGTATCATGCATGGGACTTTACAGTTGTAAGATTGTGATATGTCGTTGCCAACTGCATCAATCATTGGGCCAGGTGCCGTCGTTCATATTACTGGTCCCTATAGTTCTTTGTCCAGTTGTGGTCATATATCACTACTTTGCCTTTCTGTTCGTTCTTTGGCCTAACGAGAAGTCGTGTTATCTTTGTTGCTAATGATCGGAGATCTGTATGCAAGCCAGGGCGCTGATGGAAAGTGGCAAAGGTGCCAGTAGGACTTCACCAAAGAAAATAGCAAAGCGTGATGAATAATTGGCGCATCAAAATCTATGTCCAAGTACATTACTACTTCCTCCGGTTCAAAAATAATTGCTCAAAAATAGATGTACCTAGATATGTCTTAGTGTGTAGGTTACATCCATTTTTGGGCAACTATTTTGAGCCGGAGGAAGTATGTTACAATCAGGCATTCAAAATCCATTGGGAATTCTTGCTGACCACGATTCAAATGTTGTGCCCAATTGTTCATACAAGTTGTCCTGCCCAATTGTCACGTGTACGTAATCACATAAACATTTGATAGCTTACATACCACTTCCTCCGTTCCAAATGAGTTGATGTAGCGTATTTTTTTCTTTCAAAACGAGCAAATCTAGGCACTAAAATGTCTATAGATACAAATCTGATCACATCAACTTATTTGGAACGGAGGCAGCACACGATGTCACATCATCGTTAAGTACTCTGTATGATTGTATCTTAGTTTTTTCTGTTGAACTCTGATTGACTCCAAGGTTGGTCGCCTGTCTTTTCAGTCCTAGTTCTATAAGAAGAAAGCTAGCCGCTAGAATTTGCACATCATGTGCGCGCCTAAAGCGCGTTTCATGCCCGTTTAATAGTGCACGCATAGCCACTTTGAGTAGTACTATCTCACTAACATATGCAAGGGATCCCTGTACCTAGCTAATCAAACGGGGTTAGTGATAGGATACTGGGATACGTGCAAATTGCGTGTACGATCGCTGCATATTCTTCTTGGGTGGAATGTTTGAGGTCAGGACATGATCGCCACTTGGCTCGTGCAGCTAATCATACGGGCCCTCGGGCCCAATTTGTTAATTGATTCGTACGTGACGAGAAAGATTATATATGGGCAGGCTAGTGAGAGACTATACAGTCAGCACAAGGCGTTGCTTGTGCAAAACTAACCATGCATGAGTTGCATGCATGCATCTATGGACCTACGGCGAGGACGAGCGATGGCTGGCTATAGCTTGATCACAGTCCCTTCTAAAAAAAAAAGGTTTGATTACAATGAGCATTTTGATGTACATGCATGCTCTCTTTGTCTGTTTCTTTGCGACGAAAGCATCGATCTCCGGGGAAGATAAATTTCTATTTGTGTCAACAGTTAGTCTACGGTTTCCATGTTAGTAATTGTTTTCTTTGAAAGGTTGGAAACAGTTGCACACGTTCCAAACACAAGGTTGAAGCTGAGATACAAACACAATGGCTATGAAAGTGGCACACTCACAAGCAAGAAAAGAGAAAATGAAAGAAACCAGAAAACGAGCAAACTCCTAGAAAGTAACACAAAGCCTTATACTAAGAATCCAACACCGCCGGAACATACCGATAAGAGCAGGAAGGAGTGATGTAGGACAAGTTGAAGGGAATCCCGAAGACAAGAGAACACAGAGAATCATCTCCCGCTTGCTCAGCGATCACTCTGCACCATGCATAATGAGGAGCAATTGTCAAAGGGCATCACACCACCGAGGTAACATAGCCGTATCGAGAGCCGCCAATCAAACGAAGGGTAGTATTCCACCGAGATGATCGCCACATCTCCTCTCCTTTTGGCCTTGCAACTTGAGAGCCATCATAAATGAGCAATCTGAGCACCGCGTGGCGACTTGAACCTCATATGCCATCGAAAGACCTAAACCAATGAGTTTTCAAAGAAGTAAATAAACATACCAGTTTATAACACTACCATTTAATAAATGCACTTCATATCTAACGAAAAAAATCAGGCTCACTTGGTTGTTGGAATGTACAACCCAATCACCCAAGTTTAAGTCTTCGCAGGCACAAGTTCTGGTTCTTATCATTTGAAAACAAAACTCGTCGTGGGTATATGGTTCACTTGATCTTGGGAGCAATTGAAATGTATGATATGGTGTAAATAGATATGGATTTAAGATAAAGCTTAGCTGGCATAATCATAAATACATGTCCAGAAAAGCGCACTCTCCTCTCATCTGCCCTGAGCACAATGCCACAATTGAAAGACAACGACAACCTAGAGTCTCACAAAGTTTCTAGAAGAAACAATACCGCTATATTGGGAGGAGGCGTTTTGGCTCATAGGAGCATTTGCTCCCATTATACAAAATAATTAAAAAATAATTTTAAGAATGTCAAAAAAAATTGACATAAATTTTTTGGTATACATCATGACATTCTATGTTCGTACACAAGTTTTCGTGAAAAAAGAACATTTTATGTGGCATGTACAAAAAAGACAAAAATATGTACTGTACGTAGTCGTGTTGGGGCATTAAAAATTATCTTTTTTACAGGAGATACATAAAATATTATTTTTTTCTGAAAATTTGTGTACGAACATAAAATATCTAGATGTACATGCAAAAATTTATTTTAGAATTTTTTGACACTTCAAAATGTATATTCACATAACGAGTTCATATGCTCCTATGAGCCAAAGTGAATTTCCCGCTATATTGAGACTATTGCTTTGGTTAACAAAAACTTCCAACCTTGCCAAGACACCATGAAACCCTACACTCATATGGTACCTTGTCGTTCAACCTTCCTTTCCCCTCTTCTCTAGTGCTCGTCCATTCTCGGCGTACAGTGGGTATCTAGGTGACGCCGTTAATTTCTTGTGCTGTAATTTATGTTCTTTAGTTCTATTTTAAAAAAATTGCCAGATGAAAAGGTTTATTCATTCTCATGTGAGTTCTTTTAATGATTTTTTTCTTATGGCACCCACTTGGACATCATCATGGACTCTTTTATTCAAATATGTTTTCTATACAAAATTGAAAATCATGAAATACTTAGATTTTGTATGTGGGTCGTTGACTTGTAGATTTCAATCATGTATAAATCATTTTCTAAGGATTTGCTTGCACTATGTTAAAAAAATCAACTAACTCAAACCACTTGGGAGGAATCATGTTTTTCGCCTATAATTCAATCAAGTAAATTAAAATTTGGGTACAATTTTAACCCTGTATGATTTTGCATGACGTTGCAATCCTACATTGTTTTCCTTTTCTTGATCCGGTGATACAACAATGCCTACACCCGAAATCAATCACGCAGTTCAATGCATCACTTGTGATTTTCTTTCGGCTAAAATACCAGACAAGGTAAAGGTCCTAGACATCAATACATTCCATGGATAATCTAGTTACAACAATCTTGTGGTCTCACATACCAAATGAATTCGCAAAACGGAGTTGCAAGGCACACATGCATATGATTAACACAGACAAGTCCCATACAAGATTGAGTAGTCGTTGATCACATTGATCTTCAAAACGCAAAGCATTTAGGTCACTACGGGAAATGACTTAGCTGCCGAGTATCGGAAATACTCGGCAAATCCAAAACCAATATACTCTGCCGCGTGTTTTTTGTTCCTAACTCGGCATATAAGCTGTTTGCTGAGCTCTGGCTAAAAAATACTTGGCAAACAACCGCAAAAATGCATTTTCCTGTAGTGGTGGACCTTGAAAAAACAAAGCATATAGGTGATTTTCCACATCAAAATGTAGCCAATTCACATAAGCTTTGGGTTTTTAAGGTCATCCACATAAAAATATAGCCAATTCACTATTGTTGACCGAGGCAGCTAACGAACGGTTTTATTTTGAATGGGTAAAGACCGAAATTTAGCTCTGAGTAGCTTAGAAAGGATGGAGGATCATGAGATAACAAACTGTCTAGCCTTCATGTCTTCTTCCTACGGGCCAATCTGCTGCTCCAAGTCTCCTCTGCCATGATCGGCAAACCGGTACCTGCTTTAGTTAACAAGATTAACCACATTCGATCATTGGCATACTAAATCACGAGATCAAAGATATATAAGTATTGCAACGTAAACCTGACACACTAACCTGATCTACAAAACCTCAGTTCAGTCTCATAAAACTCCTCCTCGCTTTCATCATGATCACCGTCGTCGCCATCGGCATCTTTCTCGTCCTCGTCGCCGCCATCATCGCCGTCGCTGCACCGTGGCATGCGATCATCCCTTCCTACCTTGCCACCGTCTTCCGACACGCCGGCGAAGAGCCCCGTCACGCTCATCTGCTTACCGATCATTCGGGCGACGCAGTACGGCAGCTTCTTCAGGTTCGCTCCGCGCGCCGCCGCCCGCTGCCTCCCTTGCTTCCGGCCATCGAGCCACGCGCCAGCGAAGGCCAGGCAGTCCAGGAGGCTCTCCCTGGCCATTCCTCCCTTCATGTCGTACGCCTGCGCGCGGCGCCACAGGCTCCTGGCGTGTGCGTTCGCCGGCCGCGCCAGCGAGAGCGCACGCGTGGCGTCGCTCGCCGCCGCGTCGACCTCGCGCCGCGCGAGCCAGCACTGCGCACGGTTGCTATGCAGCACGAGGCGCTCCCGCCTCCCGCTCAGCGGGCACAGCTCCAGCGCCTCTGTGTACAGCTCGATGGCTCTCTCCACCTCGCCGTGCCAGAACATATCGTTGCCTTGCCTCTTCTTCTCCTTGGCCAAAAGCTTTCTCTGAAGCAGCTCGTCCCTGGACATTGATCCTTCCATCTCCTTTCTCTCGATCTTTGCCCCCCTTAAGCTAGCAATTGCTTCCCTTGCTTCCGAGCGTAACTCGCCAAGGGAAGCATGGTCGTCATCGCCAAGAAGCAGTGCGCTGGTTATGGCATCGCCAAGTCGTCGCCGTGGACCAAGACGCCGGAGCTCAGCAAGATCGACGAGATATGGCGCTGTGGCATCGGCAACGGCGTGCCAAGAGTCGCGGTCGCCGAGGAGAAGGAGCAAGCAGTCGATGGCCATGTACTGCCAGTCGTCTGACGACCGGGCCAGGTCGCAGAGGCCGGAGAGCGCGTCCGGGCACGCTGCGATGGCGTCACGGCCGACGGCGCTTCGGCAGAGCAGTCGAAGCAGCCCGACACCGGCGGGCGAGTCGCCGTTCGCCAGGCCACCCCACATCCGGCACAGCTCGCGCGAGAAGACGGTGTCCTGGCATATCAGAACATGAGATGACGGGTCTCGCGAGGCGAGGCAGCTCAGGAAGTAGAGTGACCAGCACTGGAGCTGGCTTGCCCACTCCTCGGCTTTCCGGTCCTCGGCGCCGACGCCGCCATGGAGCCCGCGCGTCAAGAGTTCCCGCTGGTACTTTGGTCTCTTGCTCGGCGCCAGTGCGACGTAGTTCGTATACACGTCACTGACGCATGTGGACGCGGCGCGCACGGCGAGCGGCACTGCCTCGGCGGCGTGCCGCGCGACAGCAGGATACGTGGCGTCGTAGCTGGCGAGGTGGCCCAGAGCGCGCGTGGCGGCGCGCCTCTCGACCCACGTCATCGCATCGCCGAGGAGGGCTAGCAGGGGGCGCACGGCGCCGGCTGCCACGGCGAGCTCGGCGTGCGCGGATGAGCGTATGGTGTAGGATCCGAGGACATGTGCGGCGTAGTACGGCACGCACGCGTTCTGGCCGCGGCGGCGCCAAGCCGCGTCGTCGACGGCGCGCGCGAGGAGGAGGGACATGCACCGGATGGCACCGAGCGACGGGAGCTCGGGGTCGTCGGGCGCTTCCATGGCCGCGCGCCACACGGCAGCCACCGCCCCGCCATCGTCGTCTTCGCGGTAGGGAAGCTCACGGAAGAATGCGGCAACGCTGGCGCGCCGGAGTCGGGCGTCCGGCTGCTTCATGGTGCAGAAGAAGCAGCCGCAGCTTGAGCTCAGATCTTCAGCTTCGTCCTCCGCTTCTTCCTCTAGGATCTTGGCCATGGTTTTCGACTTGCTCTTGCCGTTGCTAGATTGCAAGCTTCTGGTGTTCAGGTCCATTTGAATGTGGCGATCTTGCGTTTGTGGCTTGTGCCAGGGTTAGAAGGAAGGAAGCAAAGGAGTGAGGATGAGTAGGGTTTTGTAGGAGCGGGGGGACATGATGCAGATGTACAATTAGTCAGTCAATTATGAGCGTTTTCTAATGCTCTTGTTAACTTCTTTTCAGGGAGTGGAAGCTGTTCTTTATGCTCACCAGCCGGCCGGGATGAACTTTTCTGATCCTGTTACTGATGTTTGGGGTTAATATATTGCGAACCTGAAATAGTACTGGAGTTCATTGTTTGACACCTGCATCTGCAGTTCAGTACGAGGTACTGTACAGCTAAATAAGCAGGTAACGATAGTGCCAGACCAAGTCTTAATTAACAGCAGCAAGTCTTGGGGTAAGACAAGTTATGTTGCTGACCAAGAGTTAGTTCAATCGGTTTTGCTATGTCTCAGTCAACTGAGATTTTCTTAAGTCTAAGTCAATTACAAAAATGTGCTTTGAGTTGCACTTTTCTGTTAAAAAAGTGCAATTGCACTTTTCTGATAGAAATGTGCAACTGAACCGAGTTGCACTTTTCTTTAAACTGTAATTGCACTTTTCTGAGTTGACTGAGACTTAAGAAAATCTCAGTCAACTGAGACATAGGCACACCCTAGTTCAATTGCTGATCGGATAGTGGTACTAGTTACTATTTGTCAGTCGTCAGATAAATAGAAAAGCTGATTTCGAAGATTTTTTTTACCACAGACTGATCTCGAAGATTATAGTGTGCACGTTGTATATTCAGATAGTAAGTGACTATTTTTTCGGTAGATGACATCAACGAATGCCAGTTACAACCCATGTTGCAACCTATAACCGGTACAAATCATGAATCAATCCAACGGTCCATGGCATTTTATTAGTTGCAACTCATGGTTAGCACGAGTCACGAAATAATCCAACGATCTGAGACATATTATTCTGAGTTAAATCCATGATAAAGTAGTAAAATCTTAGTTGAAACGCAATATGCAGCTAGTAAAATCTTAGTAGTAAACTCATGGCTACCACGAATTACGACATAATCAACGTCCTAGAAGTGGGAGAGTTAGCGAAATCCTTTCAGATAACTAGAATCCCATTTCAGATTTCCAAATCAACACATTTTTAGGCATGGATGCTGAAATAATAAGAGTGGTCGATTTCCATTAAAATGAGGCAGTCCTCATGATTTTGTACCACGTGAACGGCCATTTTACCTGGTAATTTGCTTTTAGTAGGTGAACTACTTTTGCAACTGAAAAATCGAAGTTCGCAACACAACCTACAACTCAGAGGGCTGAAAAATCTCAACTGTATCCACATTAGTAACTCATAGGATGCATGAATAGCAATGCAATTTGATGGTCATGAAGTTGAATGAGCTCTATCTTGATTCTCATTCGACTGATAACAGCACAACCGATCGAAATAATAATCCATTTGGAATGAGCATACCACCTTTATTAGCCCCCAACCCATGGTTAGTTCTATGCACACTTGTAATTTGTGAAGCCATGCCATGCATTTTTTTTCTCAAGAATACAAGCCATGCCAAGCATTACCTGGTCATAGTTTATTCACAAATCCATGTATCTAGATATATTTTAGTGTGTATCTTTACTTATTTTTATATGTATCTAATTTACTTTAAAATATATAAAAGGTTTTACAATAGTGAATGGAGAGATTAGTTTAACCGAAGTATAATAAGAGTGGACTGCGAGCTAAGGGCATCTCCAACCGGCTGACCCAAACGAACGCGCTGGGCCGTCTGTTTTGGGCAGTTTGCGTGGCCGGCCGGACACGCGAACAGCGCCCCGCGTCCGCGTGTCCGTTTGGGTCGCACGCTGCGCCCAACGCAGCGGCCACCCATTTGGCCATTTGGCGTATTTTTTTGGGAAATAGACCATCTGGCCACACATACTTATAAATAGTATGTAACAAATATAGAAATAATATCTAACAACTATAGAATAATATCAAATAGCATAAAATAATATCAAATAAAATGTTGCATGATGAAGAAATAAAATGTGCCATAGTTCGAACAAATATAAAAATTACAAATTGAGATTGTCAACTCAATTTGGACGCTCTAGGATCTCCTTCTGCCTCTTCTCGAACCAAGCTCTGTTCGCCTCGCTCATGTTGGTCAAGTCGGCGTTCATGATTAGGTTGTCCTCGGCCTGGCCTTTGAGCTCAACTTCCTTCGCCTTCAACTCCACCTCTTGGGCCCTTGACAGTGATGTGAGCTCAATTTCTCTCTCTTTGAGCTCAATTTCTCTAGCTTTGGTCTTGGCCTTGACCTTTTCTATCTCAAGCTTCTTCTTTTGGACATCGAAGTAGTTCTTCCTGTCCTCATCTTTCTCCCGGCGCCTTCTCTCATCCCTCTTGTCCGTGGACACCTCTCTATCGGCATGCAGCTCCTTCAAAGTGCCAAACAATAACATGGACGAGGCATCACGCTTCAAGTCGGCTTTGGTTGCCTTGTGGCCGCGAGGACGACTTGCACGAGAAGCGGAGCTACCGCAAGGCTGGCCACCATCAAGGTCAATGACCGTCGGATCTTTGGCGGTCTTGTTGCCAGTCAAGGTCGCCATGTACCCCTCGTACCCCTCCTTGAACTTGGGGGTGCCTTGGAGTATCTTCCAACAATGAGGGAAGGCAAAGGTCTTTTCTCCATTGACCGATTTGTACCAATCCAAAGCTTGCCACACCTAGAGCAAAGCGAGACAAGAACGATAAACATATGTGCAAACGTTGGATGAATATGTTGAGGTTAAGAATCATACCAAGTCCTTGATGCCAATGCCGCTAATGGGTAGCCGCTTCACGTGATCATACGCCGCCTGGAATTTGTTGCATTCCGTTTGAATTGTTCCCCACCTCTTTTGGAGCGATATGTCGATGCGGTCGCTCTCAAATGGCTCCAGTCCGTATTTGCGATGCTCATGAAAGTATTCATAGATCCGGCGCCAGAATGCGGTCCCCTTCTGCTCGGCACTGATGTCTACGGGAGCTTCTATTCTTGTAGACAGTGTTGGGCCTCCAAGAGCAGAGGTTTGTAGAACAGCAGCAAGTTTCCCTTAAGTGGATCACCCAAGGTTTATCGAACTCAGGGAGGAAGAGGTCAAAGATATCCCTCTCATGCAACCCTGCAACCACAAAGCAAGAAGTCTCTTGTGTCCCCAACACACCTAGTAGGTGCACTAGTTCGGCGAAGAGATAGTGAAATACAGGTGGTATGAATATATATGAGCAGTAGCAACGGCGCCAGAAAAGTGCTTGCTGGCGTATGTTTGATGGTGGTAATATAGCAGACAGTATAGATGCAGTAGAACAGTAAACAAACAGCGATAGCAGTATTTGGGAACAAGGCCTAAGGATTATACTTTCACTAGTGGACACTCTCAACATTGATCACATAACAGAATAGATAAATGCTAGACTCTACACTCTCTTGTTGGATGATGAACACCACTAATTGTGTAGGATTACACGAACCCTCAATGCCGGAGTTAACAAGCTCCACAATATTCGATGTTCATATTTAAATAACGTTAGAGTGCACGACAGATCAACATAACCAAACCAAGTACTAACATAGCATGCACACTGTGACCATCACACTATGAAAGGAGGAATAGATCACATCAATACCATCATAGTAATAGTTAACTTCATAATCTACAAGAGATCACAATCATAGCATAAACCAAGTACTTCATGATGCACACACTGCCAACATTACATCATGGAGGAGGAATAGACTACTTTAATAACATCACTAGAGTAGCACATAGATGAATTTTGATACAAAACTCATATGAATCTCAATCATGTAAGGCAGCTCATGAGATCATTGTATTGAAGTACATAGGAGAGAGATTAACCACATAGCTACCGGTACAGCCCCGAGCCTCGATGGAGAACTACTCCCTCCTCATGGGAGACAGCAGCGTTGATGAAGATGGCGGTGGAGATGGCAGCGGTGTCGATGGAGAAGCCTTCCGGGGGCACTTCCCCGTCCCGGCGGCGTGCCGGAATAGAGACTTCTGTCCCCCAGATCTTGGCTTCGCGATGGCGGCGGCTCTGGAAGGTTTCTCGTACCGTGGTTTTTTCGTATCGAAGTTTTAGGTCAGGGACCTTTTTATAGGCGAAGAGGCGGCGTCAGAAGGTCAACGAGGTGACGACACACTAGGGGGGCGCGGGCCCCCCCTTGGCCGCGCCAGGGTCATGTGTGGTGGGCCTGTGGCCCCCCTCTGGCTTCTCTCGGGTGTTCTGGATGCTTCCGGGGATTCTAAGATGCTGGGCGTTGATTTCGTCCGATTTCGAGAATATTTCCTTACTAGGATTTCTGAAACCAAAAACAGCAGAAAACAGGAACTGGCCCTTCGGCATCTCGTCAATAGGTTAGTTCCGGAAAACGCATAAAAACGATATAAAGTGTGCATAAAACATGTAGATATCATCAATAATGTGGCATGGAACATAAGAAATTATCGATACGTCGGAGACGTATCAGCATCCCCAAGCTTAGTTTCTGCTCGTCCCGAGCAGGTAAACGATAATAAAGATAATTTCTGGAGTGACATGTCATCATAATCTTGATCATACTATTGTAAGCACATGTAATGAATGCAGCGATCAAAACAATGGTAATGCAATGAGTAAACAACTGAATCATAAAGCAAAGACTTTTCATGAATAGTACTTCCAAGACAAGCATCAATAAGTCTTGCATAAGAGTTAACTCATAAAGCAATAATTCAAAGTAAAGGCATTGAAACAACACAAAGGAAGATTAAGTTTCAGCGGTTGCTTTCAACTTGTAACATGTATATCTCATGGATAGTTTTCAATGTAAAGTAATATAACAAGTACAATATGCAAGTATGTAGGAATCAATGCACAGTTCACACAAGTGTTTGCTTCTTGAGATGGAGAGAAATAGGTGAACTGACTCAACATAAAAGTAAAAGAATGGCCCTTCGCAGAGGGAAGCATTGATTGCTATATTTGTGCTAGAGCTTTGATTTTGAAAACATATAGAGAGCAATAAAAGTAAAATTTTGAGAGGTGTTTGTTGTTGTCAACGAATGGTAGTGGGCACTCTAACCCCCTTGCCAGACAAACCTTCAAAGAGCGGCTCCCATTTTATTTTTGTTTTTGTGTGGCACTCCTTCCAACCTTTCTTTCACAAACCATGGCTAACCGAATCCTCGGGTGCCTGCCAACAATCTCATACCATGAAGGAGTGCCTTTTTATTTTAGTTTTATTATGATGACACTCCTACCCACCTTTGCTTTCTCAAGCCATGGCTAACCGAATCCTTCGGGTGCCGTCCAGCAATCACATACCATGGAGGAGTGTCTATTTTTGTTAATTAATTTGGGACTGGGAATCCCGTTGCCAGCTCTTTTTGCAAAATTATTGGATAAGCGGATGAAGCCACTAGTCCATTGGTGAAAGTTGCTCATCAAGATTGAAAGATAAACACCACATACTTCCTCATGAGCTATAAAACATTGACACAAATCAGAGGTAATAAATTTTGAATTGTTTAAAGGTAGCACTCAAGAAATTTACTTTGGAATGGCGGAGAAATACCATGTAGTAGGTAGGTATGGTGGACACAAATGGCATAGTGGTTGGCTCAAGGATTTTGGATGCATGAGAAGTATTCCCTCTCAATACAAGGTTTAGGCTAGCAAGGTTTATTTGAAACAAACACAAGGATGAACCGGTGCAGCAAAACTCACATAAAAGACATATTGTAAACATTATAAGACTCTACACCGTCTTCCTTGTTGTTCAAACTCAATACTAGAAATTATCTAGACCTTAGAGAGGCCAATTATGCAAACCAAATTTTAGCAAGCTCTATGTATTTCTTCATTAATAGGTGCAAAGTATATGATGCAAGAGATTAAACATGAGCACAACAATTGCCAAGTATCAAGTTATTCAAGACATCATACCAATTACTACATGTAGCATTTCCCGATTCCAACCATATAACAATTAACGAAGCAGTTTCAACCTTCGCCATGAAAATTAAAAGCTAAGAACACATGTGTTCATATGAACCAGCGGAGCGTGTCTCTCTCCCAAACAATCATTTATTCAAACAAAAACAAAAACGAAAACAAATAGACACTCCAAGTAAAGTACATAAGATGTGGCCGAATAAAAATATAGTTTCAAGAGAAGGAACCTGATAATTTATCGATGAAGAAGGGGATGCCTTGGGCATCCCCAAGCTTAGACGCTTCAGTCTTCTTGATATATGCAGGGAAGAACCACCGGGGCATCCCCAAGCTTAGAGCTTTCACTCTTCTTGATCATATTATATCATCCTCCTCTCTTGACCCTTGAAAACTTCCTCCACACCAAACTCAAAACAACTCATTAGAGGGTTAGTGCATAATAAAAAACTCACATGTTCAGAGGTGACACAATCATTCTTAACACTTCTGGACATTGCTCAAAGCTACTGGAAGTCAATGGAACAAAGAAATCCATCCCACATAGCAAAAGAAGCAATGCGAAATAAAAGGCAGAATCTGTCAAAACAGAACAGTTCGTAAAGACGAATTTTATTGAGGCACCAGACTTGCTCAAATGAAAATGCTCAAATTGAATGAAAGTTGCGTACATATCTGAGGATCACTCATGTAAATTGGCAGAATTTTCTGAGTTACCTACAGAGAATTAAGCCCATATTCGTGACAGCAAGAAATCTGTTTCTGCGCAGTAATCCAAATCTAGTATCAACCTTGCTATCAAAGACTTTACTTGGCACAACAATGCAACAAAACTAAGATAAGGAGAGGTTGCTACAGTAGTAACAACTTCCAAAACACAAATACAAAATAAAAGTACTGTAGCAAAATAAACACATGGGTTATCTCCCAAGAAGTTCTTTCTTTATAGCCATTAAGATGGGCTCAACAGTTTTAATGATGCACTCGCAAGGAATAGTATTTGAAGCAAAAGAGAGCATCAAGAGGCAAATTCAAAACACATTTAAGCCTAACATGCTTCCTATGCATAGGAATCTTGTAAATAAACAAGTTCATGAAGAGCAAAGTAACAAGCATAGGAAGATAGAACAAGTGTAGCTTCAAAAATTTCAGCACATAGAGAGGCATTTTAGTAACATGAAAATTTCTACAGCCATATTTTCCTCTCTCATAATAACTTTCAGTAGCATCATGAGCAAACTCAACAATATAACTATCAAATGAAACATTCTTATCATGAGTCTCATGCATAAAATTATTACTACTCCCAACATAAGCATAATCAATTTTATTAGTTGTAGTGGGAGCAAATTCAACAAAGTAGCTATCATTATTATTCTCATCATCAAATATAGGAGGCATATTGTAATCATAATCAAATTTATCCTCCATAACATGTGGTACCAAAGGACTACTATCATTATAATCATCATAAATAGGAGGCAAAGTATCATCAAAGTAAATTTTCTCCTCAATGCTTGGGGGACTAAAAAGATCATGCTCATCAAAACCAGCTTCCCCAAGCTTAGAATTTTCCATATCATTAGCAACAATAGTGTTCAAAGTATTCATACTAATATGTTCCATGGGTTTTTTAATTTTCGGATCAAACCATCCATGTCGTAAATCAGGAAATAGAATAAGAAGCTCATTGTTGTCCATTATGCCTTACTAGTGTAAACAAGAAACAAAAAGATGCAATTGCAGGATCTAAAGGAAATAGCTTCGAGCACACACACAATGGCGCCAGAAAAGTACTTAGTTACCTGGAACCGGAGTATAAGTGCCTTTTACCTTTCCTCCCCGGCAATGGCGCCAGAAAAGTGCTTGATGTCTATGGGAGCTTCTATTCTTGTAGACAGTGTTGGGCCTCCAAGAGCAGAGGTTTGTAGAACAGCAGCAAGTTTCCCTTAAGTGGATCACCCAAGGTTTATCGAACTCAGGGAGGAAGAGGTCAAAGATATCCCTCTCATGCAACCCTGCAACCACAAAGCAAGAAGTCTCTTGTGTCCCCAACACACCTAGTAGGTGCACTAGTTCGGCGAAGAGATAGTGAAATACAGGTGGTATGAATATATATGAGCAGTAGCAACGGCGCCAGAAAAGTGCTTGCTGGCGTATGTTTGATGGTGGTAATATAGCAGACAGTATAGATGCAGTAGAACAGTAAACAAACAGCGATAGCAGTATTTGGGAACAAGGCCTAAGGATTATACTTTCACTAGTGGACACTCTCAACATTGATCACATAACAGAATAGATAAATGCTAGACTCTACACTCTCTTGTTGGATGATGAACACCACTAATTGTGTAGGATTACACGAACCCTCAATGCCGGAGTTAACAAGCTCCACAATATTCGATGTTCATATTTAAATAACCTTAGAGTGCACGACAGATCAACATAACCAAACCAAGTACTAACATAGCATGCACACTGTGACCATCACACTATGAAAGGAGGAATAGATCACATCAATACCATCATAGTAATAGTTAACTTCATAATCTACAAGAGATCACAATCATAGCATAAACCAAGTACTTCATGATGCACACACTGCCAACATTACATCATGGCGGAGGAATAGACTACTTTAATAACATCACTAGAGTAGCACATAGATGAATTGTGATACAAAACTCATATGAATCTCAATCATGTAAGGCAGCTCATGAGATCATTGTATTGAAGTACATAGGAGAGAGATTAACCACATAGGTACCGGTACAGCCCCGAGCCTCGATGGAGAACTACTCCCTCCTCATGGGAGACAACAGCGTTGATGAAGATGGCGGTGGAGATGGCAGCGGTGTCGATGGAGAAGCCTTCCGGGGGCACTTCCCCGTCCCGGCGGCGTGCCGGAACAGAGACTTCTGTCCCCCAGATCTTGGCTTCGCGATGGCGGCGGCTCTGGAAGGTTTCTCGTACCGTGGTTTTTTCGTATCGAAGTTTTAGGTCAGGGACCTTTTTATAGGCGAAGAGGCGGCGTCAGAAGGTCAACGAGTCGACGACACACTAGGGGGGCGTGGGCCCCCCTTGGCCGCGCCAGGGTCATGTGTGGTGGGCCTGTGGCCCCCCTCTGGCCTCTCTCGGGTGTTCTGGATGCTTCCGGGGATTCTAAGATGCTGGGTGTTGATTTCGTCCGATTCCGAGAATATTTCCTTACTAGGATTTCTGAAACCAAAAACAGCAGAAAACAGGAACTGGCCCTTCGGCATCTCGTCAATAGGTTAGCTCCGGAAAACGCATAAAAACGATATAAAGTGTGCATAAAACATGTAGATATCATCAATAATGTGGCATGGAACATAAGAAATTATCGATACGTCGGAGACTTATCAGGCACCCGTCAATGCATCTTGCCCGATGGTCAACCATCCTTCGACCAGCACCTTGTCCTCCTTCTCCGTGTAGTTGCTGGTTCTTTTGCTTACGCTGCGACCTCGAGCTTGTGCAGCTGCGGCTTGCGTCAACTCCTGAGCGAACAACGGCTCCTCCTCGATGTTAATGCTGCCGGGACACGCAGTGCTGGCCTGTTGTGTGTCAACGGGAGGTGGCTGGGGAGCCTGCTCGATCGAAGCAGAGGGCATGGTGGTCGGCATTGGCTGCGTTTAGGACGGAGGGGCCTGCACGCTGGACGGTGCCTGCACGGTGGACAATTCGTCGAGCAGGTTCCGTGCACCGGCCATCGCTGCTGCTCCCATGTGCTTGGGGCCTTTGGAGTTCGCCGGCGCACGGTTCAGGTCAATGGACGAAGGAGACGGCCCCGTGAACGACTCGCCCACCTCCGGTGACCCATCCCGTGACGGGTACGCGTACCGCGCCGACTGCGTCCCCAATTCGTGTGCGCCGGGCGTGTACCCAAACGGGGCAATCGGCAGGGATGTTGACCTTGGAGGAAGGGGCCGGGTCACGGACGAGGCCGAGCTCCCCGCCGAGGCCGTGCCGGCGCCCGGGAGGATCAAGTGCTGAGCGAGCGCTGCGTGGCCATAAAAGAGCATGGCATGCTCTTGCATGACGTCCGCCTTGGCCTCCGTCTTGAGTTGGAGAAGCTGCTCCGCCGCCCGCTGCCGCTCCTCCGCGGCAGCGATATCCCTCTTCCGTTGGTCGAGCGCCCTGCGGCGGTCGGCCCTCTTCTTGCTCTCGATCTTCCTCTGTTCCGTGGTGAGGTCGGCCTTCGCCTTCTTCGTCGCCGGCCCGGGGTCCACGACCACCGGCTCGGCCAGTTGAGGAGCCTCCGCCAAGGGAGGACCGGCAACGGCCGCGACCTGTGCCTCGTCTCCGATGGTGGCGGTGGCGGTGGCGGCGGCAGTCGCTTCGTCGGCCATCTCTAGGTTTTGGGAGTTGAGTGGACTGGGTGTGTTTTGGGAGACAGACAGGCGGGCCAGGGGCGGACAAGGGGAGGACGCGAGCGACCAGCATCCGGCGTCCGCGGCCACGCAAACTCATCCCAGATTTGGGCCGGGTTTGGGTCGTCCCGGACGCCGCGGCCATCCGTTTTAGGGATAGGTCCGCGCGCTGGGCCGCGTTTTTGTCCGGTTCGACCTATCCGGACGCGCAGGCGCGGTTTGGGTCGCCCCGTTGGAGATGCCCTAAGTGGCTCTTCTAGCTAGGCCAGGCTACGTGGCATCCTCACTTGCCTTACCGTCTAATCATCGACCGGTCGACAGAAAAATGGCATCGACCAGCTGCTTTAGCAGCACAAATTTTCGCCCATGCGTGTGGGCATGCCACATTTCCGCTAGGTTCTACATAATTTACGAAGTGGTTAAGGTCTAAAGTTGCGGCGGTTAATCCCCAAGAGCCAAGACAAAGCCAATTAATTTAACCGCGCCTTTCTACCGGCTAATCAGATTCCACTTGGCTCTGTTAGTAGCAGCTACCTGAAAGGAAACTAGCTTCGCCTTTGTATATAGGGGTTTCAAAGCAGTTCCTGAAATGAAGTTTGTGTAATTTTAAATACACGGCGGCATCAATTCTGCACATCACATTTATCCAGTCAACCTTCTTCTTACTCCCCCTTAGATAGAATCTCAGCTCTCACTCTTTTCTTTTATCTTACTGAACTGATGAAATATATTCTGCATCTGTATACTTTTTTTTTCGTTTTTAATTATGAAAGTGGCATCCCCACTCACAAAGGCCACACTGATACATAGCAAAAGTGTGTGGTCCTTCAAGTGAGGAGTATGCTATGCATCCATGTTGCTTGTCGTCGTACGAAGTGAGAGGCCGAAAGAGGGCAGGCAACTTTGGGCCCAAAGCTACTCAGGTAGGAACTGGACTAAACTATCCCGTGGGCATGCGCATGTTACTCGAGCGGAACAAACTGCTTGGAAGGCCAATGGCACGAGCTGAACCGCCATGGATACGCTTTGACGTGAGTTCCCATGGCAAGCACCCCTTGGACTTGTTCGAGAACGACCCTTGGCGATCTACAATTGGTCGACAAAACGATGACATGTAGACTGCAGATAAGGTTCACAAAGCACATGATTAGCCGGACATCATTGATTAGGCAAAAAAAAAAACTTAGACGATACGATTACGTATAAGAAATCTAGTGCTTCCTTCGAAACATATTACTTATCTCTACTATGAATGTACCTAGAAGTAAAATATGCATAGGTATATTCATATTAGCGACACTTAATATATATGGATCGGAAGGAGTATATCTTTTCTAAAGATTTAGGGCCGTGAATCATTTGTTACAATACTCAGGCTCAAGCCTAAGTCGGATACATGTATTTTCGTGGGTTTTGACATAACCTCACACCTTTTTTCTTAATTAAAAAGCCACATGGGCTCCTCCCGTGCATTTTATTTTTTCTTACTGTTAGACGGTGATGAGCCGGCAGCTTATTAGGACACATATGGAAAATTCTGATTTCTATTCATGGTTAGACGTCATGGCATCAAGTTAAAATCTTTGGATGGAAATTGTCGGGGTTTCGGTATCGCAAAGGAACAAGGGTGCCTCGGCGAGACCATTAAGGTTATCAGACCACTGGGGCTAGAAGCAACGGTCCAAGCTCAGCGAAGCCATTGCGACGTCGGAGAGAGGCGATAGCGGCACGATAGAGAGAGACACAGAGTTATCCGGGTTCAGGGCCCTCGTGGTGAGGTAAACCCCTACGTCCTACCTTGGAGTGGTATTGATATTTCTCCGAGAGGGATTATGGTGTTACAAGGTGGTGGCTTGGTGAGTTCTCCTTCAGATATAGATCTAGCCTGCATTAGGTAGAAGATGAAGTTGGGGAAAGCTAATGGGATCGAAAGAGGGATCTCTAGGAAGATGCCCAAGAGGAAGAAGATGCTCTCTATTGGGCAGATGCCCCTCCTTTTATAGCAGGACCAGCCCTCTCCCCAAGGAAATTTGGCGGAGGGGTAACCCCATGCGTGCCCAAGGAGGAGGCCAGTTGTCCCTAACTACGCTTGTGGACTTGGTCCACGGACACGCCAAGCATCTTGATCTGCAGGGAGTGGTTGTGGACGATGTCGACACTCCCTGCCGCACTGCGCCCTCCACCCCTGACCTCTAGCGAAAGGAGCAACGTCCACCCTGTTTTATACAAGCATACTTGGGGCTTATCTTGTCTTATGGTGTGTGTCATGGCTTGCGTCATGCTCCTTAACTTAATCCCTACGCAACTGGCTTGCAGAGGAGTCTTGTGTAGTATCTCCTGGTGCCTGGTGCGCCCCTCTCGCAAAGGGAAGCCTCGCGAGGTCTTCACATCCTCCGAAAACTGCTAAGTCTTGGACCCCTCGCGAGGTACTCCCCCCCTCGCGGAGTACTAGTGCAGAGTTGTGTTAGCAGAGTATTTTCCCCACAAGGATGACTCGAAGGTTTATATCGAATTCTCAAGGAACTGAGCAAAGAGCGTTCTCTCCCTCTCTTCTTCTAACTATACTGTAACGTAAAATAAAAGCCTCGTGTCCCCAACTCCACCGCGCGGTTGTCAAGAACAAGGTTTCACGTAAGTAAATAAAACACAAATAGTAACAAAGCAAGTAAAACTAGATACAATAAAGTAACTAAGTAAAAAACAGTAAAAGGATTGATTGTTTTGGGGGTTTTGGATGCAAATAAGAAAAGTAAATATTTTTATATTTTTGGGTTAAAATAGTGTAGCAAATAGAAAACAAGATAAAAACAATATAAAGGTATTTCTTATGATAAAAAGTGGACCGCGTTCACGGGTTCACTTGACTATTATTTCTTTTAAGTTATAGTGGATAATAACAATTCATAAATGAGATATGAAGATGCAAAATAATAACATGTGAAAGATACGCATTCATATGGGCATCACGTCCTAACATAGAGATGATACAATATATCTCTCTTATACTATACAAGAAACGGAAAACGCCATGCAATCTTATATTAAGAATTAACTGAGCATAGCCATAAGTACTTTGACATGATGTTGTCAAAGTATCCATGCAATCTTGCAATCTGATCATGAATTTGTTGTCACTATACAATCACTAAAACCATGATACTCCATCTAATACACACATCATCCCACACACACTCATGCATAGATTTTGGATCAGAACAAATACTTAAGAACAAGGTACATAATATGCATCTATCAATAGATCTTGCACATAATATGATCAGATCTCATAGCATAATATCATAAAAATAAGAATCCACTACATAGGTATTACAAATATAGTCATAATCATGTAGGGCAGCTCATATGGCACTGAGGAACATGAGAGAAATAGATCAAGCTACTGCCACAAATCCGTAGTCTAGAGGTAAACTACTCCCCCTTGATCATGGTGATGATGATGCAGACGTTGGAGAAAGTGGAGATCCCTCCCCCTCCAATCTTCGCTGCCGCAGCCTCTATTTTTGTGTTTCTATCTTCTGCGGCGTTCTCCTCCTGAGAACTCTTTGAGGCCATATATATAGTGATTTTAGGTCAAAATACGTTGGTGGACGAAAGAATCAAGTGAATTGGACGATCGACGGTCGAACGACTTCAGGTGGCACGTCCTACATGTTTGGGCGCGCCACATGATGTCTTTTGGGCCTCGGGCCCATCCAGGTGTGTTTCCAGGTTGTAGGGTGCTTCTCTCGATGGAAAAATGACGCTCCAAAAATTCCAGGTCATTTTGACTCCGTATAGGTGACATAGGCATCCCAAATGGGCCTGCCGAAGATAGTACCCGGGGTTTATTGAAGGCCCACTACCCGAAGAATAAGAAGATTCGGAAGCCCAAGATATATTTAAGGAAAGCTAGAGTTGTATTAGGAAGTGTTATTTGTAATCTTGCGGGATGAGTTAGAAACCTTCCCGGACTATGTAACTTGTACTACACGAATCCCTCGGCTCCGCCTCCTATATAAGGGGGAGTCGAGGGATACAGAGATCATCAAATCATTATTGACAAACCCTAGTTTTCATAATCGTCGAGTACTTTTCGGCTGAAACCTTCGAGATCTACTTGCCCTCTACTTCCAACTAAACCCTAGCCTACAATCCATAGGCATTGACAAGTTAATACCTTGTCAATTGGCGCCGTCTGTGGGAATTAGAGGCGTAAGGATCTGATCTCGATGGCACGTTCAAGATCTTCGACATCATCAACCGCAAGCAACGCAATGGATCGAGGTAAACAGATCGCTGCTGATCCTGTCGATTTTGTTCCTCACCCACCCTCCCGTTTGGATGCATATGCGTATCTGGCGGAGCCTATGGAGATGACGTTCGGAAGGATTCGCTTTCGCGTCGAGAAGGAAGGATCGTATCGTGTCGAAATTCCGATTTCATCGGGATCGTCGGCGGTCGATTCCGATTTTTCAAGCTATACATCGTCAACCGAATCAGGAGAAGAAGAAACTTCATCGACACGCTACGTCAGCACCAGAGCAAGAGAGAAACTAGCCAAGATCTTCAGCGACATGTCGTTTGAGTCATCTGCGGACTCATATATAAGCGATGGCTCAAGCAATGTCGATAGTTACGACTTCATCGACAAATCTATCACAGTGGGCAAGGTCTTCATCAATCTCAACGATGATGTCACCAAACCCAACATAGATCTGAATACAAAATATCATCAGATTTATGCCATTGAAGATCAAGAGGAAACATCTGAGGCTTTCGACGATCTGGGAAATCCATACGTCGATCCCTCCAATCTGCGACAAGGCCTGGGCAATAAATACGTTGGGCCACAGCCGCGAGATAGAGTTCAACTTTCGCAAGCAGCGTGGGATAGAGCCGCGAGAGCTATGAACGGTTCAGAACCAATGGCCACCACAACCACACCAGAGGAATTGCAAGCATATCAATATAGGCTCGCACGAGCTGCAAGAGAATTGGAAAAACAGACAGCTGAGTTAAACAGAAGAAAGGAGGCAGCTTCTGCATCTAGCAGGAGAAGGGCAGATCTAAGTCGACAATCTAGAACTTCGGGTGATAGCCACAGGGAGGCGCGGAACAGAGCAAGATCAAGGTTGCAACATATACCCGAAGCAGAAAGAGAGCACTTGGTCCAAAACTTCGACATGTCCTTTATGTCGATAGATACAAGAGGAAACATCATCCCTAAGACACCAGAGGCTGGGTATATGGCGACACATGCTTTTATCCTTGCATCTAAACCACCTCCAGGTGATCCAAGGGAAACACTATACAATATGGCGGTAGCAGGAGTTGGAGCTATGGGGACAGCGTTTGTATCAACGCCTCCCGAAGGAGCGGCAAGGCAAAATAGTCCACGACCTGCAGCAGCAACAGCGGCAGGCTTTGAAGGACCAAGTGGAGCAAGAGACACGGCAGCACAAGCAAGGGTCGATAGAGCGCGGCAAAGCAGAAGGGAACATCGGCAATCCCCGGAGCTTAACGACGAAGATATGTGCGGCTTGCCATGTTTCACGAGGAGAGTCCGAAAAACTCGAGTCCCTTCAGGATTCAAGTTACCCGACAACTTCAAGAAATTCGACGGCCTTCAAGATCCAGAAGATTGGCTAGTTGATTATCTCGAGACAGTGAAGCTCA
This sequence comes from Lolium perenne, assembly GCF_019359855.2. NCBI lineage: Eukaryota > Viridiplantae > Streptophyta > Magnoliopsida > Poales > Poaceae > Lolium > Lolium perenne. Next base: position 338,252,658 of record NC_067247.2, read on the forward strand.
CAGGAGGAACCAGGGCAACAGCTATGCAAAGCATCCAGGTGCATTTGAGTGGAGCCGCACGATCTTGGATAAAGAAACTTACTCCAGGATCTATCGACAGCTGGGAAAGCTTCGAGGACGTGTTCGTCAAGAACTTCAGATCCACATGCAAAAAACCTGCGTCGTTAGAGGAGTTGAGAGCATGTCGACAAAAGCCAGATGAGCCAATGAGAAAATATATCCAAAGGTGGAACATCATCAAAAACTCGGCAGAAAATATATCTGACGAAAGAGCAATAGATGCGTTTGTCGCAGGAATCAGGCGTGGAGATTTTGTCGAGGACTTAGGAAGGACCAATCCAAAGACAGTATCCGCGTTAATGGAAATAGCAAACAGATGGGCAGATGGAGAAGATGTTGTCCACAACAAACGACACAGGTCGCCAGAGGAGGACCGTGGTCGAAATTATCAACCGAGGCGACGATTTCCTCGGCAGTACCCGAACTACGACGCTCCAGGACAAATTTCGGCAGGTTTTCGGGCGAACACAGGAGGGAGCAACAGAGATGATTATCAGAGAAGTAATGAGCAGCGAAGCGATAACAGGGACGATTTTCGTAACAACAGGCAAAATAGCGGACCTAGGTTCCCGAGGCCTTTCGTTTCCCCCGAAGAAATGATGAATGGGCCGTGTCAGATGCACTTTTTCCTCGACAGCAACGGAAAAAGACAGTCAGGGCACCTGCAGAAAGACTGTCGCAATTTCCAGGCAATGCTAAGGTATGCAGAGAACGCTAACGCTCGGGCAGCACAGAGAAATCCTCGAGAACCCAGGAGCGAGATTCACCTGCCACCACCTCCCGCGATTACAGAAGACAATCGACATCAGCTCAGAATAGCGGCAGCACCTCCACCACCACCTTATGTTGATCCCAACTCTAACGGAGCAGTGTCGATGATTCAGAAGGGAAGGCCATCCAACAGAGCTCAGAAAGTAATCTCACGACAGGTGTTTATGGCAGAAAAATGCCTCCACCAACTGTCGAGTATCTTAATTGGTCAGGGCAAGATATTGGCTTCACCATAGCAGATCACCCGCAGCAAGTTCCTCGACCAGGGCAGTCAGCACTTATTTTACCAGCAGTTATTGCGGGATTCGATGTTTCTCGAGTATTCATAGATGGCGGCAGCAGCTTAAACCTTATGTATGCAGATACATTAAGGAATATGAACATATCCCTAGCAAACTTGAAGCCAACAGACACAAGGTTCCATGGTATCACACCAGAGAAACCAAGTTATCCATTGGGAAAGATCAATCTCGACGTTCAGTTTGGAACCCGAGAGAATTATAGAATCGAGAGGCTGGAATTTGAAGTCGTGGATTTTCCGTCGCAATACCACGCTCTGTTGGGACGACCAGCATATGCTAGATTTATGGCGGTGCCACATTATACATACTTATTGTGGAGGTTGCCTGGACCAAAAGGACCAATCACAGTCAAAGGAAGCTTCGCCTTAGCCGATAAGTGCGATAAGGATTTTCACCGGATATCAGAAACTTTCGGGATGCAAGCCGAGTACCTGGCGTCAAGGAGTATGACTGACTACGATGTGCTGCCAGACGTTGGAAGACCAAACAAAGAATCAACTTTCAACACCGAGAAAAATTCTAAGGAGGTGCAGATTCACCCGACAGACCCGAAAAAGACGACGTCCATCGCAAACGACATGGACCTCGCATAGGAAAGCGCGCTCGTCGAGTTCCTCCGTGAGAACTGGAAAATCTTCGCATGGTGTCCAGCTGACATGCCAGGAGTACCCAGGAAGCTTGCCGAGCACCACCTAAACTTGGATCCATTAGCGAGACCAATCAAACAACCTCTGCGGCGTTTTTCGGAACCAAACCGCAAAGCTATGCTATCAGAAGTAAATCGACTTAAGGAAGCTGGTTTTATCAAAGAGATATCTACAGAAGCCACATGGGTAGCTAACCCAGTGATGGTGCCGAAGAAACACACGACAGTCCTTCGCATGTGCGTCGACTTTACGTGTCTCAATAAACATTGTCCTAAGGATCACTTTCCCCTCCCAAGGATCGATCAAATCATCGACTCCACGGCAGGATGTGAACGTCTTTCCTTCTTGGATGCATACTCTGGTTATAATCAGATCAGACTAAAAGAAGACGACGAGGCCAAAACAGCGTTCATAACACCTTACGGCGTGTTCTGCTACAGAACAATGCCTTTCGGTTTAAAAAACGCGGGAGCAACATATCAGAGGATGATGCAGAAGTGTTTGGCGACACAGATTGGGAAAAACGTGCAAGTATACATCGACGATGTCGTCATAACGTCAAAAAAGGGGGCAACACTGATCGAGGATCTCAAGGAAACCTTCGACAACCTCAACAAATTCGGCCTCAAGCTGAACCCGACGAAGTGTTCCTTCGGCGTCCCAGCAGGAGAACTTCTGGGGTTTCTAGTCTCAGCAAGAGGGATTGAAGCAAATCCCGACAAAATACAAGCTATCATAACAATGAGGAAGCCAACAAAGTTGAAAGAAATACAGCAGTTAACTGGGCGAGTCGCAGCTTTGAGCAGATTCGTAGCCAGGCTGGGAGAAAAAGCGCTACCATTTTACGCTCTGATAAAGCAAGGAGATAAATTCCAGTGGAACGAAGAGGTCGACAGAGCTTTCGAGGATTTGAAACGCACAATTTCGACACCACCAATTCTGGTGGCGCCGAAGGAAAAGGAACCTCTCCTGCTGTATATTGCAGCCACGCCCCAAGTGGTGAGCACGGTGCTAGTTGTCGAAAGAGAAGAAGAAGGAAAACTCCATGGAGTGCAAAGGCCAATATACTTCATCAGCGAAGTTCTGTCGCCTTCCAAACAGCGGTACCCACAGTACCAAAAACTAGCATATGGAGTAATTGCAACGGCAAGGAAGTTGCGCCACTATTTTTCGGCACACCCGATAATAGTAGTCAATGAAGCACCTCTCTCAAATATACTGAACAATCCAGAAGCTACATGGCGTGTCTCCCTTTGGGGAATAGAACTTTCCCCTCGGGACATCACGTATGAAAAAAGAAAGGCAATCAAGTCGCAAGTTCTGCCAGATTTCATTGCAGAGTGGATGGAGCTACAAAACACGGGACCTCCAGATTTGTCGAGAACTTGGACCATGAACTTCGATGGGTCCAAAAGGGTAGAAGGAGCTGGCGCAGGAGTAGTACTTATATCACCTGAAGGCGACAAGTTGAAATACATCCTTCGGATGACGTTCCCTAACGCATCTAACAATGAAGCGGAATATGAAGCCCTCATACACGGGATGAAGATGGCGAAAGCTTGCGGTGCAACTCGACTAAAATTTTTTGGCGACTCACAATTGGTGGCTCAGCAAGTTATGAACCAATGTGACGCAGTCAATGATAGCATGATGGCATACAAGGAGGTGTACAATGAGCTCGAGAAGCTGTTTGATGGATGCGAAGTAAACCACATCAGCCGACTGAGCAATGATGAAGCCGACGTTCTCGCAAACATCGGGTCGCAGTGCCTCCCAATCCCGCCAGGAGTATTTTGGGAAGAAATAGCGGAGAGATCCACGAAGCCAAGAAAGGTGCAGAAAAAAGCAAAAGAAGAGAAAATTTCGGCACCCCTCAAAGAAACCACGGAGGAAGAAGAGGACCAAGAGCTTGTGATGATGGTACAAATTCCTTGGATGCAAGCATATATATCATACATCCTCAGGAAAGAAATACCCGATGATCCAGTTGAGGCAAGGCGAGTTATTCGACGATCTAAAGCTTTTATAGTGGTCAAAGGGGAATTATACAAGCGAAGTATATCAGGCGTCCTGCAAAGGTGTGTCACACCCGAAGAAGGAAGAATAATTCCGAAGGATGTACATGAAGGAATATGTGGCCACCATGCAAGTAGTCGAGCTATTGCAGCCAAGGTTTTTCGAGCAGGATTCTATTGGCTAACAGCAATCGAGGATGCCAAGGAAATAGTAAGAACTTGCGACGCGTGTCAAAGGTTCGCCGCAAAACCTCACTCTCCAGCAGCAGAACTAACACCAATACCATTGTCGTGGCCTTTTGCCCAATGGGGACTTGATATGGTGGGAAAATTGCATAAAGCTTCGCCAGGAGGATATGAGTACTTGCTGGTTGCTGTCGACAAATTCACCAAGTGGATAGAAGCAAAGCCGATAAATTCACCAGATGCAGCATCAGCAATAAAATTCGTGAAGGACATCGTCTTTCGATTTGGAGTACCTCATAACATCGTTACAGACAATGGCAGCAACTTTACGTCAAAGGAGTTCAAGGCGTACTGTGCAGAGGTAGGCATCAAACTGCACTTCGCGTCAGTCGCACATCCTCAAACCAATGGTCAAGTCGAGAAAGCCAATGGCATCATCTGCAATGGCATAAAGAAACGCCTATTAGGACCACTGGAAAAAGCTCGACATACCTGGCCAGAAGAACTACCAAGTGTGTTATGGAGCATCCGAACAACACCAAATACAGCGACACAGGAGACCCCGTTTTTCCTTGTCCATGGAGCAGAGGCGATCGCCAATAGAAATAGAGCACGACTCCCCTAGAGTCACAGAGTATAATGAAGAAGCTGCCAGGAAAGCATTGGAAGACGACGTCGACGCACTCGACGAGGCTAGAGACGAAGTATTATCAAGGGTAACCAAATATCAGTAGGACCTGAAAAATTACCACAGTCGACGTTTGAGACCAAGATCTTTCCAAATCGGAGAATTAGTTTTGCGACTCAATCAAGAGCGCACTGAAAAACTCGAGTCACCATGGTTGGGACCTTACGTTGTCACAGAAGTCATCGACGGAGGCGCATACAGGATCAAGGACAAGAAGACGGGAGTTCCCGAGAAAAACCCCTGGAACGTAGCACAGCTCAGGCGGTTCTACGCCTAGAGTCGAAATATAGTCCTCTTCTGTAAAAATACAATGTACTGAAACGCCCGCGAGTTTTCAGATGCACTCTTTTCCTTTTCGGGGCACCGAGTGGGGCCGGAAAGGTTTTTAATGAGGCGGGCTCGCGGTGCTGCAATATAATAAAGATAGTGGAGATATATTTCTTATTCTTCGACACGCTCTGGGGCTCAATGCCTTCAAGTTTTCAAAATACATACAATATAGACATATTAGACTTACCAAAATATTTCGCCTTGGTACACTAAATACCTCGCCAAATATTGGAAGTTAATAAAATCATAAACATAGTGTATGCGCAAAAGAAACTTATTGCCTTGGTCTAAAAACCTCGCAACAAAAATATAGAATTGTGATACCACGACACTCGGGGGCTTCTAACCCACCAATGAAAAACAGAGATATCTTATTATGAAAGGAGGGAAAACCTCCGAGATAGAAAAACAGTATAGACTCCAGCCAAAAGCTCGGGGATTCAGTGATCAAAAATACAGCTTGACAATATGGATTGTGTTTACAAATACACAAAAATATATCAATGATAGAAATACAGCAAAGAAGAGGAAAAAGTTTTCAAGGAAAACCTAGCACATGATCTATGGTTATCCGCTCAGTAGAAGGACGAGTACTATGTTCAGCATAGCTTCCCTTCACGAAGAACTCAGAATCCATCCGAAGAAGCTCATCCATCATATCTTCAGCAACAGGAGTCACCAAATCATCAATCTTGCCCACATTTCTTTTCTTCTTTGCCATCTTCGCCAGACAAGTAGGAACAATTTGATCTATGGGAAATTTTGGATGACAAATTTTTATCATCATCATGGCAAATCTTGCGCCAGCAGAAAGTTGAGCTCGCACAAAGCCATGGATTCGAGGAGCATCTCGAAATTTCTCCATTAAAGCTGGAAGGGTTTCTGGCATTTTGTTCCGAGGGAACATGGTCCCATAAACTAAAAATAAAGTCTTCGTACAAAAGTCAAGGAAATCGCGGACCTGAGCCACGCGATCTTGAAATCTGACGATTTGGCGGGTGCGCTCAGGAGTAACCCAAAAATTAGACCCGTGTTGCGCAGCCAGTCTCAGCAAAACAGTAGTTCGAGCTTCAACACGTTGGTCTTCGGCAGCAACATCCAGAAACGAGCCTGACACATCAAACAAAACATCAAGCAACGAAGGGTGGAGAATAATATCCAACATGGTTACGAGCGGGAAACATACCTGTCATGTCCAAACTGGCATCAGTCATTAGCTGAAGCATATAATTTTCGCGAGAAGAAGCTTCAGTGGCTTCAGCAACAGCGGCATCCTTCGCAGCGATGGCTTCCTTTGCCTGCTGAAGAGCAATTTCCTCTCTCTCGGACGCTTGTCGAGATTTTTCCATCATCGCAAGAGTTTGTTTCTTCATGGATTGAAGCTGTTGTCGAAGTTCTTGCAAATCTTCCGACAAATGTTTGCTTGAAGAACCTTCGAGAGGGTTATCGTTGATTAGCATTTTCTTCGAGAAGGAAGAAGCAGGTGAAGCATCGGCAGAGCAAGGATTGGTCGAATAGTTGTCAAATATTAACTAGAAAAGAAAGCGCCAGGATCAATGATAATGCCAGAGGGAATTTCATTAATTTCTAGACAAATTTACATAGGCATTACAAAAGAAGTTTCTCCAAAAGGACTACCAGGATAATTGTCGCCACAGCTAATTTGGCGACAGGGGCAAAAGAGACAGAAAAAGCAAAAAACAAAGAGGCATGCAACTAGACCTCCGGCCTTGATGAGCTAGGAGTTGAAGCTGGCTTGATCCCGAGATAGGCCAAGATTTTCTTCGTGTTGGGCTTGGCTGCCTTAATCAACGACCTCCATCTCGACTGCTCTATCTGATCGGTGTCGCCAACCTTCATCCAATCAACAGTTTGTTGACTGTCAGCGACCAGGGCAACAGTTCTCTCGACAGCAATCTTCATGTTTTCTTGGCGCATCTTCAGTCCAAGGTCCTCTGATGAATTGAAGCTCTGGGCAAGGGCAAGGAAAGTCTTGGGCTCCTCTTTCTTCGGGAAGAAGTAGGGGAACAGCGCCGACAGTCCCGCATCAGCATTCGCCACGCCTTCACGAATTTCGGATCCATGAAGCTCCAGATAAGAAAGTGCGTCAAGGAGAGGATCATTGTCGGGATTCTCCAGCTCAAACTCTTGGTTTGTTTGGCCTGCCACAGGAAATAAACGTTGATCAAAAAACAAGAAACAGCAAGTCCACTAAAAAATAGAAGGGATCGATAATATTACCTTGAATGCGTCGACTTTGCGATTTCAGGCGCTTGAGAATCCCCTGCTCACGAGCAGCCTGTGCGGCTTTGTGCTCGTTTAAAGCAGTTTCAGCATCTTCAAATTTCTTCTGCAGTTCCTTGACACTAGCAGCTTTTGCTTTGGCTTCATCAGCCTCTGCTTTGGCTTTGCTAGCAACAAGTTCGGCTTTCTTGCGGGCCGCTTCACTTTGCTCCAATTTTTGAGCAAGTGCATCGGCATGTTTGTTGGCCTCTGCAAGTTTCTCTGTCGAAAAAAAAAGAAAGGTCAAAAATTGCGACAAACAACAGGAGCTAGAAGTCAGAAAGAACGACAAGTATAAAAGTTGTTACCTTCAGTTCTGCTGGCATACTCACGGTACCCAATGAATTGGGATCCGATGCGGATAAGCTCTTTGATCATGGGCTGTCAAAGAAGAACAAAGAAAGAGAAACATCGGTATGAAAAAAGAGTGAAGGCGTCAAAAAGCAAAATAGAGGAAATATAGATATCGGCAAGAAAATTAAAAAAAAAAACTTACATCATCCAAGAGCAGAGTAGAAGAGCTACCCAATTGAGGGGCAGGCTCAGTGATCGTTTCAATCCTTGTCCTTTTTGGTGAAGGAGCAAGGGGGCTTGATGGCGGAGTAGTGGTGACGACGTTTCGTTGAGGAGGCGAGGATTCTTCTCCTTCAACTAACGTGTCCGAGGCAAGTAAAGTATGTGACGTGCTCGTCCGAGGAGCCACGTCAACAGTTGGTATTTCTTCCTCGTCATCGCTGTGATTAAAAATCGACAGCATAAAAAGCAAGACAAGATAAACATTTTGAGTACAGAAATAAGGAGAAGTAAAAATGACTTACGAGCTGACGAGGGATCCAAGGTAAGGATCGTAAGCTGCTTTCTGACGTAAAGGATCAACTTCTTCGGCTTTGGAAGTGCCGGAATCTTCGACATCATTCCTCTTCCTTTTGTTTTTTGGAGAAACAGCGGGAGGAGGAGATTGTGCCGACGCAGTGCCTTCGGAAGAACCCGCAGATTTTCGAGAATCTACGGGTTCATTCACAAAAGATGGGGCTTCTTGATTGTCATCAGTAACAATCGCCCTTTCTTCGACTTCTCCACCTTCAGGGAGAGGAGGAAGCGAGACAAGATCTGGATGATCCTGTGCACAAAAAAATATAGGGTGAGACGTCAGAAAAGGAGTTACAAAACAGTTAGTAAAGCAACAACAAGACAATAGGCAAAGAATACCTGGGGGAGTGGATTGGCGGCACTGAAAGGTTTTACACGACAAGAAGCAGGGAGAGGATCTTTTTTATTGAGAGATGAGATTTTTCGGACAAGCTTTTCCAAGTCTTTGACCTCCAAATCCACCGACAGCCGATCTACATCTTCGCTGCCAGCATATCTCCATAGAGGATATTTGCGAGCCTGAAGCGGCTGCACTCTAGTCCTAAGAAAATATGCAGTAATTTGGATACCCAATAACTCCTTGCCGCGAGTATTTTGCAACTCGTGGATACGAGTCATCAGGGCTTCTGTCGACACCCGTTCTTCTTCGGTGGCCTCCGCGTCCCAGGAGCGGCGGCGGAAAATTTTCTCGGCACCATCAAAAGGTGGGATGTTGTCCTCTGCACATCCATGGTTCTCCTCCTGAATGTACAACCACTTCTTGCGCCATCCTTGAACTGAGTCAGGAAGCTTAACGTCGAAGTAGTTGACAGTGGGTCGAACAGAAATCACAACGCCGCCTATATTATAGGCGACATTGGGCGAGCCATTACGGCGGCAGAAGAAAATGCGCTTCCAAAGCGCCCAGTTAGGCTGGACGCCAAGGAAGGCCTCGCACAGAGTGATGAAAATGGAAATATGGAGGATTGAATTTGGCGTAAGGTGGTGGAGTTGCAAACCATAGACAAAAAGAAGTCCACGGAGAAAAGGATGAATGGGGGCGGAAAGACCGCGGATGAGGTGGTCGACAAAACTTACCCGGTACCCCATTGGAGGGGTTGGGTAGCTTTCCTCACTGGGGAAGCGCAATGCCTGGGATTTCTTGCTGATCCCCAGCTTCTTCAGCATGTTGACGTCCTGAGCGGAGATCTTCGATCTTTCACACTCCGCCGTCCCGAGATCCACGGCGGCCATGGAGGACTCCAGCGTGCTGTGCCTGGTCAATCGGCGAGGTGGCATCAACAATGGCGCAGGATTTACAGTTTGGAGGTGAGGAGCTCAGGAGGTTGTGGATTGCAAGGGGAAATTTGCAGATGAGAGAAGAAAGACGGCGCGGGCGGAAGTGTCCAAGGAGGAAGAAGATGAATTTATATAGGGGTGCGGTGAAACGACAAACCGTTGGATAAGGAAAATGTGTGACAGATGATAGCCACGTGGCATCAAGGGTAAATAAGTAATTCAACGTCGCGGAAGTTACGGTGTGCGTGCCAGAAAAAGCGGAGGACGTGTGTCCCCCACTTGCACGACGTGTCAAGATAGTGGATTAATTGGGCCCGCATGGCGGCGAGAAAAGGCTTGTCGCAAATTTTTGACAGGCAATCGTGGCTATCGTCAGCAACAACGTCATCTTGATAGAAGGAAAAATTCGACTCAATAGCTTCATAAAAGGCGACACAGGCAAATAATGATTGAGCCTTTGATCAAATACAAGTTTCTGATCAAATGCTCGGGGGCTACTTTGGAAAAAAGAAAAAGATCTAGAAAGACAAAATAGAAATGGCGTGAGCCTATGACCAAATACAAATATTTGTTCATAGCCTCGGGGGCTACTCCCATCGGGAGCGCTGTTCGCGCACCCGAGGAATTATAAAACTTCGGGAGATAAAAAAAGAATATAGCGGCATGAGGCGTGGAGCCTACAACCAAGAACAAATCCTTGGCTGTAGCCTCGGGGGCTACTCCCATCAGGAACGCTGTTCGCGTGCCCGATGAAATTATAAAAAAAGAAAGAAAAAGAAAAAAGAAAGATAGAAGAGCAAAAGAGTATATTTCGAGTTATAATTAACTCTAAATATACTCCCATCGGGAGAACAATATAAGTCATTTTTTGACTCGATAAAATGTGCTATTCCAACAGCCGAAAGAGTACTCGACAATATATTCTCAGAACGCCAAAGTTGCGATCAATTTCTGAATGCCGAAAATTTGCGAAGGTAAGACCCCAGAATCCGTTCTGCTGGGCGTGGCATCGCCGAAGACTGCGCTCTGCTACTTTTATCCGTATCAACAGATACGAAGAAAAATCCTAACGGACGCGTTAGGTACTCGATAAATTTTACTGGGACTTGACAGAATGGTAAGACCTTAAGCGGCGCCTGTCGAAGTTTACACCAGTATCCCGAGGTCATGTCCAGGGACGTGATCTTGAAGTAGGTTTTTGCGGATTGCCACGAGAGCAGTTAACTAGTACCTGATCCGTCAGATGAACTAGCCCCAACTACCATTATCCCTGTACAATATAGAATTTTATGTGAAGAAATATAGAAAAGTTGAAATTGTCGAATAAAAATAAACAGTGGAGATTTTCCCTGACTCTACGATTCAAGCAAAATCTCAGGGGCTACTGACATAGGCATCCCAAATGGGCCTGCCGAAGATAGTACCCGGGGTTTATTGAAGGCCCACTACCCGAAGAATAGGAAGATTCGGAAGCCCAAGATATATTTAAGGAAAGCTAGAGTTGTATTAGGAAGTGTTATTTGTAATCTTGCGGGATGAGTTAGAAACCTTCCCGGACTATGTAACTTGTACTACACGAATCCCTCGGCTCCGCCTCCTATATAAGGGGGAGTCGAGGGATACAGAGATCATCGAATCATTATTGAAAAACCCTAGTTTTCATAATCGTCGAGTACTTTTCGGCTGAAACCTTCGAGATCTACTTGCCCTCTACTTCCAACTAAACCCTAGCCTACAATCCATAGGCATTGACAAGTTAATACCTTGTCAATAGGTCTCTGAAAGTAAAAAATATGCGAAACGGGAAATTTTTGTTCTGCAGAGTTATAATCCAAATAAAGGGGATCATTGGTAAATCCCCATAAATCAATTTAACATATGATATTATCATCATATATGTTGCAAATATTTGGAAATTCAGTATGATAAAGGATAAAGTTCATGTATGTATTTTACATGCATCAACATCCCCAAGTTTAACCTATGCTCGTCTCGAGCATAAAGGTGATGAAACTAACGTGAACTTTGAAATTTACTCTATATAGCTTCTAAATAATTATGCAAAGTATCACAAGGTTTAGTCAATAAATAATGAAAATAAGTAATATGAACTCATAAAATGATAACTTTTACATTATACAAAGCATGCATGATAGTAAATAGCATTGTAAGAAACATGAATGATAAGTAATATGAATCATAAAGCATGCTTAGAAGAATCATATAGAATTGTTGAAAGACTCTTTGTCCTCTCTTTTCTTGGATATTTTTGTCTCTTGAACACAAGAAAGTAAGCAGAGAATATATACGCTAAACCCCCAACAAAATAAAAAAAGGTTTTGAGATATGCAATTGATGTCAACAATAATAATAAGGATGGGGTACCATGAATCTCTTGTATGAAGATATCTATGAGTCATGTGTTTGACCTTTTATGAGTAAATGTTGCCTCATTTTCCTGGTTGCTAAGGATTACACCTCTTGTTACCCAGCTCCGGGTTACCAAAACTTTTCAACAGACATGTTTCAACCAAGTATCGCAATGGGGTACCTTCATGCTGCATGTACAAAGGACCAAATAATATGGATACCTCACCTATATGCCATGCAAATCGGGACAACATGAACAACAGACGTTGAGCATCCTCTCTAACTCTCTTATTTTTTTATCTAACTCCTTTTCTTTATTTTTTTATTTTCTTTTGCTTTGTCCACTTTTTTTAATAACTCCTTTTGTTTTACTTTTTTCACTCTTCCTATTGAGGATGCTCTTTGCTTAAACTTTCACCATGATTAGGCGTGACTTCCGTTAGCAGTCCATTGCTCTTCTCTAACATGCATGCATACTTACTCTTGATAACCTCCACTTATTATACTTGAAATAAGTTAAGCGAAAAGGATATTTTGAAAAGTTTGGAGACATAACACACAAATTATACTTGAAATAGCAAGTGCTATATAGCTAGGTAGGTATGATAGACATTGGATTTGAGTTGAGCTTGGAAACAAGTCTATGCTTGTGTAAGAATTCATTTTTTGCTAGCAAGAGGTCTAAAAGCATGGAATAGTATCCATAGAGTTATTCCTTCATCATGAAACAATGATACTTAAAATTAATAATCTATGTATACTAGTAATAAGTAACACTGAATAAGGCACATAGAAAATCATCACTCAGTAGAGCTTGTGAAACTAGAAATACCATACACAAAATATATTTCAGCTTTAGGCATTCCTCCTTTTCTTTTATAATAATGCAACTTAATTGTATTTGATCATTGATAGATAAGAGAGTTTGATCTAGTAGCTCATTCATATGCATTATGAACATTCAATATGATGGTTGATACGTCTCCAACGTATCTATAATTTCTGATGTTCCATGCTTGTTTTATGACAATACCTACATGTTTTGCTCACACTTTATAATGTTTTTATGCGTTTTCCGGAACTAACCTATTAACAAGATGCCACAGTGCCAGTTCCTGTTTTCTGCTGTTTTTGGTTCCAGAAAGGCTATTCGGGCAATATTCTCGGAATTCGACGAAACAAAGACCCAGTATCTTATTTTTTCCGGAAGATTCCAGAACACCGAAGGAGAGTCGGAGGCGGGCCAGAGGGCCACCACACCATAAGGCAGCGCGACCCCAGGCCTGGCCACGCCGGCCTATGGTGAGGGGGGCCCAGGCACCTCCCTGCGCCGCCTCTTTGCCTATAAGACCCCTTTCGACCTAAAAACGCGATACGGATTGACGAAACTCCAGAAAGACTCTAGGGGCGCCGCCGCCATCGCGAAACTCCAATTCGGGGGACAGAATCTCTGTTCCGGCACCCTGCCGGGACGGGGAAGTGCCCCCGGAAGCCATCTCCATCGACGCCACCGCCTCCATCATGCTCCGTGAGTAGTTCCCCCATGGACTACGGGTTCTAGCAGTAGCTAGTTGGTACTCTCTATCCCATGTACTTCAATACAATGATCTCATGAGCTGCCTTACATGATTGAGATTCATCTGATGTAATCGGTGTTGTGTTTGTTGGGATCCAATGGATGATACATTATGATTAGTCTATCTATAAAGTTTGTGAAGTTATTGTTGCTGCAATCTTGTTATGCTTAATGCTTGTCACTAGGGCCCGAGTGGCATGATCTTAGATTTAAGCTCTATAATTATTGCTTAGATTGTATCTACAAGTTGTTTGCACATATTGCTCTCCGGAACCCGAGGCCCCAAAGTGACAGAAATTGGGACAACCGGAGGGAAAGGTTGTGATATGAGGATCACATGTTTTCACCAAGTGTTAATGCTTTGCTCCGGTGCTCTATTAAAAGGAGTGCCTTAATAGCCAGTAGATTCCCTTGAGGCCCGGCTGCCACCAGCTGGTAGGACAAAAGATGTTGTACAAGTTTCTCATTTCGAGCACGTATGACTATATATGGAAAACATGCCTACATGATTAATAATCTTGATGTTCTATCTTAATGCTATTTCAATCCTATCAATTTCCCAACTGTAATTTGTTCACCCAACACTTGTCACTTGTTATTGGAGAGTTAGCACTAGTGTAGATCGCTGGGAACCCCGGTCCATCTCTCATCATCATATACTCGTTCCTATATGACATTGGAAGTAGTATCAACTATTTTCTGGTGCCATTACCTACGTATTCTGTTATTCTGCTGCTGTATTCTTGTTACTATTGCTCTCATATTACTGCTGCTTTCACATCACCCCTGTTACTAGTGCTTTTCCAGGTGCAGCTGAATTGACAACTCAGTTGTTAAGGCTTATAAGTATTCTTTACCTCCCCTTGTGTCGAATCAATAAATTTGGGTTTTACTTCCCTCGAAGACTGTTGCGATCCCCTATACTTGTGGGTTATCAATACTATTTTCTCGCGCCGTTGCCGGGGAGGCATAGCTCTACTCATAAGTTCACCTGGGGAGTACACTCTACCTCTCTCTGTTTTTATTTTTTCTTTTATTTTGTTTTGCTTAGTTTATTTCTGTCTAGTATTATTTTGCTTAGTTTATTTTTGCTTAGTTTCTTTTTGTCTTGTTTTATTTTTCTCATATACCCAAAAATCCATAAAAATTTGAAAAACCTAAAAATTAAAAACTGCTGCTATGGGAGAACCCACAACCTATTTGGAGCTTATTGAAATATATAATAATTATAGAGAATCAAGAACGGGTAAAGTCATGAGTGCTGTGATAGAAAAATTGAATACAATTGCTAAAATATTGCTTAAACGCCATGATATAAACTGTTGCTCTCAACAGGATACTAAACATCTTAAATTCCAATGTGGCTTTAGTGAAGAAGTTTTAATTAAGAACTATAATTGGAATAGCTATATTCATCTTGGGTTCGAAGAGGTAGAACAATTTGTTTTATTTATGGGAGCTTCTAAGATCGAATCCTTCATGGCTAAAAATTATGAAACTTGTGTTGTTTGTAAGGACCTTAAAGATTATGTCTCTTCTATCCTTAATTTTTGCATAGAAAGTTACAGTGATAATCCTTATATCATTGATTATAAAGAGAGACTCATTAATGCACAAGAATGCACTCACAATTTGCAGGAACCTGTGAAAGAAGAAATTGATGAACCTGAAAGCTCATTGGATGAAAAAGAAGAGGAGAGCGACGAACAAAAGGAGGAAGAATGGATTAGCTACCCATGCCAACCTTCTAATGAGAGTAACTCTTTATCTCTTACACTATTTGATTGTCCTCCATGCTTACCAAGGGAGGTTGAATGTTATGTTCCTGTGGATTCTCTTGAAATAGTACCTATGAGTAAAACTTGTGATAATAATTATGCTACTGTTATTTATGATAATCCATGATATTTTGATAAATCTTATGATAATGCTTTGTTTTTGCCTGATGTCGAAATGCATGGTACTAAAGAGTTTTGCGTAGCAAATGTTTATGATAAAGCTCTAGATGATGGTCCTATGTTACTTGATAATATTAATTGTACTACTAATGAAAATGGGATTGGAGCAGTCTTGACTTTATGTAGGAGTCCCATATCTCTTGAGATTGATCAATCATCTTGATATATTATTGATAAAAGTGGGTTTGAAAGTTTTAATCCCACCATTTTTGAGCTTGATAAAAATTATGTGTTTATGGATCATGAAAAACATGCTTTATGTGATAGTTATATTGTTGAGTTTGTTCATGAAGCTACTGAAAATTATTATGAGAGAGGAAAATATGGTTGTAGAAATTTGCATGGTACTAAAACACCTCTCTATATGCTGAAAATTTTGAAGTTACTCTTGTTTTATCTTCCTATGCTTGTCACTTTGTTCTTCATGAATTTATTTGTGTACAAGATTCCTATGCATAGGAAGTGGGTTAGACTTAAATGTGTTTTGAATTTGCTTTTTGATGCTCTCTTTTGCTTCAACTCTTATTTCTTGCGAGTGCATCATTAAAATTACTGAGCCCATCTTAATGGCTATAAAGAAAGCACTTCTTGGGAAATAACCCATGTCTTTATTTTGCTACTGTTTTGTTGTGTCTTGGAAGTTGTTACTACTGTAGCAACCTCTCCTTATCTTTATTTTATTGCAATGTTGTGCCAAGTGAAGTCTCTAATAGAAGGTTGATACTAGATTTGGATTTCTGCGCAGAAACAGATTTCTATCTGTCACGAATTTGGGCAGGGCTCTCTGTAGGTAACTCAGAAAAATCTGCCAATTTACGTGCGTGTTCCTCAGATATGTACGAAACTTTCATTAGTTTTGAGTTTTCTGATTTGAGAAACGGAAGTACCTCTTACAATTTGTCTTTACTGGCTGTTCTGTTTTGGCAGATTCTGTCTCTGTTTTTTGCATTGTGTCTTGTGGACTTTAAGCAAGGCTTTCTAGATGTGGAGAGCTGTAGCTAATGTTTTATTGAGTTCTTGCAATGTGTCACTACAGGACTAAGGTGGATTAAAGTTTTTTTTGAGTACTAACCCCTCTAATGAAGTTTATGAGAAGTTTGGTGTGAAGGAAGTTTTCAAGGGTCAAGAGAGGAGGATGATATATGATCAAGAAGAGTGAAAAATCTAAGCTTGGGGATGCCCCCGTGGTTCATCCCTGCATATTTCAAGAAGACTCAAGCGTCTAAGCTTGGGGATGCCCAAGGCATCCCCTTCTTCATCAACAATTTATCAGGTTTCTTCTATTGAAACTATATTTTTATTCGGTCACATCTTATGTGCTTTACTTGGAGCGTCTGTATGTTTTTATTTTTGTTTGTGTTTGAATAAATTTGGATCCTAGCAATCCTTGTGTGGGAGAGATACACGCTCCGCTTTTTCACATGAACACTTGTGTTCTTCGTTTTACTTCTAATGTCCAATGGTAAAAGTTGGAAGCAATTACATTTATTGCTATTTGGTTGGAAACAGAAAATGCCTCATATTGTCTTGGAGAATTTGATACTTGGCAATTGTTTTGAGCTCTCAAGTAGATCATGATTAAGCTTTTGCATCATGTAGTTTAAACCTATTAGTGGATAACTACCGTAGAGCTTGTTGAAATTGGTTTGCATGATTGGTCTCTCTAAGGTCTAGATATTTTCTGGTAAAAGTGTTTGAGCAACAAGGAAGACAGTGTAGAGTCTTATAATGCTTGCAATATGTTCTTATGTAAGTTTTGCTGTACCGGTTCATACTTGTGTTTGCTTCAAATAACCTTGCTAGCCAAAGCCTTGTACTGAGAGGAAATGCTACTCGTGCATCCAAAACCTTGAGCCAAAACCTATGCCATGTGTGTCCACCATACCTACCTACTACATGATATTTTCTGCCATTCCAAGTAAATACTTCGTGTGCTACCTTTAAACAATTCAAAATTATTACCTCTTATTTGTGTAAATGTTTTATAGCTCATGAGGAAGTATGTGGTGTTTTATCTTTCAATCTTGTTGGGCAGCTTTCACAAATGGACTAGTGGCTTCATCCGCTTATCCAATAATTTTGCAAAAAGAGCTGGCAACGGGGTTCCCAGCCCCAATTAATCACAAATAGACACTCCTCCATGGTATGTGAAATGTTGGAAGGCACCCGAGGATTCGGTTAGCCATGGCTTGAGAAAGCAAAGGTGGGGAGGAGAGTCATCTCTAAATAAAACTAAAATAAATAGACACTCCTTCATGGTATGTGATTGTTGGAAGGCACCCGAGCATTCGGTTAGCCATGGCTTGTGAAAGCAAAGGTTGGAAGGAGTGTCACCCAAAAATAAAAATAAACTACATCATGGGAGCCGCTCTTTGAAGGTCTGTCTGGCAAGGGGGTTAGAGTGCCCACTACCATTCATTGACAACAACAAACACCTCTCAAAACTTTACTTTTATGCTCTCTATATGATTTTAAAACTTGAAAAGCTCTAGCACATGATTTAATCCCTGCTTCTCTCTGCGAAGGGCCTTTCTTTTACTTTATGTTGAGTCAATTTACCTACTTCCTTCCATCTTAGAAGCAAACACTTGTGTCAACTGTGCATTGATTCTTACATACTTGCTTATTTGCACTTATTATATTACTTTGTGTTGACAATTATCCATGAGATATGCATGTTGAAAGTTGAAAGCAACCGCTGAAACTTAAATCTTCCTTTGTGTTGCTTCGATGCCTTTACTTTGAATTTATTGCTTTATGAGTTAACTCTTATGCAAGACTTTTGATGCTTGTCTCGAAAGTACTATTCATGAAAAGTTTTGCTATATGTTATCTATTTGTTAGCAACTATAGATCATTGCCTTGAGTCACTTCATTCATCTCATATGCTTTACAATAATATGATCAAGGTTATGTAAGTAGCATGTCACTACAGAAATTATTCTTTTTATCGTTTACCTACTCGAGGGCGAGTAGGAACTAAGCTTGGGGATGCTGATACGTCTCCAACGTATCTATAATTTCTGATGTTCCATGCTTGTTTTATGAAAATACCTACATGTTTTGCTCACACTTTATAATGTTTTTATGCGTTTTTCGGAACTAACCTATTAACAAGATGCCACAGTGCCAGTTCCTGTTTTCTGCTGTTTTTGGTTCCAGAAAGGCTGTTCGGGCAATATTCTCGGAATTTGACGAAACAAAGACCCAGTATCTTATTTTTCCCGGAAGATTCCAGAACACCGAAGGAGAGTCGGAGGCGGGCCAGAGGGCCACCACACCATAAGGCGGCGCGGCCCTAGGCCTGGCCGCGCCGGCCTATGGTGAGGGGGCCCCATGCACCTCCCTGCGCCGCCTCTTCGCCCATAAGACCCCTTTCGACCTAAAAACGCGATACGGATTGAAGAAACTCCAGAAAGACTCCAGGGGCGCCGCCGCCATCGCAAAACTCCAATTCGGGGGACAAAATCTCTGTTCCGGCGCCCTGCCGGGATGGGGAAGTGCCCCCGGAAGCCATCTCCATCGACGCCACCTCCTCCATCATGCTCCGTGAGTAGTTCCCCCATGGACTACGGGTTCTAGCAGTAGCTAGTTGGTACTCTCTATCCCATGTACTTCAATACAATGATCTCATGAGCTACCTTACATGATTGAGATTCATCTGATGTAATCGGTGTTGTGTTTGTTGGGATCCGATGGATGATACATTATGATTAGTCTATCTATAAAGTTTGTGAAGTTATTGTTGCTGCAATCTTGTTATGCTTAATGCTTGTCACTAGGGCCCGAGTGGTATGATCTTAGATTTAAGCTCTATAATTATTGCTTAGATTGTATCTACAAGTTGTTTGCACATATTGCTGTCCGGAACCCGAGACCCCGAAGTGACAGAAATTGGGACAACCGGAGGGAAAGGCTGTGATATGAGGATCACATGTTTTCACCAAGTGTTAATGCTTTGCTCCGGTGCTCTATTAAAAGGAGTGCCTTAATAGCCAGTAGATTCCCTTGAGGCCCGGCTGCCACCGGCTGGTAGGACAAAAGATGTTGTACAAGTTTCTCATTTCGAGCACATATGACTATATATGGAAAACATGCCTACATGATTAATAATCTTGATGTTCTATCTTAATGCTATTTCAATCCTATCAATTGCCCAACTGTAATTTGTTCACCCAACACTTGTCACTTGTTATTGGAGAGTTACCACTAGTGTAGATCGCTGGGAACCCCGGTCCATCTCTCATCATCATATACTCGTTCCTATATGACATTGGAAGTAGTGTCAACTATTTTCTGGTGCCATTACCTCTGTGTTACTGTTACTGCTGCTGTGTTACTGTTACTATTGCTCTCATATTACTGCTGCTTTCACATCACCCCTGTTACTAGTGCTTTTCCAGGTGCAGCTGAATTGACAACTCAGTTGTTAAGGCTTATAAGTATTCTTTACCTCCCCTTGTGTCGAATCAATAAATTTGGGTTTTACTTCCCTCGAAGACTGTTGCGATCCCCTATACTTGTGGGTTATCAATGGTCCTTTCATTTTAAAAATAAAACTAGACATAAATAAAATAAGGACGCTTCAGGCTTTTGCGAAAATTCTATGTTGCTCAAAAAACAGAGTTTAGAGGTGCAGTGGGGTGTCATGGGCATCCCCAAACTTATGATATTCACCATAAATGAATTGATCTTAGTGTGATATTCCTCTCCATGTGAAAAAACTTCAACATAAACTTTTCATCCCATTCTTTTCTATGGGGTGACATTAACGGTACAAAGAAATCATGTTTGCTATTGTTTTAATAATAAATAAAATTATATCTTCATGAATCAGAGAGCACATAATGTTATACTCATTCTAGCATATCAAAAGTCCCAAGAAAAAAATCATTTGGATAATGAAAAGAATGGATCTAACATTGAAAGGCAGAATCTGTCCAGATTTTTTGCTTCGGCAAAACTAAAATTTTAGCATGACTTAGACACGTTAGGATTATTATCAAATTTAGGTGCATACATAGGATGAAAATTTACAAATACTGTGAATTTAGCAAGATTTTAGTGGTTACCAAAAAATCATAAAAACCGTACACTAACAAGTGCAGTGCAGAAAACAACAACTCCATATTATATTTGCAACTTTAAACATCCAAATGGGTAAAGTCAGAGAGTAAACTAAAAAAAAAATTAACATGCGACAGAATGCATGTAAAATAAAAAATATATAAAAACATCTCGGGTTGCCTCCCATTAAGTGCTTTTGTTTATAGCCATATAGCTAGGCTTACTTACTTGTTTTCGGGAGCAATGATCTTGTAGGAGTGATGCTTCTTGATAATCTCCTTCTCATTACTATAAATAATTTATGACTACAAGATGCCAAGGTCCCATGGTGTGACCATACCAATAAATATATTTAACACTTTAAAGCACATTAGTAGACAACATAAAATATGCAACAAGTAATAACGAAGTCGAACTTTCTTCCTATGCATTGAGATTTTATATATGAATGGATCACAACCAATAGGAGTATACCAATGCATATTTATGGTATGTAAATGAAACTTATAATTATCATTAGCATAAAGGGGTTACTTATATCCTCCCTTTTCATAATAATTGCACTTACTTGAAGAAAAGTTGATAGTGTAACTATTTGAACCATGAATCTTGGAGAAATGTGGCATTTTATTGAGGGATTCATTAACATGCTTTAATCTTTAAAAATAATTATTAGTAGCACTTTTAATCATGACATCATGGTTGTAAGAAGATTTTTCATAGGCATAAGATAGTTGCAGACCATACAATTATTTCTCAACGTAAGCTTATTTCTCCTCTACTGTGTGTAAATAGGAGAATTTAATAATAACATGGGATTCTCATGTACGAGAGCATTCCCACAAACAACACAAGTTTATCATTTTCATCCTTGCATAACATAGTTTTTTCTAAGCATGGATGATTCTCAAGAAAAAATAAGCCATCATCTAGAGCATCATCATATTCCTCTTTCTCATTAATAATTTTAGTAGTAGAGCTAGCAGGCATATTTAGAGGTGCATTTTTGGATTCTTCTATGGGATGCATGGGCATCCCCAAAATTAGGTTTTGATCATAATGCTCATGCATAACTTTTATATTTTCCAAGGTAGCAAGGTTTTTTTTATTATAGCTGATAACATGGGTATTATCACTAAATTCCATTTTGCATATTTGAAGGATAATAGAGATGTGTCCTTTCACACACATGCCTCACGACTAGTATCAAAATTTTCATTAATGAGGGATTCTAATTCATGGGTTGCAACATAAGAAATATATTTCTCAACTTGCTCTATATCTTGGCATGCAAATTTACACTCTTGATAAGCAGCTATTATAGGATCACTATTATGTTTAAATTGGTAGTGAGAGTGTTTGTAGCACTTTTTAGTGCAGCAAGTTATATTATATAGTTCACAAAAATCAGTGGCAATTTCGTTGAGGTGCTCAAGCAATTCATATACTCTATTTCTTTCTCTAGTTGATCTATATTAATAACAATCTCTCAAAGTTTGGACACACATAATTTAAAGAATACTATTTTTTATATGGATTTTTGCATTGGGATTTATACTTTCGTGCCCTCGGTTCCTTAGTTGTGCTCAGTTTTCCCCAGCTCCTTAGTTTTTCCTCAGTTTTCCCCAAGTCCTTGTTTGAAACCCGCAGAAGCAGCTCCGACGGCAGGAATCCGTTAAGTTGACCGTTCCGTGCTGACGAGTGGGGTCGTGTTGTTTGTGGGGTCGCATCGTGTGGGGCTGGTAGGAAGGAACCGCGTGGGACAGGAGGAGACCATGTTTGTGTTGCCGTAGCGTGTGGGGCCGTAGCGTGTGGAGCCATGTGGGTCCGGGACGTGGGCACGAGTGGTTTCTGTCTCTTTCGCCTAGATTAACAGTTTTCAATGTACCTTTTCCTCTCTCTCGCTCGATCTCATTCCTATTTGATAGCCCAAATTGGTAGCAAATCTAGAGCAGCTTCTCCTTCTATTTTTTAACGCCATTCATTTCTTTATGCCTTCGTTTTTACCCAATCAGGTAGGAAATCTAGGGCACAAATCCAGAGAAAATATAGGATAAGCTTGCATAGAGCAGCCAACATAGCATAGATATATTCACGACAGATCCAACAGTAGTACCGATAGAACCCTACAACATAAGCTACATTTTACATGAATTTAAGCTGCTCTACAGATAGAGAAGTCACATACAGAGAGTGCAGTAGGCATGTTCAACGCCTCCAGGTTGCGCCTGTGACTCGCCTGGAGGTTGCGCAGGTGAATCCCAAGTGCTTTGTGTTTGGCCATGAACGCATGCACGTTCACCGTCGTTCCAACTCTAGCGCCGCATTTGCCAATGGATTCAGCATGGTTCACCAGGCAGTTGAAGTCGGTGGCGCGGAGCTTCCTGTTGCAGAAGGGGCACCTGTAAATGCCTCGAGCAAAGGGGCCATCGTAATGGCCGGACTGCAGCCTCCTGAGGATGTGACGAGTCTTGGTGTGGAAGGACTCGTCGTCGCTGTCGACGTCGCTGCTCTGCACCTGTCACGTAGCACCAAATATCGTGCAAAAAACACGGAGTCAATTGCAACGATGATGGAACAGAGACTGAACAAAGATCATGCATGATAATATGGGCTTGAAAAAAAGAGGTAGCCTCAGTTACATTGGACACACTTATATCCAGGATTTGAGTCAACAAACCAAAGATCATGCACAACAAATTTGAACACACCAATTGTTTACTGACCAAACCCTGAATCAATTTGTGCCCAAATATTCATCATCATCGGCACAAATCTTAAACAAAAGCAAATCACAAGCACTAATAATGCAAGATCTAACACAAAAGGATTGGACTAGGAACAGACGCACCCTAATAACGCTAGATCTAACACAAATGGATTGAACTAGGAACAGAGGAACCCTAATAACGCTAGATCTAACACAAAAGGACTGAAATGGGATAAGAACAAGGGAGCAAAGGGTTACCTCCGGCTCGTCGTCGACGATGCTGGTGTCGTAGGGGTTCTCCGGCGCGACGTACGGCACTGGTTCGTACGGGTCCCAAGCGACGCGGGCCTGGACGGTGGCGGCGGCCGATGCGCCGGCGGCTGATGTGCCGGCTGCTACGTTGGAAGCAGCGACAGGGGCCTGGACGGGGGCAGCGGCCGATGCGCCGGCGGCTGATGTGCCGGCTGCTACGTTGGAAGCAGCGACATGGGCCTGGACGGGGGCAGCGGCCAATGCGCCGGCGGCTGATGCACCGACAATGGGCATCTCATTCTTCTCCATCGCCGGCGGTTTTCTTCGGGGGTTTTTCTTCGGTTGTGGAGAAGATGATGGGACAGGAGAGGCGGTTGCAGTGAGAACGTGCGTCGAGGGAGAGGAAAAGGGCTCTATAAAGACGAAGGTGGCGTGTACCGCAACACGCGTCCGCTATGCATGGCTGCAGCGTGCACCGCGACACGAGTCTAACCCTGGGACGTTTGGTGTACTCAGTTATAACCTCGGACCTTATACAGAAATTTTATCTGTACTCAGTTTTCCCCTCGAGTACTTAGACTGGCAAGTGCAATATACTCAGTTTTACCCTCAAGTAGCTAGTCAACAGAGAGTCAACAAATGAGATTAACATATCTAATTGAGACATTTCATGCGCAAAAAAATTCAAAAAAATAAAAACATAGTGGCACCTACTCATGGAGTCTTCCTACGCAACCTGCCACCAAGAAAACCTTAACAAACATATATAAATCAAGTTTTACCACAAATTGCCACTTCTCAGAATCACTAGTGTAGCTATGAAGATGCATGGTTTTCCACTCAAACCCCTTTGCAAAACATCTTCCCCAAAAACATAGTTTGTCTAAATGATGCCATAATTGTCACACACATGTATATTTGAATTGCAAATAATTTGATGTAGCCCAATATGAATTATATTGTACAAAACACGCATTTTTCATTTTGTAATTCTTTTTGTTTGAATCCCTTAGTCTATTTACTATTTATGTGCCCTTGGATTGTTAGTACTACTCAGTTTTGCCCTCAAGTTCTGTCACAAATGCTCTCAGAAGCCCAAACTTATCCTGATTGGTTGAGCCGTTGTCACACGGATCGACTCCACGAACCGTTGATTAACTGATCTAACGGGCAGTATACCCCTCCCCATCTCTTCGTGGCCACCCCTCTCTCTCTCTTCGTGGCCACCCCTCTCTCTCTCTGTCGGTGGATGCATTATTGTCACCCCTCTAACAATTATCAACTATCTTTCGCTTTCCTTTTTCTTTTAGGGGATATAGTTTTGGCATATAGTTTTAGTAATTTGAAACGGCCCAAAAGTGGTATAATTTTGGTATAAACATGAGGCATACATATGCGCGGATTTCGGTGAATGCATTATTGTCACCCCCCTAACAATTATCAACTATCTTTCGCTTTCCTTTTCTTTTAGGGGATATAGTTTTGGCATATAGTTTCGGTAATTTGAAACGGCCCAAAAGTGGTATAATTTCGGTATAAACATGAGGCATACATATTTGCGGATTTCGGTGAATGCATTATTTTCACCCCTCTAACAATTATCAACTATCTTTCGCTTTCCTTTTTCTTTTAGGGGATATAGTTTTGGCATATAATTTTGGTAATTTGAAACGGCCCAAAAGTGGTATAATTTTGGTATAAACATGAGGCATACATATTTGCGGATTTCGGTGAATGCATTATTGTCACCCCTCTAACAATTATCAACTATCTTTCGCTTTCCTTTTTCTTTTAGGGGATATAGTTTTGGCATATAGTTTCGGTAATTTGAAACGGCACACACTAATATTGTTCGGTGAGCAATGATAAGAATCCCTTGTATAAACATGAGGTATACATAAAGCATTCCAATGTAGTTGGTAATTTCGGTGAATGCACACACTAACCATGAAAACA
The DNA here is from genome assembly GCF_019359855.2 of Lolium perenne. NCBI lineage: Eukaryota > Viridiplantae > Streptophyta > Magnoliopsida > Poales > Poaceae > Lolium > Lolium perenne. The sequence goes on from NC_067247.2 coordinate 338,277,977, forward strand.
ACTACAAGTACATGTAACTGAATAATGAATTTGTAACAAGGTATCCCTTGTAACAACTTCTAGCGCCTGGTGAGCAATGATAAGAATCCGATCGCAGTTATACAACAGAAAAAACAACCAGCCATCAGATTAGCTTGCTTCTTCAACTCGATCAGCTGCCTTAACTGCTTGTTCATTTTCTTCAGTTCTCCCTTCACTTCCACCAGTCCTACATTGGGAGCATTAGGCATAATCAGAACGGCTCCTCTCTCCGCCGCATTCTCTACAGCAAGTCCCCCCCTCCCAAATTGCGCTCCCCAATAGCGCCAATTGATTTCTGCAATTGAAGCCTCTGAACGTACACATCGATCCACTCGAAATGCATGCATTTCTTCAGGATCTGAAAACAACAACGGGAACCCTAAATCCCAAATTCGAGGGAATAGCAAGAAAATTGAGAGAAAACAGAGAAATTGGAGCGAGATCTAACCTTATCCCCCTCTCTATATGGCAAGCTCTCGCATGCAAGGAACTCACGTCCACGGTTGCCGTTCTCATCCGTCTTACAGATTGACCGCTTCAGAGGCTCCTGGCGTGGGCAGTCAGGGCATCTTGTCAAAGGCACGGGTCCATACTGCGGCCATGAAGAACGGGAGGTCGAAGAGAAACTAGACATCACCCGCCTGCCGGAGAAGGGCTGCCACTGGCGGAGAAGAAGAACAATGGGGCGCGGGGAAAGAAAGGGGAAGCAATGGCACGGGCACGGGCGCGGGGCTGGCTCGGGCTCCCATTTTGCAACGGTCACCTGGGTAAGTTGTGGGTCCGGCGCACTTAACGTGGACAAGTTGTGGGTCCCACGATGATGTGGATAAGTGAAGACGTGTCCACTGCGGGGCACCAACAGCGGCCCCACTTGCCAGCACCAACCAACGTCAACTAACGAGATTCCTTCCGTCCGAGCTCCTTCTGCGGGTTTCAGACAAGGTTTTGGGGAAAACTGAGGAAAAACTAAGGGGCTGGGGAAAACTAAGCACAACTAAGGAGCCAGGGGCACGAAAATAGAAATCCCTTTTGCATTTTACGAAAAAAACTAGAAAGCAAAGATTAAAAATAAGATAAGCAAAATACCATGCAAAAACTAAAAGAGATAAGAGAGCTCACAGTGGTGTAACCTCCACAAGCTTAGGTGAGATGCAGTTGTAAGATGCTTCTTCACGGCAACGCCGGAAAATACCTCTTACACAACAACCACTATGATTTAACTCTTCCAGCTAGTTCCCCGACAACGGCGCCAGAAAATGTCTTGATGACGTTGGGACTCCAAGTGCAGAGTGTTGTGTCAGCAGAGTATTTTCCCCACAAGGGTGAATCGAGGGTTTATATCAAACTCTCGGGAAACTGAGCAATGAGCGTTATCTCCCTCTCTTCTTCTAACAATCTTGCAAAGTAAAATAAAATCCTTGTGTCCCGAACTCCATCGTGCGGTTGTCAAGCACAAGGTTTCGCGTAAGTATATAAAACACAAGTAGTAATAAACCAAGTAAATCTAGATAGAATAATGTAACTAAGTAAAAATAGTAAAAGGGTTGATTGTTTTGGGTGTTTTGGATGCAAATAAGAAAAGTAAATATTTTTGTATTTTTAGATTAAAATAGTGCAGCAAATAGAGAACAAGATAAAAGCAATATAAAGGTGTTTCTTATGATAAAAAAGTGGACCAGAGTTCATGGGTTCACTTCATCACTATTCTCTCTTTTAAGTTGAGTGGACAATAGCAATTCATCAATGAGATATGAAGATGCAAAATAATAATATGTGAAAGATATGCATTCATATGGTCATCACGTCCTAACACAGAGATGATGCAATACATCTCTCTTATACTCCACAAGAAAGGGAAAACTCCATGCAATCTTGTATTAGGAATCAACAGAGCATAGCCATAAGTACTTTGACATGATGTTTGAATATCAAATATGCTACCTTGAATAAACAAGATCATCACTTTTGTCACGTGACGAACATAGAACATGCATTCACTTTACCCCTAGTGAGGTAGCAAAAGAAAAGGTAAAACCATAGTAGATCATGAAATTGTTGTCACTATCCAGTCATTAAAACCATGCTACTCCATCTAATACACACATCACCCTACACACGTTCTTGCATAGATGTTGGATCAGAACAAATACTTAAGAACATGGTACATAATTAATATGCATCTATCAATACATCTTGCACATAATATGATCAGATCTCATAGCACAATATCATAAAATAAGGATCCACCACATAGGTATTACAAATATGACCATAATCATGTATGGCAGCTCATATGGCACTAAGAACTATGAAGAACATGAGAGAAATAGATCAAGCTACTGCCACAAATCCGTAGTCCAGAGGTGGACTACTCCCACTTCATCATGGTGAAGATGTTGGAGAAGGTGGAGATCCCTCCGGGGGCGATCCCGGCGGAGTTTCCCGCTCCATTCTTTGCTGCTGCAACCACTATTTTTCGTGTTTCTGTCTTCTGCGACGCTATCCTCCTGAGAACTCTTCGGGGCTATATATATTCATTTTTAGGTCAAAATACGTCGGTGGGCGAAAGAATCAAGTGAATTGGATGATCGACGATCGAACGACCTCGGGTGGCGCGCCCTACATGTTTGGGCGTGTGATACGTCTCCGACGTATCGATAATTTCTTATGTTCCATGCCACATTATTGATGATATCTACGTGTTTTATGCATACTTTATGTCATATTTATGCATTTTCTGGAACTAACCTATTAACGAGATGCCGAAGAGCCAGTTGCTGTTTTCTGCTGTTTTTGGTTTCAGAAATCCTAGTAAGGAAATATTCTCGGAATTGGACAAAATCAACGCCCAGGGGCCTATTTTTACACGAAGCTTCCAGAAGACCGGAGAGCTAACGAAGTGGGGGCACGAGGCGGCCAGACAATAGGGCGGCGCGGCCCAGGAGCTGGCCGCGCGGCCCTGGCGTCTGGGCCCCTCGTGTGGCCCCCTGACCTGCCCTTCCGCCTACAAATAGCCTTCGTCGCGAAACCCCCAGTACCGAGAGCCACGATATGGAAAACCTTCCAGAGACGCCGCCGCCGCCAATCCCATCTCGGGGGATTCAGGAGATCGCCTCCGGCACCCTGCCGGAGAGGGGATTCATCTCCCGGAGGACTCTACACCGCCATGGTCGCCTCCGGAGTGATGAGTGAGTAGTCTACCCCTGGACTATGGGTCCATAGCAGTAGCTAGATGGTTGTCTTCTCCTCATTATGCTTCATTGTCGGATCTTGTGAGCTGCCGAACATGATCAAGATCATCTATCTGTAATGCTATATGTTGTGTTTATTGGGATCCGATGAATAGAGAGTACTATGTTATGTTGATTATCAATTTATATCTATGTGTTGTTTATGATCTTGCATGCTCTCCGTTATTAGTAGAGGCTCTGGCCAAGTTTTTGCTAGTAACTCCAAGAGGGAGTATTTGTAATGTCCCAGGTTTAGAGACGATCGAGGGGTAGATTTTAGAAAGGGATGTGCATTACATTGCAAATTCTGGGGAAATTTCGCGCTTTTAAACAAAAACTGCATCGAAGGGGGACAAGTTTCTCTCTCGACACCTTACAGGGTTAGGGTTTCGAGAGTGCGACAAACCTGTTCCTTATTCAACTAAACTAGGGTTTTTGAGAAGAGAGGGGAGAGTTTGCATCACAAACTTAAGTTGCATGATTGAATTCCAAATTAAGTTGTATGATTGAATTCAATCCAAGTTTGAATTTGAATTTCAAATTCAAACATCAAATGAATATCACATAATTCAAACTTGAGATAATGCATTACACAATTACAAGTAATCAAGAATATGAATAGTACAATATTTAAATAAAGCTCATTAAGGAAAACTTGATCTTTATTGATAATCACACATAATACAATGTCATTTACAATATCCAAAATAGTAATATGAAATATTACAACATATTACAAGAATTGGACAAAAATAGAAAAAGAAAAGAAAAGGAAATTACAATTCTATGATCTATCCTAACACTACAAGCTAAGCTTCATTTAGTCTTGTACTTGATTATCCTCATGATCATTGGAGCATCAGATTGATCCCTGCACACAACAAAGCAAAGAACTAGTTATGCCAAGTGGCATTGCCACTTGGCAGGTTAGAAAAAAAATGGAAATGATGGATAATACCAAGTCTGCTGAGCTGATCCACTCTCACAGCCAAGTGCAAAGTATCAGGATACACACACACACAGCCTGCTCACAAGGCTGTGTGCATGCAGCACACACACACAGCAAGCAGTGAGTCACTCAAGCATGCCAGGCTCAGCTGTCGACCATGTGAGCACAACAAAGGTGATATAAAACCTTTTCCACCGCCAGAACCCTCAGATCATCGGCAGAATTCACTGGGTAAGTCCACCAGAAACCAAGAGCTAGCAAGAAAAGCTCAAGAACACCAAGAACAGGTGAACAGCCAGAGCTGTCCCACCTAGCCCCAATTACCAGAAAGTAACCAAGCATCATCAGCAAGCCAGGAGGAGCAGGGCAAGATCATAAATCCAAAACAGAAGAAATCCTCTACACCAACAACATTTCTAGGAGCTGGAGTGAGGTATACACAAAGCAACATGAGCAAGCATCTGTCTTGCTCATAATAAGCATATGCACCAATCACACACAACCAAAAGTGGGTAGATACCCTATTTATGTCATCATCTGGCTACTAAGCCATATGGTGCAAGCAAATGTAGTAAGGCCATTAGGAAATCATCCTATGGGAACAACAGCTATGGAAATTAATGCATAACTGAAGAAATCCAGCAAGAGATGAAGACACAGCTAGCCTAGCCATATACTTAGCACCTATAGCTACTGATGCCATCAGACTGATAGAACCTCTGTGTCTATTCATGTTGTCAACATCAAAGTCCACTGGGAATCCATCAAGGGATTAGCCAGTGAGCATCTATTTTCCACAACAAGCCAACAAGGGGTGGGAGCTTCCTGAGCAGCCAAGAATGGCTGCTGAGGCCACCTCAACCACCCAAAACAGTCAAACCACCAAGCCCAGCACATGCATCATCACCTAGGTGGGTTCAGAGTGGGCTAGGGTCCCCAACAAGTGTTGGCATCCCTCTAGCCCAAGCAAATTAAATTAATATGATCATCACTGTGTCACAGTTCACATCATTTATCCAAATATCAAGGCAAATTAAGTAGATAAATGAAACAGACAAGCTACTGATGCACATAGTCTTGCAGATGATTCAAAGGATCATTGCAAGCAGCCACTGATGCTTGGACAAGCACCAGCACACACAGGCTAAGCCTGTATGAAGCACAAATAGCACTGGATGAGCACCAGTGAGTCACAGAGAGGAGCACACACTTACTCACAAGCAAGAAATGATCAATTCAGAATCAGAGCCTCACTAGCTCTTGTTACAAATCACCATAGCCAAGTCTAGCACCAACACAATAACCAGATAAATTACATAGCCACAGAACAGGAACAATGACATAGCAGACAATCAAATATATGATATATAATTGTATGCAGAAGCACACCATCAAGGGATAGTGTTGTGTAGCCCACAAGCATGCTCAAGGGAGCATATCTATGAATTATAGCACACTAAAGAGCACCCAAGGGCACTGGCTCTTGCAAATTTGCAAGAATTGCACACAGCAATCAAGCCAGGTGACGTGGGCATTACCCTTCGGGTAACCAGTATTGCCCTATCTGGTATTGACAAATTGGAGGCCCATGAAGATACCTGAAGGCGAGATGGGCCACTAGGTCGGCGCATCAGAAGATTCCTTGATAGGCAAGACAAGGAAGCGAACAAACAAGGAAAGATTGGATCTAAAACTACTGTAAACTTAGTCGTCCTCGGTTAGGACCCTTGAGACCTGACCTCCTATAAAAAGGCCAGGAGAGGGGCTGCCGAGGGACACGAACAATCTTAGCAACCTTAGCCAGGAAAAGCTTAGAGCTAGGTAACCCTAGCAACATCAATCTCGACTAGATCTCAGCCGAAGTATTCGGCACCCCATTGTAACCTGTTTTCATCATAATCAAAGAACAGACAGGCAGGACGTAAGGGTTTTACCTCATCGAGGGCCCCGAACCTGGGTAAATCGCTCTCCCCGCTTGTCTGTGTACCGATGTCTCGTGTCAGCTTGCAGGATTCCATCAACCCTAAGCCCCTATCGGAGGGCATTGCCGAGGAGCACCCTCGACAATTGGCACCGTCTGTGGGAAGCCTGTCGGCACAAGGCAGGACATCGGCAGCTCCGATCATGACATCGGCCGTTTCGCCGGCAAATTCGCCGGCAAATTCGCCGGCAACTCCATCGGCGACTTCGTCGACTCCATCGTAGCCAATCCTGGGAAGCCCGATTCGATTCGGCTCCTACGAGTTTACTCCACACAGCGATTCCTCCCGCTCGAACTTTTCATATCTACAAGGGAACATGGAGATGACCTTCGGCAGCGTCCACTACAACGTCAAAGCAGAAGGAATCCTTCGATTGCTGGAATCTCCCACCTCCGGATCGACGAGGTCAAGCGCACCATCATCACCCGATCTGTCGACTGGTCTGATAGAATCAACGTGCTCACCAGCGCCCTCGACTCCCCGCTCGGTATCCTCCATGTCAGTAGGGTCTGACGATCCCACGTCTTCGGAATTAACCTCGTACTACTGCCTGAACTGCGACACCAGGCACGGGCTGGGATCGAGCGACACGCCGTTCATCTGCAACGCCCAATGTTCGTCGGGAGAGGACATTATCGACAGCACCGTCCAGGGAATCACCCGAAGACCGGCACACCATCAGGTTTATGTCGCCAATAACACGGGAAACACAAGGCGTAGAGGTGACGAGGATCATACCCCTCGTTCCAGTAGAAGGGCGAGTTTTGAGAACAGCGCCAGCAACCATGACAGCGATTACACCATCGCGGATGAGGAGTGGGCAGCAGCAAGGGCAGCAGTACTTAACAATACGCCGCTCCCCGCGGGGACTTCGGTTGGAACCCTCAATGCTTATCGCTCCATACTAGAGAAGAACCGGGAACACCTGTCGAAAGAGCAAGCCTCCCTCGAGAGACGCTTATCTGCAGCGGATCGATCCAGCGAACGACGAAGGGGCTCACAAGGGAGTGCCTCCCGAAACACTCAGGGAGCAGGCAAGCACCGGTCAAGGATATCGAGGCTTTCGGAAGATGACGCCAGAGAGATAACATCGAATCTGACTAAATCCTTTATGACTACGGATACCGCGGGCATGCCACGGCCAAAAACCGTTGCAGGAGCAACGGCCAACCTCACCGCTTACCTCATCAACCAGCGCCCCGAAGGATCCATGGCTCAAGCTCATCGAGGCGCCCTGGAAAGCCTCGCAATATTGGGGAACAACCTAGTCCCGTCAAAGGAAAAGACCACCTACCAAGGCAGTGGGTCGAAACATCATGCGAGGGATGCTCGGGACGAAATCACTCAGAGCAAGATCGACAAAGCAAGGCGGCGACGCGCCGCTAGAAAGGACGATGACAGTGATTCTTCGGATGAAGACCAGGAGTACGACGGCGAACTCAGGGGAGCCGATTGTCTAAGTTACAAGATCCGCGAAGCAATGCCGCCCAAAAAATTTAAGCCTACTCCTACCGACGCTGCCAAATACGATGGGCAGCAAGAACCAAGATCCTAGATAGACGACTACTTGCAGACTGTGATCTTGCACAAAGGAAACCAGATAGCGGCAATGCAGTGTTTACAGCTCTACTTGAAAGATTCAGCACGGGCCTGGCTAAGGGGGCTGCCGAAAGGTTCTGTCAAATCATGGGACGACCTAGTAGACGCCTTCGTTGCCAATTTCCAAGCAACATACAAGAGGCCCGTCGGGATCGAAGAGCTACGGAACTGTCGGCAGAAGCCGAAGGAGTCAATGCGTTCATACATCGGGAGATTCACGAAGCTCCTCAACGCCGCCGAAGATGTATCTGTCGACAGAGCAATCGACGCTTTCAGCGACGGCGTTCAGCGGGAAAGTTACATAGAAGAACTCGGGCGCAAAAAGCCAAAAACCATAACCAAGCTAATGGAAATCGCCAACAGCTGGGCTGATGGTGAGGATAACGTACGAAGGCCACGGCAGCGTAGTGATGACGAAGACGATGACCAGCCGAAGCACGACTCGGGTGGCCGAAGGGATCGTCACAAGAGAAGGAAAAACCGCAACTACGATGACAACAATCTGGTAGCCGCAGGGTATTCCGATCGGCAGGACGATCGAGACGACAGGCACGATGGTAACCGGAACAACTCTGGGAACCGTGGTAACTATAAACCACGACAGCAGAGAACTCCCGAACTACCTTACGCCGAACAGGTCAACGCCCCCTGTTACCTACATTCGTATGTCGATTCCAAAGACGGCAAGACGAAGTCAAGTCACCTGCTCAGGGACTGTCGGCAGTTCCTTGACATGCACAAACTCATCCAGCAGTCAGGTCAGCAACAGCTACCACCACCACCCCCACCTCCACCGCAGCATCAAGTCCAGCAGGCTCAAACCCATCAACCCAACGAGGCGTTTCCACCACCACGTGGGCAGATGAGCATGATCCACAGGACAGGTGTTTCGAAAAGGGAGATGAAGAAGCTCACCCGAGAGATCAACTTGGCAGAAAGCATCATGGCAAATATCCCTGAATACGTCGATTGGTCTTCTCAGAACATTACATTTAGTCGAGCAGATCACCCGATGACCATACCAAAACCCGGACACGCCGCATTGGTAGTCGAAGCACAAATTGGGGGGTTCAAGATGAGCAAAGTCTTCATGGATGGTGGAAGCGGACTAAACCTGATATTCGTCGACACAATCAGAAGCATGGGGATCACCATGAGCATGCTGGAAGAAACAGACACCTGCTTCCACGGGATCCTTCCAACCGCACCGGGCCACTCTCTTGGCAAAGTTTACCTGAATGTTATCTTCGGTAGAGCCGATAATTTCAGGAAGGAAAAAATCGAGTTTGAAGTGGTGAACTGGGAGTCACAGTATCACGCTATACTCGGGAGACCAGCGTATGCCAAGTTCATGGCTGTACCACATTATGCATACCTCAAGCTGAAAATGCCTGGGAATAATGGGACAAACATCACAGTCTATGGAAGTTTTTCGCGCTCGGACAATTGTGATCGCGACTTTCAGAGGATTGCTGCGAAGTTCGGGAAACAGCAAGAAATCATCGACCTTCCGCCCAAGCTGTCTTTACGAGAGATCAAGGAAGAAAAAGATGGCCGGGAAATAAAGAAGAAGCCAGCCGCTCTCGCCCTTAAAGCTTCGGCAGCAGAAGCTTCGGCAGCAGAAGCTTCGGCAGCAAAGGGTTCGGCAGTTGATGGCACAGAAGGTTTAGGAGAAAGCAAGACGCTGGCAACCACCGCTCAAACCCCTGATCAAACCAGCAACGCTGCAGCAATCACTAACGCGGAGAAGAAGCCAGAAGAAGAGAAGAACCCCTTCCTTGACTAAGCAGTTTACCAACCTTTACTTTCTTTTTTTCCCTTCATTATAAACAGGGCCTTCCTCTTTTCGCCCTCTAGCATCGTGCTTACCTTATTAATAAGAACTTAAAGCTTCGATTCTTGTTAAGCATTGCAGTAACTACAAACTTCTAAGCCCCATCACTATGCAAACATAGTACAGGGCGGAAGATCGTGCTCCAAAAAGCCTCTACGAGTGCTAAAATGACGTCACCTTTCCCTCTGCTTCAGATGCCTCTACGAGTGCCGTATAAAGCAAGAGTTTGGAAAAACTTACACACAACCCACGCTCGATATTTCACTTATGGAAATATCAGAGAGCAACGGGCTCATCGGCAGAACCATTACACCCGAAAAATTCGGGAATGACTGTCGAAATTTACAAACGGTTGAAAGCAAAGTTGCGCATACAACAGGTTTAGCAAAACCTGCAACACGAGCTGATCACTCATAATGATTTGCTAACCAACTAGTACTCATACATCCAACGGGCAATTAAGCTTCGCCCCTTTAAATATTTGCCAACGGCATGGTAAAAGTACACATTCATGTACCAACCAGATAAGTTTTTGGCCCAAAAAACCCGAACACTCGGATGAATTAGCCAATACAATTTACAAAAGTAACTTTACACCTTTACATCACCCTTGCGGAGTTTCCTTTTCCTCAGGTACCTTTGACATCTCCTCAAGCCTGTCGACAATTACATGAGCAGGAGCTAAAACCTTCGGGTACAGCTCCTCGAAATCACCAGTTGCGTTGGCAATAGACAGCAAGCAAGCTGAAGGATAACAAGCAAGCACAAGGGCAAGCGTACATTTGGCCCCTGCAAAGACTTGAGACCTTACTAGCTCCCGAACCTTTTTGGCACTTCCAAATTCAGACATCAAAGTCAAAAGGGTAGGGGGAACTGCATTGAGAGGAAACATTGTTTTCCAAACTATCCTCATGGCCTTGTAGCACTTGTCGAAGAACTGGTGGACCTGTTGCACTCGATCTTGAAATTTGACGACGGCCGAAGCCTTCGAGTGTTCCCGCCAGAAAATCTCTTCGGATGAGGAAAGCTGAGTCAAAGCATGCACCCGCTCGTGTATCCGCTTGTTCTCTTCCGCAGGGTTCAACGCTATGACTGCCAAAAGAATTAGTAAAAGACTCAGACAAGAAGTTGCTAGCAAGCAGGCAAAAGGATCAAGAAACTTACAGTTTAAACTTTCGGTAGCCTTATGCAGCTCGCCAAGAATGTACCGCTCCACGTCGGCTGCAATCTCGCTCTTTTTATTGACGATGGCAGCTAAGGCATAAGTGCTGTGTAAATCCTTCTCCATCTGTGTTATTCGGTCTTTCATGCGCTGGATCCGATCGCTTTCAGGAAGCGCACCCGACGAGTCATCTGCAAATGAGGGTACTGGGAAGACCTGCAAGAAGTACTGGCAATAAAAAAGTGATGGATATGGTACAGCCCAACGTCCAAAATAACTCCCATCGGGAGAAGTGCAAGAAAGTGATATCATAGCAAAAGTGGGCCTACAACAAATGCTAGCACGAAGTTTATTACAAAACATGAGTTTGGCGGCAGAGCAATGTTTCGCATCAACTCAAGGCACAAGTTTGGTACAAGAATCAAGGAAGCTGAGTTTGAGTCGATGAACTAGGGCCAGTCGATGATTTCCTTGATGAAACCAGTTCAAGAAGCTGACGGGCACAAGTAAGAGCAGATGCCTTAAAGGTGCTCAAATCAACAGGCTGCCCGTCTTGCCCTTTTGGAAGCCCCTTAGTCATTTCCTCGATGTCACCCTTAAAGCCGTAACCCATCATAAGCTGGAAGGCTAGGACAGCACCAAAAGTGCGCGATGTACGCTTGAATACCTCGATGACCTCCTTGGTGTCAACCGCGAAGGTATCGATCAGCTGTCCCAGGGTCTTCTCTTGCTTAATCTTGGGGAAGATCATCGAGTGCATCCGCGCCAGAGCACCCTTCCCCTTCACAAGAAGCTCTTGTGTAAGCTGGTGAGAAGCGAGAATCGTTGACACCGCGTTCACCGGGGAATTATTTGGAACTCTTTCCAGGGCATCGACAGGAATGTTTGCTGCCTCTGCAACACAAAAGAAGGAAAAAATTCAGTCATTGACAAAAAGTTCAAATCCATAAGAACGTCTCCCGACAAAAGTATGTTAGAGATTACCAAGCAAGGCCAAAGAAGATTGACGAAGGACTTCATCCTTTTCGGCTGCTCGAGCCTCAGCTACCAGCCTGGATGCTCCTTCTTCCTTCAGCTTCCCTTTCAGTTTGGCCAGCTCCTCCTTCAGAGAATCAATCTCTTGGCGAGCCGCGGCAGCTATCTTGACTGCGCCATCCAGTTTTGAGGAGGAAGATTCGACTTCTTTTTGCAGCCGAACTTTGTCAGCCTCTAGAGAAGTGAATCGAGAGGTGAAAACCTCCAGAGAGGAGATAACGCCACGCAGGTCCTTAAAGAGAGAAAGAAAAACAATTTAACAGGGCACGCTCCAAGGAATTTGTATTAAGATCAGAAGAGGACTTACAGAAAAAGGAGTCGCAGTAGCAGCAGTTGGAGAAATATCCTTCCCTTTGGAAAGGGAAGACGCAGTCGATGCTTGAGCCATGGGGGCAGCCTTAGGAGCCGAAGCTTCGGAAGCCACCAGGACCGGCGAAACAGCATCAGATTTGGCATTTTTAGGAGGAGGCTCGATAAAGCCCTCGTCACTGCAAAAGTAAACAGTCGACTGTGATTATAACAGGAGTATGGAAGGTAAAAAAGGCACAGTATAACTTTCATAAAGGAACTACTTACATGTCGAAGAGATCATCTTCATCGGCAAAGCCGCCGGTTGATCTCTTCGCAGGAGAAGCTCTGACCCCATCCGTGTTTGCATCAACAAAAGTATCACGATCAGTGTCGACGTTACGCACTGATCCATCTGCGATACAAGTATTATCGACTGAGGAGGGAAGATCAGCGCGGGCAACTTCAAGATTCATTGGACCATTATATTCATCCTCTAAACCTGTTTGATCGATGGTGTGGAAATCTACTGGGATTGAGGAGCCTTTCCCCTCAGAGGTATCACCCGATGAATCACGTGTATTTTCAGAAGCTATAGGGATCTGGCAAAGAAGAATGACAAGTAAGAACAAAGGTAATCATGTCGGCTAAGCAAGGAGCTATAATAGAGATGTGAAAAAAGGAAAATACCCCTGGTGGTGGATGATCAACGTCAAGAGGAGCATAAGAAGAGATCAGCGGAATCGAATCTTCCTGGTTGAAGGAAGTAAGACGACGAACTTCGTCAAGCAACTCTTTTTCTGATAGATCGGCAGCATTGATCCTGGTCTCATCCTTTGGACCTGAGTACAACCACATCGGGTGAACTCTGGCCATGACTGGCTGGATTCGGCACTTCAGGAAAACTGCTGCCACCTCCGTACCAATCATAGTTTGGCCGTCGGCCTCTTTGATTCGAAGGAATTTGGCAAACAATTCTTCGGCTGAGGCCCTTTCGTCGGCTGAGAGGATGTTCTTCCAAGAGTCCTTGGGCTTGGCTTCAGTAACGTCGGCATAGCAGGGGAGTCGACATTCGGGTGACGAGGAATCTTTAACGTAAAACCATTTCAACCTCCATCCTTGCACAGACTCTCTCATTGGAAAATTAAAGTAATTAACTTCTGAGCGAGCAACAAAACCTACTCCTCCGGTGACAAAGTACCCATTACTACTGCTGTATCTTTTCACATAGAAGATCTTCTTCTACAGCCCGAAATGAGGTTCAATACCCAAAAACGCCTCGCAAAGGGTGATGAACACAGCAACATGGAGGATTGAGTTGGGGGTAAGTTGCCACAATTGGATTTCATACGTCCGCAAGAGATGGAGGAGGAATCCATGAGTGGGGAGTGAAAGGCCTCGATGAAGAAAAGATAAGAACATCACAGAAAATCCAGCAGGAGGATCAGGCCGAGAGATCGCACCTGGAAGGATCACATCTCCCGCGTCGGGGGATATCAATCCTAAGCTTCGAGACCTCTTTTCGTCGCGCTTGGTGACGGTTGAAGCTACCCAGTCTCCAGGTTTGGCCATCGAGCCCGACGGCGCTGGCGGCGCCGGAGCTGGGGGAGGGGCGTTTGGAGCGCTCCCCTTCGGAAGGGAAGAGGAGGACTTGGCAGTGGCACCTTCGCTGGTGGAGCTAGCAGCGGCGGCGGTATTCTTCTTCTTCACCATTGCGAGATCTGAGGAAGATTGAAACTGTGGCGGCGGCGCAACAATGGCGAAAGAAGGAAGAAGAGGGAGAATGAGGAGATGCTGTGGGAACCGTGGAGAAAATTGAGAACTTTTTGTCCCTTGGAGATTTCAAGGAAAAATTGAAGTAAGCACGTGGCGCTTGAGGAAGAGAAGGAACTGACGGCCCACTAAGCCCACGATTGCACGAAAACCGAGGAGCCACCTCGGTCGTTACGCGTATAGTGGTCAAGCCCTAAAACACTGATTGAGCAGGGCTAGGGCTAGCTCGTCATGATGGGCCCGTCAAATCAGCCTGCAGCAGTTACACGTCAGCAATGACGTAATAATTTGGAAGCATTCGAAGGAAACATAAAAAGTTATCGAATGAAGGATTCGAGTCCACGCACGGATTTCAAGCATCCGTACCTGGATTCGGGGGCTACTCCCATCGGGAGCGCTGACGCGCACCCGATAAAATGAAGACTCGACAGAATGGGCAGTCGAAGGAAGAAGGTTTGAGTCAGCACTCGGTTGCAAAGCGCGTGCACCCAGGCACTCGGGGGCTATTATTCCCATCGGGAGCTCGTGATGCATACCTGATAGAAGTTTTTTGCACTCCAGGATCATGCCCGGGGACTTGATTCTGTGTAGGGTAACGGTATTTTGCCATCGGCAGTTAACCAAACAACAGTTGGGCACGTTACTCATTATCCTTTGCATAAAGAAAATATATCGGATGACTTATGAAGATCTCGGTAGAGGAAAGTATTTGAGTAGTACAACTTGAGTCTATGCACGGATTGCAAGCATCCGTACCTAGACTCGGGGGCTACTCCCATCGGGAGCGCTGACGCGCACCCGATAAAAAGAAGGTGAAGCATAATCAAGATGAACAAAAGCAATGAAGGAGAAGAATGTCAGGAGAAAACATGCATTAGTCTCTACCCGAATTATCTTCGGCTAGACACTCGGGGGCTACTGACGTGGGCATTACCCTTCGGGTAACCAGTATTGCCCTATCTGGTATTGACAAATTGGAGGCCCATGAAGATTCCTGAAGGCGAGATGGGCCACTAGGTCGGCGCATCAGAAGATTCCTTGATAGGCAAGACAAGGAAGCGAACAAACAAGGAAAGATTGGATCTAAAACTACTGTAAACTTAGTCGTCCTCGGTTAGGACCCTTGAGACCTGACCTCCTATAAAAAGGCCAGGAGAGGGGCTGCCGAGGGACACGAACAATCTTAGCAACCTTAGCCAGGAAAAGCTTAGAGCTAGGTAACCCTAGCAACATCAATCTCGACTAGATCTCAGCCGAAGTATTCGGCACCCCATTGTAACCTGTTTTCATCATAATCAAAGAACAGACAGGCAGGACGTAAGGGTTTTACCTCATCGAGGGCCCCGAACCTGGGTAAATCGCTCTCCCCGCTTGTCTGTGTACCGATGTCTCGTGTCAGCTTGCAGGATTCCATCAACCCTAAGCCCCTATCGGAGGGCATTGCCGAGGAGCACCCTCGACACCAGGGTCAGAATTAGGCACACACAATATGTCCAAGTGGCAGTAGCAATAGCAGGAGCAAGCCAGTAGGCCATGAGCATCACTGGATGCTCATGAGCAATTACAGAAGGGCCATAGCAGGAGATCACCATAAACAGAAGTAGCCAGGAAGCACAGAAGCAGCACACAGCATAGCAGCATATGGCAGCAACAACTAGCACATCATAGCAGCACCAGAGCTAGTCTGGCGCAGAAAACATAGGCGCAGGAGCAGCAGCAGCACAACCAGATGGATGCCAGGGCATCCAGAGGAAGGAAGAGAGGAAGAACAAGCAGTAGAGCAGTAGGGAGGCGGTGCGAGCTTACCAGTTAGACGGAGAAGGGCACGGCCATGGCGGCATGGCGGCACACGCCGGTCGAACGACGGCGCCAGTCCATGGCCACGCCAAGCCAGCTCGTCGCCAGGCGCACGGGTCCCAGCAGCATCACGACGAGGCACACGGCCGCGCCAAGTCACCAGGAGCAACGGCGGCGACGAGGTTGCCGTGGATCAACCGACTAGGTCACAGAGGGGTTGGGGAAGAACAGCAGCGGCGCGGAAAGGTAGATCGACGCGGATCAATCGAAGCGCCGTCGAACGGCGGTTCGATTGATACCGATCTCGCCGGCGGGGATGGCCGGTGGCGGCCGGAACATTTCGGCGAAGGCGGCGGCGACCACGGCGTCGCGAGAGAGAAAGGGAGGTTAGGGTTCGCGAGCGCGTGGGGAAGAAAGGGGTCGGTGCGACCGACCGAGCCCAAGTGGCTCGGGTTAGGGTTAACCCGCTGGGCCACCTTGACAGGTGGGCCCAGGGGCAAATATGACTTTTCACAATTTGATAAAAAACCTGAAACTTTGAAATTCAATAGAATATTGATAAAAGCTCTAAAAAAATAATTAAAAATATGTAAAAGGATCAGCATAAAATTCTCTATTTAAATAAAATACCAAACAGAATTTTTGAAGACAATTAAGAATAAATCATATTTTGATGATTTAAATAATAATTTAAATCACTCACATTATTTTCAATAATGAAAATAAGTCCATTAATGCTATTGGACTCTCAAAAACACCTTGACAATATCTCAAGGTTGTATTTACCCTAAATCAAGTATCCCCAAGATGTTCTTAGTATTTAACCTCTCACATGAAATTACAACGACATCGGAAGGGGGGAAACAAACCCTAAAACTGGAATCATGCATAATTGCTTCTTTAACCATTGCCCTTATCGGACAATGATGCTATTTTTTAGAGACAGAGGACAAGGGTCAGTCCACACCTTCCAACTGCAAAACTTTGCAGTGTTCAGGCAAGTTCATCACTTGCTCATGTTATTTGAGTATTTCTATCAAATTACTTGCAAAGTACTATGGTTATCACTATTGCATAAAAACCAAAACCACTACTTTCATAACTATGAATATGACTATGTGGTGGGCAATGGAACCATGGATTGTGTTGATATGGTGGAGGTTCCATTGCAAGGGTTTATATCCATCTAGGATTAAACAACAAATGTCGCCAGTGATTCTTGTGCCGTAATAATCGTGTTAACCATAAGATCTGAAATGGGACGGACTAGTCAATCGTATTTCCACCTCTTGTACATCAACGGATGCACTTACCGTAGCAGTTGTATATTGCGGAGCAACTTGTGGGTGGGGAACCCATTCTAAGTCCCCACGGTTATGCTGTGCATACCGTAGCGGTTGCGGCTTGCGGAACAACTTGTGGGTGGGGAACCCATTCTAAGTCCCCACGGTAATGTGGTCTATGATGGGTTGCAGCTACCGGCGAAGGAGTTTGGTTCGATCCCAGACTGTTGTCGTGGTCGGGGTCCGTCCTTAAATGGTGTAAGTGGACCGACGAGGACCCAGGGTCGGGGTTTGCAACAAAGGGTGGGTGTGCGAGGTAGCGGAGGAATATGATTGGCTATGACCTTATACCGGGCCTCACACCGAAGGAAGTGTGGACGGGAAAGTTGCCCGGTTGGCACCAAGGTTAAGATCTCTTATGGGTAAAGCAACACACCTCTGCAGAGTGTAAAGAACTGTGACCTGTCACTCCCTGTTCCGGGATAAGGAACTGCGAACGCGGCCGGAAAGGAGCTCCATGAAGTTCTAGTAAACCGGTGAAGGCTGACGGACATAGCTCTTTGGAATAAAAGCAATCTCTTGAAGAAATGTCTATCAAAACTTGCATTGGTATTAGACTTTCTGGTCTAATATCGTAGCTAGAGCATTAAACACCTCTTCTCTATAATGAACTTGTTGAGTACGCTCGTACTCATACCACTCTTAAATCCCATGCTTAGATTGTCTGAATCGTCTAGAGGAGGACTACGACAACAATGAAGGAGCCGAGATCATCGGCTATGAAGAACCAGACCTCTCTGGAGGTATAGAAGGCGTAGACTACCTCATCGTCTACGGATCCGGGGAGGCTTCCGGAGGAGATCAAGCCTAAAGACATCCAGTAGTAGTAGTAACCGAGCAGCCCGAACTCTTAGTATTTAGCTGCTCGAGGAAATAAATGTATAACTTAATGAGACTCTTATATTGTAAGCTAAGTTGGGTTCGCCTCGAACCCAGGAGTATTCCTCTTAGGACCCAAGAGGAGCTCCAGGACGACATGTGTATGCTATGTGTAATAATAAATGAATGAGTTATGGACCTGCTATGTTCTGTTGTACTACTCTGAGGGATGTAATATTTGCGGAATGGTACTTCGTGAATGTTATATCAACGACTGGCATACTACAACATGCAGTGGTATGCAGGGTCACCACAGTTGGTATCAGAGCAAAAGCTTTGACCTTAGGTTGGAACCTAGTAAATGGGACCAAACGTTAGGAGTCAAATAGGACTAGTAAAGAATTCTCTAAAAATATGGTGTATATTCAATTGAGAATACAACAATCATATATTTTAGTGCGATAATTCTTTATTATCTCTATTATGATGCATTATTACTAATCTTATAATCTTTCTATTTCTACAGCCAACATGGCAAGTTCACGTCCAGGACGAAACGTGAAAGTGATGGATTCCACACTGAGTGAATACGAAGGAGGACTTGCAGATATTCTACGAGCCATGTTACTTGAATTTGGGTGTGATCCCCAGATCCAAGTAAAGAAATACATGTACTATGATGGTACTGTATTGGCCAAGTGTAGGGTAGGACTGCGACTTCCCGAATCTTTGGGAATGAGCGTAGTAATGCCAGCAGGGGAAGCCAGAACTATCAATACAGCCTACCACATAGCCATTATGAGAGCCATCACAGATATTCAGGAGCATAAGACGAAAGAGCTTATGGGTTCCGAATTTACCCACATTCCTCATAATCAGGAGGAAGAGGATTATCCACTAAAAATATGCAAAACGCAAACCCATAGCAGCCGCAAAATACATGGACAATAGTCGCAACTTCATATCATTACTCTTTCAGTTGAACCATCATCTGACGGGAGCAATTGATACCATGCTAGAGGAGTTTACTGAACCCAAGGAGGAGATTAGGGGGAAAGAACCTATGGAGAATGTGGTGCACACACCAGTTTACTCAGCTGGTGACTACATTAGTATTGATCCACTTGAGCGTGAATCTACACCTGTTACACCTGGGAACTACCTGGGAAGTTCCTATAGGGGATATGAGGGCGGAGAGGAATCCGGAAACAATCAGCGTTCCGAGACCCCTATAGAAAATTCCATGGGTTGGCGTTGGGGATCTGATACTGGAACTCATAGTACTTCTGTGTATTATGATGGGGAGATGAATGATGACGCCACAACCCAGAACCAGAGTTATCCTAGTAATGAAGGAGTTGATGGAGGGTATCCGACACAGGTTGAGTCGGGTACGAGTGTTGGAAACACCTATGGTGGAGCTACAGGGGAGTACACCCGATGGGTGGACTATGATGCACTTAACGATCAGTTTGTGAACACTGATTTCTCCCTAGGATCATCATCTGATTCGGACTACCAGCCGACGGGGAGACCTTATGTTCCAGGGTCTATCAGGAGGACGACACGTTCGACCGGATGGAAGCCTGGGATGTACCGGGAGTGAAGATCGACTAGAGTCCACCAAGGGAGGCGAGGCTATAATACACAAGTACCCCGTGTATTATAGTATGTAACATTGTATAAATTTGTACATATACTTTAATAAGTGAGTTTGCATACTCACATCGACATGAGTACTGTAATAAGACCACTTAAGTATGTATATACATGGTATATGTTTTGTATGATTTGGATTTGCTTCTTGATTTCCATTGCGTGACTAGTTCTGTGCACAAAGTTGAGCTCAGAAAACTTGCGCATGGAGTAATTATGAGTATCATCTTGTGTTGCAGAACTAGGGGGTTATGTCGGGAGCGATAGGTGAGGAGACCGAAGCGCAGCGCATGGAGCGCGAAGCAAAACAAAAGGAAGAGGCTGAGGGAGCAGCCAGAGATCAGTTTCCACCACCACCACCACCCATGACGCAGCAGAATTTCGTCCAGTACATGCAGCTGGTGGAGGAAAGACAACGTGTAACGTTGGAGCAGCAGAACAAATTCTTCCAAGAATTGCTGCAACAGAATAGGGTGGAGAGACCCGAGAATCCGGGAGTCACTTTAGCAGACTTCCAGAATACCAAGCCTATATCTTTCGCATACGCGCCCGAGCCAATGGACGCAGAAGATTGGCTTATGGACACTGAGCGAAAGCTCAACACAGTTGGTTGCAATGACCAGGAGAAGGTCCGTTATGCTACACACTTATTGTGTGGACCCGCCGCATCATGGTGGGATAACATCGTAGCCGTTTATCCGGCTGGAAAAGTATTCACCTGGGAGGAGTTCGCAAGGAAGTTCAGGGAATCCAATGTTCCTGAAAGTATTGTGGAACTGAAGCGTCGAGAATTTGAAAGTCTCGAGCAGAAAGACAAGGCCATCC
This sequence comes from Lolium perenne, assembly GCF_019359855.2. NCBI lineage: Eukaryota > Viridiplantae > Streptophyta > Magnoliopsida > Poales > Poaceae > Lolium > Lolium perenne. Next base: position 338,298,290 of record NC_067247.2, read on the forward strand.
TGACCTATGTCAGGGAATTCTCAAAGCTGTCCCGGTATGCTGTTGAAGAAGTCAACACCGAGGACAAGAAAAAGAAGAGGTTTTTGAGGGGGTTAAGTCCCCAGTTCAAGGTACAGCTCCGTATGATGAGAGCGACGGAGTTTCAAGAGTTGGTGGATGCAGCCATCACCCTGGAAGATGATTTCAAACAACTGCAGGAGGAAAAGAGGAAGAAGGCCAAGTTTGAGCCTAAAAGATTTTCCAGTAACAAGCCCAACACCAACTTGAATTTCAAGCCAAGATACAACAACAACAACAACAACTACTACTACTACTACGGTAGCAGGAAGAACCAAGCGTTTCAAACTGCTAACCAAATAGTTTGTCGCATCTGCGGGTTTAAAGGACATGCTTCAAAGGATTGTCGTAAACCCAGAATCATTTGCTTCGGGTGTCGTCAGGAGGGGCACATGATGAAGGATTGCCCCAATAAGAAGAATGGAGGAGGTCAGTCTGGAGGAGGAGGAAGCCGAGGAGGAAACAATGGAGGAAACTGGAAGAATAAGAAGCCCTTCGGCAAGTTGAACTGCACTAGTCTGGAGGAGGTGGTCAACTCCGAACAGGCTGTGATAGGTACGCTCCAGATACTCACTCATCCTGGCAAAGTACTTTTTGATACTGGTGCAACTACATCATTCATTTCTCAACAATTCATCATCAAACATGGGATTAGTTGCACTAAGCTAGATACACCCATAACCATACTTTCTGCGGGGGGAACGATAGTAGTAACCCACACCAAACAAAAACAAGTCATCATGATCAATAAGTGCGCGTTTGACGCGGACCTGTTCATTTTACCGATGAAGGACATTGATGTCATTCTTGGTATGAACTGGTTGGAAGCTAATGGAGCATTGATTGACTGCGTGAACAAGACAGTATCCTTGAAAAGCCCCGATGGAAGCAGAATGATCTACCAAGGCGACAAACATACACATATCGAAGTTGAGCTACAGCTGAACAGCATGAAGGAAGTGAAATTAGAGGATATACCTGTAGTAAATGAATTCCAGGATGTATTTCCTGCGGAATTACCTGGTATGCCACCAGATAGGGAGATAGAATTCACTATCGACCTAATTCCGTGAAACGACTCGATTGCTAAGGCACCATACAAGATGGGGCCTAAGGAGTTGAAAGAACTTAAGGAGCAATTGGATGACTTGGAACAAAAAGGATTTATACAAGAAAGTGTTTCACCATGGGGATCACCTGTGATCTTCGTGGATAAAAGAGATGGAGGAAGAAGGATGTGTGGAGATTACAGGAATTTGAACAATGTGACCATCAAAAACAAGTATCCACTTCCAAGAATACAAGATCTATTCGATCAAGTAAGAGGCGCGGGAGTCTTTTCCAAAATTGATCTAAGATCTGGTTATCACCAGATAAAGATCAAGAAGGAAGACGTTCCGAAAACTGCCTTTGTCTCAAGGTATGGACATCATGAATATCTTGTAGTGCCTTTTGGATTAACCAATGCCCCAGCAATATTCATGAATCTCATGAATAAGATTTTCATGCCATATCTAGACAAGTTTGTCATCGTATTCATCGATGATATCTTGATATATTCCAAGAATAAGGCCGAACATGCTGAACATCTGAGGCTAGTGTTGCAAACACTGAGAGAACATCAACTCTATGCCAAGTTTAGCAAGTGTGAATTTTGGCTAGATCAAGTGGAATTTCTTGGTCATGTCATTAGTAAAGATGGAATAGCTGTTAACCCGAGCAAGGTAGCAGCAGTTCTAGAATGGGAAGCACCCAAGACTGTCAAGGAAATCCGAGGATTCCTAGGAATGGCAGGATATTATCGGAGATTCATTGAAGGATTCTCCAAGATAGCAGGACCTATGACGAAGCTGTTAAGAAAGAACACACCATTCGTGTGGTCAGAGGAGTGTGAGAAGAGTTTTCAAACTCTGAAAGAGAAACTCACCACAGCACCGGTGTTAGCAGTTCCTGAAGCTGGTAAGGATTACACCGTATACTGTGACGCATCCAAGCATGGATTGGGTTGCGTACTCATGCAAGATCGGAAAGTGATATCTTATGGATCGAGGCAACTCAGACCTCATGAAGTGAATTATCCAACACATGATTTAGAATTAGCAGCAGTCGTATTTGCACTCAAAACTTGGAGACATTTTCTCTATGGAGCCAAGTGTGAGCTCTATACAGACCACAAGAGTCTCAAATATTTCTTCACTCAGAAGGAACTCAACATGAGGCAGAAAAGATGGTTGGAACTAATCAAGGATTATGATTTGACCATCAATTACACTCCAGGAAAGGCCAATGTTGTAGCAGATGCCTTAAGTAGGAAGAGCACTGGTGGAGTGGAGCAAGAAATCTCACCGGAGTTGAGGAAGGAAATAAGTCAAGCCCAAATACAACTTTGGGAGAAGGAAGCCCATGAAGGATTATCGGCGTTACAAGTAGCCGATGAGTTAAATGTTAACCTGAAGAATGAGATCATGATGGGTCAGCTGGACGATCCATTCATCGTGGAGGAGATGAGAAGAATAGATGAGGGAAGACCATCAGAATTTCACCGCGGAGAATCTGGATCATTATGGTTCCAGAAGAGAATTTGTGTTCCGGATATTGCTGAGATCAAAGAAGTAATACTCCGGGAAGCCCATCAAACACCATACTCCATTCATCCGGGAAGTACAAAGATGTACATGGATCTAAAGGAGTTATTCTGGTGGAATAATATGAAGAGAGAGATAGCACAATATGTGGCGGAATGCCATACCTGCCAGAGAGTGAAAGCTGAACACCAGAGTCCGGCAGGAAAGTTACAACCTTTACCTATTCTAGAGTGGAAATGGGAGGAAATAGGGATGGATTTCATCACCGGACTACCAATGACTAATAAAAAGAAGGACATGATATGGGTAATCGTGGACCGGTTGACGAAGAGTGCACACTTCTTAGCGGTAAATCAGCAGGATAAAGGAGAGAAACTCATCGATCTTTACATCAAAGAGATCGTGAGTAAGCATGGAGTGCCCAAGAAGATCGTGTCGGATCGAGGATCCGTGTTCACATCAGCATTCTGGAAGCAACTACACGAAGCTTTAGGATCCAAGTTGGACTATAGTACCGCTTATCATCCCCAGACCGGTGGACAAACCGAGAGAACCAACCAGATCTTAGAGGATATGCTCAGGGCTTGTGCTTTAGACTTCGGAGGATCATGGGAGGAGCACTTACCACTAGCAGAGTTCTCATACAATAATAGCTATCAAAGCAGCATCAAGATGGCACCATTTGAAGCTCTTTATGGAAGAAAGTGCAGATCACCGATATGTTGGTATGAAGCCAGAGCAAGCAAAGAGTTCAACCCTGATTATGTCAAGGAAAAGCAACAAATAATTGACATTATCAGAGATCGGCTCAAAATAGCCCAGAGCCGACAGAAGAGTTATGCCGATCAAAAGAGGAGAACATGGGAGCCACGAGTTGGAGACATGGTATACCTTAAGGTGAGCCCGATGAAAGGACTCCAGAGGTTTGGAGTAAAAGGAAAGCTTAGCCCTAGGTACATCGGACCTTTCAAGATTTTGAGTCAAAACCGAGGGTTAGCCTTCGAATTGGAATTACCGGGAAGGTTATCTCAGGTACACAACATATTTCATGTGTCGCAACTCAGAAAATGTTTGAAGACCCCAGATGAGCCAGTATCACATGAAGAGCTCGAGTTGCAACCAGATTTGACATACATCGAGAAGCCAGCCAAGATTCTCGAGGAAAACTGGAAACAACTCAGGAATCGAGCGATAAAGTACTGCAAGATACAGTGGAAGCATCATCCCGAGAGGGAAGCTACCTGGGAAAAAGAGGAAGACCTGAGGAAAACATACCCCGAACTTTTCAGGTATTACAACCACAACTTCGGGACGAAGTTTTCTTTAAGGGGGAAAGGCTGTAATGTCCCAGGTTTAGAGACGATCGAGGGGTAGATTTTAGAAAGGGATGTGCATTACATTGCAAATTCTGGGGAAATTTCGCGCTTTTAAACAAAAACTGCATCGAAGGGGGACAAGTTTCTCTCTCGACACCTTACAGGGTTAGGGTTTCGAGAGTGCGACAAACCTGTTCCTTATTCAACTAAACTAGGGTTTTTGAGAAGAGAGGGGAGAGTTTGCATCACAAACTTAAGTTGCATGATTGAATTCCAAATTAAGTTGTATGATTGAATTCAATCCAAGTTTGAATTTGAATTTCAAATTCAAACATCAAATGAATATCACATAATTCAAACTTGAGATAATGCATTACACAATTACAAGTAATCAAGAATATGAATAGTACAATATTTAAATAAAGCTCATTAAGGAAAACTTGATCTTTATTGATAATCACACATAATACAATGTCATTTACAATATCCAAAATAGTAATATGAAATATTACAACATATTACAAGAATTGGACAAAAATAGAAAAAGGAAAGAAAAGGAAATTACAATTCTATGATCTATCCTAACACTACAAGCTAAACTTCATTTAGTCTTGTACTTGATTATCCTCATGATCATTGGAGCATCAGATTGATCCCTGCACACAACAAAGCAAAGAACTAGTTATGCCAAGTGGCATTGCCACTTGGCAGGTTAGAAAAAAATGGAAATGATGGATAATACCAAGTCTGCCGAGCTGATCCACTCTCACAGCCAAGTGCAAAGTATCAGGATACACACACACACAGCCTGCTCACAAGGCTGTGTGCATGCAGCACACACACACAGCAAGCAGTGAGTCACTCAAGCATGCCAGGCTCAGCTGTCGACCATGTGAGCACAACAAAGGTGATATAAAACCTTTTCCACCGCCAGAACCCTTAGATCATCGGCAGAATTCACTGGGTAAGTCCACCAGAAACCAAGAGCTAGCAAGAAAAGCTCAAGAACACCAAGAACAGGTGAACAGCCAGAGCTGTCCCACCTAGCCCCAATTACCAGAAAGTAACCAAGCATCATCAGCAAGCCAGGAGGAGCAGGGCAAGATCATAAATCCAAAACAGAAGAAATCCTCTACACCAACAACATTTCTAGGAGCTGGAGTGAGGTATACACAAAGCAACATGAGCAAGCATCTGTCTTGCTCATAAATAAGCATATGCACCAATCACACACAAGCAAAAGTGGGTAGATACCCTATTTATGTCATCATCTGGCTACTAAGCCATATGGTGCAAGCAAATGTAGTAAGGCCATTAGGAAATCATCCTATGGGAACAACAGCTATGGAAATTAATGCATAACTGAAGAAATCCAGCAAGAGATGAAGACACAGCTAGCCTAGCAATATACTTAGCACCTATAGCTACTGATGCCATCAGACTGATAGAACCTCTGTGTCTATTCATGTTGTCAACATCAAAGTCCACTGGGAATCCATCAAGGGATTAGCCAGTGAGCATCTATTTTCCACAACAAGCCAACAAGGGGTGGGAGCTTCCTGAGCAGCCAAGAATGGCTGCTGAGGCCACCTCAACCACCCAAAACAGTCAAACCACCAAGCCCAGCACATGCATCATCACCCAGGTGGGTTCAGAGTGGGCTAACAAGTCCACTCTAGCCAGGGTTTAGAGTGGGCTAACAAGTTCAGGTGGGTTTAGGGTCCCCAACAAGTGTTGGCATCCCTCTAGCCCAAGCAAATTAAATTAATATGATCATCACTGTGTCACATTTCACATCATTTATCCAAATATCAAGGCAAATTAAGCAGATAAATGAAACAGACAAGCTACTGATGCACATAGTCTTGCAGATGATTCAAAGGATCATTGCAAGCAGCCACTGATGCTTGGACAAGCACCAGCACACACAGGCTAAGCCTGTATGAAGCACAAATAGCACTGGATGAGCACCAGTGAGTCACAGAGAGGAGCACACACTTACTCACAAGCAAGAAATGATCAATTGAGCATCAGAGCCTCACTAGCTCTTGTTACAAATCACCATAGCCAAGTCTAGCACCAACACAATAACCAGATAAATTACATAGCCACAGAACAGGAACAATGGCATAGCAGACAATCAAATATATGATATATAATTGTATGCAGAAGCACACCATCAAGGGATAGTGTTGTGTAGCCCACAAGCATGCTCAAGGGAGCATATCTATGAATTATAGCACACTAAAGAGCACCCAAGGGCACTGACTCTTGCAAATTTGCAAGAATTACACACTGCAATCAAGCCAGGGTCAGAATTAGGCACACACAATATGTCCAAGTGGCAGTAGCAATAGCAGGAGCAAGCCAGTAGGCCATGAGCATCACTGGATGCTCATGAGCAATTACAGAAGGGCCATAGCAGGAGATCACCATAAACAGAAGTAGCCAGGAAGCACAGAAGCAGCACACAGCATATCAGCATATGGCAGCAACAACTAGCACATCATAGCAGCACCAGAGCTAGTCTGGCGCAGAAAACATAGGCGCAGGAGCAGCGGCCTGGCGGATGGATGCCAGGGCATCCCGGAGGAAGAAGGAAGAGAGGAAGAACAAGCAGTAGAGCAGTAGGGAGGCGGTGCGAGCTTACCAGTTAGACGGAGAAGGGCACGGCCATGGCGGCATGGCGGCACACGCCGGTCGAACGGCGGCGCCAGTCCATGGCCACGCCAAGCCAGCTCGTCGCCAGGCGCACGGGTCCCAGCAGCATCACGGCGAGGCACACGGCCGCGCCAAGTCACCAGGAGCAACGGCGGCGACGAGGTCGCCGTGGATCAACCGACTAGGTCACAGAGGGGTTGGGGAAGAACAGCAGCGGCGCGGAAAGGCAGATCGACGCGGATCAATCGAAGCGCCGTCGAACGGCGGTTCGATTGATACCGATCTCGCCGGCGGGGATGGCCGGTGGCGGCCGGAACATTTCGGCGAAGGCGGCGGCGACCACGGCGTCGCGAGAGAGAAAGGGGGGTTAGGGTTCGCGAGCGCGTGGGGAAGAAAGGGGTCGGTGCGACCGACCGAGCCCAAGTGGCTCGGGTTAGGGTTAACCTGCTGGGCCACCCTGACAGGTGGGCCCAGGGGCAAATATGACTTTTCACAATTTGATAAAAAACCTGAAACTTTGAAATTCAATAGAATATTGATAAAAGCTCTAAAAAAATAATTAAAAATATGTAAAAGGATCAGCATAAAATTCTCTATTTAAATAAAATACCAAACAGAATTTTTGAAGACAATTAAGAATAAATCTTATTTTGATGATTTAAATAATAATTTAAATCACTCACATTATTTTCAATAATGAAAATAAGTCCATTAATGCTATTGGACTCTCAAAAACACCTTGACAATATCTCAAGGTTGTATTTACCCTAAATCAAGTATCCCCAAGATGTTCTTAGTATTTAACCTCTCACATGAAATTACAACGACATCGGAAGGGGGGAAACAAACCCTAAAACTGGAATCATGCATAATTGCTTCTTTAACCATTGCCCTTATCGGACAATCATGCTATTTTTCAGAGACAGAGGACAAGGGTCAGTACACACCTTCCAACTGCAAAACTTTGCAGTGTTCAGGCAAGTTCATCACTTGCTTATGTCATTTGAGTATTTCTATCAAATTACTTGCAAAGTACTATGGTTATCACTATTGCATAAAAACCAAAACCACTACTTTCATAACTATGAATATGACTATGTGGTGGGCAATGGAACCATGGATTGTGTTGATATGGTGGAGGTTCCATTGCAAGGGTTTATATCCATCTAGGATTAAACAACAAATGTCGCCAGTGATTCTTGTGCCGTAATAATCGTGTTAACCATAAGATCTGAAATGGGACGGACTAGTCAATCGTATTTCCACCTCTTGTACATCAACGGATGCGCTTACCGTAGCAGTTGTATCTTGCGGAGCAAATTGTGGGTGGGGAACCCATTCTAAGTCCCCACGGTTATGTTGTGCATACCGTAGCGGTTGCGGCTTGCGGAACAACTTGTGGGTGGGGAACCCATTCTAAGTCCCCACGATAATGTGGTCTATGATGGGTTGCAGCTACCGGCGAAGTAGTTTGGTTCGATCCCAGACTGTTGTCGTGGTCGGGGTCCGTCCTTAAATGGTGTAAGTGGACCGACGAGGACCCAGAGTCGGGGTTTGCAACAAAGGGTGGGTGTGCGAGGTAGCGGAGGAATATGATTGGCTATGACCTTATACCGGGCCTCACACCGAAGGAAGTGTGGACGGGAAAGCTGCCCGGTTGGCACCAAGGTTAAGATCTCTTATGGGTAAAGCAACACACCTCTGCAGAGTGTAAAGAACTGTGACCTGTCACTCCCTGTTCCGGGATAAGGAACTGTGAACGCGGCCGGAAAGGAGCTCCATGAAGTTCTAGTAAACCGGTGAAGGCTGACGGACATAGCTCTTTGGAATAAAAGCAATCTCTAAGAAATGTCTATCAAAACTTGCATTGGTATTAGACTTTCTGGTCTAATATCGTAGCTAGAGCATTAAACACCTCTTCTCTATAATGAACTTGTTGAGTACGCTCGTACTCATACCACTCTTAAATCCCATGCTTAGATTGTCTGAATCGTCTGGAGGAGGACTACGACAACAATGAAGGAGCCGAGATCATCGGCTATGAAGAACCAGACCTCTCTGGAGGTATAGAAGGCGTAGACTACCTCATCGTCTACGGATCCGGGGAGGCTTCCGGAGGAGATCAAGCCTAAAGACATCCAGTAGTAGTAGTAACCGAGCAGCCCGAACTCTTAGTATTTAGCTGCTTGAGGAAATAAATGTATAACTTAATGAGACTCTTATATTGTAAGCTAAGTTGGGTTCGCCTCGAACCCAGGAGTATTCCTCTTAGGACCCAAGAGGAGCTCCAGGACGACATGTGTATGCTATGTGTAATAATAAATGAATGAGTTATGGACCTGCTATGTTCTGTTGTACTACTCTGAGGGATGTAATATTTGCGGAATGGTACTTCGTGAATGTTATATCAACGACTGGCATACTACAACATGCAGTGGTATGCAGGGTCACCACAGTATTTATGCTCGATAGTGGGTTCATGTCTCCGTGAATCTGGGGGAGTGACAGAAACCTCTAAGGTTATGGATGTACTGTTGCCACTAGGGATAAAACATTGATGCTATGTCCGAGGATGTAGTTATTGATTACATTACGCACCATACTTAATGCAATTGTCTGTTGTTTTCAACTTAATACTGGAAGGGGTTCGGATGATAACCTGAAGGTGGACTTTTTAGGCATAGATGCATGCTGGATAGCGGTCTATGTACTTTGTCGTAATGCCCAATTAAATCTCACAATACTCATCATATCATGTATGTGCATGGTCATGCCCTCTCTATTTGTCAATTGCCCAACTGTAATTTGTTCACCCAACATGCTATTTATCTTATGGGAGAGACACCACTAGTGAACTGTGGACCCTGGTCCATTCTTTACATCTGAAATACAATCTACTGCAATTGTTCTACTGTTCTCTGCAAACAATCATCATCCACACTATACATCTAATCCTTTGTTACAGCAAGCCGGTGAGATTGACAACCTCACTGTTTCGTTGGGGCAAAGTACTTTGGTTGTGTTGTGCAGGTTCCACGTTGGCGCCGGAATCCCTGGTGTTGCGCCGCACTACATCTCGCCGCCATCAACCTTCAACGTGCTTCTTGGCTCCTACTGGTTCGATAAACCTTGGTTTCGTACTGAGGGAAAACTTGCCGCTGTACGCATCACACCTTCCTCTTGGGGTTCCCAACGGACGCGTGATGTACGCGTATCAAGCTCTTTTTCTGGCGCCGCTGCCGGGGAGATCAAGACACGCTGCAAGGGGAGTCTCCACATTCCAATCTCTTTACTTTGTTTCTGTCTTGCTTTATTTTATTTACTACTTTGTTTGCTGCACTAAATCAAAACACACAAAAATTAGTTGCTAGTTTTACTTTACTTGCTATCTTGTTTGCACTCTATATTAAAAACACAAAAATTTAGTTAATTGCATTTACTTTATCTAGTTTGCTTTATTTACTATTGCTAAAATGGGTACTCCTGAAAATACTAAGTTGTGTGACTTCACAACCACAAATAATAATGATTTCTTATGCACACCTATTGCTCCACCTGCTACTACAGCAGAATTCTTTGAAATTAAACCTGCTTTACTAAATCTTGTTATGCGAGAGCAATTTTCTGGTGTTAGTTCTGATAATGCTGCTGCCCATCTCAATAATTTTATTGAACTATGTGAAATGCAAAAGTATAAAGATGTAGATGGTGACATAATAAAATTAAAATTGTTCCCTTTTTCATTAAGAGGAAGAGCTAAAGATTGGTTGCTATCTCTGCCTAAGAATAGTATTGATTCATGGACTAAATGCAAGGATGCTTTTATTGGTAGATATTATTCCCCTGCTAAAATTATATCTTTGAGAAGTAGCATAATGAATTTTAAACAATTGGATTCTGAGCATGTTGCACAAGCATGGGAAAGAATGAAATCTTTGGTTAAAAATTGCCCAACCCATGGACTGACTACTTGGATGATCATCCAAACCTTTTATGCAGGACTGAATTTTTCTTCGCGGAACCTATTGGATTCAGCTGCTGGAGGTACCTTTATGTCCATCACTCTTGGTGAAGCAATGATGTCTACGCCCCCTCCTTTTCCTGTAGACAGTGTTGGGCCTCCAAGAGCAGAGGTTTGTAGAACAGCAGCAAGTTTCCCTTAAGTGGATCACCCAAGGTTTATCGAACTCCGGGAGGAAGAGGTCAAAGATATCCCTCTCATGCAACCCTGCAACCACAAAGCAAGAAGTCTCTTGTGTCCCCAACACACCTAATAGGTGCACTAGTTCGGCGAAGAGATAGTGAAATACAGGTGGTATGAATATATATGAGCAGTAGCAACGCAGCAGTAGTAACGCAGTAAAACAGTAAACAAGCAGCGATAGCAGTATTTAGGAACAAGGCCTAGGGATTACACTTTCACTAGTGGACACTCTCAACATTGATCACATAACAGAATAGATAAATGCATACTCTACACTCTTTTGTTGGATGATGAACACCATTGCGTAGGATTACACGAACCCTCAATGCCGGAGTTAACAAGCTCCACAATTCAATGTTCATATTTAAATAACCTTAGAGTGTAAGATAGATCAACACAACTAAACCAAGTACTAACATAGCATGCACACTGTCACCTTCACACTATGTAGGAGGAATAGATCACATCAATACTATCATAGCAATAGTTAACTTCATAATCTACAAGAGATCATAATCATAGCCTACGCCAAGTACTAACATGGATGCACACACTGTCACCATTACACCGTGCAGGAGGAATAAAACTACTTTAATAACATCACTAGAGTAGCACATAGATAAATTGTGATACAAAACACATTGCAATCATAAAGAGATATAAATAAGCACTTCACTATGCCATTCATAACAGTGAATAAGTATTCTGTGAAATATAGCCTAAGAGACCCACACGGTGCACACACTGTCACCTTTACACACGTGGGACAAGGAGTCTCCGGAGATCACATAAGTAAAATTCACTTGACTAGCATAACGACATCTAGATTACAAGCATCATCATATGAATCTCAATCATGTAAGGCACCTCATGAGATTATTGTATTGAAGTACATAGGAGAGAGATGAACCACATAGCTACCGGTACAGCCCCGAGCCTCGATGGAGAACTACTCCCTCCTCATGGGAGACAGCAGCGGTGATGAAGATGGCGGTGGTGCCGATGGAGGAGCCTTCCGGGGGCACTTCCCCGTCCCGGCGGCGTGCCGGAATAGAGACTCCTGTCCCCCAGATCTTGGCTTCGCGATGGCGGCGGCTCTGGAAGGTTTCTCGTACCGTGGCTTTTTCGTCTCGAGGTTTTAGGTCCAGGGGCTTTATATAGGCGAAGAGGCGGCGTCAGAAGGTCGAAGGGGCGCCGACACTATAGGGGGGCGCGGGCCCCCCTGGCCACGCCGGCCTAGGGTTTGGTGGGCCTGTGCCCCCTCTCTGGCGGTTCTCGTGTGTTCTGGATGCTTCCAGGCAAAATAGGAACCTGGGCGTTGATTTAGTCCAATTCCGAGAATATTTCGTTACTAGGATTTCTGAAACCAAAAACAGCAGAAACAAAGAATCGGCACTTCGGCATCTTGTTAATAGGTTAGTTCCAGAAAATGCACGAATATGACATAAAATGTACATATAACATGTAGATATCATCAATAATGTGGCATGGAACATAAGAAATTATCGATACGTCGGAGACGTATCAGCATCCCCAAGCTTAGTTCCTGCTCGTCCCGAGCAGGTAAACGATAAACAAAGATAATTTCTGGAGTGACATGCCATCATAACCTTGATCATACTATTTGTAAGCATATGTAATGAATGCAGCAATCCAAGACAATGGTAATGACATGAGTAAACAAATGAATCATAAAGCAAAGACTTTTCATGAATAGCACTTCAAGACAAGCATCAATAAGTCTTGCATAAGAGTTAACTCACAAAGCAATAATTCAAAGTAAAGGTATTGAAGCAACACAATGGAAGATTAAGTTTCAGCGGTTGCTTTCAACTTGTAACATGTATATCTCATGGATAATTGTCAATGCAAAGCAATATAACAAATGCAATATGCAAATATGTAGGAATCAATGCACAGTTCACACAAGTGTTTGCTTCTTGAGGTGGAGAGAAATAGGTGAACTGACTCAACAATAAAAGTAAAAGAATGGTCCTCCATAGAGGAAAAGCATCGATTGCTATATTTGTGCTAGAGCTTTGATTTTGAAAACATGAAACAATTTTGTCAACGGTAGTAATAAAGCATATGAGTTATGTAAATTATATCTTACAAGTTGCAAGCCTCATGCATAGTATACTAATAGTGCCCGCACCTTGTCCTAATTAGCTTGGACTACCGGATCATCGCAATACACATGTTTTAACCAAGTGTCACAATGGGGTACCTCCATGCCGCCTGTACAAAGGTCTAAGGAGAAAGCTCGCATTTTGGATTTCTCGCTTTTGATTATTCTCAACTTAGACATCCATACCGGGACAACATGGACAACAGATAATGGACTCCTCTTTAATGCATAAGCATGTGGCAACAATTATTATTCTCATATGAGATTGAGGATATATGTCCAAAGCTGAAACTTCCACCATGAATCATGGCTTTAGTTAGCGGCCCAATGTTCTTCTCTAACAATATGTATGCTCCAACCATTAAGGTGGTAGATCTCTCTTACTTCAGACAAGACGAACATGCATAGCAACTCACATGATATTCAACAAAGAGTAGTTGATGGCGTCCCCAGGAACATGGTTATCGCACAACAAGCAACTTAATAAGACATAAAGTGCATAAGTACATATTCAATACCACAATAGTTTTTAAGCTATTTGTCCCATGAGCTATATATTGTAAAGGTGAAGAATGGAAATTTAAAGGTAGCACTCAAGCAATTTACTTTGGAATGGCAGAGAAATACCATGTAGTAGGTAGGTATGGTGGACACAAAGGGGATCATTGGTAAAGCCCCATAAATCAATGTAAAACATGGTATTATCATCATATATGTTGCAAATATGTAGGAATTCAATATTATAAATGACAAAGTTCATGTATGCATTTTATATGTATCAATGGGCCGTCGCGAGGGCCCAACAGCAGGTGGACCGTGGTGCCTCCGGTGCCACTACACCGAAAAAAATCAAGTTCTGAATTTGATTGATCCACCTGATCATGTTAAATTTGTCGAGTGCAAATGAGCCTTTACAAAGAAAACTAATATTGACGAAAATGTTTTTGTGTATAGACTTGTCGCTAAGTGGTCTGAAAACTTTAAGAATTTGACTACGCCCGAGACTCTCTCAATTTTAGCTATGTTTAAGTTGGTTATGATCATCTTATCCCAACTTTAATGAAAATTTAATTGAGGATGTATACATGTAACAACCTGAGGGTTTTTCCTATTCGGTTTATACCATAAAGGTATAAAACTTCCAAAATCCATCTATGGATTGAAACAAGCATCTTAGAGTTAGAAAATTCACTTTAATGAAGTAGTTAAACCATTTGGCTTCATCAAGAGTATGCAGCTCTTCGACGGTGTGCGGACTTTGTTCCGGGATATCGGCCTACATGGCTACACACCACTTCACCAGCAATGTGATTCACCTGCCGTTCAGGCTTGTCAGGCTCGCGGAGGTGTCCGCAGAAGTACACGCCTGCTCATGGAAGTCGCTTCAGGACCTTAAAGCATCTCCGATCGCGTCCCCTAAACGTCGTTTGGGAGACTGCGGATAAAAAATGGAGAAAAATGCTCTCCAGTTGGGTTTTCTATAAAGCTAAAAAGCGTTGCATTTTGTGTCCGGCGTCCCCGGTAGAGACTCAATACCAAGGAACCCGTGGGGGACGCCGGACACAAAAGAAGGGATGGCGAACACAAAAGAAACAGCGGATACATGCATGCAGCCCCCTAGTCCTCACATATCATTCTCTTTTTTCATACTTTCTCTTACCTACTTTTCCTATATGGAGAGATTTCCTCTATTAAAATGTAAGCATCTAGACCCTGTTTGAGGGACACGGCTCGGAATGGTCACTTTTTTGTTAAGATTTTTGGTTTATTTTTATCCGGTGTTGTCTCCAAATACGTTCTAAATCATCATGCTGAATGTTTTTGAGGGACGCGATTGAAGATGCTCTTAGCCTTACCACTCCACTAGCCTAGTTCGGTTTAATGCTTCGTTGAAGGATCAGATTCTGGAGTAAATTCATCGTCGACCATATTAAGACAATCAGTCGGCTATGCTTTTGTACAGTTGTATGTTGTCATAGTGCAGTCGGAACTCCTCCGATCGGCCGCCTGGTCTGTACTTTTTTCGGTTGATGTGATTAATGTTCATGTATGGTTGCATCGGTAATTTGGCATGATTGTGTATATGCTTTTGAAGCTGGCTGTAACAAGTGTAATTCAGCGTCGGTTTCATGCCAAAATCCATCTTCAGCCTTAAACTAAACTCACACCTGTCACTTATAATCGACACTATCGTTGTCAGGAAAACAAAAAAAAATCGGTCAACCCAAAAGTGTGGTATAGATTTTCATCATCTAACCTGAGGTGAGCGTGGGAAATAGTTGTGACAAATATATAAATATCTGACATGTGATTGTTGAATGCTATTTTTGAATCACGAAATGTTGCTGTTTTTCACAAGACACCACCACTTAGCCGCTGGCTTCTAGGGATTATTTTACATCCTGAGGTCACGCCATGAGCATGAACGAGTTATGTATAGGGATGCAAATAAGTTAAGTTTGACAAATCTAGAGCTTGTTCAACTCAGCTCGTATTACAGAACGAGCGAGCTTGGTTTTAATTGGATATAATCAATGGTGTATTCTATCAGTGTGTACATTTTTAATATGAAATAGCTTGTATTTTGTATCAGCGAAGTGCTGATCTAGGTGTGGTGAACGGTTCAAAATTCGAAACTTCTTTAGAGACTAAAATTCCTGGTATATTGGACTGAAAATTTTCATGCTCGTTATATATGTACATCCTTGAATAAATCTAGATAACTATATTTTCTTAGGAAACTTTAAAATCAAGTTTTCGAACTTTAAAAAAATATAGCATGTAATCTGTGCTCCAAAGGGAAGGGAACTTCTGGAGGGGAAGTAGGATTAATGCCTGCATCATGTTGCCCCTCGCCAAGGGTCTTGGGATTGGCCAACATCAGTTGTATCCCCTAAACTGCGTCCGGTAATAGGCTAATAGCGCCGGATTGAGTATTCGAGGGACGCCGCAACATGGTGTCATTTTTCGGGTGGGTCTCTATCCAGCGACGTGTCCTAATCGCGGGTCCCAAATTGGCTTTTTAGAGTTTAGATTATTTGAAGACACATACCACACAAATAAATATGTTTGACAATATTGTTTCCAAATTGAAAGTTAACAAACAACAAACCAAATAAATAGAAATTGGGCAAGAACAAGGCGCCAACACAGTTGATGCCTCTCCTTTGAGCCTTCATAGATGCTCTATGAGATCATGTTGCAGTTGAACGTGAACAGTGGTGTCATGAATTTCTGCATGCATGGCGAGGAAATCAGAAAATCGGCAGGCACCTGGTGATCAACCTCCGCAAGAGAGCCCTAATACTCGTAGGGACCAACATGTGTGGCTCGAGTCTTGCGATCATTCTCGATTATCATGTTGTGCATGCTCACACAAGGTTGCATCACCCCCACATTTGGTTATGAAACCAACAAAGAGCAGGATACCAAACAATAGCAAATTGAGATTGAAGCACACATTCTTGCTCGACATCCTTTCCATAGCCTGGTGCTCAGGAAACTGGCAATTCTTTAGACCTGTTTGTGCGGAGATTACCTTGCCAAATATTACCCATGTTGGATAGGTACCATCGATATATTGGTGTCCATTGATCTCATAGTTGCATTGTGGATCATGACCTTCCACAAGTTTCGAAAACATTGGAGAGCGATGTAGCAAGTTGTTGTCAATGTGCGATCCCGTCATGCCAAAAAAAGAATACCAAATCCATAGGTCATAATCCACCACAACTTTAAGCACCACACTGCAATATCCATGACACCCTTTGTACGAACCTTGTCAAGCAAACTGCAATATCATGACACCCTTTGTACAAACCTTGCAAAGCAAACAAACAGTTCATCCATGATCAGTGCATGCATTCGATGATTCCAAGCATCCCAGGGAATCCCCTCACAACATTTTGTGCCATGATCCTAGTAGTCTCAACTTTAGTTTGCTATCTCAAATAGTATTTGCCAAACTGTTGAAACGACATGGATGCCGCCTAGAGGGGGGTGAATAAGCGGTTAAAATCTTTTGCGAATATGGCTTAACAAATGCGGAATAAAACTAGCGTTTAATTTGTCAAGCACAAAACATATATAACTAGGGTTCACGTATGTGCACCAACAACTTATGATAAGCAAGACAAACAACTATGTGATAGAAAGATATATAACTTCAAGCACGAAGGCCATCACAAAGTAAAGTGCATGAGTAAAGAACTCGGGTAAAGGAATAACTGAGGTGACGTGGAGATGAAGATGTATCCCGAAGTTCACATTCTTGCGAGTGCTACTCTACGTTGGAGTGGTGTGGAGGACAAAGCACTCCAAACGCCACTAATGTCTCACCGTATTCTCCCCGAGGCTTCCCACAGAAAGGGAAGTCCTCGGTCCACTATTTAACCTTAAGGCTGGTCACCGAACCCGCACAAAGCTTGGGGCAATCTCCACAACTTAATTGGAGGCTCCCAATAAACTGTCATAAAGGCCTCACACTTGAGGAATCTCCACAACTTAATTGGAGGCTACAAGAACACCACAAAGACCACTACGATGTTTAGGGTCCAAAGATCCAAGAGAAACATGCTCCAGGAACAAGCTCCCGACGTGTATATCTCACGAACTTTCACCTCCACGTATCACCGTAGAGAAGTCAAACCGACGCACCAAATGCAATGGCAAGAACACCACAAAGATGTTCCAATCCTTCACTCTCAAATTTCAAAAAATCTACTAAAGCTATAGGGGGAAATAAGAGTGGTAGAGCAAAGTATGAAGAGGGACACCAAAATTTCTATCCAATATCTAGATCTAGGAATTCCCTAACAAAGAGGGGGATTTGATTGGTGCAAATATAGATCTCGATCTCTTCTCTTTTTCTCAAATACGAGCAATAATCATGGAGTGATTTGAGGGAGAGGAAGCTCTCAAATAGCAACAATGGAGGGGAGCTTAGGGAGGAAGAAAAAGTGCCACAAGCAAGAGAAAGAGAGAGGCTTAAAAAGGCAAAGGGAAAAATCTGCCCGTTGGGCTTGGCCTGGTTGGGCCGGAAGTACCGGCCTGCCAAGGCGGTAGTACCGCCCAGCCCCGTGCCAACGACAGAAACCAGAATCGATCGGGTCAACAGGAGCAGCGCGGAGCCAGCGAGCGAGGCAGCGCAGCAGGGTGGGCGCGACGGATTTCCTATACACCGACCAGGTCGGCGCGTACCGCGCGCGGCACACCCCCGCGCGCTACGGGCCGGCCCAGTTCGGGTGTTGGGTCGTTTTTTTTTGAGTCATTTTTCTGTTCGGTTTTTTTTTTCATTTCTGTTTTTATTTATTTCTGTTTATTTTTCATTTCTGTTTTTCATTTCTGTTTACTTTTTCATTTTTAAGATTTAATTTTTTAAATTTACATAATTTTTTTAATGTAAAATGTTCTAACTAAAAATTTTTGTGAAAATTTCAAATACGAAAATTGTTCAAGTATAAAATTGTTCAAATGCGAAAATTGTTCAAGTACAAAAATTGTTCAAATGCGAAAATTGTTCAAGTATAAAAATTGTTCAAATGCGAAAATTATTCAAGTATAAAAATGATTCAAATTCGAAATTTTTTCATATATAAAATATAATAAATTTTTAAAAATATTTGTTCCAATTTAAAATTTGTTCAAATTTGAAAATTGTTCCAATCTAAAAAATGTTCAAATTTTTGCAATATTTAAATTTCGGAAAAAACTAAAATAATTTTTAAAAATCGGGTCTAAAAAAATTAGCTTTTAAAAAACGTAAAAAGAAAAAGAAAACATAAAAAAGAAAAAGCAAAAAGCAAAAAAAAAACAAAAAAAGAGTCGGAATGTGTTGGGCCGGCCCAATAACCCGCCTGGGGGGGTGTGCGGCACCTGGTCCGCGCCGACGAGGTCGGCGTACAGCACCCAGGGGATCGGGCGCGAGCGAGCGGAGCGCGGGGGAGTCCATCAAGGCGTGCAAGCAGCGAGCAGCCTGGGCAGAGCAACGAACAAGGTCGGCCCGGTAGTACCAGCCGAGGTGGGCCGATGGTGCCCATAGAGTTTGGTCGGTGGTGCCGGACGTGGTACCGGTTTCGGTACCGGTCGGTGCCGGTCGAGATTTTGCACGTCTGTAGAATACATCATTGACTATCTCTAGCTTTTTCTGATTTTTGAAGTTTCAAATATGAATTCTAAATCTTTGAAATTAAAGAACCACGTGTAACTCAGTTTCTGTTTAGTTTCCCTCACAGAAACATGTTTTGTTTTAGAAAAGTTGAGAGGTAGCAAGAGCTAGCTAGTACTATCTACATTTCAAAATAAGTAACTCGGCATTGTCATACGAATATATACATCTATTATAGAACCTCAATTGTAAAATAAGTATAGCAATTTTATTTAGATACTGATATATCTAGATATACTTTAGTGTGTAGTTATATCTATAGGTAGAAAAATGTTAGAATTTACTTTAAAAGAGAGGGAGTATATCTTAAAAAAACCCTGAATGAATACTAGTTTCGTTGTCGTAATCAGGCGGCGAGCCACATGGGTGGTCGTACCACGTAACATGCTGATCATGTGTCTCCCATCATTTGGTTTTTGTCAGCTATTGCTGTATGATCTTGTGCTGAATTCCTCAGGATTTGTTCAATCTGCTTAGTTAGCTAATTAGATAGTCAGTCAGTTAGTTAGTTAGTTAGATAGGAAATTCACGATAACACCAACATATATTGCTTTGGCTCTCTTAGAGCATCTTTAGCTAGCAGATCTCATCAAATTTACATGAGTAAACGGCTTTTTACCTTTCATAGCAGCAAATTTGGCCCTTAAAATAGCCATTTCTAGCCGATTTCTTATACTTAACTCTTTAACATAAATTCACACAAATTACTTAAACTAGTGCATTAAATTTGATTAAACCAATAGGATAAACTACATTACATACCATTACCCCGAATCTAAACTAACATCCATAGTCGCTACTATTTTTTTTAGAAATAGGGAGCATAGCCTCGGCCTCTGTATTAATCGATGCGCATAGCCTGCATTGCATAATTTTTAAATCTAGAGTTTAAACCTCATGGATCACACATGGTGTACATGAATAATAGTGAGCTAAAAAAAAGCAAAACAAGTCCTTATTTTGTTAAATATAATATTATTTCTGTAGTTCATAAAGACCACACTAAAGCATAAGTTCCTACTCGAATTTGTACTTTGGAAGCTTTATCCATCCCATTCGACCAAATATATCTGAATAATTTATTGGTGGGGCAATACTAAAACTGAAGTGAACTACTCTCCAAACCAGACGAGCAAAAGGACATTCAAAGAATAAGTGGTTGATCTATTCTTCCTTGTCCCGAAATACACATTTCTTACAACCATTCCAACTACGTTTTGACAATTTATCCTTTATATGAATTTTTTTTTTTGAAATAACCACATGAAGATCTTAATCTTTAGTGGCACCTTCAGTTTCTCAATATACTTTTTTTCAGATAGACCTTGTGTCCTTTGATGAAATAAGCATACATAGACTTAAAACAGAGAAAATCCAAGAAATAGTAAGCTTTCAAGCAAATTTATCCTCGTCGTTGTTCAAATTTACATTTGTTTACTTCTTTAAGTGAATCTAAGGGATCGGTTAGAGATGCCCTTAATGCACAAGAATATTTTTTTGGTAAAAGAGAGAGGTTTAGATCCTCGTCCTCTGCATTTTAGCAAATGCCAGTCGACGAAATCAGGAAGTCGGGCAAGAACAAGGCAAAATGATGAATGACATGACACAAGACCCGATCCGTTGAACGAACAGCTGTCGTTCTGTGCCCTACCACGTTCATCCAGGCCGATGAGATTAGCTCACTCCTCCTGCCCTGCCTCGTGGTTTCAAATCCTCCAAGTCGAATCTCACACACCAACAAGACCCTACCGCTGCGGCGCCGCCAGTAGCTTCCAAATGGATTCGAAATAAAGCACGGGTACGTGATGGCAATGTTGCAATATCGCCCAACTACGAGGGAGAGCAGCAACGGCCGACGCGTTCTATAAATACCAGCGCACCACATGTCCATGTCTCCTCGCTCACCGGGCATTTGAATACTATAGGCCACCAACTGAACTCAGGCAGCAGAAACAGATACTAGCAAGAAAACAACAGGATGGTTCGACGGCCGGCCGATCAGGACGACCGGAGGGGCCGGAACAATGACCATCCGGCGGCTGCGAGCCGCCGCGGTGGAAGGCGGCACTCCCAGCAGGAGCTGCTACTGCGGCTGCAGAGCAACAAGGGCAAGGGCGCGTGCCGGTTCAAGCGCAGCTGCTTCAGCGAGGAGGAGGACGCCGCGTCGTCGGCCATGCTGCTGCTCGCCTGCGTCGTCTGCGCCCCCTCGCTTTGATCACCCCTGGGGATCTCGACCGTGTAGCTAATCCTGGAGATCATCGCTGGGGTAATTAAGTATCTTTTGGAAGCAATTAGTGTACTATTCCTAGATAACTATGATGTAATCTCCATCCGCTTTATCCCCTTTCTCGATCTGTCAATCTGTAGTGAAATATAAATTTCGGTTTCTCTGGTGTTTTGATCTCCCTTGACCCCACAATGTGCGGAAACTTTCGGGCACGTCCTTTTTTTTCTCGTGTTTTGATCACCGTGCTAGGTCATCTTCAGCGCCCTCACACATTTCAAACAAGAAAATTATTTGTTTTGTTTTGGTCAGTTTACATTGGGTTGAGGACACAAAATTGGTTGCGGCGCGCCTATTGTCCGTTTGGGTCGGGACTTGCCTCATGCGGGACTGGTAGCATATGAACATGCCGGTGGATGTTGTGTGTTCGTGGTAGAGGGCCCAGGCCAAGTCGACAATAATGACAGCGACAAGAATGCGCGATTTCTTCTTCTTCTTCGCCGACGACTAGCTGGCCTCTTTTTGTGCTTCAGCTTCCTCAAAGGCCCTCCCTTGGCCATGGTCGTGGTTGTGCTGCCTGTTTTCTAGGAAACAGGGGGAGGAGAAGAGCATGATGAGATTGAGATGGTGACGATGGCGGGAACTATGTTGCCCATTGTAAAGGGCAGGGCCGTGGCAACTGTGAATATCCTGGCGCTGGTTGATGACGGCGCAAAAGTCCAGCCACCTACCAGTCCTGCCGCTGCCTCCGAAGCAGAAGCGTGCCATTGGTGGCGCCGCAGCGACCAGGCACACGCATCAGGGAAGCGATGTGGGCATGCAGAGAGGTGAAGCACCATCACCCACTGCCAAGCGGGCCCGAGTCGGGAGGACGCGGACACTTGCTGGTCCGCGCCGTGTCCACGCCGATGCATTTGCGATCTAAATTAAGATCGAAAATGCGTTAGCAGGGATATGCCGAACACTTTGCGTCGGGCCACTGAGCTAACATTTTATCCATTTCCTGACCACGCGGACTGAAAGACACGCTGGTCCGTTTATATCGGGCCGCTGAACATGATCTAAGCAGGTAGGAAATGCAAATTGCAGATGCCCAACTTGTTCTGTGCAGGAGAAGGCTTCAGGTTGTGCTTATTTTCCAATCTGTTGTTAAAATTGTTAGAGTATATATCTGTATATTGTAGTTTCCCCATATGTTAGGGGGTTTTCTGCATATTTGCACCTGTACATGTACTATATATTGTGGCCTTCGGCCCTCTGGTAATACAACACGCATATTCCTCTAACATGGTATCAGAGCAAATTTTGGTCCTATTTTTCTTCTAGTTCGTGCGTCTCAGCTTGTTCCGCCGCCGCTATCTCTCCTTGGCCGCCGGCCGTCTCTCCTGCTGGTTCTCCTCCGGCCGTCTCTCCCGCTGATTGCCCGCCTCGATTCCCGGTCGCCCGCCTCAGATTCCCCACGCGAGGTCGCCCGCCCCGCTCTGGGTCGCCCGCTCCGCTCCCGTCTCGATTCCCCTGCTCCCGTGCGTGTGGTCGCCGCTCGTGGCCGTGCTCGTGATCTCCCTGGCCCGATCCCGCTCGTGGCCGTGCTCCCTGGCCGGATCTCTCCCTCCGATTTGTTTTCTCTCCCCGCGTGTGGCCGCCGATCGTGGCCGTGTTCTCTGGCCCGATTTCTCCGATCTGTTTTCTCTGCAGTTGATTTAATCTGAAAAAAAAGGCAAAAAAAAAAGAGAGAGCTATGTCTTCCGCTGATCCCGCCCCTTCTTTGGGCCCACCTTCGGTACTTGGTATTTGTCCGCTGCCTCCGTGCATGACTGCTAGCTATTCTTCGTCGCCTTTTGCGGCCTCTTCACGCGGCTCTGCCCGCGCTTCGCCGACTTCGTCTATGTCGGCCTGCCGCTCTACATCGACTTTTGCGGACTCTTCACGCAGCTCTGCCCGCGCTTCACCGACTCCGTCTACGTCGGCTCGCCGCTCTTCACCGACTTTCGCGGCCTCTTCCCGCGGCTCTGGCCGTGCTTCGCTGATTTTGTCTCCCTCGGCCTGCCGCTCTACATCGACTTTTGCGGCCTCTTCACGCGGCTCTGCCCGCGCTTCGCCGACTTCGTCTGCGTCGGCATGCCGCTCTACATCGACTTTCGCGGCCTCTTCACGTGGTTATGACCGCGCTTTGCCGACTCTGTCTTCATCGGCGTGTTGCTCTCCGTCACCCCCTTTGGTGGCCTCTGTGCGTGTGGATGATAGCTCCTCGTCGGCACCTGACTGTACTTCGACCTCTCCAGTCGCGCCCCTCTCTGCGCATGAGATAGCGCAGCTTCACTGCCTGCTTGATGCTTGGGATTCCAGTTTACGTCAGCAGCCTCGCGGTCCGAGTCTCCGCTCTCGTCCTCATTGCACCTACTGTGGTAAGGTTGGCCACACTTCCTCCACCTGCTGGACGTGGGATCCCGCCACGTCGCCAGTTCCAGGATCGTCGCCAGCCGGCTCTTCAGGATCTTCTGCAGTTGCACTCTCTGATCAGGACATTCTCAGGGGCCTTCGTGGTCTGCTCGCTACTCCAGACTCTTCCTCGCCGGGCGCTGCTGGTTCTGTGACTGGCTCTTCTGGCACTGCGCGACCACCACTTTCTACACAGTCAGGTACGTCCCCGTGGTATCTGGATTCTGGAGCTTCCTTTCATATGACCTCTGAGTCTTCTATCCTGTCTGCTCTTCGGTCTCTTATTTCTCCTGTTCGTGTTGTCACGGCTGATGGTACCTCTATTCCCGTTTCTAGTACAGGCACCCTTTCTACTCCCTCTTTCTCTGTCCCTGATGTTTCTCATGTTCCTCGCCTTCAGATGAACCTTTTCTCTGCTAGCCAGCTCACCGATTCTGGTTGTCGCGTCATTCTTGACGCTGAGTCTTGTGCGGTTCAGGATCGTCGCACACAGGCCCTGGTTGGAGCTGGCCCTTGTAGCCGTCAGTCTCCGGGGCTTTGGGAGTTAGACTAGCTTCGTGTTCCTTCCGCTGCCACTTCATCTGCCAGTTCTCCTCCGGTTGTTGCCTCTGTCACCAGCTCTTTTCAGCAGTGGCATCATCGTCTTGGTCACCTTTGTGACTCTCGCCTGTCGTCTTTGGTTTATCGTGGCCTTCTGGGGTCTGTCTCTGGAGATGGGTCGTTACACTGTTAGGGTTGTAGGTTAGGCAAACAGATTCAGCTTCCCTATCCTACTAGTGTGTCTGTCTCTCAGCGACCGTTCGATTTAGTCCATTCAGATGTTTGGGGTCCGGCTCCCTTCGCTTCGAAAGGGGGCCATCGATACTATATCTTATTCATTGATGATTTTTCACGGTACACCTGGGTGTTTTTCATGCACTCTCGTAGTGAGGTGCTCTCTATTTATCAGCGTTTTGCGGCCATGGTCCGCACTCAGTATTCCTCACCCATTCGCGTGTTCCGTGCTGATTCTGCTGGTGAGTATATCTCTCAGCACCTTCGTGGTGTCCTTGCTGAGGAGGGCACCCTCGCTCAGTTTTCTTGTCCCGGCGCGCATGCTCAAAATGGTGTCGCCGAGCGTAAGCATCGTCATCTTCTTGAGACCACCCGTGCTATGATGATTGCCTCTTCTCTTCCGCCACATTTCTGGGCTGAGGCTGTCGCTACGTCGGCCCACCTTATTAACATTCAGCCTTCCGCTGCTCTACAGGGTGGCATTCCTCTCGAGCGTCTCTCTGGTGTTTCTCCAGACTACTCGACTCTTCGTTCATTTGGTTGCGTCTGCTATGTCCTTCTGCCTCCTCGCAAACGCACCAAACTGACCGCTCAGTCTGTTGAGTGTGTTTTTCTCGGATACAGTGATGAGTATAAGGGCTATCGCTGTTGGGACCCCGTTGGTCGTCGGATGCGCATCTCTCGTGACGTCACATTTGATGAGACGCTGATACGTCCAAAACGTATCTACTTTCCCGAACACTTTTGCTATTGTTTTGCCTCTAATTTGTGTATTTTGGATGCAACTAACACGGACTAACGCTGTTTTCAGCAGAACTGCTCTGGTGTCTCGTTTTTGTGCAGAAATCCAACTTTCGGGAAAATCCTCGGAATTTATGCAGAAGGCCCTATTTTCCCAGGAAACTAACGGAGCCAGAAGGACGAACCAGGTGGAGGCCCGAGGGCCCCACACCATAGGGCGGCGCGGCCCAGGGGGGGCCCGCGCGGCCCTGTGGTGTGGCCCCCTCGGCCGGCCTCCGACGCCCTCCTTCGGACTATTTATCGGCCTCGACCTAAAAACGCACGGGGAGAAGTCGAAGTCGCCAGAAACCCTCCAGAACGCCGCCACATCGCGAAACTCCGTCGCGGGAGCCAGAAGTCTCCGTTCTGGCACTCCGCCGGGACGGGGAATTGGAGGAGATCATCGCCATCATCACCGCCAACGCCTCTACATCAACCAGCCATGTTTCCCCCATCCATGTGTGAGTAATTCCCCCGCTGTAGGCCGAAGGGGATGGTAGGGATTGGATGAGATTGGTCATGTAATAGCATAAGATTGTTAGGGCATAGTGCCTAGTGTCCGTAATCGGTACTTTGATGATATTGTTGCAACTTGTTATGCTTAATGCTTGTCACTAGGGCCCGAGTGCCATGATCTCAGATCTGAACATGTTATTGTTTCATCATGATATTCATTGTTTATGGTCTTACCTATAAGTTGTATACACATGTCGCTGTCCGGAACCAATGGCCCCGAAGTGACAGAAATCGGGACAACCGGAGGGAATGGTAGCGATGTGAGGATCACATGTGTTCACGGAGTGTTAATGCTTTGCTCCGGTACTCTATTAAAAGGAGTACCTTAATATCCAGTAGTTTCCCTTGAGGCCCGGCTGCCACCGGCTGGTAGGACAAAAGATGTTGTGCAAGTTTCTCATTGCGAGCACGCACGACTATATATGGAACACATGCCTATTGATTGCTTTGTACTTGGACACCGTTTTATTATTATCTGCAAATGCCCTGCTATGATTATTACATGAGTTTCTCTCATCCATGCAACGCCCGTTCATCCGTCCCCGTGCCTACAGTATTTTAATCCTGCTGTTTACTAAAATCACTACTGCTGTCTTTGTTACTCTGCTGCTGTTATTTCACCACTGCTACTTCTATAAAACTGTTACTACTGATAAACTCTTGCGAGCAAGTCTGTTTCCAGGTGCAGCTGAATTGACAACTCCGCTGTTAAGGCTTCCAAGTGTTCTTTGTCTCCCCTTGTGTCGAATTAATAAATTGGGTTTTACTTCCCTCGAAGACTGTTGCGATCCCCTATACTTGTGGGTCATCAAGACTATTTTCTGGCGCCGTTGCCGGGGAGCATAGCTTTATTTGGAAGTTCACTTGGATTAATATTGTTCGCTGTAAATTCTCCATCATGGGTAAACCTCGCGATACTAAGATCGCCATATTACCATCCACTACAAGAAAATGTACAATTCTGAATACCTCTGCTGCTCTTGATTCACCATCTGTGATTGATAAACTTGTTTCACCGCCGCATGCTTCAAATGCGGGTATTTATGCTGAATCTGAAAACTCTCATAATATTGATAATGTTTCTGCTGTGCTTGATGATAGTGGTTCATTGGGATCCTTTCTAGATGCTACAATTGCTAGGTCTAGACAAATTGAAAATACTGAAACTCCTAATGCTACTACACCTGTTAGTTCACCTGAACTTGATTATTTTAGTGATGATCCTGAGGAAGATTATGTGGAGCTTAATGATGATTTTATTGAAAAATGCAATGCTACTACTGATGCAAGAAAAATTAAAAAGTTGCTTGCAGAACATGCTGTTAGATATAAACTGTCTCCTGATCCTAAGTTTGCCACATCTCCCATAAACATTAAGGATAAAGATTATGATTTTTTCTTGATCTATCTCATATAGCTATTGTTGAGAAAACCCCCTTTTGTGGTACTGAAAAAGAAAGTGCTGTTGAACACATGACTGAGTTATCTACTCTAAGTAGCTTGTTTTCTGATGATGTCAAGATGCGTACTTACTTTGTTGCTAAAATCTTTCCATTCTCATTGAAGGATGACGCTAAAACTTGGTATAATAATTTGCCACCTAATTCTATTAGAAGTCCAAAAGAATTGCTTGATGTTTTCTTCCGCAAATACTTTCCTGCTAGTGCTCAACATATTGCTTTGCAGAGAATTTATAATTTTGACCAGGGAGATGAAGAGAAATTGCCTGAGGCTTGGGCGAGATTTTGCTCTCTTATTAGAGCTCGGCCTGAGCATGATCTGGAAAAGCATGATTTACTTGATATATTTTATAGTGGACTAACCATTGAGTCTAGGGCATACCTGGATAGTTGTGCTGGTTGTGTTTTCAGGAAAAGAACTCCAGACGACGCTGAAGAATTATTGGCTAAAATAAGCCGGAATCATGATGATTGGACTACGCCTGAACCGACTCCAACTCCAATATTGAAGAAGAGGGGTTTAATTAAATTGAATGATGAAGATATGAGGGAAGCCAAGAAGTCTCTCAAGGAGAAAGGTATTAAATCTGAAGATGTGAAGAATCTACCTCCTATAGAAGATATATGTGAGATAATTCCCCCTTCATCCATGATTGAGGTAAACTCCCTTCAACGCTTTACTAGGGAGGATATTCCGTATTCGAAACCTCCTGCACAATGCTTAGATGAGTTTGATAATTATATTGTTAAGCAAGAAAATTTTAATATGAGAGTAGAGGATCATTTAATGGAAAATTCTCGAGCTATTAGTGAATTGCATGATATTGTGGAGAGAACCTCCAATGATGTTAAGATGCTTGTTAAACATTTTCATATGATTCAAACTCAAATTGATCAACTCACTAAAGTGCAAAATGACTTGTTAGGGAATAATTCTAAAGAGAAACATGCTTATGAAGTAACAACTAGAGGTGGTGTCTCTACCCAGGATCCTCTATATCCTGAAGGGCATCCCAAAAGAATTGAACAAGATTCTCAACACATTGAACCTAGTGCTCATTCTGGGAAGAAAAAGAAGAAGAAACATAAAAATGTTGTAGAATCCTCTGAACCTGTTAATGATCCTAATAGTATTTCTATTTCTGATGCTGAAACTGAAAGTGGTAATGAACATGATAATGATAATGATAATGATAAGAATGATACTCCTGATAAAGAAGAGGTTGAAGAAGAACCTGAAAAGCATGCTAAAAATAAAAAGTACACTAAAAAAGATTTTATTGCTGAGAAACATGGTAATGAAAGAGAACCTTGGGTGCAAAAGCAAATGCCTTTTCCTGCTAAGAAACTAAAATCAAAGGAAGAAGAACATTATAATAAATTTTGCGATTGGATGAAACCTTTATTCTTGCAAATCCCTTTGACTGATGCTATTAAATTGCCTCCTTATTCAAAGTATATGAAAGATATTGTTACTAACAAAAGGAAAATCCCCAATGAGGAAATTTCCACTATGCTTGCTAATTACTCTTTCAATGGCAAAATTCCAAAGAAGTTGGGTGACCCAGGTATACCTACTATTCCTTGTTCTATTAAGAATAATTATGTTAAAACTGCTCTATGTGATTTGGGAGCCGGTGTTAGTGTTATGCCTTTTTCTCTTTATAAGAGACTTTACTTAGATAAGTTGATACCTACTGATATATCTTTGCAAATGGCTGATAAATCTACTGCTATTCCTGTTGGTATATGTGAGAATGTTCCTGTTCAAGTTACTACTAACTGCTTGATATTAACTGATTTTGTTGTGTTGGAAATGCCGGAAGATGATAATATGTCTATTATTCTTGGGAGACCTTTTCTTAACACCGCAGGGGCTGTTATTGATTGCAATAAAGGAAAGGTTACTTTCAATGTTGATGATAGGGAGCATACCGTTTATTTTCCCAAGAGGATTGAGAAAGCGTGTGGAGTTAATACTATTTCTAATGTGAGAACTATCAAAGTGGGAACTATTGATTGTCCTATATATGAGCCTAAAGAAGAATATCAAACTCTCGTGATTGGATCCATATCAATACAATTCAAGGTAACATGATTGATTTGAGGTTTATTTCTTCTTATGCTATGTAAAATTTATTTGGTGACAAGACTTGATCAACCTTGTTAACGAATACCTTTTATATGCATAGAGGGGGGTAAACAACATCTCTTTCTTCCTCCACTTGCTCTAGTTGCTGTAGCACTTTTAATTTGCAAAGTTCCTTAGTTATTTGGAGATTTCAAAAATTTTCCTGGCCAGTAATAATAAACTAAACACCCAGAAATGTGCATTTTTCAAAGTTTTCAAAAATTCACAAAAATTATACCGTTGGTCCTATTTTTCGACGAGGCACTGGAGCACCAGAGGATGACTGTGGGGCACCAGAGGGCGCCAAACCACAAAGCCGGCGCGGCCAAGGAGGTGGCCGCGCCACCATGTGGTGTGGGCCCCCCTTTGCCCCACTTTGTCATCTCTTTCTCCCAGCACCTTCTCTCTCCCGAAAAAACTCGTACCAGGTTCCTCTCTCTCGCGTTTTTGCTCCAGAGCTCCAGATTTCTCGATCTCTTTGCTCAGCCCAGATTTCCTGCTGAAATTTGGCACATTTGCTCCTTGGTATGTGACTCCTCCACCCATCCAAGTAGAATTTTGTTTGGTTGAGTATATCTTGAATATTTTGCTGCTGTAGGTAACATGTTTAGTGAGCTTGCATACTTGTTCTAAGTGGTAGAAACTAGTTTTGATGCATGATTAGTACTCTAGCAAGTTCCTATGGTAGTTTCCCTCAATTATATGTCACCAAATCAAATTTTTATATCATTTGTTGAAAATTTCAGAGAAGCTATGAAGAAGTTCAACTTTGGAGAGTTGTTCAAGAAAGGGACAACCAGCACCGGGAGGCCTTCTAGGGCCGCCACCCGGATTAGGCGATCATACAATGAAGACATCATCGCGCCTAGCTTCGCGCCTGAAGAGGACAACGGGCCTCCTAATGCTTCTACTTTTCCATGCTATGATTTTCTAAGGAATGCAGGGATATTGGAGGATTTCTTAACCCTTGTCAACAGGGCAGGGTTAACCACCTATATGGGAGATGAAAGGGAGCAATACTATATGCTCACCAAAATCTTCGTCGAGAGTTTCCAGTTCAACAACAAACAATATGAGCCGACAGTTGCATTCAGGATCTATGGTAATCCTGTTACTATGCAATTGAAGGATTTTTGTCGTGCATTGGATATTGTCCCTGTAGGTACAGTGAGTAGGATTGATGACAACCCCCGGGACTTGTTGGAGCTCTATCGAGGGATCACCGATGATGATTGTCGCACCATTCAGCGTGGCAAGATAAGGAACATTCAACTCCCCGCCATTAAGTATTTTGCATACTATATTGCTACTAGCATTCTTGGTAGGGAGAACACTAGCAACATTTCTAGTTACCATCTTGCTTTCTTGAATATTGCACTTACTGGTCAGACATCTTATCATCTTGGTGCTCTTATTGCTCGCCGCCTGACTAACAGGGGGCCTATTTTTGGAGGAACTATTGCGCTGCGCGTTTTAACATATCTAAGTCTTCCTCTTGATCCTAATGATGTGCCATTGGCCCCTAGGAAACTTGATATTGCTGCTATGAAGAGTCATCATTTTGTTACCACTGATTCTACTTTAGATAATATGGTGTATAGAATGTTGTTTTCTGACGGGGATGAGAAAGAAATTCCTCTTCCCCAACTAGGTTTGTTAAGTATTGACAGGCAATCATGGTCGTGCACTAAGGAGGAAGTGGATGAGCATTTGAAGATAAAAGACTTCCACCAGCAACATGACTCCGAGGACGCCGGGGCCTCCTACGACCACACCGTCACATATCCGGGTGCTTCTTCTAGCACATACCCGGAATACGATCCATCTTCATCATACTACAGAGACACTACTTCATGGGATCGATGGGATTGAACTCCACTTAGGCCAAAAGCCTAAGCTTGGGGGGAGGTATACCGGCATCACTCATTCTTTGCATATTATGGTTGCTGGATACTTGCACATACTTGTTTTGTTCGTTTGAGTGGTTTTCTAATGAGAGGAAGATGATATTTGGGGAAGTGCTGCCTGAAAACAGATTCTGGAATGTTACCGTAAAAATTCTCAAAAATAGCCAGAGCATCATTTTGAGCTGCCAATTTTTGTGCAGGTTCCCCAGGTTGTTATCTAACTTTCATTAGTTGAACACTTTTCCATCTGAGCAACGTAAGATTTTTGTAAAAATCGATTTCTGTACTGCTGTCAGGTTTTGGCAGATTTCTGCCATCTCGCTTTTCTGTGTTTCTTCTAGTTTGCTATTTCTTGTTTTCGCTTTGTTTCTTTCCCAAAACACAAAAAAAAACCAAAAATATTTCTGTTGTTTCTCTTCACCATTTGTTTGCTTTGGTTTCTTGCATTTGTTTCACTTTATTTGCTATTGCTAGTTTGCTATAAGAAAACCCAAAAAGATTTTGCTTTGTTTGTTTGTTCCCTCTTACTCTTGTTCTCAAATTCGAAAACACCAAAAATATTTGCTGTTCTTCTTTGGTTTGTAAAGTTCTTTATGAGTTCAATGGTCTTCGGTGGCTGGAGCGTGGTTTTCATTTCATATTACCCAAGCTACACAAGTGAAAAGGCAATAATGACGATCTACGACAATCTGATTGTGGTGAGAGGCTGGTATGAACTCTATTTGTTTTCATTTTTGTACATATACTCATCCATGTGAGCATGCTTAGTTGGTTCATGTGAGGTATATGTTATTTGAGAAAGTCTAGTAGTTCATGATCTCTCATGTTTAGCACCAATCTATTAATATGAGTAGCATGTCATGGATGTTTGCTTGCATTGTTTTATTCATAAGTAAGTATGGCATTGTGGTATCCTCCTCTGAATAATTCATTTATATCGACGTGGCACATGCTCACGCATGCATATGACTGAACAAAAAGTCAATTAAGCCTCGATGATCTATATTGCTTCAGAGTTCTTGTATCACTTTTATGCCTCCGTTAATTTATTTTGCCGCAAGCATGATTATGACAGTTACTGCTCTCTTGATTTGTCGCTCCCTAGTCTATTGCTAGCCTTCACTTGTACTGAGCGGGAACGCTGCTCGTGCTTCCAAACACACGAAAACCAAGTTATTCCAGAGTGTCCACCATAAATACCTACGCATGGTATTTCAAACCATTCCAAGTAAATTCTCGTGCGCTACCTTTAAAACCTTCAAAATGTTTCTCAATTTGTGTTTATGTTTCATAGCTCATGAGGAAGTATGTGGTGTTTAGCTTTCAACCTTGTCATTTACTTTTGACGGACTCTCATATGGACTAGTGGCACATCCGCTTATCCAATAATTTTGCAAAAAGAGCTGGCAATGGGATTCCCAGTCCCGAATTAATTAACCTAAATAGACACTCCTCCATGGTTTGTGATTGTTGGACGGCACCCGAGGATTCGGTTAGCCATGGCTTGTGTAAGCAAAGGTTGGGGGGAGTGTCATCATCATAATAAAATTAAAATAAAAAAGGGGCACTCCTTCATGGTATGAGATTGTTGGCAGGCACCCGAGGATTCGGTTAGCCATGGTTTGTGCAAGAAAGGTTGGAAGGAGTGCCAAATAAATATGCAATAATTCATGGGAGCCGCTCTTGAAAGTCCGGTTGGCGAGGTAGTTGGTGTACCCATTACCATTCGTTGACAACAACAAACACCTCTCAAAATAATTTTACTCCTGATTTATAAAAATGAAAAGCTCTAGCGCATGTTAATCCCTGCTTCCCTCTGCGAAGGGTCAATCTTTTACTTTTATGTTGTGTCTCCATTATTTCTTTGAGCACTATCTTGAGAGCACAACTGTCATTCTTAGTATAATATGCTTGTCTCAAAATATGATTGATTGTGGTATAACTTTGATGCATTTATCTTTTGACAATCACTACTTCTAGTCTTTCTATGAACTCCAGAGGTGCCCGGGCATTTATGTTTTGCCAATCAAATACAGGCAAGCGAGATACCACTTTATCATACTCTCTTATGAACATTGCAATCCTGCTTATATACATGATTCATGATGCTTACTATTAATTGTTGGTACCTCTCCATGATTGACATGGCTGTTAGATGATCTTATTTGCATGTGTCTCATTATGAACTGCTTGAGTATTAGCCATTGCATGAGAATATATACATCATATGAGCAAATGTGTTCGTGAAAGTTCTTTTATCGCTCAGTTGTTAACTGAATTGCTTGAGGACAAGCAATAAGCTAAGCTTGGGGGAGTTGATACGTCCAAAACGTATCTACTTTCCCGAACACTTTTGCTATTGTTTTGCCTCTAATTTGTGTATTTTGGATGCAACTAACACGGACTAACGCTGTTTTCAGCAGAACTGCTCTGGTGTCTCGTTTTTGTGCAGAAATCCAACTTTCGGGAAAATCCTCGGAATTTATGCAGAAGGCCCTATTTTCCCAGGAAACTAACGGAGCCAGAAGGACGAACCAGGTGGAGGCCCGAGGGCCCCACACCATAGGGCGGCGCGGCCCAGGGGGGCCCGCGCGGCCCTATGGTGTGGCCCCCTCGGCCGGCCTCCGACGCCCTCCTTCGGACTATTTATCGGCCTCGACCTAAAAACGCACGGGGAGAAGTCGAAGTCGCCAGAAACCCTCCAGAACGCCGCCACATCGCGAAACTCCGTCGCGGGAGCCGAAGTCTCCGTTCGGCACTCCGCCGGACGGGGAATTGGAGGAGATCATCGCCATCATCACCGCCAACGCCTCTACATCAACCAGCCATGTTTCCCCATCCATGTGTGAGTAATTCCCCCGCTGTAGGCCGAAGGGGATGGTAGGGATTGGATGAGATTGGTCATGTAATAGCATAAGATTGTTAGGGCATAGTGCCTAGTGTCCGTAATCGGTACTTTGATGATATTGTTGCAACTTGTTATGCTTAATGCTTGTCACTAGGGCCCGAGTGCCATGATCTCAGATCTGAACATGTTATTGTTTCATCATGATATTCATTGTTTATGGTCTTACCTATAAGTTGTATACACATGTCGCTGTCCGGAACCAATGGCCCCGAAGTGACAGAAATCGGGACAACCGGAGGGAATGGTAGCGATGTGAGGATCACATGTGTTCACGGAGTGTTAATGCTTTGCTCCGGTACTCTATTAAAAGGAGTACCTTAATATCCAGTAGTTTCCCTTGAGGCCCGGCTGCCACCGGCTGGTAGGACAAAAGATGTTGTGCAAGTTTCTCATTGCGAGCACGCACGACTATATATGGAACACATGCCTATTGATTGCTTTGTACTTGGACACCGTTTTATTATTATCTGCAAATGCCCTGCTATGATTATTACATGAGTTTCTCTCATCCATGCAACGCCCGTTCATCCGTCCCCGTGCCTACAGTATTTTAATCCTGCTGTTTACTAAAATCACTACTGCTGTCTTTGTTACTCTGCTGCTGTTATTTCACCACTGCTACTTCTATAAAACTGTTACTACTGATAAACTCTTGCGAGCAAGTCTGTTTCCAGGTGCAGCTGAATTGACAACTCCGCTGTTAAGGCTTCCAAGTGTTCTTTGTCTCCCCTTGTGTCGAATCAATAAATTGGGTTTTACTTCCCTCGAAGACTGTTGCGATCCCCTATACTTGTGGGTCATCAGACGCGTCCCTTCTATCCTCGCCCCACCTCGGGTACTTACCCAGTGGATGATATCTCTTTTCTTCTTTTTCCGGATGCACCCCCTGCTGTCCCTCCTCCCCTCCCTCCTACTTCTGATGCGCCCCCTTCGACACCATCCTCTCGTTCGTCTAGTCCACCTAGTACTCCTCGTTCTTTGGCTTCGGCTCCTTCTGATTCTGCCCCTTCTTCCTCTTCTTCTGATGACTTGTCTTCTGCAGATGACCTTCCCCCTTCTCGGCCTGTTCGTCAGCGTCGTGCTCCAGTTCGTTACTCTCCTAGTCAGTATGGTCTCTCTGTCGTTTCCGAGCCGACTTCTTATCGGGATGCCGAGCGTCATCCTGAATGGTAGCTTGCCATGGCTGAGGAGATCACTGCGCTTGAGCGCACTGGCACTTGGGATCTTGTTTCTCCCCCTTCTGGTGTTCGTCCCATCACGTGTAAGTGGGTCTATAAAATTAAGGCTCGCTCTGATGGATCTCTTGAGCGCTATAAAGCGCGTCTTGTGGCTCGTGGTTTTCAGCAGGAGCACGGCCGTGACTATGATGAGACTTTTGCCCCTGTGGCTCATATGACTACTGTGCGTACCCTTCTTGCTGTTGCCTCTGTTCGCCGCTGGTCTGTCTCCCAGCTTGATGTTCAGAATGCTTTTCTTAATGGCGAGTTGAGTGAGGAGGTTTACATGCAGCCTCCTCCTGGGTATTCTGTTCCCGATGGGAAGGTTTGTCGTCTTCGACGTTCTCTCTATGGTCTCAAACAGGCCCCTCGTGCCTGGTTTGAGTGCTTTGCCTCTGTGGTGACTGCTGCTGGTTTCTCTCCTAGTCTTCATGATCCAGCACTTTTCGTTCACACTTCTCCTCGTGGACGCACCCTTCTCCTTCTCTATGTTGATGATATGATCATTACTGGTGATGATCCTGAGTATATTGCCTTTGTAAAGGCTCGTCTTCGTGATCAGTTTCTCATGACTGATCTTGGTCCTCTTCGCTATTTTCTTGGGATTGAGGTTTCCTCCACTTCTGATGGCTTTTCTATCTCTCAGGAGAAGTACATTCAGCATCTTCTTGCTCGTGCTGCTCTTGGGGATGAGCGCACGGTTGATACTCCTATGGAGCTTAATGTTAAGCTTCGTCCTACTGATGGTGATCCTCTTCCTGATCCCACACGTTATCGTCATCTTGTTGGGAGTCTTGTTTATCTTGCTGTCACTCGTCCTGATATTTCTTATCCTGTTCATATTCTGAGTCAGTTTGTCTCAGCTCCTACCACTGTTCACTACAGTCATCTCCTCCGTGTTCTTCGTTACCTTCGTGGCACGATCACTCGTCGCCTTTTCTTTCCTCGTTCTAGCTCTCTCCAGCTCCAGTGCTACTCGGATGCTACGTGGGCGAGTGATCCTACGGATCGTCGTTCACTTTCTGCTTACTGTGTGTTTCTTGGTGGTTCGCTTGTTGCTTGGAAGACGAAGAAACAGGTAGCGGTTTCTCGTTCGAGTGTTGAGGCTGAGCTGCGGGCTATGGCTTTGTTGATTGCTGAGGTGACCTGGTTACGGTGGTTGCTTGCAGATTTTGGGGTCTCTGTTACGACACCCACTCCACTTTTGTCTGACAGTACAGGTGCTATCAGTATTGCACGTGATCCGGTCAAGCATGAGCTGACCAAGCATATTGGTGTTGATGCTTTTTATACACGTGCTCAGGTGCAGGATGAGGTTGTTGCGGTTCATTATGTGCCTTCAGATTTGCAGTTGGCGGATTTCTTTACAAAGGCACAAACTCGAGCGCAGCATGACTTTTTACTCTCCAAACTCAGTGTTGTGGATCCCCCATGAGTTTGCGGGGGGTGTTAGAGTATATATCTGTATATTGTAGTTTCCTCATATGTTAGGGGGTTTTCTGCATATTTGCACATGTACATGTACTATATATTGTGGTCTTTGGCCCCCTGGTAATACAACACGCATATTCCTCTAACAAAAATTAACCGCGGTGGCTAGCCCCACCGTGGACGTCGCTGCATCTTTGATGGCTAGCCCCTCCGTCATTTAAATTTCCAGCAAGGAAACTACAGACGCTAATTTTCATAGTACTCCATTTAAACTTTAAATGTATTTTTGAGAGTTATAAGACCAAGTGAAAATTCTAAAAATAATGCTTTTCCTTTTATTTTTTATGTGAGATGTAATTATTCAATATATATTCAATGTTGCAAAAAACATTTTGATACAGGTTTATGCCTGTTTTATGCAATGGTATGATAATCATACTCATTGCAATTCCTCATTCTAACCACTGAAACAACATTTGGCATTCAATTCGATATCAAGTCCGGGTTCGGAATACCTAAACATCTAAACATAAATATTGGTACACAATCTCAGTACCAATATGCATTGAGATTAAAGCCAATGCAATGCCAAGCCTACAAACATTTGCATCCAATCTGAGCCTTACATAGACAGCAAAATATATCCATCATGTCTCCAAATTACATAGACACACTAAAAACCAAAGGACAAATATAAATGTGAATAATAACCGGTTTAGTTTGGGCAGTAAATTTAGCGCATTAACATTCGTAGCGCCAATTTTGTCATCTACGCTTTTGTTTCCTGCGCTGCAAAGTGAGCCTGGATGTAAAATTTTGTGACCTAGTATATAGAAGTATATGTATTGAGCGGATTTTTTAAATAATATGATTTTTAAATAGTTTTATGATTAATATATAATTTTTTTAAATCAAATATAGGACTGGGCCTAATCGGCCGGCCAGCTGCCAACAGGCCCAAATTCCAGCAGCCAACTACTAGTGACCTAGTTAAAGCAGTCCGTTTCCTTTGTCGTGCGGCCCAACAGGCCACGATCGCATGAAGCGGGCATGCGATCTCAATTCCAATCGATTCCTCTCCGTTTGCCAAAACTGTTCATTCTGATCGGTCTTGTCGCGCCGTCGCGCCGGCGTGCCACCGCCGATCGCTGCTCGTTAGCCTGGTCCAGTGATCCTTGCCGGCGTGCTCCCCCAACGCCATTCGCCCGAGTGCCCCACGAGCCTGCCGATCGGCCAGTTCACGCGTCGAGGAGACAATGACTCAAGGGGCGATCGCGGCAACTCGTAGCCTGTGAGAGGATTGCCAGCAAATTGACTAGTCAAGTACAAGTAGTCATGTTGAATTATTTGAATTATTTTCTAACTTATTAATATGTGAAACATGAAGAGTCATGGAAAGAACTTGAGAATGGTATACTGGAGAAGATTAATTATAAAGAGATTTTATTTCAAAAAATATTAGAGGACTGATGGTTTTTGGTGTAACATGAGTTTCGTTTATTATTACTTTATTAGAGCTATATTTACTCTTTTAGAATAAATACTTGATATATTTCTAAACATTGTATATAAGTTATATAATTAGGTAAACGCTAAAACATATGATTCTCTATTGACTCAATAACGGCTGTGTGCATCCTGGTTATGCAGGGGCTGGATGTAATTGCTGTTGGATAATTAGGCACAATTTCCATGATTAATTCCAGAATATTAAGCATGACGACAGTAACTACTAACATGTGAAACTCAAACATACTAGATGTAGTGATCAACATGAACAGTAGCAGAGCAAACAGTACAATATCCATCGCTAAACAGATCGAGATATGTCGCACGTACCGATCTGGTGGAGGTGGCGGTGGAGGTGTAGCAGATGATGTCGCAGCAGTAACGTTGTTGATGACAACGTTGTTGACGACAGGGACGACGGGTCGAAGTAGATGGCGTTGAAGACGACGGTAGGCAGCACCGCCCGACTTGGACGGAAGGCGACCCGTGATGAAGAGCTTGAGCAGTCGCGCAGAGCGCTTCCCAGAACCCTCCTGCGCCCTCTCCCGTACAGGATCGCAAGGACGAGCGGTTCCGGAGACCTGCTCTCCCGTTCGCCGATGCACGTCGGCGCGCGGGATGGAGTAGGCTACGATGGCGGCGCAAGCAGAGAGAGGTGGAAACCCTAACTCGTGTGTATGATGTATTTCTGCGGTAGCCGGGCATGAGATTATATAGGCTCGGGAAACCCTAGGCAACGTGGGCCACACCCACGTCGCACGAACGTTCGAGTCGGTTACAGATAGCCCACGATCCGGGAGCGACCCGAACCGACTAACTGCGACGCGTCCGTCTAGGACTCTGTTCGTTTTCCTGAGCTGCAAAAAATAAGGAAAATCTCGGCTCGAGGCTCAATCCACTCACCACGAGCGCGGCGCGCGCGTCGTGACGTGTCGAGTCGAGTCGAGTCGAGAAGAGCGAGCGAGGAGGAGGAGGAGCGCGCGCGTGTAGCACTCCTATTCTCACTCACTTACTAGTGGTGGAACAACCCACCTTATAAGGTGGTCTAACTTCCTCCCAACTTTTCATGTGGGACTAAACTTCCCACCTCTTGCCACTCCCTAGTGAGCTGCCACCAACTTGGGCTCAAACTCACAAGGCTGCCACTATGTGGGCTTTGAGATTTATAGGAAAAACTGAAATCTAATTTGGGCCACTAAAAGTGGGCCCAATATTTCAACAATCCCCCACCAGATCTCAAATCCCCATTTAGAGATTTACCAATACTCACTGCTTGTTTATATACCAGTGTTTCAATGAGACCGTTAAGTTGAACTTCCGCCTAGAACCTTAAGCTACATCCATTCACACTTGAACAATGGACTAAGCCTTGAATTGCAAGTTTTGCGTGAACAGGGTTTCACTCAAAGTCATGACCAGTACATGGCTGCCAGTAGCCTACCCCGCGGGTGAAGCATATGCGTCATACTTCGTGGTCTCTTCATGAGTTTACTAGAGATCACCCAAATCTCATAGATTGCGACGTTTAACAATCGGACTCATATAGGTGTGTTATTTCAAGAATGCTCTGTAGGACAGCATCTTTGCTATAATAGCCAACATAAACACATTAAGGCTTGGTGCCAACCTGCCTTACAGCAATTGAGAGTTGTGCATCTTCACATAGAGAGGGTTACATAATACTCTCCTCAATTAAACCACTAGTTTGTTCTTCCCAGGTCCTAATTCACGGGATCTCCGATCACAAAGGTTGGGTTACCACTATGGTGTAACATCAACGGGTCTCAAACCCATCTCCCTCGATGCACTTTCTATCACATTACGTGATAGTCCCTTTGTAAAGGGATCTGCCAGGTTTTTGTCTGTTTGAATATATGTAACAGTTATTACTCCGGAGTTTCACAATTTCCTGACAGACTTCAAACGTCTCTTGACGTGTCTTGATGACTTCGCGTTATCCTTAGAATTGTTCACTTTGACAATTACAGTTTGATTGTCACAATTCAAAAGAATTGCCGGTACAGGTTTTTCAACCACAGGCAAGTCCATCAAGAGCTCACGCAACCATTCTGACTCAACAGTGGTTGTGTCCAAAGCAGTAAGTTCTGCTTCCATAGTTGACCTCGTCAATAAGGTTTGCTTACAAGATCTCCATGACACTGCGCCACCTCCAATGGTAAATACATACCCGCTAGTGGCGTAGAGATCAGCTACATCAGAGATCCAATTTGAATCACTATATCCTTCAAGCACAGCTGGGTGCCCTGAATAGTGAATCCCATAACTCATTGTACCACATAGGTAGCGCATGACCCTATCAAGTGCATGCCAATGATCGATGCCGGGTTTGACATGAACCTACTCAACTTGCTAACAAGAAAAGAGATGTCGGGTCTAGTCGCGCTCGCTAAGTACATGAGTGAGCCAACGATCTGAGAATATCTCAATTGATCTATGGCAATCCTCCGGTTCTTGCGTAGTGTCACACTGGGATCATAAGGTGTTGGAGAAGACTTGCTATCAATATAGCCGAACCGGCTCAAAATCTTCTCAACATAATGGGATTGCGTTAGAGTAATCCCACTCTCGTTCTTAATCAGCTTGATGTTCGGAATCACATTAGCTTCTCCCAGATCTTTCATATCAAAACTCTTTGACAAGAAAGACTTGACCTCGTGTATTACTCTCATGTTTGTACCAAAGATCAGAATATCATCCACATACAAACATAGTATAACACCTTCGCCCCCACCATAGCGATAGTAAACACACTTGTCAGCCTCATTGACAACAAAGCCTACAGAAGTTAAAGTTCTGTCAAACTTCTCATGTCATTGCTTAGGTGCTTGTTTCAGGCCATATAAAGATTTCAGCAACTTGCACACCTTTCTTTCTTCACCTTTTACTACAAACCCATCAGGCTGATTCATATAAATTTCCTCTTCCAACTCTCCATTAAGGAAAGCTGTCTTTACGTCCATTTGATGAACGATAAGACCATAGGAGGCAGCCATGGATAGTAGTACTCGAATTGTGGTAAGTCTAGCGACAGGTGAATAGGTGTCGAAGTAATCTTCGCCTTCTCTCTGTGTGTAGCCTTTCGCTACAAGCCGCGCCTTGTACTTTTCAATAGTACCATCAGGTCTTAGCTTTTTCTTGAACACCCATTTGCAGCCCACAGGCTTGCATCCATGGGGTCGTTCTGATAGCTCCCAAGTTCCATTAGAAGGATCGAGTCCATCTCGTTATGGACAGCTTCTTTCCAGTCATCTGCATCTGGAGATGCATATGCCTCTGCAATG
Source organism: Lolium perenne (assembly GCF_019359855.2). Taxonomy (NCBI): domain Eukaryota; kingdom Viridiplantae; phylum Streptophyta; class Magnoliopsida; order Poales; family Poaceae; genus Lolium; species Lolium perenne. The sequence goes on from NC_067247.2 coordinate 338,340,005, forward strand.
GACGTGGGAGTATCATCCACAAGGTACACAATGAAATCATCACCAAAGGATTTTTCAATCCTTCGTCTCTTGCTCCGTTTAGGAGCTTCATTGTCATCCTTCTCAGTAACAATCTCATGTGATTGTTCAAAATACTCATTAGATGTACTGGACTCAGCAATTATCTCAGTAGAAATCCTAGCAATGCTATGCATATCTTTCATAGGAAACATATTCTCAAAAAATGTTGCACCACGAGATTCCATAATAGTACCAACATGCATATCAGGTACCTCGGATTGAACTACTAAAAATCTATATCCTACACTCCGAGGAGCATAATCTAGAAAGATACAATCCACTGTCTTTAGTCCAAGTTTGCGCTTCTTAGTAATTGGAATATTGACTTTCGCCAAACATCCCCATGTGCGTAAATACGAAAGTGATGGTTTTCTCCCAGCCCACTCCTCGTAAGGGGTTTTATCTTTATTCTTGTTAGGAACTCTATTCAGGACATGACATGAAGTCAACAAAGCCTCCCCCCACCATGCCTTTGATAAACCAGCAGTGGCTAACATGGAATTCACCAAGTCAGTCAGCGTGCGGTTTTTCCTCTCGGCAACCCCGTTTGATTGGGGTGAATAGGGAGGCGTCCTCTCATGAATAATGCCATGTTCCTCACAGAATTCATCAAAGATTTTAGAAAAATATTCGCCACCACGATTCGACCTAAGACGCTTGATCTTTCTCTCTAGTTGATTTTCAACTTCAGCCTTATAAATTTTAAAGTAGTCTAAAGCTTCATCTTTAGTTCGCAACAGATAAACATAGCAAAATCTAGTCGCATCATCAATCAACGTCATGAAATATCTCTTTCCACCTTTTGTCAACACACCATTCATCTCGCATAGATCAGAATGTATGAGTTCTAGAGGTGCCAAGTTTCTCTCCTCGGCCGCCTTGTGAGGCTTCCGAGGTTGCTTTGATTGCACACAACTATGGCACTTAGAACCTTTGGCAATGGTGAAATTCGGAATTAAACTTAAACTGGATAGCCGAGACATTAAACCAAAATTAATGTGACATAAACGAGAATGCCAAACACTGGTATCATCACTAACATTGCCACATATATGGTTCACAGACTTATTACTGAAATCAGAAAGCGAAAAGCGGAACAAGCCTCCGCACTCATAGCCTTTACCAATAAATTGTCCAAACTTGGAAACAACTACTTTATTCGACTCTAAAACAACCTTAAACCCATTTCTGCATAGAAGGGAGCCGCTAACGAGATTCTTGTTCATAGTAGGGACATGCTGCACGTTCCTCAGCTGCACGATCTTCCCCGAAGTGAACTTCAGATCTACCGTGCCAACACCACGAACAGAAGCATGTGACCCATTCCCCATCAAGACGGAAGAATCCCGGGCGACCTGGTAAGAAGTGAACATGGATATGTCAGCACACACATGAACATTAGCACCTGTATCAATCCACCAACATGGAGATTGAAATACCGAAAGAACAGTAAAGAGATTACCGTACCCATCAGCATTGCTAGCGGTCACCGTGTTGACTTGCCTCGCCTTTTTCTTGCGGTCTGCCCTCTCTGGACAGTCCTTAGAAAAGTGGCCAGTCTCTTCACATGTAAAGCAGCTCAGATCTACTTTGTTTATCATCTTCTTCTTCTTGAAAGTTGTAGTCTTCATAGGCTTATTGAAGGAGGGCTTGTTATTCCCTTTGTTCTTGCTGTAGGGTTTCTTCTGCACCATGTTGGCGCTAGATCGACCCTCTCCTTTCTCAAGATTATCCTTAGCCCGAGCTTTCTCCTCAACATCAAGAGATGCTATCAGATTTTCAACCGATATCTTCTCGTCTCTTGTGTTTGAGAGTTGTGGCAAAGTTCCTCCATGAAGGGGGCAACTTAGCGATGATGCATCCAGCCACAAACTTGTCGTAAGGCACACTTAAGGAGTTCAAGCTCTTTCGCAATGCACTCGTATCTCATGAGCTTGTTCGACTACGTAACGGTTGTTAACCATCCCGATGTCATGGAAGCTCTCCATGATGTACAACATCGCCTGCATCGGTTGCACCGAACTTAGCATTCAAAGGTGCATCCCAGAGCTCTTTACCATCCGTTATGTGCATGTACACATCACACGTACGATCAGCAAGAATACTTAGAACGCATCCGACGAAGAGATTATTGTTTTCCTTGAACTTGTTACGATCTTGGTCAGATATAGTTCCTTCAGGTAAACCATCGCAACCTCGAACACTTTCGTATGAGTAAGCAGAGCATGGCCTTATACTGCCACCTCTTAAAGTGCACACCGGTAAACTTATCCGGCCTCGGTGCATCAAAGAAAACCAGCCATTGTTAACTCAGGAAATTGCCTACAATTAGGTTTTTGGATTGTTGGATAATTAGGCACAATTTCCATGATTAATTCCAGAATATTAAGCATGACGACAGTAACTACTAACATGTGAAACTCAAACATACTAGATGTAGTGATCAACATGAACAGTAGCAGAGCAAACAGTACAACATCCATCGCTAAACAGATCGAGATATGTCGCACGTACCGATCTGGTGGAGGTGGCGGTGGAGGTGTAGCAGATGATGTCGCAGCAGTAACGTTGTTGATGACAACGTTGTTGACGACAGGGACGATGGGTCGAAGTAGATGGCGTTGAAGACGACGGTAGGCAGCACCGCCCGACTTGGACGGAAGGCGACCCGTGATGAAGAGCTTGAGCAGTCGCGCAGAGCGCTTCCCAAAAACCTAATTCGCTCTCTCCCGTACAGGATCGCAAGGACGAGCGGTTCCGGAGACCTGCTCTCCCGTTCGCCGATGCACGTCGGCGCGCGGGATGGAGTAGGCTACGATGGCGGCGCAAGCAGAGAGATGTGGAAACCCTAACTCGTGTGTATGATGTATTTCTGCGGTAGCCGGGCATGAGATTATATAGGCTCGGGAAACCCTAGGCAACGTGGGCCACACCCACGTCGCACGAACGTTCGAGTCGGTTACAGATAGCCCACGATCCGGGAGCGACCCGAACCGACTAACTGCGACGCGTCCGTCTAGGACTCTGTTCGTTTTCCTGAGCTGCAAAAAATAAGGAAAGTCTCGGCTCGAGGCTCAATCCACTCACCACGAGCGCGGCGCGCGCGTCGTGACGTGACGTGACGTGTCGAGGAGGAGGAGGAGCGCGCGCGTGTATCACTCCTATTCTCACTCACTTACTAGTGGTGGAACAACCCACCTTATAAGGTGGTCTAACTTCCTCCCAACTTTCCATGTGGGACTAAACTTCTCACCTCTTGCCACTCCCTAGTGAGCTGCCACCAACTTGGGCTCAAACTCACAAGGCTGTCACTATGTGGGCTTTGAGATTTATAGGAAAAACTGAAATCTAATTTGGGCCACTAAAAGTGGGCCCAATATTTCAACAATTGCTTTCACAAAAAGTAATAAAGCATCCTTTATCGAAAAAAATATGATTCTCTATTAATAGTGGTCGAACACAAATTAGGGCCCCATTTTCTAAATCGCACACGGACCCCCAAATCCTAGTATAACTTTAGCGGGATTATTCGTGACTGCATATTTGCAATACAGGTTGGGAGATCAGTTGGTTTGACCTCCTCTCCGGTCTGAAGGAGGTCAAATTTGAGTTGCAATTCAACATTATTTTGTTAAGTTATTTTACTCTGTTTCGATATAAGAGCTATGTAGGATTTGAACCTAGATGCCGACCAGAGCCAAATACCAACAGGAGCCTAGTAGTTGTGTACACAACAAGCAAGAGCAAATGCGTGCTCGTGTCTGAGAAAGGGGCTAGCTAGCTAGTGCAGCCTGGTCGGAAGCTTGGCTGCCGATTTAGGTCCTATTTTTAAAAATTTCTAAAAAACGAGTACTATTTTCCAAAATTTATAAATAAACCGTATTATTTTGAAAAATCGCGGTGTATTGATTGTTCCTTTTCTATTTCATAATTTTTGGTGAGTCACTGTCATGCCAAAACGGGTGTACCGAGAGCATTCCAATGCGTCGGAAAACTCAGAATACTGGCTATGTTATCTGCACCTGCATTTCCCCTAGAGAAAAAAGGTGTTACGTGTGTGCAATCTCGTGCGCTCCACCATTTCTGCGTGAAGCGAGGACGGTGCACTGCACTTGGGCGAGCTCCCCACACTCAACTCTTGGCCGTGACGTTCGTGGTGGCACGCGTGCACGGATGAAATTCAGACGTTACGACATTGTATGTGGCCAAATGTAGCACAGAGTACTAGTTTCCTCGTGTATTTTCCAAAATTCCGGCTTCCTGTCGAAATTAATGGCTCATCTGCATCAGGTGAAACTATTTTTTTAATCTAACCTATGAGTTCCAAACCAACGAGAACGGAGCCAAAAATTGTGTAGTAGATCGATTGGCGCTAGCTACTCGCTAGCACCGAAGCTAGGTGGGTGTCAATGGCATTGGCGCCGAAACTCTGAGCCATTTTGTGTTTAAAATCCTTGGCGCCGACAGCACAATTTGGTTTGTACCGAACTTAGATACGTATTTATGTCAAAAAAAAAAACTTAGATACGTATCAGATATTTATATAGTTTCATCTAACTATAGCATTAGTCTCGTTTTGGGATCAGACTTATAAAAAAATATAAATACTCTTCATCGTCCAGCTAATACTATCATAGTAACATACTTAGCTTTTTTTTTGCGAAGTACAGTATAGACGCGGACGCTCACACATACATATACTCACCTTTATGAATATACGCACACTCAACTCCTACGAGCACCTTCAAGAGACTGATTCGAAGATTGATCCGATGTGTATTGAGATTGACGAAGTCATCACGGACGTCTCGCTGTCAACGAAAACATCGTCTCCCACTAAAAAATATTTCATCTTTTTAACGAGACACCAAAGTGTCAAATCTAAAATTTTAAACTCTACTAATAAGGATGGAGCCAAATTGTGCAGTCGGCGCCAACTACAGATTGGTTCTGGTAAGATAAGCTTAGAGCATGACTAGTAGAGCCCTTAAACCAGTCACCATCGGGTTGACCACCTCTCAATGGCATTTTTTTTTATTTTCTTTTATATCAGTTTGAGGGTTTGAGGGTCTAGTCTTTGCCCCTGTTTTTCACCCCTCAAAAGTGCCAAAAAATGCTTATTCTCAACCCTTAAACTGGTTTGAGGGTTTGAGAGTTTAGGGTACTACTAGTGATGCTCTTACAGACTAAGGCATAGCCTAGTGGTGGGGAGGGGCTGATGCCTTCCCACCCACCCGAGTTCAAGTCCTCATGCTTGCAATTTCAGTGATGTTGTACCCCCTGCTATCAAAAATACCACGTGGCCCCTCCCATGTTGGAAATCATTTTTTTACTAGTGATGCTCTTAGCTAGCGCAGACCATTGTTCCTCGTTGCACGTAGTTTCCGAGAAAATGGCGCCGGCCGGTCGCTCTCGGGCCATAGATCAGCACGTCAGATATTGATCGATTTCAGCATTTCAGCAAGGACTAGAAGACTTGACCATCAGCCATAGTACGCGCGTGGTCATACGGAAGCGACAGGTTAGCACACATCAGCGTCTTTCGGACTCGTCCGGTCCACTCTACACTCGTCGTCAACATCATGCAGTTCGAACGTTATGGCGTAGCGCCGCACGCAGATGTGTACGTGTCCCGCACAAACACGGGACACCTGGACGTGGCGACAGCGATCGTAGTGTGTTTCCGTGTAGGTTTCGTCAGGCCAAACAGAATGAGATGGAACGGTTCATGAATCAGTCAGCAGGTCAAGCTAGACTCTTTTCTTCTTCCTGAAGCAAGCTAGACTCATTGATCCCACACGTATGATACACGTTTTGCCTGCGGTACTGCGTACACAGAGTAAGAACATCGTACACTACATGCTCCGGTAATTATGTTTGTAAGGGTGAAAAGACTCACGCTCGACAAAGAGTTTGAGGTGAGAACCTGTGGCACCTCTTGCTGGAATTTTGGGCATTTGGCCTTTGGCTCATGGCCCATTATCAAATTCTGAAACTCACATGGCCCATTCCAATAATCAGTGGCAGCACTAGGGGAGCTAAAGTTTAGTCCCACATTGCTAGTTGGGAGAGAGTTGGAGTGGTATATAAGGTGGACTGTTCTAGTCCTAGTAAGTGAGTGAGAAGAGTATATATCCCTATAGCAATTTTACCACTTCGTAAGATGCAATACTCTCCTAATCTGCATGGCAGGTTGATAATTATCTTAATGTGTTCTAAGTGGATTATTTTAGCAGAGATGTTGTCCTGTAGAACATCTTTTGAAGAACACACCTATATGAGTCTGATTGTTAAACGTCGCAATCTATGAGAGTTGGGTCCTCTCTAGTAAACTCATGAAAGGCCCTGGAGTATGACGTATAAGCTCCAAACCGCGAGGAAGCCTCGCGGCAGCCTAGTATCGGTCTAGGCTTTGTATGAAGCTAGTGCGCAGAAAACTTGTAGTTCAAGGCATAGTCCACTATCCAAGTTGCAATCTAGTGTAATATGAAGCTTTAAGTGGAAGTTCAACTTAACAGTCTCCACGACATACCGGTATATGAAACAATGTTCTGGAAACTTACTGATGAGATGTGCCAATGAGAGTTTGTGGGGGATTGCTGGAATTTTGGGCATTTGGCCTTTGGCCCATGGCCCATTATCAAATTCTGAAACTCACATGGCCCATTCCAATAATCAGTGGCAGCACTAGTGGGAGCTAAAGTTTAGTCCCACATTGCTAGTTGGGAGAGAGTTGGAGTGATATATAAGGTGGGCTGTTCTAGTCCTAGTAAGTGAGTGAGAAGAGAGAGAGCCCTCGCGCACTCCTCCTCCTCCGCCGCCCGCCTCGCCTCGCCTCGTCACGACACGACACGACACGTCACGACGTGCCGCGGGTTGCGGGAATCTCGCCGAGCCGAGCTTATCTTTTTGCTGTTTGGGAAATTAATTGTGTAATCAATTTCGAGTCATTAACGGACGCGTTATCAGCCGTTTTGCCTTCCGGTTTTTCTGGATCGTGGCTGTGCCGACTCGGACTTGGGCTGCGTCCCACGACCTTCCCGAACCGCACTATATAAGCGCGGACGCCAACCCTAGTCTGAATGAGACGCACATGCGACTACCTGTTTCCAGTTCATTGCGTCGCCGCCTTCGTCTTCCTCATCCCGTCCGTCGGCGTGCACCGACAGCCGGGACAGTAGGCCTATCGAACCCTGCCTCTCGTGAACCTGTACGGGTGAGGGGCAATCAGGTTTTTGGGGAGCGCTCAGGCGCGACTACTGGCATCACGACGTCGTCATCGGACGACGAGTTCCTCCACACCGACAACTTCTTCCCGGACCTCAGCGACTTCTTCGACAACCTCAACATGGGCGACAACGACGCTGCTGCGAAGTATGTGATCTTGTCGTTTCTCTTTCAGTTTCTGTTAGAGTTCCTTCTTCTAGTTTCTATCGTAGATGCGATCGGTTTATCTTGTTTAGATGTGATCTGTTCATCTATCTTACTAGTCTGCACGATTAGTTTGTTTGTTGTTTTCGTAGTCATGATTTATCAATTACTTGTACGGATTATTTCATATGGATATTTGCTTATATATTCAACACCTCTAGCCAACCAGTGATCAAATTTAAGGTTTAACATTTTAGTGTCTTATAAAAACATAAACATTTTACTGTGGAAGGTTACCTTCCTCGTCGATTTTGAGGCATTTGAGGTGACATCGTCAATTCCAAGACCTACTGGATCAGTTATTGGACTAGATCTCTCGAAGGTGCTCGTAGAGATAGGGTGTGCTGCATATATATTCATAGAGCCTAGCCACCACCTCAGCAAAAAATCACCCGTGCATCGTTTCCGCCACCGAACCAAATGCCTCCGCTGTCGGACGAGTAGGAGGATGGCTCCAAGGAAGAAACCGAGGACGGAGAGGAAATGGGCGCTTTCACGATGGGTCCAGCCCATATAGCCCTTGTTGGCTCCTACGAAACAATGTGAAAAGGAGGAGAAGACCCAGGTGATGCATGTCGTCGTCCTCGAGCAGACAAACACGGATATCAAATGCTACATCATCGATAACCCTACGACTTCACGGCAAGGGAGGTGGGAGGCAGCTGGCTGCCAACTCATGATCACCAAGCGGCAGGCCTTGAAGGAACCGCTCGCAAAAAAGGGCGGCAGACACTGCCGCAAGAGAGATTGTCCGCCTTGCCATGGTTGAGGGCTAACCGACATGCACACGAAGCGGCCAAGGCGGCGAGAATGATCAGGGTGGAACTGGAGGAAGCGAGGAATCATCCGAAGTGCAAGGCGGACTTTGTCGATCTCGGTGACAACGACAACAAAGTCATTGGTGGAGGAGCGCCTTGCAAAAATACAGTTGGCGTTCACAATAAGATTTACAGTGGCATGTCGTGTCTATCTAGCGACGTTTAAAACAAAGTTTGCTGCCGGTATGCAATATACTCGTGGCGTGTTTCGGACACGCAATCTCAGAAAATATTAAGGATGGCAATGGAGCGGGTTTGGATGGATATAGAAAAACCAGATCCATGCCCAAATCCATCAGCCTCGCTCTGCCCCGCCCATGAAAGTATCCATGGGCATGGATGTCGCCCCAAATCCAAATCCGATGGATACCTGGATATCCATGGATATCCATACCCATAAAATTGAGTACCATTTCAGCAATATTTCACTTGCATTTCATCAATAATAAGCTAACATGAATATTTTGGCAGCATTTCGACATTATTTTCGTAGCATTTCAGTAGTAATTATATCGACAATTCATAGGAATATCAAAGCAACAATATATCACAATAGCGAGGAGGCGGAGCAATGAACGAAGATCCACAGTCAATGCGGCCGGCGGAAGCCCTACCAGCACAAGGAGGTTCCATGATTATTTAGAGTATAAAATCATTAATGCTTAAAATAAGGGTTTGGTGATTTGGGCCTAAAAAGCACAGCCAATCGTAGGTAAAATCGCATGTGTCACTGACATGTGGGTCCCACATGTCAGTTGGATATCCATCGAATATCCATGGAGCAAAAGCTATGCCCGTGCTCGCTCCATGAATTATCGGATATCCGCTCCATGAAATCCGTGGACACAACCAACCCTCCATACCCGTGCCCGGCGGGTCGAATATCCGTGGATACCCGGATCCGTGGATTAAATTGCCATCGTGAGAAAATATCATCACACGTATGTTACTATGCAATGTAAAGATAGTAACATAGATTGATAGCACGTGGATGTTACTACTCTATGTTACTTCTCACTAATTTAGAATCTGCACCACCAGAAATTGTAGACGTCATCCTTTCGGGTTGTAATCTTACTCATGCTTAAGTAATACACTAGTTATCTTTACTATTAATCTTTACTATTAAATGGGAGTTGGTCGTTTGACACTCAACGCACTTTGGTGGTCGTCATGGAAGACATCCCGTCCCTTCATTCTAATCTCGCGCTCTCCGCTCAGCTGCAATCGTCCGATCAGTAAGGTTCCTTGTTAGCGCTAAGCAGTCATCAATTAAATTAATCTTTCCTTGCCCCGAATAGACAAAAAAATTAAAGTAATATTTCCTTGCCCCGAATAGACAAAAAAATTAAAGTAATCTTTCCTTGCCCCGAATAGACAAATCTTGCAAGGTGCTCCTCTCTCGCCTCGATCGCCTGCCATGGGAACGGAGGTCCTCGCCCACACAACGCGACTGCCTCTCCGCGTCCCGCGTTCGCCACCACGCCACGCCGGCTCCAGCGGCCACCGGGACCGACGGCGAGGATCACACGTCACGGGAGGTCCGGGGCAAGGCAACCGCAGACGCTGGGCTGGCGTTCGGTGCCGCCGCCGCGGGCGCTGACGCTCACGCTGCTGCAATTCAGACACGGCCGCTGCCACCATGCACGACTCGGCTACGCGGAAGATCCCGATGGCTACTAGGCATGAATGGACGAATTAACCACCCACATGACGGATTGATCTGACAAGCAGCATCAGCCATCAGGTCTGTACGTGTGTCTCTCTTTCGTTGATTCTTTTTGGTTAATCTCCTTCTCCGTCTTTCCGGCGGCCCATTCCTGGGTCCAGTCAGATCCGCCTCCCTTGTTTTTTTTTGATGTTTTTTTTGTCAAGGATGGAGGGAGGGGGCGTCCAGAGGGAGGTGGGAAGCGATGGTGCATAGAATGAATACCATTGTCCGGAACCGTTGTCAGAGAGTTTATTTATGATTTACTCACGAGAAGATTCCTATCTTTATTTGGATGCATTTTTCTGTTCGATGTGCACCTTATGTATCTTTATCTTTATTCAGTTATTTGCATTTATTCTTTGCAAACAATTTCCAGGTGGTTTCAGATATGAACTTGTAGGTAAATTTCCAGTTTACCTTTGGCTGGATGGTTGAAGATCATAGATATACATTAGTTTATAGTGGTGGCCTTAACAGTCTGCTGTTCAATTCTAGGTACCTGAGAGAGGATAAGCCACACGGGTCGCTCGGGGGGCCTCTACAGCTTCAGAGATTACATCATGGAGGAGAGTCCGGTCTGTCTCATACTGTTTGAATTGATGTAGACTTTTGGCATTACCATTATTTGTTAGGATCAAACTGTAATGGATTGCATCCATCCGGTCTGTTTAATTAGCATTTTTGCAATGGGATACTTGCAATGGCTTGGTTGTTGTTGGTATATAGTTGGTATATATGTTGCAGTGCTGGGTTGGATTAAGCCATTAAGGGAACTTTCGCCTTCTAGATACCCTTTGTTTCTTGCAGTTACACATTGTATTGCTCAACTATGACGTCTGTTCAAGCTTCCGCTTGCCAGAAATGCCCATTGTAAATTAACAATGTTTGCTTTGTTGGATACAGATCACTAAATGTATCACCATATCATCTTTGCAGAGACCAATAAAAGGTACGGTGGGATGGGCACTTTGCTGGTCAATAAGCTGTGACAATAATGTAGTACTAACTTTCATATTAGTCTATTGTAGTCTCATGCATAACATTATCCCAAAAATCTTCATCAGGTATCTCCAATGTCAGCTAACCAATTTGGCGAGTTAGTAGCTGATCCTGAAACAAATGAACTATTACAGTATACGGAAAAGAGCGACTTTTCTGAATATACGGTGCTGATTATTTGTTGTTTGGTTTCCTCTTATATTTTCCATTCAGAGACTTACGTGTCTTATTTAGCTTTTAGATTATTTTGGCACAACCAATTGTTCCTGATGAGTAAAGTGTGTCTCTAATCTTCTAGCATTATGAAGATGAGCAGGTACCTGAATGTTCTTAACAAACTTCAAAACAACAAAGTGATGAGCTGGTTAAATAGGTATGTCACGACTCCAATAATTAATAATTCAATATCAATAAGTGTACTAATATCTAGATTTTCTAACTTCTTGCAAATGCTTATCTGAAAAAAAAGTTGTCTAACCTAAGGAGCTGCCCTTGCTCCTTGCTGGAATGCTGTTTCAGGTGAGCCTCTCAATATGTTTTGATGAATTATTTTTTCACATGTGTCAAGTACCGGATAATGACATGCTCCGTAAGTTGTCAATGCTACCCTCCGAGTCTATTAAGTTTCTTGTAAAATTGATGGCCCGGAAGTTATAGTTAGCTGAACTGCGAGAAAATACATTTATATACCAGCTCCTATCAAAATCATTTTTACTTAGGTGGAGAGCACCGCAGAAGGATGCATTCCTTGGAATTGTTGCTATGTGGGTTTATATATACAACACTAAGATCATTTTTCCTTCTATTTAATCAAAGGAATCTACTTACCTTTCCAAACTAACTCTGGAAACAATCGATGACTCACCCAAAACATACTTATGCTTGGATCAGTTGTTTATAAGAACAATGGGCTTTCTTAACTTAGTATTTCCATAGGGATCATCAGCAATTAAAAGCCACGGAAAGACCATTTATAATTACCGGAAATCCACCACATATATCCAAGAGAACTATCTGCCTTATAATATTTATGTCAATTTTCTTTGTCGCTGCCTTTTGTGTCCAGAATGTTTGTGCAAATCTGCAATATTGTAACAATAGCCATAGTTTGGATACAATGGTGTATTTGTCCTGTTGGTTTAATCCACTCCATTGATTATTAAGTTCACGGGATGGTCTCTGTTAAATGGGTCAAAATTTTAGTGGAGGCGAGATGTTAGTGGGATCACTAAAATGTGGATGTTTTTTTCGATGTACATATGTGGTACATTATATCCTACATATCACAAACAAGGTGTCTTGCACGTACCTCATGTACACATCTTGCAGGAAAATCTGTTTTCGTAGATCATTGTTTTGTGATACATGCAGGGACTCTGTTTATGGAAGTATAACTAACATTTGTTTGTTTTCCTTTCAATAGGAATATATAGCACTGTGGCATTTCTTGATGTTCAGGGATGCCCAAAAGGCTTTAGAACTAGCTTGAGTTGATATTCTATGTGAATTGAAGAACATATAAGAACAAGGTTGTGTAGTTGCACTTCACAAACCTGTCATAGAAGAACATTGTCTTCTTGCAGTAATAACAGAGCTTTTGATTCATATGATGTTTTATTACGTAGTGGATTATCTTTAGGATGTTTTGAGGAGAAAGATGGATAACAACCAGGTTTGCCCTCTGGATCTTCGTGGTCACTTCGACTGAGGCGGCTAGCAGGTTGCTTCAGCATGGTCGAATAGTGCTTTCCTTGACGATTGTTAGTTAGTTTTTTCCAAGGTAACACTTTCTGTTACATTGTTTAGTCATTAACAAGTAGCGGTTTCGTGATAGTGATTTTCTAGCTGGTTGAGTTTTCGCTGCACACTTTTCATGAATGATTTTGAAATGGGAAACTGATGATATATTTGATGTAAAATTGGTTGCAACCTACTTTCTTGAAATTTGGCAACCAATTGGTGTTTTTTTCATCAGAATGTAGAAAATTAGGTAGTGGGTAAGCATGTTTCTCCGCTTTCTTGAAATTTAGCAAAAAAATATCATTAAACAATAGGTTTTTGTTGGTTGAGACTTGCATTGAGTAATCGCAATAGTCACTATGTGGATTCATGATGATGTTTGTCAGTCACATAATTAACCATTCGACAAATTATTCTTAACTGATGCAGTAACATCGTACGTTGCATGTGCTCTTTGGTAAGGATCCCAAAGACTCGTGGTTGTGCGGTATTTAAAATAGGTCAAGGTTGGCCGTTGGCGACATTGTGCCTCCATCTTGATGTTTGGAGCATGTTACCAGACTTGCTATTTCAACTTCACCATGAGCGTCTCAATAGAAAGGGATGTTTCAGATGTGCCATGCAGAGCATAGTTAACTTCCCCATGCGACTTGTGTGTACCATTGTGTGCAGGACAACTATCTTTCGTTTTTTGGACATATAGGAATGTTACGCTGACTTCCTGAAATGTTGTCTGTTGGAGTTTTTTCCTTTTATTTTAGTTTGTAGTAGTATGTTTTTATATTCTTAATCCAATTGGGGAGTAAATCCGCTTTGTAATTTTTAAAAGTACTTATCTTGGGTGACCTACTTCTATTATCACCGGGGGAAGCAGTTTCTTCATGAGAATGAGAGGAGACGAATGCACGTTGCACCATGTCCTCTTGACTGTAGTACTAAGGTGGACAGGTGGTGGTAATTAAAATACAATTTCATCAAAGTTCAAGAATGACAACGGCATGAATGGACCAAGCTATGTGAATGCTTCATCTTTTTATTTTGACCTGGAACAGCACGATTCCATTAATTAAGCTCAGCAGACTCGTTGGCCACCACAACGTTTACATCGTCAAGTACAACATCCGGCCATAACAACCGAATCTCGTGCTGATTTGCACCAAAAGCAGCTAAAAGATGAGCAGCAACATTACATATTTGTGGTACATGGGCCACCTCGACCGAGATGAAATTTAGACGAAGTGAGACACGTATATCTCGGAATATAACACCTTCAGGAGACAAGTCATAGTATGTGCCTTGCACCGCATAGGCCAATATAGACGAGTCAGTCTCCAGGACAATCCTTCCCATATCCCATTTGATCGTGGCACGATTAATATGACAAAGTAGACCCTAAAAAATAAAATATCATGGGTTCAGAGCCAAGAGTCCGAAATATGACTTCTGAAAGAAGAGGACGTTGGATGCTTGGGGCTAAGAGTTCCAAAAATGATTTCTAAAAACCAGTTCTCGGGAGAGAGAAAAATATTATGAGAAAAATGTGTTGTTCTCCGGTGCAGCTTCTCCGTAAAATATTAGTGTACTCGCACCTCTATCTATGTATTGGAGGTATCGTCTCAATACAATGTGTCGCCAGGTACAACAAGGTCCCGATGACCAGGGCCGTGACGATATATCATGGGCTCGTGATGGATGGGTGACGAATCTCATTGTTTGGCATTGATCGCTGGAAGGAACTCCTACAGCAGGGCCTCGCGCAAGTGCGTTTGTGTCACCGAGGGTGGCAAGGACATGCAGCAGAGGCGATGGAGCTCGTAGGGTTTCTACAATCGGCAAGATGACATACACGCTAATGGCAGGGAGTGACCAACCATGCCTGGGACGTTCCTCTCCAGCTGAACTAAGGGCGATGATAAGGGGGTGGGGTTTGCGGCCAGCAGTTGGATCTCTGATATATGGCCAATACTTTTTACCGTTTAGGCACGATGATAAGGGGGTGGGTTAGCGGCCAGCGGTTGGGACTCCAAAATTTTCTTTTAGAAATTGTGAGCAATTTAGGCACTATGCTGGAATATTTTTTTACCGTTCTCGATAATGTTGAAGTTTCTTAGGGTTGGAAGCAAGTTTTCGGTCTCTAATCATGATGCTCTTATATATGTAATTATTATGTGTATCATAAAATATAGTTATATCTTTTTCTTCTAATATAATTTAAAAACAAACATTGAAATGGTGAACAAGATGGAACCGTAGCAACGCACGGGCATTCAACTAGTGTTGGTAGTGAATGGCATAAAGTGGCGACAAATTTATGGTGCCATTAACTTTTTGACCTCTTTTTTAGCTTCGGATTACGTTCACTCCACCGCACTAGCATCCCCTGAATTTGACTACTGGAGGTGTTTGATTACCGGTGATTATGCTCCATGACGATGGAACTGCAACCGCAATTGGAACTAGCTCAATGACCTCTTTACAATGGAAACACCCCCAACTAGAACCAGTCCACTACCAACAAATCTTGAAAGCAATTACTGAACTTTGTCTACTTGCTTTCAACAAATCTTCCGTAAAAAGAAAAAGAAGCGACCTTGGACGCTCTCCCTTATCCGCTACAGTAAGGGTGACTTTTTCCCCTCCCGCAGATCCACCTCGCCGCCGGTGATTCGCCGGTTCCCCCTCCCTCCGGCGGCCGCTCCGGCGGCGGGAGGGTGGGGGAACCTCGTTTCCCAGCTGTACATAGTGTAGGAGCTGTAGGGTGCCTCGCCGGCGGCGTCATGGAGTTGGTGGCGGGCAAGCTTTTGGTTTTGCAGGTGGTGTTCGTCCTCTCCGGCGATGGAGCTCGGTGCAGTTCTATGGTGGAGCACCCCCTTCCTCGCGCTCGCGTTCCCCGGTGGACGCCATGCGCGTTGTTCCCCAATCTGGAGCTCGACGCGGGGGTTCCAGGCAGAATAATCGAGCCGGCTGATGTTGAATCAAGGGAGCTTGGCGACCGGCAGCGCAGGATGGAGGCTCTCCGGAGTTCGAGGACCGGCGACTTCCCGTCCGCCAGGGGTCATCTTCGTGTCCAAGGCGTTTGTGAAGATGCGGCGGCGGCGCGCCGCCGGAACGTGCTGCTCTGCGGTGGTTGCTTTGCTTTACAGAGGGGCTTGTGTGTTATTTTGATCTTTGTGGAGATCCTTTCTGTAATTTCCTTGTTTTAATATCAGTGGTTATCGCAAAAAAAAAAAAAAAACAAATCTTCCGTAGAGTCACCGAGGCATCAATGTCATTTGGAAGATGCAACCCTTTTTGACCGGAAAAGTCACGGGTGTCGTTTGAACCGATCCACGATAGTGGCAGCTGGCAGCAACCTCTTTGCAAGTCCCGAATGGCGCATTCTCAGGCAAACAAAGACTACGACCGCAGACAATTATCCAACAAAACTAGGACCGCTGATGAAATGCTGCACAGGATTCCCGAAAGCAGTTTTGCCGGTTGCCGCCGGCTGCTTTGCGGGCAAGATAATCAGTCCTTTTTATTGATCTTCCTTACGTTGACGAGGGCCGGTCTTTCTTAAACTTGATTGACAATTAACTTAATTCTTCGTTGGATTAGGATGTGATTAGTGCTATGTACGAGTTCGGCAATTAAATTTTTCTTAGTTGCAGATATGGTTGTAACTATGATTTGCAGCTGATGCTCACACATCATGTGCAACTTGGAAAATGTCTCGACCAGATGAATTTACTTCGTGATTTGTTCTAGTCAAAAATTGCAACATGATTTGCGAGTAAGATTGGATGATAACAGTTTTGTAAGAATTAACTTAATTTTTCTTAATGCTCACACCATTAAGAACAAGTCAGCCCTTAAAAACTTAGCCTTATTTTACAATCAATATCACATTTATCCATATCTCAGTTGACTGAGATTTTTTTTTAACTCAGTTATCCAAGAAAACTTTTGATGCGGTCTCTCCGCATTGAACTTTTCAGAGGTAGGAATCGCCCCTATAATCCTTCCCAACCCCACTTAGTGTGGGAGCTTATGGCATTAGGTTTGTCAAAGAAATTCATCGGGAAAAATGCAACTGTAGTTCATAAAAACGTGTAACTAAAACATTTTTTTGTGACTGCGACTTAAAAAATTCTCAGTCTACTGAGATACAACAAAATAACATTAAATAGTACATGGCATCTCGAGCAAATAAAATCTAAAAGAAACAAGCGAATATTCGAGGTTTCTGAACGCATTTCTTCTTTAATTACACAATCTTGTACTTTTCTATAGGCAGTCAAACATAGTAGTGAAACACGAACTTGTAAAAATCAACGAAGGTTTTTCCATAATTTTAATTTGATCCGGAATGTCAAGGCTATGCACATGATCGCATTCATTAAAGTAATCAATGAACATCAGCAAGAGTGTGAATATGAACACCGGTATAATAGGGAAAAACAACCGAATAGACTGGTCATTGGGGAGCCGAGAGTACGATACACCATTATCGAGGATGTAGCAGCTGAAACAAATATTGATAGGATAATCCTCCTAGCAGCAACCATGAGAAAATATCTAAAAACAATCCGACGAAGCAAAATCTGAAGGCCAATATCTAGAAAAATTTAGTCGCCCAACACCATTATTGACATCAAGAAGGAGATCTCGTCGTCGAATGAACGACCAACGATCACTTATCGTAGACAATGTCATCTTCGATCCAAATTAATTGACTCCGCTTTATCTAATATGGATGTACCTAGATACATTTATCAACTAGATATATTAGTATCTAGATAAAATGGAGTCAACTAGTTTGAATCTGAGGAAGTACCGAAGTCCTAATATATCAAACATACTTACACTAAAAACTCCATACATAGATCGGGTTCTCTACTTCTACCCAGCACCGCTAAAAAAAGGTAAGACCGATGGCAGAACAGAACAATTGGAGGCCCCAAGCTACCGCTTACTCACGGTCATGGATGAAGCTTAAGCAAAGAGTGCCACGTTTAATTCTGTGCGCACGAACACGACATGACATTGTACTCTTCACAACTAGTAGTAATTACATATAATTCTACTCTTAATTTGATGCAGCTATTGATCTCAAGAAACCAAAGAACGCATGCTCCCGTAACTTCCTTTTACAGGGCAGAACTCACTGAAAAGAACGCTGTAGTACTTGTAGTAGAACGTGTCCGTTCAGTAAGTATCGACGACGAAGACGCAGACCGGCCGAACGATGGGTGAACCGATCACCGCAGCACGGGTCTGGTCGGGTCGTCCGTCTGGTCGTCGGAGCTGAGCGAGAAGACGTCGACGGGGGCGTAGGTGCCGTCGATCTCATCTGCGGCTACACCGCTGGACTGCGCGGGCGCGCACGAGGGCCTGTTGTCGAGGAAGAGCACGACGACGGTGATGTCGTCGTGGAAGCGCCTCCTGCGTCCCTTCTCGATGGCGGCGATGCTCTCGTACTTCATGTCCTTCTTCCTGGCGGCCTCCAGCTGCGCGGCGCGCACCAGCCGCATCGCCACGCCCTTCCTCGGGCTGCGGGCCACGATGTCCACGGCCGCCTCGTCGGTGAGCTGCTCCCACAGCCCGTCGGACGCGAAGATGAGGAACTGGTCCCCGGGCCGGAGCTTGCGGGCCCTGACCGACGGCACGGCGCTCATGACCGGCCGCCGCATCGGGAACGGGCAGATGGTCTGCATCAGCGCCGGGCTGCACATGTCGGGCCGCTTGAGGTAGGCGTCCCCGATGGAGCGGGACACGGTGATGATGCCCTTGATCCGCCACACGCCGTGCGCGCTGGTGACGATGTGCGGGTCGTCCGGGTGCGCCTCCACCACCTCCCGCCTGACGGCCTCGTCGGACACGTTGTGGTCCCGCGAGAGCCGCTCCGCCACGGTCCTTCGTTTCCCCCTGTCGCCGGGCGCGGCGCGGCGGCCCAGCACCGCGCGCGAGTCGCCCAGGTTGGCCACGTAGAGCGTGCCGTCCTCGATGGCGCCCACCAGGCAGCAGGAGCCCACGGACACCAGCCGCGGCTGCGTCGGCCAGGACTTGGCCACCATGTCCATGAACTCGTCCTCCGTCGCCCCGAACGCCTGCCTGATCACCTCCGCCGACAGGCCGCCGTTCTCGGACGCGAACTCTGCAGCAAAGTGGGTGTAGGTCAGTCAACGGAACAATCGTGAAGTGGGGTCAAAAGAGAAGCGCACGCGCGCAGTAGGCAGTTGGTACCTTGGATGAGGGAGAAGAGGCGTGCGTTGACGAAGCGGGCGGCGTCGGGGCCGCCGTGGCCGTCGTAGACGCCGACGAGCGTGGAGGCGGGGGAGACGAGCACCTGCGCCTGGTCCTCGAGCGCCTCGTTGGCCTGGGCGACGGCGACGGAGTAGTCGCCGGAGGCGTGCGCCTTGAGGGCGACGTCCCACAGCAGCCCGTCGTCGGCGACGCTCCCGGACCGACCACCACCGTCGCCGCGGTCAAAGCAGCAGCAGGACGGCAGCCACCGCCGTAAACACCCCATGCTCCGGCGAGAGTAGCTACTGGCGCTCTGTGCTCTCCAGTTGGTGTTTGTATCTGCGAAGCGGAAGGAGAGTGACCGATCTTGTGTGCGAGTGTGACAAGCGGCGTGGCGCGTGTATAGGCGACGAGTAAGCGCGTAGGATGGAGTAGCGGTGGATGGCGGGGGCACGGCACGACGGAAAGGAGCAGGACGTGTGCGTTGCGTGGAAGACGCGTTCGTCAGTTGGGCTATCGGCCGTTCGTTCAAACCCCTTTCCTCCGGTCGCGGCTCGCGCGCGCGCGCTTGCGGCCGAAGCAGATGACCGATCTCGGTTTGTCTGCTTGCCCACACTGCACTGGTCAGCAGTGGCCGACCGTCTGAACTCAAAGAGGTTTTCCTGCGAAATTTTTGAACATTATTTCTGATCGGAATATGCTTGCTCCTCAGACTATGCTAGATTCAGTTAATTTCTTCGTCTAGCTCAATTGCTGCACCCCTCCCTTTGGAGAAATTGATTAGCGTGTATGAAAATGAAAGGACGCATGATGGTACCTTAGACCATCTCCAGTCGCGTCCCCTAGACCGCGCCGGATTGAGTGTTTGGGGACGTGTTTTGTTCGTGCCGCGTTTAGGGGACGTCGCTCCCAGCCGCGTCCCCCAAACGCCGCTCCCAATCAGAAATTCAAATTGTTGCATTTAAAAGAGATCGTTCCCGCCGAATCGTCGCGATCAGAGTAGCGGCGATCAAAGTACTGGGCGCGCGATCATATTACAGATCGGTGGTGCATGGTAATTAGAAGAAGGGGTTGGGCGACGGTGACATATCCTGAGTCGACGCAGGCCCGTCGATCACGATGACCTCGTCGCAATCTTCCCGGTGCTGTGCATGCTCTGTCTGCTCCGTCGCCGATGCAGAGACCGACGCAGGTGTAGCAGTAGAAGACGCGTCAACCGGCTCTTGCTCCGCGGTTGCTGCCGCTTCCTAGCCCGCCGCGCCGGCCGCCGACATTTTGGCTTCGATGTCGTCGAGGATCTGGCCTTTGAAGAAGTTGTGCGCCGCCCGCATCCGGGGAGACATTCCCTCTATCGACGCTCTCAACAGGGACATGTCGTCCCTGCATTTCTTCAGCTCCAACTTCTCCTCTTGTCTCTTGAGCAGCACCACCCACCTTTCGTCGGCCTTTTTATCGCGGGAGAGAAAGGTCGAGGAGACATCGGCGAGGCATTTCGTGATCGACGCCTACGTCTTCTCACACGATGCGGCGTCGGCCAAGGCGGCCTTGGCAGCCTTGTTTCCAGTAGGACGCCCTGCCGATGTTGCAAGCGGCGCGTCCAGATCAATGGCGCCCTTCCCCTTGGACAGCGACAGGCGCGTCAACCGCCATTTCTCGTTCACTTTGAGCTTGCTATAGCAATGCATCAGCGTAAACGACTTATGCCCATCCGAGTTCCTACGGTAAACCTCCATGGCTAGGCGCGACGAGACGCGTCGCTGCGCCTCTGCGGGAACTGCACCGTTGCTGCGCGCCAATAACTTCCGTCGCGAGGTAGGCGACAGTTAGGTTAAAATTTATTGTGCCGCTGACGGGTCGGCCCCGCCACTCCCCGCCTCGCTTTTCGGTGTGTCCGGCGTCCCCGGTGCGTCCCATGTGGGGCGGGGACGGGCTCGGGGCGCCGGACACCATATCGGGGCGCACCGGACACAATTGTTTGGGGGGACGCGGCTGAAACCATTTTTTGGTCCAGCACGCCCCAAATTGTTTTGGGGGACGCTTTGGGGACGCGACTGGAGATGCTCTTAAGTGTAATCTTTTATAATCATGGTTTGCATGCTCCTTAAAATTATAACATGATTAAAGGTCAACTAGAAATGTCTGCCTAAGATAAAACCTATCGTGCAATGGAGAAAAATATATTATATTTCAGTCTGATAAACCAATTCTTAGTTAAGGGAAAACAAATCAACTACTTTTTTGTGTGTCTCTCCCATTCAATTCAGCAGTTGTCCTACGTGGTATCGCTAAATAACACCATCGAACTGATATTGTACATCGTAGAACGTGGCGATTCTGCCATGCATCGGCGTGAATGTTGTCGCTGCTATCGAATTCATACCGTTTCTTGCTTCACCATTTGTGCTATCATGTAGCATTAAGTTTCTTCATGTTTCGGGTATCTCAGATATATTGAAACACAACGTAACAGTGGTTTTGTGCACGGGACAAAATCGTTTCTCCGTACGTCGTAGGAATATCCATCACATATCTCAAAAGAAAACAACCTAGATTTTTTTTGGAGGTGGAAATGGGGGTGTGGGGGGACCCCACCGCTTGTTATTATTACCCGAAATGGCCAAGCAGCTGGTCTGAATGTACAAATAGAGAAAACATGGGGGGAGGGGAGACAACGAATCAGCCTACAACACGCGAGAGGATGAAGGACCACAGCGCGTCGAAGGGGCGCTCGGTTGGTGAGGCGGGAGTCACCACCGCCATAGGGCGAGGTCATCGCACACCCTCCGCAGAGTCGAGCTCAGGGAGTGGACCACCCCGTTGAAGCCGAGGTCGTTGCGAGACTTCCAGATGGACCAAAGAATCGCTGCAATCCCAACATGCTAAGCGGTGGCATGAACAAGGGGGGCGCCTGCAGATCCCAAATGGAAAAGCTCCCCGCCTAGATTGGGACATCCAAACAGGACCAATTTGTCACAGAAAGGTGGCAGTCGAAGAACAGGTGGCTGCTCGTCTCAGGGGAGGCAAGCAGCACACACGTTGGAGGGGCACAACTCTTGTGAAAGAGGTTTACCCGCGTGCTCGAGCGGTCAATGTCGGCCTGAAGGGACCAGGACATGCAAGCAGTCGAGCGGGCGTGCCGTCTGGATGTGCTTTGGGCTAGACAAGTATTAGCCTGTTCTGGATAGTACATATCTAATCTGTATGTGATCCGTATTAAAATATTTAAAACAATTTATAATTCAGATCGAAGAAGCATGAGTGCATGACACAAGCTAATTCAGTCGACATGGCCCAAAATGCGGACTGAAACTGTATCCTCCAAATTTTCGAAGGAAATGTCCATATATATGTTAACAAGCACGGGTTACATGGGCGGACCTACGTATAGCTGAGTGGGGGTAGGCCCCCACTAAGAAATTTTGAAATTCCTTTGTATTTATACATATTTTGAACGAAAATTACTGAAATCTTGCAAATTTATAGAAGAAGTGCTCCCAGTCAGAAACTTTTCTAGGTCCGCGCCTGGTTAGATATAATGTATCAGGTTTCAGACTTTCAGCTGTAGCGGCGTCATTCCTTCAGCTGATGAGACAACATTTTACAAGTATCAACAGTTAGAGTGGCGGACACGGTTCATAGTCTCACTTGTAGTGCATTTTGCCTTTTTAGTGTAATTTTAACATTAAAATTTAAACTATAAAAGATAAAATACAATTCCATTGGGATCTCACCTTAATACCCTAGTGGACTCGCAGGCACGTGTCATTCATTCAGAATATATTTGGACCTCAACTCTCAATGCTAGTTGATGTTGTCTCGGTGGACAATGTTCAAATTACACCGGAGATTGTTAAACTTGCAATCTCCTCTCACTTTCCTCGCTGAAGATTCTACTTGTCAAACTCAAAACGGCCACTTTCTAATGACATGGTGGGTCCTTACCTGACTGCAAGCCACTAGTTGACCACGTCGATATTGTACTTCCACCATTCCCTCCGTCTAAAAAAGGCTGCTTAGTATTTTTAGATACAGATGTATTTATAACTAAAATATATCTACGAAATTTAATAGTTTTCTAGAAACGAAGGGAGTATTTCTTACCTATAATTATTTTTTGTGGCCTAAATATGACACCCTCACAAGGTGAAGGGTTGGGGTAGCCAATCTTTAAAATATGGAGTTCTTAACATACAACTACCACTTTCCCTATAACTTTTTTTAAAAAAAACTAGCACTTTATGTTTTCATGACGCTACCACCACTACTAGAAAAAGGCCTAGCCGTAAGATCGCTAGTAGTGGCGCACCCCTCTAATGGTGCTCCACTGCTATATAGCAGTGGCGCACTAAAAACAGGTGCTCCACTGCTATGAAAATACTAGTGGCGCACCACAACAACTATGCGCCATTGCTATATTTATTTTATGATTCAGCTCCACCCCAGACTTAGCAGTGGCGCACCTAATATAGGTGCGCCACTGCTATCTCGACTAGCAGTGTCGCACCTAAAAGTAGTGCGCTATTGGTAAGTGTAAAGCTAGATTATAAATCAGGTTCAGGGTTAGCAGTGCCGCACCACATACATGTGCGCCACTGTTGGCTCAAATAGCAGTGAGGCACGTTGAATCGTAGATGTGGTGCGCCACTGTGCTCCACGCCACGCGCCCCCACCCCGTACACGTCGGCCTCCACGCCACGCCCCCACCACGCACGTGCCCCCACCAGCAGCCACCGGAGTGGAGAGGAAAGGAATCGTCTGGAACCGTGGGGCCTTATCCTTTCCTCTCCTCTCGATCCACTTCCCTCTCTCGATCTCATCTGGCACGCCTTATCCTTTCCTCTCCTCTCGATCCACTTCCCTACTCGATCCACTTTCTCTCTCCGTCGACGCGGAGACCGTGCCGGTGCACCGCCCGCTCCTCCCTCAAGCCGGCCCGCCTTCTCTCCTCTCTCGTGCCCCTCGTCCCGCCGCGCTCACCCGCGGGGCACGCTGCGCCCCGCCGCCCCCTTCCCTCTGACGGCGAGGACTCGGGCGATGCGGACGCCGCGTCCTTCCGGAGGAGCCTCAACCAGAAGATGCGGATGCCCGACGCAAGCGACTGCCGACCCCGACGCCCTGCTTCATCTGTCGTCGCGCGCGCGGAGGCCTGCTCTACGACGCCCTACTCTGTGCACCCCCAACCCCGACGCCCTGCTCCATCTCTGGCACGCACACGCGGAGGCAACCAGGCTGCAGCGGCGCCGCCCGTCCACGGCGCTGCCCGGTCATGGCGCACGTCCAGGGCGCAGAAGCCGCGCGAAGTCCACGCGCATGGCCGGCGACAACATGCCGTCCTTCCTCTCCAGCGACGACAGCTCAATGACTGGCAGCGACGCGGTCCTCTGCAGCTGCAGGACTTGATTGCTTTTCAGTTTTAGGTTTTAGGGTGGTTTATGTAAATTTGCTCTGTAATTGTATTTTTCTTCTCTGTAAGTTTATTTTAACTGCTATGTAATTAAACTAATTAATGTAATTACCTGGATAAGCGATGGCTAGGAGTGGCGCATGTGAATGCTATGAATGGCGCACTCATCTTCTTTTTAATTTCCTGCGATGGTTAGAGGTGGCAGGGGTGGCGCACGTGAATGTTAGCTGTGGCGCACTGATTCGTTTTGGTTTTCTGGGATGTGTCAAGGGTGGCGCACCTAACTTAAATTTAGTAGTGGCGCACTAGGTAGTGCGCCACTGTTACTTGAGTTAGCAATGGCGCATGAGTGGTGCGCCACTACTAACTGTTAGCAGTGGCGTGATAGTAGTGGCGCACCACTAGTGCACCACTGATGGTAAAAAGTGGTGCGTCACTGATGGTAAAAAGTGGTGCGTCACTGATAGCCTGTTTTCTAGTTGTGCACTATAGCGTAGGTTTCGCAATGTGCACTAAACCCAACTTTAAGATGGATTGACACAGAGACTGGTAGTAGGGCCACCCGTCTAGTTGATGTGGCATTGTTTCATGGTCATCCGCCACAGTTCAATGTTTAGTACCACTTTGCTGACGTGGACTAGGACTCACTTGTAAAAAAAATCTAGATATCCTAAAAAAAAATAAGAAAACCAAAAGATGGTCTCCTTCCACCTCCACTCGTTGACATGCTCCCCAGCGGGAAATCCTTCTCTATACAAGTTTTGGTACGAGGTTTTTGAACATACCTTCAATAGGCGAGAAGTGTAAGTACCGCGAGGTGTCAAACCCTCAAACGAGTGGAAATTGAAAATAATTAAAAAATGTCCCTCCCTTGTTAAGGCACGCTTGCCATGAGCTCCTTGTCGGCACCACACGGAGGAAGATGAATACCGACCACCAAGAGGTGCAGAGGAGGGACGAACATCCTCGTGCACCACCGCACCAGCCCCTACCTCGTGAAGGCACGCTCTCGCCGGCTCTAGCTAAACCTCGTTGGCATCTGTGTCGTCTTCCATGTCGCTCTCCGGCCTTAGTGGACTCTCTCTCCCTAAGTGTGGCATGGACCCATGACCTCGTCGTAGTGGGCCACGAGCCCTTCATGGAAGTGGAGCGGCGTCGGTGAGCCCTGATGTCTATGGGTGCTTCTATTCTTGTAGACAGTGTTGGGCCTACAAGATCAGAGGTTTGTAGAACAGCAGCAAGTTTCCCTTAAGTGGATCACCCAAGGTTTATCGAACTCAGGGAGGAAGAGGTCAAAGATATCCCTCTCAAGCAACCCTGCAACCACAAAGCAAGAAGTCTCTTGTGTCCCCAACACACCTAATAGGTGCACTAGTTCGGCGAAGAGATAGTGAAATACAGGTGGTATGAATAAATATGAGCAGTAGTAACGGCGCCAGAAAAGTGCTTGGCTGCCCAAGACTGGCGTGTGGTTGATGGTGGTAATATTGCAGGCAGTAGAAACGCAGTAAAACAGTAAACAAACTGCGATAGCAGTATTTGCGAACAAGGCCTAGGGATCATACTTTCGCTAGTGGACACTCTCAACATTGATCACATAACAGAATAAATAGATAGATGCTAGACTCTACACCCTCTTGTTGGATGATGAACACCACTAATTGCGTAGGATTACACGAACCCTCAATGCCGGAGTTAACAAGCTCCACAATATTCAATGTTCATATTTAAATAACCTTAGAGTGCAAGATAGATCAACATAACCAAATAGATCACATCAATACCATCATAGTAATAGTTAACTTCATAATCTACAAGAGATCACAATCATAAACTACGCCAAGTACTACATGATGCACACACTGTCCACTTTACATCATGCAGGAGGAATAGAATACTTTAATAACATCACTAGAGTAGCACATAGATGAATTGTGATACAAAACTCATATGAATCTCAATCATGTAGGGCAGCTCATGAGATCATTGTATTGAAGTACACAGGAGAGAGATTAACCACATAGCTACCGGTACAGCCCCGAGCCTCGATGGAGAACTACTCCCTCCTCATGGGAGACAGCAGCGTTGATGAAGATGGCGGTGGTGTCGATGGAGAAGCCTTCCGGGGGCACTTCCCCATCCCGACGGCGTGCCGGAACAGAGACTCCTGTCCCCCAGATCTTGGCTTCGCGATGGCGGCGGCTCTGGATGGTTTCTCGTACCGTGGCTTTTCCGTCTCGAGGTTTTAGGTCGAGGGGGCTTAAATAGGCGAAGAGGCAGCGTCAGAGGGTCGAAGAGGAGGTGAGATGATAGGGCGGCGCGGCCAGGGCCTGGGCCGCGCCGGCCTACCTCCTGGGCCCACCAGGGCTCCCCTCTGGCGACTCTCGGATGTTCTGGAAGCTTCGTGGAAAAATAGGATGCTGGGCGTTGATTTCATCCGATTCCGAGAATATTTCCTTACTAGGATTTCTGAAACCAAAAACAGCAGAAAACAGCAACTGGCCCTTCGGCATCTCGTCAATAGGTTAGTTCCAGAAAACGCGTAATAATGACATAAAGTATGCATAAAACATGTAGATATCATCAATAATGTGGTATGGAACATAAGAAATTATCGATACGTCGGAGACGTATCAGCATCCCCAAGCTTAGTTTCTGCTCGTCCCGAGCAGGTAAACGATAACAAAGATAATTTCTGGAGTGACATGCCATCATAAACTTGATCATACTATTGTAAGCATATGTAATGAATGCAGCGATCCAAACAATGTAAATGACATGAGTAAACAAATGAATCATATAGCAAAGACTTTTCATGAATAGTACTTCAAGACAAGCATCAATAAGTCTTGTATAAGAGTTAACTCATAAAGCAATAATTCAAAGTAAAGGTATTGAAGCAACACAAAGGAAGATTAAGTTTCAGCGGTTGCTTTCAACTTATAACATGTATATCTCATGGATAGTTGTCAATGCAAAGTAATATAATAAGTGCAATATGCAAGTATGTAGGAATCAATGCACAGTTCACACAAGTGTTTGCTTCTTGAGATGGAGAGAAATAGGTGAACTGACTCAACATAAAGATAAAAGAATGGCCCTTCGCAGAGGGAAGCATTGATTGCTATATTTGTGCTAGAGCTTTGGTTTTGAAAACAAGAAACAACTTTGTCAATGGTAGTAATAAAGCATATGCATCATGTAAATTATATCCTACAAGTTGCAAGCCTCATGCATAGTATACTAATAGTGCCCGCACCTTGTCCTAATTAGCTCGGATTACCTGGATTATCATCGCAATGCACATGTTTTAACCAAGTGTCACAAAGGGGTACCTCTATGCCGCCTGTACAAAGGTCTAAGGAGAAAGCTCGCATCGGATTTCTCGCTATTGATTATTCTCAACTTAGACATCCATACCGGGACAACATAGACAACAGATAATGGACTCCTCTTTTATGCATAAGCATTCAACAACAGTTAATTTTCTCATATGAGATTGAGGATATTTATCCAAAACTGAAACTTCCACCATGGATCATGGCTTTAGTTAGCGGCCCAATGTTCTTCTCTAACATTATGCAATGCTCTAACCATTTTAGTGGTAGATCTCCCTTACTTCAGACAAGACGAACATGCATAGCAACTCACATGATATTCAACAAAGAGTAGTTGATGGCGTCCCCAGGAACATGGTTATCGCACCACAAGCAACTTAATAAGAGATAAAGTACATAAGTACATATTCAATACCACAATAGTTTTTAGGCTATTTGTCCCATGAGCTATATATTGTAAAGATGAAGAATGGAAATTTTAAAGGTAGAACTCAAGCAATTTACTTTGGAATGGCGGAGAAATACCATGTAGTAGGTAGGTATGGTGGACACAAGTGGCATAGTGGTTGGCTCAAGTATTTTGGATGCATGAGAAGTATTCCCTCTCGATACAAGGTTTAGGCTAGCAAGGCTATTTGAAACAAACACAAGGATGAACCGGTGCAGCCAAACTCACATAAAAAACATATTGTAAACATTATAAGACTCTACGCCGTCTTCCTTGTTGTTCAAACTCAATACTAGAAATTATCTAGACCTTAGAGAGACCAATTATGCAAACCAAATTTTAGCATGCTCTATGTATTTCTTCATTAATAGGTGCAAAGTACATGATGCAAGAGCTTAAACATGAGCACAACAATTGCCAAGTATCACATTATCCAAGACATTTTAGCAATTACTACATGTATCATTTTCCAATTCCAACCATATAACAATTAACGAAGCAGTTTCAACCTTCGCCATGAAAATTAAAAGCTAAGAACACATGTGTTCATATGAACCAGCGGAGCGTGTCTCTCTCCCACACAAGCATTTATTCAAACAAAAACAAAAACAAAAGCACACAGACGCTCCAAGCAAAGTACATAAGATGTGGCCGAATAAAAATATAGTTTCAAGGGAGGAACCTGATAATTTGTCGATGAAGAAGGGGATGCCTTGGGCATCCCCAAGCTTAGATGCTTGAGTCTTCTTGAAATATGCAGGGATGAACCACCGGGGCATCCCCAAGCTTAGAGCTTTCACTCTTCTTGATCATAGTATATCATCCTCCTCTCTTGACCCTTGAAAACTTCCTCCACACCAAACTCAAAACAACTCATTAGAGGGTTAGTGCATAATCAAAATTCACATGTTCAGAGGTGACACAATCATTCTTAACACTTCTGGACATTGCTCAAAACTACTGGAAGTCAATGGAACAAAGGAATCCATCCCACATAGCAAATGAGGCAATGCGAAATAAAAGGCAGAATCTGTCAAAACAGAACAGTCCGTAAAGACGAATTTTATTGAGGCACCAGACTTGCTCAAATGAAAATGCTCAAATTGAATGAAAGTTGCGTACATATCTGAGGATCACTCACGTAAACTGGCATAATTTTCTGAGTTACCTACAGAGAATTTTGCCCAGATTCGTGACAGCAAAGAAATCTGTTTCTGCGCAGTAATCCAAATCTAGTATGAACCTTACTATCAACGACTTTACTTGGCACAACAAAACACTAAACTAAGATAAGGAGAGGTTGCTACAGTAGTAACAACTTCCAAGACTCAAATATAAAACAAAATTACTGTAGCAAAATAAACTCATGGGTTATCTCCCAAGAAGTTCTTTCTTTATAGCCATTAAGATGGGCTCAGCAGTTTTAATGATGCACTCGCAAGAAATAGTATTTGAAACAAAAGAGAGCATCAAGAAGCAAATTCAAAACACATTTAAGTCTAACCCACTTCCTATGCATAGGAATCTTGTAAATAAACAAGTTCATGAATAGCAAAGTAACAAGCATAGGAAGATAGAACAAGTGTAGCTTCAAAAATTTCAGCACATAGAGAGGTGTTTTAGTAACATGAAAACTTCTACAACCATATTTTCCTCTCTCATAATAATGTCCAGTAGCATCATGAGCAAACTCAACAATATAACTATCACATAAAGCATTCTTATCATGAGTCTCATGCATAAAATTATTACTCTCCACATAAGCATAATCAATTTTATTAGTAATAGTGGGAGCAAATTCAACAAAGTAGCTATCATTATTATTCTCATCATCAAATATAGGAGGCATATTGTAATCATAATCAAATTTATCCTCCATAACAGGTGGTAACCAAAGACTACTATCATTATAATCATCATATATGGGAGGCATATCATAATCAACATAAACTTTCTCCTCAATACCCGGAGGGCTAAAGAGATCATTTTCATCAAAACCGACCTCCCCAAGCTTAGAATTTTCCATAGCATTAGCAACAATAGTGTTCAAAGCATTCATATTAATAACATTCCCATTAGCATGCATATAAAGTTCCATGGGTTTTTTAATTCTCTCTTCAAACACATCATGTCCTAATTCAAGATAAAGTTCATAAAGATCTCTTATATTTTTGTTGTTTTCCATTATGCCTAACTAGTGTAAACAAGAAACAAAAAGATGCAATTGCATGATCTAAAGGAAATAGCTTCGAGCACAAACACAATGGCGCCAGAGAAGTACTGTTACCTGGAACCGGAGTATGAGTGCCTTTTACCTTTCCTCCCCGGCAACGGCGCCAGAAAAGTACTTGATGTCTACGGGTGCTTCTATTCTTGTAGACAGTGTTGGGCCTCCAAGAGCAGAGGTTTGTAGAACAGCAGCAAGTTTCCCTTAAGTGGATCACCCAAGGTTTATCGAACTCAGGGAGGAAGAGGTCAAAGATATCCCTCTCAAGCAACCCTGCAACCACAAAGCAAGAAGTCTCTTGTGTCCCCAACACACCTAATAGGTGCACTAGTTCGGCGAAGAGATAGTGAAATACAGGTGGTATGAATAAATATGAGCAGTAGTAACGGTGCCAGAAAAGTGCTTGGCTGCCCAAGACTGGCGTGTGGTTGATGGTGGTAATATTGCAGGCAGTAGAAACGCAGTAAAACAGTAAACAAACAACGATAGCAGTATTTGCGAACAAGGCCTAGGGATCATACTTTCGCTAGTGGACACTCTCAACATTGATCACATAACAGAATAAATAGATAGATGCTAGACTCTACACCCTCTTGTTGGATGATGAACACCACTAATTGCGTAGGATTACACGAACCCTCAATGCCGGAGTTAACAAGCTCCACAATATTCAATGTTCATATTTAAATAACCTTAGAGTGCAAGATAGATCAACATAACCAAATAGATCACATCAATACCATCATAGTAATAGTTAACTTCATAATCTACAAGAGATCACAATCATAAACTACGCCAAGTACTACATGATGCACACACTGTCCACTTTACATCATGCAGGAGGAATAGAATACTTTAATAACATCACTAGAGTAGCACATAGATGAATTGTGATACAAAACTCATATGAATCTCAATCATGTAGGGCAGCTCATGAGATCATTGTATTGAAGTACATAGGAGAGAGATTAACCACATAGCTACCGGTACAGCCCCGAGCCTCGATGGAGAACTACTCCCTCCTCATGGGAGACAGTAGCGTTGATGAAGATGGCGGTGGTGTCGATGGAGAAGCCTTCCGGGGGCACTTCCCCGTCCCGGCGGCGTGCCGGAACAGAGACTCCTGTCCCCCAGATCTTGGCTTCGCGATGGCGGCGGCTCTGGATGGTTTCTCGTACCGTGGCTTTTCCGTCTCGAGGTTTTAGGTCGAGGGGGCTTAAATAGGCGAAGAGGCGGCGTCAGAGGGTCGAAGAGGCGGTGAGATGATAGGGCGGCGCGGCCAGGGCCTGGGCCGCGCCGGCCTACCTCCTGGGCCCACCAGGGTTCCCCTCTGGCGACTCTCGGGTGTTCTGGAAGCTTCGTGGAAAAATAGGATGCTGGGCGTTGATTTCGTCCGATTCCGAGAATATTTCCTTACTAGGATTTCTGAAACCAAAAACAGCAGAAAACAGCAACTGGCCCTTCGGCATCTCGTCAATAGGTTAGTTCCGGAAAACGCATAATAATGACATAAAGTATGCATAAAACATGTAGATATCATAAATAATGTGGCATGAAACATAAGAAATTATCGATACGTCGGAGACGTATCAAGCCCCGCCATGGTCGTGACCATGAAGAAGAGAACCGGTTCGCTCCCTCTAGTGCATGCATTTTTTGTGCTTTAAAAAAATTGGGATAACTGTTGGAGATATGCCCAAGAGGCAATAATAAAAGTGGTTATTATATATCTTTATGTTTTTGATAAATGTTTATATACCATGCTATAATTGTATTAACCGAAACATTGATACATGTGTGATATGTAAACAACAAAGAGTCCCTAGTATGCCTCTTAACTAGCTTGTTGATTAATGGATGATTAGTTTCATAATCATGAACATTGGATGTTATTAATAATAAGGTTATATCATTATATGAATGATGTAATGGACACACCCAATTAAGCGTAGCATAAGATCACGTCGTTAAGTTATTTGCTATAAGCTTTCGATACATAGTTACCTAGTCCTTATGACCATGAGATCATGTAAATCACTTATACCGGAAAGGTACTTTGATTACATCAAACGCCACTGCGTAAATGGGTGGTTATAAAGGTGGGATTAAGTATCCGGAAAGTATGAGTTGAGGCATATGGATCAATAGTGGGATTTGTCCATCCCGATGACGGATAGATATACTCTGGGCCCTCTCGGTGGAATGTCGTCTAATGTCTTGCAAGCATATGAATAAGTTCATAAGAGACCACATACCACGGTACAAGTAAAGAGTACTTGTCAGGAGACGAGGTTGAACAAGGTATAGAGTGATACCGATGATTAAACCTCGGACAAGTAAAATATCGCGTGACAAAGGGAATTGGTATCGTATGTGAATGGTTCATTCGATCACTAACGTCATCGTTGAATATGTGGGAGCCATTATGGATCTCCAGATCCTGCTATTGGTTATTGGACGGAGAGAGTTCTCACCCATGTCCACATAGTTCACGAACCGTAGGGTGACACACTTAAGGTTGATGTTGTAATGGTAGAACTTGAATATGGAATGGAGTTCGAAGTATTGTTCGAAGTCTCGGATGGGATCCCGGACATTACGAGGAGTTCCGGAATGGTCCGGAGAATAAGATTCATATATAGGAAGTCATTTTATAAGTTTGAAAATGATCCGGTGATTTTACGGAAGGTTCTAGAAGGTTCTAAAAAAGTCCGGAAGGAATCACTAAAGAAGGAGGAGTCCCGAAGGGACTCCACCTCCCCATGGCCGGCCAACCCTAGAGGGGGGAGTCCCCCCCCCCCCCCACATGGAAGGGGGAATCCCACTTGAGGTGGGAGTCCCACCTTGGGTAGGTTTCCCTACTACATGGAAGGTTTTGGGTTGGGGTCTTATTCGAAGACTTGTAGTCCAACACTTGGGGCTTCCACCTATATAATGAGGGGCATAGGGGAGGGGGCCGGCCACCACAAAGCCACAAGCTGGCCGCACCCCTTGAGGCCGGCCACCCCCTCTCCCAAACCCTAGCCGCCCCCCTCTCCTCCACCTCTCCCGCACGCTTAGCGAATCTCCACCGGAGTTCTCCATCGCCACCGCCACCACGCCATCGTGCTGCCGGATTCAAGGAGGAGCTACTACTTCCACTGCCCGCTGGAACGGGGAGAAGGACATCGTCTTCATCAACACCGAACGTGTGACCGAGTACAGAGGTGCTGCCCGATCGTGGCACCATGATCAAGATCTTCTACGCGCTTTTGCAAGCGGCAAGTGATCGTCTACCGCAGCAATAAGAGCCTACTCTTATAGGCTTTGGAAATCTTCAAGGGCGAGTCTCGATCATCCCCTCGTTGCTCCCGTCTTCTAGATTGCATCTTGGTTTGGATTGCGTTCTCGCGGTAGTAATTTTTTTGTTTTCTATGCAACGAATCCCTACAGTGGTATCAGAGCCGTGTCTATGCATAGATGGTTGCACGAGTAGAACACAATGGTTTGTGGGCGTTGATGCTTTTGTTGTCTTTAGTTTGAGTACTTTGCACCTTTGTGGCATAGTGGGATGAAGCGGCTCGGACTAACTTTACATGACCGTGTTCATGAGACTTGTTCCTCGTTCGACATGCAACTTGTATTGCATAAGAGGCTTTGCGGGTGTCTGTCTCTCCTACTATAGTGAAGATTCAATTTACTCTTCTATTGACAACACTAGTATCACCGTTGTGGTTCATGTTCGTAGGTAGATTAGATCTCTCTCGAAAAAACTAAACCACGTAAAATATGCAAACCAAATTAGAGACGTCTAACTTGTTTTTGCAGGGTTTGGTGATGTGATATGGCCATAATGTGATGATGAATATGTATGAGATGATCATTATTGTATTGTGGCAACCGGCAGGTGCCTTATGGTTGTCTTTAAATTTCATGTTGAGTAGTATTTCAAAGTAGTTGTAATAGTTGCTACATGGAGGACAATCATGAAGACAACGCCATTGACCTTGACGCTACGCTGACGATGATGGAGATCATGTTCGTGCTTTGAAGATGAAGATCAAAGGCGCAAAGACAAAAGGGCCATATCATATCACATATGAACTGGATGTGATGTTAATCCTTTTATGCATCTTGTTTTGCTTAGATCGCGACGGTAGCATTATAATATGATCCCTCTCACTAAAATATCAAGATAATAAAGTGTTCATCCTTAGTAGCACCGTTGCCAAGACTTGTCGTTTCGAAGCATCTCGTGATGATCGGGTGTGATAGAATCAACAAGTGCATACAACGGGTGCAAGCCAGTTTTGCACATGCGGATACTAAGGTGGCCTTGACGAGCCTAGCATGTACAGATATGGTCTCGGAACACGTGATACCGAAAGGTAGAGCATGAATCATATGATTGATATGATGAACACTTTGAGTGTTCGCCATTGAAATTACATCTTGTCTCGTGATGATCGGACTTAGGTGTGATGGATTTGGTTCATGTGATCACTAAAACAATTCGAGAGATATTGTTTTTGAGTGGGAGTTCACCTAGATTTTTAATTATGTTGAATTAAAATTTGAACTCAATTTGTCATAAACTTAGTCTAAACTATTGCAAATATATGTTGTAGATATGGCGTCCCCAATCAATTTTAACCAGTTCCTAGAGAAAGAAAAGCTTAAGAGCAACGGTAGCAACTTTACCGACTGGTTCCGTCATGTGAGGATCTTCCTTGCTGGCGGAAATCTGCAATATGTGCTTGATGCACCGCTAGGTGATCCTCCTGCAGAAACTGAAACCGATGAAGTAAAGAATGTTTACGCTACTCGGAAAGCTCGGTACTCTCAAGTTCAGTGTGCCATCATGTGCAGTCTGGAAGCCAATCTTCAAAAACGTTTTAAGCACCACGATCCTCATGAGTTGGTCAATGAGCTGAAAGCTATATTTGAAACTCATGCGGCCGTGGAATGCTATGAAGCATCGAAACACTTCTTCAGCTGCATGATGGAAGAAGGCAGCTCTGTTAGTGAGCACATGCTCGTTATGACCGGGCATGCGAAGAAACTCAGTGACTTGGGAATAGTGATTCCTAATAGACTGGGGATTAATCGTGTCCTTCAATCACTGCCACCTAGTTACAAGAACTTTGTGATGAACTACAACATGCAGAACATGAACAAGGAGTTACCTGAACTCTTTGGCATGCTAAAAGCTGCAGAGATTGAGATCAAGAAAGAGCAGCAAGTGTTGATGGTCAACAAGACCACCAGTTTCAAGAAACAGGGCAGGTCTAAGGGAAAATTCAAGAAGGGTGGCAAGAAAGCTGCCACGCCTCCTATGAAACCTAAGAACAGCCCTAAGCCTGATGCTGAGTGCTATTACTGCAAGTAGAAGGGACACTGGAAGCGTAATTGCTCCAAGTATCTGGCTGATCTGAAGAGCGGCCTTGTCAAGAAGAAGAAAGAAGGTATATCTGATATACATGTTATAGATGTTTATCTCACTGGTTCTCGTACTAGTACCTGGGTATTTGATACTGGTTCGCTTGCTCATATTTGTAACTCGAAACAGGAACTAAAGAATAAACGAAGACTACTGAAGGATGAAGTGACGATGCGCGTTGGAAACGGATCCAAAGTCGATGTGATCGCTGTCGGCACACTTCCTCTACATCTACCTTCGGGATTAGTTTTAAGCCTAAATAATTGTTATTTTGTACCCGCGTTGAGCATGAACATTATATCTGGATCTTGTTTAATGCAAGACGGTTATTCATTCAAGTCTGAGAATAAAGGTTCTATTTTTATGAATAATATCTTTTATGGTCGAGCACCTGAAAAGAATGGCTTATTTCTGTTAGATCTCGATAGTAGTGATACACATATACATAACATTGATGCTAAGCGAATTAAATTGAATGATAATTCTACATATATGTGGCACTGTCGTCTTGGTCATATTGGAGTGAAATGCATGAAGAAACTCCATACTGATGGATTACTTGAATCACTTGACTTTGAGTCACTTGATAGATGTGAAGCATGTCTGATGGGAAAAATGACTAAGACTCCATTTTTTGGTATGATGGAGCGAGCTACTGACTTATTGGAAATCATACATACTGATGTGTGCGGACCAATGAGTGTAGCATCGCGCGGTGGTTATCGTTATGTTCTAACCTTCACAGATGATCTGAGTAGATATGGGTATATCTATTTCATGAAACATAAATCCGAAACTTTCGAGAAGTTCAAGGAATTCCAAAGTGAAGTAGAAAATCAACGTAACAAGAAGATTAAATTTCTACGATCTGATCGTGGAGGTGAATATCTGAGTTATGAGTTTGGCATGCATTTAAAGAAATGCGGAATACTTTCACAATTGACACCGCCGGGAACACCACAACGAAACGGTGTGTCCGAACGTCGTAATCGAACTCTCTTAGATATGGTTCGTTCTATGATGTCTCTTACTGATTTGCCGTTATCATTTTGGAGTTATGCATTAGAGATAGCCGCATTCACTTTAAATAGAGCACCATCAAAATCCGTTGAAACGACACCGTATGAATTATGGTTTAATAAGAAACCTAAGCTGTCGTTCCATAAAGTTTGGGGTTGCGAAGCCTATGTAAAGAAGTTACAACCGGACAAGCTAGAACCCAAAGCGGAGAAATGCATCTTCATAGGATACCCTAAGGAAACTATAGGGTACACTTTCTATCATAGATCCGAAGGCAAAATCTTTGTTGCTAAGAACGGAACCTTTCTTGAGAAAGAATTTCTCACTATAGAAGTGACTGGAAGAAAAGTAGAACTCGATGAGATTGATGAATCTTTACTCGTTGATCAGAGTAGCGCAGTACCGGAAGTTGTACCTGTATCGCCTACACCGGCAATAGAGGAAGCTAACGATAATGATCATGAAACTTCGAACGAGGAAACTACTGAACCTCGCAGATCGACAAGGGAACGTGCCACTCCTGATTGGTATGATCCTTGTCTAAATGTCATGATTGTGGACAACAATGATGAAGACCCTGCGACGTATGAAGAAGCGATGATGAGCCCAGATTCCAACAAATGGCAAGAAGCCATGAAATCCGAAATGGGATCCATGTATGATAACAAAGTATGGACTTTGGTAGACTTACCTGATAGCCGCAAGGCTGTCGAGAATAAATGGATCTTCAAGAGAAAAACAGATGCTGATGGTAATATTACTGTCTATAAAGCTCGACTTGTCGCAAAGGGTTTCCGACAAATTCAAGGAGTTGACTACGATGAGACTTTCTCACCTGTAGCGAAGCTAAAATCTGTGAGGATTTTGTTATCAATAGCTGCATTTTTCGATTATGAGATTTGGCAGATGGATGTCAAAACGGCGTTCCTTAATGGAGACATTGAGGAAGAGTTGTATATGGTACAACCCAAAGGTTTTGTCGATCCTAAAAATGCTGACAAAGTATGCAAACTTCAGCGTTTAATTTATGGACTGAAGCAAGCAACGAGAAGTTGGAACCGATGCTTTGATAAGGTGATCAAAGACTTCGGGTTTATACAGTGTCATGGAGAGGCCTGTATTTACAAGAAAGTGAGTGGGAGCTCTGTAGCATTCCTGATATTATATGTAGATGACATATTATTGATTGGGAATGATATAGAACTATTAAGAAGTGTAAAAGGTTATTTGAATAATAGTTTTTCAATGAAAGACCTTGGTGAAGCATCATACATATTAGGCATCAAGATTTATAGAGATAGATCAAGACGTCTAATAGGGCTATCACAGAGTACATACCTGGACAAGATTCTAAAGAAGTTTAGAATGGACGAAAGTAAGAAAGGGTTCTTACCTATGTTACCAGGCAAGGTCTTGAGTAAGACTCAAGGACCGGCTACGGCAGAAGAAAGAGAAAGGATGAGTCAGATCCCCTATGCCTCGGCAGTAGGCTCTATTATGTATGCCATGCTATGTACTAGACCGGATATAGCACATGCTGTTAGTTTGACTAGCAGATATCAAAGTGATCCAGGGATGGAACACTGGACAACGGTCAAGAATATCCTGAAGTACTTGAAAAGAACTAAGGATATGTTTCTTTGTTATGGAGGTGACCAAGAGCTCGTTGTAACCAGTTACACCGATGCAAGTTGGAACACTGATCCTGATGACTCTAAGTCACGATGCAGGTACGTGTTTATATTGAATGATGCTGCGATGGGCTGGGCAAGCTCGAAGCGATTGCACGGTGGCGAAGTCTTCAACGGAATCGAGTACATAAGCGGCTTCAGAGGCTTCATCAGAAGCGGTATGGATGAAGAGGTTCATTGTAGAGCTCGGTGTGGTTCCTAGTGCATTGGACCCACTAGTCATCTACTGTGACAACATGGGTGCCATCGCCAATGCACAAGAACTAAGGTCACACAAGAGGCTGAAGCATATAAGGCTGCGTTACCACTCGATTCGCGAGTACATCGATGATGGAGAAGTAAAGATTTGCAAAGTACACTCTGATCTGAATATAGCAGATCCGTTGACTAAAGCCCTCCCTAGGGCAAAGCATGACCAATACCAGAATGCCATGGGTGTTAGGTACATTACAATGTAATCTAGATTATTGACTCTAGTGCAAGTGGGAGACTGTTGGAGATATGCCCAAGAGGCAATAATAAAAGTGGTTATTATATATCTTTATGTTTATGATAAATGTTTATATACCATGCTATAATTGTATTAACCGAAACATTGATACATGTGTGATATGTAAACAACAAAGAGTCCCTAGTATGCCTCTTAACTACCTTGTTGATTAATGGATGATTAGTTTCATAATCATGAACATTGGATGTTATTAATAACAAGGTTATATCATTATATGAATGATGTAATGGACACACCCAATTAAGCGTAGCATAAGATCACGTCATTAAGTTATTTGCTATAAGCTTTCAATACATAGTTACCTAGTCCTTATGACCATGAGATCATGTAAATCACTTATACCGGAAAGGTACTTTGATTACATCAAACGCCACTGCGTAAATGGGTGGTTATAAAGGTGGGATTAAGTATCTGGAAAGTATGAGTTGAGGCATATGGATCAACAGTGAGATTTGTCCATCCCGATGACGGATAGATATACTCTGGGCCCTCTCGGTGGAATGTCGTCTAATGTCTTGCAAGCATATGAATAAGTTCATAAGAGACCACATACCACGGTACGAGTAAAGAGTACTTGTCAGGAGACGAGGTTGAACAAGGTATAGAGTGATACCGATGATCAAACCTCAGACAAGTAAAATATCGCGTGACAAAGGGAATTGGTATCGTATGTGAATGGTTCATTCGATCAGTAAAGTCATCGTTGAATATGTGGGAGCCATTATGGATCTCCAGATCCCGCTATTGGTTATTGGACGGAGAGAGTTCTCAGCCATGTCCACATAGTTCACGAACCGTAGGGTGACACACTTAAGGTTTGATGGTGTAATGGTAGAACTTGAATATGGAATGGAGTTCAAAGTATTGTTCGAAGTCTCGGATGGGATCCCGGACATCACGAGGAGTTCCGGAATGGTCCGGAGAATAAGATTCATATATAGGAAGTCATTTTATAAGTTTGAAAATGATCCGGTGATTTTATGGAAGGTTCTAGAAGGTTCTAGAAAAGTCCGGAAGGAATCATTAAGGAAGGAGGAGTCCCGGAGGGACTCCACCTCCCCATGGTCGGCCAACCCTAGAGGGGGGAGTCCAAGGTGGACTCCACCTAAGGGGGCCGGCCACCCCCCCACATGGAAGGGGGAATCCCACTTGAGGTGGGAGTCCCACCTTGGGTAGGTTTCCCTACTACATGGAAGGTTTTGGGTTGGGGTCTTATTCGAAGACTTGTAGTCCAACACTTGGGGGTTCCACCTATATAATGAGGGGCATAGGGGAGGGGGCCGGCCACCACAAAGCCACAAGCTGGCCGCACCCCTTGAGGCCGGCCACCCCCTCTCCCAAACCCTAGCCGCCCCCCTCTCCTCCACCTCCCCCGCACGCTTAGCGAAGCTCCGCCGGAGTTCTCCATCGCCACCGCCACCACGCCGTCGTGCTGCCGGATTCAAGGAGGAGCTACTACTTCCGCTGCCCGCTGGAACGGGGAGAAGGACGTCGTCTTCATCAACACCGAACGTGTGACCGAGTACGGAGGTGCTGCCCGATCGTGGCACCGTGATCAAGATCTTCTACGCGCTTTTGCAAGCGGCAAGTGATCGTCTACCGCAGCAATAAGAGCCTACTCTTATAGGCTTTGGAAATCTTCAAGGGTGAGTCTCGATCATCCTCTCGTTGCTCCCGTCTTCTAGATTGCATCTTGGCTTGGATTGCGTTCTCGCAGTAGGAATTTTTTTGTTT
Organism: Lolium perenne; assembly: GCF_019359855.2. Classification (NCBI taxonomy): domain Eukaryota; kingdom Viridiplantae; phylum Streptophyta; class Magnoliopsida; order Poales; family Poaceae; genus Lolium; species Lolium perenne. Next base: position 338,380,781 of record NC_067247.2, read on the forward strand.
TCTATGCAACGAATCCCTACACTAACATGCTAGGTCAATGGGGTAATGTGTGTGAGAGAGGAAGAAGATAGGCTGCTGACAGGTGGGCCCCGCTAACAGAAATTACAACACGCCGTATCTAAGTGCCATGTCAGCCCGACGTGCCGTGTCAATCCATCATAAAATTTGGTTTAGTGCACATTATAAAAAAACTGCACTAGGGTAGCATTTTGTCGCAGTAATGTAAAATGATCGATTTTTCAAAATTATGCCGGAAAATTGCAATTTTATGCTAAGAACTCTTAGAACATGGGTACTTGGAATAAGTTTCGAGCATGTAAATGATTTTTTTTGAACAAAAATGGGTCTAGAAGACCCTAGCGATTCATTCAGTCCATCACACGTGGCGCGTACATATTACATAAAAGCTCTTTTACATCTCTCGCACCGGGAAACCTAAATTTTGAAGAAAGGGCTTCTAGGAATGCAGAAAACACCCTAGAACTAAAAGATGAAAAGCGATAAGGTCCTTGGGTGCCCCCACCACCTCTCGTCAGTGATCTCAAGACTTGACCGTCGAGATCTGATGCCAAAGCGCTCGACAGCATACATCCAGCTGTGCATCACAAACGCTAGCCACTCCTCCTCCTCCGGGGACAAACCACTTGGCGGTGGAGAAGCGTCGAGCTCCGACGAAGGATGTGAAGAAGGTCCTCCATCCTGGAGGTAGAGTAGGGGTCGCCATGTCGGCGAAGGATCGCAGCGTCGATAGAAGACTCTGTGTGTTCCGCATGAAGGAGCCCTAGAAGAGAAGCTCCATAGCACCTCGAAAGCAATCGTCTATGCAGAGCTTGGGGAGTACCCGCTCCACTGCCACTTCCCTCCTCACCACTACGGCAGGCCAAGGGAAATTGCAGCCGAGCACTCCTCCACCTCGAACATCAGTGCACCGCGCCTCAACTCCTCCTCGCCACCAAGGCTAGCCAGGAGAGAAGCAGCAGGGCACCTCGCTGCTCCGATTTGGCCCTCCTCCTTGCCACCACAGTCGGCTAGGAGAGTTTCTTCTTCGCAACAACATCGGGAAGGAGCATAGCCTGGAGCCACAAAATTATTGAGGAATACGGTGTCGCCCTCACCACAACCTCTCTCCAACCATAGGAGCAGAGAGAGGGCAAGCAGCAACCCAAAGACGGCCTAGATCAGGCGACTGAGATCCGAGCCACCGCCTTCTCTACGGGGCATACACCCAAACGCTGGCATCAAGCCAAAAACAGAGAAGAAACCTATAGATCATCTACTCCTAATCTACTCCAGCACCAAACCTAGACCAGCTCCAAGCAGCTATTCCGGCGGAGCGGCCTTCAGCGGTCAACGGTGAAGATAGGGCAGAATTACCGAGAGGACATCGGGGATGGGGGGGGGGGGGGGTGATGATGTCTGTCGATGAGCATGTAAATGATGTATACATCTATGTGCATAAGAAGTGTGGAATTTGTATGTAACGTAAGTCCATTTTTATATTTTCTACGGAGACCACATACGTGCCAATATGTATGTTTCGTTTTCAACTTTTCTTCCGAAACTAATATGACTGTTGCACCATTTTAAAATCGGGACCATGAGTACCCAAGAGCAGTCACATATTATTTATCAAGTGTGATGTGACTTTATGTTCTCGAAAAATTAACTCAAGCTAGTTGTGCACTCAGCACCTTCCAACCTGAACGCCAAGGTGCACATCTAGCCGTCCAATGTCGACCCCCAGGGAGACACCGGGCAAAACCCTAGCTCCGCCTACAACCACATCCCGGCGGCTTCCACTGCCACCGCAGCTGCCGGCGAGGGCCGCGGTGGTGGCAGGCCCGGTGTCGAAGGCGTCAGGGGTTGCTTCGCGGTGGGAGACCTCTGGCGACAGCTTGGGACGACGCTAGGTTTCGGCTGCGTGTGGCAACTAGGGCGGCGTCCCTGTCCATGCGGTGACGGCGAGTTTTCCCGGGCGCGACTCCTGCGCGAGATGGCAGTTTGCGGTGGAGCGGCGATGCCCTGTGCAGTGGCGGCTTCCTTTGGGCGTCCACGCAAGGGGAGGAGGTTGCGGCCGCTGGTCTAGGCTCCTGCCTAGATCCGCCATCGGCGTGGCTGCCGATCACCCGGAGGTGCGTGGGGAGGCGGCGCGGTGCACTATGTCAGCCTTGGGTCGGAGAGTGCACATGGTTCATGCTTAGGCTTGCCTCCTCTTCCGCCGGAGGGGGTCGGCCGACGGGCGGCGGCATGGGGGCCTGCTCGTCTGCTTCGAAATAATGGCAGTGGGTAGTCCGTGGATCCCTCTCACACTGTGATAACGAACTTCCTGGCGCATGTCTTCATTGATCTTGGATGGACTGTCGAGTTCCGGAAGCCTACGCCGACGAATTCCAAATGGACGACATGCCTAGATTTTACGGAACGGAAGAGTGTTTTTTTTGATCATTTGATTTTAGAGGGAGCGTTGCGAAGCTCAGCGGTTTGTTGCCGTCATGCGACTTCTCTTAGTTCCACGATCAAGTCAGACACGAAGAATGTCATGGAAGCAGAGACCTGAGGATTAGCAATGGAGGTTTGTGTCTTGGTGGTGATGAGATTCTGTCTTGGTGCTTTCTAACTTAGAGCAGCGACATTAGCAAGTGGGGGTGAGAATTCAGTGTCTAACCTTGCAGGGTAAAAACCCAAGGTTTAGGATACGTTTGGTTTGTGACCAATCCCAACCACACCAAAATTTTGCCTTGCCCGTGCCATTTGGTTGCCTTTTGGATCAACGCCAAAAATTTGGCTCACCCTTGCACACCCTGAGCATCCTAGTGTTATTTGCGCCAACTTGCGGGCGTGCCATGGGCGCAGAAAACGACCACCAAAATTTTGGTCATGCCAATATTTTGGTGGGGCCAGTTGGGGCTCAAACCAAACATGCCCTTAGTCTTAATTGGTTGTGTCTGGTAATGATTTTTTTAAGGTATTGTTTTGTGAGAGCGATGATAACGTTTGTCCAATGTTTGCTTCTTGGAGAAGGTATTTTTTAAGATGAAGGATTTCCAGTGCTGTCTTGGTGGTGTTTGATCTGTTGTTAAAATTTTTTTTGTCACTATAACATGCTTTTTCTGTAACTCATCTTTCTTTTTTGGTTGTGTTGCATATGTATTGCCAATAGAACACTCTATTGTTGTAGAGGCTAGATAGAATTGGTATCTTCGCGATATAATTATATGTATTTATAAAAAAAAACTCAAGCTAGATGATCAGAAAATAAAATGGGAGCTGCAATATAACTGTATCTACCATCTCAGCATCCAACATCTTCAAGTACATCTAGTCGCCACAAAATCCAATTCAGTTACTGATAAAAAAAGAGTAACTATTTTTTCAACCTATTTTTGGGGCAGTTGATCGGTGGCCCTGTTTTTCCTGATCCAGGTTCATTATCGTCTCACAGTCACCGATCAAACTCAGGTTAACCGGCGTGCGATATCGCGGAGGCCGGCGGCACGACGCACCCCTCCACCAGCGGCAAGCCGGCGGCGACGCTCCCGCTCGCCGTGATATAGCGCCGTCCCATCCCCAATCCGAGCGGCACGACCGCGCACACGAAGAAAAACTAACCACGACCCCCCGCCGCCACCATACTCCCCTCCCTCCTCGCCACCGTCGGCTCCCTCGCCACAGGCACCGTCGCGGCCCTCGCGGCGGCTGCGGCGGGGGCAGCGGCGCACGCGGGATCCCTGCCCCGCGCCCGCTCGGCCGCGGCGGCGGCCATGTCGACGGCCCGCGTCTACGCCGACGTCAACGTGCACCGCCCCAGGGAGTACTCCGACTACGAGGCCCTCTCCGTCCAATGGGGGTAAAAAACTAAACTAACGCCTTACTCTGCTCCGTTTCTTCTCGTACCATGATCTAGAGGTAGTGTGATAATGCGAGAGGGTCGCATCTAGAATTCACCAAACGACAAGGTGTTACTGCTGGAGCGTTGGGGGATAGATTGTAGATGCTGTGTTCGAAGACTTTATATGATCTTGTAATAGGGGAGCGGCTTTATGTGATCTTTTGTGGAGCTGTGGAGATTGGAGCGAGCTGGATGGAGTATTGTATTGCTTGATCGGTGTATCTTGCAGTGGAGAAGTTAATCTACTTTAAACTTTGCAGGATTACTATTTGAAAACCTTCAGTCACCGGGTTATGATCGTGTGATTTCTTTGTTTGGGTGTTTGTATGAGGTTAGATTAGATAAGGAGCTGATTGTGAGCACTACTGACAAGCATTTCGCGGTTTTGGGTTGTCTGACTATCTTTGTTATGCGAGCTGTTGTGCTTGTTAGGAGAATAGCATATACAAATTTTGGTTGATTGAGTCCTGCATTCAGAGCACTGTATGCTAAAGAGTATAATCACCACTGAAAGGGCTCATTCAGTGAGACCCTTTAAATCAGAGAACTGTATACTAAACGACTAAATTAAATAGCTTCAATGGAGACCATTTAATATCTCTGTTGGAGGTTAGCTTGAGTAAAACAGAGTGGAGTTGCACCAGCCAAAATACCTAATTGGATGATTTGTTCAAATGTGTTAGTGGTAGTTATGTGACACCTCAATTGTTATTATATGGCAGTGAATCCTCTTCTACCTACTTTGTTCCAAAATTTTGATTGTTCAATAGTAACATATTTATGTTGTAAATTTTGGAGTAAAACTCAGTTACTAGTGATGATGTACTGTTATCAACTGATGATTCTTCTTGTCCATTCAGTGAGCAGGATGACTACGAGGTCGTGCGGAAAGTAGGCAGAGGTAAATACAGTGAAGTCTTTGAAGGAGTGAATGTAACAAACGATGAGCGCTGTGTCATTAAAATCCTCAAGCCTGTTAAGAAAAAGAAGGTATCCTTGCTTACTTTGAAGGTTAACACCTATTTTATGGGAGTCTGCATTTCGTACTTCTCTAACTTTGGTTTCCTCCTTGGTTAATCTACTGAAAAGTATCACCGTGATTCTGTTTAATTCCATTTCGAACATTTTCAGTTTATAGCTGACGTTTATAAGTAAGAAGCAGTTCAAAGGATCTTATGTCTCTTCATGCTTTTAAATCCGTAACTTACTGTGCACCACATCTTGTGACTAACCCGTTTTGCATTTTATAAAATTTTACTGTTAAGAAACCATTTTAGCATTAGTTCTATTATTTAGTCTTTGAACTTTTCTGCCAACAAGTTTCCTCTGTTTATGGAACTGCACGGTGTTACTTTTGCTCATTTATTGGCTAGTCACGTTCTGCTGCATACAACCATACTTAATATAATGTACATATCAAAGTATGTCTGTATCCAGTTGTCATTTGTTTGTTTGTTTGTTTTTGCAGATAAAGAGGGAAATAAAGATACTTCAGAATCTTTTTGGCGGTCCAAATATTGTTAAGCTTCTCAATATCGTTCGAGATCAGCAATCAAAGACTCCAAGTTTGGTGTTTGAATATGTAAACAGCACAGATTTCAAAGTTCTCTATCCAACATTTACAGACTATGACATCCGGTTCTATATCTATGAACTTCTTAAGGTACCATCTTCTGTTTTTTTTCTAAATCATTGGATGATGCATTCAACCATTATTACTTTTAGCCAATAGGGCTGTCAGTACTTCTGTGGCTGTAGACATCTAGCGCTGCTTTGAGCTAAATCTTTCACAATAAATTTTGCTGCAATGACTTTGTAGTCGCGGTGTTTGTGTTTGTAGTTCAACATTGATAGTTCCAGTGTTTGGCTTACATATCCTCCTTGAGAGGCTGAGCTAAGTCTCAACTATGGGGATAAATTCTGCATATGGTCCTTGTATGTTGAAGCATCGCGGATAGGGTTGAGGGTACTGTTAAAATAAATATATGCATAAACTGTAAAAGGATAAATAGTCTTGGCAAGTATAAGGCTGTGATTCTGACTGACTATTATTTTGAATGTGAGTCTGGGTGCAGCAGTATAATTTACTTGCTGCATGGCTAGTCTAGCATGTATACTCTCCCAATTTTTTTGATTGCTATGTTCTGTTTGACTTTGGATGTGATGAACCATGTATCTTCTAAAATTAGCTTATTGGAGCATTAGAAAATTTTATGGCATATGTTATTGAATTAAGTGGTTTAAACTATATGTCTTAGTTCCTTTGAACAAAATTATTATTGCAATGATAGTGGATAAGCAAATTCAGTGACCGATAATTTCATAAACTTTTTCATATGTTTATTTCAACATGGTTTTCGTTTGAACAAGTAATCAAGAGTTTTTTGCTTTCTCGTTGGTATATGGTAAGAAAACTGGATCATTTCACTACTCTCTAAATGAACTGAGTTCTTTTAGTATGTTGGAACTATAGGATCTCCATTGTGCTATTTATTTAGTTGCTGATTCATTACATATTCTAGATTTTGTTTCCTCTAGGATTTTGAGTTTGTTACCTAGAAAACCATATTTTCAATGGATTTCTTACCTAGAAAACCATTTTAAATGGATTTCTTACCTAGAAAACCATATTTTCAATACAGTACTGATTGCCAGCCTGCTCATATTTCAGGCACTAGATTACTCCCATTCCCAAGGAATTATGCATCGTGATGTCAAGCCTCACAATGTTATGATTGACCATGAGCTTCGCAAGCTTCGCTTGATTGATTGGGGACTTGCTGAGTTTTACTTTCCTGAGAAGGAGTACAATGTTCGTGTTGCTTCGAGGCAAGTTGATAGAATATGACATTCTGTAGCTTTGGTCATTTATGGCAACAAGAGAACCAAGTATACAGTGTCACTATTTATGCATTGCTTTGTTTTATCATTAGTTCCTCATACAATTTCTTTTATTCAAGTTCTGATAAATATATCTTAAGCAACAAATCGTTCTGCCACCCAGCATTCCCTTGTTTTTGGTAGATTTGCTCTACTTAATGTCGCAGGATTGTTATATGTTTTCAAATTTTGAATACCTTTCTATTTAGCAAAATCATGATTTCAAAGTTGCTGTTTTGATGGATTGGAGTTACATATTTCTGTACTAAGGTTACAGGAGAAATTTATTAGACTCAGGGCTGTATGAACCCTCTGCACATGTGGATAGATATTTTAAATGTGATGTTTTTCTCCATTCAGGTATTTTAAAGGGCCGGAGTTGCTTGTTGACTTCCAAGGGTATGATTACTCTTTGGATATGTGGAGTCTTGGCTGTATGTTTGCTGGAATGGTGTGTTTCCTTTCTATGATTTGTAAACAATGTGATGAAATACGCAATAGCTTTGCTTCTGTAAACTACTCTTGATTGTGTAATTAAGCATCAGTTATGCTTTTTTGTTTTGCTTCCAGATATTCCGCAAGGAACCATTCTTCTATGGCCATGACAACCATGACCAGCTTTTCAAAATAGCCAAGGTTTGCCATTGTCAGAGTCACAGATCTCTTTGTTTTAGCTCACATGGGCAAGCACACGTGTGCTTAGGCATATGTTACGCATGAGAATAATGCGTATGTGAATATCTTTTTTCCTTTTTTGGTTAAAAGTATTGCGGCCGTTAACAATTGGACCTCTTTTATTTCTGAGCAGGTGCTAGGTACAGATGACCTTAATGCTTATTTGAACAAATACAGAATTGTGCTTGATCCTCAGCTCGAGGCTCTGATTGGGAGGTACTCAGTGTCTTGCAGTACTCTGAACATCTTATTCTTATCATCTTATGGTGTCACTTTAGAGCTCATTTTGCATCAGGAATTGAGAGTTTTGTTGCTTCACATGCACCTTTGTTGCTGAACACAGGCATATCAAGAAACCTTGGTCTAAGTTTGTCACTGCTGAGAATCGGCATCTTGTCTCAGAAGAGGTTATATGTTCCCTTCTTTTCGTACAGGTTTTCCATTCATCTGTCAGTTTTTTTTTCCTGCCCTGTCTAATTTCTGCAATAACCTAGTGCAGGCAATTGATTTTCTTGATAAACTTCTTCGCTTTGACCATCAAGATAGGCTCACAGCTGAAGAAGCTATGGTATGTTTCTGTCAGTTATTCACTTGTACAGTAATATAAATTGCTATTAATCGACCATGTCTTACAAGTAGTGCATGCCAACTTGTTGACCTTGAGTGAATTCATGGGATAAATCCTTGATAAAGTATAACAGGTTTCTTTTGATTCCCTGCAGGCTCATGCCTACTTTCAGCAGGTGAGGGCAGCAGAAAACAGCAGAGGGAGAACGTAGCCAAAAGAACCAAGCGAATAGACCGAGCTGCTTCTGAACTGCACTATGGGCAGAGCATTGCGGAATTGGACCCATCTGTCATCTGATTTACTTGAATCTGATGGTTGTGACTTTGTCATACATCTCGGATATGCTGGACCCCTGAGGTTTTTTTTTTTTTTGGAATTTTATAATTTGAAAGGTTAAAACTGCGAGCCTACAAAACAGATAGGCTATGCATTGTCATGCCTGAGAAGTTTTGATGCAGTTAAACTGTTCCATCGATGGAATGTCTCAATGTTATGTCTAGCTGTGATTATGGGCGTGTATATGGACAGAGATTTGGTGCACATGGGCACCGGTGATCCCTATTTAAAAAAAATAATTGAAAATCATATTTCTAAGTTTCAGAAAAATCTGAAAATAAATTACGATGTAGCTAGTATTGTATTCCACAAACGTGTAAAATTTTAGCTGGAAATAATTTGTATTTTGGGCTACACAAAAATAAAAAATGTGTGGATCTGAGTAGTGATTCAAATCTTAAAAAAAAATCAGACTTTGTCATTTTTGTGTAGCTTGGAAAAGAAAACATTTGTAATTGGGATTATGTACTTTAGTAGTATACATCAACTCCTTTTAGAATTTTGTTACATAATTTTTTTACACACATAAATCTAATTTTTGAATTTTTTTAGTACGCCGAGAGCACTGATGTCTAGGATTCAAAATGACTTTTCGCGTGTATATCTTCTTTCTGTGAACCATGTATGTCTATCTTCTTCGTTTGCACAACGCGTGTTATCTTCTTTATGTACTGCAGGATGCAGACTCATGTTCTGCTATTTGTGTCACCGTTCTGTTCTGCACATTGGACCGAGAAAAGTGTGTGGTTGGTGCACGATGTTGCCCTCGCGTAACCATTACGAAGCAGCACGGGCCAGGCTAATGGGCAATATGGGCCTTCCGTTGGGCTAAAAAACCCTAACCAGAGCAGCCTCCTCTCCAGCCCCACGCCGGACTCCGCCTCCTCTCTCCTCCGCCCGCCCTTGCTGGCTTGAGCACGCGCCGGCCTTGCCCCTCCGCCGCCTTTCCTCTTTTCTCCACCCGCGTAACCTTGCTGGTCTGGATTGATCCCGAACGCGGCGGGATGGCGCTGAGGGGCGTTTGGCAGCTGCAGAAGCTCGTGGTGAACTACTGCGATTGGGGAGGGAGCAGCAGGGGGATCAGGTATTGCTCATCACACCGAGAGGAACTGATAGATAATACTACTACACATGTTCTAGCGATTCGATCTGTTCTGTTTTGATGTGGTGATAAATTTCGATTCGGGAGATCCGACTTACTCGTTGTGCTGAGTGAGTTGGAGCCGCTCTGTTAGTTGTGCATGGAGAAATGTGGTGAGCGTCGCCTGTAATTATGTGTTCTGCGCTTTAACCAAGGAAGATCTATTCTTATGAAGCCACTGGAAAATAGCTCATCAGTGGATCAGAAAATCGTGTTGATTTGCCATGTTTAGTTCATCCATTGAAAAAGAAACCGTGTTGATTTGTCATTACTGAAAACGTGAAGAATTCAGTTATGAGAACATTCCATTAGACAGTTCACGCACAGCTTGATCCAATTATACGATTTGCTGGTTACATTGTATGTAATTCTTAACATAAGCTTATTCACATGGTAACTTCTTCCCTTGGGGATTGGTAGGTTAAGCATCAGTTCTATAACTGCAGTTCAAAATTTTCTTTTCTCTATCTCTGTCGTTGGAATTCATTATCTGAACAATTATATTTTTCAATTTGCTTGCTCCTTCACAATTGATACTTCTTGGAATTGCAGGGCTTTCATGGAGTCCCATCTTCCAGCTTTGAAGGAAAAGAACCCCCAGTTAGAGGTAGTGACACAGCTTGTCCGTGGTCAGCACCCGAACTTGAAGGGCATTTACAGTAAGATCTTCCTTTCCTGTTGACCATTGTAGTGTTATCGGGAAACATTCTTAACTTATAATTATGTTGCCTTTCTTTCGCGTTGTGGATTAGATATTTGTGTTGGTACTGACCAAATACATTAGTATTCATGTCATCACTCGCAGTCAAAGCACTGTAGTTTACACTTGCCATATTTAATGCCAGTTGTCACTCTTGTCCCCCTTGCGCTTAAGTACTTGTGATGAATTTGACATGCTCAACCGCCCAAAGGTGAACTCACATGGTTTAAGCATGGCATGCTTAATCGTGTACCGTACCCTTTGTATAACTAAATCTTCGTAGAAAGACTTGTTTTGGATGAGGGGTGCACTTGTCTATGACAGCTCTTGTCTAGGACAAGTACATCCATCTCGGATGCAACAGTTTTTGTGGGAGTAAATGCTCATTTAACAAAAACGGTGGAATGCATTTCACAGTTTTAAGTACTTTTCTCTCTCTTTAGTGTTTTGCCCAAGGATAGTTCCATTCCATTGCACTACCCAACCAATCTTATAGCATATAATGATCATGGGAAGAGGTTGCTCCCCAAACCAAACATCTGCCTAGACTCTGTTTTCCTGTTGCTGCTAGGAGAATTTTCATAAAATGATACTCCGAAGGTTGGCATGATTACACTAACCACTCCCCTTCTCACTGACAGGACCAGTCAGCAAAACACGTATTCATATCTGAAACACCATCCTTGTTTGTTTTATTGAACGCATAGCTACATGTGCTTGCTTTTTGAGTAATATTTTTATGTGATGTTATTCTTATATCAATGAGAGACTGGTTTGGTCCTGTCAGTGAGATGGGGAGTGGAATGCATTTCACAAAGTTTTAAGCCCAAGGATATTTCCATTCGATTGCACTGACCAAACCAATCTTATAGCATCTTACGATTGTAGGAGGAGGTTGCTCCTCAAACCAACATCAGTCTACATTTTGTTTTCCTGTTGTTTTAATTGTTATCAGGAGAATTTTGATATATGCCATCCCAAAGATTGGTATGACTAGAAATTCCACTCTCAGTCTCACATGTCAGTGAGAGTGAGACACAGATTTATATCAAACCATCATCCTTGTTATTTGTCATGAACTCGTGAATATTGGTGCTTCCATTTGACTAATATTTTTGTGCAGAAAATCACAATGAGAGAGTGGTCTGTGTCAGAAATTTAGCACCTGAGGACATCATGTTGCAAGCTAGTAGGCTGAGGTGTTCTCTGGGCAGGAAAGTTGTGAAGCTGAGAACCAGACATGTAACGAAGCGACCAAGCGTGCAGGGAACATGGACGACGGAACTGAAGATGTGAATCAAAGTTCTTAGACAAGCTGTTACACTGCTCCTGATTGTGCACTGACAAGAACTGTTTCAGATCTATCGCAAGAACTTTGTGCTGCTATTAGACCTACCTTTTGTCGGTAGTTTACAGTGTCATTCCGTTCTCCTTTTGTTTGAGCCATAATCTGATAATAATATGTAAACCTGGGAGATTCTTGTTAGCATCGTCCGTCTGGCAGATCTGAGTGGCAGGTATTGTCTTAGACCGCAGAAAATTGTTTTAAAGGAAAGGGTCTGCATTTCATGAACCGATTTTGCAATCCATTAGATGTTTTTTGAGCTAGGGATGTGTTTAGAATCATCGGCTTCGGGAGCTGGGAAGCCCCATATATACCCTACTCCCGTAGTTAGTGAAGTTTGACTTTCACGAAAACCAGTATGCACTATATCATGGCAAGTAGAATAGTGAAGTTTGATCAAGGAGTAACAGGGAGGTATCACCCGAATGTACGATTTGCCTTGATTACCTGAATGTACGATTTGCCTTGATTACCTGAATGTGACCCCAAGGCATTTGCCAAGAACTAGGAGTTTGATTTGCTGCGCAATTTTTTTTGCGTATTGCATCCTTTTCTCGTTTTGCATGCATAGTGGACTGAAACTGAGCATTAATTGGAGCATTGGTCCAATCCTTTTTTTTCCTGAGAAAGGCAGCAAATTCTCGTTTTTGCATGCATAGTGGGCTCAGTTTGAGCATTAATTGGAGCATTGGTCCATCACCTATCTTTTTCTTCCTGAAAAAGGCAGCAAAAGAAACCAACCACCGACGGTAGGGACACATGAACCATACGACAATGAATACTAGTTGAATCCAAGGCCTCGGAGAATCATCCATATCTCTGCGTCTACAGTAGAGAGGGGCGATTTCTTGAGCTCTCCCCGTCGATCCACCTCGCTCGCCGCGGATTCGTGGTTTCCTCCTCCTTCGGCGGCCGCTCCGGCGGCGGGAGGGTGGGGAAACCTCGATTCCCGGCCTGTACATAGTATAGGGTTAGGTGGGGGCCCGGCTGGCGGCGGCATGGAGGAGGTGGCGCTGCTGGAGCGGTTTTTGGTGTCGGCGTGCATCCCCTTCGACGACGGCGTTCCTCGGAGCTCTGGCGTCGCGCGCTCGACTTCCCCGAGCTCGACGTTCTTCGGTTCGTTCGAGTTCTTGAAGCCCCGTCCGGATCTGGCTAGGCGACGGATCTGGAGGAATAAGAAGTGGTGGAGGACGATGATGAAGATTGGCGCGACGACGACGGCGGCCTTCGGGGTAGGGCCATGGGTTCCGGTGATTGGTGACTTCCCGCTCGCATGGGGTCTTCTCTCGATCCAAGGCTTGAAGGAGAGAAGCAGCGACGACGCGCCACCGACAGCTCCTGGACGCCGGCGTGTTCGTGTTGCAGAAGGATTGGGCTGTAATTTTGTTTTTCTTTGGGGACCTCTCTGTAACTTGCTGATCTAATATCATCTTACTTCATGCGCAAAAAAAAGGCCTCGGAGAATCTAGTTGTTATCTGGCTGAAAAAACAAATAAACCCACAATAAACATAGGAACATAATTTTGTGATGCTGGTAGCTGACGTCCTAGCACATCATCCTTTGACTATATCTTTCACATACCCTTTAGGGTTTTAGTCTTCCCGGCGATATCGGGGCGAGCCCCTGTGGTCTCCACTAGATCACATCTCTGTTTCCCCTTCACCTGCCCCTCTCCCATTCCCTATGTCCCAACTTTAATGGTAGACCCTAATCGGCGGTTCGTGTGTGGTGGTTGTGATCTAGGCTAGGGTTTTTGGTTTGTCTCCTATCGTGTCTGGATCACGTTCGTCCTCAAGAGCTACATATGGGAAATCAAACGAGGCGGTGGACATGAAAATGCCCAGTAAATCTTTGCACGAGGAGGAGTTCCTGGACAAAGCAAGATAGAGCTATGTCGCGAGACAAAGTGGGTATTGACTCTATGTTTGATTGTCTTGAGATGGCAAAAGAGGAGTTTGATGGTTCGTCTAAGAGAAGATGATGTGTAGATTGCCGAGAGTACTTAGTGTCGCTTGTGGTCGCTAGAGTTCGTTACCCTCAAAAAAATCATGCACGAGGTTTCAACTGATGCACAATGCATTGAATTATACAACAAGAATCACAATTCCCGTTGTGGGAGAGAACCATTTTATGGTGCAATGCTTCTGCTTGGGGGATTGAGAGAAGGTGATGGAGACAGGACCCTGGTTATTTTGAGATTGGGTGGTTCTTCTCGCACCATACGATGGTCTTTCTGACCCTCTTTGAGCTCAAGCATATGCCGGTCTGGCTATGTGTTCACAAATTACCGGAGGGCTACACATGAAGGAGAAAGTAGCCACCTAACTGGTCGAGAGAGTTGCTGGGAACGTGATGATCCCCGAGCTAACCCCTGCGGGTGCCTTCAGAGGTGGCTTTATACGTGCTCGGGTGAGACATGATATGAAGAAGCCAGTGACTAAATCTGTGTCCTAGTGCATGGAGGCAAACAATCTATGTTCATGGTGAAGTATGAAAAATTTGCATGATTTTGTGTCATACTCACAATCATAGGCAGTGGCGGCGCTACAGGTGGACCAACCTGGGCCATAGCCCACCCTTTCATTTGGGTTTTATTGGTATTATTCTGACCCACTAGTAAAAAAAGGCACTATGCATATGATGTTTAGGCCTATTTTGCAGACCGGTCCAGTCTTCCAGTCGATGCATGCTTCGCCACTAATCATAGGGAGTGTGGACTTGGAGTGTACAAGTCAAGAAGTTGAAATATGGCAACTGAATTTATGCCAATCCCCCAAATCATAGCCATCTTACCGGAACTATGAGACGAGGTATGCGTGGAGGTCGAGGCTTCCATGCTATTGCTGGTGTAAGAGGTGACTCCCATGCTGGTATGGTGGGACATGGAAGGGGCTCCCCAGATAGCAATCTCGCTTTTGGCCGTGGGACATATTTGGAGTGGCATGAGCACCCTTAACGTCGGGATAAATCCAGTGGTAAAGATCTTGATGATACCACAACATGGATCAAGATACTCAGTTCATCTCTATATTATGCTCAAGCCAAGTGATAAGCCCAGTCAAGCGATAAGACCTTGCTCAAGCTGGGCAAGAAAAAAATACAGGACCATCCTAGGCGGTGGCATGAAGTGATGCCCAAAGTATTGTGGGATCACAAAATCGCAAGGCATAGAGCTACAAAGATTACTCCTTTTCAGTTAGTCTATGGATAAGAGGTTGTCTTGCCCACAGAGGTTAATCTGGATGCCTTAAGATTCGTGAAGAATGATAGTTTGTCGGCTAAGAACTATTACAATCTAATGGATAACATCGACGAGGTAGTCGACATATCTATTTTGCTAACCTTAATGGACATTGAGAGAGGGAGAGAGAGAGGTTGTGGGTAGGGCTTCCAAGTTGGCAACTTGGTCCGGAAATTTATATTGTCGATAGGCTGTAGAAGTTAAAAATTAGGCAAATGGTTGCGAAGTTGGGTCCACCCAACTATGTGGCAATCCGCCTAATATGCACTTGTGACCGATGTATGAATATCGGTCTTAGAAAAAACATGTCCAACCCATGGGGGTTAAGCTCTACTTAGAAAATAAGGTGGGGCACACCGGTAAGGTGTGAGGGCATCTCGTAACGGGGCAACCCGACCATTTGCGTCCGCGCGGTCGAAAAATGTGTCTGCACCCTATTCCAACGGGGCGACCCATACTGATCGCGTCGTCCGCGGAGACGCAAACGTGACTCAAATATGCGGCACGGTTGCGTCTCTGCGGACGTTGCGCGGTCACGCCGAGCGTCCTCCTTTTGTTACCCGGTCTCGCACGTTAGGGACATCGAAATCGACCGCGCGGATTTGCTTCCTCTCCCCCTTCTTTGCTGCCCTAGTGCGACGCCACCACCCCAACTCCGCCCCACCGCGCGCACCGCTGCAGTACACGCCGTCTACTCGGGCCTCAATGCGCCGGAGAACAGGATCTTAGTCGGGGTTAATTCTGGGGCGCACCTGTCGCGTGTTTGGGGGCTAAACATCTGCCGGTTGCGCTGCCCGGCCGCGCCGCCCACGACCTGTTCGTTCAATTGTGCCAGTAGGTTTCTTAATCATGTTTTGGGTGCTATTGTGAGCGACCATTGATCCGCAGTTGCTACCCAGGCAGATGTACATGTGAAAGATGCTGGACAAGTTCCGCGCTGAGGTCATTGACTCCTCTTCGTCGACTCTTCTGACGAAGAGTCCAATCACACGACGCAGACCATGGCTACTTTTGTGGCATCCATCTTCCACGAGCACAATGATAGCCGGATGCCGGTGCATCGGGGCTCTATGAAAAAATCTTCCGCGCAAGAGAGTGGAAGGGCACCTCTGGCTCCACAAGGACTACTTCGACAGCACCAATCCAGTGTTTCCGGAAAAATGTTCCGGTGTCGGTACAGGATATCAAGGGACCTGTTCATGGTCATTCTATGGGGCGTCAGAGACTACGACCCGTACTTCCAATGCAGGCCCGATGCAACAGGTGCGCTGGCCTTCAGCTCCTACCCAAAAATGTTTCGCAGCTATTCGCATGCTATCCTATGGAATGGCTGCTGATATATTCGATGAGTATCTTCGAATGAGTGAGAGCACCTGCCTTGATTCCATGTACCGATTTTGCCAAGTTGTGAGTACTGTTTTTGGAGAATATTACTATAGGGAGCCAACATTTGAAGATAGAAGGCGGTTGTTGTCCATCAACGAGTGTAGAGGGTTCCCATGAATGACTGTCAGCATAGATTGCATGCATTTGGAGTGGAAGAACTATCCATTTGGATGATAGGGTTAGTACATCGGCCATGCGGAGGGATGCACTGTCATTCTTGAAGCAGTGATATCTCAATAATTTATGGATTTGGCATTAATTATTTGGCATGGCCGGTTCCAACAATGACATCAATGTGCTGCACCGGTCACCGGTTTTTCAACAGGTTTATGCAAGGCAAAACTCCCCGAGGTGAGCTACAAGATCAATGGAAATGAATATGACAAGCCATATTATCTTGCTGATGACATCTACCCTAACTGGACCACACTGGTGAAGACTGTTTGTAATATAAACACAGAAAAGACGAAGAGGTTTGCCAAGATGCAAGAGGCTTGCAGGAAAGATGTGGAGCGGGGATTTGGTGTGCTCCAAGCTCGGTGGATAATTGTCCGTCACCCGACAAGAACATGGTCGTTGAAGACCATTCATGAGGTGATGACCTGTTGCGTGATCATGCACAACATGATCATTGAGAACGAGAGTCCTGATAGCCGCAATAAACACCAATGCGAATGGACGCACGAGATCATTTTGCGAGTCTGAAATGCGTCACTCCGTTGGAGATGCAGTGGGGGAGTGATGGTGGCGTTCGATCTGAAGATGGATTTTAGTGCAAACTGCTGGATGTTTGGTTCAGTTTTTGTCAGGTTGCCATGGGACGTCGGATCTGAAGTGTAAGGTTAATTGATGGGAAGAGGAAGTCCCGCTGTTTCCCCGAATCCACCTCCCCTCCCCCGTTCCCCGTTCCCCATCGAGGCTCCGTGGCCGTACGACTTCCGCGACCAATTCCTATCATGCCGCCGGCATCTAGGGCACCCACCTCGTCAGCCAAACCCACCTCCGGTATCGGCGCGCGCACCGTCGTTGCCATCTCGACTGCGCCGCTGGCCTCTAGCACAGCACTCTCTTTGTCAACCAGACCCCCACCGCCGACATTAGGGCGAGCTAGCTCCTCCTCGCCACCGGGATGCTGCCGGAGAATTTCCATCGTCGCACATCATCCTATGGACCTCTACGTCTCCTACAGGCGCCCTATCTAACCGCGCATGCGGACCCCGGCCCAGGTCTTCGTCCACCGAACACCGCATGGGCGAACCTAGAGGGTGGGCCGGGTGGGTAATGGCCCACCCCGAATTTTCAAAAATAACTACCATATCAACATTAGGCAACATCCAATCAAATAGCCCGTAGAATGACCTTTGTACATTCCATTGGGGCAATCCTTGCACTCTCCCTCTTGTCTTAGGTTCATTTTACACCCCTACCCGTGACGGGAATGTGATTGAGCGCAAACAACTTCACTCCGGTTGCCAGCGGGTGATGCACACGAGGATACAACACATGCTCTTTCGCTCGGCGACATCTCCCACAATCGCAATGCAACAATGAAGGAAATCGGCCATGGCTCGGATGGGCCATGGGCGCACGACAGTGACCCGAGCAGCCCAAGCAGAAGTCGGTTTTTGTTTTAGTTTATTGTTGTAATTACATAATGGACCATGGAGATGAATGGTGACATTATGTCCCTTTTTTGGAATCAATTTTACTCGTTCATGCCATTACCTATTTGTATCTATACCGCATGTGATAGATTCTCATGTTTAATTTCGTTCAAAAAAGTTTATCTGAACAACTAGCCAGAGCACTTGCATACACCATATGAACACTAATCACATTAAAACAAGCATATCTAAGGTAATTTTATGTCCTTATATTATTATAATATATATGGTTCCAATAGTATGTGTAGAGCCCGCACATGTTGTCAACTTACTAAGAAATCTAACTTGCTATTTTTTTGCCAATGGTTAGAAATGTCTATAAATATAAGTACCTAACAATAAACCAGAACCACAACTAAGATATTTATTTGATTGTACGATTTATAGATCTATATCATGATAATTGTAGATATTAATATATATACATGCACCAACACACATATATACATATATAAATACGCAATATAATTTTAGCAACAGGTGAAAAATAGTTTAAGTAAAACTTTATTTCAACATAAATTTAAATTAACAGAAAAAACTATGCATTGTATTCATTACACTTGTACAAGAGAGAATTAATATCCGGAAATAGTGTAATATTGTTAGTTAAGCAATCTAGTAATCTAAAATTATACTCAATTTGACTATAATATGATTACGATAGTTTAATACAAGTATAAAAGTTTTGTATAAAATATCTTTCCTTATATCATTTTTTGTTTGCAACTGTACCCTGAGCAGAGCAGCAGCAATATCATAGTTTAGCATTGTATTGTTTCAAGTGCAGCAACATGTCCGTGGACATCATATTAAGGATACACCGTCACATTGGAACTAGTTGCTGACTTCACTTTCTGCATCTAAGTGACAAATTACCATCCAGAGCTCCATTGGTTCTGAAAGGCACCTAACGGCTCGTTTTGGTCACTTCACTCTCTTTGTTACTTTATTGCATACTATTTTGCTTGTGTTTTGCAACTGCAGTAAACATGTAGCATATGACAGTACCTAGTTTTGGTGACTAACGCTAGCTGTACTAATATCCTGCTCTTATTCCGGTTCTTTGAAAAATATAGGAAAAAAGTAGGCGAGGAAATGTATATCATATGACGTTGTCTGGATGGTTGTAGATGTTGTCATGCTTCTTTAGTTCAGAGCTCAGCAAAGCATGGCTTGCATTGCTGTATCATTAGGGTTTTAAAACAAGGTATCCTTTATGACTAGCACTAATAGCCTCATCTGTGGCAGATCATAACAGACCATCAAGGGAAATTCAGGAGCAAGAAACAAGTTTTGAGCTGTTCATGTTTATGTGATTAATTTGCTTGTAGTGGGTTAAGGTCGTGTGTGTATGGTGTTGTGTCCTTTGTAACTCTAGTGTGGATGTAAATTGAATCAGAGGCAATACAATTTCTATACCTTTTCCTGTCTCTTTTGCCTCTCTTCTTAAACCTTGTTTCTCTTCTATTAAATCTACTGGGTGTGCTAACAACTAACACAACTTCATCTGTCCCTAATCATTGCTATTCCTCCAACTTAGAAGATGGCTGAGGCTGATGACCAGGAGCTGATTCGCCTGTTTGATGTCATGGTTAGTGAGGAATGTGACAGAAATGAAGCAGCAAAACTTTTTGAGGGCTGGAATGATGAGGCAAAGGCTAGGTATATGAAGCAGCTAGCCTTCAACCTTCCACAACACGATGAAGCAGCTAATCTCGAAAATATGGAAGTACCAGTAAGAATTTATGAGTTTCTTTTTGCGCCTTTTGCATACTCCTTATGGGTACTTTCATTTTTCAGTAAGACTATATAACCAAGACGGAAATTCAATTCGGCTTCCGGGTGCATATGCCCCCTCTACCAAAAAATCATATTTCGGAATGTCGAAAAATTTGGACAGAAAATTCTACGTGTACATCTCCATAATATATGTGCGTTCATTAAGTTTCACGAAAAACCAATATTTTTTGTGATCTATGTAAAAATAAGAAAGTTTATCTTGTGAAAAAGCATTATTTTTAGCACTAAAGTTTGTCTTTTTTACACACGTCACATGATAAGTCCATTTTTTATGAAACGATTGTGTGAGTGCGTAGCATGTGAAGATGTACGTGCGAATTTTTTGTTTCAATTTTTTTGAAATTTAAAATGCGTGTAAAGTATATTTCAAAATATAGGGAGCATATGCACCCATGTTCCAAAACACCACTCCTCAAGCTTCAGTGTTGTGCAAGTTATAGTTGTGTTGTATATCCAGTTCAGCATTGAATTTTTGTTGCCAAGGTTATTAAAACGAATCTAAGAGCTAGGCTGTCATGAGTAGTAGCAGCAGGATGGACAGCTCTTGTTGTTCGGGTGGGGTGGGAAGGGGAGGGATCCATATTTTAGTTCGCCATATCGTGTATCTCAGTTATATATGTTGTGTTGTGTTGTGTAGGATAGTGTGCTGTTTGATGTAACGGATCCTGAAAAAGCTCAAAAAATTACGAGTCCTCGATTGGCCACTACAGATCTTGGCAGTATGCTGGCTCTGATAGACGTTTTGAGTTTGGTTCAATAAAAAGGCAACGAACACTCGTCACAAGGTCCACTGGCACACTCGTGCTCTACTATCAATGCGATGATCTTCTTGTTGGCTTAATTATTGATGGGCAACGTGGTTGGGCTGAAGGCGCCATTACCCGAAATTCTAGTGATGGTCGTGAGACAGTGTTGCAGTTTGCTCGAAAAGGCCCTGAATCTGACTATATCAGAAGTAAGAGGACACATACTGTGAAGTATGATGGAAACTACACTAAGGGTCAAAAAATATACAGAATCAAACTTGGATTGTGGCAATTGCGTGAGGCAATAAAGGCAATAGGAGGGTTTGTTCCTGGAGTCAGCAAGCATGAACCCGAGCCTGTGTGCATTGGCAGATATTGGTCCTTTTCGCTCCAGAGGCTGGCCGGTTAAACTATGTATTTGGTAACATACTCACCCTAGGCGTTATATGATTCATCGCTCCGATATGTATTTCGTCTGGTTCTTTATATACTTTTTTTCCAGACACTTGAACGGCTGTGTGCATCCTGGTTATGCAGAGGCTGGATGTAGTTGCTTCCCAAAAGTAATAAAGCATCCTTTATCGAAAAAATATATTTGGTAACACATGGAAATCCTTATCTTCTATCCATGGAGTGCCCGTAGTTATTCAGATAACGGTTGATATTGAGGCATTTGTACTGAGCTACTTGAAGATTTCCCTGCGTGCTATTGATGCACTTCTTGGCGAGCCCTTCATTCATGTCAAGGGAACAACACCTCGCAATTTGTATCAGGTTTTGTTGGCAGTTCTGATATTAAGAAGAAAGAAAGTATATCGTACTCACTTCATGCTTCCAAATCAGGGGGAATATGGGTAATGCACTCATGGGTGAGCAAAAAGTGGAATATGATAATGCCAAGGGGACTACATATCAGGTTGGCAAACATGATGGTACTGCCACTTACCAGAGTGAGGAGTGGATTATTCACCCATTCGAACAGGTAATATATAACTTAAGTTGACATGTTTCAAACATGTAACATACTTCAGAACATTACATGTTTTTCTTATGATCCCAATATTTTTATCTGCAGGATAAGAAATCATTTCAAGAAAGCCACCAGCTCATGATGCTCTTAGCATAGCTAAGCCGGCTCTGGGGTTACCTCAGCAAAAACACTGTACCATTGGCTGATAGTTCTTGTGTGCAACACCGGTTAGCTAATGAGAGGCCAGATCTGAATCTTCCGCTTACTAATATAAGGATCTCTCTGTATTTTCTCTTCAATCATTAGTTTTCATATAACAACGTCTCTGTTTATGATGTTGTAAAGTAACTTGTTGTATTGTGATCCAAATTCATATACTAAAGGGAGGCTAACTTCTGACGAGCGGAGCGAGGCCCGTCGCCGGAGGCTTGGGCCGAAGCGTAGGGTTAATCGTTGGCACCGCCTATATATACATCTTGTAAGCCGCCGGCTAGGGTTAATCAGATTATAAGATATCCCACGGCGTTTATAAACATGATACGCGTACAGCACGCGTCCGTTGGGAACCCCAAGAGGAAGGTGTGATGCGTACAGCGGCAAGTTTTCCCTCAGTAAGAAACCAAGGTTTATCGAACCAGTAGGAGCCAAGAAGCACGTTGAAGGTTGATGACGGCGAGATGTAGTGCGGCGCAACACCAGGGATTCCGACGCCAACGTGGAACCTGCACAACACAACCAAAGTACTTTGCCCCAACGAAACAGTGAGGTTGTCAATCTCACCGGCTTGCTGTAACAAAGGATTAGATGTGTAGTGTGGATGATGATTGTTTGCAGAGAACAGTGGAACAAGTATTGCAGTAGATTGTATTCGATGTAAAAGAATGGACCGGGGTCCACAGTTCACTAGTGGTGTCTCTCCCATAAGATAAATAGCATGTTGGGTGAACAAATTACAGTTGGGCAATTGACAAATAGAGAGGGCATGACAATGCACATACATGATATGATGAGTATAGTGAGATTTAATTGGGCATTACGACAAAGTAATAGACCGCTATCCAGCATGCATCTATGCCTAAAAAGTCCACCTTCAGGTTATCATCCGAACCCCTTCCAGTATTAAGTTGCAAACAACAGACAATTGCATTAAGTATGGTGCGTAATGTAATCAATAACTACATCCTCGGACATAGCATCGATGTTTTATCCCTAGTAGCAACAGCACATCCACAACCTTAGAACTTTCTATCACTGTCCCAGATTTAATGGAGGCATGAACCCACTATCGAGCATAAATACTCCCTCTTGGAGTTAAGAGTAAAAACTTGGCCAGAGCCTCTACTAATAACGGAGAGCATGCAAGATCATAAACAACACATAGGTAATAGATTGATAATCAACATAACATAGTATTCTCTATCCATCGGATCCCAACAAACACAACATATAGCATTACAGATAGATGATCTTGATCATGTTAGGCAGCTCACAAGACCCGACAATGAAGCACATAAGGAGAAGACAACCATCTAGCTACTGCTATGGACCCATAGTCTAGGGGTGAACTACTCACTCATCACTCCGGAGGCGACCATGGCGGTGAAGAGTCCTCCGGGAGATGATTCCCCTCTCCGGCAGGGTGCCGGAGGCGATCTCCTGAATCCCCCGAGATGGGATTGGCGGCGGCGGCGTCTCTGGAAGGTTTTCCGTATCGTGGCTCTCGGTACTGGGGGTTTCGCGACGAAGACTATATGTAGGCGGAAGGGCAGGTCAGGAGGCGTCACGGGGGCCCCACACGCTAGGGCCGCGCCGCCCTAGTGTGGCGGCACCCCGTGGCCCCACTTCGTCTTCCCTTCGGTCTTCTGGAAGCTTCGTGTGAAAATAGGCCCCTGGGTGTTGATTTCGTCCAATTCCGAGAATATTTCCTTGCTAGGATTTCTGAAACCAAAAACAGCAGAAAACAGCAACTGGCTCTTCGGCATCTCGTTAATAGGTTAGTGCCGGAAAATACATAAATATGACATAAAGTATGCATAAAACATGTAGATATCATCAATAATGTGGCATGGAACATAAGAAATTATCGATACGTCGGAGACGTATCAGCATCCCCAAGCTTAGTTTCTGCCCGTCCCGAGCAGGTAAACGATAACAAAGATAATTTCTGGAGTGACATGCCATCATAACCTTGATCATACTATTGTAAGCATATGTAATGAATGCAGCGATCAAAACAATGTAAATGACATGAGTAAACAAATGAATCATATAGCAAAGACTTTTCATGAATAGTACTTCAAGACAAGCATCAATAAGTCTTGCATAAGAGTTAACTCATAAAGCAATAATTCAAAGTAAAGGTATTGAAGCAACACAAAGGAAGATTAAGTTTCAGCGGTTGCTTTCAACTTGTAACATGTATATCTCATGGATAGTTGTCAATGTAAAGTAATATAACAAGTGCAATATGCAAGTATGTAGGAATCAATGCACAGTTCACACAAGTGTTTGCTTCTTGAGGTGGAGAGAGATAGGTGAACTGACTCAACAATAAAAGTAAAAGAAAGGCCCTTCGCAGAGGGAAGCATCGATTGCTATATTTGTGCTAGAGCTTTGGTTTTGAAAACAAGAAACAATTTTGTCAACGGTAGTAATAAAGCATATGTGTTATGTAAATTATATCCTATAAGTTGCAAGCCTCGTGCATAGTATACTAATAGTGCCCGCACATTCTCCTAATTAGCTCGGATTACCTGGATTATCATTGCAATACATATGTTTTAACCAAGTGTCATAAAGGGGTACCTCTATGCCGTCTGTACAAAGGTCTAAGGAGAAAGCTCGCATCGGATTTCTCGCTATTGATTATTCTCAACTTAGACATCCATACCGGGACAACATAGACAACAGATAATGGACTCCTCTTTATGCATAAGCATTCAACAATTATTAATTTTCTCATATGAGATTGAGGATATTTGCCCAAAACTGAAACTTCCACCATGGATCATGGCTTTAGTTAGCGGCCCAATGTTCTTCTCTAACATTATGCATGCTCTAACCATTCTAGCGGTAAATCTCCCTTACTTCAGACAAGACGGACATGCATATCAACTCACATGATATTCAACAAAGAGTAGTTGATGGCGTCCCCAGGAACATGGTTATCGCTCAACAAGCAACTTAATAAGAGATAAAGTGCATAAGTACATATTCAATACCACAATAGTTTTTAGGCTATTTGTCCCATGAGCTATATATTGCAAAGGTAGAGGATAGAAATTTTAAAGGTAGCACTCAAGCAATTTACTTTGGAATGGCGAAGAAATACCATGTTGTAGGTAGGTATGGTGGACACAAATGGCATAGTGGTTGGCTCAAGGATTTTGGATGCATGAGAAGTATTCCCTCTCGATACAAGGTTTAGGCTAGCAAGGTTATTTGAAATAAACACAAGGATGAAGCGGTGCAGCAAAACTCACATAAAAGACATATTGTAAACATTATAAGACTCTACACCGTCTTCCTTATTGTTCAAACTCTATACTAGAAATTATCTAGACCTTAGAGAGACCAAATATGCAAACCAAATTTTAGCAAGCTCTATGTATTTCTTCATTAATAGGTGCAAAGTATATGATGCAAGAGCTTAAACATGAGCACAACAATTGCCAAGTATCACATTATCCAAGACATTTTAGCAATTGCTACATGTATCATTTTCCGTTTCCAACCATATAACAATTTAACGAAGAAGAAACTTTCGCCATGAATATTATGAATAAAGCCTAAGGACATATTTGTCCATATGCAACAGCGGAGCGTGTCTCTCTCCCACACAAAGAATGCTAGGATCCATTTTATTCAAACAAAAACAAAAACAAAAACAAACCGACGCTCCAAGCAAAATACATAAGATGTGATGGAATAAAAATATAGTTTCACTAGAGGAACCTGATAATGTTGTCGATGAAGAAGGGGATGCCTTGGGCATCCCCAAGCTTAGACGCTTGAGTCTTCTTGATATATGCAGGGGTGAACCACCGGGGCATCCCCAAGCTTAGAGCCTTCACTCTCCTTGATCATATTGTATCATCTTCCTCTCTTGATCCTTGAAAACTTCCTCCACACCAAACTCAAAACAACTCATTAGAGGGTTAGTGCACAATCAAAATTTACATGTTCAGAGGTGACATAATCATTCTTAACACTTCTGGACATTGCACAAAGCTACTGAAAGTCAATGGAATCGAAAAATCCATCAAGCATAGCAAAACAGGCAATGCGAAATAAAAGGCAGAATCTGTCAAAACAGAACAGTTCGTAAAGACGAATTTTATTGAGGCACCAGACTTGCTCAAATGAAAATTCTCAAATTGAATGAACGTTGCGTACATATCTGGGGATCACTCACGTAAATTGGCATAATTTTCTGAGTTACCTACAGAGAATTAGGCCCAGATTCGTGACAGCAAAGAAATCTGTTTCTGCGTAGTAATCCAAATCTAGCATGAACCTTACTATCAAAGACTTTACTTGGCACAACAATGCACAAAACTAAGATAAGGAGAGGTTGCTACAGTAGTAACAACTTTCAAGACTCAAATATAAAATAAAAGTGCTGTAGTAAAAACATGGGTTGTCTCCCATAAGCGCTTTTCTTTAACGCCTTTCAGCTAGGCGCAGAAAGTGTATATCAAGTGTTATCAAGAGATGGTGTATCAACATTACCTTGGGCTTTGCCCTTACCTTTCTTGTTCTTTTTCTTACCCTTTGATTTAGGGAATACATGTCTTCCCCCCGGTGTAGAGGTGAATTTCAGGGTGCCTTCTCCCATATCTATGACTGCTCCCAATAGTTTCAGCAGGGATCTTCCGAGTGTGATTTGTCCAGTTCCTACACATTCAATAACAAGATAATCAATGGATATTGTTCTTCCAAGAATGGTTGTATGCACACCTGCGGCTATTCCCTTAGGGATTATAACAGAGTTATCAATAAGAGTTATTCCTTCTCCCCCTTCGACGAATCCCCAAAGTTTCAAAGATTTATGAATACTCTTAGGCATAAGGCAAAATTCAGACATAATATCACAATTGGCATGAAGAGTTTGATCACCGATAACAATTTTAATATTAGGATCCCATAATGAAGGTTCAGAGTTCACTAAAACTTGTTCAAGACGGTTATGAACATAGCGATAGTTGTCATTCAAGCGAGATGCACTTGTCTCAAGAGTGTTTAATCTATTATAAATGCTAATAAGGGCTGAATCAAAGTTATTAGCTGAATCATGTGATGCAACCAACTTCTTTATGGCATTAAAAGCTTGATCCCCATTGCAATGAAGGAAATCTCCTCCTACTAAAGCATCCAAGGCATATCTATAGCGAATCATAAGACCAAAATAAAAGTTACTAAGGAGCAAACTTAGAGTCATTTGAGGTTCAGCTTTACGATAAGAAGTAAAAATTCTGGACCAAGCATCTTTAAAACCCTCCTCATCCCCTTGTTTAAAAGTGAAGACTAATTCTTCAGGTGAAGAAGTAACAAGTGCAGAACTAGACATGGTAACAAAAGTAAAATGCAAGTAAATAATTTTTTGTGTTTTTAATATGGCAAACAAGATAGCAAATAAAGTAAAACTAGCAACTAATTTTTTTGTGTTTTGATTTAGTGCAGCAAACAAAGTAGTAAATAAAATAAAGCAAGACAAAAACAAAGTAAAGAGATTGGATTGTGGAGACTCCCCTTGCAGCGTGTCTTGATCTCCCCGGCAACGGCGCCAGAAAATCTATTGCTGGCGCAAAGTTGACGTGGGAGTTAGAGATCTCTGTGGTGTAACTTTTCTTCAGGTCCCCGGCAACGGCGCCAGAAAATCTGCTTAATACGCGTATAGCACGCGTCCGTTGGGAACCCCAAGAGGAAGGTGTGTTGCGTACAGCGGCAAGTTTTCCCTCAGTAAGAAACCAAGGTTTATCGAACCAGTAGGAGCCAAGAAGCACGTTGAAGGTTGATGGCGGCGAGATGTAGTGCGGCGCAACACCAGGGATTCCGGCGCCAACGTGGAACCTGCACAACACAACCAAAGTACTTTGCCCCAACGAAACAGTGAGGTTGTCAATCTCACCGGCTTGCTGTAACAAAGGATTAGATGTATAGTGTGGATGATGATTGTTTGCAGAGAACAGTGGAACAAGTATTGCAGTAGATTGTATTCGATGTAAAAGAATGGACTGGGGTCCACAGTTCACTAGTGGTGTCCCTCCCATAAGATAAATAGCATGTTTGGTGAACAAATTACAGTTGGGCAATTGACAAATAGAGAGGGCATGACAATGCACATACATGATATGATGAGTATAGTGAGATTTAATTGGGCATTACGACAAAGTACATAGACCGCTATCCAGCATGCATCTATGCCTAAAAAGTAAACCTTCAGGTTATCATCCGAACCCCTTCCAGTATTAAGTTGCAAATAACAGACAATTGCATTAATTATGGTGCGTAATGTAATCAATAACTACATCCTCGAACATAGCATCGATGTTTTATCCCTAGTGGCAACAGCACATCCACAACCTTAGAACTTTCTGTCACTGTCCCAGATTTAATGGAGGCATGAACCCACTATCGAGCATAAATACTCCCTCTTGGAGTTAAGAGTAAAAACTTGGCCAGAGCCTCTACTAATAACGGAGAGCATGCAAGATCATAAACAACACATAGGTAATAGATTGATAATCAACATAACATAGTATTCTCTATCCATCGGATCCCAACAAACACAACATATAGCATTACAGATAGATGATCTTGATCATGTTAGGCAGCTCACAAGACCCGACAATGAAGCACATAAGGAGAAGACAACCATCTAGCTACTGCTATGGACCCATAGTCCAGGGGTGAACTACTCACTCATCACTCCGGAGGCGACCATGGCGGTGAAGAGTCCTCCGGGAGAAGATTCCCCTCTCCGGCAGGGTGCCGGAGGCGATCTCCTGAATCCCCCGAGATGGGATTGGCGGCGGCGGCGTCTCTGGAAGGTTTTCCGTATCGTGGCTCTCGGTACTGGGGGTTTCGCGACGAAGACTATATGTAGGCGAAAGGGCAGGTCAGGAGGCGTCACGGGGGCCCCACACGCTAGGGCCGCGCGGGCCCCCTGGGCCGCGCCGCCCTAGTGTGGCGGCGCCCCGTGGCCCCACTTCGTCTTCCCTTCGGTCTTCTAGAAGCTTCGTGTGAAAATAGGCCCCTGGGCGTTGATTTCGTCCAATTCCGAGAATATTTCCTTACTAGGATTTCTGAAACCAAAAACAGCAGAAAACAGCAACTGGCTCTTCGGCATCTCGTTAATAGGTTAGTGCCGGAAAATGCATAAATATGACATAAAGTATGCATAAAACATGTAGATATCATCAATAATGTGGCATGGAACATAAGAAATTATCGATACGTCGGAGACGTATCAAAACACTCCCTGATATAGTGAAGTTTTGCTGGCTGGCGCCCGTGGTTTTTCCCCCTTCTGTGTTGGAAGGGGTTTTCCACGTTAAATCTTGTGTCCCCTGCGTGTGTTCTTGTTTTGTTCTTCGTTATTTGCTTGTCGCTTTTATAACAAGTGGTATCAGAGCCCGTGTTTCAATCTAGGGTTTTGCGACATGTCTTCCTTGAAGTTCGATCTACCGCAGCTGGATTATACCACGAGATTTTCTCTGTGGCAAGTGAAGATGAGGGCGATACTTACCCAATCTTCTGATCTGGATGAAGCTCTTGATGGTTTTGGCAAGAAAGATGCCAAGACCTGGACCGACGATGAAAAGAGGAAAGACCGTAAGGCTTTTTCATTAATTCAGCTTCATCTATCCAACAATATCTTGCAGGAAGTGCTGGCTGAGAAATCCGCAGCGGCGCTGTGGTTGAAACTGGAATCGATCTGCATGTACAAAGATCTAACCAGTAAGATGCACGTGAAGATGAAGTTGTTCTCGCACAAGCTGCAAGAAGGTGCTTCAATGATGAATCACCTATCGATCTTTAAAGAGATCGTTTCTGATTTGCTGTCCATGGAGGTAAAATATGATGATGAGGATCTAGCCCTTATACTGTTAGTCTCGTTGCCTAATTCTTTTGCGAATTTTCGAGACACCTTGTTATACAGTCGTGATGAACTAACCCTTGCCGAAGTTTATGAGGCCCTCCAGCAGAGGGAAAAGATGAAATCTATGGTGCAGGCAGAGGGTTCGTCATCTAAGGCAGAAGCACTGCAGGTCCGAGGCAGGACCGAGAACAGAAACAACAACTACATCAACAACTACAACCGAGATAAGAGCAAGACCGACAGAGGTCGCTCAAAGTCCAAGGGACGAGATGGTAAGTTCTGCAAGTATTGTAGGAAAACTAGCCACAATATTGATGATTGCTGGAAGTTGCAGAACAAAGAGAAAAGAAACGGTACTTACCAGCCGAAAAACAAATCTGAGGGTGATGGTAAGGCTGTTGTTGTTTCCAGTGATAATTCTGAAGGCGATTGCCTAGTTGTGTTTGCTGGTTGTGTTTCTGGTAATGATGAGTGGATCCTTGATTTTGCATGTTTGTTTCATATTTGCTGTAACAAAGACTGGTTCAGTTCTTATGAGCTTGTGCAGAGTGGAGATGTTGTGCGTATGGGAGATAACAACCCGCGTTTGATCGTGGGCATTGGCTCCGTTCAGATCAAGATGCATGATGGCATGACACGCACTCTGACAGATGTGGGACACATACCTGGCATGGCCAGAAATCTGATCTCTCTCAGTACCCTTGATGTTGACAGGTACAAACACTCCGGTTCTCGCGGAGTTCTGAAGGTATCAAAAGGTTCTCTCGTTCACATGATTGGTGATATGAATTCTGCGAAATCATATGTTCTTAGAGGTAGCACTTTATCTGGTATTGCTGCTGCTGTTGTTCCTGATGAACCTGGTAAAACTAATATGTGGCATATGCGTCTTGGACATATGAGTGAACATGGCATGGCAGAATTGCACAGGAGAGACCTGCTAGATGGCTGCAACTTGAGTAAGTTTGAGTTCTGCGAGCACTGCATTTTTGGTAAGCATAAACGAGTTCAATTCAATGCTTCCGTTCATACCACTAAAGGGATTTTAGATTATGTGCATGCTGATGTGTGGGGACCTTCCTGCAAGACTTCTCTTGGTGGTGCAAATTACATGCTTACTATCATAGATGATTACTCCAGAAAAGTGTGGCCGTTCTTTCTGAAACATAAATCTGATGTGTTTGATGCTTTTAGAAAGCGGAAAGTTATGGTAGAGAAGCAAACAGAAAAGAAAGTTAAATTGCTTCGTACTGACAATTGCATGGAGTTTTGTTCTACTGTTTTCAATGATTATTGCGGCGATGAAGGCATTGTCAGGCACCACACCATCCCATATACTCCTCAGCAGAATGGTGTGGCGGAGAGGATGAACAGAACCATCATCTCCAAGGCTCGCTGCATGTTGTCAAATGCTGGTATGCATAGACGTTTCTGGGCTGAAGCAGCCTCCACCGCCTGTTACTTGATAAACATGTCACCTTGTATTCCGCTTGATAAGACAACTCCTATTGAGGTATGGTCTGGTTCACCTGCTGATTATACACACTTGAGAGTTTTCGGTTGCACTGCTTATGCTCATGTTGATAATGGAAAGCTAGAGCCTAGGGCTGTTAAGTGTGTGTTTCTTGGTTATGGTTCAGGAGTTAAGGCATACAAGTTATGGAATCCTGAAACTAAGAAAGTTTTGCATAGCAGGAATGTAGTCTTTAATGAGGCTGTCATGTTTTATAAGAGTTCATCTACAGATGTTTCTGATGCTACTGATTTTTCTGGTGTTTCTGATGATGAGCCAGAGAGGATTAGCGTGCAGGTGGAGCACGCGGAGGAGAAAGAAAATGATGTTGCTGAAAATGATAACACTGTTGTTCAGCACTCACCACCTATTTTGTAGCAAACAAATAGTTCCATTGCTGCTGATAGACCGAGGCGTAACAAAGGTCCACGTCCTCGTTTAATTGAAGAATGTAATCTTGTTCATCATGCTTTGAGTTGTGCTGAACAGGTGGAGCATGATACTGAACCTGCTACATATACTGAGGCCGTTGCATCCGTTGACCGCGTGAAGTGGATTTCTGCTATGCAAGAGGAGATGCAATCGCTTGACAAGAACGGCACATGGGATGTTGTGCCTTTGCCTAAACAAAAGAAGGCTGACCGCTGTAAGTGGATATTTAAAAGAAAGGAGGGTTTGTCTCCTAATGAGCCTCCGAGGTATAAGGCAAGGTTAGTAGCAAAAGGTTTCAGCCAAATTCCAGGTATTGACTATAATGATGTATTCTCTCCGGTTGTGAAGCATAGTTCCATTCGTGCATTCTTTGGTATTGTGGCTATGCATGATCTTGAGCTTGAGCAGCTAGATGTAAAGACTGCTTTTCTGCATGGTGAGTTTGAGTAGGAGATATACATGGACCAGCCTGAAGGTTTTGTTGTGCCTGGTAAGGAGGATCTTGTTTGCAAGTTGAAGAGGTCCCTTTATGGTCTGAAACAGTCTCCAAGACAGTGGTACAAAAGGTTTGATTCATTTATGCTTGCACATGAGTTTAAGAGATCTCAGTATGATAGTTGTGTTTATATCAAGTTTGTTAATGGATCACCTATTTACTTGTTGTTATATGTTGATGATATGTTGGTTGCTGCCAAGAGCAAGAAAGAGATCACTACTTTGAAAGCACAATTAAGTAGTGAGTTTCAGATGAAGGATCTTGGTGCTGCTAAGAAAATACTAGGTATGGAAATTACAAGAGACAGAAAATCTAGTGTGTTATTTCTTAGTCAGCAATATTACATTCAGAAAGTTCTTCATCGTTTTAATATGCATGATGCAAAGTCCGTTAGTACACCTATGACTCCTCACTTTAAATTGCCAGCATTGCAATGTCCTAATACTGATGGAGATATTGAGTACATGTCACGAGTTCCATATTCTAGTGTTGTTGGTTCCTTGATGTATGCTATGGTCTGTTCTCGTCCTAATTTGTCATATGCTATGAGTTTGGTCAGTTGATACATGGCTAATCCTGGTAAAGAACATTGGAAAGCTGTTCAGTGGATTTTCAGGTACCTTCGTGGGACATCGAAAGCTTGCTTGAAGTTTGGCAAGACCGGTGAGGGACTCGTAGGCTATGTGGATTCAGATTTTGCAGCCGATTTGGATAAGAGAAGATCCCGCACAGGTTATGTGTTCACTGTTGGTGGATGTGCTGTGAGTTGGAAGGCAACGTTACAATCTTTTGTTGCCCAATCTACGACCGAAGCAGAATATATAGCAATTAATGAAGCTTGCAAAGAGTCTGTTTGGTTGAAAGGTTTGTATGCTGAGCTTTGTGGAGATGATTCTTGCATTAACTTATTTTCTGACAGTCAAAGTGCAATATACCTTACTAAAGATCAAATGTTCCATGAGAGGACAAAGCACATTGATATAAAGTACCATTATGTGTGTGACATTGTTGCTCAAGGTAAACTGAAGGTATGCAAGATAAGTACTCATGGTAATCCTGCTGATATGATGACAAAGCCAGTTCCTGTTTCCAAGTTTGAGCTTTGCTCGAGCTTGGTTGGTATAACTGTTTAGCCTAAGTGGCTGTTGGCGCCAGCAAGTGTTTTTCTTTGTTGTTCAGGAGATTGTTGAAGTTCATGCTACAAGATGGAATTTGTCTCAAGGTGGAGTTTGTTGTATTGTGATCTAAATTCATATACTAAAGGGAGGCTAACTTCTGACGAGCGGAGCGAGGGGACGCCTGCGAAGGGGGTGCGGGGGGCGGCAGCCCCCCGCGGTACGGTACGGATCGTTGGCACCGCCTATATATACATCTTGTAAGCCGCCGGCTAGGGTTAATCAGATTATAAGATATCCCACGACGTTTGTAAACACTCCCTGATATAGTGAAGTTTTGCTGGCTGGCGCCCGTGGTTTTTCCCCCTTCTGTGTTGGAAGGGGTTTTCCACGTTAAATCTTGTGTCCCCTGCGTGTGTTCTTGTTTTGTTCTTCGTTATTTGTTTGTTGCTTTTATAACATAACTTACATTAGTCATTAGCAATACTGTACTTCTTTTTAGTCAAAATGCACAATTTTAGCTGAGTATAATGAAATCGCTCAGTCAGACCCATTTTGACCAGGTCAATTCTAAGGGCATCTCCAACCGCACGACCCAAACCACGCCCGCTCGTCCGTTTGGGTCGAGCCGGACAAAAACGCGGCCCAGCGCGCGGACCTATCCCTAAAACGGATGGCCGCGGCGTCCGGGACGACCTAAACCCGGCCCAAATCTGGGACGAGTTTGCGTGGCCGCGGACGCCGGATGCTGGTCGCTCGCGTCCTCCCCTTGTCCGCCCCTGGCCCGCCTGTCTGTCTCCCAAAACACAAACCCCTTGCACACATCTCCCGCCGCTCCGCCGCCAGCCAAGGACCGGCGATTTGGGAGAGGCGTCGACGTCGGCCACCGTCGTCGACACGCCGGCAAGTGGGGTGGAAGCATAGGTCGCGGCCCCGCGCTGCTTTCACCGCGTCGTACCAGAGTCGGAGGACGCCGTCGCCGTCGCCGCTGTCCTCCCACTGTCGCGAGACCTCCCGCCGTTCGCAGCTGCGCCGTTGCCGCCGGAGGTGAGCTCTCGTGCACCGTGTTCGCAGACCGCAAGTCGGCCGAGACGGCCATGGCCTGCAGGTCCCTACGGACGCATTGGATGGCCTCCGCGTGCGAGGTGTTCGATGAAATGGGCATACTAAAATTTGTCCCTTTTCATCTGTAGATCATGGTGGACAGCGACGACGACTACTTCTTCAAGAACTTCATCGACACGTCGTTCGACGAGGACTCGGACGATGAATTTTTCACGGATGCTGCGCTGATCATCCACGATCACATTGTCTCGCAGATCCCCGTGCACCGGGGGTCCTTGCCGGGGCGCGCCGCCGCCTTGGACCGCAAAAGAGAACGCGGCCACGACCAGCTCTTCACCGATTACTTCCAACCCAAGGCATTGTACACGCCGGCCTTGTTTCGCCGTCGTTTTCGGATGTCCAGACCGTTGTTCCGCCGGATAATGGATGGCGTCAAGCTCTACGACGACTACTTCCACGCGAAAGTGGATGCAATTGGCAAGGTGGGCCTCTCTTCGTACCAGAAATGCACGGCAGCGATTAGGATGCTTGCATATGGTGTTGCCGGTGATTTCGTAGATGAGTACACTCGCATGAGTGAGTCTACCGGCTTGGAAGCGATGTACAGGTTTTGCAGAGCTGTGATCGGTTCGTTCGGAGAACAGTACCTCCGGCAACCTAATGCAGAGGACACAGCTCGTCTGTTATCAATCAACGCTTCCAGGGGGTTTCCTGGGATGCTTGGCAGCATAGACTGCATGCACTGCTGTTGCTTCACAGGATACATGGATTTGGCACTCATTCTTCGGAATGGCTAGCTCGCACAATGACATCAATGTGCTTCAGCGCTCTCCGGTGTTTGATAGGCTAGCGTACGGTCAGTCCCCTGATGTGGATTTTGAGATCAATGGCCACCACTACACCAAGGGGTACTACCTTGCTGATGGTATCTATCCACCTTGGGCTACACTCGTGAAGACAATCCGAAAACCCAACTCAGAGCAGGAGGCAAGGTTTGCCAAAGAGCAGGAGGCAGCCCGGAAAGATGTCGAGCGGGCGTTTGGCATCCTCCAAGCTCGTTGGGCTATCGTCAGACACCCTGCGGAGCACAGGATGTGCAAACTCTGTGGGAGGTGATGACCGCATGTGTAATCATGCATAACATGATTGTTGAGGTAGAGCGGGATGATTCACTCTATGATAATGACTGGGAGGGCCAGGGAGAGTTGGTTACTCCTCAACCTGGCCCGGCATCATTCCAGGAAGTTCTTCATGCACACCATGAAATTCGAGATCTAGCTGTACACAACCAGCTGCAGGCAGATTTGATCGAGCACGTCTGGCAGCATGTAGGCAACAATGCTGCAAACAACGATGATGAAGGAAATCCGGAAGCCTAGATCATTTGTATCGTTTTTTCATTATTTTTTTGAATAATACTTTATCCTTCATTACGTGGACAATGTAATGTGTAATAAATTTTGAGCATTTGAACTATTTTACATATTTTCTACAATTTATTTTGTGTTTTTATAGTGGATTTACAAGAAAAAAATATTGTACGGGGCCGCGACCCAAACCTGCCGCGTTGGGCGCAGGGCGCGACCCAAACGGACGCGCGGACGCGGGGCTCCATCCGCGCGTCTGCTCGGCCACCCAAACGGCCCAAAATAGACGGCCCAGCGCGTCCGTTTGGGTCAGCCGGTTGGAGATGCCCTAAGACCTTAGTATCACAGGAGCATCATGGTCTTCATCAACCTGATCTAACTAAAGGACAACCCAGAGAATTACTTCCAGTGGTATGGGGGGGGGGGGGGCTATACTATGCTTTAAGTTACCTCCATTTGTAGTTTCTATTGCGAAAATGAGACATCTAACTTGATGTTTTTTCAGCTAGAACAGAAAGACCAGAGCCCAAGATGTTCCTCCATGCGAAAGTCTGTTGTAGCTGAAAGGACTCAAGGCAAGCACTATTCTTATGCAATTGTAGCAGCATCCCAGCTTAATCCTGGGACAGTATACTCTTCTCAAAATATTTGTTAAGTTGTAGCTACTTTAAACTACTTTATATCGTACCCTAGAAAAGAAGCAAATTTCCTGTTCCATGCTTCCATGTATTTTGTAATGCGCGGTGCAAAACACTGGTTTGTTTATACAAGTCTAATAAATTTGTGCAAGTATGTCGCCATGTAATGGATTCACTACAGGAATGGGCCGATATGCCGAGGGCCGGGTACCCTCGGCGTAGCCTGATTTGGCCGTCGGCGTAGGCTACGCCGAGGGCAGCCCTCGGCATAGCTCCTCGGCAACCACCTCCCTCGGCATAGTCACTATTGCCGTCGGTGTAGCCCGGCCCTCG
The DNA here is from genome assembly GCF_019359855.2 of Lolium perenne. Classification (NCBI taxonomy): domain Eukaryota; kingdom Viridiplantae; phylum Streptophyta; class Magnoliopsida; order Poales; family Poaceae; genus Lolium; species Lolium perenne. The sequence goes on from NC_067247.2 coordinate 338,417,186, forward strand.
GCGTAGCACGCTACGCCGACGGCAAAACCGTCGGCATACAAATTAAAAAAAATTCAAATTTCTTTTTTCCAAAATAAATTCAAAAAAAAAATTCGAAAAAAAAATTCGAAAAAAAATCTTTTTTTATATGCCGACGGCAAAGCCCTCGGCATAGAGTTTCAAAAAATTTCAAATTTTAATTTATTTTACACCATTTTTCTGTTTTTACTTGTTTATCTTTCACCCAATACACTTAATCTTAGGTTAAATTACAACCATGGGTCGGTCACCCATCCTCACACTACTCCAGCCTCAGCACGCTTAACTTCTTGGTTCCATTCGGATGAGCCTCCATTAAAGAGTTGACACCTTGCTGATAATAATAGCATATCAATCCTATTAACCCTTGGTCCGTAATGTCACACCTCTTTATTTTTGAATTCCAAACAATTACTTAAGTAAACAACAATGAATATATAAGTAATAATAATACTGAATTCAAATAATAATAAAATTATTTTCTTTTTTGGTCTTTTTTCTATTTAATATTGAATAATTAATATCTTTATATCGGAAAATCGAAATTCCACAAATAATATGTCATAATCGATCAGAAAAATGAGAGGAATCTAAATATAAAATTCATATCATTATTTGAACCTAAAATTAGAGGAATCCAAATATGACGTCCAATTTGCCATCTAGCCAAAACGGCCCACTTTGGACATGCGAAATGGTCGTACCGGGTGCGCTGGTGCACCGTTTGCCAACAAGCTAAACGGAAAAAAATTAGCACATAAAGTGATGTGTTATAGACCTAAAAACATTTTTCGCGTAATTTATTGAGCGATGGAAAGTGTAACTCTAGTTCAAATCCGGTCAGTTTCCAGCGGATTCGGTAGGACACCGGAGGAAGCCACATGGATTTCCAGATATCTAGCACACATATCCTAATTCCGACTTTTGGAGTGGTTACTAGGACACATAAAATAACGCCATGCGGCTCCGCGGGATTTTCTGACTTCGCTTAAGTTACCATCTGGCCAAAAAGAGCCCCCACGGAGATACGGTATGGCCGTACCGGCGCGCTGGTGCACCCGTTCACCATCGCGCTAAACGGAAAAAATTTAGCACATAAAGTGATGTGTCGTAGACCTAAAAACATTTTTTCCGAAATTTATTGAGCGACGGAAAGTGTATCCCTAGTTCAAATTCGGTCACTTTCCAGCGGATTCGGCGGGACACAGCAGGAAGCCGCATGGATTTCCAGATAGCTAGCACACACATATGGCATGTGATATGTGGTGCGAAGGCGGTGTCCTACCACTACGCGGAGGTCTCGCGCAATACAAAAATGCGCCCCATGTAGCTGCTTCACAAAAAAAAACCCGTTTTGGTACCCCGAAAATGAAAAAACCATCGCCCATGGGTCGGATTGAAAATCCGCTCCCGGGGCCTTACTTCCCATCCCAGGGACCACGCACGTGCAAAATATGGCCTCGTTCCGACAAACTATACGGTGTCACGGGGTGTTTACTACTCATTTCCCCTAAAAGCCATAGAACTCCGGACTTGATAGCCCTGTTCGTGAAGGGTTTTCTAAAATAATTATCGTATCCTAATTCCGTCTATTGGAGTGGTTATTAGGACACATAAAATGACGCCATGCGGCTTCGCGGGATTTTCTGACTTCATTTAAATTGCCATCTGGCCAAAACGATCCCCCATGGAGATACGGTATGGCCGTACCGGGCGCGCTGGTGCACGCGTTCACTATCGCACTAAACGGAAAAAATTTAGCACATAAAGTGATGTGTCGTAGATCTAAAAATATTTTTCCCGGAATTTATTGAGTGACGGAAAGTGTAGCCCTAGTTCAAATCCGGACACTTTCCAGCGGATTCGGCGGGACACCGCAGGAAGCCGCATGGATTCCCAGATAGCTAGCACGAACATATGACATGTGATATGTGGTGCGAAGGCAGTGTCCTACCACTACGCGGAGGTCTCGCACAATACTAAAATGCGCTCCATGTAGCTGCTTCACAAAAAAAAACCCGTTTTGGTACCCCGAAAATGAAAAAACCATCGCCCATGGGTTGGATTGGAAATCCGCTCCTGGGGCCTTGCTTCCCATCCCAGGGACCATGCACGTGCAAAACATGGCCTCGTTCCGACAAACTATGCGGTGTCACGGGGCGTTTCCTACTCATTTCCCCTAAAAGCCATAGAACTCCGGACTTGATAGCCCTGTTCGTGAAGGGTTTTCCAAAATAATTGCCGTATTCCAATTCTGTCTTTTGGAGTGGTTACTAGGACACATAAAATAACGCCATGCGGCTCTGCGGGATTTTCTGACTTCGTTTAAATTGCCATCTGGCCAAAACGGGAACCCGAGGACATATAAGAAAGTGTTTGAATTGTTACTATATTAACATGGTACTATACATGATTCAAATATGCATGATTTTGACATAAACGGATAGAGAATGTTTTTATGAACATTTTGATACCTTATACGCATTTTTCTGACATCATATGAATTAGTTATGATTTTTACAAAATTAGAAAAATTTGAAAAATAGTCTACGCCGAGGGCTGCCCTCGGCGTAGACCTCGCTACGCCGACGGCAACGCTACGGCGAGGATCGAATGGGGAGGCTGGTCATACGCCGAGGGCCCCGACTTTTGGCCGTCGGCGTATAAAAGGCCCTCGGCGTATCGCGCCATTCCTGTAGTCATTTAGTTCCACATCTGGTATTTCATTCTCATCAAGATTCTTTCCGTTATTAAAGCATATGTTCTGATGTTCATATTACTATTACATGTAACTTTTCTGTATTTGAGTGTTATTGTTTGTTTTCCGAATATTATCTTTGTCTTTTAAATATGATTTATGGCATACTGCATCTTGTTCACCATACCATCTTGTTTACCATACCAGCTTCTGATTCAAGGCTAGTTTATGTGTTGTAACATCTGGAAAATATTACCGATTGTAATGGTTTCTTATTCGTCTGCTTCCATTTTCAAATTCCATGATGATACAAATAAAAACAATAAAAATTATTTGGTATGTGCTTGTGCTTGTCATTTGATCCCTGGCCAGCCTGCATGCCTGATAGATATGAATAGCAGCAAACCAATAATCTATTGGAGTCGGGCAATGCATGTCATGCATGTTCTTGCAGCGCATGCCCGATTCTGCAATTTCTGTAGTAAAGTCTCAAAACTACTTGTACTACCTTGAACTGAGATCCTCAACATTTGAATGGATTATTTGCTAAGTATACGGTCAGCCTAATGTGACTTTCTGTGTTGGCTAGATAGCCAAAAGCTCATAATTCAAAACTTAAAAGTACAATTAGTTATTTGACATTATTTATTATTCCAACACAGGGGAACTCTGGCATGATCATTCCACAAGGAGGTTGCCTGTGGCCTTGCGAACTGATAATAGCGAAGTGCCATATATCATGAAAAAACGTGCCAGCACTGGAGAAACTGGTAGCATGAATGCACGCAATAAGAAGGCTAAGTTAATGGTGGCTGAGCATGAACAAAGATGTCTTGTTACATATAAGGGGGCCTCAGCTCAAAAAAAAACATAAGGGGGTTCATTTGATAAAACGTCAGGTTTGTCTATGTTTCTTCTCTTATTGAATCTTTTCTACCTATATGTTAACAAAATCTTCTAAAAAACTTAAGACAGAACTTGTCTTTATTGATTAGATTGGCCTACCAGTTTGTGCAACATGACATTGCTGAGTTTTTGTGATCTGCATGCAATGCTTAAAACTTATGTCAAATGATGATGCCACACTTTGTTAAAGGAAAATCATGCTACTTAGTGAATGACCTAGGTCAATGTGCTTTCACTGGCTGTCAGGCAAAGAGAGTTTTAACTGCGGTTTTGTTTGGTGTCTTGTCTTTCTGTGCAGCAATAACTAAATAGTTGAAACGTGGGGGAAGTCCCTTGTGAGTTACTCACTTCAGTGATATTAGCTAAGAGAAGCATATGTGATATATGTCCATGAGATAGCTATCCTCAAACCCTATATATTTGTTACAGGGGTGAAAAGTGAGCTTTCTCTGTATTGTTGTCGACCTTGATGCTTTTCTAAAACTAGACCCCTTTTTTGCGAGGTTTCAAACTAGACCATCAGCATTTATTAGCATGGTGGCAGTTTTGTATTTACAAACAGTGTGCATGCCTCGCGGTTGGTTATTTCAACTAGACCTTCAATCTTGTATTTATCTCAACAGAACTTATGTGCATGCCTTTTAAGAAGCATTGCAGTTCAGGCGGGAGTTTATTAGCGACCTATTACATAATGGTGCATAGGTAGGGCGCTATTGCAGGAGAAGCTTTTCCTGCTCTATTTGCGATCTGATCATAAACCACTATACTATGACTACTATACCAAAGATTCGAGTTAACAACAGCATGTAAAAGGTATATGTGATATTTTTTTTCATTAATGTTTACCCCCTGAAGAAGTCTGGACATCAGTTGGTTAGTCTGCCAGGATTTACCTACTCGAATCGCCCCATGTTTCTATGTGCATTGCATGCTGGCGGTGTCAATCTTAGTTCCTTTTTATCTTGGAATATTCTCCATTGTACTAAACCAGCACGTTTCGGTCTAATTCCCTTCTCCGTTTCTGACTATTAGGGCTAGTGCTTGTTCCTGACTATTTTTCTGGAGTCAATTTTGCCTTAAAACTAAGTTGGTTGTCCAGTGTTTTTTCAACTCTCATCGCCAGGTAATATATGTTTAATTGGGTAGGATACTTTTGTACTTCACGGGGCTGCATGAGGGTACAAAATACCTTTCACTTATTTGGTTATTTTGAAATGGGGATCTCTTATCATCTGTTCAGTGCACTCACACTTTGGTTTTACAAGCTCAAGTTTGTCACTTCTAATATTATTTACATTCACAGATGGAGTTAAAATCTTAATCAAATTTTGTCTTCCCTTAGGTTTTCATGCCAGTTTCGAAGAGAATGCTGGCCCCAGTACTATTCTCATGACAAATGTATGAACAAAGGATACTATCCAGTTATTTTCCCCGTCTTCCGGCATCACCAGCCTTTCATGTCTTGCTCTGGTTGACTTGTGTAGGTGCATTTTGCCGCAACCAAGGAAGCATTCCCAATGCATCTTTGTTGGGGCTGGCCTCGGCGACACACGCCGAACCAGCCCTCCAGCGACAAACGCCGCTGCCCTCTCTCTCTCTCTCTCTCTCTCTCTCTCTCTCTCTCGCACAGACGGAGGTAGAAGAAGGGAGACAACACAGATTTCTTGCCAGCGCACGAACGTCGCCACGGACGCACCAACACCCGACTCTTTCTTTTTTATTTCAGCTGGCTCGTACCAGTACTTACAAGCAAGCACATACATGAGGTTTTATAGCTGGGCCTAACGCTAGGGAGCACGAACTCCACGCTCTCCACTCTGCCGCTGCGATCCGGCGGGCGTGCACGACGCGCACATACGCGTATGATGCGGCTGCTCTAACAGCTCTAAACAACCTGAGTCAATCAGCTCTAAGGCTGGTGCCAACGCAGGCGGTAGTGTGGGCGCTACCGCCCGAAGCGGGGCGAGAGGCGGGCGACAGCGCAGCGAGACGAGAGCGCGGGGCGGTGGCGCGGGCGCCCGGCGGTATCGCTCGCTACCGCCCGCGCTGGGGCGAGAGTGAGGCGAGAGGCGGGCGAGAGTGGGGCGGCAGCGTTGGCAGCACGGGGCGGTAGCGCTGGGGGCGAGAGGGTGGCGAGAGGCGGGCGAGAGAGAGGCGACTGGCGGGCGAGAGGCGGGCGAGAGGGTGTAATGGCTAGCTGACGTGGCGCGATCTGATTCGTCCACATCAGCTAGCCATTGGGGTAGCCGTTGCTGGTTCAAAAAATCCGAAAAAAAGCCAAAAAACCCTAAAATTTCATCCCCACCCCCTATAAATACCCCCATATGGTTTCACTCACTCCACACCCATTTCATCTCATTCATCTCCTTCACTCTCTCAAATCTTCTCCACCATGTCCGGTTGGACTCCACCAGATATGACCACGTTCACGGATCTCTTGGGTGCCGACGGGTCACCAATACAGCTAGATGATGTCTCTCCGACACATCGTCGCTCCAATGTCGGTTCTTCGCTGCTTCCTCGAGTTTTATACTCCTCCGGCACACCAGCTCCGGGGCCATATGGACCATACGCTCCACCTCCGGCACCATATGGTTCATACCCTCCGCCTCCGTATCCATACCCCCAACCACCTCCACATGCTCCACCTACAGGTAGCGGGAGTGGCACTGTACCTCCTTACCCACCACCTTCGTACGGTTCATACCCTCCACCTCTATATCCATACACGCCATATGGTCCGTACCCTCCACCACCTCCTGAAGCCAGTGCTCCAAGCTCCGAGTCCAATGCCGCGGAAACAATCGTACCACCGCGTGCAAATAGGCTTGACTGGACACCTTCGGAAGAGAAAAAACTGGTACTTTACTTACCCATCACATATTTATTTCGGGGTTGGTTCTTGCTTGGATTTTTCACTTACAATATCTATTTCGGGGTAGGTTCATGCTTGGATTTTTAACTCCAAGGACTCTGTCGCCGGTAATTGCAAGACCGGCACTAGTTTTTGGGGTCAGATCGCTGAAACCTTCAACTCTACCTCCGAGCCTGCCCGTCGTCGGACCTCCAAGCAACTGAAGGATCATTGGAACTCCTACAACAAGGAGGTGTCCCTGTTCAATGCATACCACATCCAAGAAGAATCGTTACGTCAGAGTGGAGCGGACGATGGAATGGTCATGAGGGCGGCAATGGAGAGGTACGTGAATGACAAAAGAGTGACTCAGCCGTTCAGACGGCACCACTGGTGGGAAGCTGTTCGCAATGAAGCGAAGTGGAAAGGACAACATGGTCCTGCTAGTGGAACCGATTCCACATCCAAGAGAAGCCGTCTGGGAGTTTCTGGTGAGTACAGCTCTAGCGAGGCGACGACGGAGGAGGAGCGTCCAACGGGCCGCGATAGGGCCAAGGCCGCGTCACGTAAGGGTAGGAGGAAGGGGAAGGAATCCTCATCAAGCAGTGAGGTAGGAAGTAAATCCTTCGCGATGAGGAACATGATGAAGGGTTTAGTGAAGGCTAAGCTATTCAAGCAATGGAACAAAAGGAAAGACCGATCAACCGACGACATGAACGAAGCAGAAAAGCGCAAACATGCGAAGGCCATCAAGATGGTGGAAAAAGAGCTTGGTCTGGAAGATGATGACGACGAGGAGGAGCAGCAGGAAGAAGAGGAAGAGGAAGAGGAGTAGAATTTCTATTTATTATGTAATTTTTAAAATTTATTATGCAATTTTATTAATTATTATGTAATCGGTAACATTTTTAGTTGAATAAAATAATTTTCTTGCATTATTTTGAATGTCTACAAAAAATCGAGTGAAATAACTTAATCTAAAAAAGAAATGGTGATGTGGAGGAGAGAGAAGTGAGAGCTGACACTATAACCTGTGCACTGGCACCATGAGGTGAGAGTGGGGTGAGAGTGGGGTGAGAGTGAGGAAAAAAGCTGACGTGGCAGGCTGTAGTGTGGTGATGCATTGGCACCAGCCTAAACGGTCCATATTGCATGCTATGTACAGGAACACTAGTGGAAAACGGGGCAATAGGCCCGGTCCATTTGGGCCTTTAGACCCGGTTCCCGAACCGGGACCAACTAGGCGGGACTAAAGGGGGTACCCTTTAGTCCCGGTTCAAAGATAAACCGGGCCTAAAGGCCTCGACACGTGGTGCGGCCAGGGAGCTCGCGGTGGAAGGGCTTTGGTCCCGGTTCGTGGTACGAACCGGGCCTATGTTTCTCTGCCGCGGCACAGATTTAGGCTGTACCAGCGTTTCTCTGCCGCGGCAGAGAAACAGGACGTTTCTCTGCCGCGGCAGAGTTTCAGCAATGCATATATATATCATTCAAGAAACCACAAAAAATCGTCATGAATATATATAGACATCGTCAACAGTACACGACATAGTCAACACAGTACACGTAATGCATGCATATTTACAATACAACATCTTCTGAACGAATATCCTCCGCCGTCACGATCTTCCGATAGTGCTCTCCACCTGGGGTAAGGACCTCGGTAATAAAGAATCCCGCGATTTTCTCTTGAATTGCTTTTATTTGATCCGCTGTTATGAGAGTGTCCCGCAGGCGTGTCATCTATATTTAAAAAAGGAGATCAATATATGAATGGAACTCAATACAATAGATGGTACTAATTAAGATTAATTGTGAAAATTTGTTATCGTACACGAGTGTGGTGTATTTGGGCATCCCCACCCTTGGGACAGGACATGTCACGCATGAAGGTGCAGACGTAGTATCCACATAAGTTATTCCCTTGTTCCTGCCTCATACACTTTACGAAAAAATAGTTCGATCAAACTAATAATCAAGCATCGTATTGAAAGTAAATATCATATATAAAGTTTCACGGACATAGCTATATATATAGTACTACTTACAGGGTAATCTCTAAATGTAAGCTCCGGTTTCCATTCACCCGGAACAGTATTGATGAACCGTTCCAAGCCCTGCTCAGCAAAAAATAATGAGTAAATGAGTAATTGATTAGTTGATGATATCTTCGAATTAGAGCAGATGAAGATGCCAATACGAAATTGATTGAAACTACCTCTGGAGGATGGCAGCCATGTCCGCCCATTCCGCATATTCTTTACGTTTCGAGTCCATGACGTTTACGACTCCAAGGTGAAGATCAATGATTAGGAGAATAAAGTGGAAACTGCACAAGCATAGCTCAATGATTACGAGAATAAAGTGGAAGGTGCACAAGCATAATGTATGTTATATATAACACTCACTTGAAGTTGTAGGGAAAGAATATATCCTCTTTGTCTGCTTGCTTCTCTAAAAACATTACGATGTTGTCCTCTGTGTCCTTGGGGTACCGTCGAACCGTAACTTCATGAACTGTGTTTGGGTCTATGAACCCCAGCGGTAGGAGCTTGCCTCTTTTGTATTCCAGCTTCTTCATTCTGCATAATTAAATGTATAGCGTACACAAAGAATATAATGAGGATAATTGTTAGTGCAAATGAATGAGCTACAAACTTAATTACACAAATAAATCACTTACAGGCAGTAGCAACTGATGACAGCTTTGTCGAGGGCGTCTTGATTGAATAACTGAAACAGTTCTTCTAACTCAAGGTTTATCTCGTCTTCCCCCCGGAAGTAATGCTCATCTCTAAGATACACCGTGATGTAGCTTTCACATCTTCGACAGGCTTTCAGGTACCAGTCATGCAACCTTCGCATCTGAGTCCCTAGACGCGCGAGCTCGCCAGGTTTGACGAGATCAGATCCGTATCTATACTTGTTTACCACTTGAGCCGTTGGATAGTAATCTTCGTACTCAACTGATGCTCCCTGAGCTCTAGCCGCCCGTTCGATCATCGATGCCGTCTCTGGATCATGATATGGCTCCACGATGAAGTGGGGTGCGGCCTGAATGTCTGCTCGTCCAAGTTGGGCGACTTTTTGCTTCTTTGCTCGCTCTAGAGGACTGTCCAAGAGAGCGGTCATAATCAGCTCTCAGCTCAGGTCTCTTCATTCTCGTCTCGGCAAAGTGCTTCACTGTCTGCGGTGGAATAAACATCTTCTTCGGCGCAAGAAACGCCTTTTGCTCTTCAGTCTGCTCATGTGGTAACAACTCTGGAGTCTGTGCCCTCATTGGAGTTGATGATCTCTTCGGAGCTGTAGGAGGTGCCGCGGACCGCTTCCTCTTTTGCTTAGGTGGAAGCGGCAGAGTCTCCTGACGAGGAGGAGGAGGCGGCGGAGTATTTTCACGCGGAGGAGACTGGTCATGGATAGGGGAATCATCATCGCGCAGAGGAGAATCATCACGCGGAGGAGACTGCACAGGTGGCGGAGGAGGCGGAGGTGGCCTGCTTGTTGGCTTCTCACCTGGAAACACAATGTTCTCCTTCCGCCATTGCACGGTGGTTCTACGGGCTTCTCCCAGTTCTTTGATTTCCCCATCTTCACCTGCAGGGTGCTCAAGCACCAACCCCTCATACTCTCTCAACACTTCATCCACCATCACAACAGCAAAGTCGTCTTGGACCGGACGGCAATGGTAAGACCTTGTAGGTAAGAGGATGCCGACCGCCGCCTTGAAGGATAGGTTGAAAACTTTAACATGCAGCTCACAAGGACGGCTCTCAGTGAGATCATCCACGGGGGGGTAGCGAGGAGGCTCGACCACCTGGTCATCATCATCATCATTATCCACCTGCTGAGAGGAAGCCACGCTGCTTTTCCGGTGTGGTTGAGATTGCAGCGGGGCGAGGGCATTGAGCAGTGCAGGATCTACAGCCTGCCCCCGAGCCATCTGAGATGTAAGTACTTGGGTTACCATGGTTAATTGGGCTTGCATGGTGCTCATACCCTCCTCTAAGTTAGCCAGGCGGTCTGTTTCCCTTGCCTTCCTCCTCTCATAGCTTTTATCAGGAAATCTCTTCCTTTCCGCAGGAAAGCCATACTTCCACGGAACGGAGCCTGATGTGCCTCGTGTTCGTCCGCCGTGTTCTTTGTTCCCAAGGGCGCGTGTCAGCTCATCGTTCTCTCTTTCGGGCTGGAACAACCCCGCCTCCATGTTCCTATGTGCTTTTTCCAGGGCATCAATGGGAACCTTCAGATGAGCTTTCTTATAGATGCACTTCCCTGTTTCTGGATCCAATGTTCCCCCAATCCCGTAGAACCACTCCTTGCACCGTTCGATCCAACCGTGTGTCCCTAATCTGATCCCTTTACTGGTCAGTTCCGCCTCAGCTGCCTGCCACTTAGGATGGTTAGCCATGTATCCACCTGGACCCAGAATTTGGTGATATAGCTTCAACGCAGCATTTGCCTTATTTATTTCCGACCTTCTCAAAAATTCTTCTGACTCCGTGTTGTACTTCACGAATTCGTCCCAGTGATTTTTTACCTTCTCACTGTCCGGAGTCTTCTTTAACTTGATAAGGCGGCGCAATCTTTTCTTGTGGCTCTTGAATAGTTCGGCCATCTTCTTCTTGCCAAACTCGCGGAGGGCCTGCTCCATCTTGGCCTTTTCAGCGTCACCCCCCTCTTCGGGTACTATGTTGAAATGTGACATGAGCTTGTTCATAATGCTGTTTTTGGCTACATCATCGATATAAAGACCTTGAGCTTCTTCCTCTGCAGACAGCACTAGTCCCTTCGGCTTGTGCCATTCTCGAACGGTGATCGGGACGTGGTCCCTAACAAGCACTCCGCATTGAGCTATAAATGACTTTGCACCTTTCTCTGGAGCAATCGGTTTACCATCCTTCTCGATGTGGGTGATGTCGTGCCTAACACCGTCATCCAACTTTTTGGCCGGGCCTCGCTTCCTCGACTTTACAGAAGAAGTGCTCGATCCGGAGGGCTAAAAAAGAAATAGTTCATAGTCAGTACAATTTCATTAGTTAATGCATCTAGTCGATCAACAGTGGCTTAATTAATTTATATACCTCGGTGATAACTACAGTTCGGGAGCCATTATGATGATCTTGTTCCTCACCGGCGCCACTAGGATCTTCTTCCTCAATATCCTCCGCTCCCTCACCGGAGTCATTCAAATAAGTTGCGGTGACATCGTCACCACCATCATCTGGAATAACGTCGTCGTCGCGATCATCCAGAGTACCGTTTGCTATGAGTTCCTCCATGAAATTTTCTTGAATTTCATCTCTGTCCATGCTTTCTACAACGACCTGCAAGCTATACATAGGAACCATCATATGATCAAATTAAGGATAATGCGAAACTGAAAATGGAGTTACATATGTGTAGTTCTTAACTAAGGATCGATAATATAGTGCTGAAAGCAGATACTGCAGTTACATGCATACATAGATCGGGTTCATGTTTATTTAACCCTAATACATATCAATCACTACTACAACCACTCAACCGCGCAGACCGGGTCCTAGAGGGCGCCGACCGGGTCCTGAGCCGCGCTGGGTGTGCCCCCAAAGCCACGGAACAACAACGGGAGCATAGCTAACATGAGATCCCCGCATAACGCTCCATCCGGTCCTATACATGTTGTCTAACGCGTACATGTAACGGCGAACGTGCTGGTCCTCCGCTTCAATGCGCTGAGCTACCTCCTCCGGCGGGGCCGGCTCCCTCTGAAACGACCGTGGCCCATAAGACCTCCACCAAAGAATATCCGGGTCGACAACGGGACCCGGATTCCGCACCAAGGTGCGCGACCCGGAAGCTAAGACCTCCCAGTGCCACCCCGGCGGAGCCCAGTCCCGGACCTCCCCCATCTGCTCCATCTCCTCTAGAAGAGTCAGACCACGGCGCGGCGGCTGTCGCGGCATCGTAGCTACGAAAACAAATCATATATATATGTACCAACGTTAACATAAATTAAAAAATAAATTCACTACTTAGTCGGCGCCGGCACTACCGTTTGGGGGGCGCCGGCACTACATACTTTATTTTGGGCCGGGGGCGCGGTGGCACTACATACTTACTAACTAACACTAACACTAACTAACTAATTTTTCACTAACACTAACTCTAACACTAACTTTTTCACTAACACTAACACTAACTTTTTCACTAACACTAACACTAACAAACTAACTAATTTTCTAACACTAACACTAACACTAACAAACTAACACTAACACTAACACTAACAAACTAACTAATTTTCTATCTAACACTAACTTTTTCACTAACACTAACACTAACAAACTAACTAATTTTTTATCTAACACTAACACTAATTTTTTATCTAACACTAACACTAACAAACTAATAAATTTTTGTAACTAATTTAAATCAAATTATGTACTAATTATGTACTAATTTACAAATTATGTACTAATTTTTGTAACTAGTTTTGTAACTATTTTTGTACTAAACTAATTAATCTAACATATATAAAAACAAAAATCTAAAAATCTAAAAAGTTAAAAAAAAAATGGTGGCCGGGGCTCACCTTGGCGCCCTTGGCCGAGAGGAAAGCGCGCGCGGCGGCGGCACGGCGGACGGCGACGGCGGCACGGTGGACGGCGATGCGCGGCGGACGGCGGCGGGCGACGGCGGCGGCGGACGGCGCGCGGACAGCAGCCGGGCGCGCGGGCGTGGCGGTGGGCGGCGGCGCGGTGGGCGGACGGCGGACGGCGGGGACGGCGGGCGGCGACGGCGCAGCGGGCGGCGGCGCGGTGGGCGGCGGCGCGGTGGGCGGCAGTCGCGGGCGGGGCAGCCTGGCGGCGTCGTTCCCGTCGTCTCCGCGCGATTGATCTCCGCGCGGAGACGAAGTGTCAGTTATATACTGCACCCCCCCTTTGGACCCGGTTTGTATTACAAACCGGGTCCAAAGGCCCCCCTTTGGACCCGGTTTGTAATACAAACCGGGACTAAAGGCCATTTTTGCTGCGTTTTCGCTGCGCGCGCAAAAAAGGCCTTTAGTACCGGTTTGTAATACAAACCGGGTCCAAAGGCCACATTTTATAAATAATTTCATTCCCGCCTTATTTCAAATGAAAAAAAGCCACCGCACTGCCACACGTGTCCACCGCCGCCACCGCCGTGTAGTGGCCACTGTCGCCACCGCCACCGCCTGGCCACCACCGTCACCGCCATGTACGGGCCACCGCCGTGTACTGCCCACCACCGCCACCGCCACACGTGTCCCTTCCCCGTGCCACATGTCGCCGCCGCTTCCACGTGCCTCGCCCCGCCGTCACCGCCATGTACGGGCCACCGCCGTGTACTGCCCACCACCGCCACCGCCATGTACTGGCCACCACCGCCACCGCCACACGTGTCCCTTCCCCGTGCCACGTGTCGCCGCCGCTTCCACGTGCCTCGCCCCGCCGTCACCGCCATGTACGGGCCACCGCCGTGTACTGCCCACCACCGCCACCGCCGTGTACTGGCCACCGTCGGCACCGCCGTGTACTGCCCACCACCGCCACCGCCACCGCCTGGCCACCACCGTCACCGCCATGTACGGGCCACCGCCGTGTACTGCCCACCACCGCCACCGCCACACGTGTCCCTTCCCCGTGCCACATGTCGCCGCCGCTTCCACGTGCCTCGCCCCGCCGCCACCGCCGTGCGACATGTAGATCCCGCTTCCACGTGCCACGCCCCGCCGCTTCCCCGCGCCACCTGTCGCCGCCGCTTCCACGTGCCACGCCCCGCCGCTTCCCCGCGCCACCTGTCGCCAAACTTGCCGCGTCGCTGTGCTATAAAGCGCCGCGTGCGCGCGGAACCACACGTCGCCGTCGCTTCCGTTCATTCGTCGCCGGGATGCCGCCGCGCCGTCGCGGCTCGTCCAGTTTCCGTGGCGTCCGAGCGCGGCCGAACGGTAGGTTCTACGCCGAGATGCGTGTCGGTGGCTTCCGGCTCACCCTCGGCACGTACAACACCCCGGAGCTGGCGGCGCGCGCTTACGACGCGGCCGCATGGCGATTTCGGCGGCCACGGTGCGACATGAACTTCCCAGACGTCGAATCGCTAGAGGAGGCGGAGTTCCTCGCGCCGACGCCGTGCCTCGTCGACGACGAGGACCGTCGCCGCCACCGCCAGGTGCAGCGCCGGATCGCAATCGCCGAGCACGACGAGGAGTTGATGCGCCAGTGGAGGGCGCAGTTCCCCAACGACGTCGACAACACCGCCGCGTTCTTCGCTGACCTCCGGGCACAACGCAGGTCCAACAGGTGCCATCGTCGGGCTTCGCCGTGTTCGAGCTCGATAACCCGAATACAACTTGGGCCGACAACGACCCTCGGTGGGACGACATTTGGACCGAGACAACCTCCGACGACGAGTAGATCGACTAGACTAGTTGTTTATCTATTTTATTGTGTTTTCAATAAAGTCGTTGTGGCAGACGCTGATGATGAGAAAAGTTTCCCGCCAGATTACATGTGGAATTAAAGTACAGAACTCAACTGAAAATTAATTAAGATACATGGCCAGATAGTACTCGTGCCTAGCCCTATAGTACTCGTGCCTAGCTCAACTGAAAATTAATTAAGATACATGGCCAGATTCGACTGTTCGAGTCATTCAGTCATACTCGTGCCTAGCCCTATAGTACTCGCCACTGTAGTCGTCGTAGTCGCCGTCATCATCGTCGCTGGCATCGGGGTCGCGGTAGTCAAACCTCGGCGGGAGAGCACGCGTGGGCTGGGACTGAGGGTAGCGCAGGCGGGGGCCACGGTGGGCCATGACGCCCTGTAGAGTTCGGTCGCGCCACCACAGCCGACGGCCGGCCTCGTTGAAGTTCGAAGGAGGCGGGCCGCCCTCCTCGTGCCGATTGATGAAGAAGCTCTCCCAAGTCGGGCTGTAGTCGGGATGCCACTGGGGATTCCTCCGCTGCTCTGGCGTGAGCTCGAAGTAGTAGTGGTTCGTGATGGCCATCTCGCGCGCCACACCTAGAGGGACAGGAGGGACCGGTACCCCTCCGACGCTCAGCAACCAGCCGGTAGGGACGCGGTAGCCCGGCGGGCAGGGGTAGTTCGACGCGCAATGCGCCTCCGCCTCCCGGAGGGTTAGAGATACGATGGAAGCCATGTGACCTGGTGATGAGGTTTGCAGATATGAGTCTAGATGTGATATGTAAATGGAGGCCAAGCCAACATATATATAGTGAAAAAATGGCGGGAGGACGGAGGCGGGAAGCAGTGGAAAGCGCGGGAAGAAAAATAGGCGGGAACGCAGTGGCGCCAAAAACTGTCGGAGGGATAAGGACGTGTGGGTAACCTTTAGTCCCGGCTGGTGGGTACAACCGGGACTAAAGATCCTTTTTTGTGTCATCTAACAAAACTGTCGGTGGGATAAGGACGTGTGGGTAACCTTTAGTCCCGGCTGGTGGGTACAACCGGGACTAAAGATGTCGGCAGGATAAGAACGCATGGGTGGACGCACTGCTCGATGAGATAAAGCATGTAGCGCACGACGCCCTGTCGAAGGAACAAGACAAAGTAGAAGAGGTGCCGTGCCTATAAAAGGAGCATCGATACGCCTTGCCAAGCCCCTGAACGACTACATCTCATCTAACAGTGTTGGGGAAAGGGTTGGGAAATCTCCCGTGGCGCATCTCCACTTTTAATATCTTACATACAGTTACATGATTACACAAAAATAAATGGGAAATTGATTGCCATGTTGAGATACTCATTTGTGCCATGAACATTCTTCAATTAACTTGATGATGGAGCATCTTCATCATTTAATTAATCTTCTTCGGTCGTAACCATGGAGCATCTTCATCATTTAACTTGATGCTTGGATCAATGTTCACTCTGAAGGGTGATCAAACTGATTATAATCTTCTGACATGTCTGTCTTGTCCTCCACTCCCACGATGTTTCTTTTTCCAGAAAGAACTATGTGGCGCTTTGGCTCATCGTTTGATGTATTTGTTTCCTTATGTTTCCTTTTTCTTGGTTTGGTTGATGATACGTCTCCAACGTATCTATAATTTCCGATGTTCCATGCTTGTTTTATGACAATACCAACATGTTTTGTTCACACTTTATATCATTTTTATGCGTTTTCCGGAACTAACCTATTGACGAGATGCCGAGAGGCCGGTTCTTTTTTCTGCTGTTTTTGGTTTCAGAAATCCTAGTAACGAAATATTCTCGGAATCGGACGAAATCAACGCCCAAGTTCCTATTTTCATCGGAAGCATCCAGAACACCCGGGAAGGACCAGAGGGGAGCCCTGGGGGCCCCACACCACACCCCGGCGCGGCCAGGGGGGGGCGCGCCCCCCTATAGTGTGGGCCCCCCAGAGACCCTCCGACTCCGATTCTTCGCCTATTTAAGCCGTCGTGACCTAAAACTTCGATACCGATTGACGAAACTCCAGAAAGACTCCAGGGGCGCCGCCACCGTCGCGAAACTCCAATTCGGGGGACAGAACTCTCTGTTCCGGCACCCTGCCGGACGGGGAATTACCCCCGGAGCCATCTCCACCGCCGTCTTCACCGCCATCTTCACCGCCATCGCTGCCTCCATGATGAGGAGGGAGTAATCCACCCCCGAGGCTGAGGGCTTCGCTGTAGCTATGTGGTTCATCTCTCTCCCATGTACCTCAATACAATGATCTCATGAGCTGCTTTACATGATTGAGATTCATATGAGTTTGTATCACAATTTATCTATGTGCTACTCTAGCAAAGTTATTAAAGTAGTTCTATTCCTCCTGCACGTGTGTAAAGGTGACAGTGTGTGCACCGTGTTAGTACTTGGTTTATGCTATGATCATGATCTCTTGTAGATTGCGAAGTTAACTATTGCTATGATAATATTGATGTGATCTATTCCTCCTACATATGCATGAAGGTGACAGTGTGCATGCTATGTTAGTACTTGGTTTAGTCTATTGATCTATCTTACACTATAAGGTTACTAAAATATGAACATTAATTGTGGAGCTTGTTAACTCCGGCATTGAGGGTTCGTGTAATCCTACGCAATGTGTTCATCATCCAACAAAAGTGTAGAGTATGCATTTATCTATTCTGTTATGTGATCAATGTTGAGAGTGTCCACTAGTGAAAGTGTAATCCCTAGGCCTTGTTCCTAAATACTGCTATCGCTGCTTGTTTCTTGTTTACTGCGTTACTACTGCTGCAATACTACCACCATCAACTACACGCCGACAAGCTATTTTACGCACCGTTGCTACTGCTCATATATATTCATACCACCTGTATTTCACTATCTCTTCGCCGAACTAGTGCACCTATTAGGTGTGTTGGGGACACAAGAGACTTCTTGCTTTGTGGTTGCAGGGTTGCATGAGAGGGATATCTTTGACCTCTTCCTCCCTGAGTTCGATAAACCTTGGGTGATCCACTTAAGGGAAAACTTGCTGCTGTTCTACAAACCTCTGCTCTTGGAGGCCCAGCACTGTCTACAGGAAAGGAGGGGGAACGTAGACATCAGTTGACATATCCTTCACATAGAAAACCTGGGCCACATCCTTGGCTAGGACGAATGGTTCGTCTCTATACCCAAGATTGTTGAGATCCACTGTTGTCATTCCATACAACTTGTCTACCTGAACCCCGCCTCCTGTTTTGTTGACCCATTTGCACCTAAACAAAGGGACCTTAAAAGAAGGTCCATAGTCAAGTTCCCATATATCCTCTATGTAACCATAATATGTGTCATTTGGGCCTTCATTCATTATTGCATCAAACCGGACACCACTGTTTTGGTTGGTGCTCTTTTTATCTTGGGCGATCGTGTAAAATGTATTCCCATTTATCTCGTACCCTTGGAAAGTCACTACAGTCGAAGATGGTGTCTGGGCCAGCAAGTACAACTGATCTTCAATATGTTTGTTATTCAGGAGATGTTTTTGCAACCAACCGCCGAAAGTCGACATGTGTTCACGTCTAATCCAATCGTTCGACTGCCCCGGGTTCTGGGAGCGTAGAAAGTTCTTGTGGTCACCGATATACGGAGCCACCAAGGTGGAACTTTGTAGGACTGTGTAGTGTGCTTGAGTCAAAGAAATCCCGTCCCTACATATCATTGATTTCCTTCCTAGCGTGCCTTTTCCACTTAGTCTCCCTTCATGCCGCGATTCAGGAACACCAATCGGCTTAAGGTCAGGAATAAAGTCAACACAGAATTCAATGACCTCCTCTGTTCCATAGCCCTTGGAGATGCTTCCTTCTGGCCTAGCACGGTTATGAACATATTTCTTCAAGACTCCCATGAACCTCTCGAAGGGGAACATATTGTGTAGAAACACAGGACCGAGAATGGAAATCTCATCGACCAGGTGAACGAGGAGATGTGTCATAATATTGAAGAAGGATGGTGGGAACACCAGCTCAAAACTAACGAGACATTGGACCACATCATTCTGCAACCTCGGTAGAATTTCTGGATTTATTACCTTCTGAGAAATTGCATTGAGGAATGCACATAGCTTCACAATGGGCAGTCGAACATTTTCCGGTAGAAGCCCCCTCAATGCAATCGGAAGCAACTGTGTCATTATCACGTGACAGTCATGAGACTTCAAGTTCTGGAATGTTTTCTTCTCCATATTTATTATTCCCTTTATATTGGAGGAGAAGCCAGACGGGACCTTGATACTGCTAAGACATTCAAAAAATATTTCCTTCTCTGCTTTTGTAAGAGCGTAGCTGGATAAATGACGTCCTTTAACTCTCCCATGCAGCTTTTTGGGGTCTTTCCAACGTTGCTGGTCCTCCCGTGCTTCTGGTGTATCTTTTGTCTTCCCGTACACACCCAGAAAGCCTAGCAGGTTCACGCAAAGATTCTTCGTCACGTGCATCACATCGATTGAAGAGCGGACCTCTAAGACTTCCCAAGGGTAGATCCCAAAATATAGATTTCTTCTTCCACATGGGCGCGTGTCCGGCATCGTCATTCGGAACAGACCGTCCGCCAGGACCCTTTCCAAATATTACATCTAGATCCTTGACCATACCAAATATATCAACACCATCACGATGGGGAGGCTTCCTCCGGTGATCAGCCTCACCGTTGTAATGCTTGCCTTTCTTTCTTACGGGATGGGTAAGCCTAAGAAATCGACGATGCCCCAGGTACACGACCTTCTGACCTTTTTCCAAATAATCACCTTCAAGCTCATGTAAACAGTGTGTGCATGCATTGTATCCCTTGTTTGACTGTCCTGAAATGTTACCAAGAGCAGGCCAGTCATTGATGGTTACGAAAAGCATCGCTCTTAGGTCAAATTCCTCCTGCTTGTGCTCGTCCCACACACGTACACCTGCTAGGGACCACAGCTGTAGAAGTTCTTCGACTAATGGCTTCAGTGTACACATCAATGTCGTTCCCGGGTTGCTTCGGGCCTTGTATGAGCAACGGCATCATAATGAACTTCCGCTTCATGCACAACCAAGGAGGAAGGTTATATATACAAAGAGTCACAGGCCAGGTGCTATGGCTGCAGCTCTGCTCTCCAAAAGGATTCATGCCATCTGTACTGAGACCAAACCGTAAGTTCCTTGCATCCTGTGCAAAGTTTGGGAACTCTCTATCGATTTTTCTCCATTGGGAGCCATCAGCAGGGTGCCTCAACATCACGTCTTTCTTACGGTCTTCTTTGTGCCATCGCAACAACCTAGCATGCTCTTTATTTCTGAACAAGCGTTTCAGCCGTGGTATTATAGGAGCATACCACATAACCTTGGCAGAACCCTCTTCTGGGGCGCTCGCCCTCAACATCACCAGGGTCATCTCGTCTGATCTTATACCGCAATGCGGTGCACACCGGACATGCATCCAAATTCTCGTACTCATCGCGGTAGAGGATGCGATCATTAATGCATGCATGTATCTTTTGCACATCTAATCCTAGAGGGCGAGACAATCTTCTTCGCTTCGTACGTACTGGCGGGCAATTCGTTACCCCTTGGAAGCTTCCTCTTAATTATTGTCAGCAACTTTCCAAATCCTGAGTCAGTGACATCGTTCTCTGCCTTCCATTGCAACAATTCCAGTGTGCTGCCTAGCTTTTTATAGCCATCTTCGCAAGTTGGGTATAACAATTTGTTGTGATCTTCTATCATCTTGTCGAAGGCCAACCTTTCCTTTTCAGTTTCACATTCTCTCCTTGCATCAGCAATGGCCCGCCAAGATCATCATCAAAGGCTCATCTGGTGCCTCTTGATCTTCTACTTCATTGTCTTCATTGCCTTCTGCAGTATCATCGTATTCAGGGAAATTGGGATAACCGTCATCATCCTCTTCCTCTTCGTCATTGTCTTCCATCATAACCCCTCTTTCTCCGTGCTTGGTCCAACAATAGTAACTGGGCATGAAACCGGATCGCAGAAGGTGGCTGTGAATGAGACTCGAGTGAGCGTAATTTACGGTATTCTTGCAGTCCACACATGGACAATACATGAAGCCACCATGTTTGTTTGCCTCCGCCACGGCCATAAAATTATCCAGGCCCGCAGTGAACTCGTCAAACCGTCGGTCAATGTACATCCATTGCCGATTCATACGCATGATATAATTAAGCTGATCAAAACCATTACAGAACATCACGATGTATATATACACATGCATTTTATCAATTGCAGATGAAAAGGATAAAGTTGTTAACCTCGATGAAGAAGAAAAAAGCAAGTTAAGTGTGGCTTGATTTGTGTAAACTCAAGTGGCAAATCCTCTTAAGCATTTCATCGAACACCTCTTGTGCATGTGAAGAAGAGAGGAAAGCAATACACCCCTCTTGTGAAGATAGTGAAAAAATGGCTAAGTGTGGCTCACACTTGGGCAGGGGCAAGGTTATATAGCCAGAGGGGGGCCTTTGGACCCGGTTTGTCATACAAACCGGGACTAAAGGGTTCCCCAGACTGACACGGCCTGCCGCGCCCTGCGGTGGACCCTTTAGTCCCGGTTTGTATGACAAACCGGGTCCAAAGACCGCTACAGGACAGGCGCCAGCGGGTGGGGTCGTCCTGGGCAGAAACGAACCGGGTCCAATGGGGACATTGGACCCGGTTTGGTTCAGCAGTGGGACATTTGCTTGGAACCAAAGGCCTCTTCTCCACTAGTGGAACTACACGAGCAGAAACTTGCGCACACACACGACGCACGCGACAAACATAAATCGCGGTTTATTTTCTAACAATCTTGTGGAGCGCCACGCTGAAGGGTATTACTATTAATTTGACACTTTGTAGGTACCTGAGCTTTGTTGCTGATTCTTTTTGGTGTTCACAGGGCTGCATATGCCACTTCTGCTGACAGGGAATCTATTGAGAGGGCTATATCTTTGACACCCGAGCCATCATTTTTCTCTTACAGTGACAAATCTAGAGAAAAATGTTTGGGCAACATTCTTAGCAGCAGTAGCAACAGTTTCTTGTGTTATTTAAGTTTCCTCCCTGAGAATAAAGATGTTTGTTTTTTCAGGTAATGCAGCCATCATGCCAGAGAGGGCAGAGTACACTCTCTGCACTTGCCACTGCGGCTGAACAGATCTGAGGCAGTGTGTGTTTGTTTATACCAAATAAAACATTGAGAGGAAGGAAACCTGAGGAGAAGCATGCAATACTGAATCGGAAACACGTCGTTAATGCTTACCCAAACGTACGTCTGTATGTATGTCTAACCACAGGAGGCCTCCGTTATTTCTTCCCGGTTCACGGTTACGTGTTACAGACGACCACTGCAGACGACGAGACGAGGAGAATCTGTTTGACAGATTGGAAAACTAAACTGAGCATGCATGACGAACCCTGAAAGAAATTCTGCCTCTGGAGCTGATTTTGATGCCGTGGTAGAATCACTCTTGTGCGCTTTTTTTTTTGTGCTTCGTATATTTTGATGGGAGGCTACATCCGTACCATTCATGCCGAGTTGGTTTCGTGCGTGCAATGTATGCGTTCTCCATATATACGTACATATGTTCATGTTGTAATACGGTTGCAGGTGAGCTCCAGTTGAAGTCTCTGGTATAGTTTTGCCACGGCACTGTCGTCACAAATATGATCCACAAACCGTACTTCTTTTCGTAATGTAGTTGTGAACTTGTGATTGAAACAAAACTTGACGAAGCGCTACTTGAATAGTTTTGGGAAGGGAAAAATATTAGTAAAAAAAGTCTTTACTCAAATTCAATTCGCTTGTTTTTCTTCCTGATATATGAAATGTCATTAAATTAAGTACATGAGATGTCAAATATTTTTTTCGATAAAGGATGCTTTATTACTTTGGGAGCAATTACATCCAGCCTCTGCATAACCAGGATGCACACAGCCGTTCAAGTGTCTAGATTCAAAGTATATAAAAGTAAACTAGGCGAAATACATATCGAAATGATGAATCATATAACGCCTAAGAAGCAGATGGCGCTGCAATCCGTAGGCTATGCTGCCATCCATGTAGGGAAAAAGTATCCCTCGTCGTAGCCTCCAACCGTGTACAGACCTCCGTAAATAGGTCTCGGTTCTCCACCCGCTGAAGAGGTAACCACGAACGGAGAATACCTGTACATCTGTAGATAACCTGCAACAAAGACCAATTTTTATCATTAAAAATCTTGTCATTTCTACTTAGCCAAAGCCCCCAGATAACTGCCAGCGCCCCCACCCTAAGAAGCAACTTAAACCTTAAGTCGACACCGTGAAGCCAGTTGCCAAAGACATTGGTCACACTAGTCAGGGGATACAGGATAGACGCTACTTGGATGACTGACCATATAGATCTCGCAAAATGGCACTGGAAAAACAGGTGTTTAACAGTTTCATCATGATGACAGAAAACACACCTTTTACTTCCGTGTCAATTCCGATGAGATTTCAAATATAGGCAGGAGTTATTTCGCCAAGCACTTCTGAACATAAAAAAAGATGGTAAAGCCCATTAAAAAGAGTGCCACGCAGAAGCACCTCGTGTGTCACTCAATCCAAACCCGACACAGTCACACAGATAGCATGATACCACTCATAAGCTGTGTCATAACCAAATTCGAAATACACAATTTTTTCCTCCCTGTGTATTTCAAATTTGGTTCTGCAAATTTTATGGATTCTAAACACAAACATCTATAAATTTACCTCAGAAATTATCAAAACTTGCAAGGTATCATGGTATAAGGTGTGGATAGAAGAAAAGCCAAAACGGAGACCACTCAAATTCGAAAACTGAAAAATAAAATCTCGATGGACCCAAAAGAAAAAAAAAAGGAACGGGAATACCATTATAAAAAAGGAACGGGAATAAAAAAATAGAGCCACAAAAAGAGAGGAAATCGTTTCCCCACGGGTTCCCGTCTCATTAGGGCATCTCCAACGGGCCGACGTATTTCCGACGTCCAAAATATCCGGTTACGTCCGTTTGCGTCAGCCGGTGGATGTGAAAATGGGCATACGTCCGTTTGTGTCGGGGGTGGTTCCAGCGGACCGACGCATTTCGGGCGCGGGCCATTTTTTCAGAAATTTTCGAAAACAGCTTAAACAATCAAATTGTACGAAATTATAGCCATCATATTGGCTCAAATTGAGGTCTCAAATAAGTTCATCACATTTTATACATGGTACGACGCAAAATGGAGTCCAAAAGGGGCACAACATGACCAGAACAACAAATATAGTCCAAAAGGAGACCATGGTGCTTGACAATGGCGCAGATTATAGGCGTCTCGCACGCGGATTTCGGCGTGCTTCTTCATGAACCAGGTCTGGTGTCGTCGTCCATATTACTCAAGTCGGCCAGCATGATCCTTGTGTCCTATGCACGGGTCTTGGCCTCGGCGTCTGCCATTTTGGCCTCGACGTTCATCCTTTGGACCTCAATGACCTCTTTGGTGAGGTTGAGATAGATGGCAGCTGCGACCTCTTTTTTCAGACGCTTCTTCTCGTCCCTTTTGTCCATTGCCGCTTGATTATCGGCCATGGCGGCTGCGGCGACAAGGACGTCCATCACTATGGCCTAGACTGCTGGCGCTGGTCTACTTTGATTTTCACGCTGCGAATGGCCACTGGCGGGAACATTACCAGTGTCCCTCCCACTGACGCGCGGGTCCTACGTAAGTTTCAGCGGGCGCGACTGCCCAGCGTCCACCAAGACACAAACTTGCCGCATATTTGGGCCGCGTTTACGTCATCCATACGGCTCGGTTACGATGCGTCGCCCCGCTGGAGCTGGGTCCATGCACATTTGTCGTTAGAGCATCTCCAGTCGCGTCCCCCAAACCGTCCCCAAAGGGATTTGGGGCGCGCCGGACAAAAAACGTTTCCAGCCATGTCCCTCAAACCCATTTTTTGTCCGACGCGGCCCGATACGGTGTCCGGCGCCCCGAGCCCGTCCCCGCCCCACGGGGAACGCTCCGGGCACGCCGGACACAACGAAAAGCGAGGCGGGGAGTGGCGGGGCCGACGCGTCAGCGGCACATTCAAGTTTGGACCTAGCGAAAGTTTGGACCTCCATGCGTCGCCGGTGTTCGCACGCCACCGCGCTTTCTTCCCGACGCCAGCGTCTATAACCCCCTCCCCCTAGCTCAATGGCAGCCACCACAACCGCCGGCACCCTTTCTCCGCCACAAGCACATCCCTCGTCGCTCAAACAACACTGCACAATGATGAACCGCCCCGGCGATGGCCAGTTCCCTCCACCGTCGTCTCCTCTAGCACCACATCCACCACCGGATTTGCAGTTCGGCATCGAAGCCGCCGCCCAGGAAGAATCGCTGCGGCGCTGGGCGGAGCTTCGGCGTGCAGAGCGGCGGCAACGGCGGGAGGCAATCGAGCAGCGGGCCCGTTAGAAGCGTGAGGAGGCGGCGGCATCAGCAGCGGGAGACCCCGCAGCTGAGGAGAACGCGGCGTGGGAGGAGGAGGCGCTGGCGGACACCATTGCCTTGAAGGATAACGTTGCATAGAAAACAAAAAATTTCCTACCGCGAACACGCAATCCAAGCCAAGATGCAATCTAGAAGACGGTAGCAACGAGGGGATTATCGAGTCTCACCCTTGAAGAGATTCCAAAGCCTACAAGATGAGGCTCTTGTTGCTGCGGTAGACGTTCACTTGCCGCTTGCAAAAGCGCGTAGAAGATCTTGATCACCGGCGCCACGAACGGGCAGCACCTCCGTACTCGGTCACACGTTCGGTTGTTGATGAAGACGACGTCCACCTCCCGTTCCAGCGGGCAGCGGAAGTAGTAGCTCCTCTTGAATCCGACAGCACGACGGCGTGGTGTCGGTGGCGGTGGAGAACTCCGGCGGAGCTTCGCTAAAGCACGCGGGAGCTATGGAGGAGAAGGGGGGCGGCTAGGGTTTGGGAGGGGGTGGCCGGCCACTCAAGGGGGGCGGCCAGGTTGTGGTCTTGGGGTGGCCGGCCCCCTCCCCTTGGCCCCTCATTATATAGGTGGAAGCCCCAAGTGTTGGACTACAAGTCTCCGAATAAGACCCGAACCCAAAACCTTCCATATGATAGGGAAACCTACCCAAGGTGGGAATCCCACTTGGGGTGGGATCCCCCCTTTCCATATGGGGGGGTGGCCGGCCCCCATAGGGGGAGTCCACTTGGGACTCCTCCCCCACTAGGGTTGGCCGGCCATGGAGGTGGAGTCCCTCCGGGACTCCACCTTCCTTGGTGGTTTCTTCCGGACTTTTCTAGAACCTTCTAGAACCTTCCATAGAACCTTCCGCATCATTTTAAATCACATAAAATGACATCCTATATATGAATCTTATTCTCTGGACCATTCCGGAACTCCTCGTGATGTCCGGGATCTCATCCGGGACTCCGAACAAATATTCAAACTCCATTCCTTATTCAAGTTCTACCATTTCAACATCCAACTTTAAGTGTGTCACCCTACGGTTCGTGAACTATGCGGACATGGTTGAGTACTCACTCCGACCAATAACCAATAGCGGGATCTGGAGATCCATAATGGCTCCCACATATTCAACGATGACTTTAGTGATCGAATGAACCATTTACATACAATACCAATTCCCTTTGTCACGCGATATTTTACTTGTCCGTGGTTTGATCTTCGGTATCACTCTATACCTTGTTCAACCTCGTCTCCTGATAAGTACTCTTTACTCGTACCGTGGTATGTGGTCTCTTATGAACTTATTCATATGCTTGCAAGACATTAGACGACATTCCACCGAGAGGGCCCAGAGTATATCTATCCGTCATCGGGATGGACAAATCCCACTGTTGATCCATATGCCTCAACTCATACTTTCCGGATACTTAATCCCACCTTTATAACCACCCATTTACGCAGTGGCTTTTGGTGTAATCAAAGTACCTTTTCGGTATAAATGATTTACATGATCTCATGGTCATAAGGACTAGGTAACTATGTATCGAAAGCTTATAGCAAATAACTTAATGACGAGATCTTATGCTACGCTTAATTGGGTGTGTCCATTACATCATTCATACAATGACATAACCTTGTTATTAATAACATCCAATGTTCATGATTATGAAACTAATCATCCATTAATCAACAAGCTAGTTTAAGAGGCATATTAGGGACTTCTTGTTGTCTACATATCACATATGTACTAATGTTTCGGTTAATACAATTATAGCATGATATATAAACATTTATCATAAACATAAAGATATAAATAATAACCACTTTATTATTGCCTCTAGGGCATATCTCCTTCAGTCTCCCACTTGCACTAGAGTCAATAATCTAGATTACATTGTAATATACCTAACACCCATGGCATTCTGGTGTTGGTCATGCTTTGCCCTAGGGAGAGCTTTAGTCAACGGATCTGCTACATTCAGATCAGTGTGTACTTTGCAAATCTTTACTTCTCCATCTTCGATGTACTCGCGAATCGAGTGGTAACGCAGCTTGATATGCTTCAGCCTCTTGTGTGACCTTGGCTCTTGTGCATTGGCGATGGCACCCATGTTATCACAGTATATGATTAATGGGTCCAATGCACTAGGAACCACACCGAGCTCTACAATGAACCTCTTCATCCATACCGCTTCTGATGAAGCCTCTGAAGCTGCTATGTACTCTGATTCTGTTGAAGACTTCGCCACCGTGCACTGCTTCGAGCTTGCCCAGCTTACTGCAGCACCATTCAATATAAACACGTACCCAGACTGTGACTTAGAGTCATCAGGATCATTGTTCCAACTTGCATTGGTGTAACCACTTACAACGAGCTCTTGGTCACCTCCATAACAAAGAAACATATCCTTAGTTCTTTTCAAGTACTTCAGGATATTCTTGACCGATGTCCAGTGTTCCATTCCTGGATCACTTTGATATCTGCTAGTCAAACTAACAGCATGTGCTATATCCGGTCTAGTACATAGCATGGCATACATGATAGATCCTACTGCCGAGGCATAGGGGATATTACTCATCCTTTCTTTTTCTTCTGCCGTAGCCGGTCCTTGAGTCTTACTCAAGACCTTGCCTGGTAACATAGGTAAGAACCCTTTCTTACTTTCGTCCATTCTAAACTTCTTTAGAATCTTGTCCATGTATGTACGCTGTGATAGCCCTATTAGGCGTCTTGATCTATCTCTATAAATCTTGATGCCTAATATATACGATGCTTCACCAAGGTCTTTCATTGAAAAACTATTATTCAAATAATCTTTTACACTGCTTAATAGTTCTATATCATTCCCGATCAATAATATGTCATCTACATATAATATCAGGAATGCTACAGAGCTCCCACTCACTTTCTTGTAAATACAGGCCTCTCCATGACACTGTATAAACCCGAAGTCTTTGATCACCTTATCAAAGCGTCGGTTCCAACTTCTTGATGCTTGCTTCAGTCCATAGATTGAACGCTGAAGTTTGCATACTTTGTCAGCATTTTTAGGATCGACAAAACCTTTGGGTTGTACCATATACAACTCTTCTCAATGTCTCCATTAAGGAACGCCGTTTTGACATCCATCTGCCAAATCTCATAATCGAAAAATGCAGCTATTGATAACAAAATCCTCACAGATTTTAGCTTTGCTACAGGTGAGAAAGTCTCATCGTAGTCAACTCCTTGAATTTGTCGGAAACCCTTTGCGACAAGTCGAGCTTTATAGACAGTAATATTACCATCAGCATCTGTTTTTCTCTTGAAGATCCATTTATTCTCGACAGCCTTTCGGCTATCAGGTAAGTCTACCAAAGTCCATACTTTGTTATCATACATGGATCCCATTTCGGATTTCATGGCTTCTTGCCATTTGTTGGAATCTGGGCTCATCATCGCTTCTTCATACGTCGCAGGGTCCTCATCATTGTTATCTCCAATCATGACATTTAAACAAGGATCATACCAATCAGGAGTGGCACGTTCCCTTGTCGATCTGCGAGATTCAGTAGTTTCCTCGTTCGAAGTTTCATGATCATTATCATTAGCTTCCTCTGTTGCCGGTGTAGGCGGTACAGGTACAACTTCCGGTACTGCGCTACTCTGATCAACGAGTATAGATTCATCAATCTCATCGAGTTGTACTTTTCTTCCAGTCACTTCTTTAGTGAGAAATTCTTTCTCAAAAAAGGTTCCGTTCTTAGCAACAAAGATTTTGCCTTCGGATCTGTGATAGAAGGTGTAGCCTATAGTTTCCTTAGGGTATCCTATGAAGACGCATTTCTCCGCTTTGGGTTCTAGCTTGTCCGGTTGTAACTTCTTTACATAGGCTTCGCAACTCCAAACTTTCATGAACGACAGCTTAGGTTTCTTATTAAACCATAATTCATACGGTGTCGTTTCTACAGATTTTGATGGTGCTCTATTTAAAGTGAATGCGGCTGTCTCTAATGCATAACTCCAAAATGATAACGGCAAATTAGTAAGAGACATCATAGAACGAACCATATCTAAGAGAGTTCGATTACGACGTTCGGACACACCGTTTCTTTGAGGTGTTCCCGGCGGTGTCAATTGTGAAAGTATTCCGCATTTCTTTAAATGCATGCCAAACTCATAACTCAGATATTCACCTCCACGATCAGATCACAGAAATTAATCTTCTTGTTACGTTGATTTTCTACTTCACTTTGGAATTCCTTAAACTTCTCGAAAGTTTCGGATTTATGTTTCATGAAATAGATATACCCATATCTACTCAGATCATCTGTGAAGGTTAGAACATAACGATAACCACCGCGTGATGCTACGCTCATTGGTCCGCACACATCGGTATGTATGATTTCCAATAAGTCAGTAGCTCGCTCCATCATACCAGAAAATGGAGTCTTAGTCATTTTTCCCATTAGACATGCTTCGCATCTATCAAGTGACTCAAAGTCAAGTGATTCAAGTAATCCATCAGTATGGAGTTTCTTCATGCGTTTCACTCCAATATGACCAAGACGACAGTGCCACATATAAGTAGAATTATCATTTAATTTAATTCGCTTAGCATCAACGTTATGTATATGCGTATCACTACTATCGAGATCTAACCGAAATAAGCCATTCTTTTCTGGTGCTCGACCATAAAAGATATTATTCATAAAAATAGAACAACCTTTATTCTCAGACTTGAATGAATAACCGTCTTGCAATAAACAAGATCCAGATATAATGTTCATGCTCAACGCAGGTACAAAATAACAATTATTTAGGCTTAAAACTAATCCCGAAGGTAGATGTAGAGGAAGTGTGCCGACTGCGATCACATTGACCTTGGATCCGTTTCCAACGCGCATCGCCACTTCATCTTTCAGTAGTCTCCGTTTATTCTTTAGTTCCTGTGTCGAGTTACAAATATGAGCAACCGAACCAGTATCAAATACCCAGGTACTAGAACGAGGACCAGTGAGATAAACATCTATAACATGTATATCAGATATACCTTCTTTCTTCTTCTTGACAAGGCCGCTCTTCAGATCAGCCAGATACTTGGAGCAATTACGCTTCTAGTGTCCCTTCTCCTTGCAGTAATAGCACTCAGCATCAGGCTTAGGGCCGTTCTTAGGTTTCATAGGAGGCGTGGCAGCTTTCTTGCCACCCTTCTTGAATTTTCCCTTAGACTTGCCCTGTTTCTTGAAACTGGTGGTCTTGTTGACCATCAACACTTGGTGCTCTTTCTTGATCTCAATCTCAGCAGCTTTTAGCATGCCAAAGAGTTCAGGTAACTCCTTGTTCATGTTCTGCATATTGTAGTTCATCACAAAGTTCTTCTAACTTGGTGGCAGTGATTGAAGGACACGATTAATCCCTCTCGTTAGGAATCACTATTCCCAAGTCACTGAGTTTCTTCGCATGCCCGGTCATGGCGAGCATGTGCTCACTAACGGAGCTGCCTTCTTCCATCATGCAGCTGAAGAATTGTTTCGATGCTTCATAGCATTCCACGGCCGCATGAGTCTCAAAAATAGCTTTCATCTCTTTCATCAACTCATGAGGATCGTGGTGCTCAAAACGTTTTTGAAGATCGGATTCCGCATCGCACAGGATGGCACACCGAACTTGAGAGTACCGAGTTTTCCGAGTCTCGTAAACAGCTTTTACTTCATCGGTTTCAGTTTCTGCAGGAGGGTCACCTAGCGGTGCATCAAGCACATATTGCAGATTTCCGCCAGAGAGGAAGATCCTCACATGACGGAACCAGTCGGTGAAGTTGCTACCGTTGCTCTTAAGATTTTCTTTCTCTAGGAACTGGTTAAAATTGATTGGGGACGCCATCTCTACAACATATATTTGCAAAAGTTTAGACTAAGTTTATGACAAATTGAGTTCAAATTTTAATTTAACATAATTAAAAATCTAGGTGAACTCCCACTCAAAACAATATCCCTCGCATTGTCTTAGTGATCACACGAACCAAATCCACCGCACCTAAGTCCGATCATCACGAGACAAGGTGTGATTTCAATGGCGAACACTCAAAGTGTTCATCATATCAACCATATGATTCATGCTCTACCTTTCGGTATCACGTGTTCCGAGACCATGTCTGTACATGCTAGGCTCGTCAAGACCACCTTAGTATCCGCATGTGCAAAACTGTCTTGCACCCGTTGTATGAACTTGTTGATTCTAACACACCCGATCATCACGAGATGCTTCGAAACGACAAGTCATGGTAACGGTGCTACTAAGGATGAACACTTTATTATCTTGAGATTTTAGTGAGGGATCATCTTATAATGCTACCGTCGCGATCTAAGCAAAATAAGATGCATAAAAGGATTAACATCACATGCAGTTCATATGTGATATGATATGGCCCTTTTGTCTTTGCGCCTTTGATCTTCATCTCCAAAGCACGGACATGATCTCCATCATCTTCGGGCATGATCTCCATCATCGTCGGCGTAGCGTCAAGGTCAATGGCGCCGTCTTCATGATTGTCCTCCATGTAGCAACTATTACAACTACTTTGAAATACTACTCAACATGAAATTTAAAGACAACCATAAGGCTCCTGCCGGTTGCCACAATACAATAATGATCATCTCATACATATTCATCATCACATTATGGCCATACCATATCACCAAACCCTGCAAAAACAAGTTAGACGTCTCTAATTTGGTTTGCATATTTTACGTGGTTTAGGGTTTTCGAGAGAGATCTAATCTACCTACGAACATGAACCACAACGTTGATACTAATGTTTTCAATAGAAGAGTAAATTGAATCTTCACTATAGTAGGAGAGACAGACACCCGCAAAGCCTCTTATGCAATACAAGTTGCATGTCGAACGAGGAACAAGTCTCATGAACGCGGTCATGTAAAGTTAGTCCGAGCCGCTTCATCCCACTATGCCACAAAGATGCAAAGTACTCAAACTAAAGATAACAAGAGCATCAACGTCCACAAAACCATTGTGTTCTACTCATGCAACCATCTATGCATAGACACGGCTCTGATACCACTGAAGGATAACGTTGCATAGAAAACAAAAAATTTCCTACCGCGAACACGCAATCCAAGCCAAGATGCAATCTAGAAGACGGTAGCAACGAGGGGATTATCGAGTCTCACCCTTGAAGAGATTCCAAAGCCTACAAGATGAGGCTCTTGTTGCTGCGGTAGACGTGCACTTGCCGCTTGCAAAAGCGCGTAGAAGATCTTGATCACCGGCGCCACGAATGGGCAGCACCTCCGTACTCGGTCACACATTCGGTTGTTGATGAAGACGACGTCCACCTCCCGTTCCAGCGGGCAGCGGAAGTAGTAGCTCCTCTTGAATCCGACAGCACGACGGCGTGGTGTCAGTGGCGGTGGAGAACTCCGGCGGAGCTTCGCTAAAGCACGCGGGAGCTATGGAGGAGAAGGGGGGGCGGCTAGGGTTTGGGAGGGGGTGGCCGGCCACTCAAGGGGGGCGGCCAGGTTGTGGTCTTGGGGTGGCCGGCCCCCTCCCCTTGGCCCCTCATTATATAGGTGGAAGCCCCAAGTGTTGGACTACAAGTCTCCGAATAAGACCCGAACCCAAAACCTTCCATATGATAGGGAAACCTACCCAAGGTGGGAATCCCACTTGGGGTGGGATTCCCCCTTTCCATATGGGGGGGTGGCCGGCCCCCATAGGGGGAGTCCACTTGGGACTCCTCCCCCACTAGGGTTGGCCGGCCATGGAGGTGGAGTCCCTCCGGGATTCCACCTTCCTTGGTGGTTTCTTCCGGACTTTTCTAGAACCTTCTAGAACCTTCCATAGAACCTTCCGCATCATTTTAAATCACATAAAATGACATCCTATATATGAATCTTATTCTCCGGACCATTCCGGAACTCCTCGTGATGTCCGGGATCTCATCCGGGACTCCGAACAAATATTCGAACTCCATTCCATATTCAAGTTCTACCATTTCAACATCCAACTTTAAGTGTGTCACCCTACGGTTCGTGAACTATGCGGACATGGTTGAGTACTCACTCCGACCAATAACCAATAGCGGGATCTGGAGATCCATAATGGCTCCCACATATTCAACGATGACTTTAGTGATCGAATGAACCATTTACATACAATACCAATTCCCTTTGTCACGCGATATTTTACTTGTCCGAGGTTTGATCTTCGGTATCACTCTATACCTTGTTCAACCTCGTCTCCTGACAAGTACTCTTTACTCGTACCGTGGTATGTGGTCTCTTATGAACTTATTCATATGCTTGCAAGACATTAGATGACATTCCACCGAGAGGGACCAGAGTATATCTATCCGTCATCGGGATGGACAAATCCCACTGTTGATCCATATGCCTCAACTCATACTTTCCGGATACTTAATCCCACCTTTATAACCACCCATTTACGCAGTGGCGTTTGGTGTAATCAAAGTACCTTTCCGGTATAAATGATTTACATGATCTCATGGTCATAAGGACTAGGTAACTATGTATCGAAATCTTATAGCAAATAACTTAATGACGAGATCTTATGCTACGCTTAATTGGGTGTGTCCATTACATCATTCATACAATGACATAACCTTGTTATTAATAACATCCAATGTTCATGATTATGAAACTAATCATCCATTAATCAACAAGCTAGTTTAAGAGGCATACTAGGGACTTCTTGTTGTCTACATATCACACATGTACTAATGTTTCGGTTAATACAATTATAGCATGATATATAAACATTTATCATAAACATAAAGATATAAATAATAACCACTTTATTATTGCCTCTAGGGCATATCTCCTTCATGCCACCACGGTGGAAGAGGCGCGAAGGCACCGGACGGAGGAGATGGCCCAGCGGTGGTGTGATGAGCGCCAGCGCCAGCGCATGGAACGGGAGGCGCAGTATCGTGATGATGGGATTCGTAGCATAGAAAACAAAAAAATTCCCACCGCGAGAACGCAATCCAAGCCAAGATGCAATCTAGAAGACAGTAGCAACGAGGGGATGAACGAGACTAACCCTTGAAGATTTCCAAAGCCTACGAGATTAGATCTCGTTGTTGCAGAAGATGATCACTTGCCGCTTTCAAAAGCACGTAGAAGATCTTGACGGTGCCACAATCGGGCAGCACCTCCGTACTCGGTCACACGTTCGGTGTTGATGAAGACGACGTCCTTCTCCCCATTCCAGCGGGAAGCGGAAGTAGTAGATCCTCCTCGGAATCCCGGCAGCACGATGGCGTGGTGGCGGTGGTGGTGGAGATCTCCGGCAGGGCTTCGCCTATGCGCTGCGGGAGAGATATGTGGAGGAGGGGCGCTAGGGTTTGGGGAGAGGGGGGCTTGGGCGCCGGCCCTCAAAGGGGTGCGGCCAAGGTGGAGGCTAGAGTAGCCGGCCACCCTCCCCTTGTCCCTCTTTTTATAGGTGGAACCCCCAAGAGTTAGACTCCAAGTCTTCGAATAAGACCCCAACTCAAGAACTTGCCATAAGGTGGGAAACCTACCCAAGGTGGGACTCCTACTGAAGGTGGGACTCCCACCCCTTCCTTGGGGGGGTGGCCGGCCACCATGGTGTGGAGTCCACCTGGGACTCCTCCTCCTTAGGCTAGCCGGCCAAGCTATGTGGAGTCCCTCCGGGACTCCACTTTCCATGGTGATTTCTTCCGGACATTTCTAGAACCTTCTAGAACTTTCCATAAATGCACCGGATCATTTCCAAACTTGGAAAGTGACTTCCTATACATGAATCTTATTCTTCGGACCATTCCGGAACTCCTCGTGATGTCCTGGATCCCATCCGAGACTCCGAACAAAACTTCGAACTCCATTCCATATTTCCATATCTACTTAAACGACGTCAAACCTTAAGTGTGTCACCCTACGGTTCGCGAACTATGCAGACATGGTTGAGACTTCTCTCCGACCAATAACCAATAGCGGGATCTGGAGATCCATAATGGCTCCCACATATTCAACGATGACTTTAGTGATCGACTGAACCATTTACATACGATACCGATTCCCTTTGTCACGTGATATTTTACTTGTCCGAGGTTTGATCATCGGTATCTCTATACCTCGTTCAACCTCGTCTCATGAAAAGTACTCTTTTACTTGTACCGTGGTATGTTGTCTCTTATGAACCATTCATATGCTTGCAAGCTAATTAGACAACATTCCACCGGGAGGGCCCAGAGTATATCTATCCGTCATCGGGATGGACAAATCCCACTGTTGATCCATATGCCTCAACTCATACTTTCTGGATACTTAATCCCACCTTTATAACCACCCATTTACGCAGTGGCGTTTGATCTAATCAAAGTACCCTTCCGGTATAAGTGATTTACATGATCTCATGGTCGAAAGGATTAGGTAACTATGTATAGAAAGCTTATAGCAAATGAACTAAATGACATGATCTTATGCTACGCTTAATTGGGTGTGTCCATTACATCATTCACATAATGATATAACCTTGTTATTAATAACATCCAATGTTCATGATCATGAAACTGTGATTATCTATTAATCAACAAGCTAGTTTATACAAGAGGCTTA
Source organism: Lolium perenne (assembly GCF_019359855.2). Classification (NCBI taxonomy): domain Eukaryota; kingdom Viridiplantae; phylum Streptophyta; class Magnoliopsida; order Poales; family Poaceae; genus Lolium; species Lolium perenne. Next base: position 338,453,166 of record NC_067247.2, read on the forward strand.
CTAGGGACTCCTTGTTGTTTACATAACACACATGTATCAATGTTTCGGTTAATACAATTTTAGCATGGTATATAAACATTTATCATAAACATAAAGATATATAATAACCACTTTATTATTGCCTCTTGGGCATATCTCCAACAGTCTCCCACTTGCACTAGAGTCAATAATCTAGTTTACATTTGTAAAGATATAACACCTTGGCCTTCCGGTGTTTTATCATGTTTTTCACACGGGAGAGGTTTTAGTCAACGGATCTGACACGCTCAAAAACGTATGTATTTTGTAATTCATTTGCGTCTCAACGCATCACTCATTTCCAAATGAGTCGGCATTAAATATGTTTGGTCTTCTGGTGGAACCTTAATTCCGCGGTCTGAAATATGTCACTAATATTGTCACACACAATATAGCTTCAAAGTTCTGACACTATCGGAACTACACCAAGTTCTCAAAGAACTTCTTGACTTAACATCCTCAGTCATTGTCAAAACAATGACATACTCTGCCTTCGTTTGTAGAATCCGTCACAATATTTAGAACTCATCTAAATCTAGCATAGACAACTTCTAGCTCATTGTGCTACCTTTTAAACAACACTTAGTCCAATTTGAGATTGAATTTTTATTTTTATATGTGACAAAACCAATATCGGTGCAACATCTTACAGCGATTTGTTTGTCATTTCTCCATACAAAACTATATATATATCCTTGGTTCTTCTTAAGTACTCAAGAATATTCTTACTGTTTTTTAATGATCATCACATGAATCATTCTGGTACATGCTCATAACACTTTAGAGCACAGGACATCTGATTGTGTACATATTATTCGTGATCCATAATCACTCATGTGTTTTTACTTATTTAGTGTCGGATACACTCAAATCTTGTTAAACCTTCACATGACAAGAACATTTTCTTAATATTTCTATATTGAACTACTTCAATATCCATTCTATGTACTTTGACTTAAACTTATTATGTGTTTCAATCTATCTTCATAGATCTTGACACTAAATTTGTTTCAGTCCATATCCTTTCATTGAAGTTAATTTCTCAATGAAACCTTTTAATCAAGTATATAATTACATCATTTATAACCAACTATATGTCATCTACATAAAGTATTATAAATATGTCTCAGTGCTCCCACTTAATTTCTTGCAAATGCAAGCCTCTTCATCGTTTCTGATGAAATCAAAAACTCTTTGACTATTTTATCTGGTGAAGATTCCAACTCCGGGATACTCACTTCATCCAATTGAAGTTCGTATACCTATCTAGTATTCCACGGACTAGCAAAACAATTGGTTGTATCTTGTATACACCTTTAATACACACTTCTGTTAAGTAATGTATTTTGCCATCCTACTAGCATATCTCATAAAAGAAATATGTAGCGATTACTAGAATAATCCACATAGACTATAAGCATTGCTACGAAAGATCTAATCTTATCGTAGTCAACTCTTTGAAATTTGTCGTAAACAACTTTTCGACAAGTCAAGCTTCTTCAAGGATATTCCATCCAAGTCCATCAATTTTATAGATCCATTTACTTTCAAAAAATATTCATCTATCTTGGATTTCATGGCGTATAGCCATTTTAACGGAGTCAGGGCCCATCATAACTTCTTTGTATGTAGTTGATTTATCATTGTTCAAAAAACAATCCTTTGTCCACAAATCATTTATTTGATCACAAAGTAAATCATACCTACAAGGTTCAATAGGTACTTTGATCTCCATGGCTAAAATATTTTGTAGTCATGGGAGCCATAATTGTCGTGGCCGCTTCCAGAATCAATTCCGATGCTGCACTACTCTGATCATTATGCTCAGGTTCATAAACCTTATCAAGTTCTATTGTCCTCCCACTCAAATACTTCGCTAGAAACAATTTCTCGGAAATAAGAAACATTGACAAACACTTTTGTCTTTGTCTCGTGGGAAGAATTCCCAATCAAATCTCTGGGATAACCAACAAAGACATTCATCCGATTTTGGTTGTAAACTTATTTAATTATGCTATGCATATTAAAATTTAAGAAAGGACTATCAGGGTTCATATCCATGCCATAACTCGTATGGTGTCATTTCAACGGATCATGATGATGCTCTATTCAGTGTAAAAGCGGTAGTCACTAAAGCATAATCCACAAAAATATAATGGCGTCATAATATTTTATCTCATCATTAATCCAACAAGGTTTGGATACATCTCTCGGATACTATATCATCATTATGATACTCAAAGAAATCTGAGTTGTAGAACAATTTCATGACTCTCTTAGATGTTGGCTAAAACTCGTAATTCAAATATTTCCACCATGATCCAATCATAGATATTTGACTTTTCTATTACGATGATTTCCACTTCATGCTGAAATTTATTTGAATCCATTCAAATGTTTCAAACTTCTTCCTTATCGAATATATCTACATATATATACTCAATTCATTGTTGGAAGTTTTTATGAAGCAGAAGAATCTCCCGCACACAACTATGCCTAGTGAACCACATACATCATCATATATGTTTTCACTAAGTTAGTTGCCCATTCAACTCTTGGCCTATGAACGGTATTTTAGTCATTCTATTTACAAAAGATTTGCAAGCGCCAGACGATTCAAAAATCAAATGACTCCAAAAATCCATTTGCATGGAGTTCCTTCATGCGTTCCTTTCTAACATGACCTAAATGGCGGTTCCACAAATAAGTGGAATTCAAATCATTTGCCTTATGGCATTTTAGCGTTAGTGTTATGTATGTGTGTTTCACCATTAAGATTTATAATAACTTATCCATCATACATGGAGTAATGTCATAATTTGAACAACTTATTGTTTTCATTTGACTAGAGCAAAATAACAATTATTAAGTTATTTATTATAAATTCTAAGGGCTAGATAGAATGCCAACGATGAACATAATAACACTTTATTTTTGTTCCAGACGTGCATTCCTATCATATTCCTTGTCAGTCACTTAGGCCATTGTATTCTTGTATTGCGTTGTTTTGTATGACCCTTCATACCAACCAATATGGTACTGTTATCACCAGAATTTAACCGGATCAGAGGTGGGCCGTGATTAAGATGGGCTTGGAGAATATACACAGAAAATATGCATGAATCGGCCTTGTACAAGAGTTTGGGCTAAGTTGCCCGTGTATCTGTAAATATAGTAGGATACGTGTCGGTTAGGATTAAAGGAGTTTAGCTCGTGCACGGTTGGGATTATTCCCACGTTAGAGAGTCTACGGACTATAAATATGTATCTAGGGTTATTGAGAAGGAGGACGATCACGTTCACAACAAACCAATCTAGGCGCATCGCCACCCCTTGTTTCGAGGGTTTCTTCCGGGTAAGCACCATGCTGCCTAGATCGCATCTCGCGATCTAGGCAGTATCGAGTTTATTCGTTGTTCATGCGTTGCTCGTGTTGAAGCCTTGTTGATGGCGAGCAACGTAGTTATCGTAGATGTGTTAGGGTTAGCATTGTTTTACCTTGATATATGCTTTTATCTATGCTATCCCTAGACATCTAGCTGCCTTTACACCTATCTTAGGCGTAAGGGCAGCACCTTGCTTGATCCTTGTTTAGTAGATCCGATCCGTTATGATTGCTCCTTGTTCTTCAAGGATTAGTTTGATATCTACATAGTTAGGCCTTGCAAACGGGTTGAAGGATCCAGTAGCACGTAGGGTGTAGTTTGCTAGTCCTAGAGAAGATGTTCCGGGAATCAACTCCATGTTGGTTTTTAGGCCTTATCTAGGGCTGGTTTATCATCATCTTGCGTGGCTGCCAGGCTCAATTACGTGTAGGACGTTCCGGTTATGTGGTGAAAACCCTAGATCATCGTAGATCGTTTTAACTTGATATTGATCAAGCAGGACCACCATGTTATCGTAGATCTCATACGAATCATGGGTGGATCGGCTCCTTGAGCCGATTCACGGGACAACCTGAGAGCCGATCGAGGCTCGTATTTAATGTTTACATGTATGCCATGCAGGAAACTAAGCGAAGCAATCCATCACCTTCCTGACCAGGTATAGGTCAGGTGGCACGCCCTTGCACCAGCAACGGACGTGCGTGCCGGAGCTTTGCGGGCCGTCGCTCGAGGGACCAGGGCCTACCGCAGTTCTAGGAGCCTCCCGGCTCTACGTGTTGCCCGTCGCTACTCGCCGGTGGGTTTTGGTGGCCAACACATTCTGGCACGCCCGGTGGGACAGGCTTCGACATCAACTGCATCATCATCCGCATCAGAGATGGCGGAAGATCCAGTCACGTACGAGGATCTGACGGAGGAGCTCAAGAAGAAGTATGACGATGTCAAAGCTCTCTTCGAAGCCGACCTCATCGGCTCTTTCCAGAGGACCCGCTCACACGGCATCGGGTGGAAAGGGTTCTCACCTGAAGGCGCGCTCGATGGAGTGGATCTGTCTACTCCTTCAGAAGAACGCACCAGGTCTCTGCGTCAGGAAGTTAATCACATGGTAGCTCATTCGCTACACCGCCATTCGGAGAGCCTGGTGAACACCTTGGAGCGTGTCGCGCTTCGCGTGGTCCAGGAAATCATGAAGCATCAGTACTCTCCATCAGGACCTGCTCTAGGGACTCACCAAGGAGAGATACCACTCCAGACCCGACCACAGCTGCCATTCGCGCTGGCAGCACCAGAAGTGCTGAGTTCACCGGCATACGTCGTCTACAAGATCGGTGGCGATCCTAGTGATTACCAGTTCTTGTATGAAGCGCCTAAGGAGATCCCGCACGGATACATGTGCGCATATGTGCCAGACTGCAGTAGCTGGGCACGCACGAACCAGACTGCAACAGCAGGGACTTCTGGAACAGCAGGAGGGGCTTCTGGATCTGACCTTGAGAAGCAGGCGTGGCTAGCTAAGTATGCCACTCCAACGAATCTTCAAAGCTCGACCCCTGCAGCTAGCTCAGATCTTGAGAAGCAGGTGTGGCTAGCTAAGTATGCCACTCCTGCGAATCTTCAAAGCTCGACTCCTGCAGCTAGCACCGTGGATCAGATCAGTGCAATCTTGAGAGACCAGTTCGGCATGGTGCCGAAAAGGAGGACAATCGGCTATTTCAAGCCGTACCCCAATGAGTACGATTTGATCCCACTACCACCCAAATATCGGCTCCCTGAATTCTCCAAGTTTAGCGGGTCAGAAGGCTCCAGTTCAATCGAGCATGTGAGCCGATATTTGGCGCAGTTGGGCACGATCTCAGCATCAGACCCATTACGGGTGAGGTTCTTCGCACAGTCCCTCACAGGATCGGCTTTCGGGTGGTACACCTCGCTGCCACCAGATTCAATCCGGACTTGGAAGCAGATGGAAGAGCAGTTCCACATGCAGTATCACCCAGAGGCTTCCGAGGCTGGCATTGCCGATCTAGCACAAGTATGACAGAAGCGCGGAGAAACAATGTCAGAATACATCCAGCGCTTCAGGACCATCAGGAACCGATGCTATTCGGCTCGTTTGACTGAAAAAGAAGCAGTCGAGCTGGCGGTGGTGGGTCTCGCATCGCCGATCAAGGATATGGCTTCCCAAGCAGAGTACGCTTCACTGGCGCATATGGTTCAGAAACTGTCATTATATGAATAGCGCCACCCAGAGTTGTACCAGGACAAGTTCAAGCGCGCAGTAGTCCTGGTTGAGATAGAGGAAGGTGAAGACTCTGCTGGAGATCAGGAGGTAGCGGTGGCTGAATGGGCTCGGGGGGCAAGCCCCGTGTCCTGCAAGTGGGTTAAGCCACAAGGTCCTCCAAGAGGGTTTGACTTCGACGTAAGCAAAGCTGAGCAGATTTTCGACCTCTTACTCAAGGAGAAGCAGCTGAAGTTACCCGAAGGCCATAACATCCCTACGGCGCAAGAGCTGAACGGAAAGCCATATTGCAAGTGGCATAACACGTTCACCCATACTACCAACGACTGCAGGGTGTGGCGTCAGAAGGTCCAAATGGCAATAGAACAAGGGCGTCTGATTTTCAGCCAGTACGCCATGAAAGTTGACACGCACCCCTTCCCCGCCGTTAACATGGTGGAGTACACTTACCCCGGGAGGTGCCAGCCAGGTTTCTCGTTCAGCATTAACATGGTCGGGCCTGTGCACCACCCTGGTAAGGACAGAGACGAGGGCACCCGCTCTCGTAGCAAGGACAAGGAGGAGGCCGTTCCGCGCGACCGGCCCCGACACGATGGCAAGCGCTACATCACAGAGGGAGAAGTGAAGAATGTGCGATATCAGCGACCTCTCTCTGATCATCTCCTCAACAAATATGAGCGTCAGTACGACCAACGTCGGCGATACAACGACGACGACGACGAAAGAGATCGTCGGTCTAGTAGGGACAACAGAAAATATCGTCGGCATGATCAAGACAACGAAAGATATGAGCGCTATGCCAAGGAAAAGTCAAGAGACCAGGACGACGTGGACAGGCACTGGGATTGTCCTTTCTTCAAACACTGCTGGGATTCAGGAATGAGCCGATTGCCCACAATCGGCAACTGCCCAGAATGTAGACAGAAGAAGAAGGGCACAGGAGACGTGTCAGTGTTCAGGCGTCTAGGACCTCTCCCATCTTGAAACAAGCAAGCTGAGTCCTCTCGGGTGCAAGATCTCGAGTAGTTAGAAGACGAAGAAGAAGAAGAAGAAGAAGAAGAAGAAGAAGATAAATACCACCATCCAAGGTGGTGCCCTGATGGACTCAGCCACTCCCAAAAACGTAGGGTTCAGCGACTACGTTGCTTGGAGGAAGCCGAAAGGTTATACCTGCATACGTTGAGGAAAGCGCGGCCTGATCTAGCCGCGAAAATTCAGCGAACTCTGGACGAGGAGGGTCGACCACAGAAGAAAGAGTGGCGCCCCAAACAAAAGAAAGCCGATGATGAGACATCGGCTGGCACCAACATGGTGTTCATTCTTCCGGCGGAGTTTTGTGCTCCTGGAACCGAAGAGGCACCTGTGGCACAACTTGACTGCGGCCCACGGCGGGTTATCTTTGAGAAGCCACGAGAAAGAAGTTACAGACACCTGAAGGCCCTGTACTTACGAGGTTATATCAATGGGCAGCCGGTCAACAAGATGCTGGTTGACACCGGAGCGGCAGTCAACATCATGCCATACTCCATGCTACGTCATCTGGGACGCTCTAGCTCGGATCTGATCAAGACCAACGTCACATTGAGCGATTTCAACGGCCAAGCATCAGAAGCACAAGGTGTTCTGAACGTGGATCTGACCGTAGGAAGGAAGACCATCCCTACGACATTCTTCATTGTCGATAGCAAGAGCACCTACGCTGTCCTGCTAGGGAGAGATTGGATTCACGCCAACTGCTGCATTCCATCCACGATGCATCAATGCTTAATACAGTGGGATGGAGATGAAGTAGAGGTCGTCCACGCAGATGACTCAGCCGAGATCTCAACGGCTGGCATGAACGTTTGGGAGGCGGCAGGCCAAGAGTCACTCTCCGGAGTCACTTTGGACGACTGTGAGCGCATCGACGTGACAAAAAACGGGGTGAGGCTGGTCTTATCCACCGGCCTGACTGTGTAACAAGAGCAAAGACTATGGACGTACGTGGCAAGGCCGATCCATGCGATCGGCCCCAAAGAATAAAAAGTGATGATCTTGTCTCAAGCATGTCACGTAGTCGTAGTAAAGCACGAACAAGATGTAAACCTTCATTGAGCAATGCAATCGAAGTGGGGGCCGATTCCAGCAACCGGCCCATATTATCCTCGCCATACGTTTTGCCTGTGTTGAGCATCGATCTAACAGGAGACGGAAAGCTAGGTTATGGGTTTACATCGGCTGATGAGCTAGAAGAGGTTGACATTGGTCCTGGGGATAAGCCACGACCAACTTTTATCAGCAAAAAGTTAGATCCACATCTCAGGAGCCAGATGATAGCTCTGTTAAAAGAATACCCAGACTGCTTTGCATGGGATTACACAGAGATGCCTGGGTTAGACAGGAGCATCATTGAGCATCGGCTCCCTCTCAAGAAAGGATTTCGGCCATTCCAACAACGAGCACGTCAGATGAAGGCCGAAATTCTCGAAGAGGTCAAGAAAGAAATCGAGAAAATGTTGGCCGCCGGGTTCATCAGACCATGCTGGTATGCTGAATGGATTTTCAGTATCGTACCTGTAGAGAAAAAGGACGGCTGATGGCGTGTTGCCATAGATTTCCAAGATCTCAACAGAGCCACTCCAAAGGATGAATATCCAATGCCTGTGGCAGAAACATTGATCAATGCAGCTGCCGGCCATAAGGTGTTAAGTTTCATGGATGGCAATGCCGGCTACAACTAAATTTTCATGGCTCCAGAAGATATACACAAGACTGCATTTAGAGTACCAGGATCAGTAGGCTTGTTTGAGTATGTGGTCATGACCTTTGGGCTGAAGAATGCCGGTGCAACATACCAAAGAGCCATGAATTATATTTTTCATGATCTGATCGGCAAGCTGGTGGAAATTTACATCGATGACGTGGTGGTCAAGTCTGTCTCCGTAGAAGGACACTTGGATGATTTGCGACGCATCCTAGACCGAACTAGAAAATTCGGGCTAAGAATGAATCCGAAGAAGTGTGCCTTTGGCGTGACGGCCGGTCAGTTCCTAGGTTTTTTGGTTCATGAACGTGGAATTGAGATCGGCCTGAAAAGTCAGGAGGCAGTACGTACCATGCAGCCACCTACCACGAAGAAGGAACTCCAATGTCTTATCGGCAAGATCAACTTCGTCCGACAGTTCATCTCTAATCTGTCAGGGCGAATTGAGCCGTTTATGGCATTAGTGAAGATTAAATCTGATGACGAGTTTCACTGGGGGGCAGAGCAGCAGCGAGCGTTTGACGAAATTAAACAGTACCTCATGACGCCGCCTGTGTTAGTTCCACCTCAGCAAGACAGACCGTTCTATATCTACTTATCAGTAGCTGACACGTCCATTGCTTCAGTAGTGGTGCAACTCTATGAGGGTGTAGAAAGGGTCGCATTCTACCTCAGCAGAAGGATGTTGGATGCAGAGACAAGGTATCCTGAGATCGAGAAGTTATGCCTCTGCCTATTCTTCACCTGCACCAAGCTTCGTCACATCTTTTTGACGGCAGAAATTATCATCATATGCAAGTCAGACGTTGTCAAGCACATGCTGTCGGCTCCTGTTTTGAAAGGCCGACTTGGTAAGTGGATGTTTGCGTTATCGGAATTTGATCTCCGGTATCAGCATGCGAAAGCAGTCAAGGGACAAGCGTTGGCCGATCTTATAGCTGAACGGATCAATACTAATATAGCAGCACTATCTGTACGTGCATGGGCTATGTTCTTCGATGGATCGGCTTGTGACGATGGTTGTGGCATCGGCATTCTGCTCGTGTCGCCTCGGGGGGCAACATATTCCTTCTCCATCAGGCTATCTACCCCTTGCACCAACAATGTCGCTGAGTATGAGGCAATACGCAAGGGAATGGAGTTGCTTTTGGAAGCCGGGGCAGAAGCGGTGGAACTCTTTGGAGACTCGAAGTTGGTGATCTCCCAGCTCACGGATGAATACAAGTGCGAGAGTGAGTCACTCTTCCCATTATGGATGGAATGCCGCGAGTTGATGGCACAATTTCGGTACATCAACTTCAATTGGGTCCCAAGATCTCAAAATACCGAGGCCAACGATCTCGCACAGATGGCGTCAGGCTACAAGGACATACCCGACGGGTCAGAAGTTCAGGTGCAGTTCCTGGAACAGGATGACTGGAGAGCCGATATCTTCAATTACTTGAAGGATCCGGCTCGGGGGGCACCTAAACGGATAAGGTACAAGGCCATGAAATATGTCCTTATAGGAGATGCCATGTTCTACAGGACGTTGGAAGGGTTACTGCTCAAGTGCCTGGGACCAACCGAGTCTAATCGGCTCTTACACGAGGTGCATGAAGGCGCCTGTGGAACTCACCAATCGGCTCGTAAGATGAAGTGGCTGATCAGGCGATCAGGGTTTTACTGGCCCACCATGCTTGAGGACTGCTTCAATTACTACAAAGGATGCCAAGCGTGTCAGATGTTCGGGAAGATTCAGATGGTACCAGCATCAGCAATGAATTCCATCATCAAGCCTTGGCCATTTCGAGGTTGGGGCATGGACATGATCGGCAAAATCCATCCTGCGTCGAGCAAAGGCCACGAGTGGATCTTGGCCATTACGGATTACTTCACTAAATGGGTGGAGGCCGTCCCTATGAAGAAGGTAAAATCGGAAGATGTTATCAAATTTGTGAAAGAACACGTCATTCATAGATTCGGGATTCCCCAAACCATCACGACCGATGGAGGTTCGGTCTTCACTTCTAAAGAATTCAGAAAGTTCTGCGACGACATGGGAATTAAGCTGATCCGATCATCTCCATACTATGCTCAAGCCAACGGGCAAGCTGAAGCGTCCAACCAGAGCCTTATCAAGCTGATTAAGAGGAAAATTGACGAGAACCCTAGGGGTTGGCATCAGGTATTATCGGAAGCGTTGTGGGCCTATCGCATGTCATGCCATGGAGCTATAAAAACTTCGCCATACCAGCTGGTCTATGGGCAGGAAGCCGTATTGCCTTGGGAAATTACGGCTGGATCGAGACGTGTTACGTTTCAGAATGATCTAACAGCTGAAGAATATGCAGCCCTAATGAGTGATACTATTGAGGATGCAACGGAACTTAGACTTTGGTCGTTGGAGAAGATTAAAGAAAACAAAGCCAAGGTAGCTCGCACATACAATAAGAAGGTGAGACCAAAGGAGTTTCAGGTTGGTGATCTAGTATGGGAAGCCGTGTTGCCATTAGGAACTAAGGATAAAGCATATGGCAAATGGTCTCCTAATTGGCACGGTCCGTACAAAGTCGATCAGGTTTTGAAGGGCAATGCATACATGCTCGAGCAGCTGAACGGTTTTAAATTCCCAGTAGCCGTCAATGGTCAACACCTCAAGAAATATTTCCCGAGCATGTGGGATGACGGACAGTGAAATATGGGGGCCGATGCATGAAATCGGCCAGTAAAAAAAAATTTAATCGACTTTAGAAATATGGATACCAGTATAGCCGATGCACGGACATCGACTTCAGAATAATAAAAAAGCCGACGCATGGTCATCGACTCTAGAGGAAACCAGATGACTGTGTAAATAGGCAACTAATTTGGCCTTAATCGCGTTTCATTGGTGAAGGCCGATGCCCGGTGATGTCTACGGGAGCTTCTATTCTTGTAGACAGTGTTGGGCCTCCAAGAGCAGAGGTTTGTAGAACAGCAGCAAGTTTCCCTTAAGTGGATCACCCAAGGTTTATCGATCTCAGGGAGGAAGAGGTCAAAGATATCCCTCTCAAGCAACCCTGCAACCACAAAGCAAGAAGTCTCTTGTGTCCCCAACACACCTAATAGGTGCACTAGTTCGGCGAAGAGATAGTGAAATACATGTTGTATGAATAAGTATGAGCAGTAGCAACAGCGCCAGAAAAGTGCTTGCTGGCGTGTGGTTGATGGTAGTAATATTGCGGGCAGTAGAGATGCAGTAAAACAGTAAACAAGCAGCGATAGCAGTATTTAGGAACAAGGCCTAGGGATCATACTTTCACTAGTGGACACTCTCAACATTGATCACATAACAGAATAAATAGATATATGCTAGACTCTACACTCTCTTGTTGGATGATGAACACCACTAACTGTGTAGGATTACACGAACCCTCAATGCCGGAGTTAACAAGCTCCACAATATTCGATGTTCATATTTAAATAACCTTAGAGTGCACAACAGATCAACATAACCAAACCAAGTACTAACATAGCATGCACACTGTCACCTTCACGCTACGAAAGGAGGCATAGATCACATCAATACTATCATAGCAATAGTTAACTTCATAATCTACAAGAGATCACAATCATAGCCTACGCCAAGTACTAACACGATGCACACACTGTCACCATTACACCGTGCAGGAGGAATAAACTACTTTAATAACATCACTAGAGTAGCACATAGATAAATTGTGATACAAAACACATTGCAATCATAAAGAGATATAAATAAGCACTTCACTATGCCATTCATAACAGTGAATAAGTATTCTGTGAAATATAGCCTAAGAGACCCACACGGTGCACACACTGTCACCTTTACACACGTGGGACAAGGAGTCTCCGGAGATCACATAAGTAAAATCCACTTGACTAGCATAATGACATCTAGATTACAAGCATCATCATATGAATCTCAATCATGTAAGGCAGCTCATGAGATTATTGTATTGAAGTACATAGGGAGAGAGATTAACCACATAGCTACCGGTACAGCCCCGAGCCTCGATGGAGAACTACTCCCTCCTCATGGGAGACAGCAGCGGTGATGAAGATGGCGGTGGAGATGGCAGCGGTGTCGATGGAGAAGCCTTCTGGGGGCACTTCCCCGTCCCGGCGGCGTGCCGGAACAGAGACTCCTGTCCCCCAGATCTTGGCTTCGCGATGGCGGCGGCTCTGGATGGTTTCTCGTACCGTGGCTTTTCCGTATCGAGGTTTTAGGTCAGGTACCTTTATATAGGCGAAGAGGCGGAGTCGGAGGGGCGACGAGGCGGTGAGATGATAGGGCGGCGCGGCCAGGGCCTGGGCCGCGCCAGCCTACCTCCTGGGCCCCCTGTGGGTCCACTCTGGCGACTCTCGGGTGTTCTGGATGCTTCCGGGGATTCTAAGATGTTGGGAGTTGATTTCGTCCGATTCCGAGAATATTTCCTTACTAGGATTTCTGAAACCAAAAACAGCAGAAAACAGCAACTGGCCCTTCGGCATCTCGTCAATAGGTTAGTTCCGGAAAACGCATAAATATGACATAAATTATGCATAAAACATGTAGATATCATCAATAATGTGGCATGGAACATAAGAAATTATCGATACGTCGGAGATGTATCACCCGGCCATCGGCTCTTTGCGCGTTGACTTACTTTGGCAATCGGCACATTTGAGGAGAAAGCAGGATCGGCAGAGGAATATTTTCTTCATTAATAAAGGGGATTTTTTACAAAGAAGAGCCGATTGCTCAAGGGAGGAAGAACAAAAGAAAGGTCTATTGACCAATCTGATACTACTACTAGACCTATACTAGTAGATGCTACTCTACGGGCCGTCGCTGCCCTCGTCGTCGCCGTTGAAGCTGCCGTCGGCGCTGCTGCCGGCGGGCTCCTCGTCGCTGCTCCCGTAGCCCTCATTGAGGGCCTCCTCCTCCTCGTCGTCGTCGTCGTCGTCTGATCCGGCGTGGAAGCGCTTCGCCGGCGGATAATCTTCAAGGGAGTCGTCGTCCTCCTCTTCTTCCTCCTCCTCGGAAGAAGTGTAGCTGTCCCAGGGGAACGAGTCGTCCTCGCTCGTCGCCTCCAGTTCCCCATCGGCAAGGAGCTGGAGGTCATCGTCTCTGCTGGTCAAGGACTTGTCGTCCTCAGACCAGACGGAGGAGTCGTGGTCCTCCTTGTCCCACTTCGGTGGGGCAAGGATATCGTGCGCCGCCAGCGAGTCCCACTCCGGCGTCGGTTCACGAGAGGAAGAGGATAGGGAGGAAAGACCCGACGAGGAGGAGGAGGAGGAGGAAGAGGAAGACATGGCTACAGGAGATGGGGGTTTTTTGGTGCCGATGGCTAGAACAGAGCAAGGGGGTGAAGAGGCGAACTGTTCGGCGCGGTTAAATAAAAGGGGATATAGTGGAGATTCAATGCCACAGCAGTTTCCGAGGAAGTGATGCCAAAACGCTATCAAATCTTGCAGAGAAGTCGAGAAGGCAAGACATCATGATGAAGGATACTGCGACAGTTCTGCTCTGCCACGACATGACCCGACGAGGAAAAACAGAGTGGTTTTGGAATTATCATTATCAAAACCAGGGGGGCATGTGTTATCACCAGAATTTAACCGGATCAGAGGTGGGCCGTGATTAAGATGGTCTTGGAGAATATACACGGAAAATATGCATGAATCGGCCTTGTACAAGAGTTTGGGCTAAGTTGCACGTGTATCTGTAAATATAGTAGGATATGTGTCGGTTAGGATTAAAGGAGTTTAGCTCGTGCACGGTTGGGATTATTCCCACGTTAGAGAGTCTACGGACTATAAATATGTATCTAGGGTTATTGAGAAGGAGGACGATCACATTCACAACAAACCAATCTAGGCGCATCGCCACCCCTTGTTTCGAGGGTTTCTTCCGGGTAAGCACCATGCTGCCTAGATCGCATCTCGCGATCTAGGCAGTATCGAGTTTATTCGTTATTCATGCGTTGCTCGTGCTGAAGCCTTGTTGATGGCGAGCAACGTAGTTATCGTAGATGTGTTAGGGTTAGCATTGTTTTACCTTGATATATGCTTTTATCTATGCTATCCCTAGACATCTAGCTGCCTTTACACCTATCTTAGGCGTAAGGGCAGCACCTTGCTTGATCCTTGTTTAGTAGATCCGATCCGTTATGATTGCTCCTTGTTCTTCAAGGATTAGTTTGATATCTACATAGTTAGGCCTTGCAAACGGGTTGAAGGATCCAGTAGCACGTAGGGTGTAGTTTGCTAGTCCTAGAGAAGATGTTCCGGGAATCAACTCCATGTTGGTTTTTAGGCCTTATCTAGGGCTGGTTTATCATCATCTTGCGTGGCTGCCAGGCTCAATTACGTGTAGGACGTTCCGGTTATGTGGTGAAAACCCTAGATCGTCGTAGATCGTTTTAACTTGATATTGATCAAGCAGGACCACCATGTTATCGTAGATCTCATACGAATCATGGGTGGATCGGCTCCTTGAGCCGATTCACGGGACAACCTGAGAGCCGATCGAGGCTCGTATTTAATGTTTACGTGTATGCCATGCAGGAAACTAAGCGAAGCAATCCATCACCTTCCTGACCAGGTATAGGTCAGGTGGCACGCCCTTGCACCAGCATCGGACGTGCGTGCCGGAGCTTTGCGGGCCGTCGCTCGAGGGACCAGGGCCTACCGCAGTTCTGGGAGCCTCCCGGCTCTACGTGTTGCCCGTTGCTACTCGCCGGTGGGTTTTGGTGGCCAACAGGTACAAATACCCAAGAATTTCATTGTGTGACCAAACGAGGAATACATCCATAACATGTATATCATTTATATACACCTGAGCTAGACTTTCTAGTCTTTTCTTTCTTTCTGCCAATAATCTTTTGTAGTTTCTCTTTTAGCTTTCCTCATTATTCAGAAAAACACTTCAACATCAATAACTTCTAGGTTTGTTGGTCAAATACCAATAACCTTGAGGTTCTTACTTTGAACTTGATCATCATATGACAAGTGTTCCGGATTTCACTATTAGTAACCTTGTAATATGATGAACAATTTCACTCATAATTTTATCCATTGTATCATGATGACTTTCCGAGACCATGTCTGTACATGCTAGGCTCGTATAGTTTAACCTCAGTATTCGCATGTGCAAATCTGACTTACACCCGTTGCATGCACTCGTAGAATCTATAACACCCGATCATCACGAGATTCTTCGAAACGACGAGTCTTAGCAACGGTGCATACTAAGGACGATCACTTCATAGATATGCGAATATCTTTAGTGTCCAACTTAGTTGGAGGATTGGGACGCCGGGCGTCTTCAACCTTCGTACATTCCCATAAAACTTATGAGTTTATGTAGTCTCACTAGATTATATTCTATCATCTTGCAATAAGGTCTTAGATATCACATATATATCATACCTTGTTTATTTCTGAAAACTAAATTTTCAGCTCCTTACTTTTTCAAACAGATTTGAACTTCAAGTTTCATGAGAGAAGATAACTTTAGGTACTAATTGAAACCACAACTATTTGAATCAACAATGTGAGGTTTACTAAAAGTTCGCAATAGGACTTAATCATTTCTTGATTCTTTAACAATACGGTACCAGTTCGTAAAGTTTCTTGTCAGACTTTAACATTATTTCTATCTCAATTACAAGACTAGCGCATGGTAGAAAAATGGATGCCAATACTACAAAATTAATTCAAAATACTACTCAGACTATGCTTATGATAATTAGTTCATATTTTAATCTAATTACTAATGAACTCCCACTTAATACAACATCCCTCATAGTTGTTAAGTGGTACACGATCCAAATCCACTACACCAAAACCGATCATCACGTGAGATGATGTAGCTTCAATAGTGAACATCAACATGTTGATCATATCATCCATATGACTCGTGTTCAACCTTTCGGTTTCCGTTATCCCGAGGCCATGTCTGTACATGCTAGGCTCGTCAAGCAAACCCAAGTATTCCGCGTGTGCAACATGGCTTACACCCGTTGTTTGTGAATCGTTGAGTCTATCACATCCGATCATCACGAGATGCTTCGAAACGACGAACTATATCAACGGTGCATACGAGGGGAGAACACTTTATTATCTTGATATTAATGTGAGGGATCATCTTATAATGCTACCATCGCGTTCTAAGCAAAATAAGATGCATAAAGGATTAACATCACATGCAATTCATATGTGATATGATATGGCCCTTTAGTCTTTGCGCCTTCAATCTTCATCTCCAAAGCACGGACATGATCTCCCTCATCAACGGGCATGATCTCCATCATCGTCGGCGTAGCGTCAAGGTCCATGGTGCCGTCTTCATGGTTGTTCACCTCATGTAGCAACTATTACAACTACTTTGAAATACTACTCAACATGAAATTTAAAGACAACCATAAGGCTCCTGCCGGTTGCCACAATACAATAATGATCATCTCATACATATTCATCATCACATCATGGCCATATCACATCACCAAACCCTGCAAAAACAAGTTAGACGTCTCTAATTTAGTTTGCATATTTTACGTGGTTTAGGGTTTTCGAGTAAGATCCAATCTACCTACGAACATGAACCACAACGGTGATACTAGTGTTGTCAATAGAAAGAGTAAATTGAATCTTCACTATGGTGGGAGAGACAGACACCCGCAAAGCCACTTATGCAATACAAGTTGCATGTCGAACGTGGAGCAAGTCTCATGAACGCGGTCATGTAAAGTTAGCCCGAGCCGCTTCATCCCACCATGCCGCAGGATGCAAAGTAGACGAACTAAAGACAACAAAGCATCAACTCCCACAAAACCATTGTGTTCTACTCGTGCAACCAATCTATGCATAGACACGGCTCTGATACCACTGATGGGATTCTTAGCATAGAAAACAAAAAATTTCCTACCGCGAGAACGCAATCCAAGCCAAGATGCAATCTAGAAGACGGTAGCAACGAGGGGATGAATGAGACTAACCCTTGAAGATTTCCAAAGCCTACGAGATTAGATCTCGTTGTTGCAGAAGATGATCACTTGCCGCTTTCAAAAGCGCGTAGAAGATCTTGACGGTGCCACAATCGGGCAGCACCTCCGTACTCGGTCACACGTTCAGTGTTGATGAAGACGACGTCCTTCTCCCTGTTCCAGCGGGCAGCGGAAGTAGTAGATCCTCCTCGGAATCCCGGCAGCACGACGGCGTGGTGGCGGTGGTGGTGGAGATCTCCGGCAGGGCTTCGCCTATGCGCTGCGGGAGAGATATGTGGAGGAGGGGCGCTAGGTTTGGGGAGAGGGGGGCTTGGGCGCCGGCCCTCAAAGGGGTGCGGCCAAGGTGGAGGCTAGAGTAGCCGGCCACCCTTCCCTTGTCCCTCTTTTTATAGGTGGAACCCCCAAGAGTTAGACTCCAAGTATTTGAATAAGACCCCAACTCAAGAACTTGCCATAAGGTGGGAAACCTACCCAAGGTGGGACTCCTACTCAAGGTGGGACCCCCACCCCTTCCTTGGGGGGGTGGCCGGCCACCGTGGGGTGGAGTCCACCTGGGACTCCTCCTCCTTAGGCTAGCCGGCCAAGCTATGTGGAGTCCCTCCGGGACTCCACTTTCCATGGTGAATTCTTCCGGACTTTTCTAGAACCTTCTAGAACTTTCCATAAATGCACCGAATCATTTCCAAACTTGGAAAGTGACTTCCTATACATGAATCTTGTTCTCTGGACCATTCCGGAACTCCTCGTGATGTCCTGGATCCCATCCGAGACTCCGAACAAAACTTCGAACTCCATTCCATATTTCCATATCTACTTAAACGACATCAAACCTTAAGTGTGTCACCCTACGGTTCGCGAACTATGCAGACATGGTTGAGACTTCTCTCCGACCAATAACCAATAGCGGGATCTGGAGATCCATAATGGCTCCCACATATTCAACGATGACTTTAGTGATCGACTGAACCATTTACATACGATATCGATTCCCTTTGTCACGCGATATTTTACTTGTCTGAGGTTTGATCATCGGTATCTCTATACCTCGTTCAACCTCGTCTCATGACAAGTACTCTTTTACTCGTACTGTGGTATGTTGTCTCTTATGAACCATTCATATGCTTGCAAGCTAATTAGACAACATTCCACCGAGAGGGCCCAGAGTATATCTATCCGTCATCGGGATGGACAAATCTCACTGTTGATCCATATGCCTCAACTCATACTTTCTGGATACTTAATCCCACCTTTATAACCACCCATTTACGCAGTGGCGTTTGATGTAATCAAAGTACCCTTCTGGTATAAGTGATTTACATGATCTCATGGTCGAAAGGATTAGGTAACTATGTATAGAAAGCTTATAGCAAATGAACTAAATGACGTGATCTTATGCTACGCTTAATTGGTTGTGTCCATTACATCATTCACATAATGATATAACCTTGTTATTAATAACATCCAATGTTCATGATCATGAAACTATGATTATCTATTAATCAACAAGCTAGTTTATACAAGAGGCTTACTAGGGACTCCTTGTTGTTTACATAACACACATCTATCAATGTTTCGGTTAATACAATTTTAGCATGGTATATAAACATTTATCATAAACATAAAGATATATAATAACCACTTTATTATTGCCTCTTGGGCATATCTCCAACATGTGAACGGCGGGAGGCGATGGAGCGTCAGCAGCAGCTGGAGGCGGCGGAGCGTCAGCAGCGGGAGGCGGCGCTGGTGGCAACGGAGGCGGCCTGGGGGCGCGGGCGGATGCGTTGGCGGTGGAGGCCGACGAGTTGGCGGTGCAAATGGAGGAGGAGGACGAGACGGAGGAGGAGGACGACGACGACTTCGAGTGGTCCAGCGACGATGGGCCACACCCGGACGAGACGGCCGATCAACAACGCGTGCTCGTCGAGTCCTTCGAGTCGAAGAAGGAGCTCCAGGACGACGTCCGTGCCCGCGAAGAGGTGCAGATTCATCGCGCCGCCGAGCACTCCCTCCAGGCGGCGCAGCAGGGAGGGCAGGCGATGACGCGCTGCTGGAGCATCGGCGTCTGGCCTCCGCCCTACGCATGGAGAGGCGGCGCGCGCAGCTGGTACTATGGCGGAGGGAAGGCGACGACAGGGCGGGGCCGTCGAACGCACCGCCGAGTGGCCAATAGGCTAGGGTTTAGATGAAATCTAACCGTTTTCATTCAAACTTTTGTAATATATAATCAATTTTGAATGAAAACCTTTATTTTCGTGCACTAATATTCATTTGGGGAGGGCGTTTGGGGGACGCGACTGGGGAGCGACGACCCCCAAACGCGGCACGAACAAAATACGTCCCTAAACGCTTGATCCGGCGCCGTTTGGGGGACGGTTTGGGGGACGCGACCAGAGATGCTCTAAGATAGCGGCCCCGATAGCAATTTGGGGGCGGGAGCAAAAATGGGCTCGCACCGGCGCGCCCCAAACGGCACCGACCAATTTTTCGAGCCCAATAGAATCGCCGGCAACCTCGTGCCGACCCCTTCGCCAAGGGCGCGAATCGGGCGCGCCGGCGCCTCGCGGAACGACGATTTTCGCGGGTGGGGTGCCTTGTCAGCGAGGGGACGCGGCGGTTCGCATCGAAAACGACGCGGGGAGGTTGGTCATCGGCGTTAATGGCCTCCCGCGCGGAAACCAAAACTGCGAGGGCGGCGACTGGCCACGCGGCATCCACCTACCTTACCCACGCGCCTTCAATGCGCGTCTGCCGCCTCCCTTTAAACCCCACCGGCGCGCACTTCCCTCTTTTCCCCGTCATCCAACCCTAGCCGCCGCCGTCCTCAACCTCCGCGCGAACCACCACCCACGCTCCCCCGCCGGCGCGATGGCGCACAACGACCAGACCGGCGGCAGCGGCGGCGGCATGCTCCGCTCGACGCAGCTGACGTTCGACGAGGCCGACGTGCTGTACTGGCACCGCATCCCCGTGCTAGTACAGTACAAGTTGTCGCACGACTGACACGTCTCCAACGGCGGCTTCGCCGTGCCGCTGCCGCCACCTCGAGGACCACAGACACAGGCCCTCGCTAGGGAACGGCGGGCCGAGATGACGCCGGAGGAGAGGAGCCTGCCGGAGGACGCCGTCGAAAGCCCGTCCAGGGTAGGGCGCTTCGAACACGAGCGCGAGGTCGAGATCGCGCGGACGGACAACCCCTCGGGCGGCCGCTTCAACAATGTCGGCTGTCGTGCCTGGTGGTACGGCCGCTCCGTCGACGACATGCTCCGCCAATACGGCTTCCGTCCACGCGTCCGCGGGCAACGGGAGCCGCTATACTTCCCGCAGGCAGCGAACATGGCGTCGCCGCCTACCCGACAGAGGGCGCCGGAACGGACCGCGGCGTCCGGAACCTCACACACCGGATCATCTGTCGTTGCACGCACGCGCTCGACCGCGCCCGCGCCTCCTTCCGGAGGCGTCGTCATCCGCGACGACGCGAGGCGCACGTCCTCTGCTCCGGCTCGTCGAACGACGGGGTCGAGCCGCCGCTCCCGCGTCAAGGAGGAGGACGCCACGCCACCACTTCGGTCGGCGAAGAAGAAATGGTGGGAGAAGGAGGCCGAGGCGCAGGCGGCCCTCTGTGGCGACGACGACGAGGAGGAGTTCCCCGCCCTACAGTACATTGTCAGCCGCTCCGTCGACGAAGACTATCGGCATATCGTGATCGACCCGCGGCAGGCGGCGGTGTGGTCCGCCAGGGACCACGGCACCAACTACGTCGACCTTGCCAGACCATCCGAGCTGCCGAGCCCAAAGGAGGAGAATGCCGACGAGGAGGAGGCCGACGACGTCGACAGCTGGTCCTTCGGGTCATCCAGCGGCGACGACCAGGACTTCAGCGTCTTCGACTCCAGCGTCGCTAGTTGTTTTTTCTAGTTTTTTAGTTTAAAATCGCGTTTAATTTATACAAATTTCGTTCGAACTTCGTATGAATATCGTTTTGTAAATTTTAATTTTAATTTTAAAATCTACGGGGTTGGCATATTGGGCGCGCCGGTGTGGGAGTATCGTCCTCAAATCTATATCTATACCTAATAATAAAGGAGCTAAGGTTTCTGCCAAAAATTTCGTCCAACATTTTTCTGGACGGTTTTGCCCTCCCATCAAAGTACATAATACACCCAATGACACGGTACCGTTTCGTCTTGTTTTTTTTCCCCTTTAATCTGCCGAACAAACCACACCCAATCCAGCGCATCCTGCCTCTCCTTCCGCTGGACGGGGCAAGTGGGCAGGCCACACGCGCCGCCTCCGTCCCCTGCCTGGACTGGTCCACATGCCGCTTCCCAGTCGCCGGCGACGGAGCGCACAACTTCACCCCGTGGAATCCATCCCCCGCCGCTGCCAGGCCAAAGCCCTCCCCGTGTGTGCCCCATCCTCCTCAGAACCGGGAGCCCCCAACCTCCATGCGCCGGCCCTTTGCTCCGCCGGGGTCGGGATCCCACGACCTAGAGCTATCTCCACCTGACGGCAGTCCTTTCTAGACGATCCGCACCACCTGCCATCGGTGACGGTCAAAGGCCAAATCCTGGTTCTCGCTGCCGTCAAATAATGCGATGCGTACTGGCTCTGGTTGTCTTCGTCTGACGCGGAGGGTAGCCCCGAGCGGCCGCCAAGGAACAGACACCGGGGTTCGTCTGTGAGAGGGTCGGCCTCCTGTGAGAAACATAGCTCGATCCCCTATTTCTCTCTGTTGGTTTTGTTCAGCAATCAGCACTCAGCGGTATAGTCTAGATGCACAACATGTTAGTTTCAGATAAAATATGCATTACCGAAACATGAGTGCGGGATTTGGATGCTTGGTGGTCGTATCTGGTAATTGGATGAGTTGTTGCTCATTGCTTCAGCTGAGCTGAGAGTAGACGTCTGGCAATATACTAGAGCAAGAAGGGTACCAGGCGCTCAGATGGAACAGAGGATCAACTTAAGGGCATATCGGTATGGCCGATTTTCGTCAAATTGATTTATCTACTTACTTATGTCTTGATTCAACTTATGGATGTGAGTTAACTGAAAAATTGTACTTTCAAAGTTCGAACTCAATTCTGCTGTTTTAGGTGTATGATATGAAAGTAAGTAGTGGTGGACAGTGACAACAAATAATATTATCTCTTCTGTACTAGCAAATAATTTTTATCTCAAGTCGGTACAAAAAGGGGTGAAGTGTGTCATGATTTCAACATGATATAAAGCATATAATGTGTGATATAATTGATCCAGATGCAATTTAGTGTATAGATACATCCAAATCCAATTTGGATGAAGTTGCAACATCTTCGATCGTCACACAGAGGGAGTTCAAGTGACATGGCGAGTGGCGGGCTAACCGTGTAATTAACACAATGGCGTACATATTCCTGAAAATTCTCATCTACATTTCATTCTCCCATGCGTCTCTACTCTTTTCCATCCTAACCTCACCGCCGCCGCCACACACTCAGCCGCCGTAGTTATGGTGCCGAAAGATCCAAAGACTACACCTGCGACAGCATCGGCAAACACGTCTACGGCGATATAAAACTAATCGTAGTGATGATCAATTTTCTCCCTGTGCAACGCACGGGCACTTTTGCTATAGTCCCTAAAGGAGGTGCCGGCGCCCGCTGCCGATGGAGATGCTCTTAGTTCCTCCCAACCTCGCACGCGTCGCCACCGCCGTCAGCCACCACCAAACTTCGCCGCTTCCCCCTCCCCTTCCTCCTCTCGCGCCTCCACGAACGGCCCTCCCCGTCGGATTACCGGATCTGGCAGACGCGTCGGCGGAGACCGAGGCGAGCCTGGGCAACGCGGGATCGCCGCCAGCGCCACCGTCCGTTCACATGGCAAACCAGGTTCTTCTCGAAATGCCCTCATGCCTGTGTTGGATGTCTCTTTTTTAATGGCAAATAAGGTTCTTCCCCAATCGCATCATCCCAACTCTATTAGAGCAATTTCCAATAGTGTAGTCAGCTGCTGGTTATAAGCTAAGTGCCATGTCATCTATAGCCAACTTAGAGCTAACATATACAATAGTGAGCTATAAAAATGTAATACTTTATCAATATATGGCTCAACTTTCACTCTCATAAGGTGACTAGGAGCACGTGCTAGAGCTGGCTTTTGCATAAGAGCCCACTCTCCTTCTCTCTCCTCCTCTCTCCCCTCTAAGTAAGCAATAATATACTATTTTAATCCTTATAGGCAGCTGATTAGGACTTATTGTACTTCCTTTTAGCTAACCGCACGATGACACGAGTTACAATCGTTCTAGATAAATTAAGAGAAGATAACCGTGGCCTGTTTTAGGGCACTGACAAAAGAGATGAAGTGTTGGGGGCTCAAATCCTCAATATGGAGGCACCATCTTCCAGATAGGTACTTGGGCACATTAGCGATGCCTAGGAACTGCGCTGATTCAAGCCCCTCCATATGTGCAAAAGCTTCTTGATGCAATTAAGCTTCCTCGGTGCTCGGTGGTGCACAAAACTTGCATACGGTTGGCAATCAACTGTTTTCATATTCTAAGTTTGTAAGGGGGACTTGTAAAAAAAAGGGTTAGAAATGATGAGTTGGGAACATATATTTTGCAAAGGTATTTTGCAAAGGGTTGGCTGATTTTAAACACTAGTATAAACTGTTTCACGACTACTTGCAAAGATTTTATTTCAAGAAATACAAGAACTAAGGGTGCTTTCTCGTATAACATGTGGTTACTTTATCGCTTCAGTCCTGCATTTGCTGTTGAGCATTAATATTTATATTTCCTGAAGGGTACATGGATATCATATTTAAACTAAATAAAAAAAGTATGTTTACATTGATTTATTAAAAGTTAGGGCCCCATTTCGCACCGGGGCCCTATTTTTCTGGAGACGGCCCTGCTGACAAGCAACAGCCACCATGCTCTGGTAGCTCTCATGCCGCCGCCTCATGTTTTCATACTAGAAACATTTCACAGTTTGCTAGCTCCATAGAAGATAAAAGAGTCCTCACCAGAATGCACGTTGATGAGAGCTGGTCGTAGGTATGTGCTCCACTCGAGTACCCAGGAGAATGCACTGAAACTTCAGGTTGGCTAGGGCTTGGTCGAGGTGCACTTGCACATTATGAGGTCCTTGTCTATAATCACAGGAATATAGTAGTCCTGCATATCCCAAGTCCTTGAACCCACAAAATTAACTGCTTCCCTGAAGCCTGCCACCTTCCACTCTTCTTGTTCGCTCATGCTAGTGACTTTTTTTTTTGAATAACCCACACACAGCAATGGTTTTGCGTGCTCTTACTTAAGATGGAACATACCATTCCCATTAAGCTCCATTTTAGGATTGCCATAAAACGGTCAGTCGTGTTCTTTGTTTCCTTCCGGACTAGTAGGAAATATGACATCATTGTGGACCTAGTTAGAGATTACAGCCATACAGTGACATCCTCCTTCAAAAGAGAGACAAGCCTCCACTAAATCCCTTACATTGGACATTCAGTCCATGTCGGAAACCAACTCTCCACCGAAAGATGTTTACCTGGGTTTTATTCATCCTTGTTTCAGAGGCCCCGGGCTTCTATAACACAGGCAGTTCATACTTAGCAGATTCATTTTGGGTCTTTGACCCCAGACGATAATGCATTTTAGGATGAGAACTCCATTTCTGCTTCTTAACTTCCATCTCTGATCCTGCCACTGCATACCAGGATCAGCAGAATTGTCAATGGACATATACACTGTCCACTGGGCACCACTACAAGTATTAGCACAGGACCACCATTCAACTTCTTTCCTCTATTGGTCTTCTTCCCCTTCCCGCCTTTGGTCTTTGTCATTTTCATTGGTATTGTATCAATTTGAGTGTCTGGAACCGGAAATAACTCCTTTGCCCCAGGAACTATAGTGCCCGACGGCATGGTTTCATGGCTAGTTTCGGAGCGATGTAATATCCTCCTCGTGTCTTGTGCGCTCACCTCGTCTTTCTCTGTTTCCGACCATTTGTTCTTTGGAAGCGAAGATGACAACTATGGCTCATGTTACACCAAGGGGTTGATTCCCCTCTCTTGCGGTAAACAGGAGGAGTTGATGATCATCCTTGATCTCAGCTGTATTAATCAGTTTTTCACTGATTGCTGAAGTCTTCAGCATGTCAGTATATAGATATTATGGTGTGCAGACATGGTTTGTAGCTGTATGGTGAAGCTCACACACATTATTGATGGTCACGTTCTATCTAGGCAGTTTACCTGTTTCACTTTCATTAGTTACGATTGCTGTTTGCTTTTTATTCATTAGTGGCCACATTAAAATTTTACTTTCTTTGGGATTTTTAATTTCTCACACATCTCCGATTTTTGATTTTGTACATGTGCTCACAGTCAACTTTTGATCTCTTCCAGAGTTGTGATGTGTTTCAGAAACGTGGCCACAGTTTTGCTGAGGAGGGCACATGCAAAAAGAAGTTAGCTACTTCACCATCTTCATCTTTTAGGGCAGACAGACAGGTTTGTAGTTGTCTACTAGATTTTAGTGGGCTGTTTTCGGGTTCAGTTAATTTGTTTCACCTGCAATTTTATTGTTTTATAGTTCTTATTTAATTCTCAGCCGAAGTTTTTTTTGTTGTCATATTAGTGCATACATCAAATTAATACCTTCTGTGTTTCGATTTCCGTAAAAAATTTAGTTACAAGATTTTTCACATGTCACATGTCCCTGATTTATGATGTTGTAGGCTTCCTTGTTGACTTCTGATCTCATGCCAAGTTGTGAAGGATTTCAGAAGCATGGTTATAACTTATAAGTTCCCAACAACACATATCAGCCCTCGGTTGCTTTACACCACTGTTGCTGAAAGTTGCCCCGGCGATGATGGCAATGCAACTGCTAAGGACAGCAACAGCCACAACCTGTTTTCCAGATCGGACGATGGCGGCGCTATTCGGCGTCGCTCTTCCTCTTGGGGGCATCGTTTTGGAGTTGGTTTCTGGTCAGGTGAGACCCGTGGTTTAGGAGGGTGTGTGTAGGTGTGGCTTGCCGTTGTTCAGATTTTCGTCCGGTTTTCCTCCAATAAACCGAGCAGTGTGGGTCTTCTGACCAATTTCTTTCTAATCAATGGATTTAGCAGCTCTCCTAGTAACACTAAAAGAAAAAAAGAAAAAAAAAACAGCTACAACCTCATCAACGACAGCAATCTTGAAAACATGCTCGGTTGCAATGATTTTCTTCCTCTTGAGGATGATTCTGTTGATAAGCTTACACATGATGATGGTACTTCCTCTCCCTTCTTGCCAGCCTCTCTCATTTACGCGCATGCGTGCTAAGATATTTTATTGGAGAACATTAGCAGAACTGGGATTCAGGGGTAACATTGTGTACTTGTCTGTATCAGGGATAGGAATTGTTCAAAGGGTTGGCCCTGTGGAATATATCAAGAGGCTACTATTAAAGAGATCTGCATTGTGCATCTCTTCTGCTGAGTTAGGTGTTGATACCAAGTTAAGTATGCTTCCAGAGTCCTCGAGAGATTTGAGGCATACCGGGGATCTTTATTGGCACGGGTATTATTATATGGATGATGTATCTCAAAGTAAGCTACTTTTTTCTTACGCTTTGTTAACTCACTTCCTTTGCATGGACACATAATTATATACTAATCTGTCTTTATGTTTTCTATATTATAGCTGTTCTGCCACCAAAGCGGCATACTCGGTGTGAACCATTGACCTCAGTGCGGTGTGTTCACAAGCCATGGGCTATGCTCCAGGTTTTTTCTATCAAGCTGAAGGCATATCTCCAAGATATAGGCAGTTCAGTCGAGGTATATGGTTTTGTTGCAATCCGGGATGGTGAGGATTATCGCCGAAACTATCTTTTTAACCGACCCCAAGATAACCCGGTGACTATTAACACGGTAACTACTTTTCTGCCTTAAATTTGATGCTTTGGTATATATATAATCACCTTCTGTAGCGTTCAGCCAAGCTTTGTGCCTTTGTTTCTTATCTGCAAGACTTTTGCATTTGTGGGTCACATTTCAAGATTAGCATAGCACTTAAACAATAATTATATGACATCTGGGCCTATCTGACATAGAAATTTCTATTGCGTAGTTCTTTCTTTTAAAGCCCTTATATGTGAATGCATCATAGCTACATTTCCCTAGGCAAGCTGAACCTACACGACATGATAAAGTAATTTTAAAGTATGTGTAGTTTTTTGTTTGAAGATTTTTGTGTTGATTTCTTATGAGAATTCCATCTCATTTTGTTGTCTCAACTAACTACGCTATATAGTTATACCTGATACGTTGCCATCAGCTCTTTTTGACATGCTAGTTCTTTTTTTTGTTGCTGAAATCCAGACCAGGGACTACCTGCCTTTGCTAAGTCCTGTAAGAGGCATGTCCATGGCATATGAATGCTTGATTGAAGTTGATATCAGAATAAAGGGAGACAAAGAAGACGTGACCTTAGTCGACGGGTGTTCCGATCTAATCGAGGGTCGATGTATATACGACACAGAGGCAGAGTGCACAATGGATGATACCAATGGTGCCGCTGTTTTCGATATTGCCATCTTTCGTAGAGCATTCGAGGCGACTATAGAGTTGAATTTCACGGAGGTGCCTGCAGGAGGTATGAAGGTGAAGATATGCGGATACACCACATTGTCGAAGAACCTCTATTGCTTTATGGACGAGCAGTGTGACTTTGACCAGTTCATCAAGTCTGATGGGAAACATCCGCGGTACTTCGTAGCAGCCGTGCCGTTCGAGGATACGCTGTTTCTTGACTTCATGGAGGGAAAGCTGTCGGTTCCATTCAAGGCAGCTGTTCATGGCAGCCAAGAGAAAGAATACCGGTTCCACAACGGCGCCGTGGTGTTGGTGACGGTTTCTTGGTCGATGCTGTATTACTGATCACCTGACCTACACAGAAGCACGGTTTCTTGGTCGACGTCGTATTACTGATCATCTACACAGTTAACTTGTAGAGTTGGAACTATATTTATGTTGCTTTGCAAGATTTGTCATGCATCATTTTGTACGAAGTTTTCTCACGAAGTGAAACTCAAGCCTTCCTATGCGCAGTACAGAAGCATGCAAAAAATATCATGGAGTCCCTAATAGAACGATAGAATCATTCCTCTTCAAAACTAACATCATTATAATGGTGTGCCACACTGCCATGCTCCAAAATAGAACTCCAAGAGAATCTGGGCCTGTCATTGGGAAATTTGATTCCTGAGTGAGGACCGAGGTAGCTCCTAAACTTGGAGCAGAGTGTAGAACAAAATTTGTTCTCTTTGTAATCCTACCTAACTTGCCTAACCGGCCGGATCTGTTTCCTTTTACTCCCTCTATCTAATGAATATTCTAAAAAATAGCTCTACAAAGTAATAAATATGGTATAGACACATATGATGCTACCCACTATGTAGACAGCTCTAGGATTTGGAGGACCCCAGGGCGAACTCTTTAAATGGACCCAATTTAGGCTGTGTGCATGCTAGATGAGCCTAATTTTTTTCTTCTACCTTTTCCTATATACACTGTGCCAGAAAATATGGGCCCCAGTTTTGATTGGGCCCCAGGCCGTCGCACTTCTTGCCTTTTTGGCTAGCCGGCCCTGAATGTAGAGTAGAAATTGAGGCTCCACCTGACCACCACCTAAAAAAGTTATACTCCCTCCGTTCGAATCAAAATAATTGCCATTTTCAAGATCATCTCAACCTCTTACACAATATTAAAAGGATGATGTTGACTTGTATAAGTAATCTCCACCATTTAAAAACTTCTGAAGATGAATCGCAATGCATAAGTAGCAAGCCTATAACACACAGAGCCTCTCTCAATTAATGAATTTAATCCTACAGCCGCACCATGAAGCAACTCCTTCAGATTTTGTCATCATTTGTCACATTTCATCCAACCAATGAGGTGTAGCTACAAGCCTCTACATACATAACGGCAGCACTATTTGGCAAGAACATGTACTATTCCAAAGCAAATTTCAGGACACATAAAAAACATGCATTGCTCTTTTTCAGATGTTTTTCTCTTTTCCTCGAGCTCTATTTTCCCTTTTTTTTATCTACAGTAACTCAAATATGGGCAACCAGAAATAATTCTTCAGGCAAAAGTTGTCACTCCCTTGTGTTCGGGTTGCGACTTTCAGGAAAAGCATAGATTTCATCAGGAACCATTTTTTATTATTATGGTGAGGTGCAAACAGTAGAGCACATAGGACTGCTGCATGAAGCAATGGAGAATTAAATATTTCGACCACACATACTAAACAGGTTAAAGAAGTGGAGTATAAAGGAAGCATCTGAAACTAATAGTAAAAGAACTCACTATAATCACCTGGTTATGGAATCAATAAAATAATCAACACCATTACTGCTCCTGAATGAATTCCACCTTCTCTAAACTTTGCTCAAGGTGCAAGTGCGACTCAATATCAGTAATCTTTGCAGGAAGAATCAGTATATCAATTACCAATGCATTGGTTTCAACAAGAATCCTACAGTTCACCCCATCATAAAATAATTCTCATTGCTAATTCAGAATATGATGATGCAATCTCTAGATCATTCCCACAAATAAATAAGTTTCAAAACATAAGAAAAGTTCGACCATCCCTACCCTTGACACAACGCACACACACGCTAAGACGAAACTAGAAACAGGTGCTCCATCCAAACTGATGACTGTTCCACAAAACTGCACCTGTTTCGTTTATTACTGACTTGATAACCTAGCAGCAGCAGCCACTACAGCAAATGCATGCGCTCAACGTACGGATTGTGCAGCCATTGATTGAGCGGCTCGCCGCATCCGACGAAGCAGCCAGTGTTGCCGCGGGCGGTGAAGAGCGGGAACTGGAAGAGATGCAGGAGCTTCTCGATCGACTGTCTAACCAAGGA
This sequence comes from Lolium perenne, assembly GCF_019359855.2. NCBI lineage: Eukaryota > Viridiplantae > Streptophyta > Magnoliopsida > Poales > Poaceae > Lolium > Lolium perenne. The sequence goes on from NC_067247.2 coordinate 338,483,473, forward strand.
CGACCCGGTGACCCTGCTCCGCCTTCCCCAGCCGGTGACGATGTCGATCCGTTCAGGGCAGGACCCCATGACGGTAATCTGCCTGTGGAACCAAGCAAGTGTCCTGGACAGTGCGGTCACGGCGGTGCCCTCCGACATCAGGTGGAGGTTGATGAGCCAATAGGATGAACTCTTCTCTATCACCGAGTCCGGGTACACATTCTTCTGGGCGGCCACCTCCCATATGAGGCCGGCCTCCTCCTTGAGGCCGGACTTATGCAAGAAGTCTATCACGGCGTCCATTAAGCCCCTTTTGCTCTCCCTGTCCTCACTGTGCATCATGTCTAGAAAATACCTGGTGTGGTCCTGCACATTCTGGCCACCAGGTTCCGCATCAGGCAAATACAGCAAGAACATGTGGGCCGGATGTCCAGTGGTTGCCATGAGCTGGCAGCATAAACCCATCTGTGCATGGGAATCCGTACAGCAGCTGAGCAGCAAGGTGTATGTCTGCAGAGACGGAACAAGTCCCTGAGCAAGCATGTTCTGGAGCACGCTGTAGGCGTCCTGAAACCTGTTTATCTTGAGGAAAGCACTCAGGAGGGAGTTGCAGGTGGGCACGTTAGGCTGCAGACCGTCCTGAAGCATCGCATGGTACCATCCTAGCGCCTTGTCGACATTGCCAGCTTTGCCCCAGAGGTCCACCAAAAGACCATATACAGGTTCATCAGGAGCCCAGTCACGCCTCATCTCAAGGAAGACAGCCTCGGCCTCATCCAGATGGCCGCAGTGACCAAGAACTTCCATGACAATGCTGTATGTTATCTTGTCGGGACGAAACCCAGCAACCTGCATGTCTCTATACAGCTTCACGACATTGTCGTAATTTCTTGCTTTCGCTTGCAGCGCAATTATTATGTTATAAGTAACAAGGTTAGGTGTACAGCCATTTTCAATCATCTCGCAGAAGAGCTTATAAGCAGCTGCCAACTGACCACCTTTGCCAAGGCAATTAACCATGGCACTGTAAGTGAAAGTATCTGGTGACAAGCCAACTTGTTGCATCCTGCCATACAAATCCATTGCTACATCCAGATAACCTGCTTTAGCATGGATATCAATCAATGTACAATACGTTACCCGATCAGGCTCATAGCCAGATTCCTCCATTTCCTCAAATACTTTAACAGCCTCCCTTAGGTAATTTGCACGACCATATGCATGTATTAATCTGTTGTAGGTTACCACCGTTGGCTTGCAGTGAACTGTGTTCATCTCATCAAGAAGTTTTCTCATTGTACCAAACTGCCTGGCCTGTCCAAGGATACCTATCATGGTCGTATAGGTATGACCATCATGCTTGAACCCTGGTTGCCGCTTCAACCAATCAAAGAAACCAAGCGCAATATTGTGGTCACGAAGCAGCTTCAGTACTTGATTAGCCTGGAATGCATCTATCTTGCAACGGAGATTATCCAGAACATGTTCAGTCATGGGACCCCATTTCATTTGCTGCAGGGTATGGTAATACTGTTCAACTGTCCGCAATGACTTCAATGATTTTAAGTTAGACCCCTGTCCTCCACCATGGGTTTTTATTGTTCCCATAGGGCCCTGACCTACAGGACCCTGAGGTTTGTCACACGGACCATTATAAACAGCTGGAGCTGAGAAGTTTCGAGTTTGAACTCCAGCCCACCTGCCATCTGAATTAGGACTATTAGAATGGTGACTTGCTTGGATCTGACCAGGGTGTCTTTGATTCCTTACTTGTGACTGTGAATTAGACAATACAGCAGATGGCCCTGAGAAATTCTGCTTTGACTTTGCATATCCAGATCTTGAGACCCCCTTCCCAAAATCATTTTGCATGGAAGGGGCACAAGGCATATTTGCCTCTGCATAGCTATGCTGATTATGTGCTTTGTTATTAGACTGCTGGCCACCAGATAAGGGCTTGCTAGAATAGTTGGCACCAGCCTGTGAAGCTTGCTTAATGCTTCCATTATTTGAGGACGATTTCAGATTTACCAATTCAGAATATACACCAGCTCCTGCAATTCCAGACTGAGAAATGGTCTTGGCAGTCTGCTTAGATGGCTGTACATAATTATTTCCTAGAACTTGATGATTACTAGGAGGGTTTCTTCTGTTGCTAGATGCTGGCTCCTTGTCTGGAGATGAGGTGGAAGGACTAACATGAACAGATTGAGGCAGGTATCCAGTAGCACCACCAATATGCTGTGCAGGAGGAGGCTGAGCCTTCACAGAAGATCTGCAGGGCGACTGAAACTTTTGTTCATTACCACTCACAGACTGCCTCTTTGAACCACTAGTGTCATCCTCAGGGCATGTGCACGAAGCTCCATCGGCACTACCACATCTCGACCCACTAAGATAGAAGGACCGTGCACACTGGGATAGAGTGCTGAGTTGCTTTGCCCTCAACATGAACTGCAAGAAATTCAAAGTGTTATTGAAAACTAGAACCTTGCATATTATGGGATCTATAGGAGGTCCTGCTTTCAAAATTTTGATTAGACTATACAAGGTCGTGATAACATTACTTGGATGAACTATTATCATGTAAGGCACAGAATCATAAAAACAGTATCAGGTCACAAGGAATTAGGCTATAGGGAACCATAAAAGAGATATTATTAAGTGAATATGCAAAACACAAAATTATGGTGCTTCCGCTTTAGAGATTAAGAACTGATTAATACGTATTGAGTAATATATGTTCATGACAATCTAACTGCATGCTAGTAATGTTTCCCCTCATATATGATACATATATTTCATCATTGATTGCATCCAAGAAGACTCTTCTCATTAAATTGATAAATTAAAATAGAATATAATTAGGCAGACAAGGTGGTATTCAACTAGAAACAGTATACAAGCTAGATATGGTGTATAAATGGGCTACAAGCCTACAATGATACTTCTTGACCCATTTCTTGTGCTCATATTGTCAAATCTTTCTTCTTTTAAGAGATAGTAATATTATGTGCCGTGAAAGAAATAAATTATTGTTTGAGCAACTGAACAATATAAATTACTAGCATGAATAAAAGTAAAAATAAATGGTGGCAAGTCATACAGGGTAAATCGTTCAGCTACAACTAAGTAAAGTACTACCATTGTTAATGGTGGAAAACATGGAGAGAGAGAGAGAGAGCGGAGGGGGAGACGTACTGGTTAATAAATAAATCAATCTACAATTGCAACAATGCCTATATATGTGGGACTTCTAACCACCGCGGATATCCATGTGACCCCTCAATGGCACACCTGCAAAAGAAGCGGTTAAAATTAGTGTATTGTTATATGATGCTTAGGGTCCATAACTAGTTGTATATTAAATTAGAAGAATGAACTCAATCAGTCTAGTAGATTATTATGTACAGCAGAAGGAGTGCCTTGTATAGTTAAGTCTTAATTTCAGAGTAACTGTTTTACCTAGCCTACTTTTAATGATCAGGCATACTGAATTCCAAATCTAAAACAAAATAATGAACATGTAATAAGTTTGATTAATCAGATCTAAATTCAGTTCTTAGTGGAAGCCATCTTATTAGGATTTGAAAGTGGAAAGACTGCAAGGAGACATTACCACCTGAGAGAAAAAATGTTTATTTTTTGAGAATCGACTGAAACAATTTTGCGTGTGCCCTTAATGGACCACCCTGACCGTACAACACACTTTCACAAAACAATTTATTTCCTTCTCGGCTCAGACTATCATTAGAAACTCTAAGACAAGCTGTTTACTTCAATATTGGTCAAACATAAACGGAAATAAATATTTCTTTTTGGCATTGTTAATGTCAATATTGGTCAATTCATAAACTGGACTGGCTAAATGAGCTCAAGCTTTAGTCAGCATACAAAGACAAGCTGTGAGGGAGCTATTTCTGGCTTAGAAGAGACTTTCTTCAGAAACGGAGATTTAGTGTCCATGACTTATATGTTTGTTCTGCCAAATGGTTATCTAAAGTTTGTAGATTTACAGGCTAATTCCAAAAGTCACCCAGGGTGAAGGTTTGTAGTTGGAGGAGGGCTTCTTAAGGATAAGTCCAGAGTTAAGACCCCTACTTTACCTCGGCAGCATATGTAGCCATAAGGCAAAAAAAAAAGGGAGTGGCACTGAAGCAGGCAAAACAAAATCCTCCTATGTAAAAGGCAAGTTTAGCGCTGGAAGAGCCACTGAAATTTGTTACTGCTTGAAACCAAGATTGTTTCCAAAATAACAGGAGTCGTTATGTTACATCTAATCCTGGCTTCGCTTAGCTTAGCATAAGCCCTAGTACTCCTACAGCATGGGTAGATACATCAATGTGTGAAGCAATGCATAGTACACCAGTAATTCCAAAATGGTATACGAGAGCTGGATGCAAAGGGGGAAAGGGCCGATTTTTTTTGTTTTTGTTGGAGAGAAAAGAATTGGCCCCTCCCTGTGGCTTGTGACTTGTGAGGATCCAATCGCTTCCTTGCACAGGAGTGCCCGCGGTGGGGTTGGATTAGGGCTAACGCGGTGGCGTGGGTTGTTGGGGGCGTTGAACCGCAACCCCCGGGAAGAAGAGGGAGGGGTGGCGGCGGCCGAGGGCGGCCGCGACGCACGCGCTATCGGCCAACTCCCAACATTAAGATTCCCTTCCATTAACAATGTATGCGCAGAGAAGCACAGCAAGAAGAGATCTTTTTCCCTCACCTTGGTAGGAGAAGAACATCCGAGAGGGGAGGCCGCCCCGCCGCCGTGCCGTGGGCCGTGGCCGGCGCCCCGGCGACGTCGCCTTCTCCCTCCCTCCCTCCCTCAATTACTCCTGTGCGCGGCGGAGGCGGCGGTGGGAGAAGCTTGGAGGAGAAGGGAGGAGAGCGCGATTGAATTGGGAGGCAAGAGAGAGACCCGAATTTGTTTGCGTGCGTGCGGAATTCGGGATCCGGCCGGAATGATCTCGGCAGGGGTATCTTTCTTGTGCTGCTGCAGGGTGGGGAACGGTGGCCGTTAGGGAAGGAGCGTGGCGGCAGGAGGGGCTTTGTGTAAAAAAGCAGGGGACAGGCAACTTCCTACGCAAGTCAAGATTGTCAGCTGCCTCCTCCTTTCTCGGACCCTTCCATTTATCCCACATATCGTCGTTGGTAAATATCTACTTGCGTATTAAACCGTATTAAATTGAAAAATGTTTTTTTACTCTACCGTGGAAAATGTTTAAAAAAACAAATTATGAGATACATACCACAAAAAATATACAATTTTTTATATTTTGTTGATCAAATTAGTTAGTTAATTTCTTGTTGATCAAATTAGTTAGTTAATTTTTTCCTTCAAATGTGTACTCTAATAAACCATTATGAATGGAATATTAGTTTTGAAACATTTACTTCTGTAGAAAGTTGTGAAACATTTACTTCGAGAATGTATTATTGATGTGTTTTCGTTTTGTAGTTGTTACGTCGAGTAGAAATGTCAATATCGATATTTTAATATAAATTTGCATGTGCCTTATAAGTTTGTACTTGAAAGTCAAAGTACAACTAAGGTCATACACACTCTCAAGAGTTACTCCAAAGTCTTTTTTTCAAGTGTACGTCAAAGGTGTACTATAATTTTATAGAAGGCAGATGTTTGAGTACAAAAACACTATCACTCGTTGCTCGTCCGAAGACAGTCACCACCGACAGAACAACAACACAAGAGTGGAGTAGTTAGCAAAGTCATCATTATTACCGGGGACTACACATTATTGGTTGCTCAATTGGTGAGAAGTTCTCTATGGCATCAGTTAAAACTTCGCAACTCACGATATTGCTAGGAAAAAAATTGTAACCTGAGACGATGTATACAGTCTGATCAGTTGCCGTTGTACCGGAAGCATATAAGAAAGCACATGAACAAACGTGTGCATGTGTGTGCTGGATGGGAACGTGTGTGCGTTTCTCAGGACGTGTGTTACGATTTTGGCCGTGCGAATTTGGTGGCTGGCGATGAATGAAAATCCAAAAGATGCAACAGAAACTCGTGACAGGAAGCAAAAAAGAAAATATAATAAATCTTATATAGATAAATAGAAGTAAAATAAATCAATAAATGATGATGTGTCAATCACTGGGTGGCGTATATTCCTCCACGACCCATTTTGGTGGCGCACACAACACGTGTGGGACATGACATGAACAGAAGGAAGGATACTTTTGCAACCGTATCCTTTACAGAACATGTTAATATTGCTAAATCCTTTCTAAAAATAGCGGATTAGTGTCTTTTTCTTTGGACAGAGGTTGATGCACATAGGTACCAGTGATCTCGTTTTTAAAATAAATCAAAAATTATATTTTTTAGTATCAAAAAATTCTGAGAAAAAATACATATATAGTCAATAATATATCCCACCAACGTGTAAAATGTCAAATTAAAATACTTTATATTATAACCTATACAAAATAACAAAAGTGTAGATCTGAGTAGTCTTTTTTCAAATATCCAAAAGATATCGGATTTTGTCATTTTTATCTAGCCCAAAATAGAATTTTGGATTGAGATTTTGCATGATTGTGAGATATATCACTAACAATCTCCACAATTATTTTTTGATTTTTTGATAACTTATAACTTTTTTGTTAATTTTTTTAATATGGCGAAAGCACTGGAGTTCAAGAGTCAAAGGCACTTTCCACTTTTCTTGTTCTTTTGACGGACATAACACCAGTACAGCAATCTGCGGGGAGAATCAATGGCATGCCTCCTTAAGCCGTGGAGGTCAATTTCATTCGTGAATTTTGCTGAAAGCCTGAGGTCAACGACCCAAGGACATGAGGCTGGTGGCACAGGAGGAGCTTTAACGATGTGCATAATGGCGTAAGCGAAGTCGTGCCACCTCCCCTCTCTCCTAGCTACACTCTCTCTCTCCTTCGCCGTGTGTTTGTATGTGTCTCGGGTTGGAGATCGAGTGATCGAGTGGGAGTTTTCTGAACTCTATCTTTATGTTTTTTCTATTTGTTTTCCCAATTTTTTCTGCCACACATCGAGCATCGATATTATCACCCTTTTCCACCCCTGCACGCGCAAGCGCATGCAAATTGCTTAAGCACAGGGCCTTGTTCCACGTCGAGCGCAAGCAACCACTCATGTCAGAAGGGAGGCGTAATGCCTCTGGTTTGCTAAATGTTCCACCTAAGCGAGATTAAGGGCACACTTAATTTTTTCTGCATTGGGCATCACTTGCAACTTCAGAAAATAACCCCTCCTATTGGTTCATGTCCATTTGCTTTATTCATGTTTGATTTAGATCATTTGTTGCAACCGAACCAACCTTTAACCTTTTTTGCGGGTAACTTTAATTTTAAGTTTGAACTATTGTTGTCACTTGAACTATTGTGGTATTGTGTCATGTTGAGATGTGATTTTTTTGTAGGATGAGATATGAACTGATTCAATGTTTTTGTGTAGAAAAAAGAAATTACATAAAAAGAGAAAGTTTCCTCACTCGAGCCATCCCCTCCATTCCGGTCATAAGTCACCCTGAGACTTAGCCTGAATTTGTGCCATCCATTGTTCATCCGACACACACGAACAACCAGAGACCAAACACATAGCCCCATACTTAGCCATTTTAGCACAGAAACATCAGATTGTATTTATTCGAACCGTTTGTTGAAATTGAAATGTTTTTCCGAATACATAACCCGATAGTTGTGATTTACTGGAATATTTTCAATTTTTCGGGAAGTGTAAATTTTGAGGTCAAAATTTAGGACATAACTCGAAATGTTCTTAGTTCAAAAACCTTGTATCGAATTCCAATGAAAATTTCCCAAGATACATAACTTAATACATCTTATTTACTGTACTTTTTTCAAAACATTTCGGGAAGTTCAAATTTGAGTATTTTTTTGCAACATGGGGCAAAAGTTTTTCCTATTCCGTTGATTAAGAAGAAGTTTGTTGCCCAGCTAGCTGCGGAAAATAGGATGAAAACCGATACAACAAAGGGCCAAGCCCAATCTCGTCGGGCAAGGTGACGAACATAACCACAAATGCCACACGTAAAAACACAAACCAACCGTGGAGAAGAAGCCACGACTGTTATGGGAGAAGCAGACACGTAACTCTTCTACACCACCAACCTAGACAAACTCTCACCAATACGAGAGATAAGAAGCCTTGATTTCTATAGGAGGACTCTTCAGGAAAGGTGAAGAAACAAGCACTCTACATGAATCTACGACAATTACTTCACCTGACGCTACTACAACATGTTGAGTATCAATGACAAAACGGACTGATGTTTGAGAGAGCTGACACCTCAATCACTGGTCTAAACACCTGACGCAGCGGTCGCTGAAAGTGGGATCCGCCACCATGATGGAGTTTACACGTCACGATGGTGTGGGCTGGGTGGCTTCAGGCTTCCTCAAAATCCCTTTATTTTTAGATAGGAGAACTTGTTTCTATTTATGGATCCGGACTCTCCTTTCGGGATGAAGCCACTTTCCTCCGATCAAGGAACAAAACCAACTCAAGTTGGCGGTCATGGATCCATGATGGGATGTCCAAACTGTCAGTCTGACGTGTCTGTGATGGTATTTTGACATCCACTGGCGGTTCGAGATAGAGTGTGTTGTAGTGTGTGCGCCGACGACCAACATCAAAGGCAACCTCGTCGCCCACACAACACCAGGTTGAAGCCCTAAAATCTGCCAAATTCTTGAAGCTGCCGCCCCGACATCCACAACTCTATTGTGCCCTGCGCGCATACCGACATAACTTTGAGCTATAGCTGCATTTTAGCATGATTTTAGCAACATTTCTACACAGTTGTCTTTAGCTTCACGGTTAGTACTTTAAACAGCTAGTAGTTCAAAAATCCCACAACTGTGATTAAATATAAGAGTCATGAGAGAGTTCATAACATTCATAAAACTAACTAATAATGTTGTAGGATGATTCTGAAAAAACTATTTTTTGTGCTAAGGAATGGTTCACGAGTAAACAGAATCTGAAGTTTATGTGCTAAAATGGCAAAGTTTGGGCTGTGCGTTTGGTCTCTGGTTGTTCTCATGCGTTGGATGAACAATGGATGGCACTCATTCAGGCTAAGGGCGCGTTCGGTAGTCTGCATGGAAGTTGGTAGATTGCATGGGCTGAGAAAGATTTCTTTTTTTGTGGGCAACCAAACAACAGGTGAAAGAACATGGAGCCCCCATGTGTGGTTTTGGTAATTGATGACAATCCCTATGGACTAACGGTTGTATTGAAAATCTATCTTAGGTCGTGTTCATAGCCATATGTTGGTCTCATGGTTGCAAGATGGAGAAGATGGAGTACTATGATGAAGACGGTGTCGAAGAGAGACGAAGACGATGATGAAGATGAAGAGAGATGAAGACGTCGTAGAATATGGATGAAGACGGTGGCATGCATTGAAGATGGAGAAGAAGGTGGCATGTACAAGGTTGAAGAGGATGAAGACGGAGCTTGCCGACTCGAGAGGAACGCGCAAGGTTAAGGTTTGTGCTCGATAGGATAGTGGGTCGCATCATCAGAGAGAGCTCAAACCTTGCATGCATTGCATCGTGTTTCTCGGTTGTTCTTGATTCTTATCCTTGAGATGTTTTAGAGCTTGTGTTCATTCTCATGACAAGCTCTAGCTCATGGGAAACGGATTCCGGATGCATCACATGTTGCATGTGCGAGGGTGATGATTTTCTCGATGTACCACATTGAGAGGTTACACCTCTATGACCATGAGAAAATCGTCACTCACTCTTTTCCATGTTTTCACCTTGTGTAGTGATAGCTCTCGTCGTTCTCTTTCCGGCAAAATTGGTTCATGTCATTCCGAGTTTCCTAGCTGGAGTTATTGCATTTTCGTGTTGCAGAGAAAAGGAAAACAAATTAAAAACCTTTTTGGGCCGGGCGGTACTACCGTGGACGGTACCGGCGAAAGTACCGCACGCGCGGTTTTGCTTACTGGACTTAAAGCGGTACGAGGCCGGTACCGGCCCGGTAGTACCGTAACCCAATTACGATACCAGGCCGGTACCGGGCCCGGTACTACCGGCCCACTCTTTTTCTTTTTTTCTCCTTCTCTTCCTCCCAGCCGTCTCTCCCGCTCCTGGGCCGCCGCATGCCTCCGGCGCAGCTAGGCCGGCCTCCACCTTACCGCTCGGGTGCGAATCTGACCGTTTTTCTGCCTCCAACAGCTATATTTTGGCCGCCCTATTTATACCTCTCTTCCACCTCCGATCCAACCATTTCTTCCCCTCCATTCTCTCCCCTCCATTGTTGACCTTGAAGTGTTTCTTCCTCCTCTTGATCCCCCCACTATTTCTTGCATATTTTTGGGGGAAAGGAGAGAGAAGATCTAGATCTAGAGCTTCACCAATTGAATCCCTCTCCAAGTGAGTGGATCTTGCTAGATCTAGATCTTGGAGTTATTTGGTGTTTCTCCTCATATTTGTTCTTCCTCCCTTATCCCCCCAATATCTTTTGTAGCTTTGTTGGAATTTGGGAGAGAAGAAGTTGGGCATCTTAGTGGTGTTCTTAGCCATTCATTAGGTGCATCGGTTTGGGTTCTCTCTTGGGTTTCGGTCTCGTAGAGGACGTGTTTGCATTTGTGGTGTTCTAGCCTTTGTGGCCTTGTAGCCTTTGTGTCCTTGTCGTCTTTGTGGCGTTGTTGCCATTGTGGAGTGTGTTAGCCTTTGTGGTTTTGGAGCCGGTTGTGGCGCGTTGGTGTATTGGTGGCTTTGTTGCTAGTGTGGCGTGTTGTAGCCTCTTGTGGCCTTGTACTTGAGAGCCTCCGTGTTGTGGAGTTGCCTCAATCTTGATACTTGGGAGTTTTCTCAAGCTTGTACGGGTTCGGTGACCACCCTCAAGGGTCCCTTAGTGGATCGAGTCTTTCTCCCTTGGAGGAAAGGCTCGAGGAGAATACGGTGGCCCTAGTGGCTCATTGGAGTGTCTCGTGCCTCCACACCGCTCCAACGGAGACGTAGCACCCTTGGGTGTGAACTTCGGGATACATCGTCGTCTCCTCGTGCACCGGTTACTTCTCAACCCAAGCTCCTTTATCTATGCGCTTTACATTGTGATATCTATCATGCTTGATGTTATACCCATCTTATTATCACCTTGTTGCTCATCATGCTAGCATAGGTTGTTGGTGCTCTTAGGCAAACCCGTAGTTGATAGATTTTGAGCTAAACTAGTAAACACTTAGTAGTTTTATTCCGCCTAGTGTAGCTCTCAAGTAGAAGTTTTTATACACCGCCTATTCACCCCCTGATACGCGTACAGCACGCGTCCGTTGGGAACCCCAAAAGGAAGGTGTGATGCGTACAGCGGCAAGTTTTCCCTCAGTAAGAAACCAAGGTTTATCGAACCAGTAGGAGCCAAGAAGCACGTTGAAGGTTGATGGCGGCAGAGTGTAGTGCGGCGCAACACCAGGGATTCCGGCGCCAATGTGGAACCTGCACAACACAACCAAATTACTTTGCCCCAACGTGACAGTGAGGTTGTCAATCTCACCGGCTTGCTGTAACAAAGGATTAGATGTATAGTGTGGATGATGATGTTTGCAGAAAACAGTAGAACGATTATTGCAGTAGATTGTATTCGATGTAAAAGAATGGACCGGGGTCCACAGTTCACTAGTGGTGTCTCTCCCATAAGAAATAGCATGTTGGGTGAACAAATTACAGTTGGGCAATTGACAAATAAAGAGGGCATGACCATGCATATACATGTTATGATGAGTATTGTGAGATTTAATTGGGCATTACGACAAAGTACATAGACCGCTATCCAACATGCATCTATGCCTAAAAAGTCCACCTTCAGGTTATCATCCGAACCCCCTCCAGTATTAAGTTGCAAACAACAGACAATTGCATTAAGTATGGTGCGTAATGTAATCAACAAATACATCCTTAGACATAGCATTGATGTTTTATCCCAAGTGGCAACAGCACATCCACAACCTTAGAAACTTTCTGTCACTGTCCCAGATTTAATGGAGGCATGAACCCACTATCGAGCATAAATACTCCCTCTTGGAGTTACAAGTAACGACTTGGCCAGAGCCTCTACTAATAACGGAGAGCATGCAAGATCATAAACAACACATAGATAATAGATTGATAATCAACATAGCATAGTATTCATTATTCATCGGATCCCAACAAACGCAACATGTAGCATTACAAATAGATGATCTTGATCATGTTAGGCAGCTCACAAGATCGAACAATGATAGCACAATTAGGAGAAGACAACCATCTAGCTACTGCTATGGACCCATAGTCCAGGGGTGAACTACTCACACATCACTCCGGAGGCGACCATGGCGGTGAAGAGTCCTCCGGGAGATGATTCCCCTCTCCGGCAGGGTGCCAGAGGCGATCTCCTGAATCCCCCGAGATGGGATTGGCGGCGGCGGTGTCTCTGGAAGGTTTTCCGTATCGTGGCTCTCGGTACTGGGGTATTCGCGACGAAGACTTTAAGTAGGCGGAAGGGCGGAGTCGGAGGGCTGACGAGGGGCCCACACAACAGGGCCGCGCGGCCAGCACCTGGGCCGCGCCACCCTAGTGTGGCGTCGCCTCATCGCCCCACTTCGTTTCCCTTTCGGACTTCTGGAAGCTTCGTGGAAGAATAAGATCCTGGGCATTGATTTCGTCCAATTCCGAGAATATTTCCTTACTAGGATTTCTGAAACCAAAAACAGCAGAAAACAGCAACTGGCTCTTCGGCATCTCGTTAATAGGTTAGTGCCGGAAAATGCATAAATATGACATAAAGTATGTATAAAACATGTGTGTGATACGCGTACAGCACGCGTCCGTTGGGAACCCCAAGAGGAAGGTGTGATGCGTACAGCGGCAAGTTTTCCCTCAGTATGCAACCAAGGTTTAATCGAACCAGTAGGAGTCAAGAAGCACGTTGAAGGTTGATGGCGGCGAGATGTAGTGCTGCGCAACACCAGGGATTCCGGCGCCAACGTGGAACCTGCACAACACAAACCAAGTACTTTGCCCCAACGAAACAGTGAGGTTGTCAATCTCACCGGCTTGCTGTAACAAAGGATTAGATGTATAGTGTGGATGATGATTGTTTGCAGAGAACAGTAGAACAATTGCAGTAGATTGTATTTCAGATGTAAAGAATGGACTGGGGTCCACAGTTCACTAGTGGTGTCTCTCCCATAAGATAAATAGCATGTTGGGTGAACAAATTACAGTTGGGCAATTGACAAATAGAGAGGGCATGACCATGCACATACATATTATGATGAGTATTGTGAGATTTAATTGGGCATTACGACAAAGTACATAGACCGCTATCCAGCATGCATCTATGCCTAAAAAGTCCACCTTCAGGTTATCATCCGAACCCCTTCCAGTATTAAGTTGCAAACAACAGACAATTGCATTAAGTATGGTGCGTAATGTAATCAATAACTACATCCTCGGACATAGCATCAATGTTTTATCCCTAGTGGCAACAGCACATCCATAACCTTAGAGGTTTCTGTCACTCCCCCAGATTCACGGAGACATGAACCCACTATCGAGCATAAATACTCCCTCTTGGAGTTAAGAGTAAAAACTTGGCCAGAGCCTCTACTAATAACGGAGAGCATGCAAGATCATAAATAACACATAGATATAAATTGATAATCAACATAACATAGTATTCTCTATTCATCGGATCCCAACAAACACAACATATAGCATTACAGATAGATGATCTTGATCATGTTAGGCAGCTCACATGATCCGACAATGAAGCATAATGAGGAGAAGACAACCATCTAGCTACTGCTGTGGACCCATAGTCCAGGGGTGAACTACTCACTCATCACTCCGGAGGCGACCATGGCGGTGTAGAGTCCTCCGGGAGATGAATCCCCTCTCCGGTAGGGTGCCGGAGGCGATCTTCTGAATCCCCCGAGATGGGATTGGCAGCGGCGGCGTCTCTGGAAGGTTTTCCGTATCGTGGCTCTCGGTACTGGGGGTTTCGCGACGAAGGCTATTTGTAGGCGGAAGGGCAGGTCAGGGGGCGTCATGAGGGGCCCAGGAGACAGGCCGGCGCGGCCAAGGGCTGGGCCGCGCCGCCCTACCTCCTGGCCACCTCGTGGCCCCACTTCGTTGACTCTTCGGTCTTCTGGAAGCTTCGTGTGAAAATAGGCCCCTGGGCGTTGATTTCGTCCAATTCCGAGAATATTTCTTTACTAGGATTTCTGAAACCAAAAACAGCAGAAACAAAGAATCGGCTCTTCGGCATCTTGTTAATAGGTTAGTTCCGTAAAAATGCATAAATATGATGTAAAGTATGCATAAAACATGTAGATATCATCAATAATGTGGCATGGAACATAAGAAATTATCGATACGTCGGAGACGTATCAGCATCCCCAAGCTTAGTTTCTGCTCGTCCCGAGCAGGTAAACGATAAAAAAGATAATTTCTGGAGTGATATGCCATCATAACCTTGATCATACTATTGTAAAGCATATGAGCTGAGATCAAATCATTCAAAGCAAGTATCTATATTGATATAAGAGATGATAATGCAAGAGTTAGACAAGCTAGAAGTTTTCATGAACTATTGCTTTAAAGACATGCAACCGTACAAAGTTCATTAAAGATGTATTAAGTATTCAGCGTAGAAGTTCTATCCTTCATTCCAAGCATCAAGTAAATTTTCACAACATAAGAAGGATTCAGTCAAGTAAACATAAACATGAACGTTATGAATCAACTGTTTCGAAGTCTACTCAACCGGTGAGCGCAAGCATTTGGTATTAGCACCAGGATGTTATGGCATAAAGAACGTTAATGGGGGTTTGGAAGGCCAAATGGAAGAAAGGCTTGCAAAGCTGTAAATGACCATTAGACAAGAGGAAGCCTTATGATCGATGCTATGCAAGGAGTAGTGATTGCCATGCAACGGATGCACATAGAGCTATATGTGTATGAAAGCTCTCCAATGGAACTAGTGGGGGTGCATCCAACTTGGTTGCTCACGAAGACCTAGAGCACTTTTGAGGAGGCTCATCATTGGAATATACAACCCAAGTTCTATAGTGTAAATTCCCCATATAGTTATACTAGTAAAACATGAAAACTCTCTCATATGAATGTAGGTGCTAAACATGAGCACAAATGATGACTATGAATAATGCGGGTGCTAAAACATGAGCACAAGTGTGGATAAAAGATAGTAATGCTGCCCCCTTTTTCTTTATTCTCTTTTTTTTCTTTTTTTTTCTTTTTTCTTTTTTTTCTTTCTTTTTTTCTTTCTTTTCATTTTTTTCTTCTTTTTTTCTTTTTGATGGCCTCCACGGCTCTTTTCATTTTTAGGGGCAACATCCTAATTATGACAACACACTTTTTGGTACAAATAACTCATAATGAATGAAACATGATGTATAAAACTGTATGCCTCTGCCAGTGTAGCAGGATGTGCAATGATCTAGCGTAACATGGGTAAACCACACATCAGCTGTATATGATCATGCAAAGCAATATATAAATAATAAATGACAACATGGCATGTAATATAAAATGGATGTTGCATGGCAATATATCTCGGAACAGCTATGGAAATGCTGTGGTAGGTAGGTATGGTGGCTGTTTTGAGGAGATGTATGGGCTTATGTGTAGGAGAACAAGAGAAAGTTCTCCCACGGGTTTGGATGTACCGGCGAAGTATGCACAATTCTCAATGTGAACAAAAGGCAATGCACAGTACCGAAGAGGCTAGCAAATTTGGATGGTGGAAGTGCCAAAAACCGTAGCTTAACATTAGTCAAAAAGAACTCACAAGCTTATTGCAAACAACTAGCAGGTTCATCATTAAGAGCATGATTAAAATTTACTCCAAGGAGGGCCGTTCACGGTGGCACAAGTACCCCGCTAGCTCCCTCGACCTTCAGCTCAACTTAGTTATTACGATGAACTCTCAGACATGGAAAGCTATCAAGTCCAACTACACCTTCAACTATTTAAATAGAGTTTGTAGTACGGCACAAGCTTAAAGACAACAATCCACTACTAATTTTAACTTATTTATCCAGCAAGCCTTACCATCTAAATACCTCAAAACATTTGCAAAGAATCAAGTTATCAAAGCTCAATGTTCTACAAGTATTTTATTATACACTACCACATGCAACATTTCCCGTTTCCAACCATACAACAATTTAACGAAGAAGAAACTTTCGCCATGAATATTATGAGTAAAGCCTAAGGACATACTTGTCCATATGCAATAGCAGAGCGTGTCTCTCTCCCACACAAAGAATGCTAGGATCCATTTTATTCAAACAAAACAAAAACAAAAACAAACCGACGCTCCAAGCAAAGCACATAAGATGTGACGGAATAAAAATATAGTTTCAGGGGAGGAACCTGATAATGTTGTCGATGAAGAAGGGGATGCCTTGGGCATCCCCAAGCTTAGACGCTTGAATCTTCTTGATATATGCAGGGGTGAACCACCGGGGCATCCCCAAGCTTAGAGCTTTCACTCTCCTTGATCATGTTGTATCATCTCCCTCTCTTGATCCTTGAAAACTTCCTCCACACCAAACTCAAAACAACTCATTAGAGGGTTAGTGCACAATTAAAATATACATGTTCAGAGGTGACATAATCATTCTTAACACTTCTGGACATTGCACAAAGCTACTGAAAGTCAATGGAATCGAAAAATCCATCGAACATATCAAAACAGGCAATGCGAAATAAAAGGCAGAATCTGTCAAAACAGAACAGTTCGTAAAGACGAATTTTATTGAGGCACCATACTTGCTCAAATGAAAATTCTCAAATTGAATGAAAGTTGCGTACATATCTGAGGATCACTCACGTAAATTGGCATAATTTTCTGAGTTACCTACAGAGAATTTTGCCCAGATTCGTGACAGCAAAGAAATCTGTTTCTGCGCAGTAATCCAAATCTAGTATGAACCTTACTATCAACGACTTTACTTGGCACAACAATGCACAAAACTAAGATAAGGAGAGGTTGCTACAGTAGTAAACAACTTCCAAGACACAAATATAAAACAAAATACTTTAGTAAAAACATGGGTTGTCTCCCATAAGCGCTTTTCTTTAACGCCTTTCAGCTAGGCGCAGAAAGTGTATATCAAGTATTATCAAGAGATGGTGCATCTACAGCGGGGTGTGGAGTTTTCTCAACCATGCATAGTATATTGGATACATAAGTTTTAGCGGCTCCTTTTTCATTAGTCTTGGGCTTGCTACTCTCATCCAACAAATTTTCAGGAACAAGCCAAGCATAGTTATTTTCTAGTGCGTCATTCATCGCTAGGAGCTTACATGGTATTGGTGCTTTGATCTCCCCACCATCATTAATATTATTAGTGTACCTTACTCTCTCCATGTCCATCTTTTCAAGGAGACTAACAAAATTGGTATAAGAACCAAGCATCTTATATTTAATAAAGACCTTTCTAGCCTCTCTTGCTATACCACCAAATTATCTAAGAAGGGTTTCTAGAACAAAATCTTTCGTTTCCCCTTCTTCCATATCACCGAGTGTAAGAAACATGTGTTGGATTATAGGATTGAGATTAACAAATTTAGTTTCCAACATGCGAACTAAAGCAGCAGCAGCAATTTCATAAGTAGGAGCAAGTTCAACCAAGTGTCTATCTTCAAAATCTTCAACGGTACTAACATGATTGAAAAATTCTTCTATATTATTTCTCCCAATTATAGACCCACGTCCTACCAGCATGTCTTTTACGGTAAAATTAAAAGGAAACATAATGAAATAAGTAAAGTAAATGCAAGTAACTAAGTTTTTTGTGTTTTTGATATAGAGTGCAAACAAGATAGCAAATAAAGTAAAACTAGCAACTAATCTTTTTGTATTTTGATTTAGTGCAGCAAACAAAGTAGTAAATAAAATAAAGCAAGACAAAAACAAAGTAAAGAGATTGCGATGTGGAGACTCCCCTTGCAGCGTGTCTTGATCTCCCCGGCAACGGCGCCAGAAAAAGAGCTTGATACGCGTACAGCACGCGTCCGTTGGGAACCCCAAGAGGAAGGTGTGATGCGTACAGCGGCAAGTTTTCCCTCAGTATGAAACCAAGGTTTAATCGAACCAGTAGGAGTCAAGAAGCACGTTGAAGGTTGATGGCGGCGAGATGTAGTGCGGCGCAACACCAGGGATTGCGGCGCCAACGTGGAACCTGCACAACATAAACCAAGTACTTTGCCCCAACGAAACAGTGAGGTTGTCAATCTCACCGGCTTGCTGTAACAAAGGATTAGATGTATAGTGTGGATGATGATTGTTTGCAGAGAACAGTAGAACAATTGCAGTAGATTGTATTTCAGATGTAAAGAATGGACCGGGGTCCACAGTTCACTAGTGGTGTCTCTCCCATAAGATAAATAGCATGTTGGGTGAACAAATTACAGTTGGGCAATTGACAAATAGAGAGGGCATGACCATGCACATACATATTATGATGAGTATTGTGAGATTTAATTGGGCATTATGACAAAGTACATAGACCGCTATCCAGCATGCATCTATGCCTAAAAAGTCCACCTTCGGGTTATCATCCGAACCCCTTCCAGTATTAAGTTGCAAACAACAGACAATTGCATTAAGAATGGTGCGTAATGTAATCAATAACTACATCCTCGGACATAGCATCAATGTTTTATCCCTAGTGGCAACAGCACATCCATAACCTTAGAGGTTTCTGTCACTCCCCCAGATTCACGGAGACATGAACCCACTATCGAGCATAAATACTCCCTCTTGGAGTTAAGAGTAAAAACTTGGCCAGAGCCTCTACTAATAACGGAGAGCATGCAAGATCATAAACAACACATAGATATAAATTGATAATCAACATAACATAGTATTCTCTATTCATCGGATCCCAACAAACACAACATATAGCATTACAGATAGATGATCTTGATCATGTTAGGCAGCTCACAAGATCCGACAATGAAGCATAATGAGGAGAAGACAACCATCTAGCTACTGCTATGGACCCATAGTCCAGGGGTGAACTACTAACTCATCACTCCGGAGGCGACCATGGCGGTGTAGAGTCCTCCGGGAGATGAATCCCCTCTCCGGCAGGGTGCCGGAGGCGATCTCCTGAATCCCCCGAGATGGGATTGGCGGCGGCGGCGTCTCTGGAAGGTTTTCCGTATCGTGGCTCTCGGTACTGGGGGTTTCGCGATGAAGGCTATTTGTAGGCGGAAGGGCAGGTCAGGGGGCATCACGAGGGGCCCAGGAGACAGGCCGGCGCGGCCAAGGGCTGGGCCGCGCCGCCCTACCTCCTGGCCACCTCGTGGCCCCACTTCGTTGACTCTTCGGTCTTCTGGAAGCTTCGTGTGAAAATAGGCCCCTGGGCGTTGATTTCGTCCAATTCCGAGAATATTTCTTTACTAGGATTTCTGAAACCAAAAACAGCAGAAAACAAAGAATCGGCTCTTTGGCATCTTGTTAATAGGTTAGTTCCAGAAAATGCATAAATATGATGTAAAGTATGCATAAAACATGTAGATATCATCAATAATGTGGCATTGAACATAAGAAATTATCGATACGTCGGAGACGTATCAGCGTGTATCATCATAAAACAAGCATGGAACATAAGAAATTATCGATACATTGGAGACGTAGCAGCATCCCCAAGCTTAGTTCGTACTCGTCCCGAGTAGGTAAACGATAACAAAGATAATTTCTGAAGTGACATGCTATCATAATCTTGATCAATACTATTGTAAGAACATGTAATGAATGCAGCGATTCGAAGCAATGGTAAATACAATGGTTAAACAATTGAATCATATAACAAAGACTTTTCATGAATAGTACTTTCAAGACAAGCATCAATAAGTCTTGCATAAGAGTTAACTCATAAAGAAATAAATTCAAAGTAAAGGCATTGAAGCAACACAAAGGAAGATTAAGTTTCAGCGGTTGCTTTCAACTTGTAACATGTATATCTCATGGATATTGTCAACATAAAGTAATATAACAAGTGCAATATGCAAGTATGTAGGAATCAATGCACAGTTAACACAAGTGTTTGCTTCTAAGACAGAAGGAGATGGGTAAACTGACTCAACATAAAAGTAGAAGAATGGCCCTTCGCAGAGGGAAGCATTGATTGCTATATTTGTGCTAGAGCTTTTATTTTGAAAACATAAAGAGAGCATAAAGGTAACATTTTGAGAGGTGTTTGTTGTTGTCAACGAATGGTAGTGGGCAATCTAACCCCCTTGCCAGACAGACTTTCAAAGAGCGGCTCCCATGAAATTTTTATTTTTGGGTGGCACTCCTTCCAACCTTTCTTTCACAAACCATGGCTAACCGAATCCTCGGGTGCCTGCCAACAATCTCATACCATGAAGGAGTGCCTTTTTATTTTAGTTTTATTTAGATGATACTCCTCCCCACCTTTGCTTTCTCAAGCCATGGCTAACCGAATCCTCGGGTGCCGTCCAACAATCACATACCATGGAGGAGTGTCTATTTTTTGTAAAATTATGAAGGTTAATTAATTTGGGACTGGGAATCCCATTGCCAGCTCTTTTTGCAAAATTATTGGATAAGCGGATGAAGCCACTAGTCCATTGGTGAAAGTTGCCCAACAAGATTGAAAGATAAACACCACATACTTCCTCATGAGCTATAAAACATTGACACAAATAAGAGGTAATAACTTTTGAATTGTTTAAAGATAGCACTCAAGCAATTTTACTTTGGAATGGCGGGGAAATACCATGTAGTAGGTAGGTATGGTGGACACAAATGGCATAGTGTTTGGCTCAAGGATTTTGGATGCATGAGAAGTATTCCCTCTCAATACAAGGCTTAGGCTAGCAAGGTTATTTGAAACAAACACAAGTATGAACCGGTACAGCAAAAATCACATAAAAGACATATTGCAAGCATTATAAGACTCTACACCGTCTTCCTTGTTGTTCGACCCTTACTAGAAAATATCTAGACCTTAGAGAGACCAATCATGCAAACCAAATTTTAGCAAGCTCTATGTATTTCTTCACTAATAGGTGCAAAGTATATGATGCAACAGCTTAAACATGAGCACAACAATTGCCAAGTATCACATTATTCAAGATATTATACCAATTACCACATGTAGCATTTCCCGTTTCCAACCATATAACAATTTAACGAAGCAGTTTCAACCTTCGCCATGAACATTATGAGTAAAGCTAAGGACATATTTGTCCATATGCAACAGCGGAGCGTGTCTCTCTCCCACACAATGAATGCTAGGATCCAACTTTATTCAAAAAAAAACAAAAATAAAAACATGCAGACGCTCCAAGTAAAGCACATAAGATGTGATGGAATAAAAATATAGTTTCACTAGAGGAACCTGATAATGTTGTCGATGAAGAAGGGGATGCCTTGGACATCCCGAAGCTTAGATGCTTGAGCCTTCTTGAAATATGCAGGGATGAACCACCGGGGCATCCCCAAGCTTAGAGCTTTCACTCTCCTTGATCATATTGTATCATCCTCCTCTCTTGATCCTTGAAAACTTCCTCCACACCAAACTCAAAACAACTTATTAGAGGGTTAGTGCATAATCAAAATTCACATGTTCAGAGGTGACATAATCATTCTTAACACTTCTGGACATTGCACAAAGCTACTGAAAGTTAATGGAATAAAGAAATCCATCAAACATAGCAAAACAGGCAATGCGAAATAAAAGGCAGAATCTGTCAAAACAGAACAGTCCGTAAAGACTAATTTTTTAGGTGCACCAGACTTGCTCAAATGAAAATGCTCAAATTGAATGAAAGTTGCGTACATATCTGGGGATCACTCACGTAAATTGGCAGAATTTTCTGAGTTACCTACAGAGGCTACTGCTTAAATTCGTGACTGCAAGAAATCTGTTTCTGCGCAGTAATCCAAATCTAGTATGAGCCTTACTATCAAAGACTTTACTTGGCACAACAATGCAACAAAATTAAGATAAGGAGAGGTTGCTACAGTAGTAACAACTTCCAAGACTCAAATATAAAACAAAGTACTGTAGTAAAATCATGGGTTGTCTCCCATAAGCGCTTTTCTTTAACGCCTTTCAGCTAGGCGCAGAAAGTGTATATCAAGTATTATCAAGAGATGAAATATCAACATCATAATTGGTTCTAATAATAGAATCAAAAGGTAACTTCATTCTCTTTCTAGGGAAGTGTTCCATACCTTTCTTGAGAGGAAATTGATATTTAATATTACCTTCCTTCATATCAATAATAGCACCAACAATTCGAAGAAAAGGTCTTCCCAATATAATGGGACAAGATGCATTGCATTCAATATCCAAGACAACAAAATCAATGGGGACAAGGTTATTGTTAACCGTAATGCGAACATTATCAATCCTCCCCAAAGGTTTCTTTGTAGAATTATCAGCAAGATTAACATCCAAATAACAATTTTTCAATGGTGGCAAGTCAAGCATATTACAGATTTTCCTAGGCATAACGGAAATACTTGCACCAAGATCACATAAAGCATTACAATCAAAGTCATTGACCTTCATCTTAATGATGGGCTCCCAACCATCCTCTAACTTCCTAGGAATAGAAGCTTCACGTTCTAATTTCTCTTCTCTAACTTTTATGAGAGCATTTGTAATATGTTTTGTAAAGGCCAAATTTATAGCACTAGCATTAGCAATTTTAGCAAGTTTTTGTAAGAACTTTATAACTTCAGAGATGTGACAATTATAAAAATCTAAACCATTATAATCTAAAGCAATGGGATCATTGTCCCCAATGTTGGACAAAATTCCAGCAGTTTTATCACAAGCAGTTTTAGCAGGTTCCGGCAGTTTTGCAGGCTTTGCATTAGAAGTGGAAACATTGCCAACACCAATTATTTTACCATTGATAGTAGGAGGTGTGTCAACATGTGAAGCATTTTCATTGCTAGTGGTGCTAATAGTCCAAACTTTAGCTATATTGTTATCTTTAGCATTTTCTTCTTTTTCCCACCTAGCACGCAATTCCGTCATCAATCTTATATTCTCATTAATTCTAACTTGGATGGCGTTTGCTGTAGCAAATGACTTAATATCTTTATCTTTATTAGGCATAACTTTCGATTTCAAAAGATCAACATCAGCAGCAAGACTATCAACTTTAGAAGCAAGAATATCAATTTTCTCAAGCTTTTCTTCAACGGATTTGTTAAAAGCAGTTTGTGTACTAATAAATTCCTTAAGCATGGCTTCAAGTCCAGGGGGTGTATTCCTATTATTGTTGTAAGAATTCCCATAAGAATTACCATAACCGTTGCCATTATTATAAGGATATGGCCTATAGTTGTTACTAGAATTGTTCCGATAAGCATTGTTGTTGAAATTATTATTTTTAATGAAGTTCACATCAACATGTTCTTCTTGAGCAACCAATGAAGCTAACGGAACATTATTAGGATCAACATTAGTCCTACCATTCACAAGCATAGACATAATAGCATCAATCTTATCACTCAAGGAGGAGGTTTCTTCAACAGAATTTACCTTCTTACCTTGTGGAGCTCTTTCCGTGTGCCATTCAGAGTAATTAACCATCATATTATCAAGAAGCTTTGTTGCGGCGTCTAGAGTGATGGACATAAAAGTACCTCCAGCAGCTGAATCCAATAAGTTCCGTGAAGAAAAATTCAGTCCTGCATAAAAGGTTTGGATGATCATTGATGTCTACTCACGCTTCTTTTCCTGTAGACAGTGTTGGGCCTCCAAGAGCAGAGGTTTGTAGAACAGCAGCAAGTTTTCCCTTAAGTGGATCACCCAAGGTTTATCGAACTCAGGGAGGAAGAGGTCAAAGATATCCCTCTCATGCAACCCTGCAATCACAAAGCAAGAAGTCTCTTGTGTCCCCAACACACCTAATACACTTGTCAGATGTATAGGTGCACTAGTTCGGCGAAGAGATAATGAAATACAGGTGGTATGAATGTATATGAGCAGTAGTAACGGCACCAGAAAATACTTGATGCTACAACTGGCGTGTGGTTGATGGTGGTAATATTGTAGGCAAGATGATGCGTAGAGAACAAAGAAACAAGCGATGATTGCAGTATTTAGGAACAAGGCCTAGGGATTATACTTTCACTAGTGGACACTCTCAACATTGATCACATAACAGAATAGATAAATGATATACTCTACACTCTTTTGTTGGATGATGAACACCACTAATTGTGTAGGATTACACGAACCCTCAATGCCGGAGTTAACAAGCTCCACAACATTCAATGTTCATATTTAAATAACCTTAGAGTGCATGATAGATCAACACAACTACACCAAGTACTAACATAGCATGCACACTGTCACCATCACACTATGAAGAAGGCATAGATCACATCAATACTATCATAGCAATAATTAACTTCATAATCTACAAGAGATTACAATCATAACCTAGGCCAAGTACTACACGATGCACACACTGTCACCATTACACCGTGCAGGAGGAATAGACTACTTTAATAACATCACTAGAGTAGCACATAGAATAGTAGTGATACAAAGCACATTGCAATCATAAAGGGATATAAATAAGCACTTCACTATGCTATTCATAACAGTGAATAAGTATTCTGTGAAATATAGCCTAAGAGACCCACACGGTGCACACACTGTCACCTTTACACACGTGGGACAAGGAGTCTCCGGAGATCACATAAGTAAAATCCACTTGACTAGCATAATGACATCTAGATTACAAGCATCATCATATGAATCTCAATCATGTAAGGCAGCTCATGAGATTATTGTATTGAAGTACATAGGGAGAGAGATGAACCACATAGCTACCGGTACAGCCCTTAGCCTCGATGGAGAACTACTCCCTCCTCATGGGAGACAGCAGCGTTGATGAAGATGGCGGTGGAGATGGCAGCGGTGTCGATGGAGAAGCCTTCCGGGGGCACTTCCCCGTCCCGGCGGCGTGCCGGAACAGAGACTCCTGTCCCCCAGATCTTGGCTTTGCGATGGCGGCGGCTCTGGAAGGTTTCTCGTACCGTGGCTTTTCCGTGTCGAAGATTTAGGTCAGGGACCTTTAAATAGGCGAAGAGGCGGAGTCGGAAGGGCGACGAGGCGGTGACACACTAGGGGGGCACGGCCCACCCCCTGGCCGCGCCGGCCTGTCATCTGGGGCCCACAGGGCCCTCCTCTGGTGGCTCTCGGGTGTTCTGGAAGCTTCGTGGGATTCTAAGATGCTGTGCGTTGATTTCGTCCAATTCCGAGAATATTTCCTTACTAGGATTTCTGAAACCAAAAACAGCAGAAAACAGGAACTGGCACTTCGGCATCTCGTCAATAGGTTAGTTCCGGAAAACGCATAAAATCATCATAAAGTGTGAACAAAACATGTAGGTATTGTCATAAAACAAGCATGGAACATAAGAAATTATCGATACGTCGGAGACGTATCAGCATCCCCAAGCTTAGTTCCTACTCGTCCTCGAGTAGGTAAACGATAACAAAGATAATTTCTGAAGTGACATGCTACCAACATGATCTTAATCATACTATTGTAAAGCATATGAGATGAATGCAGCGATTCAAAGCAATGTTAATGCAATGAGTAAACAATTGAATCATATAGCAAAGACTTTTCATGAATAGTACTTTCAAGACAAGCATCAATAAGTCTTGCATAAGAGTTAACTCATAAAGCAATAAATTCAAAGTAAAGGCATTGAAGCAACACAAAGGAAGATTAAGTTTCAGCGGTTGCTTTCAACTTGTAACATGTATATCTCATGGATAGTTGTCAATGCAAAGCAATATAACAAGTGCAATAAGCAAGTATGTAGGAATCAATGCACAGTTAACACAAGTGTTTGCTTCTTGAGATGGAGAGAAATAGGTGAACTGACTCAACATAAAAGTAAAGGAAGGGCCCTTCGACGAGGGAAGCATTGATTGCTATATTTGTGCTAGAGCTTTTATTTTGAAAACATAAAGAGAGCATAAAAGTAAAGTTTTGAGAGGTGTTTGTTGTTGTCAACGAATGGTAATGGGCACTCTAACCCCCTTGCCAGTCAAACCTTCAAAGAGCGGCTCCCATGAAATTTTATTTTTGGGTGGCACTCCTTCCAACCTTGCTTTCACAAAGCATGGCTAACCGAATCCTTGGGTGCCTGCCAACAATCTCATACCATGAAGGAGTGCCTTTTTATTTTAGTTTTATTTAGATGACACTCCTCCCCACCTTTGCTTTCTCAAGCCATGGCTAACCGAATCCTCGGGTGCCATCCAACAATCACATACCATGGAGGAGTGTCTATTTGTAAAATTATGAAAGTTAATTAATTCGGGACTGGGAATCCCATTGCCATCTCTTTTTGCAAAATTATTGGATAAGCGGATGAAGCCACTAGTCCATTAGTGAAAGTTGCCCAACAAGATTGAAAGATAAACACCACATACTTCCTCATGAGCTATAAAACATTGACACAAATAAGAGGTAATAACTTTTGAAGTGTTTAAAGATAGCACTCAAGCAATTTACTTTGGAATGGCAGAGAAATACCATGTAGTAGGTAGGTATGGTGGACACAAATGGCATAGTTTTTGGCTCAAGGATTTGGATGCACGAGAAGTAATCCCTCTCAATACAAGGCTTAGGCTAGCAAGGTTGTTTGAAGCAAACACAAGTATGAACTAGTACAGCAAAACTTACATAAGAACATATTGCAAGCATTATAAGACTCTACACTATCTTCCTTGTTGTTCAAACACCTTTACCAAAAAATATCTAGACCTTAGAGAGACCAATCATGCAAACCAAATTTTAACCAGCTCTATGTGTTTCTTCACTAATAGGTGCAAAGTATATGATGCAAGAGCTTAATCATGAGCACAACAATTGCCAAGTATCAAGTTATTCAAGACATCATACCAATTACTACATGTAGCATTTTCTGTTTCCAACCATATAACAATTAACGAAGCAGTTTCAACCTTCGCCATGAACATTAAAAGCTAAGAACACATGTGTTCATATGAACCAGCGGAGCGTGTCTCCCTCCCACACAAGCATTTATTCAAACAAAAACAAAAACAAACAGACGCTCCAAGTAAAGTACATAAGATGTGACCGAATAAAAATATAGTTTCAAGAGAAGAAACCTGATAATTTGTCGATGAAGAAGGGGATGCCTTGGGCATCCCCAAGCTTAGATGCTTGAGTCTTCTTGAAATATGCAGGGATGAACCACCGGGGGCATCCCCAAGCTTAGAGCTTTCACTCTCCTTGATCATATTGTATCATCCTCCTCTCTTGACCCTTGAAAACTTCCTCCACACCAAACTCAAAACAACTCATTAGAGGGTTAGTGCATAATCAAAAATTCACATGTTCAGAGGTGATACAATCATTCTTAACACTTCTGGACATTGCTCAAAGCTACTGGAAGTCAATGGAACAAAGAAATCCATCCCACATAGCAAAAGAGGCAATGCGAAATAAAAGGCAGAGTCCGTAAAGACGAATTTTATTGAGGCACCAGACTTGCTCAAATGAAAATGCTCAAATTGAATGAAAGTTGCGTACATATCTGAGGATCACGCACGTAAATTTGCAGATTTTTCTGAGTTACCTACAGAGAACCTTGCCCAAATTCGTGACAGACAGAAATCTGTTTCTGCGCAGTAATCCAAATCTAGTATCAACCTTTCTATCAAAGACTTTACTTGGCACAAAAATGCAATAAAATAAAGATAAGGAGAGGTTGCTACAGTAGTAACAACTTCCAAGACACAAATATAAAACAAAATTGCTGTAGCAAAATAAACACATGGGTTATCTCCCAAGAAGTTCTTTCTTTATAGCCATTAAGATGGGCTCAGCAGTTTTAATGATGCACTCTCAAGAAATAGTAGTTGAAGCAAAAGAGAGCATCAAGAAGCAAATTCAAAACACATTTAAGTCTAACATGCTTCCTATGAAAAGGAATCTTGTAAATAAACAAATTCATGAAGCATAATGCAACAAGCATAGAAAGATAAAACAAGTGCAGCTTCAAGATTTTCAGCAAAAAGAGAGGTGTTTTAGCAACATGAAAATTTCTACACCCATATTTTCCTCTCTCATAATAATATCCAGTAGCATCATGAGCAAGCTCAACAATATAACTATCACATAAAGCATTCTTATCATGAGTCTCATGCATAAAATTATTACTCTCCACATAAGCATAATCAATTTTATTAGTTGTAGTGGGAGCAAATTCAACAAAGTAGCTATCATTATTATTCTCATCATCAAATATAGGAGGCATATTGTAATCATAATCAAATTTATCCTCCATAACAGGCGGCACTAAAAGACTACTATCATTATAATCATCATAAATAGGAGGCAAAGTATCATCGAAGAAAATTTTCTCCTCAATGCTTGGGGGACTAAAAAGATCATGCTCATCAAAACCAGCTTCCTGATACGTCTCCGACGTATCGATAATTTCTTATGTTCCATGCCACATTATTGATGATATCTACATGTTTTATGCATACTTTATGTCATATTTATGCATTTTCCGGCACTAACCTATTAACGAGATGCCGAAGAGCCAGTTGTTGTTTTCTGCTGTTTTTGGTTTCAGAAATCCTAGTAAGGAAATATTCTCGGAATTGGACGAAATCAACGCCCAGGGGCCTATTTTCACACGAAGCTTCTAGAAGACCGAAGAGGATACGAAGTGGGGCCACGAGGTGGCCAGACACCAGGGCGGCGCGGCCCAAGCCATGGCCGCGCCGGCCTGTCATGTGGGGCCCTCGTGTGGCCCCCTGACCTATCTCCTCCGCCTACTTAAAGCCTTCGTCGCGAAACCCCCAGTACCGAGAGCCACGATACGGAAAACCTTCCAGAGACGCCGCCGCCGCCAATCCCATCTCGGGGGATTCAGGAGATCGCCTCCGGCACCCTGCCGGAGAG
Source organism: Lolium perenne (assembly GCF_019359855.2). Classification (NCBI taxonomy): domain Eukaryota; kingdom Viridiplantae; phylum Streptophyta; class Magnoliopsida; order Poales; family Poaceae; genus Lolium; species Lolium perenne. The sequence continues at coordinate 338,512,465 of NC_067247.2, forward strand.
GGGAATCATCTCCCGGAGGACTCTTCACCGCCATGGTCGCCTCCAGAGTGATGAGTTAGTAGTTCACCCCTGGACTATGGGTCCATAGCAGTAGCTAGATGGTCGTCTTCTCCTAATTGTGCTTCATTGTCGGGTCTTGTGAGCTGCCTACCATGATCAAGATCATCTATCTGTAATGCTATATGTTGTGTTTGTTGGGATCCAATGGATAGAGAATACTATGTTATGTTGATTATCAATCTATTACCTATGTGTTGTTTATGATCTTGCATGCTCTCCGTTATTAGTAGGGGCTCTGGCCAAGTTTTTGCTAGTAACTCCAAGAGGGAGTATTTATGCTCGATAGTGGGTTCATGCCTCCATTAAATCTAGGACAAGGATGAGAAAGTTCTAAGGTTGTGGATGTGCTGTTGCCACTAGGGATAAAACATCGATGCTATGTCCGAGGATGTAGTTGTTGATTACATTACGCACCATACTTAATGCAATTGTCTGTTGTTTGCAACTTAATACTGGAGGGGGTTCGGATGATAACCTGAAGATGGACTTTTTAGGCATAGATGCATGCTGGATAGCGGTCTATGTACTTTGTCGTAATGCCCAATTAAATCTCACTATACTCATCATATCATGTATGTGCATGGTCATGCCCTCTTTATTTGTCAATTGCCCAACTGTAATTTGTTCACCCAACATGTTATTTATCTTATGGGAGAGACGCCTCTAGTGAACTGTGGACCCCGGTCCATTCTTTTACATCGAATACAATCTACTGCAATACTTGTTCTACTGTTTTATGCAAACAATCATCATCCACACTATACATCTAATCCTTTGTTACAGCAAGACCGGTGAGATTGACAACCTCACTGTCACGTTGGGGCAAAGTAATTTGGTTGTATTGTGCAGGTTCCACGTTGGCGTCGGAATCCCTGGTGTTGCACCGCACTACATCTCGCCGCCATCAACCTTCAACGTGCTTCTTGACTCCTACTGGTTCGATTAAACCTTGGTTGCATACTGAGGGAAAACTTGCATATAAAGTTCCATGGGTTTTTTAATTCTCTCTTCAAACACATCATGTCCTCATTCATAAAGATCTCTCATATTTTTGTTGTTTTCCATTATGCTTAACTAGTGAAATAAAAACATGCATGATAATAAGTAAAGTAAAACAAGTAACTAATTTTTTTTGTGTTTTTAATATGGAGAACAAGATAGTAAATAAAGTAAAACTAGCAACTAATTTTTTTGTGTTTTGATTTAGTGCAGCAAACAAAGTAGTAAATAAAATAAAGCAAGACAAAAACAAAGTAAAGAGATTGGAATGTGGAGACTCCCTTGCAGCGTGTCTTGATATCCCCGGCAACGGCGCCAGAAATTTAGCTTGACACGCGTACAGCACGCGACCGTTGGGAACCCCAAGTGAAAGGTGTGATGCGTACAGCAGTAAGTTTCCCTCAGTTAGAAACCAAGGTTTATCGAACCAGTAGGAGTCAAGAAGCACGTTGAAGGTTGATGGCGGCGGGATGTAGTGCGGCGCAACACCAGGGATTCCGGCGCCAACGTGGAACCTGCACAACACAAGCCAAGTACTTTGCCCCAACGAAACAGCGAGGTTGTCAATCTCACCGGCTTGCTGTAACAAAGTATTAGATGTATAGTGTGGATGATGATTGTTTGCGTAAAACAAAGAGAACAAAGATTGGCAAGAGATTGTATTTTAGTATAGAGAATTGGACCGGGGTCCACAGTTCACTAGAGGTGTCTCTCCCATAAGATAAACAGCATGTTGGGTGAACAAATTACAGTTGGGCAATTGAAAAATAAAGAGGGCATGACCATGCACATACATATTATGATGAGTATAGTGAGATTTAATTGGGCATTACGACAAAGTACATAGACCGCTATCCAGCATTCATCTATGCCTAAAAAGTCCACCTTCAGGTTATCATCTGAACCCCTCCAAAGATTAAGTTGCTAACAACAGACAATTGCATTAAGTATTGCGCGTAATGTAATCAGTAACTACATCCTCGAACATAGCACCAATGTTTTATCCCTAGTGGCAACAGCACATCCATAATCTTAGAGATTTCTGTCACTTCCCCATATTCACGGAGACATGAACCCACTATCGAGCATAAATACTCCCTCTTGGAGTTACAAGCATCTACTTGGCCAGAGCATCTACTAGTAACGGAGAGCATGCAAGATCATAAACAACACATAGATATAAATTGATAATAAACATAACAAGTATTCTCTATTCATCGGATCCCAACAAACACAACATATAGAATTACAGATAGATGATCTTGATCATGTTCGGCAGCTCACAAGACCCGACAATTAAGCATAATGGGGAGAAGAGAACCATCTAGCTACTGCTATGGACCCATAGTCCAGGGGTAGACTACTCACACATCACTCCGGAGGCGACCATGGCGGCGTAGAGTCCTCCGGGAGATGATTCCCCTCTCCGGCAGGGTGCCGGAGGCGATCTCCTGAATCCCCCGAGATGGGATTGGCGGCGGCGGCGTCTCTGGAAGGTTTTCCGTATCGTGGCTCTCGGTACTGGGGGTTTCGCGACGAAGGCTATTTGTAGGCGGAAGGGCAGGTCAAGGGGCGTCACGAGGGGCCCACACCACAGGTCGGCGCGGCCAAGACCTGGGCCGCGCCGCCCTATGGTTTCGCCACCTCGTGGCCCCACTTCGTCTCCTCTTCGGTCTTCTGGAAGCTTCGTGGCAAAATAGGACCCTGGGCGTTGATTTCATCCAATTCCGAGAATATTTCCTTACTAGGATTTCTGAAACCAAAAACAGCAGAAAACAGCAACTGGCACTTCGGCATCTTGTTAATAGGTTAGTTCCAGAAAATACACGAATATGACATAAAGTGTGCATAAAACATGTAGATATCATCAATAATGTGGCATGGAACATAAGAAATTATCGATACGTCGGAGACGTATCAGCATCCCCAAGCTTAGTTTCTGCTCGTCCCGAGCAGGTAAACGATAACAAAGATAATTTCTGGAGTGACATGCCATCATAACCTTGATCATACTATTGTAAGCACATGTAATGAATGTAGCGATCCAAACAATGGTAAATGACATGAGTAAACAAATGAATCATATAGCAAAGACTTTTCATGAATAGTACTTCAAGACAAGCATCAATAAGTCTTGCATAAGAGTTAACTCATAAAGCAATAATTCATAGTAGAAGCACTGAAGCAACACAAAGGAAGATTAAGTTTCAGCGGTTGCTTTCAACTTATAACATGTATATCTCATGGATATTGTCAACATAGAGTAATATAATAAGTGCAATATGCAAGTATGTAGGAATCAATACACAGTTCACACAAGTGTTTGCTTCTTGAGGTGGAGAGAAATAGGTGAACTGACTCAACAATAAAAGTAAAAGAATGGTCCTTCAAAGAGGAAAGCATCGATTGCTATATTTGTGCTAGAGCTTTGATTTTGAAAACAAGAAACAATTTTGTCAACGGTAGTAATAAAGCATATGTATCATGTAAAATATATCTTACAAGTTGCAAGCCTCATGCATAGTATACTAATAGTGCCCGCACCTTGTCCTAATTAGCTTGGACTACCGGGATCATCGCAATGCACATGTTTTAACCAAGTGTCACAAAGGGGTACCTCTATGCCGCCTGTACAAAGGTCTAAGGAGAAAACTCGCATCGGATTTCTCGCTATTGATTATTCTCAACTTACACATCCATACCGGGACAACATAGACAACAGATAATGGACTCCTCTTTTATGCATAAGCATGTAGCAACAATTAATTTTCTCATTTGAGATTGAGGATATATGTCCAAAACTGAAACTTCCACCATGGATCATGGCTTTAGTTAGCGGCCCAATGTTCTTCTCTAACAATATGCATGCTCTAACCATAAGGTGGTAGATCGCCCTTACTTCAGACAAGACGAACATGCATAGCAACTCACATGATATTCAACAAAGAGTAGTTGATGGCGTCCCCAGGAACATGGTTATCGCACAACAAGCAACTTAATAAGAGATAAAGTGCATAAGTACATATTCAATATCACAATAGTTTTTAAGCTATTTGTCCCATGAGCTATATATTGTAAAGGTAGAGAATGGAAATTTAAAGGTAGCACTCAAGCAATTTACTTTGGAATGGCGGAGAAATATCATGTAGTAGGTAGGTATGGTGGACACAAATGGCATAGTGGTTGGCTCAAGTATTTTGGATGCATGAGAAGTATTCCCTCTCGATACAAGGTTTAGGCTAGCAAGGCTATTTGAAACAAACACAAGGATGAAGCGGTGCAGCAAAACTCACATAAAAGACATATTGAAAACATTATAAGACTCTACACCGTCTTCCTTGTTGTTCAAACTCAATACTAGAAATTATCTAGACCTTAGAGAAACCAAATATGCAAACCAAATTTTAGCATGCTCTATGTATTTCTTCATTAATAGGTGCAAAGTATATGATACAAGAGCTTAAGCATGAGCACAACAATTGCCAAGTATCACATTATCCAAGACATTTTAGCAAATTACTACATGTATCATTTTCCAATTCCAACCATATAACAATTTAACGAAGAAGAAACTTCGCCATGAATATTATGAGTAAAGCCTAAGGACATACTTGTCCATATGCTACAGCGGAGCGTGTCTCTCTCCCACACAAAGAATGCTAGGATCCATTTTATTCAAACAAAACAAAAAACAAAAACAAACCGACGCTCCAAGAAAAGCACATAAGATGTGATGAAATAAAAATATAGTTTCAGGGGAGGAACCTGATAATGTTGTCGATGAAGAAGGGGATGCCTTGGGCATCCCCAAGCTTAGACGCTTGAGTCTTCTTGATATATGCAGGGGTGAACCACCGGGGCATCCCCAAGCTTAGAGCTTTCACTCTCCTTGATCATGTTGTATCATCTCCCTCTCTTGATCCTTGAAAACTTCCTCCACACCAAACTTGGAACAACTCATTAGAGGGTTAGTGCACAATCAAAATATACATGTTCAGAGGTGACATAATCATTCTTAACACTTCTGGACATTGCACAAAGCTACTGAAAGTCAATGGAATCAAAATATCCATCGAACATAACAAAACAGGCAATGCGAAATAAAAGGCAGAATCTGTCAAAATAGAACAGTTCGTATTGACGAATTTTATTGAGGCACCAGACTTACTCAAATGAAAATTCTCAAATTGAATTAAAGTTGCGTACATATCTGAGGATCACTCACGTAAATTGGCATAATTTTCTGAGTTACCTACAGAGAATTTTGCCCAGATTCGTGACAGCAAAGAAATCTGTTTCTGCGCAGTAATCCAAATCTAGTATGAACTTTTCTATCAACGACTTTACTTGGCACAACAAAACACTAAACTAAGATAAGGAGAGGTTGCTACAGTAGTAAACAACTTCCAAGACTCAAATATAAAACAAAGTACTGTAGTAAAATAAACACATGGGTTATCTCCCAAGAAGTTCTTTCTTTTATAGCCATTAAGATGGGCTCAGCAGTTTTAATGATGCACTCGCAAGAAATAAGCGTTGAAGCAAAAGAGAGCATCAAGAAGAAAATACAAAACACATTTAAGTCTAACATGCTTCCTATGCGTAGGAATATTGTAAATAAACAAGTTCATGAAGAGCAAAGTAACAAGCATAGGAAGATAGAACAAGTGTAGCTTCAAAAATTTCAGCACATAGAGAGGTGTTTTAGTAACATGAAAATTTCTACAACCATATTTTCCTCTCTCATAATAACTTTCAGTAGCATCATGAGCAAACTCAACAATATAACTATCACATAAATCATCCTTATCATGAGTCTCATGCACAAAATTATTACTCTCCACATAAGCATAGTCAATTTTATTAGTAATAGTGGGAGCAAATTCAACAAAGTGGCTATCATCATATATAGGAGGCATATTGTAATCATAAAAGAAAATTTTCTCCTCAATGCTTGGGGGACTAAAAAGATCATGCTCATCAAAGCCAGCTTCCCCAAGCTTAGAATTTTCCATAGCATTAGCAACAATGGTGTTCAAAGCATTCATAGTAATAACATTCCCATTAGCATGCATATAAAGTTCCATGGGTTTTTTAATTCTCTCTTCAAACACATCATGTCCTAATTCAAGATAAAGTTCATAAAGATCTCTCATATTTTTGTTGTTTTCCATTATGCTTAACTAGTGAAATAAAAACATGCATGATAATAAGTAAAGTAAAACAAGTAACTAATTTTTTTGTGTTTTTAATATGGAGAACAAGATAGTAAATAAAGTAAAACTAGCAACTAATTTTTTTGTGTTTTGATTTAGTGCAGCAAACAAAGTAGTAAATAAAATAAAGCAAGACAAAAACAAAGTAAAGAGATTGGAATGTGGAGACTCCCCTTGCAGCGTGTCTTGATCTCCCCGGCAACGGCGCCAGAAATTTAGCTTGACACGCGTACAGCACGCGACCGTTGGGAACCCCAAGTGGAAGGTGTGATGCGTACAGCAGTAAGTTTCCCTCAGTTAGAAACCAAGGTTTATCGAACCAGTAGGAGTCAAGAAGCACGTTGAAGGTTGATGGCGGCGGGATGTAGTGCGGCGCAACACCAGGGATTCCGGCGCCAACGTGGAACCTGCACAACACAAGCCAAGTACTTTGCCCCAACGAAACAGTGAGGTTGTCAATCTCACCGGCTTGCTGTAACAAAGGATTAGATGTATAGTGTGGATGATGATTGTTTGCAGAAAATAGTAGAACAAGATTGCAAGAGATTGTATTTCAAGATAGAGAATTGGACCGGGGTCCACAGTTCACTAGAGGTGTCTCTCCCATAAGATAAACAGCATGTTGGGTGAACAAATTACAGTTGGGCAATTGACAAATAAAGAGGGCATGACCATGCACATACATATTATGATGAGTATAGTGAGATTTAATTGGGCATTACGACAAAGTACATAGACCGCTATCCAGCATGCATCTATGCCTAAAAAGTCCACCTTCAGGTTATCATCCGAACCCCCTCCAGTATTAAGTTGCTAACAACAGACAATTGCATTAAGTATTGCGCGTAATGTAATCAGTAACTACATCCTCGAACATAGCACCAATGTTTTATCCCTAGTGGCAACAAAGACATCCATAATCTTAGAGATTTCTGTCACTTCCCAGTTCACGGAGACATGAACCCACTATCGAGCATAAATACTCCCTCTTGGAGTTACAAGCATCTACTTGGCCAGAGCATCTACTAGTAACGGAGAGCATGCAAGATCATAAACAACACATAGATATAAATTGATAATCAACATAACAAGTATTCTCTATTCATCGGATCCCAACAAACACAACATATAGAATTACAGATAGATGATCTTGATCATGTTCGGCAGCTCACAAGACCCGACAATTAAGCATAATGGGGAGAAGAGAACCATCTAGCTACTGCTATGGACCCATAGTCCAGGGGTAGACTACTCACACATCACTCCGGAGGCGACCATGGCGGCGTAGAGTCCTCCGGGAGATGATTCCCCTCTTCGGCAGGGTGCCGGAGGCGATCTCCTGAATCCCCCGAGATGGGATTGGCGGCGGCGGCGTCTCTGGAAGGTTTTCCGTATCGTGGCTCTCGGTACTGGGGGTTTCGCGACGAAGGCTATTTGTAGGCGGAAGGGTAGGTCAAGGGGCGTCACGAGGGGCCCACACCACAGGTCGGCGCGGCCAAGACCTGGGCCGCGCCGCCCTATGGTTTCGCCACCTCGTGGCCCCACTTCGTCTCCTCTTCGGTCTTCTGGAAGCTTCGTGGCAAAATAGGACCCTGGGCGTTGATTTCGTCCAATTCCGAGAATATTTCCTTACTAGGATTTCTGAAACCAAAAACAGCAGAAAACAACAACTGGTACTTCGGCATCTTGTTAATAGGTTAGTTCCAGAAAATGCACGAATATGACATAAAGTGTGCATAAAACATGTAGATATCATCAATAATGTGGCATGGAACATAAGAAATTATCGATACGTCGGAGACGTATCAGCGTGTCAAGCTAAATTTCTGGCGCCGTTGCCGGGGAGATCAAGACACGCTGCAAGGGGAGTCTCCACCTCCAATCTCTTTATTTTGTTTTTGTCTTGCTTTACTTTATTTACTACTTTGTTTGCTGCATTATATCAAAAATACAAAAAAATTAGTTGCTAGCTTTACTTTATTGTTATCACCAGAATTTGGCCGGATCAGAGGTGGGCCGCGATCAAGATTGGGCTTGAAGAATATACATGGAAGAAATACGTGAACCGGCCTTGTATACGAAGTTTGGGCTAGTTTGCCCTTGTATCTGTAAATATAGTAGGATACGTGTCGGTTAGTTAGAGTTTGGCTCGTGCACAGTTGGGATTATTCCCACGTTAGAAAGTCTACGGACTATAAATATGTATCTAGGGTTATTGAGAAAAACAACAATCACGTTCATCACAAACCAATCTTGGCGCATCGCCGACCCCTTGTTTCGAGGGTTTCTTCCGGGTAAGCATCATGCTGCCTAGATCGCATCTTGCGATCTAGGCAGTATACGTTTATTCGTTGTTCATGCGTTGCTCGTGCTGAAGCCTTTTTGATGGCGAGCAACGTAGTTATCATAGACGTGTTAGGGTTAGCATTGCTTCACCGTACTACATGCTTTCGTCCATGCAACCCTTAGACGTCTAGCCGTCCTTACACCTTTCTTAGGTGTAAGGGCGGCACCTTGCTTGATCATTGTTTAGTAGATCCGATCCGTTATGATTGCTCCTTGATTCATCAAGGATTAGTTTAATATCTGCATAGTTAGGCCTTACAAACGGGTTGAATGATCCAGTAGCACGTAGGGTGTAGTTTGCTAACCCTAGACATGATGTTCCGGGGATCAACTTAATGTTGGTTTTTAGGCCTTGTCTAGGGTCGGTTTATTAGCACCGTGCGTGGCTGCCAGGCTCAATCACGAGTAGGATGTTCCGATTATGCGGTGAAAACCCTAAATCGTCGTAGGTCGTTTTAGCTACATATTGATCAAGCAGGACCACCATGTGATCGTAGACCTCATACGAACCATGGGTGGATCGGCTCCTTGAGCCGATTCACAGGACAACCTGAGAGCCGATCGAGGCTCGTATTTAATGTTTACGTGTATGCCATGCAGGAAACTAAGCGAAGCAAATCCATCACCTTCCTGATCAGGTATAGATCAGGTGGCACGCCCTTGCACCAGCATCGGGACGTGCGTACCAGGAGCTTTGCGGGCCGTCGCTCGGAGGGACCAGGGCCAGCCGCAGCCCTAGGTTGTTCCCGGCTCTTCGTGTTGCCAGTCGTAGCTCGCCGGTGGGTTTCGGACGCCAACACATTCTGGCACGCCCGGTGGGATAGTCTTCGACATCAACTGCATCGCCATCTACATCTGAGATGGCGGAAGGTACTCCAGTCACGTACGAGGATCTGCCCGAGAAGCTCAAGAAGAAGTATGACGACGTCAAAGCTATCCTCGAAGCCGACCTCATCGGCTCTTTCCACAGGACCCGCTCACACGGCATCAGGTGGAGAGGGTTCACACCTGAAGGCGCGCTCGATGGAGTGGACCTGTCCACCCCTTCAGAAGAACGCACCAGGTCCTTGCGTCAGGAGATCAATTTCATGGTAGCTCATTCGCTACACCGCCACTCTGAGAGCTTGGTGAACACTTTGGAGCGTGTCGCCCTTCGGGTGCTCCATGAAATCTTGAGGCATCAATACTCTCCGTCAGGACCTGCTGTAGGGACTCATCAAGGAGAGCTACCACTCCAGAGCCGTCCACCGCTGCCATTCGCGCTGGCAGCACCAGAGGTGCCGAGTACACCGGCATTCGTTGTCTACAAGATCGGTGGCGATCCTAGCGATTACCAGTTATTGTATGAGGCGCCTAAAGAAATCCCTCACGGATACACGTGCACATACGTGCCAGACAGCAGTAACTGGGCACTCACGAACCAGACTGCAATAGCAGGGACTTCCGGAACAACAGGAGGAGCTTCTGGATCAGATCTTGAGAAGCAAACGTGGCTAGCTAAGTATGCCACTCCGACGAACCTCCAGAGCTCAACTCCTGTAGCTAGCTCAGATCTTGAGAAGCAAGCGTGGCTAGCTAAGTATGCCACGCCAGCGAATCTTCAGAGCTCCACTCCTGCAGCTAGCACTGCGGATCAGATCAGCACGATCTTGAGAGACCAGTTCGGCATGGTGCCGAAAAGAAGGGCAATCGGCTATTCCAAGCCGTACCCCAACGACTATGATTTGATCCCCCTACCGCCCAAATATCGGCTCCCTGAATTCTCCAAGTTTAGTGGGTCAGATGGCTCCAGCTCTATCGAGCATGTAAGCCGATATTTGGCGCAGCTGGGCACGATCTCAGCTGCAGATGCACTACGCGTGAGGTTCTTCGCACAGTCCCTCACAGGATCGGCTTTTGGGTGGTACACATCACTGCCACCAGATTCGATCCGGACTTGGAAGCAGTTGGAGGAACAATTCCACATGCAGCATCACTCAGAGGCTTCCGAGGCTGGCATAGCCGATCTAGCACAAGTACGTCAGAAGCGCGGAGAAACAGTGTCAGAGTACATCCAGCGCTTCAGGACCGTGAGGAACCGATGTTATTCGGCTCGTTTGACTGAAAAAGAAGCAGTCGAGTTGGCGGTGGTGGGTCTCGCATCACCGATCAAGGATATGGCTTCCCAAGCAGACTACCCTTCACCGGCGCACATGGTTCGAAGCGTCATTATATGAACAGCGCCACCCAGAGCTGTACCAGGACAAGTTCAAGCGTGCAGTAGTCCTGGTTGAGACAGAGGAAGATGAAGGGTCTGCGGGAGATCAAGAGGTAGCAGTGGCTGAATGGACTCGGGGGGCAACCCCCGTGTCCTGCAAATGGGTTAAGCCACAAGGTCCTCCAAGAGGGTTTGATTTTGACGTAACTAAAGCTGAGCAAATTTTCGACCTCTTGCTTAAGGAGAAGCAGCTGAAGTTACCCGAAGGCCTCAAAATCCCCACGGTACAGGAGCTGAATGGAAAGCCATACTGCAAATGGCATAACACGTTCTCCCATACCACCAACGACTGCAGGGTGTGGCGTCAGTAGATCCAAATGGCGATAGAACAAGGACGTCTAATTTTCAACCAATACGCCATGAAAGTCGACACACACCCCTTCCCCGCCGTTAACACGGTGGAGTACGCTTACCCCAAAGGGTGCCAGCCAGGTTTCTCGTTGAGCATTAACATGGTCGAGCCTGGGCACCACTCTGGTAAGGACAAAGGCGAGGGCAGCCGCTCTCGTAGCAAGGACAAAGAGGAAGCCGCTCCACGCGATCGGCTCCGGCACTATGGCAAACGCTACATCACAGAGGGAGAAGTGAAGAATGTGCGATATCAACGACCTCTCTCTGATCATCTCCTCAACAAATATGTAAGTCAGTACGACCAGCGCCGGCGGTACAACAGCGACGATGAAAGGGATCGTCTAGCTAGTAGGGATGCCAGGAGACATCGTCGGCATGATCGCGATGAGGAGAGATACGAGCGCCGTGCCAAGGAAAGGTCAAGAGAACAAGACGACGTGGACAAGCACTGGGACTGTCCTTTCTTCAAACACTGCTGGGATTCAGGAATGAGCCAATTGCCTACAATCGGCAACTGCCCAGAATGTAGACAGAAGAAGAAGGGTGCAACAGACGTGTTAGTGTTCAAACGTCTTGGGCCTCTCCCATCTAGGAACAAGCAAACTGAGTCCTCTCGGGAAGAAGACCTCGAGGAGTTAGAAGATGACTACGAAGAAGAAGAGGACAAGTACCACCGGTCAAGGTGGTGCCCTGACGGACTCAGCTGTTCCCAAAAGCGTAGGGTTCAACGACTGCGTGGCTTGGAGGAAGCCGAAAGGTTATACCTGCACACGCTAAAGAAGGCGCGGCCTGATCTGGCCGCGAAAATTCAATGAACCCTGGACGAAGAGGGTCGACCACAAAGGAAAGTGTGGCGCCCCAAACAAAGGAAAGCCGATGATGAGACATCGGCTGGCACAAACAAGATGTAAACCTCTTTTGAGCAATGCAATCAAGATGGGGGCCGATTCCAGCGATCGGCCCATATTATCCTTGCCATACGTTTCGCCTGTGTTTAGCGTCGGTCTAACAGGTGATGGAAAGCTAGGGTATGGGTTTACATCGGCTTGTGAGCTCGAGGAAATCGGCATTGGTCATGTCTGCAGAGCCGATGTTCAGGTATAGTTCTGTGGATAACTGCAGAGCCGATATCTGCAGTAACCTGACAGATTCGGCTCGGGGGGCACATAATCAGATGGACATATGCTACGAACATGTGCGATACATGGGCAATAAAATATTGGGGGCCGATAGGAAAATCGGCCAGTAAAAAAAAACAAAAAAACAGTACAGCCGATGCAAAAACATCGACTTCAGAAGGTAAAGAGCCGATGCACAGTCATCGACTCTAGAGGTACAAGTGCAGCAAAACATTTGACAGTTTACACAGAAAGGCTCTACTGAAGAAACGCGCTGAGGGCGTGAAGGGCGTCAGCACGGATACGATCCACCTCGGCGATCTCAGCCTCGTCGTCCTCGTCTTTGCCCGTCACCACCGATCGCTCGAGTGCAATTTCAGCCAGATCGGTCTTCAGATCGGCTGTGAGGCCCCTTGCTTCCTCTTGAGAGCGGGCAATAAGGGCTTCCTTGTCTTGGATAAGCTGCTTGGTCACCCTGACCCTCTCTTCAAGGCTCTCCAGTTCCTTACGCAGGGTCTCGAGTTCGGCACTATTGGCAGAAGTGTCAGTTTTGGCGTCTAAAGCAGCCTTTTTCTCGTTGAGCCGTAGACACTTGTCTGAAATATCGGCTCTCAGTGGAAGCTGGGCGTGGCGAAGATTAATTCTTCGACGAGCCGACTGCACCCTTGACTTGAAGACCGACAGAGTCACAGCTGGCCAAAGCTTCACCTGCAGTGTCACAGGGAGATGGGGCTGGATATCTTCGAGGATGCCCTTGACTTCCTCGGGATTTTCAACCAAGGTCTCAATTGAGGAAGAGAGCAAAGCCTTGAGACGCTGGAGTGGACCATGGACCGTGCTGGGACTGGGCTCTTCACTTGCCTTGGAAGTAGCTGGTTCGATGGATTCAGGATCGAACGTCAGCAAGCTTGAAAGGTCACAACCCTGACAAGACGAACAAAAGTGGTATTAGTATACAACGAAGAAAGGGGTAGAGCCAAGGAAGTGGAGTGTACCTCTCCCAAGGTAGGAGGAGCAGCCGATGTTGTGATAATCGGCTTTTCCGTGGACTTGGCTAGGTTAGCCACTTGGTCAGCCACGATCGTCGAGGTGGCTAGGTCTAGCGTGGTGGACGGCATCAGTACCTCCTCGACATCTCCGCTAGAGGTATCATTGATCTGGAAGAGGAAGTAATTAGCCGATCCAAGTGGCAATGGGTTAGCATGAAATATAAACCAGGGAGATAATTACATTTGAGACCTCCTGGCTTGATGAAGAAGCTCGTGGGTGATACGTCCCCGACGTATCCATAATTTCTGTCGTTCCATGCTTGTTTTATGACAATACTTACATGTTTTGCTTGCACTTTATAATGTTTTCATGCATTTTCCGGAACTAACCTATTAACAAGATGCCACAGTGCCAGTTCCTGTTTTCTGCTGTTTTTGGTTCCAGAAAGGCTGTTCGGGCAATATTCTCGGAATTGGACGAAATCAACGCCAAACCTCCTATTTTTCCCGGAAGCATCCAGAACACCGAAGGGGAGTCGGAGAGGGGCCAGAGGGCCACCAGACCATAAGGCGGCGCGGCCTGGCCTGGGCCCGCGCCACCCTATGGTGTGGAGCCCTCAGGCACCCTCCTGCGCCGCCTCTTCGCCTATAAAATCCCTTTCGACCTAAAAACACCGTACCAATTGACGAAACTCCAAAAAGACTCCAGGGGCGCCGCCACCGTCGCGAAACTCCAATTTGGGGGACAGAACTCTCTGTTCCGGCACCCTGCCGGGACGGGGAAGTGCCCCCGGAAGCCATCTCCATCAACGCCACCGCCTCCATCATGCTCCGTGAGTAGTTCCCCCATGGACTACGGGTTCTAGCAGTAGCTATGTCGGTATACTCTCCCCCATGTACTTCAATACAATGGTCTCATGAGCTGCCTTACATGATTGAGATTCATCTGATGTAATCGGTGTTGTGTTTGTTGGGATCCGATGGATGATACATTATGATTAGTCTATCTATAAAGTTTGTGAAGTTATTGTTGCTGCAATCTTGTTATTCTTAATGCTTGTCACTAGGGCCCGAGTGGCATGATCTTAGATTTGAGCTCTATATTGTTGCTTAGATTGTATCTACAAGTTGTATGCACATGTCACTGTCCGGAACCAATGGCCCCGAAGTGACAGAAATCGGGACAATCGGAGGGGATGGTAGTGATGTGAGGATCACATGTTTTCATGGAGTGTTAATGCTTTGCTCCGGTACTCTATTAAAAGGAGTACCTTAATATCCAGTAGTTTCCCTTGAGGCCCGGCTGCCACCGGCTGGTAGGACAAAAGATGTTGTGCAAGTTTCTCATTGCGAGCACGTACGACTATATACGGAAAACATGCCTACATGATTAATAAGCTGGATGTTCTAACTTAATGCTTTGATTCCTGTCAATTGCCCAACTGTAATTTGTTCACCCAACACTTGTCACTTATTGGAGAGTTACCACTAGTGTAGATCGCTGGGAACCCCGGTGCATCTCTCATCATAATATACTTGTTCTACATGTCATTGGAAGTAGTATCAACTATCTTCTGGTGCCATTGCTCTCATATTGCTATTATCACGCTGTGTTATGTTACTACTGCTCTCATATTATCGCTACTTTCACATCACCCTGTTACTAGTGCTTTTCCAGGTGCGGCTGAATTGACAACTCGGTTGTTAAGGCTTATAAGTATTCTTTACCTCCCCTTGTGTCGAATCAATAAATTTGGGTTTTACTTCCTCGAAGACTATCGCGATCCCCTATACTTGTGGGTTATCAAGATCGTTTTTTCTGGCGCCGTTGCCGGGGAGGCATAGCTCTACTCATAAGTTCACCTGGGGAGTACACTCTACCTCTCTCTCTGTTTTATTTTATTTTGTTTTGCTTAGTTTACTTTTGCCTAGTTTATTTGTTCTTAGTTTATTTCTGTCTAGTGTTATTTTGCTTAGTTTACTTTTGTCTAGTTTATTTCAGTCTTGTTTTATTTTTCTCATATACCCAAAAATCCATAAAAATTTGAAAAACCGAAAAATTAAAAACTACTGTCATGGGAGAACCAACAACCTACTTGGAGCTTATAGAATGTTATAATAATTATAGAGAATCAAGAGCTGGTAAAATAATGAGTGCTATGATAGAAAAATTAAATACAATGGCTAAAATCTTGCTTAGACGCCATGAAATAAATTGTTGCTCTCAACAGGATAAACATCTTAAATTTCAATGTGGCTTTAGTGAGGAATTTTTAATTAAGAACTATAATCGGAATTGCTATATTCATTATGGGTTCGAAGAGGTAGAACAATTTATCTTATTTATGGGAGCCTCCGAGATAGAATCCTTCATGGTTGAGAATTATGAAACTTGTGCTATTTGTAAGGACCTTAAAGATTATGTCTCTACTATCCTTAATTCTTGCATAGAATGCTACAGTAGGAATCCTTATATCCTTGATTATAAAGAGAGACACATTAATGCACAAGAATGCACTCACAATTTGCAGGAACCGGTGGAAGAAGAAATTGATGAACCTAAAAGCTCATTGGATGAAAAAGAGGAGGAAATTGATGAACCTGAAAGCTCATTGGATGAAAAAGAAGAGGAGAGTGATGAACAAAAGGAGGAAGAATGGATTAGCTACCCATGCCAACCTTCTAATGAGAGTAACTCTTTATCTCTTACACTATTTGATTGTCCTCCATGCTTACCGGAAGAGGTTGAATGTTATGTTTCTGTGGATTCTCTTGAAATACTACCTATGAGTAAAACTTGTGAAAATAATTATGCTACTGTTATCTATGATAATCCATGCTACTTTGATAAATCTTATGATAATGCTTTGTTTGTGCCTGATGTCGAAATGCATGGTACTAAAGAATTTTGCTTGGCAAATGTTTATGATAAAGCTCTAGATGATGGTCCTATGTTACTTGATAATATTAATTGTACTACTAATGAAAATGGGATTGGAGAGTTCTTGACTTATTCCATGAGTCCCATATCTCTTGAGATTGATCAACTACCTTGTTATATTATTAATAAAAGTAAGTTTGAAAGTTTTAATTCCACTATTCTTGAACTTGATAAAAATTATGTGTTTGGAAATCATGAAAAGTATGCTGCATGTGATAGTTATATTGTTGAGTTTGTTCATGAAGCTACTGAAAATTATTATGAGAGAGGAAAATATGGTAGTAGAAATTTTCATGGTACTAATACACCTCTCTATATGCTGAAATTGTTGAAATTACACTTGTTCTATCTTCCTATGCTTGTTACTTTGCTTTTCATGAACTTGTTTATTTACAAGATTCCTTTGCATAGGAAGCATGTTAGACTTAAATGTGTTATGGATTTGCTTTTTGATGCTCTCTTTTGCTTCAAATACTATTTCTTGCGAGTGCATCATTAAAACTGCTGAGCCCATCTTAATGGCTATAAAGAAAGAACTTCTTGGGAGATAACCCATGTGTTATTTTGCTACAGTACTTTATTTTATATTTGTGTCTTGGAAGTTGTTTACTACTGTAGCAACCTCTCCTTATCTTAGTTTTGTGTTTTGTTGTGCCAAGTGAAGCCTCTAATCGAAGGTTGATACTAGATTTGGATTTCTGCGCAGAAACAGATTTCTATCTGTCACGAATCTGGGCTGTTTTCTCTGTAGGAAAATCAGAAAAATATGCCAATTTACGTGCGTGTTCCACAGATATGTACGCAACTTTCATTAGTTTTGAGTTTTCTGATTTGAGCAACGGAAGTATTTTATTAAAATTCGTCTTTACTGGCTGTTCTGTTTTGGCAGATTCTGTCTCTGTTTTTTGCATTGTCTCTTGTGGACTTTAAGCGAGCTTTTCTAGACGTAGAGGGCTGTAGCTAATGTTTTATTGAGTTCTTGCAATGTGCCACTACAGGACCAAGGTGGATTCAAATTTTTTGAGTACTAACCCCTCTAATGAAGTTTATGAGAAGTTTGGTGTGAAGGAAGTTTTCAAGGGTCAAGAGAGGAGGATGATATATGATCAAGAAGAGTGAAAAGTATAAGCTTGGGGATGCCCCCGTGGTTCATCCCTGCATATTTCAAGAAGACTCAAGTGTCTAAGCTTGGGGATGCCCAAGGCATCCCCTTCTTCATCAACTTATCAGGTTCCTCCCCTGAAACTATATTTTTATTCGGTCACATCATATGTGCTTTACTTGGAGCGTCTGTGTGCTTTTATTTTTGTTTGTGTTTGAATAAATTCGGATCCTAGCAATCCTTGTTTGGGAGAGAGACACGCTCCGCTTTTTCATATGAACACTTGTTCTTCGTTTTACTTTTAATGTTCAATGATAAAAGTTGGAAGCTATAGCACTTATTCTTATTTGGTTGGAAACAGAAAATGCCTCATAATGTCTTGGATAATTTGACACTTGGCAATTGTTTTGAGCTCTCAAGTAGATCATGATTTAGTTTTTTCATGTAGTTTAAACCTATTAGTGGAGAACTACCGCAGAGCTTGTTTAAATTGGTTTGCATGATTGGTTTCTCTTAAGGTCTAGATATTTTCTGGTAAAAGTGTTTGAGCAACAAGGAAGACAGTGTAGAGTATTATAATGCTTGCAATATGTTCTTATGTAAGTTTTGCTGTACCGGTTCATACTTGTGTTTGCTTCAAACAACCTTGCTAGCCCAAAGCCTTGTACCGAGAGGAAATGCTTCTCGTGCATCCAAAACCTTGAGCCAAAACCTATGCCATTTGTGTCCACCAAACCTACCTACTATGTGGTATTTCCTACCATTCCAAAGTAAATTGCTTGAGTCCTACCTTTAAACAATTCAAAATTTATCACCTCTGATTTGTGTCAATGTTTTATAGCTCATGAGGAAGTATGTGGTGTTTATCTTTCAATCTTGTTGGGCAACTTTCACCAATGGACTAGTGGCTTCATCCGCTTATCCAATAATTTTGCAAAAAGAGCTGGCAATGGGATTCCCAGTCCCAAATTAATTAACCTAAATAGACACTCCTCCATGGTATGTGATTGTTGGACGGCACCCGAAGGATTCGGTTAGCCATGGCTTGTGTAAGCAAAGGTGGGGAGGAGTGTCATCATAATAAAACTAAAATAAAAAGGGCACTCCTTCATGGTATGAGATTGTTGGCAGGCACCCGAGGATTCGGTTAGCCATGGTTTGTGAAAGAAAGGTTGGAAGGAGTGCCACCCGAAAATAAAATAAAATGGGAGCCGCTCTTCGAAGGTTTGTCTGGCAAGGGGGTTAGAGTGCCCACTACCATTCGTTGACAACAACAAACACCTCTCAAAACTTTACTTTTATGCTCACTCTATGTTTTCAAAATAAAAGCTCTAGCACAAATATAGCGATCGATGCTTCCCTCGTAGAAGGGCCATTCTTTTACTTTTATGTTGAGTCAGTTACCTAATTCCTTCCACCTTAGAAGCAAACACTTGGGTCAACTGTGCATTGATTCTTACATACTTGCATATTTGCATTCATCATATTACTCTATGTTGACAATATCCATGAGATATACATGTTGAAAGTTGAAAGCAACCGCTGAAACTTAAATCTTCCTTTGTGTTGCTTCGATGCCTTACTTTGAATTTATTGATTTATGAGTTAACTCTTGTGCAAGACTTTTGATACTTGTCTTGAAAGTATTATTCATGAAAAGTTTTGCTATATGTTATCTACTTGTTAGCCACTATAGATCATTGCCTTGAGTCACTTCATTCATTTCATATGCTTTGTAATAGTATGATCAAGGTTATGTAAGTAGCATGTCACTACAGAAATTATTCTTTTTATCGTTTACCTGCTCGGGACGAGCAGGAACTAAGCTTGGGGATGCTGATACATCCCCGACGTATCCATAATTTCTGTCGTTCCATGCTTGTTTTATGACAATACTTACATGTTTTGCTTGCACTTTATAATGTTTTCATGCATTTTCCGGAACTAACCTATTAACAAGATGCCACAGTGCAGTTCTCGTTTCTGCTATTTTTGGTTCCAGAAAGGCTGTTCGGGCAATATTCTCGGAATTGGACGAAATCAACGCCAAACCTCCTATTTTTCCCGGAAGCATCCAGAACACCGAAGGGGAGTCGGAGAGGGGCCAGAGGGCCACCAGACCATAAGGCGGCGCGGCCTGGCCTGGGCCCGCGCCACCCTATGGTGTGGAGCCCTCAGGCACCCTCCTGCGCCGCCTCTTCGCCTATAAAATCCCTTTCGACCTAAAAACACCGTACCAATTGACGAAACTCCAGAAAGACTCCAGGGGCGCCGCCACCGTCGTGAAACTCCAATTCGGGGGACAGAACTCTCTGTTCCGGCACCCTGCCGGGACGGGGAAGTGCCCCCGGAAGCCATCTCCATCAACGCCACCGCCTCCATCATGCTCCGTGAGTAGTTCCCCCATGGACTACGGGTTCTAGCAGTAGCTATGTCGGTATACTCTCCCCCATGTACTTCAATACAATGGTCTCATGAGCTGCCTTACATGATTGAGATTCATCTGATGTAATCGGTGTTGTGTTTGTTGGGATCCGATGGATGATACATTATGATTAGTCTATCTATAAAGTTTGTGAAGTTATTGTTGCTGCAATCTTGTTATTCTTAATGCTTGTCACTAGGGCCCGAGTGGCATGATCTTAGATTTGAGCTCTATATTGTTGCTTAGATTGTATCTACAAGTTGTATGCACATGTCACTGTCCGGAACCAATGGCCCCGAAGTGACAGAAATCGGGACAACCGGAGGGGATGGTAGTGATGTGAGGATCACATGTTTTCATGGAGTGTTAATGCTTTGCTCCGGTACTCTATTAAAAGGAGTACCTTAATATCCAGTAGTTTCCCTTGAGGCCCGGCTGCCACCGGCTGGTAGGACAAAAGATATTGTGCAAGTTTCTCATTGCGAGCACGTACGACTATATACGGAAAACATGCCTACATGATTAATAAGCTGGATGTTCTAACTTAATGCTTTGATTCCTGTCAATTGCCCAACTGTAATTTGTTCACCCAACACTTGTCACTTATTGGAGAGTTACCACTAGTGTAGATCGCTGGGAACCCCGGTCCATCTCTCATCATAATATACTTGTTCTACATGTCATTGGAAGTAGTATCAACTATCTTCTGGTGCCATTGCTCTCATATTGCTATTGCCGTGTATTCTTTGTTACTCTTGCTCTCATATTACTGCTACTTTCACATCACCCCTGTTACTAGTGCTTTTCCAGGTGCAGCTGAATTGACAACTCAGTTGTTAAGGCTTATAAGTATTCTTTACCTCCCCTTGTGTCGAATCAATAAATTTGGGTTTTACTTCCCTCGAAGACTATCGCGATCCCCTATACTTGTGGGTTATCAGTGGGTCTTTGCGAGCCCTTTTGACGCATCGACGCTTCACGCGTGACCCTGTTTTGATCGGGGCTTGGGGAGCAGGGGGCTCAAGAGTCGACCTTTTCTTAGAAGCCGGCGCTGGCGAGGCCGTCTGGCTCTGTGTGGTGGACCTCTCGGAGTTGCCCGAGCTCGAATCCCTCTGGCTGGACTCTGCGTCCCCGCTGGAGTTCTCTTCAGTGGAAGTCTGTAGAAAGAAGTACAAGCATGTTGCAAAAGACTGGGAAGGCAGATAAATGTGGTCAAGGCACAAGTCAACTTACGTGCAAGCTTTCTTGGGCAGGAGCTTTGCGCTTCAGGGTCTTTCTGGCAGCCACTTTCCTCACTGCCGTCCTAGCCTGAGTTGAGGCTCGGGGGGCAACTGGCCCCGAAGATGCTTTACTCTTGGGAGCTGATTTCGGTGAAATCGGCTGACTCTGCATTATGACTTTCTTCAGGGGTGGCGAGCTCTGGCAGAAGAGAACCACTGGGGCCGGAGGAAGGAATTCGAAGGGGGAGCCATTGGCTTGCGTGGGCTCTGGGCCATCTTGTTGCTGCCAGGAGATAGAGTCAGGTTACAGACAATTACCATGAGCCATTGCAAGAAATTTATAAGTAATGGTACACAGTGCAGGAACGTCATACTCGGCATCAAGTTGTCTCAGCAACGGTCCTAGAGCTCTTCTGAAGGCATGGGTCTTCCACATGGACCACCAAGTCTCGAAACCATCGGTAGTGGAGGTGAAACGGAGGTTGTGGGGAATTGGAACGGCCAGAGCATCAAAGAAGGTATAGCACCTTTGGCCAGTGAGGATGTCAGGCAGTTCAGCTCTGCTTGCTATCATCATATATAGGAGGCATATTGTAATCATAAAAGAAAATTTTCTCCTCAATGCTTGGGGGACTAAAAAGATCATGCTCATCAAAGCCAGCTTCCCCAAGCTTAGAATTTTCCATAGCATTAGCAACAATGGTGTTCAAAGCATTCATAGTAATAACATTCCCATTAGCATGCATATAAAGTTCCATGGGTTTTTTAATTCTCTCTTCAAACACATCATGTCCTAATTCAAGATAAAGTTCATAAAGATCTCTCATATTTTTGTTGTTTTCCATTATGCTTAACTAGTGAAATAAAAACATGCATGATAATAAGTAAAGTAAAACAAGTAACTAATTTTTTTGTGTTTTTAATATGGAGAACAAGATAGTAAATAAAGTAAAACTAGCAACTAATTTTTTTGTGTTTTGATTTAGTGCAGCAAACAAAGTAGTAAATAAAATAAAGCAAGACAAAAACAAAGTAAAGAGATTGGAATGTGGAGACTCCCCTTGCAGCGTGTCTTGATCTCCCCGGCAACGGCGCCAGAAATTTAGCTTGACACGCGTACAGCACGCGACCGTTGGGAACCCCAAGTGGAAGGTGTGATGCGTACAGCAGTAAGTTTTCCTCAGTTAGAAACCAAGGTTTATCGAACCAGTAGGAGTCAAGAAGCACGTTGAAGGTTGATGGCGGCGGGATGTAGTGCGGCGCAACACCAGGGATTCCGGCGCCAACGTGGAACCTGCACAACACAAGCCAAGTACTTTGCCCCAACGAAACAGTGAGGTTGTCAATCTCACCAGCTTGCTGTAACAAAGGATTAGATGTATAGTGTGGATGATGATTGTTTGCAGAAAAACAGAGAACGATTGCAGTAGATTGTATTTCAGTATAGAGAATTGGACCGGGGTCCACAGTTCACTAGAGGTGTCTCTCCCATAAGATAAACAGCATGTTGGGTGAACAAATTACAGTTGGGCAATTGACAAATAAAGAGGGCATGACCATGCACATACATATTATGATGAGTATAGTGAGATTTAATTGGGCATTACGACAAAGTACATAGACCGCTATCCAACATGCATCTATGCCTAAAAAGTCCACCTTCAGGTTATCATCCGTACCCCCTCTAGTATTAAGTTGCTAACAACAGACAATTGCATTAAGTATTGCGCGTAATGTAATCAGTAACTACATCCTCGAACATAGCACCAATATTTTATCCCTAGTGGCAACAGCACATCCATAATCTTAGAGATTTCTGTCACTTCCCCAGATTCACGGTGACATGAACCCACTATCGAGCATAAATACTCTCTCTTGGAGTTACAAGCATCTACTTGGCCAGAGCATCTACTAGTAACGGAGAGCATGCAAGATCATAAACAACACATAGATATAAATTGATAATCAACATAACAAGTATTCTCTATTCATCGGATCCCAACAAACACAACATATAGAATTACAGATAGATGATCTTGATCATGTTCGGCAGCTCACAAGACCCGACAATTAAGCATAATGGGGAGAAGAGAACCATCTAGCTACTGCTATGGACCCATAGTCCAGGGGTAGACTACTCACACATCACTCCGGAGGCGACCATGGCGGCGTAGAGTCCTCCGGGAGATGATTCCCCTCTCCGGCAGGGTGCCAGAGGCGATCTCCTGAATCCCCCGAGATGGGATTGGCGGCGGCGGTGTCTCTGGAAGGTTTTCCGTATCGTGGCTCTCGGTACTGGGGGTTTCGCGACGAAGGCTATTTGTAGGCGGAAGGGCAGGTCAAGGGGCGTCACGAGGGGCCCACACCACAGGTCGGCGCGGCCAAGACCTGGGCCGCGCCGCCCTATGGTTTCGCCACCTCGTGGCCCCACTTCGTCTCCTCTTCGGTCTTCTGGAAGCTTCGTGGCAAAATAGGACCCTGGGCGTTGATTTCGTCCAATTCCGAGAATATTTACTTACTAGGATTTCTGAAACCAAAAACAGCAGAAAACAGCAACTGGCACTTCGGCATCTTGTTAATAGGTTAGTTCCAGAAAATGCACGAATAAGACTTGACACGCTGATACGTCTCCGACGTATCGATAATTTCTTATGTTCCATGCCACATACTTTGATTTATTGCTTTATGAGTTAACTCTTATGCAAGACTTATTGATGCTTGTCTTGAAAGTACTATTCATGAAAAGTCTTTGCTATATGATTCATTTGTTTACTCATGTCATTTACCATTGCTTTGATCGGTGCATTCATTACATGTGCTTACAATAGTATGATCAAGGTTATGATGGCATGTCACTCCAGAAATTATCTTTGTTATCGTTTACCTACTCGGGACGAGCAGGAACTAAGCTTGGGGATGCTGATACGTCTCCGACGTATCGATAATTTCTTATGTTCCGTGCCACATTATTGATGATATCTACATGTTTTATGCATACTTTATGTCATATTTATGCATTTTCCGGCACTAACCTATTAACGAGATGCCGAAGAGCCAGTTGATGTTTTCTGCTGTTTTTGGTTTCAGAAATCCTAGTAAGGAAATATTCTCGGAATTGGACGAAATCAACGCCCAGGGGCCTATTTTCACACGAAGCTTCCAGAAGACCGTAGAGGATACGAAGTGGGGCCACGAGGTGGCCAGACACCAGGGCGTCGTGGCCCAAGCCCTGGCCGCGCCGGCCTGTCGTGTGGGGCCCTCGTGTGGCCCCCTGACCTATCTCCTCCGCCTACTTAAAGCCTTCATCGCGAAACCCCCAGTACCGAGAGCCACGATACGGAAAACCTTCCAGAGACGCCGCCGCCGCCAATCCCATCTCGGGGGATTCAGGAGATCGCCTCCGGCACCCTGCCGGAGAGGGGAATCATCTCCCGGAGGACTCTTCACCGCCATGCTCGCCTCCGGAGTGATGAGTGAGTAGTTCACCCCTGGACTATGGGTCCATAGCAGTAGCTAGATGGTCGTCTTCTCCTAATTGTGCTTCATTGTCGGGTCTTGTGAGTTGCCTAACATGATCAAGATTATCTATCTGTAATGCTATATGTTGTGTTTGTTGGGATCGATGGATAGAGAATACTATGTTATGTTGATTATCAATCTATTACCTATGTGTTGTTTATGATCTTGCATGCTCTCCGTTATTAGTAGGGGCTCTGGCCAAGTTTTTGCTAGTAACTCCAAGAGGGAGTATTTATGCTCGATAGTGGGTTCATGCCTCCATTAAATGCAGGACGATGTGAAAGTTCTAAGGTTGTGGATGTGTTGTTGCCACTAGGGATAAAACATCGATGCTATGTCCGAGGATGTAGTTGTTGATTACATTACGCACCATACTTAATGCAATTGTCTGTTGTTTGCAACTTAATACTGGAGGGGGTTCGGATGATAACCTGAAGGTGGACTTTTTAGGCATAGATGCATGCTGGATAGCGGTCTATGTACTTTGTCGTAATGCCCAATTAAATCTCACTATACTCATCATATCATGTATGTGCATGGTCATGCCCTCTTTATTTGTCAATTGCCCAACTGTAATTTGTGCACCCAACATGCTATTTATCTTATGGGAGAGACGCCTCTAGTGAACTGTGGACCCCGGTCCATTCTTTTACATCGAATACAATCTACTGCAATACTTGTTCTGCTGTTTTCTGCAAACAATCATCATCCACACTATACATCTAATCCTTTGTTACAGCAAGACCGGTGAGATTGACAACCTCACTGTCACGTTGGGGCAAAGTAATTTGGTTGTGTTGTGCAGGTTCCACGTTGGCGCCGGAATCCCTAGTGTTGCACCGCACTACATCTCGCCGCCATCAACCTTCAACGTGCTTCTTGACTCCTACTGGTTCGATAAACCTTGGTTTCTAACTGAGGGAAACTTACTGCTGTACGCATCACACCTTCCATTTGGGGTTCCCAACGGTCGCGTGCTGTAAGCGTGTCACTTCCCCAAGCTTAGAATTTTCCATATCATTAGCAACAATGGTATTCAAAGTGTTCATACTAATATGTTCCATGGGTTTTTTAATTTTCGCATCAAACCATCCATGTCTTAACTCAGGAAAAAGAATAAAAAGCTCCATGTTGCCTTCCATTATGCCAAACTAGTGTAAAACAAGAAACAAAAAGATGCAATTGTAGGATCTAAAGGAAATAGCTTCGAGTACTTACAACGGTGCCGGAAAATAGCTTAGTGGCCGAGATCCGGAGTGTGAGTACCTTTTACCTTTCCTCCCCGGCAACGGCGCCAGAAAATAGCTTGATGTCTACTCACGCTTCTTTTCCTGTAGACAGTGTTGGGCCTCCAAGAGCAGAGGTTTGTAGAACAGTAGCAAGTTTTCCCTTAAGTGGATCACCCAAGGTTTATCGAACTCAGGGAGGAAGAGGTCAAAGATATCCCTCTCATGCAACACTGCAACCACAAAGCAAGAAGTCTCTTGTGTCCCCAACACACCTAATACACTTGTCAGATGTATAGGTGCACTAGTTCGGCGAAGAGATAGTGAAATACAGGTGGTATGAATGTATATGAGCAGTAGTAACGGCACCAGAAAATACTTGATGCTACAACTGGCGTGTGGTTGATGGTGGTAATATTGCGAAGCGATACAGATGCAAAGAGAACAGTAAACAAGCGATGATTGCAGTATTTAGGAACAAGGCCTAGGGATTATACTTTCACTAGTGGACACTTTCAACATTGATCACATAACAGAATAGATAAATGCTATACTCTACACTCTCTTGTTGGATGATGAACACCACTAATTGTGTAGGATTACACGAACCCTCAATGCCGGAGTTAACAAGCTCCACAACATTCAATGTTCATATTTAAATAACCTTAGAGTGCATGATAGATCAACACAACTACACCAAGTACTAACATAGCATGCACACTGTCACCATCACACTATGAAGGAGGCATAGATCACATCAATACTATCATAGCAATAATTAACTTCATAATCTACAAGAGATTACAATCATAACCTACGCCAAGTACTACACGATGCACACACTGTCACCATTACACCGTGCAGGAGGAATAGACTACTTTAATAACATCACTAGAGTAGCACATAGAATAGTAGTGATACAAAGCACATTGCAATCATAAAGGGATATAAATAAGCACTTCACTATGCTATTCATAACAGTGAATAAGTATTCTGTGAAATATAGCCTAAGAGACCCACACGGTGCACACACTGTCACCTTTACACACGTGGGACAAGGAGTCTCCGGAGATCACATAAGTAAAATCCACTTGACTAGCATAATGACATCTAGATTACAAGCATCATCATATGAATCTCAATCATGTAAGGCAGCTCATGAGATTATTGTATCGAAGTACATAGGGAGAGAGATGAACCACATAGCTACCGGTATAGCCCTTAGCCTCGATGGAAAACTACTCCCTCCTCATGGGAGACAGCAGCGTTGATGAAGATGGCGGTGGAGATGGCAGCGGTGTCGATGGAGAAGCCTTCCGGGGGCACTTCCCCGTCCCGGCGGCGTGCCGGAACAGAGACTCCTGTCCCCCAGATCTTGGCTTCGCGATGGCGGCGGCTCTGGAAGGTTTCTCGTACCGTGGCTTTTCCGTATCGAAGATTTAGGTCAGGGACCTTTAAATAGGCGAAGAGGCGGAGTCGGAAGGGCGACGAGGCGGTGACACACTAGGGGGACGCGGGCCACCCCCTGGCCGCGCCGGCCTGTCATCTGGGGCCCACAGGGCCCTCCTCTGGTGGCTCTTGGGTGTTCTGGAAGCTTCGTGGGATTCTAAGATCCTGGGCGTTGATTTCGTCCAATTTCGAGAATATTTCCTTACTAGGATTTCTGAAACCAAAAACAGCAGAAAACAGGAACTGGCACTTCGGCATCTCGTTAATAGGTTAGTGCCGGAAAATGCATAAATATGACATAAAGTATGTATAAAACATGTGTGTATCATCATAAAACAAGCATGGAACATAAGAAATTATCGATACGTTGGAGACGTATCACCCCCCTCTAGGCGACATCCTAGTACATTCAACAGGGTCCAAAACTGTCTGCACAACACGGATCTTAAAGCAGTAAAAAAGAGCCTCGGCTAGGCTCCACAGCTACGCTCGAATCGGTAGTTTCAGCGATAGCGATTGCGTGGGAACACCTTTCGCTCGAGGATAGGAATGCGGACAACCGGCGAATAGTTTTCAGATGAAGGTACAGATCCCCTCTTCTCCCAAAGCTTTGGATTCACAGATCAAAAAAAAAGCAAGGAGCTCCTCATTAGAGGACAGACCTTTCGCTCGAGGATACGGATTCGATTGACCCGAGAAATATCCATTTGCTAGCGCTTGATACGAACCCTAGAGAATGTGCTATTCCCTTTTCGCTAGCTCACATGCATGTCCTATTCCTCATTCGCTACGGATATCCTTCAGCTTCCTGCTTCCGCTTCTTCTATATTTGATTCAACCTTAGCCGAGGAGGGTTCATTTTAGTTTCATATATATGGAAAATCCTTACTTCACATTTTTACCTTAGGAAGTCACCACAGGATTTGACGGACCCATGCCCGTTGCAAACGAAAATGCGTGAAGATTCCCTTGATTTTCAGTGCCAGGTTGTTGGGCCCTCACATGCAGCCTCACATGCATGCAGGACGCAGCCACAACTAAATATCCAGCCCAAAATTTCTTTCAACCCAAGATACCAATTTTTTTCTTTCGAAAAGCGGATATGACCCCAGCCTCTGCATCGTGATGATGCACACGATATTTATTAAAACTTCATCATCCAGTAGTAATATTTAATACAAATTGAATTCATGGATCACTCATGGTTAAAACAAAAATCAACCATCGAAACATCAACGCTTGGAAACTAAGCCAACTAAGCATCCTGTAGTCGACTAGTGTGACACCAACCAGCCTGGAACAAGATATCCTGAGCGACCGTCTGGATATGGGTGCATCCAGTATCCATAAACACTCGCTGGTCCTGGGAAAGTAGTAGCGCCCATTGTTGCACCCAGTGCACAACCATATGAATAACCTGCAAAATATTAGAAGAATTTATTTTGTTAAACACAATATTATTTCTACATCTCCATATTGACCAGCACAAGGCCGACACACCAATGCGTATACGTTCTTTGGCTTTTTTGTCAACACCATTCAACCAATTGCAAAACAAATTGGTAATATTAGTCGGGGTGGGAGATTAAAGGCAAAATATACCATGCGCCAAACTAGTTTTACAAAAGGGCAAGCTAGAAAGAGGTGTTCAATGGATTCTTGTGCACCACAAAAACAACACTTTGTACACCCCTTCCACTTCCTTTTCGCCAGATTATCTTTAGTTAATAACACCTTGTTATTAAGAAACCACATAAAAAATTATCTTGAGGGGGATTTTTAACTTCCATAGATACTTCCGCAAGAAAGACGTATGACCATTCATCAAGTCCTCATACATAGATTTTACCGTAAATGATCCTGAGGTTGTAAGATTCCAAATAAACTTATGAGACTCATCATGAAGATTAACATTTATGAGTCTTCTACATAAATGCAGCCATGTTGTCCACTTATTTCCAGTCAATGATCGCCTAAATTATATGTTTAGAGGCATCCTGATGCTTCTATGGAGAGCATGGCACCTTCGTAACAATATCATTCATGAAGATGGTAAGTGTACAGTAGAAGCTTCAACCATTTTCCTTCAAAACTATTTGGACACCCTAAATTGTGTTGGCTCCGGAGAGTCTAGTAAAGGAAAAGGTTTGCAAGCTTCTTGTGCTTTGCAGGATCACGTGCATCGGAATGAGGGCCACTTTTCTTGTTGGTCGCCGCCAGAAGTCGGGAGACTAAAGATGAATGTCGATGCTTCTTTCATCAAGGAGTCGAATGATGGCTTCATGGGAGTGGTGATTAGAGATCACTTGGGTACTGTCTTATGCTCTATGGCGCAAAAACTGAATAAATGTGCTGACGGGGAGGAAACAGAAGCTCTGGCTCTTCTCCATCGGCTTCGTCTCTGTGTGCAACATGGTTTCAGTCCAGAGGTGGTGGAGACAGACTGTGCTGCTGTTTATGCAACAGTGAATGGTCCAGCTCAAAACTTGTCTATTCTTTGTGCCGTTTACAGGGAGATTGCCAGTATTAGTGAATCATCTTTCCTTTTTACCTTGTCTCAAGTGAAAAGAGAGTGTAATTCTGTAGCGCATGAGTTTGCTAAATGATGTAGAGTCCAGGAAACTGTTGGCATCTGGTTTAACTTTGTTCCTAATCAGATCAGTCCCTTTGTGTTGAACGATTGTAACCAGCTCATGCATGAATGAAATCTCTTTTGACGTAAAAAAAGAGATATTGTATCCGCAACCATTACATTTCTATGTTGCACAATATGATATAAAGATGGATATTGTTGCGCTAACGTCTTATCACCCAACCAAACATCCTCCCAAAATCTAGTAGTTGCACCATCACCCACCTTAAAATGGCCTCGTGCAAAGAAAACATCCTCCACATGCATAAGCCCCTTCCAAAAAGGTGAATCAGATGGTTTCGCTTGAACTTGAGATAATATTTTTTGTGATAGGTACTTACTTTGTAATAACTCCTGCCATACCCCTTCATCATTCAACAATTTAAAAAGCCATTTACTAAGAAGGCTTTTATTTTTTAAATCAAGCACTTCAATACCGAGACCTCCTTGATCTTTTGGCCTACATATTATATTTCACCTAGTTAGTCTATATTTTTTTCTTCATCTCCTTGTCAGAAAAATCTCGATCTATAAAAATCAAGTCTCTTCAGAACCCCTTTCAGAATTTGCAGGAAAGATAACATAAACATTGGCAAACTTGTCAAAACAAAATTGATCAAGACAAGTCTATCCCCATAGGATAATAGTTTGCCTTTCCAGCATCCCAATTTGCCCTCAAATCGAGTTTCTACCGGGACCAATCTGAATTTCTAAGTATTTTGTAATGAATAGGAACTCCAAGATATCTAAACGGCAAGGATCCCACTTCACAACAAAAAATCTGTTTATATTGTTGTTCCTCTTCCTTTGCTTTTCCGAAACAAAATAATTCGCTCTTATGAAAGTTAATTTTCAATCCCGACAACTGTTCAAAGATGCACATAATTAATTTCATATTCAAACCCTTTTGTATATCGTGTTCCATAAACAAAATCGTATCATCCGCATACTGTAAAATTGAAATACCCCCCTCAACAAGATGAGGGATTAGGCTCCCAACTTGGCCGTCCGCCTTAGCCCACTCGATCAAAATAGCCAACATGTCTACACCAATGTTAAAAAGGATGGGTGAAGGAGGATCGCCCTGTCTCAAACCCTTCCTAGTTTGAAAATAGTGTCCGATATCATCATTTACCTTGACCGCGACGCTTCCATCTTGGACAAAATCTTTAATGAAACGACACCATTCAGGCGCAAAACCTTTCATTCTCAAAGTTTATTATATAAATGACAATTTAACCTTATTATAAGCCTTTTCAAAATCTTTTTTTTAAAAGCACCCCATCCATTTTCTTTGAATGGATCTCATGAATAGTCTCATGCAAAATCACCACCCCTTCCAAAATATGTCTACCTGGCATAAAAGCCGTTTGAGTGGGTTTAATCACCTTGGAAGCAATCTCCGTGACTCTATTAGTTCCCACTTTAGTAAACACTTTAAAACTCACATTTAGCAAACAAATCAGCCTATATTGCTGGATTTGAACCGCATTATCTTTTTTGGGTAGTAAAGTAATGATGCCATAGTTTAGTTTATATAGGGACAAATTCCCATTATGTAACTCACTAAAAAGCGCCATTAGATCCTTCTTAATTACTTCCCAATTTTTTTGATAAAATTCGGCTGGAAACCCATCGGCACCAGGGGTCTTGTTATGCTTCATTTGAGAAATAGCTTCATGCACCTCCTTCTTAGTGAAAGGAGAAGTAAGAAGAGTATTTTCCTCAATTGATAACTGCGGAATGTCTTGATTTTTATTTTCATTTAGATGAACATTAGATTGAATAGGATCACCAAATAATTTTTTTATAAAATTCCAAAATATACACCTTTAAATTTTCATCACCAGTAATTGTTCCTTGATCCTTCCTCTTGCTCAAGTTGGTGAATTTTCTTCTTCATTTTTTCCATTAGCAACCAAATGAAAGTATCTAGTATTACTCCTCCCTTCTTGAATATTTGTTACTTTAGCTCGTTGAGCCCATTTGGTCTCTTCATCCCTCCTCAACTTAGATATTTTCTCATTAGCTTCTTTTAGAGATAGCCTTTTAGCCTGATTTAGAGGTATATTCTCCGCTTTTAGATCTAGTTCATCAATAATAGCTATTAATCTCTCTTTTTCTTTTTTATAGTTGCCGCTCATACTTTTAGCCCATCCTTTAAAAAATCTTCTTAGATGTCGAATCTTATTTTGCCATCGCTCAATAGGATTTCGACCTGTATTAACATAATTCTATTCTTTTGCTACCATCTCATAGAAACCCTCTTATCTGAACCTAAATAATTCAAAAGAGAATCTTGGATGGTTTCCATTATGTGACTTAATGTTTGAATCAATAAGGAGATGTGTATGATCAGAACCAGAACCTGTCCTTGGTAAGGCTCTCACAGAGACTAATGTATTTTTTTGTTCCAATCCACCGTAGCCAAATTCTACCCAACTTTTCATACGTGGGATTATCTCGTCGACTAGCCCATGTATATTGTCTCCCCGAAAGGGCAATTTCCCTTAAGTTGAGTGTTTGGATTATTGTGTTGAAAATAAAAGGCCGTCTTACATTGAAATTATCCTTATTCTTTTTTTTTCTAATAATGTTAAATCAACACCTACCATCATAGGGAGATCTTGATGCTCACACATTCTTACTAACTCAGCAATAAAGTCTAATTTATGTGCGTCCTGAGCAAATGAAGTGAAAACTACGTTTTTTGCACCATTTCCAACGGATCAAACTCTACTAAGCTAAAAACGTGCATTGTTTCAGGACCTGGCTGCGCAGAAACGTGAACCAAACGCACCCTAAGTCTCACAGTGACTTGTTTCGGGACCTAGCTGCCCAGGAACGTGAACCAAACGCGCCCTAAGACTGCTCATAGTGGGAGTAACTTAGCTAGTAATATCACACACTCCAATGTATTTTGGTGACATGGCATAACAATAAATGAAGAAAGAGAGGGAGGTGGTAACTAGCTATGTTACCGTAACATCACACACCCCAAGACAAAATGAGTCTACAAATTAATAAATGAGACTTTGCATGATACTACCTCTAAGTTACTTTCCACTATGAAGATAGTAACATAGACTAGTAACTTATGCATGACTATCACCTTATGTTACTCTTCACTATGAGTAGCCTAAGTCTCACGGTGACTTACGACCAATACGTCACTGAAGCTCAGTCCCCTCGCGTTTCTCGATCTGAGCTGGCGCCGCACCAAAATCCGAAGAAGGCAGCGGAGGGAGGCTGACCGGCGGCGGAAGCGGAAGAGGCTAGCAGGCGGCCGAGGGAGGCGAGCAGCAGGCGGCGGCTGCAGGAACTGAAGCAGAGGAGCAGCAGTGGCATGGAAGAGGAGCGGCGGCAGTAGCGGCACCGTGCACGGAAGGGAAGAAGAAGCAGGGAAGAGGAGCTGCAAAATTCAAGGTTTGTCTCACAAATTACCCGCAAAACAAAGGTTCTCACAACTCTCGTTATCTGTTTACACCCATCTGATTCTTCACCGCATAATCCAAAGCCGCAGCTGAGGCCCCGAACACGGCTTCGCCGCCGCCACAACAATTCCATCGCAACTCCTCCGGTCTCTCATTCCCTTGCTGTGCTGCATCTCGCTTAAATTTCATTACCGCCCGGATCCGCATATTACTCTGCTGCTGCCAAAACCGAACCATCCTCGGCGGTATTCTGGCGTGTCAGGTGTGGCATAGTCGTGTACGAAGTTGTCTCCCCGTCCGACGCCCTCTCTGCCTTCTGTCTTGCCAAATCAAGCAATACTACCTGACATCGATTAGCACTGGTACTACCGCCTAATAAGAGGGCAACGGCGCCCGTAGCAGCAAGCGCAAGAGTACGGCGCCGAATAGTGAGAGGTAGCGGCGACGCTCCTTGTGGCAGCAAGCGACGCCGCCCCCCTCCCATTTGCTGCCACTAAGCCGCGGCCGCCCGGAGGTTCACCTCGCCGACTTCCTTCACAAGTTCACCCTCTGGTACTACATCTAAAGAGAAGGTGAGGCCGAATTTCGACGTGAGGGTAATTGATTATGAATGCCTAGATCTGGTCCTCTGTTTGCAAATTGAATATGAATTCCCAGAGATAGACTTCCTTCACAATGTTCTGTCTCATAGCCTATTAAAAAAGTCGTCTTTTTTATGTCAGTAGGCTATTAAAATTGCGGTGAACTTGTGAGAAGGTTGTGAGTTCGGTTGGTTACTAAGGAGTTTAATTGGCAGGAATTTGTCCATGGTTGTTCAACGGTTTCCAGATATCGATGGTTGCTTATAGTACTTCGTATGGTTATGAGGGTCAGGGGGTATGACTTCCTTATTATGCAGATGCTCATGTAGAGTAGTTATTAGATTCATCTCCAAAACAGAAGTAGTTATTTATATGGTTAATAAGGATTAAGGACTAGTGAAATTAGTTGTTACTCCCTCTATCTAAATGTACAAGGACACTTAACCTTGTTCAGTTGTCCTAAGTCAAACCTGTTTAAGTTTGAACAAGTTTATGAAAATGATATCAACATCTACAATACCCGGTATTGTAGATGCTGATAAACTGGTCAAACTTAATTGGGTCTTTTTTTTTTGAATTGAGGGGCAAAGCCCCCGATTTCATTAAAAATGAAACCAGATAAACAAGGTGTGCCCAGGTCTCCATTGTTCCAGGAGTCCAACATCGCCAACCATACAACTCCACAGATTACCAACTACCCAGATAGCGAGCTAGCAATACAAACTCCATATCTTGAAACAAAACACCGAAACCAAAACCTAAAACATCAAGACACCAAACAGAAAAACATCAGCTCCTTATTACTCTTTTCATTATTCCCTTTCTGTTGCTTCTACCTCTACTGTCTTTTCCTTCTTTATACGTTTTCTTCTCAACCTGCAAGTCTCAAAACCATGGGTGCCCATCCTTTCTTCCTTTCTTTCTACTGAAGATTTCAGCTGCAACTAGCGGTAGCATTCCTGCCCCTCTGTGTTGCAAGCCTTGTCAACCTCGTATCTGAAGATTAGTCCATCAGTTCAATCAAGTGAGCAGTTTAAGCAATTACACTAGTGGGATCATAAGGAAACACATTATCGAAACAAGCTGCGTTTCTAAGCCCAAATAACTGCTGTAACCACTACTGATACTAATTTGCTCATACTAGTTGGGAATTTAAACACCCAATCAGTTATGTCTGAAACTGAAGTAAAATTTGTCTTAATATCGAAGGCACATTGAACAACACTCCACGCATATTGAGCCATAGGACACTGTATAAAGAGATGATCTATACTTCCATTCTCACTACAGAATAATAAATTACCACTACCCTCCCAGCCTCTATGTTTCAGAACATCTCGACAAGATTAGTGGCTTTGTATATGTACATGGAGGAGTATTTATAGCTTTTATAGATCAAAAAGTTAAGCTATAGGTTAGTGCTTAGCATGCAAAATAGTTGGATAGAAGAAAACTTATCACAGGTGGCCGTGGACTCTGGTATTAACTTTGTGATGCTCCGTACACATAGGAGTAAATGGCAGAATGTTGCTATTCTTTTGTAGGATCATTTTTCCTGTTGGTATTTTTCCTTGCGTGGTTATGTTGATGTTGAACTTTGTAGGGTCATTGTACTTGGTTGAGTTGGAATAATTTTTAAGTGATTGAAAATTTAAAACAATAAAAGGATAAGATTGCGATATAATGCTGCATAGGTAACTAGGCATATCTATTGGCAGTGTTGGTGACAAATCCCTGCACATGATTGTGAGTGAGGTTGAGTTCTCTTGGTGGAAAGAGTATTAATTCCTGTGATGTCATGTTAGTGTTTCAACCAAAATAACCGGTGGATATGTAGTTTGATAACCGTTTGCAGCTAATGAAAACGGCCGAGTTCCTTCCATTACATGTGATCTGCTCTCTGGTAGCAATATACACTTCAGTGATTGATGTTTTTTTGTTCTGCAAAGTAATTTTTTTACACTGGGTTAATGAGTATTTGTATCTATAGGTATCAGTTTATTTGCATCCACCCCCATCCGTCAGATAAATCATTGCAGATATGTCGTCATTCTTCTTCCGTAAGTACTGAAGAACTTCAAATCAATTCAAGGCACGATCTCATTTCCTTTGCTCTGTTGCTATCTGACCACCTGATTTTGGGTACCCTTTGCATCTACAGGTCGGAAGATTTGCAGTAGGCGGCGGCGCCGCTGCCCGAGTGTTTTCAAGAGGAAGCAGAAGGCCAAGGTCCAGATTGACCACCTACCTCAGGTGCACACACAGTTTATTGTAGAATTATAACATTTCAAATGCTCTGCACACATGCTGCTCTGAAAGAGAACAAGGTATATCCCCGATTACTATAACTTATTTAGTAAGGGGAATGAAGAATATGCCTGCAACAACTGATTAGACTAAATTAAATTGCTGTTGTTATGCACTGGTGAAGATTATTAGAGTTATAGCATTTCCTGTGCTCTGTTCGCATGCTGCTCTGAAAGAGCGTCAGAATTATAGCACTAAGATCTGATACGGAACCTGCCATACGAGGTAATATTCTACCAGTAGATGGTGGCGCTAGATGGTTGATGGTTTGTCTTGTCGGTTCAGAACGATGATCTTCTCAAATATCTGCACAAATCCTTCAACAAACATGACAACCCGTGGGTTCATCTTGTCTGGAGTTACTATACTTTCACGGTGCCTCCACCTTTTGGGTTCCTTCTGGTGGTGCGGCGTCTTCAAGCCGTGCGGCAGATTCAGACAATTAGCTTTCTGTCTGATTGCTCTTCTGGGGCGACAACAGATGGACGAATGTGGGAATCAAATTCACCAGCCCTTGGACCTCTACCACCTTCCTGTCTCAGGTTCTATTATGAGTTCCATGAGCTCAGACAGCTGCTTCGTCAGCAGCATCCAAACAATGCAGGCATTGATTTCTGGACTACTGACGGGGCCCCTATTTCTCTGCCACCAAAATCTACAAAATTTCCCTCACCACGTTAAAAGTCCAACCCACTCATCTCTGATTTTTA
Organism: Lolium perenne; assembly: GCF_019359855.2. NCBI lineage: Eukaryota > Viridiplantae > Streptophyta > Magnoliopsida > Poales > Poaceae > Lolium > Lolium perenne. Next base: position 338,549,347 of record NC_067247.2, read on the forward strand.
AATCTAAATACACAGCCCAGCTTAATGCATTTGGTTGGCTCCTTTTGGATGATAGGCTTAACCCAAAAGGCATACTCCAAAGGCATAACATGCAGATTAATTCGACGAACTGCATACTATGCAACTCTGATGAGCTTAACACTTCCGATCTTCTATTCTGGAGTTGCAATTTCAGCCCAGTTTGTCGGGCTACCATTGGTATGGTTCTTCTCAGTATCCAACGGTGGTTAATCTGTTTCTTCAGGCTGGATCGAGTTTGCTATGGTCCTTTTCACTAATCCAGTGGTGGTTAATCTGTTTCTTCAGGCTGGATCGAGTTTCAGTTAACCTTTCCTTATGGTCACCTTCATTGTTGTCACTTGGAAACATCTGGTAGCAGAGGGATGTGAAGATTTTGGACAACATCGACCCTAGTCTACCATCTTGATCTTTTCTCTTTAAAAGTGATCTTTTCCTCCTCTGCTTTAGAACAAAAGAGGAGCTTGTGGCCCATCTCAAGACAGCACAGAAGGTGGTGATCAACAGTCTCTTAGTAGTCCAGCAAATATCCTGAAGCGTGAGCCAAGCAAAGAGTCTATGTCAGTTTGATGCGAATCTGAATCTACTAGCATGGACATGGGAAGGAGAAAATAATTTTCTTGCAGTGGTCTATTTTTTTTTTTTTGCTTTAAACTCTTAATTTTGGAATGCTTAGTCTTATTGCTTTAAATTTTTCTATCATAATATCAACTGATTTGTTGTTATAAAATAACCAAATTTCAGGAATTAGTGGCGATGGTGGTCTCATTTTTGCCAATGAAGGATGCCGCAAGAACTAGTGTACTGTCGAGTAAATGGAGACAAGGATGGGCAAGCTACCCCAGGTTAACACTAAACTCCGAAACAATGCTTGGCATCACTGGGAAGGTTAACTATGTTAGCGAGGAGGAACAAAACAAATACAAGATGAAATTTATCGAGAATGTTCATGTTGTCATGCGACAACACCAGGGTTTTGGAGTGGATGAGTTTCTGTTGGAGTTCGGACTCAGTGACAGGGATGCACATCATATTGATAACTGGGTTACCCTTGCTGCCTCCATGAGAATGAAACGGCTTGTCATCAATTTGAGTGGGCCGTCACTGGAATGCAAGATTGTCCCAGAGAAATATGCCTTGCCTTTGCAGCTCCTAGATGACATCGGCACAATAAAGCGTCTCCGCAATCTTCAACTAAGTAATCTCTCTTTGAAGCCGATGGGTGATTTCAGAGGGTTTGTGAACCTTACAATGCTTGAGCTGCAACTTGTGGATGTTACGGAGGTTGATCTCGAATCATTGCTTTGCAAATGCCCTGCTCTTGAGCGATTAGCACTTAACACATGCGGACCTTTCATGTCCTTGCGGATTGGCCATGAACTAAGCAGGCTAGAGCATTTGTGTCTTGGCGATGGTACCCTGGTGGAGAAATTACAGATTGAGGCCATGAACCTGAGGACAATTTCGCACAGTTACAATGTCGGAGAAATAGTCATTAGAAAAGATTCTCAAATCAGCGAGGTCACAGCTGACATGTATATCCCACCAAGGACCCAAGTAGGCAATGGTTATAAAGACACACTGCAATACATGTTCACCGGCCTTCCCAGTACCTTGCCCTGTGTACAGAAGGTCTCCTTGAATATCTGGGAGGACATACAGGTTTGTCCAAGCGATGTAATGTTTTTTTTTTCTTTTCTGCCGTTGTAGGGTGGTATTGCATTTTAATTTGGCAAGCTGCATGCCTTGTTGCAACCAATGATTTCATATTGCAGTTCATTTTTTGACTAACCACATGCTCATTTTGATTTTGAGCAGACATTGGAGGTACCAAATTGTGCGAGCAGATTCATGCACCTGAGGCATCTGACCTTGAGCATGTACCTCGATTTCCATTGGAAATTTGATATCCTCCGTCTTATTCATTTGCTACAAGCTGCACCATTTCTCGAACATTTTGAGCTAAATGTAAGTTTTATGGTGTTGCATATTGCCCTGCTATGATTTGTCTTGTTAACCACATCCGTAGTTCCTCCGTATATATGCTTATTGTCTTGTGCCTATACCATTCTTTCCCCTAGGAGAGTTAGAGATAACTTTTGCTGTTGTCATTATTTCAGATCGATCAACTTTTGTTGCCTCTGTATGACGAAGATTTGATACCATCCTTTCCTAGATGGCCACATGATCACCTCAAGACTGCTTCATTCCAAGGGTTTGTAGCCAACAAGGACTTGATCGCGCTGGCCACATATATTCTGAAGAATGCTGAATCACTCCAGCTCATGAGCGTACAAACAACACATGAATGCCACTGGATGGTCACAGAAGAGCTTCTTCGCAGAGAGGACCTGCGCAATGTGCTGAATTATACACTATATAATTTTCATTCAGTTTAGCGATTCCATAGTAGTTTGGGTACTGTAGATGCCTTAATTTCCTCTCCAGCGCTCCAGTCATTAGGCAACGCGTGCCCCTTTTTTGAGGGGCCAGATAGATTAGTTTCTGTTAGGTATTTTTTTTCACCTCCACATTTCCCGGTTACCGGTTGCCCCTGGTTTACCTGCACTCTATTCTTGCTTTAGGTTGCCGGTCACCCTCGATTGCACATAAGTATTTGTGTCATCGACCCCACTTTACACCACTTTCGGTTGCATCCAGAAAAATCGTGTCCTCTTGAGTCTCCATCTTGGCTGCCCTCATCTCTTTTCCCCACGTCCTCCTCCTCTCCGCCAATTCACCCCCACAACAAGGTGAGTTGGATCCTTCCTCAAGATGTGGCCCTGGCATCCTGCCCTTCACCATGCCCCAACGTGCCGGTGAGGCGGTGAGCTACTTCTTCCCGCCATCCCCTTCAATGGTTTCATCGCTGTATAGTCTGGGTCTCAACGATAAGGCCAGCAGACGAGGCCTGGATCGACGCCGACAAGCCCCTCCCGGCAAGCCTCTTCAGCGCCAAGAAGGAGCGCAGGAAGGCCAGCGTCGGCACTGGTAAGATCTCCGCCCTTTGTTTCTCTCCGGTTTAGTTGTTGATGTCTGGCGTAGATGCGCTTCCGCCCTCCTGCTTACACCACTAGAGAGCACGCGTGCCACGTAAGTCCCACGCGCGGTCACTCCACCTGGTCCATCATCATCGACCGATACTTTTCATCCTTTTGCATCGCTGTCCTTTTGTTGTCCCCTTATGAAGTGCAGATATTTCTTGACACTGGCACACTGCAATCGACTTAGGGAAGTGATACAATTCAATCTAGCCTCTCACCAATCCTTTTTTTTCGACCTAATAACTCTGACAATTTAATGTCCAAACCACGCTGCGTTGAATTGTAACCAACCTCATGATTGTTGATGCAGGAGAGGAGATGGTGTACTGAGTAACTGAGGTGATTCTTGAAGTAGATCAGTCTGCCGCTGTCACTAGGAGGCTGGAACCTGGAAGCGGGTGGTTCAGAACCTATTCTCCACCTGTCATTTTCATCGCAGAACCACCTAATCGGTTTAGTCTGACCACTATTGTTTAATATAATCAAGGAAAGAAACGATTTTATACATGTCACATGTGTTCATCGATTATCTGTTGTAACCTGTAGAGAGGGGAGGCAAGCCAGTTGGGGTTATGTTCTCCTGTCTTCTTGCTACTATGTTTCTGAGCCGTTGGGAAGACTACCATGGCTGCTCCCATGTTGCCAGGCCCAATATACATGGACCCTGCAAGAAGCAGCAGCTTCACTTCAGCGATGAAGGAATTGGCCATCTGCTGAACTAATCCCTTCCAGGGCAACAACATCGCTTGCAACATGCTACTTTCCTATACGCAGTTGCAAAATCCAAACTTCCAACATCTAGATATGTTTGAGGTAACGTGCAAATAGTACATCTATGTATTGTATGGTTGATTTTTATGATCAAATTGTTGAGACTTATGAAAACTGGTATAATGAAATAAAAAACAAATGAAATCACCTTCGAGTCGTGTCAAAGGTCCTTAATACTATCATTACAATGTTAACTTCTTGGGAGTCCTATATGGACGTGTGATTGTTATATATTATAATGTTCCAAGTAAAGTAATAATTGATGTATAGCATAAAGGTTAATATATAAGTTCAGGTACTTTTCTAAAGAGATGTATGAGTTTAGATATTACGTGAAGGTTATCTACGAATCGCCTGCATATCGCTTTCTTTCCTGCATTTTCACAATACCTTTATAGTTAATATAAAGGCCTATTTACATAGTACCGTTGCGTGGTAATTCAGTTTTTGTCGATTTTGAATGAAAAATCTTCAAACAGTACCACCATGCAATTCCCAAGAATCAAGACGCCAGTATAATAAATAAATTGGAAAATAATGATTATAATCTGGGAATGGATAAGAATCAGGAATGTTAAACAAAAATATCTAGCATTACACATTAGTCATTTCTGGAGTAGTAGTTTTCCTGGCTTGCACATTCACATCTTGTTGGTCTCATTTAATACGACATGTTTAAACCGCGACTAAATTTTTTTGTGTTATGGATAGGTCTTATTGTGTATGGGGCCAACCTATGGAATGTCAAAGTGCTCTCAACTTTCAGTTTAGATACTTGCACTGGTGTAATGTTTGCTTCCAGCATATACACAACTTTCCGTGTTTTTTGATGGAAAGGTTTATCTTGATGTATGTGTATTACCTATACAATTTGCTGTTAATCAAATCAAGCTAGCACCTAGCTTTCATGTATCCTGCAGTTTGTTATATACCGTCTTAAGTCACTGTATTATCTGTAGAAAATTGATTGTTAACAAACTGCAGCTGATATCAGTGTATTCCTTGTTTTTCCACTGATAACGTCCTTTTGAATAACATTGAGATGCAGCGCCTTGTGGTGTTCAGCACCCACGGATGGGTGATGAGGAGCTTGCTTCCATCAGGTCTACCTAGGACGGATAAAAATGTTGTTTTGGTACTTTCTTTCTTGCATCTCGCACTCCATGACAGTGATCTTTTTTAAATCTGTGTAGAATGTAAACACAACAAGCTCAAAAGTGAGTTTTCAGCAGGCTACTGTTGCATGATTAGAACAAGGCTCTGCCATGTTAAATCTAAATATCATGGGTTTCTTACCTGCATATTTAATAACAGAGTTGGCAATGGAAGTCGAGGTGATTAATTATATGTTTGGAAAAAGGCCACAGCTTGGTAAGTTGGTCATATCATCTTCAACTCGGGGAGTGCCTGTACTTTCTGAAGGAATATAATGTAGTCCAACTATGGTAGATGTGAGAACAAAACTGTAACCTATAAGTTCAGAACTACCTAACCTAATAATGTTACTGAACAGGAGTCCCAGAGATATAAACTTTAAGAGTTTCCTGATTGAAGTTGCATTGATTATTGCCAGAAATTCAAGCTATGCAATCTACTTTTAGTATGCACGTGTCTTATTGAGGCAAACAGCGAAGAGATTAAACATAGGCTGTATTTTTTTGGAATTTTATCTGTCATGTGCTCTCAGAATTTTCACATAAAAGCTTGAAGAAAAACTCTGATTGAATGCTCCCCACTGGAAACTCGGTTGTTAATTTTGTAGAAGTACATTCAGACCATAGGAGTTTCAGACTTACTGATGTCCTGATTAAACATACAATATTGGGATGAGGTTTCACCATTCAGAATCAGGAAATTTCTACCATCAGCTTCTTAGGTTTTCGTTGTTACTTGTGCTGGTCCAAGTAACGCTTCAACTGAAGCTTTTCAGCAGTTATATTACTTTTCATTGCATATAATTTTCTAGCAAGTTAAAGTTTTATAATGAATAAATTCATATTAATCTATCTCATTTGTTCCTTCTGCACATTTCTACAGTTGTGGCGGTCTTGCATCAGTCGCCGTGACTAAGGCTAGAAAGCCAGTGATACTTGGAAGGTAGTGAAGCACTGTTTATAGAAAGCGCGGAAGCTGCCTTCCAGAATACTTACACAAACCACTGGAACACCTATGCATTGCGTAATATTTGTGTGTTCTGTTTGTTTAGCTGAACTGTATGACTATACTGTGTAAAGTATATTTGTCATAAATTTATATCTCATGTCTCCGTTAATTATCAGTTGTCACAATTTATTTTGTAATTTATTCTTCATACTGCTTAGTGATTATTTTCTACTACCCACTTATCAATATAATTGGAAATATGTATGGTGTTCCGTATCGAGCAATTCCAATATTGATGCATTATGCCTAACCGTTTCAGTAACAAAAATCTACCTTTATCTACTAATTTAACGACAAACATTGTTGGTGATCTGCTCTAATATTTGGCATGCTGTATATTTATTTTTCATAGTGGACAATATTACATTATTTTAAAGGGATACTGTGTAATTGGATTCACATCCATGGTGCCTCAACATCACTCGGATAGCTGTACATTTGCAAGTTATTTTTTTTGTACATGCTTATCTTCTTGATATGTATTGTTCATATATTCTTTATGAAAAATTGTGTAATACTTTATATTTGAAGTATCACTCCTTAGGTTGTCTTAAAGAAATATTCTATTCTATTTTCACTGATTTCATTGTTGCTAATAAAAGCCTTTTAGATAGGTGACGTAGATCCTCACATTGACTATATATCACACATTCTGACGTTTCTAACTGTTTGTACATGGCCTCAGTATTCAAATGATAATGTCGACCGATTGACCACATGTTGAGATATTGGTTCTACCATTCAGGTTAGTAGTTAAGTAGTTCCTTTCCTTGAATCTTCTTTGCAATGATAATGAATGACAGAAATAGATTCTGAATTGTTTCTGTATATACTGATTGCCGTTCAAAAAAGAAAACCTACACGTTTATATGTATAATTATCCTTTTGAATGAAACAAAATTAAATTAAGATGCACAGCCTATCTAAATTTAAGGTTTAAATGTTATTTTTCTTTTAGTTTCTTTTAATAATGGACAAGTATTTTTCTGTTTGACCGACATATAGAATCTTGAGTTTTTGACAATTCAATAAAAATTAGCATGGTTTTGTTTTCAATTTACTAACCAATGAGCATTTGCTCGCAATCTGTTATGAATATGCTCCTAAGTTATTTGTTGTTTAGAAAAACTTGATTTTCGTTATGGACAAATCATGGACAATCTCCTGAACCAAACATCGTTCAGGTTACCCACCATTGTTCTCTTAGATGCTCTGCAATATTGTGCACTGTAGTTTGCGACATTTATGTATTTGTTTAGAGGTGGTGCACTATCATAAATTATAATGAGGATTGTCTAATATTTTATGAGTTCTCTGATGGAGCATGTGAGGTTAATAGAGGCTGTGTCTGCTTTGCTGCTAAGGATGAGGTCACCGCCCTTTATTTACATGTTTTCCCGTGTGATGTCTGTGTGTTTCAGGTTTTCAACCTTCAACATATAGCACATGTGTTGTGTTGCTGTCCCATGTCCCGAGATGGACCAGCGAAATAATCTCCATGTTTGTATTACTAACGCATGAGCACCTCCGATGTGTTGTCCTTAGGACAATCTGGCATGTGAGATCGAAAGCAAGCTACAATGCAATTTGTGCAGGGGTTCATGAACTCAGGATCATAAGTAATCATAAGAGGAGTCATGGGGTATGATGAGCTACACGTGTACGTCATATATAAGATAGATTCAGCTAATATAATGCAACTGTGGGGAAGAACTAACGATCGGTAGCGAGTCTGCTCTGACACTTTGATTTGGAACAACCAAGACTTAATTTGTAACTGATTTATATATTTCTTTCTTTAAAAACTGATTTTTCTATTTCTGCAAAATTTGTTTTGCCATGTAAACAAAATCTTTAAGCTATAACATTATATGGGGTCCCTCTGTCAATAAAAATCACTTGACGGGCATGGTGTGGCGCCGCGCCAATGCTTCCTAGTATTTTGTAACAGGCAGTAGGCCTTTGTAACAGGCAGTAGGCAGTATTACTCCTCTCGTTCCCAATTAGTTGTCATAGCCAGCATTCTGTCAAGTTACCTCGTATTTATGTGTTCCTGTAAGGAGTATACTACTTGCAGGATTATACTTTTTGCTGAAGTTTTGATTTGTTGATTTGTAGATTCATGTTTGGACCCTGTTGTGGATTAGACTTTGTGTTGCCTTGTGCTTACATACTTTAAAGATAACAGTTGAAAAATGGTGACAAAAGTAAACAAAAACAGAAAACAAACATACTTTAAAGATAACATTAATTCACGCAATGCCAACCAGCATGCATGCACATCAGTATCCCATCACAGATTCAGGTACGTGCAACAAGCAGCAAACAAAAAAGCAGATTACACTAAACGAACTTTGCATAAATGTGAGTTCAGCATTAAGACATCTACTGTACCAAAATTGCATATAGAATATCTAACTCTCTCCAGGCGAACCAGCACATATACTCTACAGAAGTGCCCAATCCAAAATTTGTTGGAATCTTGTCCACTCATTTCTAGTACGGAGTATATTATGTTCCGATACTTGTAACAGCACATATAGGCAAACCTAAATTCATGAGAGTGCAACTAGTAAGAACAAGCACATGTACTATACAAAAGTGCCCAATCCAACTTTTGTTGGAATCTTGTCCACGCATTTCTAGTACTTATGTTTCGATACTTGTAACAGCACGCATAGGCAAACCTAAACTCATAAGAGTACAATGAGTAAGAAACCGTACAGCCATGTAGACAAGATAGATCATAAGGATGGATCATTCTACGTAATTCTACGAAACGGCTAGACTTGTTACAAGGAGAGCACTCAGAGAAACATGTCAGGTGCTTGCACCACTAGCAGCACCGCCACCTGCACCCCCAAGTCCACCAGTAGCAGGATCAGGAGGAAGAGCTTGACCCCCAGTCCCCACCTGCAAAATGGAACTATGTCAGTCATATGGCGCAACAACATTACACCAGACGGAAGAAAATCACAGAAAAAAGGTTCCAGCAAAAGAATTATATAACCAACAAATGTGACAAAAATACAGCTTATACATGGATCTCTAGATCATGTTGTTATTGAATTTACTTTCTGGCATTACTTGGTACCTAAGCATATATTGGTTTTATCAGTAATGATTCAAGAGTGAATGCAATGAGATAGCGAAAAGATAGCTCTGACTGCAAAATCTGATTACAGTGAAACGTGGAACCAGCCATGTGGTGGAATTACAACATTCTAGCATGTCACCAAAGTCTCGACAGTGAAACGTGGAACCAGCCATGTAGAATCTTCAATTCAAGTCCTAGCTATACAATATGTTAAGTCAATGATATCTAACTACGTAAAGTAAAACAAGCAATGATACAGGTTTCTTTCCTCATCTGAGACACTTCATCACTTGCAGCCAGAGACACAGGTTACTTCAATATAAAGGTAGCGAAGAAATTGAAAAGAAGAACACATTTCACTTGCCGCCAGTTAGTGTAACGGCGATCACAAATACAATGAAATACCTCATCCAAACCTTCAACTCCATAAACTGATTGGCCACCTACACTATCAAAACCACCTGTGCCACCAGCACCATCAACATCAGAAGTGCCCACAACAACACAACCAGGCGGAGGAGCTTGGCCCCAAGATATTCCTTCCTGCAAAATGAAACTATATCAGCCATGTGGCGCAACAACATTACACCAAAGAAAATAACAGAAAAAGGTTCCAGCAAAAAAATTAAATAGCCAGCAAATATGACAGAAATACAACATATACATGAATCCCTTGCCAAATGATCAAAACATAAATCATGTTGTTATTAAATCTACTTTCTAGCATTACTTGGCACCTAAGACCCTGATCAGGACTGGAGCATTTTGGTTTCCGTTTTCAAGAGAACTGTAGAATCTTCAATTCAAATCCAACTATCCAGTATGTTTAGTAAAAGATATATGACTACATTAAGTAAAACAAGTGATGATACAGGTGTCTTTCCTCAGCTGACACACCTTATCAAGAGCTGGATATGGTCAACACATACACACATATTACATTCAACCTAAAGGTAGAGAAGAACTTTAAGAGGAGCACACATCACTTGCATCCAGTTATTGTAATGAAGAACACAAAGACCCAAGTCAGAACAGCATGACAATGAATACCTGATCCCAGCCACCTTCAGCTCCATAAAGTGATTTGTTTCTCATAAGTGCCATGATCTCAGGCAGCATATCGTTCAAGGCGTTTATAGTTGTTTCTTCGATTTCAGCATCTCCCAGAATCACTAGCCGGGCGATGGCAAATTGTGGCTTGTCGCTAGCACTTTTAACCTTTCGCGTGACACATCTAATCGCAACAAATCCAACTAATGCCTCACAAGCTAATCTCTTCAATGATGACATCAAGGAGGTATGCCTCTTTGAGCCGCCCCTCCGCGATTGGTGTTTCACTTGGTTGAACCATATAAATTTTTCGAATTTTCATCAATTGTTTTGGGAACTATTGTTTTTCTTATAGAACCTAGAAAAAATCCCCAGAGAGAAAAAGTCTAACAGATCCTTATTAATATTCTTGACCTCCTGGAAGAGAGAAAAAGTCTAACAGATTCGTGTGCCCTCCATGACTCGATTAAAGAGCACAATCTCATGCATTGCTAGAAGGTGATTAGAGGGGTGTTTAGGAAAATAAATAATCTTTTTGTTAAGCATTGGTGCTTATTTGTACATGAGATGTGCTTAGTTAGGCATTTTTCTAGTACAAATAAGCACCGGTAATTAGATAAAAAACGATTTATTTTTCTAAGCACTTCTCTAACGGCATCTCTAACGGAAGTACAAAACTTTAGAGGAGTAAACGAATGAGTAAAACTTAGAGGAGTAAAAATACTCCTCTAAAGCTTGTTTATTCCTAACCGAACCCTTATATTTAGAGGAGTAAAACTTCTTTTTGCCCCATTTCTTTCTAGCAATCCACATATGCATTCCTACATCTCAAATAGAGTTCATACAAACAATTGAAACATACAAACAATGCGAAATAAAACATGCATATAGTTCAACTAAAAGTTGACTCCATCACATCAAGGTCACCCAAAATGAAGCTCATTGACCTTGTTCGATCGGAAAAACCACCAACATATCACCTCATATGTTGTGGATCACATATCCACCTCCTCCTAGGCCAAGACCATCACCACCACTATCACTTGCATGATTGCATCACCACCTCCTCCTTGATACGAGCCCAAAACTTCTCTTTGGATTGGTCGGTGCCAACCGATGAGTTGAGTGACACATTAATCCAAGGATAGCACAATGCAACGTCCTCTTGTTGGTTATAGTTGGTGGATATTGGCTTATTTGTGCTCCCTTGTGTCTCCTCCACCACTTTCTCGGTTGCCTCGACCTCTTCAACGTCGAAGAGGATATCATCTATCCCGCGCGGCATGGATCCCATCCAATTGTACCATGAAGTTGGCCACCTCCTATGCACGGCACTACGATTCATCACAACAAGACCACCGCATGTCTACAACCATCACCGAATGAGATGTGAAGAGAAAAATGAAAAAGTTTACCTTGTCGGCGTTTCAACGAAAACCTGGTGACGACGGTCGAACGGGCGGTCCGGCCTCGGGGAGGGTTCGCCGGCGAGGCCTTGCGAGACGGAGGGGTCGGTGCAGCCTTCGGAAGCGTTGTCGCGGCCTTCTTCCTCTTCTTGTTTGCCGCCGCTTCGACGAGCGCCATTTTCGCCTGAGTTGGCCTGCTCTGCCGCTGGCCGGCCACCGGAGCTAGCGGAGGATGAGGCGCCACCTCTGGAGCCTCCACACTCTTGCCACCGGCCTTGCCGGAGTGCTTCACGACCGTGGGGAAGGGCCGGACCACGCCGTTGGCCCCCAACCCTCTTCCTCCTCGCGGTCGCTGCGGAGTTGTTTGATTGCGGCGGCGTCGGGGCGTCGTAGACGCCGGGGATGGCCGTCGAAGGTGCACCCGAGAGCTGCATGTTGATTTCGAGCGGGGAGGTGGGCCGGCAAGAACGGCGGAGGGCAGGAAGCGACAGGATGGAGGTGGAAGTTTTCCTCTGAAGTGACGCCCGACTCCCTAAAAATAATCCTCCGCGGCCAAGTTTACTCCTCCAACTCCTAATTTTTTTCTCTTCTAACCATTTTGTACTTCGGTTAGGTGCGTTTCTTACCGGTTTTTACTCTTGTACTTGGGTTAGAGATGCCGTAAGCACCTCATATTGTAATTGTACATGCCCCGGTAGTATCACGAAGTGAGAGCCATCGTACAATAGTACACTTCAGATTATCTTGGGCATGACTAGCTGGGGCAAGAGATACTAAGCAGACGACACGGTAAGCACTACTGAGTCGCCAATAGGCGTGCAGCCGAGCGACCAGCCAGGCGCCAGCCTCCGTCGGTGAGGCGAGCAGGCGACGAGACCAGCCATGGCCAGCCGAGCCGAGGAACCCTGCCAGCATGTAGCTAAGCTGCAGGCTAATAAAACGAATTGGACGACGTATATGAAGGAACACGCGCAGTAACCTAAGCTATCGCACCAGATTCATTTCAGGAGGAAGTAGTTTAGTCGTAGCGGCGTTTCCAAGCGCGCGCGCGCGAGCAGCGAGCGCCGTTCCCCGAGTTAATCAATAATAGCGGCCAGGCCAGGCTGCCACCACCGGGAAATAGGAGCGGCAAGCCGAGGCAAACCCAAAGGAAAAGAAAGAGGGGCTCGCCATTTCCCCACTTTCCTCTCTCTTTTTCCAATCCCAGGCAAAGGTTTTCTCTCGCAATCCGAGGTTTCCCGTTTCGACCAGACCCCAAGATCGCCAATGGCGACGACGTTCGACCGCTGGGAGAAAGACCCATTCTTCCTCGCCGCCGAGGAGGTCCAGGAATCCGCCGACCGGTACGCACTTTACCGTTTCATTTCCCTTGATTGATCTGCGCTCCGTTCCCGTTCCGGTTCTTATGGATCTCGTTTTTGTTGGGGCGCATTCCCGCAGGATGGAATCGGTGTACAAGATATGGGTGCAGGAGAGGAGCGGCGACCCGGAGGCGGCCCTCGGCGGAGAGGTCAGCGCCGTCGAGCTGCGCCGCGAGCTGCACACCGCGCTCGGCACCGCCAAGTGGCAGGTAAAATTGTGTTTCCTCTGTCTCTCTCTCTCTCCTGTTGTATCGTATCGTCTTTTCCCCAGCCGTGGATTGCTCCAGCACCTCTATTGCTCTTATTCTGGGGTGTTGGATTTGCTGTTCTGTACAGCGTTTTATCATCAGGGTGAATTGGTCCAATGCTGTCTAAATCGGTGTATTGCATGGATAGTTAGATGTAGTATACTATGATAACAGCAAGAACGGTTCCCTTGCTTAGGAACGAGTTTTTTTGTGTGTGTGTGGTACTATGAAATAGAGTACTGCTTGGCATTGCATATTTCTTTGACTATTGATAAACCATTTATTCGTTACACGTGGTCTGAAACATAAACCTTAATCCATTTTTTCTGCTTACGAGTCATTATACAGAAATACTGCTAAGAGTTGCATTCGTGTATATGTGAGTGTGATTAAGACGATATGAGTAGGGTGTTGGATTTAGTACCCATCTGTGGGCCATCTCGTGTATGCCGTGAAAAATTGTCCCCAAGATAAGCTACTTCTAGTTTCAGAACAAAAACTTATAGACTGCTGGTAGAACCATCTTCAACTTGAAACCTAACTGATGTGGTTATTTGTGCTTGTAGCTTGATGAGTTAGAGCGTGCAATCAGATCAAACGACGAGGTTGTCTCGGCTGGAAAGGATACACGAGCGCGGCATAGTAACTTTGTTTCGGCAATCGGCTATCGCATATTAGAGGTTGAGAACAACTTGAAAGAGTCCAATGTGGCAGATGGGAAGGGCAGACTAAGCTGGATTCAGCTGGATGACAGTGAACGGGACGACCTTGCGGCTTTCTTGCTTGCAAGCCCTCTTCAGCAGCGGGATAAAGTTGTCACAATCCCATCTGCTGGCGATATTCAAGTGGGCAACAATTCAGCAAGGGTGAGAAAAAATATTTCAGCCGACAGCTCCAATGATTCATCTGGCTCTGCGGAGTTAAGCTCAGCGAGAGCAATAGAAGATGCACACCGTGGGCACAGAAGGTCAGTAAGTGCCAATGCTGATATTGGATTGTCAACTATGTCATTTCCAAATGAACGAGAGGGCGCTGCTCAACAATCGTCTAATGGCCCACAATTGCTGAATATTGTGAAGAAGTGTGCATTGACGAGTGCCCTGAAACCTAATCCTGCAATTAAGTACAAGAAAGGAGCTGTCAGGTGGGCACGCGCTGACAAACAGGATGTTGAAGAGGCAATCCCTCTCAGAAGCTCTCAGTTTGATCAGGTAAAGGGATCTTACATTTTTACTTGAATGATGATCCATTTCTTGAATATGATTCAGCTGGAAGCTTTATTATATATCCTTATGTTACCATTCTTCGTTGTAGGGCTTAGATGGGTACTCTGAAAGAAGCAAGAGTTGCTTAAATACCAGCATTGTGGTTACATGCAATAAGAAACTTTATGGTTGGCTGGGAGCACTGCGCAGGAAACTTCGCGGATCACAGTATCAAGTTCGATATGGGCGTCCTGTTCAATTGATTGTGTTCATACTTGCTGTTCTCATAATATGTAAGTTCTCTCATTTTGTCTGTTCTTTTACTTATTTGGTTTGTTTTATTGTCTACTCAAGCAAAAAGAAAGAATGGCTAAAAATGTCAGTTATAGCATAAATCTATATATATTAGGCAATAGGCGTGCTATGCAAAATCATGAAACTTAACTATTACAACCTAAGTTTGTTTACTATTCAACATTCCACCACACATCACAATAGCAGTATAATGTTTACTTTGTTCAAGGTTGGTTATGGAGTTTTTTCTTCCGTGTTCAACCAGAGTTGTGATGAGTAGGAAACTTGCAGTTCATATTGTGATGACTTGATCCAGTAGTAGATGAATCTTGAGTAGGGTTGCCACTTAATATTCAATATTGTACACTCATACGTTGTGTTTTCTTCTACTTCATTTTCAGTTGTGTGTGTATTCAAGACAATATGGTGAGAATTATTCATGAGCTGATGATTGGGTTAGAGCCTCACCGCTCACCAGACCAGCAACTTAGAAGGGACCATATATTGCTCACCAGACCAGCAGCTTAGAAGGGACCATACATGTCATGTCATTATGACTTGGTGAACAGGAGCTTGAGGCGTGCACATATGGAAAACATGGCAGACCGTTTCTGGTAATCCAGGTTCGAATGAATGAAGAATGGCTGAATCGGAGCAATTCACCTCGCTACGTCTTTGGGTCAACTGGGCTTCACCATGGGATATGCACTAATGGTGTTTTTTTATGATGTTCCTAGTATCAGTTGACCTCTGCGTAATGGTATGCGCTGTGATCATGCCGGATTGAAGGTGCAGCTAGCAACAGGAAATTCGACCATGGGCTGTGATTACGCAATTGCCTATGGGGGCTTAGTTAGGAAATTGAGAGGGATGTTAGTTTTCTCTGTGGGTTTTGTACTGAACCAGTTGGTTCTTGATACCGTAGCGTTCGGTTAAGTGATATGTGAGATGCTAGAATAATTCTACCGGAATCTTCTTGAACTGTAATAATGCATGGATAACAGAGCAAGAAGCTCGTTCGTCCTTTTTGTTCGGCTGTTTAATTTAGAACCTGAAATTTAGCTGTTCCATGTGCTATCAGTCTTTTGTCGATTTCACAACGTTGCATAGTTGAGAAATCTTACCACGCATACATATATTTTATACTGTTGTAACTGGTATATCTAGCTCTTGCTTAGCCCATCTCATCCGTTCTGCTGTTGTTAAGAAATTAGTTTGCCCCTGTTAATTGCATAAGTCAGCATCTCTTGCTACTTTGTTAAGATGCTACAATCAGGAGCAGATGTCAAACAATTTGAGAAGCCAAGCACATCCTGAAAAAAGGAAATACAGTACCTGGGCTTGAGCTTCAACTGTGCCGCAAATGCTGCTCGTACAACAGTGAAGGAGCACCATCCCGAGGCAACTGGGCGACGCATTTCCATACTACAATAAAAAAAGGCAAGTGTAATACTGGATCATGTCACATGACTTATTCCATTTCTACTCTATGAGATCTTACGGAGTCTGCTCATGGATGATATGGTTGGGGTAGAGAAAGTTTTTCGTCTTTCCCCTTCAAAGCTTTTTACCTATCTCATTCAGCGATGCCATTGCGCAGGACCTGCCAAAATTGAATTCTCCGTGAAGATCCGGAGTACCAACGGCTAGATGGTAAGATCCCGTGCACCTGGACTATAGCTTTGCAGGCATTCTTAAACTTGAGCTAGGTAGGACTCAGGAGAAGGGTGCCTCGGGCTTTTAGTTTCTTACTCCTTTGCCTTTGGATTCATTAATTCTCTTTCTCGATAGAATGGGGAAGGGATATAACTCAACGGTACAGTGTCATGCATCATACATTCGTCATGTGATACATGAAAAATGAGACCCCATAAGTGAGACAACAAAACAGAAGTAGTAAAAGCTAACAGGTTCACGCCTGAATGTGCAAGGATGTCGCCTACAGGGGTGAATAGGCAAGCTATAAAATGTCTACTTGAGGACTTCACAAGGCGGAATAAAACTATGTTCTACTTGTTAAGCATAAAGCCTACAAACTAGGGTTTGCCTATGTGCACCAATAACCTATGCTAAACAAGATAAGCAACAAGGTGATAGCAAACTAGATATAGAACATCAAGCACGAAGGCTATCACAATGTAAATCACATAGGTAAAGGAGCTCGGGTTGAGAAGTAACCAGTTGAATGTACGAGGATGTCACCTAGAGGGGGGCGGGGGGGGAGGGGTGAATAGGCGGGTTGTAAAAACTTCTACTTGAGGGCTTAACAAGGCGGAATAAAACTAAGATTTACTTGTTAAGCACAAAGCCTATCAACTAGGGTTTGCCTATGTGAACCAACAACCTATGCTAAGCATGATGAGCAACAAGGTGATAGCAAACTAGATATAGAACATCACGCATAAAGGCTATCACAATGTAAAACACATAGGTAAAGGAGCTCGGGTTGAGAAGTAACCGGTGCACGAGAAGACGACGATGTATCCCGAAGTTCACACCCTTGGGTGCTACGTCTCCGTTGGAGCGGTGTGGAGGCACGATACACTTTAATGAGCCGCTAGGGCCACCGTATTCTCCTCGAGCCTTTCCACCAAAGGGAAAACCTCGATCCACTAAGGGACCCTTGAGGGTGGTCACCGAACCCGTACAAGCTTGGGACAAACACCCAAGTATCAAGCTTGAGGCAAACTCCACAACACTGGAGGCTCTCAAGTACAAGGCCACAAAGGCCACAACACGCCACACACGGCAACAAGGCCACAAAGGCTCCAACCGCCACAACCGGCTCCAAAACCACAAAGGCTACAACGCACCCCAAAGGCAACAACGCCACAAAGGTGACCACACCACAAAGGCGACAAACGTCGCTGAAAGTATAGAGATGGTAAACCTAGAGGGGGGGGGGGGTGAATAGGTTTCTACAAATTTTAATTCTTTCTTTGCAATATTAGGCTTTGCGGAATATAAAGATGAGCCTAATGCAAACTAGGTGAAGCAACCTATATGAAGATACAACTATCTCGAGCACGAAGGCTCTCTCAGGCAGTTTAAATCACAAGTAAGGAGTTCGGTTAGAGATAACCGATAGCACGCGGAGACGAGGATGTATTCCCGTGTTCCCTTGCTTTGCAACAAGGTACGTCATGTTTGGAGGGGTGGAGGTCCCACGAAGGATTCCCCACGCCACGAAGGCTCACCCTATTCTCCGGAGCCTATCCCACGAAGGAATAGCTCACTCACTTGTGGTAGACTTTGAGGTAGCCTCCAAACCTTCACAATCTTGCCCGGAGCAAATCCACAGCCCGGATGCTTCCGGACTCCTCTTGCCCACCTAGGGTTTCCAAGGAACCCTAGGAAGCAAGCTTCTCGATGAATACAAGGGGGAATGAGATTTGGCTTGGTAGAACAGTAGATCGGGTCCTCCTCTAGTGATTCCCCGGAGGGAATTGAGTTTGGGTGGAGGAGGAGGGAGATCGGAGGCTTTTGGTGTTTCTAACAATGGAGTAAGAGAGAGAGAGCTCAAGAACAGCTTGTAGTATGTTGCCTAACTGTTCAGAGGTAGGAGAAGGCCTATTTATAGTGTTCTTCGAAAAATGGCCGTTGGTCAACTTGCCACATCAGATTTTCTTCGAGGAATCCGGTTGACCGGGTTTGGCGCCGGGCCGGCGCACAGGCCGGTCAAACCGGGCTCTCGACCGGCCGGCCGGTTTCAACCGGAGCAGGACCGGAACTTGACCGGAGGAGCTCGGGCATGCGGAATGCGCCGGATGGCACAAGCGCGAAATCCGGTTGGCGCAGGGGCAGCGGTCAGTAGCCCAGTCCGACCGGGCCCGTGACCGGATGCGCCGGTCCCTAACCGGAGCTGGAGACGGGCGGCGACCGGAGGGCTTGCCCCTTGCTGGATCCTGCCGGATGGCACAAGCGCGGAGCCGGTCTGACCGGGCTGGCCGGTGCCGTGGCCGGTCCGGCCAAGGCTTGATGGCCGGCAGACACAGGAAAATCCTGTTGATTCTTTCGTCGAATTGGGGGGGTCTCCATTGCCTTCTTCTTCCATTGATACACCTTTATACCTCTTTGGCTAATACCTGGGAATCATCTTGTAGCCATGTATTAGTCCAAATACACTAGCACGGTGTCATTGTTACCAAAATAATGGATAAGGGTAAAATACCCTTACAATCTCCCCCTTTTTGGTATACGATGACAAACCGAGCTAGAGTCACAAATAGATATTATGATAAGCTCTAAACCTTGATTCCATATAAGATATTACGAAAGCTCCCCCATAATGTGTGCACTTGGAGAATTTGCGTTTGAATGCAAAGTGCACCATTTGTGAAATATGAGAAGCTCCCCCAATATCTTTAGGAAACAAGCATGGTATGGAGATGTGCATATCAAGATATATAAGCATAGCACACATAATCATCCTAACATAGAGTAGCACACATAATAGTCGTCCATACACATCCATACACGAATTATTGGAAATAGCAAATGGTTCTTGAAAAACTCAAAGTAAACAAGCACAAGCCATATAAAATCCAAATAAAGCAACTCCCATGGCTTGTGGCAACACCCCGTGAATCCTAGACTCTACTCTCTTCTCCCCCTTTGGCATCGGAACACCAAAAAGGCGAAGAAAAAGAGGAGAGATGCTAGCGCACCCATCAGAAGATCTCATGCCCAGCGGAGTATGAGCTCTCGCCATCATCACGCGTATCAGTAGCACCTTCATCTTCTTCATCATCATCATCAGTAGGGACACGAGCAGGCTGAGGAGGAGGACCGCCAAAGCCGTACCATGTAGGATCAAAGTTCTGGAACATCTGATCAGTGAGAGGAGGCATCTCCCAGTTAGGTGCATGAACAGGCTCCAACTCAGGGCCAGGAGGAGGAAAAGTGATATTCCGAGTGGCCATGTACTCATTCTGGCGCCTTCTCGTCTCTTGGGTCATAGCAAGGCTTTGATGTGCAACATCATTAGTATTCTTGCACATCTGCCACATGGAGAAGAACCTAGAGATACCATGCTGCGGGCGCCGAGTGAAGCTGGAGCTAGTAGGGTCATGGCGTTCCTTGGACCGGCGCTCAGGAGGTGTCATGTCGGGGACATCCGGTCTATCACCTTGGACAGGAACCTTGAATGCTTCCATCTTGACCCGTTCACCATGCGTATTGAGAGGAGCAGGCACAACCTTGTTGATGAGGAGCTGGATGTATTGAGCATAGTTCGGGGTCATCCTGTCGCGAACACATCTCCTCAGCTCAGAGTAGATGAGATCACATCCATCAATGCGTCGCCGGTGCTCGGGGTTGCGGTAGTACATCAAGTTCAAGTGATATCCTCGGCATTCACTTGTATCGCTGACTTCTTGATGAGAGACTCTCTGAATAACTTGGCAAGCAGGAGATAGGAGTAGAACATGCCAGATATGGTGGGAGGACGAGCGGTGGGCTCCCGAGGATAGCAGAAAGCAATGTCTCCTTTGTTGAACTTCTGCTGAGAGTAAAGCTTGAAACCGTGAGCACGACCTCCACCAAACCCAAGGGCATCACACAAGTCAAGATAGTTGCAGGAGTACTTCTCTTTGCCTGTCATCCATGTCATGGTACGGGCTGGATCATCATGGAAGTACACAGTGCAGTGGAATTGCCTTACCAAGAGTGGGCAATAGCATCCATCAGAAGGCGTCAGACATACAAGCTCATACAGCCCCATGTTCTTCAAAGTCTCAACCACAAACCGATGTGTGGTGGCTGCATGCATCTCAATAACATCCTTGACAGCCTTGGGCATAACAATGCAGCCATTCTTCATGTGCTCTCGGGAGTCATAGTACTCATGCCACATCCTCTGCTGACTCTGGGTCCAGAAGAACTTGTCGCCCCCGGTGTAAGTGGGAGCCTCAAAGCGATAGTGATTGGTTTCTCGAAGCCTTTTCCATGCACCAATATGGACATCGCCAACATTGAAGTCTGGCAATTCCTCATCATCTCCTTGTACGGCGTGCTTATCTTTCCTCTTACGGGCGAGTGTTCTTGGTGCGGCCTCCAGGATGAGCTGCCACCCGATAGTCCGAGGAGCACGACCGGTGAGCGCCGTGGTGGAACCCCCGAGTGCCTCCCTCGCTTGGCAACGGTGCCACGGTCCTCATCACTCCAATCAGCATACGTGAATCGGCAAAATAGAGCGAGGATAGCAAAGAGGTAAGTGTACATGTCATCAATGAGGGAGAAACCAGAAAGCATAGCATATATCCAAGTGTATTGATGAGATTGTGCGAAAAGCTGGGCAGGCCGAGCGCACAGGCCGGTCCGACCGGCTACGCAGGCGAGCGAGCCGGTCGAAAATCCGGTTGACCGGGCCGCGCCGGACCGGCCGGTTGAATGGCCGGTTGACCGGGCTGTGAACCGGGTGGTGATGATTTGTGATGTTTGCCCAGATTTTCTACCACAAATTCATGCAAAAACTCGAAAAACTTGAGTACATGCTATAGCAATAGAGTGGAGTATGTGCTTTGTGTTGAGAGACACTCTAAAGGCATGAGGACTTGCAAACCCTAACCCTAACCCTAAGATTTCCTCAAATTTTGGCAAGAACTTGCAATGTGTGAGGAGGACTAGAGATTAGGGAGGAAAGGAGAGTACATTACCCGAAGACATTGTCCTTCTTGATCAAGGGAGCAAGAAGAACACGAGGTAGGGCTTGAAAACTAAGAACTCCAAAAATTCCCAAACTAGTTGGAGAGGGACCAAATCCTTCGGTGGAGATGTTCCAAGGGCCCCGATCTATGGTGTGGTGGAGTTTGGGGAAGTTCTTGTGGTGGGAAGTGCCTAGATCTTGGTGGAGGTGCTGAGGGCGCCGGCCATGGAGGTGTGGGAGTTGGGGAAGAATGAGGAAGATGACCCCAAGGGGTAACCCCCTCAAACACATATCAGGCCGCGCGGCCGGTCGGGCGCCCGGTCGACCGGGCCTGGAGCCGGCTGGCCCGGCGCAAAGGCCGGTCCAATCGGGCCAGAGACCGGCCAGGGCATTTGTTGCCCAGTTTTGTCTAGTTTTGCCTCTTTTTGCCCCTATTCTTTGTGTAAATGTGTATGAATGCTCAGATGATGACATGTACATATAGATAGATAGACGATGATGAGATGAGCATAGACATGGGGTTGGAAAACACAAAGTTCTCTAGGCATACCCATTGGAGTGAAAATGCAAACAAGATACAAATAGCTACAATGGGCATGATTCGAAGTATATCAAGAATCATAAAAGCATTTTGAAATAGTTTTGGCAATAAGATCATTTGGCCTTATATAGTCAAATCAAGTTGTAATGAAGGCTCAATGAGGGGCGGGGGATTACTCCCCCTATGTGAAAGCGCAAATGTCATGAAACCTCGAAGAGACATGCTTGGGTCCATATAATGACATTGGGTCTATTTATGTTGCACACATAGGTATGCATCATACCAAGATATGGTAGAATGACTATCCCCATATGTGCTATGCCTCTAAGCTAGATAGCAAGATAAATGCAAGAATATAGTGCAAGAAGTTAATCAATCCAAGTTTTTAGGATCAAGAATACCAAGTTCTCCTCTCAAGTTAACAAAGCGGGCTTCATCCAAAGGCTTAGTGAAAATATCCGCCAATTGGTAGGTTGTTCCCACATGAGTGAGATCAATATCCTTATTGGCAACATGATCACGTAGGAAGTGATGGCGAATGTCAATATGTTTGGTGCGACAATGTTGAACCGGGTTGTTGGCGATCTTTATTGCACTTTCATTGTCACAAAGAAGAGGCACCATACCAAGAGACACACCATAGTCTTTCAAGGTTTGCTTCATCCATAACAATTGAGTGCAACAAGATGCCGCGGATATGTATTCGGCTTCGACGGTGGATAGGGCGGTGGAGTTTTGTTTCTTGGATGACCAACTCACCAATGACCGGCCAATAAATTGGCAAGCCCCGGAGGTAGACTTCCGATCAACCTTATCACCGGCCCAATCGGAATCCGAATAGCCAATGAGTTCAAAGGTTGACCCCTTTGGATACCATAGCAGAGAGTAGGAGTGAGAACAAGGTATCTTAGTATCCGTTTGACCGCCACTAAATGGCTCTCCTTGGGAGCGGATTGAAAACGAGCACACATCCCTACACTTAGCATGATATCCGGCCTAGAGGCACAAAGGTAGAGCAAGGATCCTATCATGGAGTGGTATACCTTTATGTCCACATCCTTCTCACCGTCACATGAACCAAGTTGCCCCTTTACGGGTATGGGTGTCTTCATTGGACTCGCATTGGTCATGTTGAATTTCTTGAGCATGTCCTTCACATATTTTTCTTGAGAGATGAAGGTGCCTTTTGCAAGTTGCCTCACTTGGAAGCCTAGAAAGAACTTCAACTCTCCCATCATGGACATCTCAAATTTCCTAGTCATCAATAGCTCAAAAGCTTTGTTATGATTGGGGTTAGTTCCACCAAAGATAATACATCAACATATATTTGACATATAAAGAGGCCACCCCCTTTAACCCGCTTGGTGAAAAGGGTGGAATCGACCGTACCCATGCAAAACCCATCATGTAGTAAGAAATCCCTAAGGAACTCATACCAAGCACGTGGAGCTTGCTTGAGACCGTAGAGTGCCTTATGGAGTAAATACACGTGGTTGGGTCGGCATGGGTCTTCGAAACCCGGGGGTTGAGCCACATATGCGGTTTCTTTTAGGGGACCATTCAAAAATGCACTTTTCACATCCATTTGATATAATTTGAAATTGTGGAAAGATGCAAATGCAAGCAAAAGACGAATAGCTTCAAGGCAGACTCTGGCGCAAAGGTATCCTCAAAATCCATACCTTCTATTTGGGCAAACCCTTGCGCCACTAACCTTGCTTTGTTTCGTATAACAATGCCATTCTCATCTTGCTTGTTCTTGAATACCCATTTGGTCCCAATGACATTGATGCGATGATCCTTGGGTCTCTCAACTAGAGACCATACTTCATTACGAGTGAAACACTCCAATTCTTCTTGCATGGCAATTACCCAATCCGGATCGACCAAGGCTTCATGTACCTTAAGTGGTTCAAAACTAGACACAAAAGCATGATGTTGACAATAAGTGATAAGTAATGCATGGTGTCTACGAGTTACCACTCCTCTTGAGATGCTCCCAAGGACTTGATCCACTTTCATGTCACTTGCCCTTGTAGCGGCCTTGATCTTCCGAACGGTTCCTTCATGATCAATGAATTCATCTCTTGCTAGTACTTGATCATGAGGGACCACTTGAGCTTGATCATGAGTTGAGGATGTTTCGTGATCGTCATCATGATCTTGCTCCAAGGAATGAGGATCTTCTTCTTGTTCTTCGGATTGAGACTCATCTTGAGTAGAGGATGGTTCTTGAGTTGCACTTGATGGTTCGGCTTGAGTTGAGCTAGGCTCCACTTGTGGCGTGCTTGAAACATCTACTCCATCATCTTGATCATCATTATGAACCTCCATGGGCCGGATGTGTCCAATGCCCATATGCTTGATGGCACTAGATGGATCATCATCATTACCTGCAACACATGGAACAACTTGCTCCACTTGGGAGCCATTATCCTCCAAAAACACCACGTCACAAGATACTTCAATGGTCCCGGAGGACCGGTTGTAGTATCTATAGGCGTGAGAGTTCTCCGCATATCCAACAAATATACCCTCTATGGTTCTAGTTTCAAATTTACCGAGCTTTCCTTTGTTGTTCTTAACAAGGCATTTGCATCCAAAGACACGAATATACATGACATTAGGCTTGTTACTGGTAAGGAGCTCGTATGGGGTTTTGTTGTGGAGGGGACGGAGGAAGAGCCGGTTGGAGTAGTGGACGGCCGTAGAGATGGCTTCTCCCCAAAAGTTGTGGGGTGAGTTGAATTCACTCAACATGGTTCTTGCCATCTCAATGATAGTCCGGTTCTTCCTTTCAACAACACCGTTTTGTTGAGGAGTGTATGGCGCCGAAAACTCATGCTTGATGCCCTCATCATCAACAAACTCTTGCATAGTGTAGTTCTTGAACTCGGTGCCATTGTCGGTCCTAATTGCCTTGATCTCGGATTCATACATACGTTGAGCTTTCTTGGCGAAGGTGATGAACTCTCTATGGGTCTCGTCCTTAGACTTAAGGAGAAAGACCCAAGAGTATCTTGAGTAATCATCAACAATGACAAGTCCATACTTGCTCCCACCAAGAGTATCATAATGTGATGGCCCAAAGAGGTCCAAATGAAGGAGCTCCAAAGGCCTAGATGTGGTAACAATACTCTTGATGGGATGCTTCTTCTTGAGTTACTTTCCGGCTACACATGCACTACAAACACGATCTTTCTCAAAAGAAACGCCGGTTAGTCCCACAATATGCTCACCCTTTAGGAGTTGTTTAAGATTCCTCATGTTAACATGACCAAGGCGGCGATGCCACAACCATCCTTCGTCATGCTTGGCCGCCATTAGACATGTGGAGAAGGAGGGGCTCTCTTTCGAGAGGTCAACCACGTAAAGGTTGTTCTCCACATATCCAACAAGGACCAATTTGAGATTGTCACTCCTAAAGACTTGCACATAATATTTAGTGAAATATGAATTGTAACCGGCATCGGCAAGATGATATATAGAAAGTAAGTTATAGCCAAGGTGTTCAACAAGCATAACCGTCTCAAGGCACAAGTCCTTAGAGATTGCTACCTTGCCATACCCAAGTACCTTTCCCTTTGAGTTGTCACCAAAGGTAATGCTTGACTTCTTGTTGATATCTTCAATGAATTGATCAAGCACACCTTTTCCTCCGGTCATATGATTGGTGCATCCACTATCAAACACCCATTTTGGACCACCGGAGGAATACCCCTACAAAATCAAGTAGAGGATTTAGGAACCCATCGATTAATGGGTTCCTTTGCAATGGCAACAATATCTTTTGGTACCCAAATTGAGTACTCTCTATAAGCATAGCCATTAGGAGGGCCAACATAGTTAGCATAGACATCACCATAATAATCAACAAATAATGCATAGTGATCATTTGGCCCCGTGCGGTCACCACTAGTGGCTTTGCCCTTTGAGGCTTTGCCATTGTTAGTGACCTTCTTGTTCTTATCTTGAGTAGGTTTCTCCTTCTTGTAGTTGTTCTTCTTGTGGGACTTGGGAACATATCCAAGTCCATACTTTTGATTGTTTGACCTTTGCTTACTCAAGAGGTCATCCAATCCCATCTTGTTCTTGGCGGTGGTGAACTTTGCAAGTTCCTTTGTTAGCCTAACATTTTCCTCAAGAATAGATGCTTGCTCACAAGAAGATTCATTAGGATGATAGTCAAGACCATATTTGGTCACCAAGGACTCAAGATATGCATTGGTCTCAACATGCAAAGAGAGTTCCTCTTGTAAACGAATATGTTCCTCAACAAGTTTAGCGTGCTCACTAGTAAAGGAAATGGAGGAACAAGCAAGCTTTTCACCATCAATGGGATCCTTCATTGATCCAAGAGCCTTTTTGTAGGATTCTTGAAGTAGATCATGGTTCTCTCCAAGTTTCTTGAGCTCATCCTTGACAAGCTTGTTAGCTTTTTCAAGGTGGTCAAGATCCCTAGTGAGAGAAGCATGAGCAACTTCAAGCTCCTCCTTTGAGGCATTGAGCTCTTGGGTCAATAATTGAGCCCTATCAATAGTTTCTAGGTCTTTAACTTTATCAAGTTCATAAGTTTCAATTTGTTGCTTAAGGCCTTGAGATATGCACCTTTCGGTTTTTAGCTCTTGCCTTAGGAGATTGAATCTCCGTTCCTTCTCATTCAATTGATATTCTAATTCCTCAATGGACTCATCCTTTTCTTTGAGTGAGTCCATCAAGAAATCAAACTTGACAAGAGCTTCACCACGAAGGGTGCATCTAACATCATAGAGTTCCTTAAGCACAATTAGTTCATCTAGATTTTCGTTCTCATCATCTAGAACACTAGATAGGGAAGGTGGAGGTTCCATTACCTTGGTTTCCCTTGCCATGAGACAAGAGCCAATGGTTGTAGATGAGGTAGAGTCATCGGAGTCATCATCTTGAGATATCCTTGCCATGAAGGAGGATCCAACATCATTTTCCGTGGAGTAGTCCTTGGAGTAGTCATATGTAAAGAGTGACCCGGGCTTAGAGAAAGCCAAACCGGCCACCCCGGCCTCCTTCTCCTCATCTTCCTCTTCATCATCGGACAAGTACTCGGCCCCAACAAAGGCTCTTCCCTTGTTCTTCTTGTATCGGTCATTGATTGGGTTTGGCTTCAATCTTGGCTTGACCCCTTTGATGAATCTTGGCTTGTCCACCCTTTTCTCATAAGGGCACTCATTTGCAAAGTGGCTATCTTCATCACAATTGTAGCAAGTTCTCTTCTTCTTCTTGTCATTGAGGAGCATAGGGAACTTTGCCTTGTACTTCTTGGCAAAGAAAGCAAAGTTGGTAGCAATGTCACTAGTTGAAGTCATCTCTTCATCTTCTTCAATTTCATAGTCTTCTTTGCTTTCATGGTCGGCTCTAGCTTTGAGAGCAAGGTTGTGTGACGCTTCATGGTTGTGTGAGGCTTCATCAACACGGTTCATTGCCTTGAGCCTCTTTCCGGCTTTGGCCATGCTTTCATTGGCGGCCACATAGGAGACTAGATCATCGGAGTTGAGATCGGCACTCTTGGTCATGATTTGCAAGTTGAGTGCAAGGTTGGTGTCTTCTTGTTTGACGGCAATCATAGCAATGACCTTGGATTTTATGAAGGCTTCGTTCATCTCGAAGCCGTCATTGTACTTCTCAGCACCAAGTCCCTTGACCCTTACTTTCAGAGCACCAAGCCTAGCATAGGCATCGGATACGGATTCTCCATCTCGAATCATGAACTGGTGGGCCTCTTGCTTTGCGGTCTCATAAAGAGCTGATTGGATCAAATCGGTTCCCTCTTGGAGTACTACGATCCGATCCCACAACTCTTTAGCGGAGACAATGTCATCGACTTGATCAAGAAGCTTGCGGTTGATGCCACTTCTAATCTTGTCACGTGCGGATGCATTGAGTTGACGGTTGTAGAACTCGGTGGAGGTCAACCGAGTAGGATCTTGTGGCTCCCGATGTCCATGAACAATGAGCTCCCATAGCTCCACACTGCAGCTGCGAATATGAGATTCCATAGCAGATTTCCAATGTGGAAAGTGAGTTCCATCGTAATGGGGAACGGTCCCACTATGGTTTATATGAGGCATGGGTGAAGTGTTTCTGGGATAGTCATGGTTAACATCATGGTAGGTTTCCTTAGAGGCCGAAGCCCCACTAGGAGTTCCACCCGCAGTTAGGTTCTTAAGCATGGCAGTCATTTCTGCCATTTGGTTTTGTAGCTCATCCTCCTTTTTCTTCTTCTCGGCATCATATGCCAAGAATCTAGATTTCATCTCTTTAACCGAAAGGTTAGAGTCGTCATCTAGACCCTCGATGAGTTTATCCATCTCACTCTTAAGGCGGTGAAGCCCTTAATAAGAGTCCAGGCTCTGATACCAATTGAAAGTATAGAGATGGTAAACCTAGAGGGGGGGTGAATAGGTTTCTACAAATTTTAATTCTTTCTTTGCAATATTAGGCTTTGCGGAATATAAAGATGAGCCTAATGCAAACTAGGTGAAGCAACCTATATGAAGATACAACTATCTCGAGCACGAAGGCTCTCTCAGGCAGTTTAAATCACAAGTAAGGAGTTCGGTTAGAGATAACCGATAGCACGCGGAGACGAGGATGTATTCCCGTGTTCCCTTGCTTTGCAACAAGGTACGTCACGTTTGGAGGGGTGGAGGTCCCACGAAGGATTCCCCACGCCACGAAGGCTCACCCTATTCTCCGGAGCCTATCCCACGAAGGAATAGCTCACTCACTTGTGGTAGACTTTGTGGTAGCCTCCAAACCTTCACAATCTTGCCCGGAGCAAATCCACAGCCCGGATGCTTCCGGACTCCTCTTGCCCACCTAGGGTTTCCAAGGAACCCTAGGAAGCAAGCTTCTCGATGAATACAAGGGGGAATGAGATTTGGCTTGGTAGAACAGTAGATCGGGTCCTCCTCTAGTGATTCCCCGGAGGGATTTGAGTTTGGGTGGAGGAGGAGGGAGATCGGAGGCTTTTGGTGTTTCTAACAATGGAGTAAGAGAGAGAGAGCTCAAGAACAGCTTGTAGTATGTTGCCTAACTGTTCAGAGGTAGGAGAAGGCCTATTTATAGTGTTCTTCGAAAAATGGCCGTTGGTCAACTTGCCACATCAGATTTTCTTCGAGGAATCCGGTTGACCGGGTTTGGCGCCGGGCCGGCCGGCGCACAGGCCGGTCAAACCGGGCTCTTGACCAGGCCGGCCGGTTTCAACCGGAGCAGGGACCGAAACTTGACCGGAGGAGCTTCTGGGCATACTGGAATGCGCCCGGATGGCACAAGCGCGAAATCCGGTTGGCGCCGGGGCAGCCGGTCGGTAGCCCGGTCCGACCGGGCCCGTGACCGGATGCGCCGGTCCTAACCGGGCTGGAGACCGGGCGGCGACCGGAGGGCTTGCCCCCTTTACTGGATCCTGCCCGGATGGCACAAGCGCCGGAGCCGGTCCTGACCGGGCTGGCCGGTGCCAGGGCCGGTCCGACCGGGCCAGTGACCGGCCAGACACAGGAAAATCCTGTTGATTCTTTCGTCGAATTGGGGGGGTCTCCATTGCCTTCTTCTTCCATTGATACACCTTTATACCTCTTTGGCTAATACCTGGGAATCATCTTGTAGCCATGTATTAGTCCAAATACACTAGCACGGTGTCATTGTTACCAAAATAATGGATAAGGGTAAAATACCCTTACAGTCGCCAAGACCAACCACTTTAGCTTCCATTTCAGGACGTCAAGCCTCGAATGTGGCCTTGATCTGCTCCATCTCCGGTTGGAGAGAGGACACCGATCCTTGCAACACGACGATGTCGGGTTTGATGTCGTCGACGTGTTCTCGGAGTCCTTGATCATCTTCATCAACGAATTCATCTTCGCCTCCATGGTATCGATGCGGCCCGATGTGTCCCAACGCGTTTGGGCTTTTTCTGTCCCTGTTTTGTCGAGGAAAATCATCGAACGGGTGTTGTGCGCACACCCGCATCGAAGAACACACATCAAAATCGACTCTCAACGGGCGTTCGCCGAGCGACCCTTTGTGTAGGTTGTTTATAATTGGAGAAACTAAGTTACTTGATGTTTTTGTTCAACTAATTCTAGTCAGTTTATGAATCGCATCGCTATGTTTTTATGCTATTTTGATAGCTAGTTAGCTAGCTATATCCCGGACGCGAATTTTTAGCTCTTGGGTGCGCCAGCACCCGATTTTAGCAATAAAATCAAATAATATACTAAAAATGATTTTAAAAATTCGGCATAAATCATGTTTGTGAAGTACATATGTAGCTATGTGCATGTCAAGTTTAAACCTAAAATATGAAAGTATGTAGCCTACACAAAAATAACAAACTGTACTGTTCATAGTATAATGATTAGACTATACTATTCACAGTATAACAAAACTTTATTTTCATTTTTTGTATGAGTCATGTACTGCCATATATTTTTTTTGAAAATTTGTCCAGCTAATTATTGAGATGACCAGCGCGTATTCTAATCGCAAGCGGACATCCCACTACGGGCAGGGGCAGGCACACCTTGGACGCCCATAGATGCCTTTGGGGTGGAATTGATCCCAGTCCCCAATATATGGCCGGGCCCTATCACCTGCCACTTCCTCCTCTTTCGTTGTCCTCCTCCTATCAGTTTTCTTCTTCGGCTCCGGCAAGAACTAATTTTAGGTCTGCGCTCAACCCCACCCCTCCTTCCTCATCGAGATCATGTGAGCATTTCTAGCTATCTATTGACTCCCCCCCCCCCCCCCCCGACATGCACATAGCTACACCACTGATAACTAGCCGTGCAGGTAAAGACCACTAGTCCGTGAAGTAGTTGGATCTATCTGTTTAGCGTATCTAGTCCATTTGTGTTTAGCGTATTCAATCCATCTGTTTAACGTAGTGTGAACTATGTGATCCAGTCCCACTTATCCATCTGTGTTTAGCGTAATCGAGTCAATGTGAACTTTGTGGATATCTTTACTATTAAATTGAAAATAGCGGGGCGTCCCTCATAATTGCGAGGGCATCATCCTTAATGTGCGAAAAGTGTTTACGGGAACAATTTTCATGGCTGTTGCAAGATAAAAGTACAAACCGTTTGTTGCACTTGTTGATGTCATTAATAAGGTCATACAAGGTATCAAATACGAAGTTACTCTGCTGAGAATTTCCATTGTGCATCTAGCAGACTATACAAACCGGATGTCTTGATACGCTACATTGAATCGAGTACGATCAGTTTTCTTTCCAATCAATTATATAATCGACCGTGTCAAACTAGATTATACGGTTACGTAACTATATTAGCCGCTTTTAAAATGTTGGGAACTCATTTTAGATCTAACTATCAATATAATTAGGGTGATATAGCTTAATGTTGTGTCTCTATTTGACGACTTGTGTATCTCGTTTTTTGTTAGCATATAACAGATACATAGACATGGTGGCACATCAGCATTTTTCTTAGAAAGACTCAAGAATCTTCAAGATTGGACCATGAAATGCTTGCACTAACTCTGCACTTGTAATGAGCTTGTTCAGAAAAATATGTTAGCATAGATCATGCATGAGCCGAAAACCAAGTTGATTATCATACATTAAATATATTAGTAGATATTTGTAATCAGCGTAAGCCATGCAATTATTGCCATTTTTTTCATGTCTGTAATAATATTCATCTATGTCGTTAGTTTTTGAAAAGAGGTAGTTGTTGATACACCACCAATGCCTTCCGTAATTTCTTTTATATCGACGTATTAGCATTTATCAGCTATTATTTACCTTGGGTATAAAAAATATCGTGCTCACCGATATTACCGGTTTCCGGAAAATATCGATATTTAAATCCGCTATCATTTTTTTCAAAAGAGGTTGCACCATCGTTGACTTCTGTATTTTTCTATGTTGACGTATAGCGTTTATAATCATTTCTTTTATCTCAGGTACGTATTAGCATTTATCAGCAATTATTTATCCCGGGCATGAAGAAATATCAGTGCTCACCGACGTTACCAGTTTCCGGAAATAGCGATATTTAAATCCATCGTTATTTTTTAAAAAAGAGGTTGCACCACGACTGCCTCTTCTATTTTTCTATGCTGACGTATTAGCGTATATTATAGTTTTTTCTATCTCGGGTGGATAAAATACCGGTGGTCACCATTATTACTGATTTTCGTAAATACCGGCTGTAATACCGTTCGAGATTTGTAGAAAATAAATGTGAGCGAATTATATATATTCCAGTATTTTTGTTTGACACAAATTTTCTCGCTGCTAACCCCGGTTTGAGGAAAATTTTAGGAAACACCTGCCAAGATAAAAGAAATAACATGATGTATATTAATCAAGTTCATGGATTAGCCTGATTGCTAAAATTTGTGTTTGTTCAATTCACGTAAAAAACTATATTTGCATGCTAAGATGCACATGCATTGGTTGTTCAGCAGGCCTAATCTTGTACGTGCCATAAAAATTATTATAGATTGGCTACCGTGATAAAGGTAAAAGGTCTGCCCCTAGTAGAGTCATATGACAATAAGAGTTCATCATGGACTGTTCTCACTTTTGTTTTCCATATTTTATCTAAACCGTGCATTGCATTGAAATTGCATCTAGTCCTGTACGACTTCCTTCCACATTTAGCTAATCTTTTCCTGAGTCTATGTTTTAAAAGAAGTATACGGATACGTATAGAAATTACACAATCTTGTAGTTATAAGATGTGACAGACGTGTTATAAATTTACTTTTACACACGTGTATTGTTGTACGTAACACTTCTTATCTTTAATTTTTAGACGTAAAGATTAAAATCATCGGTTTATATATTTTTAAGCTTATGTGGATTAACCCGGCGCCTCGAAAAACACCCCTATTTTGCTTTTAGTATATAATAGATAGAAGATAAGAGAAATGCGATATCTTGAGCTAGGAAACTCGGAATGCAGCGAAACCAATTTTGCTAGAAATAAGACGACAAGAGCTACCTTCACACAAGGTGAAAACATGGAAATGAGTGAAGTATGATTTTCTATAAATTTAGAGGTACAACCTCTCAATACGATAAACCGGGAAAATCATCCAACTCGAACACGCAACATGAGATGCATCCGGTATCCGTTTCTGATGAGTTAGGACTTGTCATGAGAATGAAAACAAGCTCTAAAATATCTCATAGATAAGAACCAATTAACAACCAGGAAACACGATATAATGCATGCAATGTTTGAGCTCTCTCCGACGATGCGACCAACTATCCTACCAAGCACAAACCTTGACCTTGCGCGTTCCGCTCGAGCCGGCAAGCTCCGTTTTCATCCCTCTTCAATATTGTACATTCCACTATCTTCATCCCACTTCTTCAACATACACGCCATTGTTTTCATCCCTCTTCAACACCGTTTTCATCCCTCTTCATCTTCTACACCGTCTTCATCTGTTTTCTACATTGCACTTGATCTTCTTCATCTTGAAACCTTGAGACCAACATATGGCTCAAGCATTGCCTATGGACACAATCTAATAGAGAACCTCAATACAACCATTAGTCTATAGAAATTATCATCAATTACCAAAACCACACAAGAGGGCTCCATATCCTTTCAACGCCCCAATAATTCTCCCTAAGAAGAATACCCATGTTGCGGCAATTCCACCCAGAAGGTAATGGGTTACTCCTACATCATGTTGTTGTATAATGCTCAAGACTCTGTGTGTGGTATCATCAATCATGTACAATTGATGCTGCTACTCGCTCTGTAGCATGTTGCTACCCGCGATATTTGGCGACCGAAGCACGGGAAAGAGCATTTTTTCGATAAAGAACGCTTTATTTTTTAGTTTAATATTACACCTGGCACTCTGTATAACTAGGATACACACAGCCACACACTTAGACACACTTAACCGGAAAGAGCACTTACATGCATTCCAGCTTACCGCCTAGATTGGCAACCTCCAGAGTTTCAGAAAACTACAGAAGCATATCGACCTTACCTTGGATTCTTATATAGCTACACTGATATAATCTAGTTAAAAATGTTCAATTCAAAACACAAAACCTGGGAAGAGTACGAAAAAGACAAATTCCGTATCGAATATCTTCATTATTCTCTTTGCATGATATTGTGTACATCCTAGTTTTTTGTCCGTCAAGTTGTGGATGGTTTGGAATTTTATGGCATGGTTGATGTGGACTGTGATTATGTCATGATTTTTTTCCAGATGTTTTCATAGCAAGGACGTGTTTATTTGTACTCACTGCGCCTCAATTTTTCATTGATGTGGCAACGGCGCTTGACTTCTCTAACGGAAAGATCCAAACTTTGTTTGCATCGGCGTCCAATCTGCATGCAAATTACTCCTACTCAACAAGTGGGTGTTCATACACTCCGAGCCAATCTGTCCGTTTGTAAGTGCAAATTGCACTGAGAAATTTGGCCCAGTTGAGTTAGGATGTGATCCAGAGTTGGGTAACTTCTGTGTTCATATTCATATGTATGTCGAGTGTCTTCCTTCTGTCGAACCCAAGTAATCGGTCCAGACAAGGAGAACCCAAGTAATCAACCAATAGCTAGCAAAATTCTAGGAGTTCGATCGGTGTAAGTATTTAATTCTCCAGTCTTCATATTAACCGTCATTCTCCAGTTCACATGTCCTACTCTTAAGTGGTGATAGTCTTAAATCTGTTAAGACTAGTCATAGTGGGGAATAAAATAGAGTAGTAACATAAACATATTACATGCTATGTTATTACTCTCTCCAAACCGGATTAATGGGCAAATTAACTGAAGCAGCGGGAACAAGGCATGTTGTGATTGGCTCGAAATTACTCCGCTAATCGTTTCGTTGATTAAATTAAATACAGGAACTGAACCATCTCCACGAGGCCCACGCGCGATCCCTGCATACTAAACCATCGAGGTAAAATACTCGTCAATTCACATCGCATGCATGACTCATACCACATGCAACCAGTTGGAGACTCATACCACGCACGCTCCACTTAATTGCTGCAGTTAATTGCCGAATTTGCCTAATATAATGGTTGATCTTCAAATCCAAAATTTGCCCATTAATCCGGTATGGAGGGAGTACCTCTATAGTGGGTAGTAACATATGTGTGGTATCATGCAAAGTCATATTTATTAGGTTGTAGACTCATCTTGTATTGGGAAGTGTGATGTTATGGTAACATATAATTAGTTACCAACTCAGTATTTTTCTTTATTTATTATCATGTCATGTCACCAAAGTGTCTTGAATGTGTGATGTTACTACCTATATTACTCCCACTATGAGTAGTCTTACTCATTGTTGTTCTTTTTATATGTACGTTTTGGTGATTATGATTTCATTTGTTCATTGTAAGGTATGAAAAATATTATTAGGTTTGAAAATTGTAATATAAGAGAAACTAATGGTCAATTGCCAATATCGAATACTTTCAACCATGTTTGCGATGAACACATGGAACTGTTTAGGGTCTGCTCCCTCCCTTTCATAATTTTTGTCACAACAAGAATTATGGAGGGTGATTGGGGGAGTATTTAGGAGACAAAGTTAGACTTAATACAATAAAAAAATAGAAGAATTCACATTCAGACCACACAATGGTAAATACAACTACGAGGGCAAAGCTAGCCCTCTCTGTTCCTTTCTTCACTAAAGGAAAATATTACTACCAACCTTAAGCTTAACTATATATATATATGATCTGTGGCTTTAGATCTACTACGGAGTACAACAAAATTGGAAGTATGCAAGACTCCCAAGTCCCAACAGATCTATGAGCATCCTTCTCGTACCTCCCACATTATTGGCAGAAGGTTCTATCAATATAGGATATAGCCCTATCTCTTGCCCTACTTCTAAACCTTAAGCTTAAGTGTATCTATGGTCCAATACCTAGCTTTTCAGTGTACTCCTATGTCGCAAATTTGATCAAGTTAGTATTAGTTATATGTTATAAAAATTATATCATTAGAAAATTTAGATGTTCTATTTCCTAATGATATACTTTTTATATTATATAATTTAAATTATATAGGTCAAATTGTTGATCTAGGGATACGAAGAAGACTAGTAAACTGAGAAAGAGGAAGTACATGAAGTGTTAGCCTCGAATTTCATAATGATAGACGTGTAATATCACTACTTCTTGCTCTTTTTTATGACAATGATGTGTTTATTTGTAGTCAATCTTTCTCAAGTTCTCAGATGTACAGGCAACCGTGGTTGCTATAAACTATCAGCCCTCATCCACACAAGATATCCGTATACAAGTTAAATGTAATACTACATAGCAGTCCCGGTGCAATAGACATGCACAAAACATCGAGTTACAACAACACATCATTGTCTAGTTATAGTCCTACTCAAAGTGGCGGTTCCGAACTTATGATTTGTTGTCAGGAGCGCGACCTTATGTTTGTTCGACAGTATGGGCAATCTGCACATTTCCGCACCCACGGCTCCAAGCAGGTTGAGTGGAACCTGTGCCCGCATCGCAGCCTTATCAGCTCATCTCCGTCGTAGAAACCATCGAGGCAAATCGAGCATTCAGGCGATGCCTCCCTGTTATCATCTTTCTTAGCCTCAAATATCTCTATCTGTAGCCTAAGGAAGGACCTCTTGCTTAGTCCACGTGTCCTATTCAAAGTAGAAGAAGCGACTGATGGGCTTTCTTCATCCTCGCCGCTGCTGAGCTGGACGGATGATGAGGTAGGCCAATTTGACTCATATGGGGCTTCCCTGCTTCCGAAGTCCATGATTCTGAACACATCCGTAGCGGAAAATTCATCTAATGTGATCGATGGCCTGGAGGCAGATGAGCCAATAGAAACGCCTCTTAGCCTCTCTAGAACACGTGCTTGTGCTTGCAGTACCGCGCCAGGCAGCCGCTCATTCGTCCTGAACATCAGCCTATCAAGTCGGTTCCTCGTAGCTGCAGAATCCCCGATGCTGTTATTGTCTATGTACGATAATATGCGGTCCTGTAAACAGCAGAAATGACCCAAGATTACATTTCATGATACATGAATCATAAACAAGAAAGAAAACATGCATATTAGCTACTCCCTCCGATCCAACTTTGTAGTAAATCCCCGGCACTTATTATGGATCGGAGGGAGTACATTTTAAGTTTTTATTCCCTCTTTTTAGTGGAACAGGGCAAGAATACTGCCAGCTATTCAGTTATAAGATAGGAAAAAAGCGGTAAACTGAAATTAAATTATCGAAAAGGCAGTAACACCTGAAGCTCCGTTTCCCTACTTTCGTGGCTATAATGCAGCAGACTGTAAAATAAGTTCAACACGGCACAATTCAACAACCACAGGCTGAGCCTGGATTGCGGAATCAATTTGGCACTGACATGAAGGTTAATTTACCCGTATCTCAAATTATATGTCTGGCCATCTATTCTAGATTTCTAGTAAACAATATTGGGTGTTAGAAAATGGAAGCAGCGGCGAGCTTCTTCGATGGCTCACGGAGATGGAGAACGCAGCTACCTTTTGTTTTGCCCCATAGTGATCATGAAATGGTTTGTCTAGGTCGTCGTTAATCATTGCACGCTGCTTTTCAGTACGCCGCTTGAGCAAACTGCAGTCCGCAGATCAGGCCGCGCCGGCCTAGCGATGGTTTCGGCAGAACGGAACGAGCAGAGGTTGACCTCCCACGGTCCTGCCGGCGAGGTCCCTTGTAGTTTCTTTCCCACTATGATTTTAGTTTACTTTTGCGAGTGTTCGTTGCCCATTTCCTGAG
This sequence comes from Lolium perenne, assembly GCF_019359855.2. NCBI lineage: Eukaryota > Viridiplantae > Streptophyta > Magnoliopsida > Poales > Poaceae > Lolium > Lolium perenne. Next base: position 338,586,980 of record NC_067247.2, read on the forward strand.
CTACGAGGATCGAGGCTGCAGATCGGAACCCGTCGCTTCGTGATCACCGCAGCATCGTGCACGGCGTCAAATTACAGTAGTATTCCTAATCCTCTCAGAATTCAATGAGCTAAGACATGAAGCGTCTCGATCTAAGCAGAGCACAAGAATTACAACGACCGAACGGGCGGGGAAGGAGGGAGGGGGAGGGGGAGAGGGTCTGACCGTGTAGGAGCCGCGTCGGCGCGAGGGCGGGGCCCCGGTGTGGAGGTGCTGGCGCACGTCCCCGGCGGCGTCGAGCGGGCGGCGCGAGCGGCAGCCGCGTCGGCGCCGGCGCCCGCCGAGGCCGTGCGGGTCGTGCGGCCCGTCGGCGTGCGGATCCGGGCCCGGGTCCGGCTCGGAGAGGCGCGGCGCGCGGGCGCGGCGGGTGGTGAAGAGCTCGGAGGCGCTCGTCATGGCCGGCGGGCGGATCCCCCGGTGAGCGAGAGCGGCCGTACTGGATTAGGCGCGCGACAAAGACAAGGATTTCGCGGCAGGATTGGTATGGAATCCCTTTTCTTGTGCCCGGTTTGGTTAGGCTCCGTGCTTATTTTATGCCGGTGATCCGGTTGGGTGGATAGGGTACGTACGTGTAGGAGAGGGCGGCGGAAGGAGCGGAGGAAGGTGCCGGGGCTGCCATGCCAGGCACGGGACGGGACACAGGGACCTTGACCAGTGGACTGGACGGTGATGCGTTGGATCGGAAATTTCCATGGGCACGGACGCATCCCGGTCCCGGGGGAAGCCACTTGCTAGATTTTGCTTTGCGGAAGTCGCCGGGAAGACGATAAACCAGGGGCGAAGATAGTGTCACTCATGGTGGTCCAGCATCAGGAATGAGTCTTCCTGTCAAACCGAGTTGTTCCAAGTCTCTATGGAGTACACTTTGGAACTCCGAAATGTCAAGATCCAGATATTTTCCTATGTAGTGCTTAAGCATCTTCATCGGACGATTTTGATAAAAATAACCCATTTGTAAAAGAAAAACACAGACTGACTCTCTGTCCAAACTATTTCAATCGTCTAACCCTTTTGTGTGGCGCCCTCCCATCGGCGCCACAACTCACTGTGTGGCGTCAATACGAGCGGCGCCACTCGCCCATCCGATGTGGCGCGGTCGACGGTGATGTGTGCTCGACTCTGACGTGGCAGGATGTGTGGCGCCGCTAAGTGTGGCGCCGATGGCAAGGGCACCACACATCCACTTATGTGCGTGAGCCCGCCCCAGCCCGACCCAGCCATTCTTCTCTCTCTGTTTCTTCTTCCCTCAAGAAAGGCGGACGACTCTCTCTCCCCCTTCAAATCCCTACTCAAATCTCTTGGATTTCGTCAGATCTGTCCGTCCAAATCGATCCCCATCCGTTCCTCAAGGTATTCCCCTTCGTTGCTCTTCGATTCATCCAAGATTTACTCCGATTTAATTCGATTTAGACATGGAACCTAGATTGGAAATTTTGGTTGTTAGAATGTAGATATGAAATTTGTTGGAACCCTGGATTTATGTGTTGAAATCTATAGCATCATGTATGTGTGGAACCAACCCTAGATTTATGTGTTGAAATCCAACTTTGAATCATGTATGTGTGCAACCCTATGTATGTATGTGTTTAAATGGCTAATTTTTTGCGTAGTAAATGCATTCAAATGTGTTACATATGCCTAGTATTTGCATAGGAATAACTCATATTTGTTAGGAATGGCTCATAATATAGTGTATTTATGTAAACATGTAGGATGGTGTATCTCATAGATGATGAGTATGACAAGGATCACCGGGCTTTTCATATGACGGAGAACAGAAGGGTTCTTCACCCCTTGAAGATTCGTTACCACGACACAGTAAGTGAAATGCTGTATGACGAGAGATACACGGAGTTCATCCAGCCTACCGGAGCCGGGGGGGTGAACATGAACACCGCGGCACTCACCGCCCTTGTCGATCGGTGGAGGCCGGAGACGTACACCTTCCACTTGAGGGCCGACGAGATGACCCCTACTCTTCAAGATGTTTCCATGATCCTTGGACTTCCTATTCAGGGAGAGCCTCTGTGTATGAACACAGCTTCTGATGGGTGGCGCGGACAGATGGAGGACCTTATTGGCATGGGTCCTCCGGAGCCAGAAGATCTGAAGGATAGAACTCCCGCCGGCGCAAATTTCCTTTGGATCAGGACTCACTTTGGTACTTGCTCGCTAGGGGCCAACGAGGATACTGTCAGGACATACACCCAAGTGTACTTGTGGTATATGCTTTCGAGGACTCTCTTTGCTGATAGTGGTGGGAAGTTGGCCCATTGGTGTTGGCTCAAGGCGCTTACGGTGTTGGAGCACCCGTGGAGTTGGGGAACAGCGGCACTTGCCTACCTCTATCGGCAGGTGATGATTTGCTGTCTGTACTATTCTTCTATAGTAGTCTGCTAGACAAAGTACTAACCAAATATCTTATGTACGCAGTTGGACGAAGCTTGTCGCAGGACTGGGAGAGGCGGTATTGGTGGATGCTTGCTCCTACTTTCTGTATGGAGCTGGGACCGCCTATCAGTTGGGCGGCCCAGGATACTCAACGAGAGGCCATGGCCTCATTACCGGAACAACTCTGATCGGGAGCCCACTTGGGCATACCTTTGGGACAATGTCTCGGAGATGACGAGCGATCCAATGGTCATGTACATGCACTACACTGAGGAGTTGGACACTCTTACCTCGGAGCAGGTAACCGATTTTAAGCCATCACTCTTTTGGTTAGTACTGCAGGTGTTGCCGTATTGTAAGTTTCATTGCCTTGTTGTAAATTTTGAAATATTTGTATGCTACAGGTGGATTGGGAGCCATATGGTACCTTTTACCATATTGGCGCGGCGATGACTGAACTCAACCCCAAGTGCTTGGAGGAGGCGCGTTTCTGGCGTATGCGGTTCCCACTCATATGCATGTGGCTTGTTGAATACCACAAGCCGCACAGAGTGATGAGACAGTGTGGGTTGTTTCAGGAGACCCCACCTCAGTGGCAAGACACGGACACCGCGCTCCATAGGTAAACTTCTTGAATCATGCGATGGAAACTTGTTGATCATAGGAAGCGATAGAATATAAGTTTATCCATTGTGCTCAATATCTTGCAGGCTTGACAGGCAGCGGCAGAGGAAGATCAAGAATTGGCATGTCCATCATAGGATTCATGTGACAGCGTTCCAACACTGTTTGAAAGCAATACGGAATGCCGGACATGTCGAGATTGTCCCTCACGACTTGACCGCTTTCAACAACTATCTCCAATGGTTTCATGAAAGCACGCGTATCGAGTTAGTGAACCACGCGTATGTTGACGACATCTTGGATGACCCCATCGCATTCGATGAGGTTGCGCAAAGCCAGTACGACAGGACTGCTCGACAAGGGAGATCGACTTCTATTGCTTCCTCTCTGAACTTCGTGGTAATGTATTCTCTCATTAGCTAGTACATCATCTATATTGGCATGTGCTCGCTCAAATTGTGTATAATATGTTTGTCATAGTGGTCCGAGATCCAAAAAACAGCTACGGAGTGTGAGGTTGTTTGGGATCAGAGCCATAGAGATGAAAAGCCTATCGGACCGATGCGGCATTTCATTAAGGTATGGTCACCAACTTTCAATGTAAGCTATTGTGTTTGGTGTCTTTGTAACCATGACTTCCATGACGCAGAACACTGGACGGAAGTTGCAGCGGTTAGCCAACTTGCTAGGTTGCCGCGAAGGTGAAATTGCGGCTACATCCTCTTCTGAAGAGGCGGAGGTATGGACTATTTTGTTGTTGTCAAACATGTGCTTACTAATTTCAACTTTGCTAATCTCATGTGTTCATGTTTGTGAAGATTCCTGACGACACCATTCTGAGTCAACGCATTAGGCGAGGCAAGAAGCAAGTCACACAGTCTGCGTACCAGTTAAAGCCAAGGGGCAAGGCTCCAAACCGTTACACTCCGGAAGATTATGTGAACCGGGGAAAGAAGGCTGTGATTGAGTCCGATGAGGAGCCGCCGCAGAGATCAGCTTTGAGGAGGATGATGAACGATGAGACGTCATCTTCAGAGGAGGAGGAGCAGGAGGTGCAGCAGGAAGAAGAGCCACGGCAGCGGACGAAAAGGATGGCCGTTCGGAAGCAGCCCGTGAGGAGGGGACGTCGAGCTTAGATGGATTTGCTACGTGTTGTGAGCTCTATCTTCATTGCTACGTGTTGTGAACTCTATCTTCATTGCTACGTGTTGTGAACTCTATGTCATTTCGAACCATGTCGTCATTGCTACGTGTTGTTTAAATCTATGTGCTACGTGTTGTTTGAATCTATGTGCTACTCTAAGTCAGTTTTGTTGATTTTTACACCCAAGTCACTGTGTGGCGCCGATGCCATGGGCTCCACACTTCACAGTGTGGCGCCGATGCCATGGGCGCCACACATGACAACATAATGACCCGAAACATACTGTAAGACAAATCTCCAGGTCCTTAGCCGTTTTGGCGAGGCTGTTTGTGTGGCGCCCATGGCATCAGCGCCACACAATGAAGTGCGGAGCCCATGGCGTCGGCGCCACACAAGCAGGCTCGCCAAAATGGCTAAGGACTAAGCGTCCGGAGCCTCTGGATGTTTTCGACATATAAGTCTCAATGTGTGGCGCCGATGTGAAGGGCGCCACACATCCTTCCACGTTGATACGTCTCCAACGTACCTATAATTTCTGATGTTCCGTGCTTGTTTTATGACAATACTTACATGTTTTGCTTGCACTTTATAATGTTTTTATGCATTTTCCGGAACTAACCTATTAACAAGATGCCGAATGGCCAGTTGCTGTTTTCTGTTGTTTTTGGTTTCAGAAAGGCTGTTCGGGCAATATTCTCGGAATTCGACGAAACGAAGACCCAGGACCTTATTTTTCCCGGAACCTTCCAGAAAGTCAGAGGGGGACCAGGGGGGTTCCAGGGGGCCACCACACAACATGGCGGCGCGGCCCCAGGCCTGGGCGCGCCAGCCTATGAGGGGGAGGCCCCGTGGCCCCTCCGACTCCGACTCTTCGCCTATTTAAGCCCTGGAGACCTAAAAACGCGATACCAATTGACGAAACTCCAGAAAGACTCCAGGGGCGCCGCCACCATCGCGAAACTCCAATTCGGGGGATAGAAGTCTCTGTTCCGGCACCCTGCCGGGACGGGGAAGTACCCCCGGAAGCCATCTCCATCGACGCCATCGCCTCCATCATGCTCCGTGAGTAGTTCCCCCATGGACTACGGGTTCTAGCTGTAGCTAGTTGGTATTCTCTCCCCCATGTACTTCAATACAATGATCTCTCATGAGCTGCCTTACATGATTGAGATTCATCTGATGTAATCGGTGTTGTGTTTGTTGGGATCCGATGGATTGTTACATTATGATTAGTCTATATATATAAGTTTGTGAAGTTATTGTTGTTGTAATCTTGTTGTGTTTAATGCTTGTCACTAGGGCCCGAGTGGCATGATCTTAGATTTAAGCTCTATACTTATTGTTTAGATTGTATCTACAAGTTGTATGCATATGTCTATGTCCGGAACCAAAGGCCCCAAAGTGACAGAAATTGGGACAACCGGAGGGAAAGGCTTAGATATGAGGATCACATGTTTTCACGGAGTGTTAATGCTTTGCTCCGGTGCTCTATTAAAAGGAGTGCCTTAATTTCCAGTAGATTCCCTAGAGGCCCGGCTGCCATTTGGTAGGACAAAAGATGTTGTACAAGTTTCTCATTGCGAGCACGTATGACTATATATGGGAAACATGCCTACATGATTAATAATCTTGATGTTCTGTCTTAATGCTATTTCAATCCTATCAATTGCCCAACTGTAATTTGTTCACCCAACACTTGTTATTGGAGAGTTACCAGTAGTGTAGATAGCTGGGAGCCCCGGTCCATCTCTTATCATCATATACTCGTTCTACATGACATTAGAAGTAGTATCAACTATTTTCTGGTGCCATTGCTCTCATATTACTGCTACTGCTGCTGGGTTACTGTTACTACTGCTCTCATATTACTGCTGCTTTCACATCACCGCTGTTACTAGTGCTTTTCCAGGTGCAGCTGAATTGACAACTCAGTTGTTAAGGCTTACAAGTATTATTTACCTCCCCTTGTGTCGAATCAATAAATTTGGATTTTACTTCCCTCGAAGACTGTTGCGATCCCCTATACTTGTGGGTCATCAAGACTATTTTCTGGCGCCGTTGCCGGGGAGGCATAGCTCTACTCATAAGTTCACCTGGGGAGTACACTTCACCTCTCTCTCTGTTTTATTTTATTTTGTTTTGCTTAGTTTGCTTTTGTCTAGTTTATTTGTGCTTAGTTTATTTCTGTCTAGTATTATTTTGCCTAGTTTCTTTTTGTTTTGTTTTATTTTCCCTATATACCCGAAAATCCATCAAAATTTGAAAAACCAAAAAATTAAAAACTGCTGTTATGGGAGAACCCACAACCTATATGGAGCTTATAGTATTATATAATAATTATAGAGAATCAAGAAAGGGAAAGTTATGAGTGCTGTGATAGAAAAATTAAATACAATTGCTAAAATCTTGCTTAAACGCCATGATATAAATTGTTGCTCTAAAGAGGATACTAAACATCTGAAATTTCAATGTGGCTTTAGTGAGGAAGTTTTAATTAAGAACTATAATTGGAATAACTATATTCATTTTGGGTTTGAAGAGGTAGAACAATTTGTCATATTTATGGGAGCCTCTGAGATAGAATCATTCATTGTTAAAAATTATGAAACTTGTGTTGTTTGTAAGGACCTTAAAGATTATGTCTCTTCTATTCTTAATTTTTGCATAGAAAGCTACAGTGATAATCCTTATATCATTGATTATAAAGAGAGACTCATTAATGCACAAGAATGCACTCACAATTTGCAGGAACCTGTGGAAGAAGAAATTGATGAACCTGAAAGCTCATTGGATAAAAAAGAGGAGGAAATTGATGAACCTGAAAGCTCATTGGATGAAAAAGAAGAGGAGAGTGATGAACAAAGGAGGAAGAATGGATTAGCTACCCATGCCAACCTTCTAATGAGAGTAACTCTTTATCTCTTACACTATTTGATTGTCCTCCGTGCTTACCAAAGAAGGATGAATGTTATGTTCCTGTGGATTCTCTTGAAATATTACCTATGAGTAAAACTTGTGAGAATGATTATGCTACTGTTATCTATGATAATCCATGCTATTTTGATAAATCTTATGATAATGCTTTGTTTGTGCCTGATGTCGAAATGCATGGTACTAAAGAGTTTTGCTTGGCAAATGTTTATGATAAATCTCTAGATGATGGTCCTATGTTACTTGATAATATTAATTGTACTACTAATGAAAATGGGATTGGAGAGATCTTGACTTTATCTAGGAGTCCCATATCTCTTGAGATTTATCAATCGTCTTGTTATATTATTGATAAAAGTGGGTTTGAAAGTTTTAATCCCACTATTTTTGAGCTTGATAAAAATTATATGTTTATGGATCATGAGAAATATGCTTTATGTGATAGTTATATTGTTGAGTTTATCCATGAAGCTACTGAAAATTATTATGAGAGAGGAAAATGTAGTTGTAGAAACTTGCATGGTACTAAAACACCTCTCTATATGCTGAAAATTTTGAAGTTACTCTTGTTTTATCTTTTTATGCTTGTCACTTTATTCTTCATGAATTTATTTGTGTACAAGATTCCTATGCATAGGAAGTGGGTTAGACTTAAATGTGCTTTGAACTTGCTTTTTGATGCTCTCCTTTGCTTCAACTCTTATTTCTTGCGAGTGCATCATTAAAATTGCTGAGCCCATCTTAATGGCCATAAAGAAAGAACTTCTTGGGAGATAACCCATGTCTTTATTTCGCTACTGTTTTGTTGTGTTTTGGAAGTTGTTACTACTGTAGCAACCTCTCCTTATCTTTATTTTATTGCAATGTTGTGCCAAGTGAAGTCTCTAATAGAAGATTGATACTAGATTTGGATTACTGCGCAGAAACAGATTTCTTGCTGTCACGAATCTGGGCAGGGCTCTCTGTAGGTACTTCAGAAAAATCTGCCAATTTACGTGCGCGTTCCTCAGATATGTACGCAACTTTCGTTAGTTTTGAGTTTTCTGATTTGAGCAACGGAAGTACCGTTTAAAAATTCGTGTTTACTGGCTGTTCTGTTTTGACAGATTCTGTCTCTGTTTTTTGCATTGTCTCTTGTGGACTTTAAGTGAGGCTTTCTAGACATGGAGAGCTGTAGCTAATGTTTTATTGAGTTCTTGCAATGTGTCACTACAGGACTAAATTGGATTAAAGTTTTTTGAGTACTAACCCCTCTAATGAAGTTTATGAGAAGTTTGGTGTGAAGGAAGTTTTCAAGGGTCAAGAGAGGAGGATGATATATGATCAAGAAGAGTGAAAAGTCTAAGCTTGGGGATGCCCCCGTGGTTCATCCCTGCATATTTCAAGAAGACTCAAGCGTCTAAGCTTGGGGATGCCCAAGGCATCCCCTTCTTCATCAACTTATCAGGTTTCTTCTATTGAAACTATATTTTTATTCGGTCACATCTTATGTGCTTTACTTGGAGCGTCTGTGTGTTTTATTTTTATTTTTGTTTATGTTTGAATAAATTCGGATCCTAGCAATCCTTGTTTGGGAGAGAGACACGCTCCGCTTTTTCATATGAACACTCGTGTTCTTCGCTCTTACTTTTAATGTTCAATGACAAAAGTTGGAAGCTATTGCACTTATTGTTATTTGGTTGGAAACAGAAAATGCCTCATATTATCTTGGATAATTTGATACTTGGCAATTGTTTTGAGCTCTCAAGTAGATCATGATTAAGCTCTTGCATCATGTAGTTTAAACCTATTAGTGGAGACATACCGTAGAGCTTGTTGAAATTGGTTTGCATGATTGGTCTCGCTAAGGTCTAGATATTTTCTGGTAAAAGTGTTTGAGCAACAAGGAAGACAGTGTAGAGTTTTATAATGCTTGCAATATGTTCTTATGTAAGTTTTGCTGTACCGGTTCATACTTGTGTTTGCTTCAAACAACCTTTCTAGCCAAAGCCTTATACTGAGAGGAAATGCTTCTCGTGCATCCAAAACCTTGAGCCAAAACCTATGCCATTTGTGTCCACCATATCTACCTACTATGTGGTATTTTCAGCCATTCCAAGCAAATACTTCATGTGCTACCTTTAAACAATTCAAAAGCTATTATCTCTTATTTGTGTTAATGTTTTATAGCTCATGAGGAAGTATGTGGTGTTTATCTTTCAACCTTGTCATTTACTTCAGACAGACTTTCACAATGGACTAGTGGCTTCATCCTCTTATCCAATAATTTTGCAAAAAGAGCTGGCAATGGGGTTCCCAGCCCCGATTAATTAACTTGCATTAATAATTCTCTTCACATGCTTTGCCCTGATCTATCAGTAAGCAACTTAATTTTGCAAATAGACACTCCTCCATGGTATGTGAATGTTGGAAGGCACCCAAGGATTCGGTTAGCCATGGATTGTGAAAGCAAAACGTTGGGAGGAGTGTCAACCATAAATAAAAGTAAAGTACATGTGTAAACAAAAGAGAAGAGGGATGATCTACCTTGCTGGTAGAGATAACGTCCTTCATGGGAGCCGCTCTTGAAAGTCTGGTTGATGAGGTAGTTAGAGTACCCATTACCATTCGTTGACAACAACAAACACCTCTCAAAACTTTACTTTTATGCTCTCTATATGATTTCAAAACTTGAAAAGCTCTAGCACATGATTTAATCCCTGCTTCCCTCTGCGAAGGGCCATTCTTTTACTTTATGTTGAGTCAGTTTACCTACTTCCTCCCATCTTAGAAGCAAACACTTGTGTCAACTGTGCATTGATTCTTTCATACTTGCTTATTTGCATTCATTATACTACTTTGTGTTGACAATTATCCATGAGATATGCATGTTGAAAGTTGAAAGCAACTGCTGAAACTTAAATCTTCCTTTGTGTTGCTTCAATGTCTTTACTTTGAATTTATTGCTTTATGAGTTAACTCTTATGCAAGACTTTTGATGCTTGTCTTGAAAGTACTATTCATGAAAAGTTTTGCTATATGTTATCTATTTGTTAGCAACTATAGATCATTGCCTTGAGTCACTGCATTCATCTCATATGCTTTATAATAGGATGATCAAGATTATGTAAGTAGCATGTCACTACAGAAATTATTCTTTTTATCGTTTACCTACTCGAGGGCGAGCAGGAACTAAGCTTGGGGATGCTGATACGTCTCCAACGTACCTATAATTTCTGATGTTCCATGCTTGTTTTATGACAATACTTACATGTTTTGCTTGCACTTTATAATGTTTTTATGCATTTTCCGGAACTAACCTATTAACAAGATGCCGAAGGGCCAGTTGCTGTTTTCTGTTGTTTTTGGTTCCAGAAAGGCTGTTCGGGCCATATTCTCGGAATTCGACGAAACGAAGACCCAGGACCTTATTTTTCCCGGAACCTTCCAGAAAGTCAGAGGGGGACCAGAGGGGTGCCAGGGGGCCACCACACAACATGGCGGTGCGGCCCCAGGCCTGGGCGCGCCAGCCTATGAGGGGGAGGCCCCGTGGCCCCTCCGACTCCGACTCTTCGCCTAATTAAGCCCTGGAGACCTAAAAACGCGATACCAATTGACGAAACTCCAGAAAGACTCCAGGGGCGCCGCCACCATCGCGAAACTCCAATTCGGGGGACAGAAGTCTCTGTTCCGGCACCCTGCCGGGACGGGGAAGTGCCCCCGGAAGCCATCTCCATCGACGCCATCGCCTCCATCATGCTCCGTGAGTAGTTCCCCCATGGACTACGGGTTCTAGCTGTAGCTAGTTGGTATTCTCTCCCCCATGTACTTCAATACAATGATCTCTCATGAGCTGCCTTACATGATTGAGATTCATCTGATGTAATTGGTGTTGTGTTTGTTGGGATCCGATGGATTGCTACATTATGATTAGTCTATCTATATAAGTTTGTGAAGTTATTGTTGCTGCAATCTTGTTGTGTTTAATGCTTATCACTAGGGCCCGAGTGGCATGATCTTAGATTTAAGCTCTATACTTATTGCTTAGATTGTATCTACAAGTTGTATGCACATGTCTATGTCCGGAACCAAAGGCCCCAAAGTGACAGAAATTGGGACAACCGGAGGGAAAGGCTTAGATATGAGGATCACATGTTTTCACGGAGTGTTAATGCTTTGCTCCGGTGCTCTATTAAAAGGAGTGCCTTAATTTCCAGTAGATTACCTAGAGGCCCGGCTGCCACCGGCAGGTAGGACAAAAGATGTTGTACAAGTTTCTCATTGCGAGCACGTATGACTATATATGGGAAACATGCCTACATGATTAATAATCTTGATATTCTGCCTTAATGCTATTTCAATCCTATCAATTACCCAACTGTAATTTGTTCACCCAACACTTGTTATTGGAGAGTTACCACTAGTGTAGATAGCTGGGAACCCCGGTCCATCTCTTATCATCATATACTCGTTCTACATGACATTAGAAGTAGTATCAAATATTTTCTGGTGCCATTGCTCTCATATTACTGCTACTGCTGTTGTGTTACTGTTACTACTGCTCTCATATTACTGCTGCTTTCACATCACCGCTGTTACTAGTGCTTTTCCAGGTGCAGCTGAATTGACAACTCAGTTGTTAAGGCTTATAAGTATTCTTTACCTCCCCTTGTGTCGAATCAATAAATTTGGGTTTTACTTCCCTCGAAGACTGTTGCGATCCCCTATACTTGTGGGTCATCACAAGTCGGCTGGTCATCATCGACCACGCCACGTAGGATGGACGTGTGGCGCCGCTCGCATGGGCGCCACACAGTGACATAGGCATCCCAAATGGGCCTGCCGAAGATAGTACCCGGGGTTTACTGAAGGCCCACTACCCGAAGAATAAGAAGGTTCGGAAGCCCAAGATATTATTAAGGAAAGCTAGAGTTGTAATAGAAAGTCTTATTTGTAATCTTGCGGGATGAATTAGAAACCTTCCCGGATTCTGTAACTTGTACTGCACGAATCCCTCGGCTCCGCCTCCTATATAAGGGGGAGTCGAGGGACGCAGAAATAATCGAATCATTGTCTACAAACCCTAGTTTTCATAATCGTCGAGTACTTTTCGGCTGAAACCTTCGAGATCTACTTGCCCTCTACTTCTAACTAAACCCTAGCCTACAATCCATAGGCATTGACAAGTTGATACCTTGTCAATTGGCGCCGTCTGTGGGAACTAGAGGCGTAAGGATCTGATCTCGATGGCACGTTCAAGATCTTCGACATCATCAACTGCAAGCAACGCAATGGATCGAGGTAAACAGATCGCTGCTGGTCCTGTCGATTTTGTTCCTCACCCACCCTCCCGTTTGGATGCATATGCGTATCTGGCGGAGCCTATGGAGATGACGTTCGGAAGGTTTCACTTTTGCGTCGAGAAGGAAGGATCGTATCGTGTCGAAATTCCGATTTCGTCGGGATCGTCGGCGGTCGATTCCAATTTTTCAAGCTATACACCGTCAACCGAATCAGGAGAAGAAGAAACTTCGTCGTCGCGCTACATCAGCATCAGGGCAAGAGAGAAACTCGCCAAGATCTTCAGCGACATGTCGTTTGAGTCATCTGCGGACTCATATATAAGCGATGGCTCAAGCAGTGTCGACAGTTACGACTTCATCGACAAATCTACTACAGTGGGCAAGGTCTTCACCAATCTCAACGATGGTGTCACCAAACCCAACATAGATCTGAATACAAAATATCATCAGATTTATGCCATTGGAGAGCCAAGCAATGATCAAGAGGAAACATCTGAAGCTTTCGACGATCTGGGAAATCCATACGTCGATCCCTCCGATCTGCGACGAGGCTTGGGCAATAAATACGTCGGGCCACAGCCGCGACACAGAGTTCAACTCCCGCAAGCAGCATGGGATAGAGCCGCGAGAGCTATGGACGGCTCAGAACCAATGGCTACCACAGCCACGCCAGAGGAATTACAAGCATATCAATATAGCCTCGCACGAGCGGCAAGGGAATTGGAAAAACAGACAGCTGAGTTAAACAGAAGAAAGGAGGCAGCTTCTGCATCCAGCAGGAGAAGAGCAGAGCTGAGTCGACAATCTAGAACTTCGGGTGATAGCCACAGGGAGGCTCGGAACAGAGCGAGATCAAGGTTACAACACATACCCGAAGCAGAAAGAGAGCACCTTGTCCAAAACCTCGACATGTCCTTTATGTCAATAGACACAAGAGGAAACATCATCCCTAAGACACCAGAGGCTGGGTATATGGCGACACATGCTTTTATCCTCGCATCTAAGCCACCTCCAGGAGATCCAAGGGAAACATTGTACAACATGGCGATAGCAGGAGTTGGAGCCATGGGGACGGCGTTTGTATCAACACCTCCCGAAGGAACAGCAAGGCAAAATAGTCCACGACCTGCGGCAGCAGCAGCAGCAGCTCCTGAAGGACCAAGTGGAGCAAGAGATACGGCAGCACAAGCAAGGGTCGACAGAGCGCGACAAAGCAGAAGAGAACATTGGCAGTCCCCAGAGTTAAAGACGAGGATATGTGCGGTTTGCCGTGTTTCACGAGGAGAGTGCGGAAAACTCGAGTACCTTCGGGATTCAAGTTGCCTGATAATTTAAAAAAATTCGACGGCCTTCAAGATCCAGAAGATTGGCTAGTTGATTATCTCGAGACGGTGAAACTCACAGGTGGAACCAGAGCAACAGCTATGCAAAGCATCCAGGTGCATTTGAGTGGAGCCGCACGGTCTTGGATAAAGAAACTCCCAGGATCTATCGACAGTTGGGAAAGCTTCGAGGACGTGTTCGTCAAGAACTTCAGGTCCACGTGCAAAAAACCTGCGTCGTTAGAGGAGTTGAGAGCATGTCGACAAAAGCCAGACGAGCCAATGAGAAAATATATCCAAAGGTGGAACATCATCAAAAACTCGGCAGAAAATATATCTGACGAGAGAGCGATAGATGCGTTTGTCGCAGGAATCAGGCGTGGAGATTTCGTCGAGGACTTGGGAAGGACCAACCCAAAGACAGTATCCGCGTTAATGGAAATAGCAAACAGGTGGGCAGATGGAGAAGATGCTGTCCACAACAAACGGCACAGGTCGCCAGAGGAGGACCGTGGTCGAAACTATCAACCGAGACGACGATTTCCTCGGCAATACCCGAACTATGATGCTCCAGGACAAATTTCGGCAGGTTTTCGGGCAAATACAGGAGGAAACAACAGAGATGATTATCAGAGAAGCAATGAGCAGCGAAGCGATAATAGAGACGATTCTCGAAACAACAGGCAAAATAGCGGGCCTAGGTTCCCGAGGCCTTTCGTGTCTCCTGAAGAAATGATGAATGGGCCGTGTCAGATGCACTTTTTCCTCGACAGCAACGGAAAAAGACAGTCAGGACATCTGCAGAAAGATTGTCGCAATTTTCAGGCAATGTTAAGGTGGGCAGAGCACGCTAACGCTCGGGCAGCACAGAGAAACCCTCGAGAACCCAGGAGCGAGATTCACTTGCCACCTCACCCCGCGATTACAGAAGACAATCGACATCAGCTCAGAATAGCGGCAGCACCTCCACCACCACCTTACGTTGATCCTAACTCCAACGGAGCGGTGTCGATGATTCAGAAGGGAAGGCCATCCAACAGAGCTCAGAAAGTAATCTCACGACAGGTGTTCATGGCAGAAAAAATGCCTCCACCAACAGTCGAGTATCTTAATTGGTCAGGGCAAGATATTGGCTTCACCATAGCAGATCATCCGCAGCTAGTTCCTCGACCAGGGCAGTCAGCACTTATCTTACCAGCAGTTATTGCGGGATTTGATGTCTCTCGAGTGTTCATAGACGGCGGCAGCAGCTTAAACCTTATGTATGCAGATACATTGAGGAAGATGAACATATCCCTAGCAAACTTGAAGCCAACAGACACGAGGTTCCATGGTATCACACCGGAGAAACCAAGTTATCCATTGGGGAAGATCAATCTCGACGTTCAGTTTGGAACCCGAGAGAATTATAGAATCGAGAGGCTGGAATTTGAAGTTGTGGATTTTCCATCGCAGTACCACGCTCTGTTGGGACGACCAGCATATGCTAGATTTATGGCGGTGCCACACTATACATACCTGTTGTGGAGGATGCCTGGACCGAAGGGACCAATCACAGTAAAAGGAAGCTTCGCCTTAGCCGATAAGTGCGATAAGGATTTTCATCGGATATCAGAAACTTTCGGGATGCAAGCTGAGTATTTGGCGTCAAGAAGTATGACCGACTACGACGTGCTGCCAGACGTTGGAAGGCCAAATAAAGAATCAACTTTCAATACCGAGAAAAATTCTAAGGAGGTACAGATTCACCCGACAGACCCGAAAAAGACGACGTCCATTGCAACAAATATGGATCTCGCATAGGAAAGCGCGCTCGTCAAGTTCCTCCGTGAGCACTGGAAAATCTTCGCATGGTGTCCAGCTGACATGCCAGGAGTACCCAGGGAACTTGCCGAGCACCACCTCAACTTGGATCCTCTCGCGAGACCAATCAAACAACCCTTGCGGCGTTTTTCGGAACCAAACCGCAAAGCTATGCTATCAGAAATAGATCGACTTAAGGATGCTGGTTTTATCAAAGAGATATCTACAGAAGCCACATGGGTAGCTAACCCAGTGATGGTGCCGAAGAAACACACGAAAGTCCTTCGCATGTGCGTCGACTTTACGTGTCTCAATAAACATTGTCCTAAGGATCACTTTCCCCTCCCAAGGATCGATCAAATCATCGACTCCACGGCAGGATGTGAACGTCTTTCCTTCTTGGATGCATACTCTGGTTATAACCAGATCAGACTAAAAGAAGATGATGAGGCCAAAACAGCGTTCATAACACCTTACGGCGTGTTTTGCTACAGAACAATGCCCTTTGGTCTAAAAAACGCGGGAGCAGCATATCAGAGGATGATGCAGAAGTGTTTGGTGACATAGATTGGGAAAAACGTGCAAGTATACATCGACGATGTCGTCATAACGTCAAAAAAGGGGGCAACGCTGATCGAGGATCTCAAGGAAACCTTTGACAACCTCGACAAATTCTGTCTCAAGCTGAACCCGACGAAGTGTTCTTTTGGCGTTCCAGCAGGAGAACTTCTGGGGTTTCTAGTTTCAGCAAGAGGAATTGAAGCAAATCCCGACAAAATACAAGCTATCGTAACAATGAGGAAGCCAACAAAGTTGAAAGAAATACAACAGCTAACTGGGCGAGTCGCAGCTTTGAGCAGATTCATCGCCAGGCTGGGAGAAAAAGCGTTACCATTTTACGCTCTGATAAAGCAAGGAGAGAAATTCCAGTGGAACGAAGAGGCCGACAGAGCTTTCGAGGATTTGAAGCGCACAATCTCGACACCACCAATCTTGGTGGCGCCGAAGGAAAAGGAACCTCTCCTGCTGTATATTGCAGCCACGCCCCAAGTGGTTAGCACGGTGCTAGTTGTTGAAAGAGAAGAAGAAGGAAAACTCCATGGAGTGCAAAGGCCAGTATATTTCATCAGTGAAGTTTTATCGCCTTCCAAACAGCGGTACCCGCAGTACCAGAAATTAGCATATGGAGTAATTGCAACGGCAAGGAAGTTGCGCCACTATTTTTCGGCACACCCGATAATAGTAGTCAACGAAGCACCTCTTTCAAATATACTAAACAATCCAGAAGCTACAGGGCGTGTCTCCCTTTGGGAATAGAACTTTCCCCTCGGGACATCACGTATGAAAAAAGAAAGGCAATCAAGTCGCAAGTTCTGCCAGATTTCATTGCAGAATGGATGGAGCTACAAAACACGGGACCCCCAGATTTGTCGAGAACTTGGACCATGAACTTCGATGGGTCCAAGAGAGCAGAAGGAGCTGGCGCAGGAGTAGTACTTATATCACCTGAAGGCGACAAATTGAAATACGTCCTTCGGATGACATTCCCTAACGCATCCAACAATGAAGCAGAATATGAAGCCCTCATACACGGGATGAAGATGGCAAAAGCTTGCGGTGCAACTCGACTAAAAATCTTTGGCGACTCACAATTGGTGGCTCAGCAGGTTATGAACCAATGTGATGCAGTCAACGATAGCATGATGGTATACAAGGAGGTGTACAATGAGCTAGAGAAGCTGTTTGATGGATGCGAGGTAAATCACATCAGTAGATTGAGCAATGATGAAGCCGACGTTCTCGCAAACATCGGGTCGCAGTGCCTCCCAATCCCACCAGGAGTATTTTGGGAAGAAATAGCGGAGAGATCCACGAAGCCAAAAAAGGTGCAGAAAAAAGCAAAGGAAGGAAAAACTTCGGCGCCCCTCAAAGAAACCACGGAGGATGAAGAGGACCAAGAACTTGTGATGATGGTAGAAGTTCCTTGGATGCAAGCGTATATATCATATATCCTCAGGAAAGAAATACCCGACGATCTAGTTGAGGCCAGGCGAATTATTCGACGATCCAAAGCTTTCACAGTGATCAAAGGGGAGTTATACAAGCGAAGTATTTCAGGCGTTCTGCAAAGGTGTGTCACACCCGAGGAAGGAAGAATAATTCTGAAGGATGTACACGAAGGAATATGTGGCCACCACGCAAGTAGTCGAGCTATTGCAGCCAAAGTTTTTCGGGCAGGATTCTATTGGTTGACAGCAATCGAGGATGCCAAGGAAATAGTAAGAACTTGCGACGCGTGTCAAAGATTTGCCGCAAAACCTCACTCCCCAGCGGCGGAATTAACACCAATACCATTGTCGTGGCCCTTTGCCCAATGGGGACTTGATATGGTGGGCAAGTTGCACAAAGCTTCGCCAGGAGGATATGAGTACTTGCTGGTCGCTGTCGACAAATTCACCAAGTGGGTAGAAGCGAAGCCAATAAATTCACCAGATGCAGCGTCGGCAATAAAGTTTGTGAAAGGCCTCGTTTTTCGGTTTGGGGTGCCTCATAGCATTGTTACAGATAATGGTTCAAACTTCACATCCAAGGAATTTAAGGAATACTGCGCAGAAGTAGGCATTAAATTGCACTTTGCGTTAGTTGGGCACCCGCAAACTAACGGACAAGTCGAGAAAGCCAATGGTATCATCTGCAACGGCCTCAAAAAGCGCCTGCTAGGACCGCTTGAAAAAGCTCGACATACTTGGCCAGAGGAATTGCCAAGTGTTTTGTGGAGCATTGATACGTCTCCAACGTATCGATAATTTCTTATGTTCCATGCCACATTATTGATGTTATCTACATGTTTTATGCACACTTTATGTCATATTCGTGCATTTTCTGGAACTAACCTATTAACAAGATGCCGAAGTGCCAGTTGCTGTTTTCTGCTGTTTTTGGTTTCAGAAATCCTAGTAACGAAATATTCTCGGAATTGGACGAAATCAACGCCCAGGGTCCTATTTTGCCACGAAGCTTCCAGAAGTCCGAAGAGGAGACGAAGAGGGGCCACGAGGGGGCCACACCCTAGGGCGGCGCGGCCCCCCCCTTGGCCGCGCGGCCCTGTGGTGTGGGGCCCCCGTGCCGCCTCTTGACCTGCCCTTCCGCCTACAAATAGCCTCCGTTGCGAAAACCCCAGTACCGAGAGCCACGATACGGAAAACCTTCCAGAGACGCCGCCGCCGCCGATCCCATCTCGGGGGATCCAGGAGATCGCCTCCGGCACCCTGCCGGAGAGGGGAATCATCTCCCGGAGGACTCTACGCCGCCATGGTCGCCTCCGGAGTGATGTGTGAGTAGTCTACCCCTGGACTATGGGTCCATAGCAGTAGCTAGATGGTTGTCTTCTCCCCATTGTGCTTCATTGTCGGATCTTGTGAGCTGCCTAACATGATCAAGATCATCTATCTGTAATTCTATATGTTGCGTTTGTTGGGATCCGATGAATAGAGAATACTTGTTATGTTGATTATCAAAGTTATATCTATGTGTTGTTTATGATCTTGCATGCTCTCTGTTACTAGTAGATGCTCTGGCCAAGTAGATGCTTGTAACTCCAAGAGGGAGTATTTATGCTCGATAGTGGGTTCATGCCTGCATTGACACAGGGACGATGTGAGAAAGTTCTAAGGTTGTGTTGTGCTGTTGCCACTAGGGATAAAACATTGATGCTATGTCTAAGGATGTAGTTGTTGATTACATTACGCACCATACTTAATGCAATTGTCTGTTGCTTTGCAACTTAATAATGGAGGGGGTTCGGATGATAACCTGAAGGTGGACTTTTTAGGCATAGATGCAGTTGGATGGCGGTCTATGTACTTTGTCGTAATGCCCAATTAAATCTCACTATACTCATCATGATATGTATGTGCATGGTCATGCCCTCTTTATTTGTCAATTGCCCAACTGTAATTTGTTCACCCAACATGCTGTTTATCTTATGGGAGAGACACCTCTAGTGAACTGTGGACCCCGGTCCAATTCTCTTTACTGAAATACAATCTACTGCAATACTTGTTCTACTGTTTTCTGCAAACAATCATCTTCCACACAATACGGTTAATCCTTTGTTACAGCAAGCCGGTGAGATTGACAACCTCACTGTTTCGTTGGGGCAAAGTACTTTGGTTGTGTTGTGCAGGTTCCACGTTGGCGCCAGAATCCCTGGTGTTGCGCCGCACTACATCCCGCCGCCATCAACCTTCAACGTGCTTCTTGGCTCCTACTGGTTCGATAACCTTGGTTTCATACTGAGGGAAACTTGCCGCTGTACGCATCACACCTTCCTCTTGGGGTTCCCAACGGACGCGTGTTGAACGCGTATCAAGCAGCTTTTTCTGGCGCCGTTGCCGGGGAGATCAAGACACGCTGCAAGGGGAGTCTCCACTTCTCAATCTCTTTACTTTGTTTTTGTCTTGCTTAGTTTTATTTACTACTTTGTTTGCTGCACTAAATCAAAATACAAAAAAATTAGTTGCTAGTTTTACTTTATTTGCTATCTTGTTTGCTATATCAAAAACACAAAAAAAATTAGTTTACTTGCATTTACTTTATCTAGTTTGCTTTATTTACTGTTGCTAAAATGGCTACCCCTGAAAATACTAAGTTGTGTGACTTCACAACCACAAATAATAATGAATCACCTATTGCTCCACCTGCTACTACAGCAGAATTCTTTGAAATTAAACTTGCTTTACTAAATCTTGTTATGCGAGAGCAATTTTCTGGTGTTAGTTCTGATGATGCTGCTGCCCATCTCAATAATTTTGTTGAATTTTGTGAAATGCAAAAGTATAAAGATGTAGATGGTGATATTATTAAACTAAAATTGTTCCCTTTCTCATTAAGAGGAAGAGCTAAAGATTGGTTGCTATCTCTGCCTAAGAATAGTATTGATTCATGGACTAAATGCAAGGATGCTTTTATTGGTAGATATTATCCCCCTGCTAAAATTATATCTTTGAGGAGTAGCATAATAAATTTTAAACAATTAGATACTGAACATGTTGCTCAAGCTTGGGAAAGAATGAAATCTCTGGTTAAAAATTGCCCAACCCATGGACTGACTACTTGGATGATCATCCAAACCTTCTATGCAGGACTAAATTTTTCTTCGCGGAATTTATTGGATTCAGCTGCTGGAGGTACCTTTATGTCCATCACTCTTGGTGAAGCAACAAAGTTTCTTGATAATATGATGATCAACTACTCTGAATGGCACACGGAAAGAGCTCCACAAGGTAAGAAGGTAAATTCTGTCGAAGAAACCTCTTCCTTGAGTGATAAGATTGATGCTATTATGTCTATGCTTGTGAATGATAGGACTAATATTGATCCTAATAATGTTCCGTTAGCTTCATTGGTTGCACAAGAAGAACATGTTGATGTAAACTTCATTAAAAATAATAATTTCAACAACAATGCTTACCGGAACAATTCTAGTAACAACTATAGGCCATATCCTTATAATAATGGCAACGGCTATGCTAATTCTTATGGGAATTCTTACAACAATAATAGGAATTCACCCCCTGGACTTGAAGCCATGCTTAAAGAATTTATTAGTACACAAACTGCTTTTAACAAATCTGTTGAAGAAAAGCTTGGGAAAATTGATATACTTGCTTCTAAAGTCGATAGTCTTGCTGCTGATGTTGATCTTTTGAAATCGAAAGTTATGCCTAATGAGAATCATCATAATAAAATTGTTACTACAGCAAATTCCATTCAAGTTAGAATTAATGAGAATATAAGATTAATGGCTGAACTGCGTGCTAGGTGGGATAGAGAAGAAAATGAAAAACTAGCTAAAGAGAAGAATGTAGCTAAAGTTTGGACTATTACCACCACTAGTAATGCTAATGCTACACATGTTGCTGCACCTCCTACTAATACTAATAAAAGAATTGGTGTTAGCAATGTTTCCACTTCTAATGCAAAGCGCGAGAAACTGCCTGAAACTGCTAAAACTGCTGAAACTGCCTGTGATAAAGCTGCTGAATTTTTTTCCAACATTGGGGATGATGATCTCATTGCTTTAGATTATAATGGTTTGAATTTTGATGATTGCCACATCTCTGAAGTTATAAATTTCTTGCAAAAACTTGCTAAAAATCCTAATGCTAGTGCTATAAATTTGGCTTTCACACAACATATTACAAATGCTCTCATAAAAGCTAGAGAAGAGAAACTAGAGCGCGAAGCCTCTATTCCTAAAAAGTTAGAGGATGGTTGGGAGCCCATCATTAAGATGAAGGTTAAAGATTTTGATTGTAATGCTTTATGTGATCTTGGTGCAAGTATTTCTGTTATGCCTAAGAAAATTTATAATATGCTTGACTTGCCACCGCTGAAAAATTGTTATTTGGATGTTAATCTTGCTGATCATTCTACAAAGAAACCTTTGGGTAAAGTTGATAATGTTCGCATTACCGTTAATAATAACCTTGTCCCCGTTGATTTTGTTGTCTTGGATATTGAATGCAATGCATCTTGTCCCATTATATTGGGAAGACCTTTTCTTCGAACTGTTGGTGCTACCATTGATATGAAGGAAGGTAATATTAAATATCAATTTCCTCTCAAGAAAGGTATGGAACACTTCCTGTGGTGACCCGGCATACCACTGCATGGTGTAGTATGCAAGTCTGATATAACACCAATGAAACACTGTTCCACTAGTATTATATCGCTCAGAGTGGTACAACAGAAACATATGCGGGTCCAAGGCATGTCTATAGAATTACAACATTGACTCTGTTACATAAGATCATCACAGCCTCCTACTTTACAATGAGGTAAATCTGCAAATAAACTCCAGAAGAACGACTCGTAGTCTAATCCTATCACGAACTCCATTTGTAGAGTATTTAACTATCTATAGAGGCTATGAATAGATTGTAGCTAAATAGGAGCTAAGTTTAGGAAGCTAGTTCCCTTCTATGGCTAAACTAGGCTTTCTCCTTGTTGGATGTGGTATCTGACTCCTCTGACAGGGTCCTGTCTCTTGAAGTAGTTGTTGACTCCTCGGCCTTCGAGTTGCACTGTAGATCCTCCTTCGATGCCTCCATATCTAAGCAGGGGATTTAAGAGTGGGATGAGTACAAGCGTACTCAACAAGTTCATTATAGGAAAGAGGTGTTTAATGCACTAGCTACAGCATTAGACCAGAAAGTCTAATACCAATGCGAGTTTTCATAACCATTTCTTCAAAGGGTTGCTTTTATTCAGAAGAACTATGTCCGTCAGCCTTCACCGGTTTACTAGAACTTCATGGAGCTCCTTTCCGGCCGCGTTCGCAGTTCCATATCCCGGAACAGGGAGTGACAGGTCACGGTTCTTTACACTCTGCAGAGGTGTGTTGCTTTACCCATAAGAGATCTTAACCTTGGTGCCAACCGAGTCATGTTCTCGTCCACACTTCCTTTGGTGTGAGGCCCGGTATAAGGTCTAGCCAATCATGTTCCTCCGCTACCTCGAACACCCACCCTTTGTTGCATGCCCCGACCCTGGGTCCTCGCCGGTCCCATTATTCCCACTCACGGGTGGACCCCGACCACGACGACAGTTTGGGATCGAACCAAACTCCTTCGCCGGTAGCTGCAACCCATCATAGACCGCAATACCGTGGGGACTTAAGGCTTCCCCAGCCAACCGCTTGCACTTCGAGCGACAAGTGTCTACGGACCATGCCGTGGGGACTTAAGGCTTCCCCAGCCAACCGCTTGCCCTGACAGATACAAGTGTCTACGGTAAAGCGCATCCGTTGATGAACGAGAGGTGGAAACACTTTTGACTACTCCGTCCCACTCCGGATCTTATGGTTAACACGGGTATTACGGCACAAGAATCACTGGCGACATTTGTTGTTTAATCCTAGATGGATATAAGCCCGTGCAATGGAACCTCCACCATATCAACACAATCCATGGTTCCATTGCCCACCACATAGTCATATTCATAGTTATGAAAGTAGTGGTTTTGATTTTTATGCAATAGTGATAACCATAATACTTTGCAAGTAATTTGATAAAAATACTCAAATGACATGAGCAAGTGATGAACTTGCCTTTCTTGACTGCAAGATTATGCAGGCAAGGTCTTCGATACGCAATAACTCCAAATTCTGAAATAGCATCATCGTCCGGTAAGGACGATGTTTAAAAGATTGGCAATGATGCGATAATGCATAATTATGAGATGCAGTCGCTCTAAGCGTGGCCTAACCCCGATGATTTAGGATTAGTGAGTTGTGATGATTAATTCAGGGTGTGTTGCACTTTTAGAGTGATTCACAAACAAGGTTCTTATTAATGATGGATTACTTGGTATCAGGTACAAGTCATATAATAAAGCATGGTAATCAATTTAGCACACACAAGGAATGATAGTTGGCATTATGTTAATATGTAAAGAACAGTTGTCAGTTTTAATACTATATGGCATGGTTAATGTTTAATTATCATATACTTTAAAAGAATAACTTTTGAAGAACATGTTCTTTAATAAAGAACAAGTATGATAATTAGGTTGGGTTTCTATGGTTGACTATGGTTTGGTGTAGTCTTGGAGTAAATATTAGATGGATCCCAACAAAGTTGGATTCATCAACACCTAGGGCTTGTAAGGTTAAGATAAGCCTAGGTATCCTAAGCAATTCATTATACAGGTTGTTGTCAAGGTTGGTTTATCTTGCTAGTGATAGCTGGCTAGGGTTTATAGGTCCTTATAAGCAGGGTTGATGAGAATTTCTTATTTTCTTCAAAAGAATAACTTTTGAAGAACATACTTCTTAAGTAATAAGAAGTATATCAATTAGGGTTGAGGTTACTCTCTATTTTCTTCAAAAGAATAACTTTTGAAGAACATACTCCTTAAATAATAAGAAGAATAATAATTAGGTTGGGGTTGTTTAGGTTTGATATTTAGTTCCCTAAGTAAAGATTGGTTGGTTCCTAAATAGGATGGTTCATAAGTATCCAACACTAGTAGGGTTTAGTGGAACAAGGATATGTAATACAAAATAGTAGGTGTAGTTGCTATTAGGGTTCATCACAATGGTGTGATGCTAATTATGGATAACTAAGGATGGTGGTCTTTGGGTAATAGGATCTAGGGTTTACACTTGGTTGATCCCACTTGATTATTTAGGTCTGATGAAGATGGACATATGGGATACCCATATATTAGTGATAGGTCTTCTACATTTTATGTGATCATGGTAAACATTTAGTAGCTATTATGGTTCTATGATTGAAAGGGACTATTATGATCACATGCTCCAACCTGGTTTTTAGGTTGAGAAGCAATTTAGGGTTCACATGTAATAATGGAACTAGGGTTTCAAGTTGAATTAGGGTTTTAGGTTTCACATGAAATGATAAGGTTGTAACATCATTTCATAATGAATTAGGGTTTGCTATTTACCCTATGGTTCAATGATTAATAACTTCATGGTAAAGTTGAAGTTATTAGTAACTTGGAAATAAAAATAATATTGAAATTGGCAGTTTATTCTTTTTAAACAATTAATAATTTGGTAATTATTAATTAGGGTTTAAATCTTTCTAATAAAGGTTTAACAAATAATAAATAAAGAAAATTAGATTTCATGTTTTTCTTTATTTATTTATTGGTTTTTATTTAATCTGGATAGTTTTCCTAATTATTGAATTTTAATTCAATTTAGAATTAAAGAAAAGGCTTATTTAATAAGTACTAAATAATTAAATTTTTATTAAAAATAAAAATTTCATTTTATATTTTTATTGGGTAGATTTTTCTTTTATAGGAATTTTGATATCTCATTTGTATTTTTCTGAGCTTTTATGAGTTTCCTATAATTATCTAAAGTTGCAGCAATTTATTGAATTGAAATTAAAATGGAACAAACTGCTAAAGCTACACAGTTGAATCTATACAGGGAGGCTGACTGGTGGGCCTATGGCCACGTTGGCTGCCACGTGGGCTTGACTGGGTCCAAATTAAATTCATGTCCAGAGACTCACAGTGGCCGGCGGAATTCGACGATCGCCGTCGATCCCGGGCTCGCGCGGATGATATGCTTGCACCACTAGACTCAGTGCACCGAGAGGAACAGTTTGGTGGTGGCGCCGCCATTTACTGGTCACCGGAACTCGGTCGGCGGTGAGGTGCGACGGCGGCGGTACGGGCTAGATGAGGCGGCGACACTACGGCGATGAATCGAGCAAACTACGGATGCTGAGAGGTTCAGTGACTCACCAGGAGCACTATGAGCTTGGTGGCGAGGCAAGAGGAGGTCGGCATCGCCGGAATTGCGAGCTCCGACCGTCGGAAGGGGCGAGCTCGGTGAGGATGCTGCAGAAGGTTATGGCTCGATTCGTTGCGTGGGTTGAGCAAGAGGAGGGTGCTGGTGACGATGGTGACCACGGCAGTGCTCGGGGAGGCTTCCATCGCCGGCGATAGAGATCACCGGTGAGGTCCAGGTTGCGGTGTGGAGAGAAATTGGGACAGGGGAGGAAGAAGAGGGCGACTAGGTTCGTCCAGAGCTTTATATGGCGCCCAGACGCGTGCCTCGTCATGGCTTCGGTTGAGGAGAAGACGCCAGCGCGAGGGAGAAGCTGGCCACGGCGTCTCGCTGGCCTCCAGACGTGAAGAGGATGAGGACGAGTTCCTCCGTTTTATTTTTCTGCCGAAGGGGTATGGTGGGCTGGTTGGGCCGTGCTGGGCTGAGAAGGTGGGCTTCTGGTGGACTGTGGTGCTGGGCTGCGGTGGCCTGGCAGGTAAGCCTCTTTTCTCTCTTATTTTCTGTTTATTTATTTTCTGTTTTGTATTTTCTATTTAATTCTGGTTTGCATTTCCCTTTTGTTTTGCAGGATTTTAAATGTGTGAATCCCTTTGGAGTTTACAAAGATACTATTGTAAATATAAGAGCTTTAAAATATTTCATATGTGTAGTGACACCCTTGTTTATTAAATGTTAATAGAGATTGAAAATGGTAATTATATAGTCCTAATTGCCAACATCAATTTAGATGATCCAAACTATTTCTCAAGAGGTTCTTCTAAGTACCTATTGATAGTTAAGTTTTTATATTTATCTTTTGTTACATTGCACTAAACAATATACAAGGCATAGCTTAATATCTAGTTTCTTATTTGAGCATATGATCTCATAACATTATTTCGTGTGCTCATGGTGGTTATTGATTTGGAGAATTGTTTAAGGTTATTTTAAAGTATTATTGTCATCCTTTAAACCCTTAGTTTAATATGGTTAAGGTGGATCTCATCTCTCTCATGAGACTTTTATTTATATGGAAACACTAGTTAGTTGCACCCACATAGGCATGGCTTGTGAGATATGTTAAATTGCTATCTTGTTTCATTTCAGAGTTGGTTAAATAGTTCCCTTGCTCATATTTGAGTTTAAGCATGGTTTTAGGATTATACTAGCAATCCCCATGTGATGCACAAACTAGGGTTGAGATATAATACTAGGTTGTAGATATGAGATGACACCATGTTGCATTGGCTAGGTTTGCTCTCCCCAATGCATAATAAATGGTTACTTGCTTAATATTTCCTGTGCTTCTTTAGTTACTAAGGATCTGGGAAGTGGTTTTATCTTCTACCAATTAACTTCTTTTATTACTCCCAACTTATCATTTAAGTAACTACATTGATTTAAGTTCTTTTTATAGTTAACTTTGGTCACATGGATGTATGGTTTCTCACTACATAAAGTATAGTGTTTAACTCTAAGGTTCTCTTGGGTTCCTTAATTTAGGAAATATAGATATGGTGGGGTTCTAATTGTGAGCACCAAGTGGTTCACAAGTAAAGGTTGGGATATAAGTCTAGGGTTGCTTACTAATGATTTCCCCATGATTTCATGTGGTGAATGATATCTACTTATCCTATTAGGGTTTATCTTATCCTCACATATCTCAAGAGCATGATCATGGTTAGACATGTTCAACTTGTTCTTGACATCATTTCCTCAAGTTCTTAGGTTTTATGATCATCATTCAATTTATAATGTTCAAGGTTGGGCTTCCTAAAGTATTTCTAATGGAAGGGTTTCACTTCCATGATCAAGTGTTGTCTTGATTAACTAAACATAATATCTCCCTTATAGTTTCTTGGGTGGACATGGCTATGGTTGTCTCTATATGTTATATCCCAGGAAAACTGCCTGAGATATTTTGTTAGGGTTCCACTTAAATAAGGTTGATAATATCATCTGGGTATATGGGTAGTTCTCTCCCTCAAACTCAAGTGTTGCCTCAACTAACTTGAGTGTAACACCATAATTGATCTCTCTTATATAAGAATGGATTATTCTAGGTTATGGTGTACTCCTAATACTCTAGTTCAATTGTTGTCCTTTATTCTTAAATAGATAAAACTATGTTTTGTATGATTGGTCTCTCTTATTTTAGAAAGGACTTTAATACTAACTTAAGGTTAGGCTCCATAGGGATTGATATGATCTTCAATATCTATGTTTAACAGAAATGGTTTCTCTCTCTAGGAATGTCTTGAATAATATCCTAGGGTTCCTCTTAAAGCTGATGATTTGAATACTTGGATGTATATCCAAGGTTTAGCTCAAGGTTTGTTATTGCTTCTCTAATAATTATAATATAACGCTCACCTCTCTAGGTTTGATACTAAATAATTTGGAATAGAGAAGAATATATATTTCTAGAGTTAATCTCCATGTCATGTTTCCAAGAATGAAGTGAAATAAATACCATGAGGTTCATGGTAGGATCATGGATTAGTTTAAGACATGGAAAAGATAAGTCAAGAATGGTTTCCCCATTTTATTGTTACTTGGTTTGTAATTGAATTGATGTTCAGATGCTATGACAAGGATTGCCATATTGTGATCTTTTATAAGATCAAGTAGTTGATCATTGAGTAAAGTGTTGGTGTGTTGATTATTAGTTCCATTTGATCTAACCCCTTAGATCAAATCATCTCTTCCCAAAACAAGGTTTTTGCAAAGTCACATTGAGGTTTATAGCGCTTGACTTGATGAGCTACTTCAATTCCACCAAGGTCAAGTGAAACTTCAGTTACTGTGACTGTTTTACTTTAAAGCGCGAAAATTCCCCAGATTTTCTATGCATGAATGCAATGCACACATATGTTTCCTCTATTTTTGTAACCCCAACACCTGGGATATTACAGTCTCTACCCCTTAAACTAAACTTCGTCCTCGAAGTTTGAACTCTCTCACGTTTCCGAAGTGTGGTTCTGACTTATGCAGACTTAAACTTTTCTAGAACTCCGTAGTGATCTCACTGGATATAATTGAATATATCCCTTGTCCAGATTCTTCCTGGAATCCATTATTATCTGCCTCTGAACCATGGTTCTTACTTTGATTCATTGATTTCTTCCAATATCATTTTCTTGTTTTCTTTCTCATTGAATATTCAATTATTAGGACTTCTTCTGGTGCTGCTAGTCTTAACTGAGGACTAATTTGATAACATACTCCTAACTGGTAAAATAGGTCTTTGTTTTCCCTTACTACCGAAACTGCAATAATGGTACTTGGTAAGGTACTTACCATGGAAATGGTCTTGACGGTTTATTTCCCTAAGATTGGATTAGACTTATTTAGTCCATCCAATCATGGTTTATAGTTGATACCTATAACTATTTTGGGTTATTTAGGTTCCATGAAAGGAATCATCCTATTAGTCTTTGATTTTGGTATGTTCAATCTTCTTCGGTCTTTGGCCTTTTTGAACTGTATTTGGTCTATGGTATTTCCTTCATCCAACTTCATTATCCTTATTTTACTTGAGCTTTCGTACTTCTGATTAAATATTACTCACTTTCTCAAGTTATAGTCCACTTCTTACTTCCTCGAGGTATGAACCTCGGCTTCTGGTCTGACATCCATCTGAAAGTAATGTTCAACAATCTTATGAAAATAAGATCGAACTTCCTCTCAGTTCAGACATTCTGCTTTTATCAGGCTTAAAGTATTGAGTTATTGTATACCCAACTCAAACTTTACTCTACCCCTTAGAGTTTTCTTATGGTCTTCAACTCCTTTTTCTTCCAATCATAGAACTTATGGTTAGAATATTGGTCTGGGTCTAGCTTATGGTTTGTACTCTTCTAAAAGTCTCATGAAGAATGTTTGTGGTGTATCCACTCAATTGTGGGTACCTAATGTGAATCCTTCGACTAAATGATTATAGGTAATTGTTTGGCTAGCAAAATTTTATTTGTCCATAACTTCTTGGTACAAATAATCCAATGGTGGACTACTTGATATCAATTGTGGCTATTTGTTATCTAAAAATGTATTTTATTATAGGTTTTGACCAACCTATCGGGACATCTTTACTTTATTTCACAGTATTGATCCTTTACCACAACAGTGGTCTTCTGATACCAACTATGATCTTCTTATCTCTGCTATGGTTTCATAGGTCATCTTCCTTCTGTCAGGGTTTATTTTGCAAGAGAACCACTAACTGACACTATGAATATAGTATCCGAAGTGATTTCCCATGCATTCCCGCTTCTATGTTGACTATGGATCTGCTTCAGCTTCACCATAATCACCATATTTCTCACCTTCATGCTTCTTATGTACTAAAGTACTCCTCTGTTGAGGCAAAGCATAAGTTTTGGTTGATACTACCTTCTGAATATTGTGGTTGCTTCCCACAACTTTGTTTCCTTTCTTCTAATGAACCTTCATCTTGTCTTCAGAGTCTTCAGATTTCGTCACTTCCTCACACGAATACCATTACCCTCTAGATCTATAGCATCAAGTAAGAACTTGATATTGCAACATGCATTTGCATATCAACGTCAAACTTCATGTATGGATCTAGTCAAACAATGAAAATCTAATAAAATCCAAGAAGATTCAGCTTTGTGTTTATAATACACACCATCATAAGCCTGAATAAAATAGTTGAGTAAGACATCTCTAAACATCAGGCTCTGATGTGTAGTATATAACACCACATAATATAGGTTTATATCGTGATACTTAGCACGAATATGGGGATTTCTACTATTTATCTCAACATTTACAATAATTGCACATTTGCAATGTGATAAACTTGAAACAAAGTGGTTTGGGATGGTTAAGGTTAACCTAATTTTCTTTGGAAGTACTAACTTAGCTTCCATTATGTTGAGGACTACTTCATATGGTATATCTAGATTCTAACATCACTACTCTAAATACATAACTATTGGAATATAGCTCCTATACTTCCAAGTGTTTGTACTTATCATGAGACTATGGTCATGATGTGCTTGGCACACTTCCCATATTTTTGGAACACAGCTCTTGCACTATTTGTTTAGTACTTGGCTTCTTATTGTTCTTTTCCTAAATACTTTAGATGTTTATCACATAATGATTCTCAGGTGAATCATATATGACATGCTACTCTACCATGTAAGTAGACATATATTATTCCTATCACTCTTCCTTGTTTCCCATGATTGACTCATCATGGTCTATACTACCTCATATCACTTGTTTTTATCGCCCACTATCAGTTGTTTTACAAGTTTATATAATTTACTTACTCATTACTTAACTTGGTCTATATTTTCTATCAGGATATCTTAATTATCTTTATCTCTTGATATTACTTCTATTACAGATCTGAGTAATTTTTATTTAACTATAATATGTGTTGGTACACATCTTCCAATAGGATAGCTTCCTTATGGTTGTATCCTCTCTTTGGACTACCATGTATTGTATACCAACTGTGATCTACTCATCTATTGTTTAAAGACTTCGTGATTTACTACATATTTGGGGATTAGCAAACTAACTTTACTTAGGAAAGATAGACAAAAAGGTTGACTCAAGGGTGTTAGGATTATTCTCAAGTGAATATCCATCTTAAGTCATAAGAAGAATTTTGTTTAGCTAAGACAACTTCCTATAGACACTACCAATCCTATAGGTCTCATTTAAAGGTTTTTATTCCTAGGTCAAAGCATTTGCTCTGATACCAACTGTGGTGACCCGGCATACCACTGCATGGTGTAGTATGCAAGTCTGATATAACACCAATGAAACACTGTTCCACTAGTATTATATCGCTCAGAGTGGTACAACAGAAACATATGCGGGTCCAAGGCATGTCTATAGAATTACAACATTGACTCTGTTACATAAGATCATCACAGCCTCCTACTTTACAATGAGGTAAATCTGCAAATAAACTCCAGAAGAACGACTCGTAGTCTAATCCTATCACGAACTCCATTTGTAGAGTATTTAACTATCTATAGAGGCTATGAATAGATTGTAGCTAAATAGGAGCTAAGTTTAGGAAGCTAGTTCCCTTCTATGGCTAAACTAGGCTTTCTCCTTGTTGGATGTGGTATCTGACTCCTCTGACAGGGTCCTGTCTCTTGAAGTAGTTGTTGACTCCTCGGCCTTCGAGTTGCACTGTAGATCCTCCTTCGATGCCTCCATATCTAAGCAGGGGATTTAAGAGTGGGATGAGTACGAGCGTACTCAACAAGTTCATTATAGGAAAGAGGTGTTTAATGCACTAGCTACAGCATTAGACCAGAAAGTCTAATACCAATGCGAGTTTTCATAACCATTTCTTCAAAGGGTTGCTTTTATTCAGAAGAACTATGTCCGTCAGCCTTCACCGGTTTACTAGAACTTCATGGAGCTCCTTTCCGGCCGCGTTCGCAGTTCCATATCCCGGAACAGGGAGTGACAGGTCACGGTTCTTTACACTCTGCAGAGGTGTGTTGCTTTACCCATAAGAGATCTTAACCTTGGTGCCAACCGAGTCATGTTCTCGTCCACACTTCCTTTGGTGTGAGGCCCGGTATAAGGTCTAGCCAATCATGTTCCTCCGCTACCTCGAACACCCACCCTTTGTTGCATGCCCCGACCCTGGGTCCTCGCCGGTCCCATTATTCCCACTCACGGGTGGACCCCGACCACGACGACAGTTTGGGATCGAACCAAACTCCTTCGCCGGTAGCTGCAACCCATCATAGACCGCAATACCGTGGGGACTTAAGGCTTCCCCAGCCAACCGCTTGCACTTCGAGCGACAAGTGTCTACGGACCATGCCGTGGGGACTTAAGGCTTCCCCAGCCAACCGCTTGCCCTGACAGATACAAGTGTCTACGGTAAAGCGCATCCGTTGATGAACGAGAGGTGGAAACACTTTTGACTACTCCGCCCCACTCCGGATCTTATGGTTAACACGGGTATTACGGCACAAGAATCACTGGCGACATTTGTTGTTTAATCCTAGATGGATATAAGCCCGTGCAATGGAACCTCCACCATATCAACACAATCCATGGTTCCATTGCCCACCACATAGTCATATTCATAGTTATGAAAGTAGTGGTTTTGATTTTTATGCAATAGTGATAACCATAATACTTTGCAAGTAATTTGATAAAAATACTCAAATGACATGAGCAAGTGATGAACTTGCCTTTCTTGACTGCAAGATTATGCAGGCAAGGTCTTCGATACGCAATAACTCCAAATTCTGAAATAGCATCATCGTCCGGTAAGGACGATGTTTAAAAGATTGGCAATGATGCGATAATGCATAATTATGAGATGCAGTCGCTCTAAGCGTGGCCTAACCCCGATGATTTAGGATTAGTGAGTTGTGATGATTAATTCAGGGTGTGTTGCACTTTTAGAGTGATTCACAAACAAGGTTCTTATTAATGATGGATTACTTGGTATCAGGTACAAGTCATATAATAAAGCATGGTAATCAATTTAGCACACACAAGGAATGATAGTTGGCATTATGTTAATATGTATTGAACAGTTGTCAGTTTTAATACTATATGGCATGGTTAATGTTTAATTATCATATACTTTAAAAGAATAACTTTTGAAGAACATGTTCTTTAATAAAGAACAAGTATGATAATTAGGTTGGGTTTCTATGGTTGACTATGGTTTCAGGTAGCTGCTGGAGTAAATATTAGATGGATCCCAACAAAGTTGGATTCATCAACACCTAGGGCTTGTAAGGTTAAGATAAGCCTAGGTATCCTAAGCAATTCATTATACAGGTTGTTGTCAAGGTTGGTTTATCTTGCTAGTGATAGCTGGCTAGGGTTTATAGGTCCTTATAAGCAGGGTTGATGAGAATTTCTTATTTTCTTCAAAAGAATAACTTTTGAAGAACATACTTCTTAAGTAATAAGAAGTATATCAATTAGGGTTGAGGTTACTCTCTATTTTCTTCAAAAGAATAACTTTTGAAGAACATACTCCTTAAATAATAAGAAGAATAATAATTAGGTTGGGGTTGTTTAGGTTTGATATTTAGTTCCCTAAGTAAAGATTGGTTGGTTCCTAAATAGGATGGTTCATAAGTATCCAACACTAGTAGGGTTTAGTGGAACAAGGATATGTAATACAAAATAGTAGGTGTAGTTGCTATTAGGGTTCATCACAATGGTGTGATGCTAATTATGGATAACTAAGGATGGTGGTCTTTGGGTAATAGGATCTAGGGTTTACACTTGGTTGATCCCACTTGATTATTTAGGTCTGATGAAGATGGACATATGGGATACCCATATATTAGTGATAGGTCTTCTACATTTTATGTGATCATGGTAAACATTTAGTAGCTATTATGGTTCTATGATTGAAAGGGACTATTATGATCACATGCTCCAACCTGGTTTTTAGGTTGAGAAGCAATTTAGGGTTCACATGTAATAATGGAACTAGGGTTTCAAGTTGAATTAGGGTTTTAGGTTTCACATGAAATGATAAGGTTGTAACATCATTTCATAATGAATTAGGGTTTGCTATTTACCCTATGGTTCAATGATTAATAACTTCATGGTAAAGTTGAAGTTATTAGTAACTTGGAAATAAAAATAATATTGAAATTGGCAGTTTATTCTTTTTAAACAATTAATAATTTGGTAATTATTAATTAGGGTTTAAATCTTTCTAATAAAGGTTTAACAAATAATAAATAAAGAAAATTAGATTTCATGTTTTTCTTTATTTATTTATTGGTTTTTATTTAATCTGGATAGTTTTCCTAATTATTGAATTTTAATTCAATTTAGAATTAAAGAAAAGGCTTATTTAATAAGTACTAAATAATTAAATTTTTATTAAAAATAAAAATTTCATTTTATATTTTTATTGGGTAGATTTTTCTTTTATAGGAATTTTGATATCTCATTTGTATTTTTCTGAGCTTTTATGAGTTTCCTATAATTATCTAAAGTTGCAGCAATTTATTGAACTGAAATTAAAATGGAACAAACTGCTAAAGCTACACAGTTGAATCTATACAGGGAGGCTGACTGGTGGGCCTATGGCCACGTTGGCTGCCACGTGGGCTTGACTGGGTCCAAATTAAATTCATGTCCAGAGACTCACAGTGGCCGGCGGAATTCGACGATCGCCGTCGATCCCGGGCTCGCGCGGATGATATGCTTGCACCACTAGACTCAGTGCACCGAGAGGAACAGTTTGGTGGTGGCGCCGCCATTTACTGGTCACCGGAACTCGGTCGGCGGTGAGGTGCGACGGCGGCGGTACGGGCTAGATGAGGTGGCGACACTACGGCGATGAATCGAGCAAACTACGGATGCTGAGAGGTTCAGTGACTCACCAGGAGCACTATGAGCTTGGTGGCGAGGCAAGAGGAGGTCGGCATCGCCGGAATTGCGAGCTCCGGCCGTCGGAAGGGG
The DNA here is from genome assembly GCF_019359855.2 of Lolium perenne. NCBI lineage: Eukaryota > Viridiplantae > Streptophyta > Magnoliopsida > Poales > Poaceae > Lolium > Lolium perenne. The sequence continues at coordinate 338,622,287 of NC_067247.2, forward strand.
CGAGCTCGGTGAGGATGCTGCAGAAGGTTATGGCTCGATTCGTTGCGTGGGTTGAGCAAGAGGAGGGTGCTGGTGACGATGGTGACCACGGCAGTGCTCGGGGAGGCTTCCATCGCCGGCGATAGAGATCACCGGTGAGGTCCAGGTTGCGGTGTGGAGAGAAATTGGGACAGGGGAGGAAGAAGAGGGCGACTAGGTTCGTCCAGAGCTTTATATGGCGCCCAGACGCGTGCCTCGTCATGGCTTCGGTTGAGGAGAAGACGCCAGCGCGAGGGAGAAGCTGGCCACGGCGTCTCGCTGGCCTCCAGACGTGAAGAGGATGAGGACGAGTTCCTCCGTTTTATTTTTCTGCCGAAGGGGTATGGTGGGCTGGTTGGGCCGTGCTGGGCTGAGAAGGTGGGCTTCTGGTGGACTGTGGTGCTGGGCTGCGGTGGCCTGGCAGGTAAGCCTCTTTTCTCTCTTATTTTCTGTTTATTTATTTTCTGTTTTGTATTTTCTATTTAATTCTGGTTTGCATTTCCCTTTTGTTTTGCAGGATTTTAAATGTGTGAATCCCTTTGGAGTTTACAAAGATACTATTGTAAATATAAGAGCTTTAAAATATTTCATATGTGTAGTGACACCCTTGTTTATTAAATGTTAATAGAGATTGAAAATGGTAATTATATAGTCCTAATTGCCAACATCAATTTAGATGATCCAAACTATTTCTCAAGAGGTTCTTCTAAGTACCTATTGATAGTTAAGTTTTTATATTTATCTTTTGTTACATTGCACTAAACAATGTACAAGGCATAGCTTAATATCTAGTTTCTTATTTGAGCATATGATCTCATAACATTATTTCGTGTGCTCATGGTGGTTATTGATTTGGAGAATTGTTTAAGGTTATTTTAAAGTATTATTGTCATCCTTTAAACCCTTAGTTTAATATGGTTAAGGTGGATCTCATCTCTCTCATGAGACTTTTATTTATATGGAAACACTAGTTAGTTGCACCCACATAGGCATGGCTTGTGAGATATGTTAAATTGCTATCTTGTTTCATTTCAGAGTTGGTTAAATAGTTCCCTTGCTCATATTTGAGTTTAAGCATGGTTTTAGGATTATACTAGCAATCCCCATGTGATGCACAAACTAGGGTTGAGATATAATACTAGGTTGTAGATATGAGATGACACCATGTTGCATTGGCTAGGTTTGCTCTCCCCAATGCATAATAAATGGTTACTTGCTTAATATTTCCTGTGCTTCTTTAGTTACTAAGGATCTGGGAAGTGGTTTTATCTTCTACCAATTAACTTCTTTTATTACTCCCAACTTATCATTTAAGTAACTACATTGATTTAAGTTCTTTTTATAGTTAACTTTGGTCACATGGATGTATGGTTTCTCACTACATAAAGTATAGTGTTTAACTCTAAGGTTCTCTTGGGTTCCTTAATTTAGGAAATATAGATATGGTGGGGTTCTAATTGTGAGCACCAAGTGGTTCACAAGTAAAGGTTGGGATATAAGTCTAGGGTTGCTTACTAATGATTTCCCCATGATTTCATGTGGTGAATAATATCTACTTATCCTATTAGGGTTTATCTTATCCTCACATATCTCAAGAGCATGATCATGGTTAGACATGTTCAACTTGTTCTTGATATCATTTCCTCAAGTTCTTAGGTTTTATGATCATCATTCAATTTATAATGTTCAAGGTTGGGCTTCCTAAAGTATTTCTAATGGAAGGGTTTCACTTCCATGATCAAGTGTTGTCTTGATTAACTAAACATAATATCTCCCTTATAGTTTCTTGGGTGGACATGGCTATGGTTGTCTCTATATGTTATATCCCAGGAAAACTGCCTGAGATATTTTGTTAGGGTTCCACTTAAATAAGGTTGATAATATCATCTGGGTATATGGGTAGTTCTCTCCCTCAAACTCAAGTGTTGCCTCAACTAACTTGAGTGTAACACCATAATTGATCTCTCTTATATAAGAATGGATTATTCTAGGTTATGGTGTACTCCTAATACTCTAGTTCAATTGTTGTCCTTTATTCTTAAATAGATAAAACTATGTTTTGTATGATTGGTCTCTCTTATTTTAGAAAGGACTTTAATACTAACTTAAGGTTAGGCTCCATAGGGATTGATATGATCTTCAATATCTATGTTTAACAGAAATGGTTTCTCTCTCTAGGAATGTCTTGAATAATATCCTAGGGTTCCTCTTAAAGCTGATGATTTGAATACTTGGATGTATATCCAAGGTTTAGCTCAAGGTTTGTTATTGCTTCTCTAATAATTATAATATAACGCTCACCTCTCTAGGTTTGATACTAAATAATTTGGAATAGAGAAGAATATATATTTCTAGAGTTAATCTCCATGTCATGTTTCCAAGAATGAAGTGAAATAAATACCATGAGGTTCATGGTAGGATCATGGATTAGTTTAAGACATGGAAAAGATAAGTCAAGAATGGTTTCCCCATTTTATTGTTACTTGGTTTGTAATTGAATTGATGTTCAGATGCTATGACAAGGATTGCCATATTGTGATCTTTTATAAGATCAAGTAGTTGATCATTGAGTAAAGTGTTGGTGTGTTGATTATTAGTTCCATTTGATCTAACCCCTTAGATCAAATCATCTCTTCCCAAAACAAGGTTTTTGCAAAGTCACATTGAGGTTTATAGCGCTTGACTTGATGAGCTACTTCAATTCCACCAAGGTCAAGTGAAACTTCGATGTGGACTGTTTTTACTTTAAAGCGCGAAAATTCCCCAGATTTTCTATGCATGAATGCAATGCACACATATGTTTCCTCTATTTTTGTAACCCCAACACCTGGGATATTACACTTCCCTAGAAAGAGAATGAAGTTACCCTTTGATTCTATTATGAGAACAAATTATGATGTTGACACTTCGTCTCTTGATAATACTTGATACACACTTTCTGCGCCTAGCTGAAAGGCGTTAAAGAAAAGCGCTTATGGGAGACAACCCATGTTTTTACCTACAGTACTTTGTTTTTATTTTGTGTCTTGGAAGTTGTTTACTACTGTAGCAACCTCTCCTTATCTTAGTTTTGTGTTTTATTGTGCCAAGTAAAGCCGTTGATAGAAAAGTTCATACTAGATTTGGATTACTGCGCAGAAACAGATTTCTTTGCTGTCACGAATCTGGGCTGTTTTCCCCTGTAGGTAACTCAGAAAATTATGCCAATTTACTTGAGTGATCCTCAGATATGTACGCAACTTTCATTCAATTTGGGCATTTTCATTTGAGCAAGTCTGGTGCCATTTTAAAATTCATGAATACGAACTGTTCTGTTTTGACAGATTCTGCCTTTTATTTCGCATTGCCTCTTTTGCTATGTTGGATGAATTTCTTTGATCCATTAATGTCCAGTAGCTTTATGCAATGTCCAGAAGTGTTAAGAATGATTGTGTCACCTCTGAATATGTTAATTTTTATTGTGCACTAACCCTCTAATGAGTTGTTTTGAGTTTGGTGTGGCGGAAGTTTTCAAGGATCAAGAGAGGAGTATGATGCAACATGATCAAGGAGAGTGAAAGCTCTAAGCTTGGGGATGCCCCGGTGGTTCACCCCTGCATATATCAAGAAGACTCAAGCGTCTAAGCTTGGGGATGCCCAAGGCATCCCCTTCTTCATCGACAACATTATCAGGTTCCTCCCCTGAAACTATATTTTTATTCCATCACATCTTATGTGCTTTTCTTGGAGCGTCGGTTTGTTTTTGTTTTTTGTTTTGTTTGAATAAAATGGATCCTAGCATTCACTTTATGGGAGAGAGACACGCTCCGCTGTAGCATATGGACAAGTATGTCCTTAGTTTCTACTCATAGTATTCATGGCGAAGTTTCTCCTTCGTTAAATTGTTATATGGTTGGAATTGGAAAATGATACATGTAGTAATTGCTATAAATGTCTTGGGTAATGTGATACTTGGCAATTGTTGTGCTCATGATTAAGCTCTTGCATCATATGCTTTGCACCCATTAATGAAGAAATACATAGAGCATGCTAAAATTTGGTTTGCATATTTGGTCTCTCTAAGGTCTAGATAATTTCTAGTATTGAGTTTGAACAACAAGGAAGACGGTGTAGATTCTTATAATGTTTTCAATATGTCTTTTATGTGAGTTTTGCTGCACCGGTTCATCCTTGTGTTTGTTTCAAATAAGCCTTGCTAGCCTAAACCTTGTATCGAAAGGGAATACTTCTCATGCATCCAAAATACTTGAGCCAACCACTATGCCATTTGTGTCCACCATACCTACCTACTACATGGTATTTTCCGCCATTCCAAAGTAAATTGCTTGAGTGCTACCTTTAAAATTCCATCATTCGCCTTACAATATATAGCTCATGGGACAAATAGCTTAAAAACTATTGTGGTATTGAATATGTAATTATGCACTTTATCTCTTATTAAGTTGCTTGTTGTGCGATAACCATGTTCACTGGGGACGCCATCAACTACTATTTGTTGAATTTCATGTGAGTTGCTATGCATGTCCGTCTTGTCTGAAGTAAGAGAGATCTACCACCTTATGGTTAAGCATGCATATTGTTAGAGAAGAACATTGGGCCGCTAACTAAAGCCATGATCCATGGTGGAAGTTTCAGTTTTGGACATATATCCTCAATCTCAAATGAGAAAATTATTAATTGTTGTTACATGCTTATGCATAAAAGAGGAGTCCATTATCTGTTGTCTATGTTGTCCCGGTATGGATGTCTAAGTTGAAGAATAATCAATAGCGAGAAATCCAATGCGAGCTTTCTCCTTAGACCTTTGTACAGGCGGCATAGAGGTACCCCTTTGTGACACTTGGTAAAAACATGTGCATTGTGATGATCCGGTAGTCCAAGCTAATTAGGACAAGGTGCGGGCACTATTAGTATACTATGCATGAGGCTTGCAACTTATAAGATATAATTTACATGATGCATATGCTTTATTACTACCGTTGACAAAATTGTTTCATGTTTTCAAAATCAAAGCTCTAGCACAAATATAGCAATCGATGCTTTTCCTCTATGGAGGACAATTCTTTTACTTTCAATGTTGAGTCAGTTCACCTATTTCTCTCCACCTCAAGAAGCAAACACTTGTGTGAACTGTGCATTGATTCCTACATATTTGCATATTGCACTTATTATATTACTCTATGTTGACAATATCCATGAGATATACATGTTACAAGTTGAAAGCAACCGCTGAAACTTAATCTTCTTTTGTGTTGCTGATACGTCTCCGACGTATCGATAATTTCTTATGTTCCATGCCACATTATTGATGTTATCTACATGTTTTATGCACACTTTATGTCATATTCGTGCATTTTCTGGAACTAACCTATTAACAAGATGCCGAAGTGCCAGTTCCTGTTTTCTGCTGTTTTTGGTTTCAGAAATCCTAGTAACGAAATATTCTCGGAATCGGACGAAATCAACGCCCAGGTTCCTATTTTTCCCGGAACCATCCAGAACACCCGAGAGCCGCCAGAGGGGAGCCCTGGGGGCCCCACACCACACCCTGGCGCGGCCAGAGGGGGGGCCGCGCCGCCCTATGGTGTGGGCCCCCCCAGAAGCCCTCCTGCGCCGCCTCTTCGCCTATATAAAGCCCCTGGATCGAAAACCCTGATGCGTTCGACGAAAACCACAAAAACCTTCCAGAGCCGCCGCCATCGCGAGGCCAAGATCTAGGGGACAGGAGTCTCTGTTCCGGCACGCTGCCGGAGCGGGGAAGTGCCCCCGGAAGGCTTCTCCATCGACACCGCTGCCATCTCCACCGCCATCTTCATCACCGCTGCTGCTCCCATGAGGAGGGAGTAGTTCTCCATCGAGGCTCGGGGCTGTGCCGGTAGCTATGTGGTTAATCTCTCTCCATGTACTTCAATACAATGATCTCATGAGCTGCTTTACATGATTGAGATTCATATGAGTTTTGTATCACAATTCATCTATGTGCTACTCTAGTGATGTTATTAAAGTAGTTCTATTCCTCCTGCACGTGTGTAAAGGTGACTAGTGTGTGCACCGTGTGGTTCTTGTCGTAGGCTATGATCATGATCTCTTGTAGATTGTGGAGTTAATTATCATTATGATGGTATTGATGTGATCTATCTGGTTATGTTGATCTATCTTACACTATAAGGTTACTTAAATATGAACAAATTGTGGAGCTTGTTAACTCCGGCATTGAGGGTTCGTGTAATCCTATGCAATGCGTTCATCATCCAACAAGAGTGTAGAGTATGCATTTATCTATTCTGTTATGTGATCAATGTTGAGAGTGTCCACTAGTGAAAGTATAATCCCTAGGCCTTGTTCCTAAATACTGCTGAGTTACTACTGCTTGTTTATCGTTTCTTTGCGTTACTATCGCTGCAATACTACCACCATCAACTACACGCTAGCAAGCTATTTTCTGGCACCGTTGCTACTGCTCATATATATTCATACCACCTGTATTTCACTATCTCTTCGCCGAACTAGTGCACCTATTAGGTGTGTTGGGGACACAAGAGACTTCTTGCTTTGTGGGTTGCAGGGTTGCATGAGGGGATATCTTTGACCCTCTTCCTCCCTGAGTTCGATAAACCTTGGGTGATCCACTTAAGGGAAAACTTGCTGCTGTTCTACAAACCTCTGCTCTTGGAGGCCCAACACTGTCTACAGGAAAAGGAGGGGGAAGTAGACATCAAGCTATTTTCTGGCGCCGTTGCCGGGGAGGAAAGGTAAAAGGCACTCATACTTCGGTTCCAGGTAATGTACTTTTCTGGCGCCATTGTGTTTGTGCTCGAAGCTATTTCCTTTAGATCCTGCAATTGCATCTTTTTGTTTCTTGTTTACACTAGTTAGGTATAATGGAAAACATCTGTGAGCTCTTTGTACTATTTCCTGAGTCAAGACATGAATGGTTTAATGCGAAAATTAAAAAACCCATGGAACATGTTAGCATGAATACTTTGAACACCATTGTTGCTAATGATATGGAAAATTCTAAGCTTGGGGAAGCTGGTTTTGATGAGCATGATCTTTTTAGTCCACCAAGCATTGAGGAGAAAATTTTCTTTGATGATACTTTGCCTCCTATTTATGATGATTATAATGATAGTAGTCTTTTGGTACCACCTACTATGGAGAGTAAATTTTGTTGTGATTATACTAAGCCTCCAACACTTGATGAGAATAATAATGATAGCTACTTTGTTGAATTTGCTCCCACTATTACTAATAAAATTGATTATGCTTATGTGGAGAGTAATAATTTTATGCATGAGACTCATGATAAGAATGCTTTATGTGATAGTTATATTGTTGAGTTTTCTCATGTTGCTACTGAAAGTTATTATGAGAGAGGAAAATATGGTTGTAGAAATTTTCATGTTACTAAAACACCTCTCTATGTGCTGAAATTTTTGAAGCTACACTTGTTTTATCTTCCTATGCTTGTTACTTTGCTCTTCATGAACTTGTTTATTTACAAGATTCCTTTGCATAGGAAGCATGTTAGACTTAAATGTGTTTTGAATTTGCCTCTTGATGCTCTCTTTTGCTTCAAATACTATTTCTTATGAGTGCATCATTAAAACTGCTGAGCCCATCTTAATGGCTATAAAGAAAGAACTTCTTGGGAGATAACCCATGTGTTATTTTGCTACAGTAATTTGTTTTATATTTGTGTCTTGGAAGTTGTTTACTACTGTAACAACCTCTCCTTATCTTAGTTTTGTGTTTTGTTGTGCCAAGTAAAGCCGTTGATAGAAAAGTAAGTACTAGATTTGGATTACTGCACAGTTCCAGATTTCTTTGCTGTCACGAATCTGGGTCCACCTCCCTGTAGGTAGCTCAGAAAATTAAGCCAATTTACGTGCATGATCCTCAGATATGTACGCAACTTTCATTCAATTTGAGCATTTTCATTTGAGCAAGTCTGGTGCCATTTTAAAATTCGTCAATACGAACTGTTCTGTTTTGACAGATTCTGCCTTTTATTTCGCATTGCCTCTTTCGCTATGTTGGATAAATTTCTTTGATCCACTAATGTCCAGTAGCATTATGCAATGTCCAGAAGTGTTAAGAATGATTGTGTCACCTCTGAATATGTCAATTTATATTGTGCACTAACCCTCTAATGAGTTTGTTTCGAGTTTGGTGTGAAGGAAGTTTTCAAGGGTCAAGAGAGGAGGATGATATACTATGATCAAGAAGAGTGAAAGCTCTAAGCTTGGGGATGCCCCGGTGGTTCACCCCTGCATATATCAAGAAGACTCAAGCGTTTAAGCTTGGGGATGCCCAAGGCATCCCCTTCTTCATCGACAAATTATCAGGTTCCTTCTCTTGAAACTATATTTTTATTCGGTCACATCTTATGTGCTTTACTTGGAGCGTCTGTATGCTTTTGTTTTTGTTTGTGTTTGAATAAATGCTTGTGTGGGAGAGAGACATGCTCCGCTGGTTCGTATGAACACATGTGTTCTTAGCTTTTAGTATTCATGGCGAAGTTTCTTCTTCGTTAATTTGTTATATGGTTGGAATTGGAAAATGATACATGTAGTAATTGCTATTAATGTCTTGGGTAATGTGATACTTGGCAATTGTTGTGCTCATGTTTAAGCTCTTGCATCATATGCTTTGCACCCATTAATGAAGAAATACATAGAGCATGTTAAAATTTGGTTTGCATATTTGGTTTCTCTAAGGTCTAGATAATTTCTAGTATTGAGTTTGAACAACAAGGAAGACGGTGTAGAGTCTTATAATGTTTTCAATATGTCTTTTATGTGAGTTTTGCTGCACCGGTTCATCCTTGTGTTTGTTTCAAATAAGCCTTGCTAGCCTAAACCTTGTATCGAGAGGGAATACTTCTCATGCATCCAAAATACTTGAGCCAACCACTATGCCATTTGTGTCCACCATACCTACCTACTACATGGTATTTTTCCGCCATTCCAAAGTAAATTGCTTGAGTGCTACCTTTAAAATTCCATCATTCACCTTTGCAATATATAGCTCATGGGACAAATAGCTTAAAAACTATTGTGGTATTGAATATGTACTTATGCACTTTATCTCTTATTAAGTTGCTTGTTGTGCGATAACCATGTTCACTGGGGACGCCATCAACTACTCTTTGTTGAATTTCATGTGAGTTGCTATGCATGTTCGTCTTGTCTGAAGTAAGAGCGATCTACCACCTTATGGTTAAGCATGCATATTGTTAGAGAAGAACATTGGGCCGCTAACTAAAGCCATGATCCATGGTGGAAGTTTCAGTTTTGGACATATATCCTCAATCTCAAATGAGAAAATTATTAATTGTTGTTACATGCTTATGCATAAAAGAGGAGTCCATTATCTGTTGTCTATGTTGTCCCGGTATGGATGTCTAAGTTGAGAATAATCAATAGCGAGAAATCCAATGCGAGCTTTCTCCTTAGACCTTTGTACAGGCGGCATAGAGGTACCCCTTTGTGACACTTGGTTAAAACATGTGCATTGTGATGATCCGGTAGTCCAAGCTAATTAGGACAAGGTGCGGGCACTATTAGTACACTATGCATGAGGCTTGCAACTTATAAGATATAATTTACATGATAAATATGCTTTATTACTACCGTTGACAAAATTGTTTCATGTTTTCAAAATCAAAGCTCTAGCACAAATATAGCAATCGATGCTTTTCCTCTATGGAGGACCATTCTTTTACTTTCAATGTTGAGTCAGTTCACCTATTTCTCTCCACCTCAAGAAGCAAACACTTGTGTGAACTGTGCATTGATTCCTACATACTTGCATATTGCACTTGTTATATTACTCTATGTTGACAATATCCATGAGATATACATGTTACAAGTTGAAAGCAACCGCTGAAACTTAATCTTCCATTGTGTTGCTTCAATACCTTTACTATGAATTATTACTTTATGAGTTAACTCTTATGCAAGACTTATTGATGCTTGTCTTGAAGTGCTATTCATGAAAAGTCTTTGCTTTATGATTCACTTGTTTACTCATGTCATATACATTGTTTTGATCGCTGCATTCACTACATATGCTTTACAAATAGTATGATCAAGGTTATGATGGCATGTCACTCCAGAAATTATCCGTGTTATCGTTTTACTCGCCGGGACGAGCAGAACTAAGCTTGGGGATGCTGATACGTCTCCGACGTATCGATAATTTCTTATGTTCCATGCCACATTATTGATGTTATCTACATGTTTTATGCACACTTTATGTCATATTCGTGCATTTTCTGGAACTAACCTATTAACAAGATGCCGAAGTGCAGTTCGTTTTCATTGCTGTTTTGGTTTCGTAAATCCTAGTAACGAAATATTCTCGGAATCGGACGAAATCAACGCCCAGGTTCCTATTTTTCCCGGAACCATCCAGAACACCCGAGAGCCGCCAGAGGGGAGCCCTGGGGGCCCCACACCACCCCCTGGCGCGGCCAGAGGGGGGGCCGCGCCGCCCTATGGTGTGGGCCCCCCAGAAGCCCTCCTGCGCCGCCTCTTCGCCTATATAAAGCCCCTGGATCGAAAACCCTGATGCGTTCGACGAAAACCACAAAAACCTTCCAGAGCCGCCGCCATCGCGAGGCCAAGATCTGGGGGACAGGAGTCTCTGTTCCGCACGCTGCCGAGCGGAGGAAGTGCCCGGAAGGCTTCTCCATCGACACCGCTGCCATCTCCACCGCCATCTTCATCACCGCTGCTCCCATGAGGAGGGAGTAGTTCTCCATCGAGGCTCGGGGCTGTGCCGGTAGCTATGTGGTTAATCTCTCTCCATGTACTTCAATACAATGATCTCATGAGCTGCTTTACATGATTGAGATTCATATGAGTTTTGTATCACAATTCATCTATGTGCTACTCTAGTGATGTTATTAAAGTAGTTCTATTCCTCCTGCACGTGTGTAAAGGTGACTAGTGTGTGCACCGTGTGGTTCTTGTCGTAGGCTATGATCATGATCTCTTGTAGATTGTGGAGTTAATTATCATTATGATGGTATTGATGTGATCTATCTGGTTATGTTGATCTATCTTACACTATAAGGTTACTTAAATATGAACAAATTGTGGAGCTTGTTAACTCCGGCATTGAGGGTTCGTGTAATCCTACGCAATGCGTTCATCATCCAACAAGAGTGTAGAGTATGCATTTATCTATTCTGTTATGTGATCAATGTTGAGAGTGTCCACTAGTGAAAGTATAATCCCTAGGCCTTGTTCCTAAATACCGCTGAGTTACTACCGCTTGTTTATCGTTTTATCACAGCGTTACTACCGCTGCAATACTACCACCATCAACTACACGCTAGCAAGCTATTTTCTGGCACCGTTGCTACTGCTCATATATATTCATACCACCTGTATTTCACTATCTCTTCGCCGAACTAGTGCACCTATTAGGTGTGTTGGGGACACAAGAGACTTCTTGCTTTGTGGTTGCAGGGTTGCATGAGAGGGATATCTTTGACCTCTTCCTCCCTGAGTTCGATAAACCTTGGGTGATCCACTTAAGGGAAAACTTGCTGCTGTTCTACAAACCTCTGCTCTTGGAGGCCCAACACTGTCTACAGGAAAAGGAGGGGGAAGTAGACATCAGTTGCTTCAATGCCTTTACTATGAATTATTGCTTTATGAGTTAACTCTTATGCAAGACTTATTGATGCTTGTCTTGAAGTGCTATTCATGAAAAGTCTTTGCTATATGATTCACTTGTTTACTCATGTCATATACATTGTTTTGATCGCTGCATTCACTACATATGCTTTACAAATAGTATGATCAAGGTTATGATGGCATGTCACTCCAGAAATTATCTGTGTTATCGTTTTACCTGCTCGGGACGAGCAGAACTAAGCTTGGGGATGCTGATACGTCTCCGACGTATCGATAATTTCTTATGTTCTATGCCACATTATTGATGTTATCTACATGTTTTATGCACACTTTATGTCATATTCGTGCATTTTCTGGAACTAACCTATTAACAAGATGCCGAAGTGCCGATTCTGTTTCTGTTGTTTTTGGTTTCAGAAATCCTAGTAACGAAATATTCTCGGAATTGGACGAAATCAACGCCCAGGGTCCTATTTTGCCACGAAGCTTTTAAGTCCGAAGAGGAGACGAAGAGGGGCCACGAGGGGGCCACACCCTAGGGCGGCGCGGCCCCCCCTTGGCCGTGCGGCCCTGTGGTGTGGGGCCCCCGTGCCGCCTCTTGACCTGCCCTTCCGCCTACAAATAGCCTCCGTTGCGAAAACCCCAGTACCGAGAGCCACGATACGGAAAACCTTCTAGAGACGCCGCCGCCGCTGATCCCATCTCGGGGGATCCAGGAGATCGCCTCCGGCACCCTGCCGGAGAGGGGAATCATCTCCCGGAGGACTCTACGCCGCCATGGTCACCTCCGGAGTGATGTGTGAGTAGTCTACCCCTGGACTATGGGTCCATAGCAGTAGCTAGATGGTTGTCTTCTCCCCATTGTGCTTCATTGTCGGATCTTGTGAGCTGCCTAACATGATCAAGATCATCTATCTGTAATTCTATATGTTGCGTTTGTTGGGATCCAATGAATAGAGAATACTTGTTATGTTGATTATCAAAGTTATATCTATGTGTTGTTTATGATCTTGCATGCTCTCCGTTACTAGTAGATGCTCTGGCCAAGTAGATGCTTGTAACTCCAAGAGGGAGTATTTATGCTCGATAGTGGGTTCATGCCTCGCATTGACACTGGGACAAGGATGTAAAAGTTCTAACGTTGTGTTGTGCTGTTGCCACTAGGGATAAAACATTGATGCTATGTCTAAGGATGTAGTTGTTGATTACATTATGCACCATACTTAATGCAATTGTCTGTTGCTTTGCAACTTAATACTGGAGGGGGTTCGGATGATAACCTGAAGGTGGACTTTTTAGGCATAGATGCAGTTGGATGGCGGTCTATGTACTTTGTCGTAATGCCCAATTAAATCTCACTATACTCATCATGATATGTATGTGCATGGTCATGCCCTCTTTATTTGTCAATTGCCCAACTGTAATTTGTTCACCCAACATGCTGTTTATCTTATGGGAGAGACACCTCTAGTGAACTGTGGACCCCGGTCCAATTCTCTTTACTGAAATACAATCTACTGCAATACTTGTTCTACTGTTTTCTGCAAACAATCATCTTCCACACAATACGGTTAATCCTTTGTTACAGCAAGCCGGTGAGATTGACAACCTCACTGTTTCGTTGGGGCAAAGTACTTTGGTTGTGTTGTGCAGGTTCCACGTTGGCGCCGGAATCCCTGGTGTTGCGCCGCACTACATCCCGCCACCATCAACCTTCAACGTGCTTCTTGGCTCCTACTGGTTCGATAACCTTGGTTTCATACTGAGGGAAACTTGCCGCTGTACGCATCACACCTTCCTCTTGGGGTTCCCAACGGACGCGTGTTGAACGCGTATCATGCACTAACCCTCTAATGAGTTGTTTCGAGTTTGGTGTGGAGGAAGTTTTCAAGGATCAAGAGAGGAGTATGATGCAACATGATCAAGGAGAGTGAAAGCTCTAAGCTTGGGGATGCCCCGGTGGTTCACCCCTGCATATATCAAGAAGACTCAAGCGTCAAAGCTTGGGGATGCCCAAGGCATCCCCTTCTTCATCGACAACATTATCAGGTTCCTCCCCTGAAACTATATTTTTATTCCATCACATCTTATGTGCTTTTCTTGGAGCGTCGGTTTGTTTTTGTTTTTTTGTTTTGTTTGAATAAAATGGATCCTAGCATTCACTTTATGGGAGAGAGACATGCTCCTCTGTAGCATATGGACAAGTATGTCCTTAGTTTCTACTCATAGTATTCATGGCGAAGTTTCTCCTTCGTTAAATTGTTATATGGTTGGAATTGGAAAATGATACATGTAGTAATTGCTATAAATGTCTTGGGTAATGTGATACTTGGCAATTGTTGTGCTCATGTTTAAGCTCTTGCATCATATGCTTTGCACCCATTAATGAAGAAATACATAAAGCATGCTAAAATTTGGTTTGCATATTTGGTCTCTCTAAGGTCTAGATAATTTCTAGTATTGAGTTTGAACAACAAGGAAGACGGTGTAGAGTCTTATAATGTTTTCAATATGTCTTTTATGTGAGTTTTGCTGCACCGGTTCATCCTTGTGTTTGTTTCAAATAAGCCTTGCTAGCCTAAACCTTGTATCGAGAGGGAATACTTCTCATGCATCCAAAATACTTGAGCCAACCACTATGCCATTTGTGTCCACCATACCTACCTACTACATGGTATTTTCCGCCATTCCAAAGTAAATTGCTTGAGTGCTACCTTTAAAATTCCATCATTCAACTTTGCAATATATAGCTCATGGGACAAATAGCTTAAAAACTATTGTGGTATTGAATATGTAATTATGCACTTTATCTCTTATTAAGTTGCTTGTTGTGCGATAACCATGTTCACTGGGGACGCCATCAACTACTCTTTGTTGAATTTCATGTGAGTTGCTATGCATGTCCGTCTTGTCTGAAGTAAGAGAGATCTACCACCATATGGTTAAGCATGCATATTGTTAGAGAAGAACATTGGGCCGCTAACTAAAGCCATGATCCATGGTGGAAGTTTCAGTTTTGGACATATATCCTCAATCTCAAATGAGAAAATTATTAATTGTTGTTACATGCTTATGCATAAAAGAGGAGTCCATTATCTGTTGTCTATGTTGTCCCGGTATGGATGTCTAAGTTGAAGAATAATCAATAGCGAGAAATCCAATGCGAGCTTTCTCCTTAGACCTTTGTACAAAGGCATAGAGGTACCCCTTTGTGACACTTGGTAAAAACATGTGCATTGTGATGATCCGGTAGTCCAAGCTAATTAGGACAAGGTGCGGGCACTATTAGTATACTATGCATGAGGCTTGCAACTTATAAGATATAATTTACATGATACATATGCTTTATTACTACCGTTGACAAAATTGTTTCATGTTTTCAAAATCAAAGCTCTAGCACAAATATAGCAATCGATGCTTTACCTCTATGGAGGACCATTCTTTTACTTTCAATGTTGAGTCAGTTCACCTATTTCTCTCCACCTCAAGAAGCAAACACTTGTGTGAATTGTGCATTGATTCCTACATACTTGCATATTGCACTTATTATATTACTCTATGTTGACAATATCCATGAGATATACATGTTATAAGTTGAAAGCAACCGCTGAAACTTAATCTTCCTTTGTGTTGCTTCAATGCCTTTACTATGAATTATTGCTTTATGAGTTAACTCTTATGCAAGACTTATTGATGCTTGTCTTGAAGTGCTATTCATGAAAAGTCTTTGCTTTATGATTCACTTGTTTACTCATGTCATATACATTGTTTTGATCGCTGCATTCACTACATATGCTTTACAAATAGTATGATCAAGATTATGATGGCATGTCACTCCAGAAATTATCTGTGTTATCGTTTTACCTGCTCGGGATGAGCAGAACTAAGCTTGGGGATGCTGATACGTCTCCAACGTATCGATAATTTCTTATGTTCCATGCCACATTATTGATGTTATCTACATGTTTTATGCACACTTTATGTCATATTCGTGCATTTTCTGGAACTAACCTATTAACAAGATGCCGAAGTGCCGATTCTTGTTTTCTGCTGTTTTTGGGTTCAGAAATTCTAGTAACGAAATATTCTCGGAATTGGACGAAATCAACGCCCAGGGTCCTATTTTGCCACGAAGCTTCCAGAAGTCCGAAGAGGAGACGAAGAGGGGCCACGAGGGGGCCACACCCTAGGGCGGCGCGGCCCCCCCTTGGCCGCGCGGCCCTGTGGTGTGGGGCCCCCGTGCCGCCTCTTGACCTGCCCTTCCGCCTACAAATAGCCTCCGTTGCGAAAACCCCAGTACCGAGAGCCACGATACGGAAAACCTTCCAGAGACGCCGCCGCCGATCCCATCTCGGGGGATCCAGGAGATCGCCTCCGGCACCCTGCCGGAGAGGGGAATCATCTCCCGGAGGACTCTACGCCGCCATGGTCGCCTCCGGAGTGATGTGTGAGTAGTCTACCCCTGGACTATGGGTCCATAGCAGTAGCTAGATGGTTGTCTTCTCCCCATTGTGCTTCATTGTCGGATCTTGTGAGCTGCCTAACATGATCAAGATCATCTATCTGTAATTCTATATGTTGCGTTTGTTGGGATCCGATGAATAGAGAATACTTGTTATGTTGATTATCAAAGTTATATCTATGTGTTGTTTATGATCTTGCATGCTCTCCGTTACTAGTAGATGCTCTGGCCAAGTAGATGCTTGTAACTCCAAGAGGGAGTATTTATGCTCGATAGTGGGTTCATGCCTGCATTGACACTGGGACAAGTGTGAAAGTTCTAAGGTTGTGTTGTGCTGTTGCCACTAGGGATAAAACATTGATGCTATGTCTAAGGATGTAGTTGTTGATTACATTACGCACCATACTTAATGCAATTGTCTGTTGCTTTGCAACTTAATACTGGAGGGGGTTCGGATGATAACCTGAAGGTGGACTTTTTAGGCATAGATGCAGTTGGATGGCGGTCTATGTACTTTGTCATAATGCCCAATTAAATCTCACTATACTCATCATGATATGTATGTGCATGGTCATGCCCTCTTTATTTGTCAATTGCCCAACTGTAATTTGTTCACCCAACATGCTGTTTATCTTATGGGAGAGACACCTCTAGTGAACTGTGGACCCCGGTCCAATTCTCTTTACTGAAATACAATCTACTGCAATACTTGTTCTACTGTTTTCTGCAAACAATCATCTTCCACACAATACGGTTAATCCTTTGTTACAGCAAGCCGGTGAGATTGACAACCTCACTGTTTCGTTGGGGCAAAGTACTTTGGTTGTGTTGTGCAGGTTCCACGTTGGCGCCGGAATCCCTGGTGTTGCGCCGCACTACATCCCGCCGCCATCAACCTTCAACGTGCTTCTTGGCTCCTACTGGTTCGATAACCTTGGTTTCATACTGAGGGAAACTTGCCGCTGTACGCATCACACCTTCCTCTTGGGGTTCCCAACGGACGCGTGTTGAACGCGTATCAAGCATCCGAACAACACCAAATACGGCGACACAAGAAACTCCGTTTTTTCTCGTCCACGGAGCCGAAGCAGTACTACCAATTGAAATAGAGCATGATTCTCCAAGGGTAACAGAATATGACGAAGAAACATCACAAAAAGCTCGGGAGGATGATATGGACGCACTCGACGAAGCTCGCGATGAGGTACTTTCACGAGTCACCAAATACCAACAAGACCTCAAAAACTACCACAGTCGACGGTTAAGACCAAGATCTTTTCAAGTTGGGGATTTGGTCTTGCGGTTAAATCAAAAAAATACTGAGAAGCTCGAATCACTATGGTTGGGGCCTTACGTTGTCACGGAAGTCATCGACGGAGGCGCATACAGGATCAAGGACAAGAAGACAGGGGCTCCCGAGAAAAACCCCTGGAACGTAGCGCAGCTCAGGCGGTTCTACGCCTAGAGTTGAAATATAGTCCTTCTCTGTAAAAATACAATGTACTGAAACGCCCGCGAGTTTTCAGACGCACTCTTTTCCTTTTCAGGGCACCGAGTGGGGCCGGAAAGGTTTTTAATGAGGCGGGCTCGCGGTGCTGCAAATATAATAAAGATAGTGGAGATATATTTCTTATTCTTCGACACGCTCGGGGGTTCAACGCCTTCAAGTCTCAAAATGCGTACAATATAGACAAACTAGACTTACCGAAATATTTCGCCTTGGTACACTTATACCTCGCCAATTATAAAAATCGGAAGCTAACAATTATAAATATAGTCTACACGTCAAAAATGTTATTGCTTTGGTCTAAGAACCTCGCAACAAAAATATAGAACTTCGACATTAAGATATTCGGAGGCTTGCAACCTATTTGGTGAAAAAATAAAGATATCTTCTTACGGCAAGAGGAAAAATCTTCGAGATGGAAAAAACAGTACAAATTCTAGCCAGAAGGCTCGGGGGCTCCAACAATATAGAGCACTTTACAATATACAACAAATTTCTTCGGAAATAAAAAAGAAATCAAAAAAGATATAGACATAATGTTTTCCAATATGGTACAAATCAGTCAAAGCCTAAAATACTATCTATGGACAAGCCTCTGGTTGTTTTATGTTCAGCATAGGACCCCTTGACGAAGAATTCTGAGTCCATCCGAAGAAGCTCATCTATCATCGACTCGGCCACAGGAGTTACCATCTCATTGATTGTGTCAATATCATTCTTTCGCCGCGATTTCTTGGCCAGGCAATCAGCAACAATCTTCGTTAGGTCTAATTTTGGATGGCAAATATTTATCATAATCATGGCGAACCTTGCTCCAGCAGTCAATTGAGCTCGCACAAAATTATGAATGCGGGGAGCATCTCTGAATACCTCCAGCAATTCAGGAAGAGTTTTGTGAACTTCATTTCGAGGAAACAAAGTCTTGTAAACAAGGGTTAATGTTGTCGTGCAAAAATTGAGAAATTCGCGCACTTGGCAAGCACGATCTTGGAACCTGACAATTTGCTGGGTTCGTTCAGGGGTGGCCCAGAATAAACAGCCATGGTTAAGGGAAAGATTGATAAGAAGATTTGTTCTCTCGTTTACTCTTCGATCTTCGGCGGCAGTATCAAGAACCGAGCCTATTAAGCGACAAGGCAAGAAATTTGAAAGGGGGCACAGCAAAATAAAGAGGAGGCATTGTGAGGTTGGAAAAACATACCTAACATATCTGTGCTAGCCTCCAACATTAGCTCGAGCATGCTATTTTCTCGGGTAGTGGCTTCCTTTGCTTCCAATACAGCAGTATCCTTGGCAGCCATAGCCTCTTTGGCTTCTTGGAGAGCAAGTTTTTCTTGTTCGGATGCTTTCCGAGACTGTTCCATCATTGCCAGAGTTTGTTTCTTCATGGATTGAAGTTGTTGTCGAAGTTCTTGCAAATCCTCCGAGAAATGTTTGCTCGAAGAACCTTCGAGGGGGTCGTTATTAACTAGCATTTTCTTCGAGAAGGAAGAAGCAGGTGAAGCATCGGCAGAGCAAGGATTGGTTGAATAGTTATCAAATATTAACTGGAAAAGAAAGCGCCAGGATCAATGATAGTGCCAGAAGGAATTTCATTAATTTCTAGAAAATTTACATAGACATTACAAAAGAAGTTTCTCCAAAAGGACTACCAGGATAATTGTCGCCACAGCTAAATTGGCGACAAGGGTAAAAGAGACAGAGAAAGCAAAAAATAAAGAGGCATGCAACTAGACCTCCGGCCTCGATGAACTAGGAGTTGAAGATGGCTTGATCCCGAGATATGCCAGAATTTTCTTCGTATTGGGCTTGGCTGCCTTGATCAAAGACCGCCATTTTGTTTATTCTATCTGCTCGGTATCGCCAACCTTCATCCAGTCAACAGTTTGTTGGCTGTCAGCAACCAAGGCAACAGTGTTCTCAACAGCAACCTTCATGTTCTCCTGGCGCATCTTCAGTCCAAGATCCTCTGGTGGATTGAAGTCCTTGGCAAGGGCAAGGAAAGTCTTAGGCTCCTCTTTCTTCGGGAAGAAGTAGGGAAACAACTTCGACAATCCTGCGTCAGCATTCACCACGCCTTCGCGAATTTCTTGGCCATGAAACTCCAGATAAGACAGTGCGTCAAGCAAAGGATCATTGGTGGGATTCTCAAGGTCAAAATCTTGGCTTGTTTGACCTGCCATAGAAATTATATGTTAGTCGACAGCAAGTAAAAACAAAAGAAAGCAAGTCTTAAGAAAAATAGAAGGGATCAACAAAGTTACCGAGGAAGCGACGATTTTGCGTGTTCAAGCGCTTGAGGATTCCCTTTTCACGGGTATCCTGTGCGGTTTTGTGCTCGTTTAAAGCAGCTTCAGCATCATCAAGTTTCTTCCGCAGTTCTTCGACATTAGCAGCTTTTGCTTTGGCCTCATCAGCTTCTACTTTTGCCTGGCTAGCATCAAGTTCGGCTTTCTTGCGAGCCGCTTCACTTTGCTCCAGTTTTTGAGCAAGAGTGTCGGCAAGCTTGTTGGCCTCTGCAAGTTTCTCTGTCGAAATAGAAAAGAAAGGTCAAAATTGCGACAAAAAACAGGAACAAGAAGTTAGAAACAACGACAGCAAAAAAGTTATTACCTTCAGTTCTGCTGGCATACTCACGGTACCCAATGAATTGGGATCCGATGCGAATAAGCTCTTTGATCATGGGCTGTCAAAGAAGAACAAAGAAAGAGAAATGTCGGTATGGAAAAAGAATGAAGGTGTAAAAAAGCAAATAGAGGAAATATAGATATTGGCAAGAAAATTTTAAAAAAAAAACTTACATCATCCAAGAGCGGAGTAGAAGAGCTACCCAATTGAGGGGCAGGCTCAATAATCGTTTCAATCCTTGTCCTTTTTGGTGAAGGAGCAAGGGGGCTCGAAGGAGGAGTGGTGGTGACGACGTTTTGTTGAGGAGGCGAGGATTCTTCTCCTTCAACTAGCGTTTCCGAAACAAGTAAAGTACGTGACGCGCTCGTCCGAGGAGCCACGTCACGAGTTGGTACTTCTTCCTCATCATCACTGCGATTAAAGATCGACAGCATAAAAAGCAAGATGAGACAAAAAACTTCGACTACAGAAATAAGGGGAAATCAAGGTGACTTACGAGCTGACGAGGGATGCGAGATATGGATCATAAGATTCCTTCTGACGAGAAGGATCAATTTCTTCGGCTTTGGAAGTGCCGGAGTCTTCGACGTCATTCCTTTTCCTTTTGCCTTTTGGAGAAACAGCGGGAGGAGGAGATAGTGCCGACGCAGTGCCTTCGGAAGATCCCGCAGATTTTCGAGAATCCACGGGTTCATTCACAAAAGACGGAGCTTCTTGATTGTCATCAGTGACAATGGCCCTTTCTTCGACTTCTCCACCTTCAGGAAGAGGAGGAAGCGAAACAAGGTCTGGATGATTCTGTGCAAAATAAAGCAGGGAGAGATGTAAGAAATGAAGTTACAAAAAAGATAGCAAAGCAACAACAAGACAATAGACAAAGATTACCTCGGGAAGTGGATTGGTGGCGCTGAATGGCGTCACACGGCAAGAAGAAGGGACAGCATCTTTTTTGCTGAGAGATGAAATTTTTTGGATAAGTCTTTCTAAATCCTTGACCTCTAAATTCACCGACAGCCGATCTACGTCCTTGTCGCCGGCATATTTCCAGAGAGGATATTTGCGAGCCTGAAGCGGCTGCACTCTAGTCCTAAGAAAGTATGCAATGATTTGGATACCCGATAACTCTTTGCCACGAGTATTTTGCAACTCGTGGATACGAGCCATCAAAGTTTCTGTCGACACCCTTTCTTCTTCGGTGGCCTCCGCGTCCCAGGAGCGGCGGCGAAAGATTTTCTCGGCGCCATCAAAAGGAGGGATGTTGTCCTCTGCACATCCATGGTTTTCCTCCTGAATGTACAACCACTTCTTGCGCCATCCTTGAACCGAGTCAGGAAGCTTGACGTCGAAGTAGTCAGCAGTGGGCCGAACAGAAATTACAACGCCGCCTATATTATAGGCGACATTGGGAGAGCCATTACGGCGACAGAAGAAAATGCGCTTCCATAGCGCCCAGTTAGGCTGGATGCCAAGGAAGGCCTCACAAAGAGTGATGAAAATGGAGATGTGAAGAATGGAGTTTGGCGTGAGGTGGTGGAGTTGCAGACCGTAGATAAAAAGCAGTCCACGGAGAAAAGGATGAATGGGGGCGGACAGACCACGGATGAGATGATCGACAAAACTTACCCGGTACCCCATTGGAGGGGTTGGGTAGCTCTCCTCACTGGGGAAGCACAATGCCTTGGGTTTCTTGCTGATCCCCAGCTTCTTCAGCATGTTGATGTCTTGAGTGGAAATTTTCGATCTTTCCCACTCCGCCGCCCCAAGATCCACGGCGGCCATGGAGGATTCCGGCGTGCTGTGCCTTGTCAATCGACGCGGTGGCATCAACAATGGCGCAGGGTTTGCAGCTTGGAGGCGAGGAGCTTAGGAGGTTGTGGATCGCAGGAGGAAATTTGCAGATGAGAAAAGGAGGACGGCGCGAGCGGAAGTGCTCAAGGAGGAAGAAGATGATCTTATATAAGGGTGCGGTGAAACGACGAACCTTTGGATAAGGAAAATGTGTGACAGATGATAGCCACGTGGCAACAAGGGTAAAAAAGTAACTTACAGTTGGGGAAGTTACGGTGCGTGCGCCAGAAAAAGCGGAGGACGTGTGTCCCCCACTTGCACGACGTGTCAAGATAGTGGATCAATTGGGCCCGCATGGCAGCGAGAACAGACTTGTCGCAAATTTCTGACTAGCAATCGTGGCTATCGTCAGCAATAACGTCACCTTGGCAGAAGGAAAAATTCGACTAAACAGCTTCATAAAAGGCGACACGGAAAAATAATGCTGAGTCTTTGATCAAATACAAGTTTTTGATCAAATGCTCGGGGGCTACTTTGGAAAAAAGAAAAAAGATCCAGAAAGACAAAATAGAAATGGAGTGAGCCTATGATCAAATACAAAATATTTGCTCATAGCCTCGGGGGCTACTCCCATCGGGAGCGCTGTTCGCGCACCCGAGGAATTATAAAACTTCGGAAGATAAAAATAAAATATAGCGGCATAAGGCGTGGAGCCTAAAACCAAGTACAAGTCCTTGGTTGTAGCCTCGGGGGCTACTCCCATCGGGAACGCTGTTCGCGTGCCCGATGAAATTATAAGAAAAAAGGAAAGATAGAAGAACAAAAAAGTATATTTCGAGTTATAATTAACTCTACATATACTCCCATCGGGAGGGCAATATAAGTCATTTTTGACTCGATAAAATGTGCTATTCCAACAGCCGAAAAAAGCACTCGACAATATATTCTCAAAACGCCGAAGTTGCGATCAATTTCTGAATGCCGCAAATTTGCGAAGGTAAGACCCCAGATCCGTTCTGCTGGGCGTGGCATCGCCAAAGACTGCGCTCTGCTACTTTTATCCGTATCAACAGATACGAAGAAAAATCCTAACGGACGCGTTAGGTACCCGATAAATTTTACTGGGACTCGACAGAATGGTAAGACCTTAAGCGGCACCTGTCGAAGTTTACACCAGTATCCCGAGGTCATGTCCAGAGACGTGATCTTGAAGTAGGTTTTTGCGGATTGCCACGAGAGCAGTTAACTAGTACCTGATCCGTCAGATGAACTAGCCCCAACTACCATTATCCCTGTACAATATAGAAGTTTATGAGAAGAAATATAGAGAAGCTGAAGTTGTCGAATAAAAATAAACAGTGGAGATTTTCCTTAACTCTGCGATTCAAGCAAAATCTCGGGGGCTACTGACATAGGCATCCCAAATGGGCCTGCCGAAGATAGTACCCGGGGTTTACTGAAGGCCCACTACCCGAAGAATAAGAAGGTTCGGAAGCCCAAGATATTATTAAGGAAAGCTAGAGTTGTAATAGAAAGTCTTATTTGTAATCTTGCGGGATGAATTAGAAATCTTCCCGGATTCTGTAACTTGTACTGCACTAATCCCTCGGCTCCGCCTCCTATATAAGGGGGAGTCGAGGGACGCAGAAATAATCGAATCATTGTCTACAAACCCTAGTTTTTATAATCGTCGAGTACTTTTCGGCTGAAACCTTCGAGATCTACTTGCCCTCTACTTCTAACTAAACCCTAGCCTACAATCCATAGGCATTGACAAGTTGATACCTTGTCACACAGTGAGGTGTGGCGCCACACAAAAGGCTTAGATGGGTGAAATAGTTTGGCCGGAGGGTCAGTCTGTGCTATACTTTCAGAAAAGGGTTATTTTTTGTGTAAATCGCCTCTCCATCGGTCCGACCGACGTATTTTGAATGTCAAAAGTGGCCGCACGTGGGGAGTGGTGTTTTGGCACCCGGGAGCATATGCTCCTGATTTTTAAATTTTATTTTGAATACACTTTTAAAATGTTGAAAAAATTGGACATAAAATTTAATAGGTACAACTCGAAGTTCTACCGTTCACAAAGTGGTTCCACGAAAAACCGACATTTTTATTATCGTGTGTAAAAAAGACAAATTTTGGTGCATAAAAAAGGCAGTGTATGTGACTTTTTTTGTCTTTTTCACACAAGTCATCGAAAATGTTGATTTTTTGCTGAACTTGATGTACGTACGTGGAATGTCGATACGCAAGCGCGGAATATTTTGTTCGAATATTTTTGACATTTCAAAATAATTTTCCGGTGGCAAGATCATATGCTCCCATGTGCCGAATTGAGTTTTTGCCGCGCCTGTATGTTTACATCAGGCCACGAACACGAAGAACGTGTTTGATAGTCTGTATCTAATTCGTGGCTCACTGTGTCAGCGAGATGGATTCACCTGCACGGTTGCGCGTCGCGAACGGGCCATGGGCCATGAAAGCCGAGTCGTTTGGTAGGCTGTGCGGCCTTTTGCGCGCCGGAGAAGGAAGCCAGGCCCCATCGTTTGGTTACATACGAGCCCAGTTCTAGCCTCACCATTTATCCACATAGTGACCTTACCTCTCACCTCTTTAGCACATCGACGATCACGAAGGAAGACACCACCATGGCACCGCCGTCACGCCAGTCAAAACCATCACCACGTCGCCGACCACGAAGATGAAGACTACCATAACATTGTTGGGCACGCCGGTCACAAGCATGGGCACGTCGCCGACCACGTAGAAGAAGACCACCATGACACCATCGTTCATACCGGCCAGAAGCATTACCACCTCGCCGACCACGAGGACGAAGACAACCATGACGCAATCGGTGACGCCGGCCACAAGCATCACCATGTTGTCGACCACAAAGAATAGACCACCATGACACCGCCAGTCACGCCGATCACAAGCATCACCACGTCGCCGATCACGAATACAAACACCACCATGACACCACCGTTCACGCCCATCACAAGCATAACCATGTCGCCGATGACGAAGCTGAATACCACCATGACACCATCGGTCACGCCGGTCACAAGCATCAACACGTCGTCGACCACGAAGATGAACATCACCATGCCACCACCACCATGGATTATCACCTCTCACTTCTCACATATCATCACCACGTCGCTGTCCATGAAGATGGCGAGCCAGAAGTTGACCAAAAGTACTCCAAAACTTAGTCACACATACGTACAGATTACAGTATATTTGTGAGTCATTTATCTATCAGCGTATGTACACCGAAACAAAAACCTGTCAACATGAAAGTAATGCGGAATGGTGAGGTGAACCTACTCCTGAAAGGAAATCTCAAACGGTTTGAGCGTGTGCGACGAATTTGACAAAATTCTCTTAAAACTTCATACACGAAATTGACGATTTACGACGACGAAACTCGAAACCAATTATGGGAATTGGTTCGCATCGACACACATCTTTTTCGTGTACATCTTATTTTGATTTGGACTATGTTTGTGTTGATTTGAGAGAGGGTGTGTGGAGTAGTGTAAGGGAGAGTGAGCATAAGGAAGAGCTGCGCGTTTGGTAGCCTGCATCAGATTCCTGCACCACTGGCGCAGCGGGAAGAAGTCCCCTGCGCGTCGCAGATGGGCCATGGGTCATAAAAGCCACGTTTTTTAGTGATCTGCACATAGTTTTTTGGCCCCGTGGAGATTTGGGATCTGCCCATTTGGTAGGTCGGATTTCAGGCCTTGTAGCAGCCCAGACCGGTGCCCCTGTTGTTTGGTTGCAACCTAGAATCTCCTTCTGCTTACCTCTTACCTTCGGTGGTGAGGTTACCAGCGATCAACAACACAAGCAAGAACACAATCACAGTTCAGGTAAACTTAGCACTGATCATAGTTCAAACACGGTCATAGTTCACGACACACCAGAGACGATCATAGTTCAACAGACGACAGGAACGACAACTAGACATAGACATGGTAGCAGCGACACAGAACCAGGTAAGCTTCAGACATGACTTTGGAAGACGACACACCTGGTGGCGTCGCCATGGTAACGTCACCTGGTCATCACCTTAGTTCAGGTGTCGTCGAAGATGACCACACTGTACTCGAAGGTGGACACCTTCTTGAAGATGAGGAACTAGCCTATCTGCAGCTGATGAGCGACGGCGAAGCCCGCCCACCCCTAGTCGATGTATGCGTCATCGCCTTCTCTCACCGTAGTCATCTTCCAGTTGCAGCCAGTGTTGGTGGTGACGATGATGTTCGAAGGGATTTCTCCGAACCACCTGATGAAATCTTCAGGGATCTGTAGCCGGTTGAAGGTGGGCCTGAAGACGATGCGCAGGAACTGGTCCAGCCCTACGTCCGGCTGGAAGTGGCCGACGTTAGCCGCCCTTCGCTTCTTCGACGGTCACTCCTCGAGGGTCTTAGGTGACCCTAGCTTAAGCTTCTCAGTCTGCCAGAAGAACACATGCTGTTAGAGATGTTCGTGCTCACAAGTATATAGATGAAAACGAACATTGAAAACATGTGATGCCTCATACATTGGATCACACGGCAGCTCAAGAGACTGCCCTCAAACTAAGTCTAAAGTGCAAGTAATCACACACACACGACTAAGTTTGAGGGCAGCACCTTGCCTTCCAGTGTGACATTGTTGAATCATTGACCAATGCACTAGACAAAAAAAATGAGGCCTCATAAATTTGATCACATGACAAGCAAAGGGACTGTCCGCAAACTAAGTCTAGTGTGCAAGAAATATGGCAGACATGACTAAGTTTGAGGGCAGCACCCTGCCTTCTGTTGTGCCATAGTTAAATCATTGGCCATTTTGCGCAACTAAAGAAGTACAAACATGGAAAGCAAGGTAGCATAGGCCTCATACACTGAGCACACATGGAGGAGATGTTTGATCAGAACCAATGGCATGGTGATGTTCAGTCATGCCATAGGTTCTGATCAATCATCTCCTCACACTATGATTCCCGGTTACAATCATCGGCCTAGTTCAATTAGAAACAACACAATCTAGAACAAACTAGCGCGACTCATTCCACACAGCAATCTGAACATGCTAAACCCCAGCACAAAAAACCCTTCCCCTCTTTGCATGCACAGTAAGATATGGCCGTTTCAGCAATTCATAATCTGATCTAGGAAGGATCTACCGCAATCCAATATTAGAGTAACAGATCTAAGAAAATCGAGATGCCGATGAAGACTGTGGAGCAAGTTGCGGCCGATGTCGTGGTGCTGCTCGCCAATGTCTCCTCCTCCGGTACCGGTGCTCCTCCGTGCGGCGGTGTGGCGGATTGGTCGGCGGGAGGGGAACCGCCTGGTGATGTGACAGTTTGTAGGAGGTCTCGAATGAGGGGAAGGAGAGGGAGCGGTGACCCTAATTATGGCGCGTGTTCCTGAAGGGACGCGGCGTTTCCGCCTCCCTTCTCCACGCTTGCAGCCTTCTGGCCGCAACGGGTTCAGCCCCGGAGAAACTGCCATTCCAGGCGTTCCTCTAGGGCCTATCCCGGGGGTGCTTTAAAACCCGGTTCCTGCAAGAACGCGGTGGCCTGCAGGCATACAAACGGTCCATTCCATGACCCATCCCATGCAAAAAAATTCATCACAGGCTACCAAACGCGCCCAAAGTGGCGCGAGGACGGGTCTGTCCCTGGAGAAACTGCCGAACCGGGAGTTCCTCCAAGGCCTGGTCCGACGCTGCTTTGAGAACCGGTTCCTGCAACAACGCGCCTCGGCCCAGGCAACCAAACGGGCCGAAAATTACTGGCCCGATGCGAGCCAAGGGGCATGCAGGCCACCAAACGCGTCCAAAATTGATTGTTAGGCCACGCTTAACCGTTTGCGTCTAGGGGTGCCTCAGCCCGACGCATTCTGCCCAAATACATCAGAAATTGATAATCAAATTCCATCAAAATAGTGCAATATTTTTAAACAAATTAAACATATAAACTATAAAAATAGAGGTTCAAATTATTTTTTAAACAAACTACAGAAACAATCTACTTATTCTTAGAGGGCCCCGCCTCGCCATCGTCACAGCCGCGCTTCCTGCTTGTCACCTCTTTAGACGAGCTCGTCGCGTATGACGAGCTTGTGTCCCGCTCTAACGAGTCGTCCTTTGAGTCTTCCTCGTCGTCGGTGTACGCCGCCTGCGCCTCCGCCCTCGCTCAGGATTTCGCTTTCTTCTTCGATGCCGCCGCCTCCTCCGCCTACAGCCTACATGGCCTCTTCATACTATTCCTCCTCCTCCTGGCCATCGTCGGTGATGGCATCGTGCGCCTCCTCCTGGTTGTCGCTCGATAGGGAGCTGATGCATGTAAAATGCATACATGAACTTTGTCCTTTATTAGCATATGAATTCACACATATTTGCAACATATATGATGATAATACCATGCTTTACATTGATTTATGGGGATTTCTCAATGATATTATTTATTTGGTTTATAACTCTATAAAACATGAATTTCCTGTTTTGTGTTTTTTTCACTTTCAGAGACCTATATAAAGGCAAATTGAGGTAGGATTTCAGGAACGTCATCTTTTCACCATAAAAAGCAAGATGGGCTTTTGGAGCAAACCTGTAGAGGGCCGAGGGATAAAAGAGGCCATGTGACGCGCCCACATTGCTAGGGCGCGCCACCCCTCTCTTTCGGCTATCGATCGTCCAAATCGCTTGATTCTTTTGCGAACCAATGTATTTTTACCTAAAAACCACTATATATATGACCTTCGAGGGTTCACTGGAGGAGAGAGCCGCAGAAAACACAAAAACACAAAATCGGAGGCTGCAACAGAGAATATTGGAGGGGGAAACTTCGTCTGAGCCGCCGCCGGAGGGACCTCACCTTCTCCAACGTCTTCATCATCATTACCATGATCAAGGGGGAGGAGTCCACCTCTGGACTACGAGTTTTTGACAGTAGCTTGATCTATTTCTCTCATGTTCTTCATAGTTCTTAGTGACATATGAGCCGCCCAACATGATTATGGTCATATTTGTAATACTTATGTGGCGGATCTTTATTCTGTGAGATTTGACTATACTTTGTGTAAGATGTATTGATAGAAGCATATTATGTACCCCGTTCTTATTGATTCTGATCCAACTTGTATGGAGGGCCGGCCCTAGTGGGTGGGCAGGATGTGCGGCCGCCCAGGGCCCAAAAAATCTGGGGGGGCAATCCTAAATACATGTACCTGTATATACGTTGCATAGTCAGACTGAAGACTAAATATTAACGCCATGACTTGATCGATCTAGGGAGACGCAATGGATTAATTAGAGCAACTCCAATAGTATAGCCGGTTGTTGGCTATAAGCATGATGCCATGTCATCTACAGCCAATATGTAGCCAACAAGTACAATAGTTGGCTATTAGAATGTACTACTTTTTCAATGAATGACCCACCTTTCATTCACACACCTTGCCTAGGAGCACGTGCTAGAGCTAGCTCTTGCATAAGAGCCCACTCACATTCTCTCTCCTCTTCTCTCTCATCCAACTAGACACAAATATATTATTTTAATCCTTGTAGCCAGCTGACTAGACCTTATTGTACTTGCTCTTAGCTACTTCCGTACTTTGCTTCGTATTCCACGCAGGACGCAGCCTTGATTGAGAGTTCACGGCCTTTTCTTCACGACTCCACCTCGTCGCTTCGTCGGCATATCCTGCTGCTTGTTCTCTTCCCTGCCTACGATGATCTGGAATTGATCCATCGATCTAGGGAGATCGATCTCCTGCTGCTTGTTCTGTTCCCTGCCTAGGACGCCATCTTCCTACGACGGTGCGACCGATCAGCGATCACCCGCGCACAGCATAGTTCGGCTGCCGCACCGATCAAAGATCCAAATCCAATCGTTGTCCGCCCGTCCGCCGTCCGCAGGTAACAGCGACTACTCGTGTAACACACTCTTTTTTTTCAAAGTAATTTCCTCTAATTCTGAATTTTTGATGATCAGTTCGTCGACTCGTCGTCTTGTTGATGTCGTCTTCCTTGAGAAAGGGTCCATCTGGTCACGCTAAAAGAAAAAGAGCAAAAGAGGTGGCTGCCTTGATACAATCACAAAGAGGAGATATTCACAAATTTTTCAGGGCTAACGCCGGTGCTTCGATAATCCAAATAATGAGTGACTTCGCATCAAGAAATGTTACAAGAAAATTTTAAGGTAATATGTATAAATTATTACGTATGCTGCTGTGTTTGGATGCATTTAAATGTTACTGAGGACATGTTTTTTCGTATATGTTCATTATTACTGTCGTGGTGTCTATATTAAGGTCCAAAATTTTAGTCTCGCCCAGGGCCCCAAAAAACATAGGACCGGGGCTGCTTGTATGCAAGAACGTGTGTGGGGTGATGTGTGTATTAGATGAGATATCATGGTTTTAGTGATTGAATAGTGAAAACAAATTCATGATCTATTATGGTTTTTCCTCTTTTGTTATCTCACTAGGGATAAAGTGAATGCATGTGCTATGTTTTTTATGTGAAAAAGTGATGATTTTGTTTGATCAATGTAGCATATTTGATATTCAAACATCATGTCAGCCTAAAACTGAAAAAAACACTAAAACTAGTATAGCGCATATTCATCCCCCACTAGTCTATACATTTAAACATCATCTGCAGTGTCTTCATTTTCTGTATTTTTTATTTGTATATTGTTTGGTAGGTTATGGATGGAGAGAATGGAGCTCCATCAATGCTCCAACATGTAGCACTGTAGAGGCATTATTTTTGCTACTCCCTCTTTCACAGTTTATTAGGCGTGCGCGTACCCCTAGGTCATCAATTTAACCTATATAATTTAAATTATATAATACAAAAATTATATCATTAAAAAATAGAACATCTGAACTTTATAATGATATAATTTTTATAACATATAACTAATGCTAACTTGATCAAATTTGCGACCTAGGGGTACGCGCGTGCCTTATAAACTGTGAGAGAGGGAGTACCGTTTTTGTCTTTTCAGGACGATTTTGTGATTTCCTCTTTCTTTATTCTTGCGTGGTAACATTTTGTCACAACTTATCGGCCCGACGGCAATTACCCTTCGTGTACGACATTTTTTTGCGTTGCTTTTTTTTAATTATTCAACCGTGGTTCTTCCACACACTTTTTTGGCCGTTTTCCGGCGATAGTTATCTTTACTATTAAATCTGAATCCGTTGGTACGTACGTCGCTCACCTCGATGGCTAATACCAATAAAACGGTTCGTTAAACGTCGTGTACGCCGCGGTCAACGCCAAATCCCAGCTCTCAACCGGCTGCCGAAGCCGCGGCCTCGCCCTCGCGTCGATGGTCGATCTGGCCTCCGCGTGACAGTTATGGCCGACCGCGCCACCCGAGCACGTTAGGAAGCTCCGCCACGACCCGTTCCTCGCCGACTCGATTGTCTAGGCGAGTCACACATCTGCCTCATCGCGGTTTGGGACAGGGCCTTCCCGCGCGCTTGGATGCTGCGGCGACCGGCAGTCCACAGCAGCGACGGCGCTGTGGGATTCGTCTTCTAGCTCTCCTACGGCCAAGGGAAGGAAACACTTTGCCCTGAATCCCCGCCCCGTCCCCAGTGCCCTACCATCTCGTCGTCGTCCATGGTGGGCTGTAGGCTGCGGAATCGGCAGCCAGCCGATGTGGAGCTCACCTTCGTACATGGTGACGGTGAGCTGCTGGATTCGCGAAGATCAAGCCGGGAACATGAGTGGAGGAGGTGGCGGGGAGACGTCCGGTGACGGAAATCCGGGCGGACCGACGAGGTTTGGCCGCCGCAGGCAGTGGTCACGGGAATCCTCCCAGCTCTTCGTTCGTGGAAGGGAGCGCCTCCACAACTGCTCGAGACCTACCTGCAGTTCTATTTCGGGGCTAGGTAAAGATCGAGAACATTGAGAGGAAAGATTGAGAACACTAAGCATTACTGCTGTGATTGGATGTTATGACTTGTGACTGAAGACGAATTTCAGTTGCTATTTACATATGTAGAACTGAACTATGTTCCTGTGTTTGCAGTAAATTTTGGGCATGACTACTCGCTGTGCTTTCGGGGAATTCAACTAGATGTCGTCTGTTGTGCAAGAGACGGAAACAAACACATTGACATCCCTCTCCAGTTTTCCACAATCTGCTTAGTAGATACAAGTAATGTTTATTTTAAAATATTGGATATTAAGTATATGTGACGATTTTGTGCATTGTATCACATAGTGTAAATGGCATGTAATCTTAGTGAATGATTGAGGGGAAAACCTAATTGAAAGCATATCATACATGCGGTTACGCTTGGCAAACCTCGCGATGGCTTGGGATAAAAGTCGGGCTTGGTGAAGCCTGACCTGAAAAGTTGGGCACGACTTGGCTCGAACAAATTACTATGTTGCGCTATAAATATATTAAATAAATAATTTTGGGATATTAAGTATAAAAACATTTTATATAAAAAAGTGGAAAATCGCTAACTTCAGATTTTTTCGGGCTAGGCTTTGGGCGCAAAACCGAGGGCTGAGTTCGGCTCAAATGTCACGTCTTGGGTTTGGTTGTCCATGCATGCGACGAATATGTTAATATGTTATCTACGATTAAATCAAGAAAAATACCTCCATGAAAAATAATAGCCAATTTTAATTCTAATAACAATATCCATATAATGAAATTATTCATGTTCTAAAAGATATTCAATAAAAGTGAATTTGTAGCCATGTGAGTAATTTAGCCGGTGAGTAAAAGAATGTGCCAATAGACGATGTATCGGTTGAGCGGTGCATAGAGATGTGAGATCAAAGGGAGGAAGATGGAAGGATATCCCGCTTTGTGCTAGCGCGGCATTTGTCCCGTAGCAAAAGAAGTTCCAATAATAGATGATGTGTTTGTTGAGGAGCGCATAGAGACGTGAGAGATGCA
Source organism: Lolium perenne (assembly GCF_019359855.2). Taxonomy (NCBI): domain Eukaryota; kingdom Viridiplantae; phylum Streptophyta; class Magnoliopsida; order Poales; family Poaceae; genus Lolium; species Lolium perenne. The sequence goes on from NC_067247.2 coordinate 338,655,280, forward strand.
AAAACAAGAAGATATAGTGATATCATGATTTGTGATATCGTGAACCCGTAGCAACGCACGGGTATATTTCCTAGTCCCACGATAGTCCGTCAACTGTGACAGTAATTCACCAATAGTATTATCCCTATTCTTTGCCATAAGTTTTTGAGATAACTTCCCTCCAATAATTTTCCGCCATTAGTTACTCCATTGTTCTTTTTTCTATTCTCTGATAGCAAGGTTTTGACACATTTTCCGAGCGTAATTTACTACGGTAATATTAATGGTGATTTGTCAACTTCTTTGACGGTAACTTCTCGATGTAGGTTTTCGATCTAAACAATGATTATTCAACATTATCTTTCATCGCTGCGGTAATTATTCGATGCAAATCTTTAGCTGCAGTAGAAATTTCCCTATGTAATTACTTAATACTCTGTGGTAATTTTTAAATGACGCATAATTCTTATTTTTTAACGGTAACTGATCGACAACAACAAATGCAAAAAAAGAAATCTGACACACACAAATGGCCACCATAAACTATAAAAAGACAAGAACCAACCCTTAACTACACATTCTGCACGATTAACACGCAACACTGATACGGTAAGAACTTGTTCTCTTTGTCTCTCCTTGTTCCTGGTGGCCGCCACCTCCAAGAAAACCGCACCTTGGCCTCCACCATAGATCGGTTCCCCATCCTCAGTTCGGCCTTGCCCGCGTCGTGAGGGGTGGGGAACCCGATCTATGTGTGGAGTATTTCATAAACTAGGATTTTCAACAGATTAGGTTAGAGTTTGGTAGTCATTTTCTTCTTGGCCTTCGCCACATTGGAGATGTCATCGTCTAAAATAAGTATTCTTCAGTCCTCTGTTCGACGATAGTATCTCATTTATGGCGTCAATGGCGGTATTGGAGGATTACAATTATCTAGATATTGATTTTCAGATCTTGCTTCGTCAGATTGATTTTAGATCTTTTCTCATGGTTAACGCAAGGAGTATTATCCTCACAATATTCGTCTCGGCTGATACGTCCTCGACAATGGTGATTCGTACTCTCGGCTCTCCAGCAACATCGACCAGGCTGTTCGGTTAATTTTTCCTGGCATACTAGTGTCGGTACTCTTTTCGATGTTGATTGACTACTTCAATAGTTGCGGCTAAAATTAAAATAATGGGAAAACCGTCGTTGGTATTTTTAGATGTATGGTTTGGTATCTGTTCTTGGTTGCCTTCGCATAACTACAAGATTGTGTCATGGATGAAAGAAGAATTTGAAGATCTCAATGATTTGCTCATTTCTTTTATACTTTATTTTGTAATTGGTTGGAGTCACCTTGTGTTCTCTACCATGTACTATTTGGCACTATAAGTATATGTGGTATTGAATTAAAAGAAAACATGCTACACTAGTGTTCAAAATATGTAGCGTCTATTGTGCAAATCAAATTTGCAAATTTTGGCTACAAATATAGAAAATAATACAAAAAATCTACCAATATCAATTTTTTATAATATAAAACTATATCACATGATAATTCTATTAATATTAATTTTACATTGTACATGATCAATATACCTGATTAAACTTTATAAAGTTCAACTTTGACTAAAATTTATATGCATTTCATTTTGGGCACGAGGGCTTGTCTTGTGTTGTTTACAATTCTAGATTCACACCTATTTTCACCACCAGGGCTTTTAGAGAAAGGATTCACGGCATATTAATTGTTATCTAAACTCTGCGGATTTTCAATCAGAAACATTTCAAACAGGTACCACCACAAAACATCATGGTTTAGTTGATGTTTTCAAACAACACCCATGATCAGCAAACTGTCAGCATAATAGTGTAACATACAAGAAGACATAAGCAGAACAAACTTCATTAACTTACATATCAACTGCTAATAAATTAAACACCAAGACACAACAAGTGACGAAAGTTTTTCACGTCTGTGATGTTCAATTCTGGTAAACATTCCACGATACAAATGACTGGAGTGATTCACTTGTTTATAGGATTATTAGAAGCCTGCAAGCAATACCGGCTGTGGTTGGTTCTGAAGGTACGGATGCAGGGACAGCTGAGTAATGGAGGCATCTGCTGCTGGAGAAAGGCACGGATGGGGACGCTAGCTCCAAGGCGTCTGCTGCTGGAATCGACTGTCCTTCAGCGTTAAGACTGCTCATAGTGGGAGTAACTTAGGTAGTAACATCACACACTTCAAGATGTTTTGGTGATATGGCATAGCAATAAATGAAGAAAAAGAAGAAAGTGGTAACTAGCTATGTTACCATAACATCACACACCCCAAGATAAAATGAGTCTACAAACTAATAAATGAGACTTTGCATGATACCATCTCTAAGTTACTTTCCACTATGAAGGTAGTAACATGGACTAGTAACTTATGCATGACACCACCTTATGTTACTCCCCACTATGAGTAGCCTAAGAGACATAGCTGGTCATAGGCATCAGTGTTGAGCATTGGGCATGTCGACTGGAGCTCACTGGAAAAACATATCCTGCAAAATAATGTTACCATTAAACCTGAACGGATATTCCACCAAACAAAACAAAATTAATTATTGCATGCACAGTTCACTAAAACATCAATTGGTAACCTGTTCAGGCTCCTCGTTTTTGCAGAAGGCTAAATTTTTAACTCTCCTTACTGTACACCTAGGTACATACTTCCCACATAGATGAATCAAGTATACCTCTTTAGGCTGCTCATAGTGGGAAGTAACTTAGACTAGTAACATATGTCATGTTACTAATTTAATTTACTATCTCCATAGTGGGTAGTAGTACTCCCTCCGGTCTGGTATTCTGGGCTTATTAGACCCAGCAGCGCGACCAAGGTGAAAGGCTACTGGCGTACGTATCCACCAACCAGCTTTGTTGTTTAAATTTTGGTTAGGGATCGCTATTAAGGAGAGCAACGAACAGGCAGTCTGGCCCACACGAAATTTCTGGTTTGCATGCGCAACGTACAGAGAAAAAGTTCCTAGCCAAAATTATTGGGCTGCATTGGTCAGATTCCGAAAAAACAATAAAAGGAAGGTGAGAGAACGAGCCATCCATGCATGCAGATTCCTTTTCACATAGAGAGAGAGCCACATGCTGCCACTAGGAGTAATCATAGGGCACGGTTAATTAGGTGATTAAATGAAAGTAGCACTACGGGAACCAGTCAAGGCGGCCGTCGGCACAGCTTGCTTTGCCTTCGGCACAGGCTTGTGCCGACGGCAGCCGTCGGCACCTTGCCGTCGGTACAATAACGCCTCGGCACAGTCAAAGTTGCCGTCGGCATAGAAATAACGCCGTTTGGTAATTCTGGCTCAAATTTTTTCAAAAAAATAAATTTAAAATTTTTTCAAATTTTTTTATCCCAATTTTTTTAATCTCTCACATGCACCATTTTAACTCTAACTACACTTAATATTAGGTCAAATTCCACTCATGGTCAAACTTCCCGGTCAGTCACCCATCCTCACACTACTCCACCCCTAACACGCTTAACTTCTTGGTTCCATTAGACTAGATTCCATGAAAGAAATGACACCTTGATGACAATAATACCATATCAATACTATTAACCCTTATTACTTGATGTTGCACATCATTATTTTTTGAATTCCAAACAATTACCTACATAAACTACAAGAATAAGTATATTAATCTTGAATTCAAATGGACAATAAAATGATTTATTTTTTCTTTTTTATTTAATATGGAATAATTAATATCTTTAAATCTGTAAATCAAAATTTGACAAATAATATGTCTAAATCGATTAGAAAAATGAGAGGAATCCAAATATGACATCTATATCATATTTTGAATCTAAAAATATTTTTTCCAAAAAATCTTGAGCATTAGATCATGTACCAGTATTTCAAATCTGGCCGGCCTCCTACCGATTCGGCAGGAATTTGTCTTTTTCATGAGGGATAGACGTAAAAGTTCCAGATACACCGGTAGGGAAATTTTTCATCTTAGGTGGTCTAGTATTTTAAAAAAATATGTTGGTACCAATGTGAAACTTTAATTTGGTGGTTGCTTCACAAAACACCCCGTTTTCGGCACCTCAAAAATGGAAAATGGTTTTTTCGTGCGATGAAATGGAAAACTTCCTCCTGCAATATCGTAAGACATCCCAATATACACATGTATGCACAATATGGGTGTATTATCACAAACTATATCGTGATTCTATCCATAACATTGTCGTTTGACCTAAATGTCATGAAACCTCGAACATGATAGCTCATTTTGTGAAGGATTTTTTGTGATGTTCGCAATTTTCCAACTTTAATATTTTTTCTTGCAACTATGACACATAATATGACACCACGCGAAGGTTTCACATTGTTTGGATCGTTTTCGATTTTTTATGCCCGTTTCAAACTATATTCAAAACGGCGGGCATGAAGATCCTTTGCCCGGGGCTGAGGCTCGCCAAACTTGCACTGGATTTCTGATGAAATAGCATGTTGTGAATCTAAAAATGATTTTTACAAAAAATCTTGAGCAATATTTCATGTACCCGTAGTTCAAATCTGGTCGGCCTCCTACCGATTCAGCAGGAATTTATCTTTTTCATGAGGGGTGGAGAGAAAGGTTTCACATACACCGGTTGAGAAATTTTGCATCTTAGTTGGTCTAGTATTTTTTAAAAATGTGTTGGTACCAATGTCAATCTTTAATTTGGTGGTTGCTTCACAAAACACCCCGTTTTCAGCACCTCAAAAATGAAAAATGGTTTTTTCGTGCGATAAAATGGAAAACTTTCTCCTGCAATATCGTAAGACATCCCAAGATGCACATGTGTGCATAATATGGGCACATTATCACAAACTATGCCGCGATTCAATCCATAACATGGTCGTTTGACCTAAATGTCATGAAACCTCGAACATGATAGCTCATTTTGTGAAGGATTTTTTGTGATGTTCGCAATTTTCCAACTTTAATATTTTTCCTTACAACTATGACACATAATATGACACCATGCGAAGGTTTCACATTGTTTGGATCGTTTTCGAATATTTTATGCCCGTTTCAAACTATATTCAAAACGGTGGGCATGAAGATCTTTTTCATTTTAAATATTTCAAGTTTGATATTTTTCCAAGATAGAACTTATTTTTCTGAAAATTTTGATATATTATTTGTATTTTTATGAATTATAATGATTTAGTTATGATTTTTTTAAGATTAATGTCGTAAAATGGAAAATAGCCGTCGGCACAGGGCTGAAAATATATGCCGACGGCTTTGCCGTCGGCACAGGCCTGATGCTGTTAGCTCGCCGTCACGGCGGAGAGGCTATGCCGACGGCCGAAACTGTGCCGACGGTTGCCGTCGGCACAGACCTTCATGTGCTGACGGTTTACCTGTGCCGACGGCTGACCTGCTGGCCTGGCCAGAACGAGTCCTGTGCCGACGGCCCCGATATTTTGCCGTCGGCACAGGATCTGGCCGTCGGCACCTTGACTGGTTCCCGTAGTGTAGGCCTTATTTCTTAGGTGTTTTGGAACAAATAGATTTTCATTAGAAACCCAGAATACCGGACCGGAGGGAGTAACTTAGATGTGGTTTCATGCATTGTGTCATTTATTACATTGTAGACTTATATTGCATTGAAATGTGTGATGTTAAGGTAACATAGCTAGTTACCACTTCACTCTCTTTCTTCAATTATTGTCATGCCATGTCACCAAAATACATTGGGATGTGTGATGTTACACCTATGTTACCCCCACTGTGAGCAGTCTTATTTTTAATATAATTTATTATCAAAAGCAGGGGGCAGTAATATAACATTTAACTCTCCTTACTGTATGCCTAGGTACATACTCCCCACATAGATGAATCAAGTATACCTCTTTATCATTTTTAATATACTTTATTATCAAAAGCAGGGGGGCAGTAATATAACATTTCCTATGTTCATTAGCTTCAATTCTGTCCCTTTTGATAATTATGCTGAAGAGAAGCTCCTGGCTGTTTCAGATTTGATTGCTGAAGAGTTACATAAGTCACAACTTGAAGAGATGGTCCTTTATTATTACACACAATTCTTTACTGGAAGTTCTGTCAAATTTTAGGCCTCAGCAACAAGAGTGTAAAACTATGCACACATGAAATTGTGACTTTAGTATCTTACTGGCAATATAGGCAGCTGTAATCCATGTAAGGCGTGACACCATCGTGGGAAAATATTTTTGCAATTTTTAAAATGATGAACAATGCTTAATAACTTCTAATACTTTAGGGTTAAATATTTTCAATAAAATAGAAGGGGTAAAGGAAAGGACAGCACCATGTCACAATCATGGAAAATGTTCTTACCTGACCCTGATGGAGTAAAATTGTGTTGCAGGGTTTGTGGAAAACTGTGTAGCTGTAAATCGAGCTGTGGCTGAACTTGGACGCTATTGACTGGAAGTACCTCATTGCCATGTTGAATGGAACTCCTACAGAAGTGAGCCATGATCTTCATATTCTGCTGGGGTCGACACAAAGACATGGTTAAATTAATTCTGTTTGCAAACAGATAAAAAACTGAAACATATAGATGACCATTGATTGGATACCAGATTGTTTTGAATCATATTTCCTGGCCTAAGATTGTTTTGAATCATATTTCCTGGACTAAGATGACTATTCAGTGGACTGGCGGAGATGACCTTAAAGGAAAAATAAGAAAGCAAATATGTTAAATACCATTCACTAAAATAATTTGTGGAAATTTGGACAATATGCAGTTAGTTTGGAGGATTCATATCACTGTGTAGATACCTGGGAGTTGCATTCAGATATCCAGAGAATGTACGGGCAAGAAAGGCCGTCTGATGCAAACTAGATCTCGCAGCACAATATGGTTCGAGTACTTCCACTGTCTTCTTTCGAAGGTCTACACCAATCACCCATGCGTCCTTATCATAAATACCTACCTTAGAAACAAGGTAAACAACATCGCCACCATGAATGTCGAGTGTCGGGCAAACTGCTGTCAGATTCCTCAATGTGAACTTGCCAGCACTGTCATCCCACAGCTCAGGCAACATCATATAATAACTTGGCTTGTGGACCAAGATGTCATCAACATGAACAGCGTGCCCCTTGCACCAAAGGTTCCAAGAAATGTGCCTATAACATGTCCGGATCTTCCAAGTAATAGGGACAGTACTGGGGCTCTCCAAACCGCCAAGGCTGTGGAAGAAGAGGTCGGAATCATAGAGGACATCTTCGCTGTCAAGATCCTTGGTCGTCTTGCAATTCCTTTTGTTGTTGCTATAAAAACTAGCCGGTCTGGGATAGTGCTCCATCTCAATAAACTTTATAAAACCATTGCAACATGTGACATCACGGATTTGCTGTGGGTCACCTTTCAGGTGAAAGTTGAATTCAGGCTTTGGTAGTGGGATGAAACGGAGGACAGGATCAGAGTCGAACACATTGCAGATCACAATGCCTCGCCAGAGGTCAATCCAGCCTATGGTACCTGCTCCGAGAGCAATCACCTTGTGGGCTAGACTAGGGAGGTCATCTGTCGTGGCAGGAGATGCCTGCAACTCCAACGGCCTGGTGGTCCACTCTTTCGTCTTGGACGAGAAGATGTGGAGGAGATAGTAGTGCCCAGTGGTCGATGTCATGGTGAGATCTGCCACAAGAAAATTTCCATCTTCGTCCTCGAACGGCAAGATGCTGGGATATGATGTTGTATTGTTAGGCCGGTGAGAAGTGGGGTCGTCCTCGAACGGCTTGCCATGAACAGCCTTGTAGACGAAGTATTGAACAGGGTGAGACTTGCGGACGGTGGTGCTACGAGGGCGGAGGCCGAATCGGAGAAGAACCAGATCTTTATCCGAGAATACAACCCGTGGCGCGAAGAGGAAGTCCTTATGCTCAAGTTTAGGGCCGTGGACGCAAAAGTAGGATACTGCCGGCGGGTCCGCCAGAACAAATGTAACCTTGACGATGTGGTCGGTGCTCGTCATGGCTTCAGCGGTGGTGGCGTTGTCGCAGTCCTTGTAGTAAGCCTCCTTCTCGAGGAGAACACAGGTGGGATAGATGGGGGCGGCGGTGGTTGCGGCCGCATCAACGGCGGGGGCAGGAGTGGAGATGGGGGCGGGGACGGGGGCGGCGGCGGCGGCGGCATTTACGGTGGGGATGGGGGCAGTGGTTGCGGCCGCATCGACGGCGGGGATGGGGGTGTCGATGGTTGCGGCCGCATCGACGGCGGGGATGGGGATGGCGGGAGCGGTACTAGCTGCGATGGGTATGGCGGTAGCGGTGGTAGCTGCCATGGAGATGGCGGCGACGGTGGTTACGACGGCATCGACGGTGGGGGGCTGGATGGATGCCTCCATCGTAGGTGCTCAGAGCGAAGATCGGAATTTGGAATCGATAGGTCGAACAATGGCCAAGGCTGAAGAAGGGTTTCCGGGCACACAATCTTTTCTTTAGACGACCTTTTAATGGGCCGCTCCGACGAACAAGCCTTTAGAGGACTACTAGGAAAAATACCCGTGCGTTGCAACGGAAAAAAATTACCATAATAACACACAAAGTATGTTTTTCTTGTACAACTAAAGTATACATCAAAAAGTTTTAGTTAAGTAGTTGATGGAACATCATTAGTGGGAAGCGTCGCATGTACGCCCGATGTGTATTCATTGTCCAATACTATGTTTTGCATAAAAAAAACAACCACATTTACAGACATTAGACGAACCTTGTTGAATGTGTTATTGACATAAGTATCATATATAAGGATAATCAACAAAATCTGCATCATGGGGGCACAAACATCTTAAATCGAGTTCTCGTTTGTTCAACGGCAGCGGATGACAAATTCTGCGTTAATTCAGGGTTAGAGTTGCCGAGGAGTTCTCCATAGTTAATTTCATTGCGCATGAGAATAACATTCTAGTAGGCCGATGCCTCAATTATGCAAGTCACATAGCTTTATTTCAGATTAAGTAGGTCGATGCTTCTAAAAGACATTTCTATTTATTACACATCTATCACATGTGCATAAAAAGGGAAACTTTTCATCTGTTTAAAAATTCTGACGTATATTACTTGACAGAGCTGAAGAAATGCCATGGATTCTTACTTTATCTCCATATAAATAGGGAATAAAAATGCTTCTACAACTTTTCCTGCGGCTGCAAATTTCAGACACAGTCTGGTTCAACAAATTTCATAAAGAATATATGTACACAAAAATCATCCGCGATTATTATCACCGTAAGGAAACATGTTCAGATATAGTATCCTATCCCTGATCTAAACTTGAAACTTTCTCTGAACCTTTACCTAATGATGCAGACTATCATTAAGAAAGCTCCAGGGAGTATCACCCAAGCAGCACAACACCATCCAAAGCAGCTGGCGCCTGGCGGAGCTTCTTTTGTGTAGAGGTCGGAACAAATTCTGAAGGCAAAAGAAGCGACGAATTAAGAAACTGACGGACCGCCGGTGCTGCTGTTGCTGCTCTCCATATCCTCCAGATCACTAACCAGACCAAATCCACTACTGACTACACCTCCTCTCAACTGTGGTGGCGCTCCAATAATTGGAATTGCCGAGGATTTCGCATTTCCTTTTCGATTAGACAACACCGTCTAGCAACTCACAGTAGCCTACACATCAGCGACATCTCGAGGTCTTCTCCTCCTCTCGGCTATCCTCCGGCAAAGTAGCCTCGTCTGGCTCAGGCATCGGCACCGCAGCTTCGATGCTCGCCTGACCGTGTGCCTCTACAGAGCCACGACACAGATGTTCCAGGAGCGGGCCCTGCTGTCAGTTATGTTACCAGCGCAGCGGGCAGCCGCTTCGCGTGAGTCAACTAATCCCACATCCGGTTGGTTTTGCACCGGGATCTCGCGGCGAAGGCGGCGACTTCTCCGTACCAGAGCAGCGAACAGCCGGCCAGCCGCTTCTTGTGAGTCAACTAATTCCCCATACATTCGATTTTGCGCCGGGATCTCGGGGCTGAGGCGGGGCACGCCCATGATACAGGGACGAAATCGGGCAGCCATGGAGGCGCGCGTGGCAAGAGGTGGGTTGGAGGCGCCCGGATTCGGCAAGGCTGAGGCTGTGCCCGGATTCAGGGCTGATGGACCCTGGTGAGGCCGTGAGGGGAGGCTTCGCCGGCCAGGAGCGGCCAGAGAATGTCTGTGTCAGTTATACGGATCGCATCCACGAAGCGTTTTTCTCTTGACTTGGCGGTGGCAGTCCAGTAATTTCGACAAGAATTAAGGGTAGTTAAAAAACGGACGAAAATTTTGGGGAGAAACCTTACTTCCTTTATTAGTAGGTAATAGATTTAGCGTCCGTTAGCGCTGACCCGCGTACCGGGGGTGCTGTATGCCGACCTGGTTGACACGGACCAGACGCCGCACACCCCCTGTGGGTGGTTTGGACCGGCCTAACATTTTGTTTCGCTTTTTCCTTATTTTTTCGTTTTCTTTTCTGCCTTTTCTTTTTACGTTTTTTGAAAGCTAAAATATTTTTAAATTCAAAGTTTCAAAATATGGAAAACATTATTTTCGAAAATGTAATAATTTTTATGTATGAACAATTTTCGAATTTGAACATTTTTAAAACTTGAACAATTTTCAAATTTGAATAATTTTTATATTTTGACCAATTTTCGAATTTTAAAAATTGCATACTTGAACAATTTTTGGGTATGAACAATTTTTTTATTTGAACACTATTTTTAAAAACTATATTTTTTAATCTGAACATTTTTCAAAAATATCTATTTTTAAAATTTTATTTTAATTTTTTTAATTTTAAGACGAACACTTTTAATTTGAACAAATTTTAAATTAAACATTTTTTATATGAACAAATTTAAAATAAACATTTTTTAATTTGAACATATTTAAAATATTTCTATTTTTCGAATTTGAAAAACAAAAGTAACAAAAAAGAAACGAAAAAAAGAACGGAAGAAAAAGAAAACAAAAAACAAAAACATGAAAAACAAAACAAAAAAGGAGAAACAAAAAAGAAAAGAAAAAACGAAAAAAGACGAAGCCCGCCCCTAACTGGGCCGGCCCGAGGAACCGCACGCGGGGTGTGCGGTGCGCGGTACGCGCCGACCTAGTCGGTGTATAGGGTTTACCCGCGTACCCCCTCGCTCTCCGTCGCTCTTATGGCCTTGGCCCATTTACTGCTTCCTTCGTTCGGTTCCTTCGTTTCTTTGATTATCCCAGAGTTCGCTTGCCTACAAAGGTTTGCTAACTGGTCCCGTAAGAGCATCTCGAGCCGCGTTTTCCAAATCATTCACTAAACTGTACCGAATCAAGCATCTGAGGACTTTTCTTCTTTGTGCCGCGTTTACAAGGATGTCGCTGTCTAGCCACATCCTCCAAATAAGACCCTAAATCCAAAAAAACGCACGAAAATGAAGATTTAATTCAAATTTTATTATATTTTACAAGTTTAAATGAAAACGGATGGATATCTAACCATAACCTACTGACCGCTCGGCGGTGTTCGACGTCCCCGCCCCGTCATCGCCTCTCCTCCACCGTGGCTCGTGCGCCGCACGCCGCCTCTCCCTACGGAGTGTGACGAGAAGACGTCGGTGATCGTTCGCCGCGCCGTCGCCTACCCTCCCCAACTTCTCCTGCTAGAGGGAGAGTTCGACGACACGGCGAACCTGCTCCTCCTCGCGGGCACGGGCTCGTTCTGCAGCTTCTTCTGCGGCTCGGACGACTCGAGGAGCGCATGTTGCTGCGCCGCCACCTCATCCGGATCCGGCCCATCGTCGCTGTCCTCCTCCTCCTCCGCCTCCTCCTCCTCCGCTTCCTCCTCCATTTGCACCGCCGCAGCCACCGCCAACGCATCCGCCTCCGCCGCCGATGCCGCCGCTTCCGTTGTCGCCGCCTCCTCCCGCAGCTGCTACTTGATGCGTGTGGTTGGCACGTCCGTTGGGAACCCCAAGAGGAAGGTGTGATGCGCACAGCGGCAAGTTTCCCTCAGTAAGAAACCAAGGTTTAATCGGACCAGTAGGAGTCAAGAAGCACGTTGAAGGTTGATGGCGGCGAGATGTAGTGCGGCGCAACACTAGGGATTCCGGCGCCAACGTGGAACCTGCACAACACAACCAAAGTACTTTGCCCCAACGAAACAGTGAGGTTGTCAATCTCACCGGCTTGCTGTAACAAAGGATTAACCGTATTGTGTGGAAGATGATTGTTTGCAGAAAACAGTAGAACAAGTATTGCAGTAGATTGTATTTCAGTAAAGAGAATTGGACCGGGGTCCACAGTTCACTAGAGGTGTCTCTCCCATAAGACGAACAGCATGTTGGGTGAACAAATTACAGTTGGGCAATTGACAAATAAAGAGGGCATGACCATGCACATACATATTATGATGAGTATAGTGAGATTTAATTGGGCATTACGACAAAGTACATAGACCGCCATCCAACTGCATCTATGCCTAAAAAGTCCACCTTCGAGTTATCATCCGAACCCTCCGATTAAGTTGCAAAGCAACAGACAATTGCATTAAGTATGGTGCGTAATGTAATCAACAACTACATCCTTAGACATAGCATCAATGTTTTATCCCTAGTGGCAACAAGACAACACAACCTTAGAACTTTCATCACTTGTCCCAGGTGTCAATGCAGGCATGAACCCACTATCGAGCATAAGTACTCCCTCTTGGAGTTACAAGCATCTACTTGGCCAGAGCATCTACTAGTAACGAAAAGCATGCAAGATCATAAACAACACGTAGATATAACTTTGATAATCAACATAACAAGTATTCTCTATTCATCGGATCCCAACAAACGCAACATATAGAATTACAGATAGATGATCTTGATCATGTTAGGCAGCTCACAAGATCCGACAATGATAGCACAATGGGGAGAAGACAACCATCTAGCTACTGCTATGGACCCATAGTCCAGGGGTAGACTACTCACACATCACACCGGAGGCGACCATGGCGGTGTAGAGTCCTCCGGGAGATGATTCCCCTCTCCGGCAGGGTGCCGGAGGCGATCTCCTGGATCCCCCGAGATGGGATCGGCGTTGGCGGCATCTCTGGAAGGTTTTCCGTATCGTGGCTCTCGGTACTGGGGGTTTCGTCACGGAGGCTTTAAGTAGGCGGAAGGACAAGTCAAGAGGGCACACGAGGGCCCCAGATGACAGGGCCGCGCGGCCCAACCCTAGGCCGCGCCGCCTGTAGTCCGGCGCCTCGTGGCCCCACTTCGTTTCGTCTTCGGTCTTACGGAAGCTTCGTGGAAAAATAGGCCCTGGGCGTTGATTTCGTCCAATTCCGAGAATATTTCCTTACTAGGATTTCTGAAACCAAAAACAGCAGAAAACAAAGAATCGGCACTTCGGCATCTTGTTAATAGGTTAGTTCTTAAAATGCACGAATATGACATAAAGTGTGCATAAAACATGTAGATAACATCAATAATGTGGCATGGAACATAAGAAATTATCGATACGTCGGAGACGTATCAGCATCCCCAAGCTTAGTTCTGCTCGTCCCGAGCAGGTAAAACGATAACACAGATAATTTCTGGAGTGACATGCCATCATAACCTTGATCATACTATTTGTAAAGCATATGTAGTGAATGCAGCGATCAAAACAATGTATATGACATGAGTAAACAAGTGAATCATAAAGCAAAGACTTTTCATGAATAGCACTTCAAGACAAGCATTAATAAGTCTTGCATAAGAGTTAACTCATAAAGCAATAATTCAAAGTAAAGGCATTGAAGCAACACAAAAGAAGATTAAGTTTCAGCGGTTGCTTTCAACTTGTAACATGTATATCTCATGGATATTGTCAACATAGAGTAGTATAATAAGTGCAATAAGCAAGTATGTAGGAATCAATGCACAGTTCACACAAGTGTTTGCTTCTTGAGGTGGAGAGAAATAGGTGAACTGACTCAACATTGAAAGTAAAAGAATGGTCCTTCAAAAAGGAAAAGCATCGATTGCTATATTTGTGCTAGAGCTTTGATTTTGAAAACATGAAACAATTTTGTCAACAGTAGTAATAAAGCATATGCATCATGTAAATTATATCTTATAAGTTGCAAGCCTCATGCATAGTGTACTAATAGTGCCCGCACCTTGTCCTAATTAGCTTGGACTACCGGATCATCACAATGCACTGTTTTAACCAAGTGTCACAAAGGGGTACCTCTATGCCGCCTGTACAAAGGTCTAAGGAGAAAGCTCGCATTGGATTTCTCGTTATTGATTATTCTTCAACTTAGACATCCATACCGGGACAACATAGACAACAGATAATGGACTCCTCTTTTATGCATAAGCATGTAACAACAATTAATAATTTTCTCATTTGAGATTGAGGATATATGTCCAAAACTGAAACTTCCACCATGGATCATGGCTTTAGTTAGCGGCCCAATGTTCTTCTCTAACATATGCATGCTTAACCATAAGGTGGTAGATCTCTCTTACTTCAGACAAGACGGACATGCATAGCAACTCACATGAAATTCAACAATGAATAGTTGATAGCGTCCCCAGTGAACATGGTTATCGCACAACAAGCAACTTAGTAAGAGATAAAGTGCATAATTACATATTCAATACCACAATAGTTTTTAAGCTATTTGTCCCATGAGCTATATATTGCAAAGGTGAATGATGGAATTTTAAAGGTAGCACTCAAGCAATTTACTTTGGAATGGCGGGAAATACCATGTAGTAGGTAGGTATGGTGGACACAAATGGCATAGTGGTTGGCTCAAGTATTTTGGATGCATGAGAAGTATTCCCTCTCGATACAAGGTTTAGGCTAGCAAGGTTATTTGAAACAAACACAAGGATGAACCGGTGCAGCAAAACTCACATAAAAGACATATTGAAAACATTATAAGACTCTACACCGTCTTCCTTGTTGTTCAAACTCAATACTAGAAATTATCTAGACCTTAGAGAAACCAAATATGCAAACCAAATTTTAGCATGCTCTATGTATTTCTTCATTAATGGGTGCAAAGAATATGATGCAAGAGCTTAATCATGAGCACAACAATTGCCAAGTATCACATTACCCAAGACATTAATAGCAATTACTACATGTATCATTTTCCAATTCCAACCATATAACAATTTAACGAAGGAGAAACTTCGCCATGAATACTATGAGTAGAAACCAAGGACATACTTGTCCATATGCTACAGCGGAGCGTGTCTCTCTCCCATAAAGTGAATGCTAGGATCCATTTTATTCAAACAAAACAAAAAAACAAAAAAAACAAACCGACGCTCCAAGCAAAGCACATAAGATGTGATGGAATAAAAATATAGTTTCAGGGGAGGAACCTGATAATGTTGTCGATGAAGAAGGGGATGCCTTGGGCATCCCCAAGCTTAGACGCTTGAGTCTTCTTGATATATGCAGGGGTGAACCACCGGGGCATCCCCAAGCTTAGAGCTTTCACTCTCCTTGATCATGTTGCATCATACTCCTCTCTTGATCCTTGAAAACTTCCTCCACACCAAACTCGAAACAACTCATTAGAGGGTTAGTGCACAATAAAAATTAACATATTCAGAGGTGACACAATCATTCTTAACACTTCTGGACATTGCATAATGCTACTGGACATTAGTGGATCAAAGAAATTCATCCAACAAAGCAAAAGAGGCAATGCGAAATAAAAGGCAGAATCTGTCAAAACAGAACAGTTCGTATTGACGAATTTTAAAATGGCACCAGACTTGCTCAAATGAAAATGCTCAAATTGAATGAAAGTTGCGTACATATCTGAGGATCATGCACGTAAATTGGCTTAATTTTCTGAGCTACCTACAGGGAGGTAGACCCAGAGTCGTGACAGCAAAGAAATCTGGAACTGTGCAGTAATCCAAATCTAGTACTTACTTTTCTATCAACGGCTTAACTTGGCACAACAAAACACAAAACTAAGATAAGGAGAGGTTGCTACAGTAGTAAACAACTTCCAAGACACAAAATAAAAACAAAGTACTGTAGGTAAAAACATGGGTTGTCTCCCATAAGCGCTTTTCTTTAACGCCTTTCAGCTAGGCGCAGAAAGTGTGTATCAAGTATTATCGAAAGATGGTACATTCTCAGCGGGGTGTGGAGTTTTCTCAACCAGGCATAGTATATTAGATACATAAGTTTTAGCATCCCCCTTTTCATTAGTCTTAGGCGTGCTACTCTCATCAAACAAATTTTCAGGAACAAGCCAAGCATAGTTATTTTCTAGTGCATCATTCATAGCTAAGAGTTTGCATGGTATTGGTGCTTTGATCTCCCCACCATCATCAATATTATTAGTGTATCTTATTCTATCCATGTCCATCTTTTCAAGGAGACTAACAAAATTAGTATGTGAACCAAGCATATTAAATTTAGCAAAGACCTTTCTAGCTTCTCTTGCTAGACCACCAAATTCTCTAAGAAGGGTTTCTAAAACAAAATCTTTCTTTTCCCCTTCTTCCATATCACCAAGTGTGAGAAACATGTGTTGGATTATAGGATTGAGATTAACAAATTTAGTTTCCAACAGGCGAACTAAATGCGCAGCAGCAATTTCATAAGTAGGCGCAAGGTCTACCAAGTGTCTATCTTCAAAATTTTCAATGGTACTAACATGATTGAAAAATTCTTCTATATTATTTCTCCCAACTATAGACCCACGTCCTACCGGTACGTCTTTTGTGGTAAAATTAAAAGGAAACATGATGAATTAAGTAAAGTAAATGCAAGTAACTAATTTTTTGTGTTTTTTTTTTTGATATAGCAAACAAGATAGCAAGTAAAGTAAAACTAGCAACTAATTTTTTTGTATTTTGATTTAGTGCGGCAAACAAAGTAGTAAATAAAACTAAGCAAGACAAAAACAAAGTAAAGAGATTGAGAAGTGGAGACTCCCCTTGCAGCGTGTCTTGATCTCCCCGGCAACGGCGCCAGAAATTTGCTTGATGCGTGTGGTTGGCACGTCCGTTGGGAACCCCAAGAGGAAGGTGTGATGCGCACAGCGGCAAGTTTCCTCGAAGAAACCAAGGTTTAATCGGACCAGTAGGAGTCAAGAAGCACGTTGAAGGTTGATGGCGGCGAGATGTAGTGCGGCGCAACACCAGGGATTCCGGCGCCAACGTGGAACCTGCACAACACAACCAAAGTACTTTGCCCCAACGAAACAGTGAGGTTGTCAATCTCACCGGCTTGCTGTAACAAAGGATTAACCGTATTGTGTGGAAGATGATTGTTTGCAGAAAACGTAGAACAAGTATTGCAAAGAGATTGTATTTCAGTAAAGAGAATTGGACCGGGGTCCACAGTTCACTAGAGGTGTCTCTCCCATAAGACGAACAGCATGTTGGGTGAACAAATTACAGTTGGGCAATTGACAAATAAAGAGGGCATGACCATGCACATACATATTATGATGAGTATAGTGAGATTTAATTGGGCATTACGACAAAGTACATAGACCGCCATCCAACTGCATCTATGCCTAAAAAGTCCACCTTCAGGTTATCATCCGAACCCCTCCAAGATTAAGTTGCAAAGCAACAGACAATTGCATTAAGTATGGTGCGTAATGTAATCAACAACTACATCCTTAGACATAGCATCAATGTTTTATCCCTAGTGGCCACAAGACAACACAACCTTAGAACTTTCTCACCGTCCTGTGTCAATGCAGGCATGAACCCACTATCGAGCATAAGTACTCCCTCTTGGAGTTACAAGCATCTACTTGGCCAGAGCATCTACTAGTAACGGAAAGCATGCAAGATCATAAACAACACGTAGATATAACTTTGATAATCAACATAACAAGTATTCTCTATTCATCGGATCCCAACAAACGCAACATATAGAATTACAGATAGATGATCTTGATCATGTTAGGCAGCTCACAAGATCCGACAATGATAGCACAATGGGGAGAAGACAACCATCTAGCTACTGCTATGGACCCATAGTCCAGGGGTAGACTACTCACACATCACACCGGAGGCGACCATGGCGGTGTAGAGTCCTCCGGGAGATGATTCCCCTCTCCGGCAGGGTGCCGGAGGCGATCTCCTGGATCCCCCGATATGGGATCGGCGTTGGCGGCGTCTCTGGAAGGTTTTCCGTATCGTGGCTCTCGGTACTGGGGGAAGCATGATTATGACAGTTACTGCTCTCTTGATTTGTCGCTCCCTAGTCTTTTGCTAGCCTTCACTTGTACTGAGCGGGAACGCTGCTCGTGCTTCCAAACACATGAAAACCAAGTTATTCCAGAGTGTCCACCATAAATACCTATGCATGGCATTTCAAACCATTCCAAGTAAATTCTCATGCGCTACCTTTAAAACCTTCAAAATGCTTCCCAATTTGTGTTTACGTTTCATAGCTCATGAGGAAGTATGTGGTGTTTAGCTTTCAACCTTGTCATTTACTTTTGACGGACTCTCATATGGACTAGTGGCACATCCGCTTATCCAATAATTTTGCAAAAAGAGCTGGCAATGGGATTCCCAGTCCCGAATTAATTAACTTAAATAGACACTCCTCCATGGTATGTGATTGTTGGACGGCACCCAAAGGATTCGGTTAGCCATGGCTTGTGTAAGCAAAGGTTGGGGGGAGTGTCATCATCATAATAAAACTAAAATAAAAAGGCACTCCTTCATGGTATGAGATTGTTGGCAGGCACCCGAGGATTCGGTTAGCCATGGTTTGTGTAAGAAAGGTTGGAAGGAGTGCCACATAAACATGCAAATAATTCATGGGAGCCGCTCTTGGAAGTCCGGTTGGTGAGGTAGTTAGTGTACCCATTACCATTCGTTGACAACAACAAACACCTCTCAAAATGATTTTACTCCTGATTTCAAAAATGAAAAGCTCTAGCGCATGTTAATCCCTGCTTCCCTCTGCGAAGGGTCAATCTTTTACTTCTATGTTGTGTCTCCATTATTTCTTTGAGCACTATCTTGAGAGCACAACTGTCATTCTTAGTATAATATGCTTGTCTCAAAATATGATTGATTGTGGTATAACTTTGATGCTTTTATCTTTGACAATCACTACTTCTAGTCTTCCTATGAACTCTAGAGGTGCCTGGGCATTTATGTTTTGCCGATCAAATACGGGCAAGCGAGATACCACTTTATCATACTCTCTTATGAACATTGCAATCCTGCTTATATACATGATTCATGATGCTTATTATTAATTGTTGGTACCTCTCCATGATTGACATAGCTGTTAGATGATCTTATTTGCATGTATCTCATTATGAACTGCTTAAGTATTAGCCATAGCATGAGAATATATACATCATATGAGCAAATGTGTTCGTGAAAGTTCTTTTATCGCTCAGTTGTTAACTGAATTGCTTGAGGACAAGCAATAAGCTAAGCTTGGGGGGAGTTGATACGTCCAAAACGTATCTACTTTCCCGAACACTTTTGCTATTGTTTTGCCTCTAATTTGTGTATTTTGGATGCAACTAACATGGACTAACGCTGTTTTCAGTAGAACTGTTCTGGTGTCTCGTTTTTGTGCAGAAATCCAACTTTCGGGAAAATCCTCGGAATTTATGCAGAAGGCCCTATTTTCCCGAACATCGACGGAGCGTAAGGACAAGTAAGGTGGAGGCCCGAGGGCCCCACACCATAAGGCGGCGCGGCCTAGGGGGGGCCGCGCGGCCCTATGGTGTGGCCCCCTCGGCCGGCCTCCGACGCCCTCCTTCAGACTACTTATTGGCCTCGACCTAAAAACGCACGGGGAGAAGTCGAAGTCGCCAGAAAGCCTCCAGAACGCCGCCACATCGCGAAACTCCATCGCGGGAGCCAGAAGTCTCCGTTCTGGCACTCCGCCGGGACGGGGAATTGGAGGAGATCATCGCCATCATCACCGCCAACGCCTCTCCATCAACCAGCCATGCTTCCCCCATCCATGTGTGAGTAATTCCCCCGCTGTAGGCCGAAGGGGATGGTAGGGATTGGATGAGATTGGTCATGTAATAGCATAAGATTGTTAGGGCATAGTGCCTAGTGTCCGTAATTGGTACTTTGATGATATTGTTGCAACTTGTTATGCTTAATGCTTGTCACTAGGGCCCGAGTGCCATGATCTCAGATCTGAACATGTTATTGTTTCATCATGATATTCATTGTTTATTGATCTTACCTGCAAGTTGTATACACATGTCGCTGTCCGGAACCGATGGCCCCGAAGTGACAGAAATCGGGACAACCGGAGGGAATGGTAGTGATGTGAGGATCACATGTGTTCACGGAGTGTTAATGCTTTGCTCCGGTACTCTATTAAAAGGAGTACCTTAATATCCAGTAGTTTCCCTTGAGGCCCGGCTGCCACCGGCTGGTAGGACAAAAGATGTTGTGCAAGTTTCTCATTGCGAGCACGTACGACTATAATTAGAACACATGCCTATTGATTGCTTTGTACTTGGACACCGTTTTATTATTATCTGCAAATGCCCTGCTATGATTGTTACATGAGTTTCTCTCATCCATGCAACGCCCGTTCATCCGTCCCCGTGCCTACAGTATTTTAATCCTGCTGTTTACTAAAATCACTACTGCTGTCTTTGTTACTCTGCTGCTGTTATTTCACTACTGCTACTGCTATAAAACTGTTACTACTGGTAAACTCTTGCGAGCTAGTCTGTTTCCAGGTGCAGCTGAATTGACAACTCCGCTGTTAAGGCTTTCAAGTATTCTTTGTCTCCCCTTGTGTCGAATCAATAAATTGGGTTTTACTTCCCTCGAAGACTGTTGCGATCCCCTATACTTGTGGGTCATCAGAGATGAAGAGGGGCGACGAGGCGGCCACACCCTAGGGGGGCGCGGCCCCACCCCTGGCTGCCCCGCCGTATGGGGTGGGCCCCTCGAGCGTCCCCCGACTCTGCCCCTTCGCCTATTTAATCTCTCCGTCGCGAAAACCCTAATACCGAGAGCCATGATACGTCTCAAACGTATCTATAATTTCTTATGTTCCATGCTACTTTTATGATGATACTCACATGTTTTATACATACTTTATGTCATTATTATGCATTTTCCGGCACTAACCTATTGACGAGATGCCGAAGAGCCAGTTGCTATTTTCTGCTGTTTTTTGTTTCAGAAATCCTACAAAGGAAATATTCTCGGAATTGGACGAAATCAACGCCCAGGGTCTTATTTTTCCACGGAGCTTCCAGAAGACCGAAAGGGATACGAAGTGGGGCCACGAGGGCCCGTACCCATAGGGCGGCGCAGCCAGCATGGGGCCCGCGCCGGCCTATGGTGTGGGGCCCCTGTACCTCCACCGACCCTGCCCTTCCGCCTACTTATAGCCTTCGTCGCGAAAACCCTTTTACCGAGAGCCACGATACGGAAACCTTCCAGAGACGCCGCCGCCAATCCCATCTCGGGGGATTCAGGATTTCGCCTCCGGCACCCTGCCGGAGAGGGGAATCATCTCCCGGAGGTCTCTTCATCACCATGATCGTCTCCGGATTGATGTGTGAGTAGTTCACCCCTGGACTATGGGTCCATAGCAGCTAGATGGTTGTCTTCTCCTCATTGTGCCATCATGTTAGATCTTGTGAGCTGCCTATCATGATCAAGATCATCTATTTGTAATGCTACATGTTGTGTTTGTTGGGATCCGATGAATATGGAATACTATGTCAAGTTGATTATCAATCTATTATATGAGTTGTTTATGATCTTGCATGCTCTCTGTTGCTAGTAGAGGCTCTGGCCAAGTTGATACTTGTGACTCCAAGAGGGAGTATTTATGCTCGATAGTGGGTTCATGCCTCCATTAAATCTGGGACAGTGACAGAAAGTTCTAAGGTTGTGGATGTGCTATTGCCACTAGGGATAAAACATCAATGCTATGTCTAAGGATGTATTTGTTGATTACATTACGCACCATACTTAATGCAATTGTGTGTTGTTTCCAACTTAATACTGGAAGGGGTTCGGATGATAACCTGAAAGGTGGACTTTTTAGGAATAGATGCATGCTGGATAGCGGTCTATGTACTTTGTCGTAATGCCCGATTAAATCTCATACTACTCATCATGATATGTATGTGCATTGTTGTGCCCTCTCTATTTGTCAATTGCCCAACTGTAATTTGTTCACCCAAGATGCTATTTCTTATTGGAGAGACACCACTAGTGAACTGTGGACCCCGGTCCATTCTTTTACATCTGAATACAATCTACTGCAATTATTGTTCTTTACCGTTCTTCGCAAACAAACATCATTTTCCACACCATACATTTAATCCTTTGTTTACAGCAAGCCGGTGAGATTGACAACCTCAATGTTAAGTTGGGATAAAGTATTTGGATTGTGTTGTGCAGGTTCCACGTTGGCGCCGAAATCCCTGGTGTTGCGCCGCACTACACTCCGCCACCAACAACCTTCACGTGTTCCTTGACTCCTACTGGTTCGATAAACCTTGGTTTCTTACTGAGGGAAACTTGATGCTGTACGCATCACACCTTCCACTTGGGGTTCCCAACGAGCGTGTGCTTTACGCGTCAACAAGCTAAATTTCTGGCGCCGTTGCCGGTGACGTGAAGGAAAATTACACCACAGAGATTTCTAACTCCCACGTCAACTGCACGCCAGCAAATAAATTTCTGGCGCCGTTGCCGGGGAGATCAAGACACGCTGCAAGGGGAGTCTCCCACTTCCAATCTCTTTACTTTGTTTTTGTCTTGCTTTACTTTATTTTATTTACTGCTTTGTTTGCTTTCTTATATCAAAATACAAAAAATTAGTTACTTGCTTTACTTTATTTAGTTTGATTTATTTATTACTGCTAAAATGGGTACTCCTAAGAATACTAAGTTGTGTGACTTCACAAGTACAAATAATAATGATTTCCTATGCACACCTATTGCTCCACCTGCTGCAACAGCAGAATTTTATGAAATTAAACCTGCTTTACTGAATCTTGTTATGAGAGAGCAATTTTCTGGTGTTAGTTCTGATGATGCTACTGCCCATCTTAATAATTTTGTTGAACTTTGTGAAATACAAAAGTATAAGGATGTAGATGGTGACATTATAAAATGGAAATTGTTTCCTTTCTCCTTAAGAGGAAGAGCTAAAGATTGATTGCTATCTTTGCCTAAGAATAGTATTGATTCGTGGACTAAATGTAAGGATGCTTTCATTGGTAGATATTATCCTCCCGCTAAAATTATATCTTTGAGAAGTAGCATAATGAATTTTAAGCAATTAGATAATGAGCATGTTGCTAAAGCATGGGAAAGAATGAAATCTTTGGTGAAGAATTGCCCTACCCATGGACTGACTACTTGGATGATCATCCAAACCTTTTATGCAGGATTGAATTTTTCTTCGCGGAACCTATTGGATTCAGCTGCTGGAGGTACTTTTATGTCCATCACCTTAGGCGCCGCAACAAAGCTTCTTGATGATATGATGATTAATTACTCTGAATGGCACACTGAAAGGGCTCCACAAGGTAAGAAGGTAAATTCTGTTGAACAAACCTCCTCCTTGAGTGATAAGATTGATGCTATTATGTCTATGCTTGTGAATGGTAGATCTAATGTTGATCCTAATAATGTTCCTTTAGCTTCATTGGTTGCTCAAGAAGAGCATGTTGATGTGAACTTCATTAAAAATAATAATTTCAACAACAATGCTTATAGGAATAATTTTGGTAACAACAACTATAGGCCATATCTTGCTAGTGGTAACCCTTATGGTAATTCTTATGGTAATTCTTACAACAATAATAGGAGTGTACCCCCTGGTCTTGAAGCCATGCTTAAAGAATTTATTAGTACACAGACTGCTTTTAACAAATCTGTTGAAGAAAAGCTTGGTAAAGTTGATATTCTTGCTTCTAAAGTTGATAGTCTTGCTGCTGATGTTGATCTTTTAAAATTGAAAGTTATGCCTAATGAAACTAAAGATATTAAGTCATTTGCTACAGCAAACGCTATCCAAGTTTGAATTAATGAAAATATTAGATTGATGGCTGAATTGCATGCTAGGTGGGAAAGAGAAGAAAAAATTGCTAAAGAGAATAATGTAGCTAAAGTTTGGACTATTACCACCACTAGTAATGTTGATGCTTCACATGTTGCTACACCCCCTACTATCAATGGTAAAATAATTGGTGTTGGCAATGTTTCTACTCCTAATGCAAAGCGTGCAAAACTGCCCGAAACTGCTAAAACTGCTGAAACTGCTTGTGATAAAACTGCTAAAAATTTTCAAAATATTGGGGACAATGATCCCATTGCTCTAGATCATAATGGTTTAGATTTTGATGATTGTCACATCTCTGAAGTTATAAAGTTCTTACAAAAACTTGCTAGAAGTCCTAATGCTAGTGCTATAAATTTGGCCTTTACCAAACGTATTACAAATGCTCTCATTAAAGCTAGAGAAGAGAAATTAAAACTTGAGACTTCTATTCCTAGGAAGTTAGAAGATGGTTGGGAGCCCATCATTAAGATGAAGGTCAATGACTTTGATTGTAATGCTTTATGTGATCTTGGTGCAAGTATTTCCGTTATGCCTAAAAAAATCTATAATATGCTTGACTTGCCACCATTGAAAAATTGTTATTTGGATGTTAATCTTGCCGATAATTCTACAAAGAAACCTTTGGGGAGGATTGATAATGTTCGCATTACGGTTAACAATAACCTTGTCCCCGTTGATTTTGTTGTCTTGGATATTGAATGCAATGCATCTTGTCCCATTATTTTGGGAAGACCTTTTCTTCGAACTGTTGGTGCTATTATTGATATGAAGGAAGGTAATATTAAATATCAATTTCCTCTCAAGAAAGGTATGGAACACTTCCCTAGAAAGAGAATGAAGTTACCTTTTGATTCTATTATTAGAACAAATTATGATGTTGATGCTTCATCTCTTGATAATACTTGATTCGCACTTTCTGCGCCTAGCTGAAAGGCGTTAAAGAAAAGCGTTTATGGGAGACAACCCATTATTTTACTTCTGCACTTTTGTTTTATATTTGAGTCTTGGAAGTTGTTACTACTGTATTAACCTCTCCTTATCTTTATTTTATTGCACTGTTGTGCCAAGTAAAGTCTTTGATAGTAAAGATGATACTAGATTTGGATTACTGCGCAGAAACAGTTTTCTTACTGTCACGAAATTGAGCAGCCCCCTCTGTAGATAACTCAGAAAAATCTGCCAATTTACGTGCGTGATCCTCAGATATGTACGCAACTTTCATTCAATATGAGCATTTTCATCTGAGGAAGTTAAGTTCCCCAGAAAAATTCGTCTTTACGGACTGTTCTGTTTTGACAGATTCTGCCTTTTATTTCGCATTGCCTGTTTTGCTATGTTTGATGGATTTCTTTGTTCCATTAAATTTCAGTAGCCTTGTGCAATGTCCAGAAGTGTTAAGAATGATTATGTCACCTCTGAATATGTGAATTTTTTATTATGCACTAACCCTCTAATGAGTTTGTTTTGAGTTTGGTGTGGAGGAAGTTTTCAAGGATCAAGAGAGGAGGATGATACAATATGATCAAGAAGAGTGAAAACTCTAAGCTTGGGGATGCCCCCGTGGTTCATCCCTGCATATTTCAAGAAGACTCAAGCATCTAAGCTTGGGGATGCCCAAGGCATCCCCTTCTTCATCGACAACTTATCAGGTCACCTCTAGTGAAACTATATTTTTATTCCGTCACATCTTATGTGCTTTACTTGGAGCGTCTGTATGTTTTTGTTTTTGTTTGTGTTTGAATAAAATCGGATCCTAGCATTCTTTGTGTGGGAGAGAGACACGCTCCGCTGTTGCATATGAACACATGTGTTCTTAGCTTTACTCTTAATGTTCATGGCAAAGGTTGAAACTGCTTCGTTCATTGTTATATGGTTGGAAACAGAAAATGCTTCATGTGGTAATTGGTATAATGTCTTGAATAATTTGATACTTGGCAATTGTTGTGCTCAATAGATCATGTTTAAGCTCTTGCATCATGTACTTTGCATCTATTAATGAAGAACTACCATAGAGCTTGTTGAAATTTGGTTTGCATGATTGGTCTCTCTAAAGTCTAGATATTTTCTGGTGAGGTGTTTGAACAACAAGGAAGACAGTGTAGAGTCTTATAATGCTTGCAATATGTTCTTATGTAAGTTTTGCTGTACCGGTTCATACTTGTGTTTGCTTCAAACAACATTGCTAGCCTAAGCCTTGTATTGAGAGGGAATTCTTCTCGTGCATCCAAAAACCTTGAGCCAAAAACTATGCCATTTGTGTCCACCATACCTACCTAATACATGGTATTTTTCTGCCATTCCAAGTAAATACTTCATGTGCTACCTTTAAACAATTCAAAAGCTATTATCTCTTATTTGTGTCAATGTTTTATAGCTCATGAGGAAGTATGTGGTGTTTTATCTTTCAATCTTGTTGGGCAGACTTTCACCAATGGACTAGTGGCTTCATCCGCTTATCCAATAATTTTGCAAAAAGAGCTGGCAGCGGGGTTCCCAGCCCCCAATTAATTAACTTTCATTAATAATTCTCTTCACATGTTTTGCTCTGATTCATCAGTAAGCAACTTAATTTTGCAAATAGACACTCCTCCATGGAATGAGATTGTTGGAAGGCACCCGAGGATTCGGTTAGCCATGGCTTGTGAAAGAAAAGGTTGGGAGGAGTGTCATCCATAAATAAAATAAAAATACTAAAGTACATGTGTAAACAAAAGAGAAGAGGGATGATCTACCTTGCTGGTAGAGATAACATCCTTCATGGGAGCCACTCTTTGAAAGTCTGTTTGATGAGGGGGTTAGAGTGCCCACTACCATTCGTTGACAACAACAAACACCTCTCAAAACTTTACTTTTATGATTCTCTATATGATTTCAAAACTTGAAAACATCTAGCACATGATTTTATCCCTGCTTCCCTCTGCGAAGGGCCTATTGACGCATAAATCACACGCCCGTTGGGAACCCCAAGAGGAAGGTGTGATGCGTAAAGCAGCAAGTTTTCCCTCAGTAAGAAACCAAGGTTATCGAACCTGTAGGAGTCAAGAAGCACGTGAAGGTTGATGGTGGTGGAGTATAGTGCGGCGCAACACCAGGGATTCCGGCGCCAACGTGGAACCTGCACAACACAATCCAAATACTTTGCCCCAACTTAACAGTGAGGTTGTCAATCTCACCGGCTTGCTGTAACAAAGGATTAAATGTATAGTGTGGAAGATGATGTTTGCGAGAACAGTAAAGAACAAGTATTGCAGTAGATTGTATTCGATGTAAAAGAATGGACCGGGGTCCACAGTTCACTAGTGGTGTCTCTCCAATAAGAAATAGCATGTTGGGTGAACAAATTACAGTTGGGCAATTGACAAATAAACAGGGCATAACAATGCACATACATATCATGATGAGTAGTGTGAAATTCAATTGGGCATTACGACAAAGTACATAGACCGCTATCCAGCATGCATCTATGCCTAAAAAGTCCACCTTCGGGTTAGCATCCGCACCCCTTCCAGTATTAAGTTGCAAACAACAGACAATTGCATTAAGTATGGTGCGTAATGTAATCAACACAAATATCCTTAGACAAAGCATTGATGTTTTATCCCTAGTGGCAACAGCACATCCACAACCTTAGAACTTTCTGTCACTGTCCCAGATTAAATGGAGGCATGAACCCACTATCGAGCATAAATACTCCCTCTTGGAGTTACAAGTATCAACTTGGCCAGAGCCTCTACTAGCAACGGAGAGCATTGATACGTCTCCGACGTATCGATAATTTCTTATGTTCCATGCCACATTATTGATGATATCTACATGTTTTATGCATACTTTATGTAATATTTATGCATTTTCCGGAACTAACCTATTAACGAGATGCCGAAGAGCCAGTTGCTGTTTTCTGCTGTTTTTGGTTTCCGAAATCATAGTAAGGAAATATTCTCAGAATTGGACGAAATCAACGCCCAGGGGCCTATTTTCACACGAAGCTTCCAGAAGACCGAAGATGATACGAAGTGGGGCCACGAGGTGGCCAGACACTAGGGTGGCGCGGCCTGGGCCTTGGCCGCGCCGGCCTAGTGTGTGGGGCCCTCGTGTGGCCCCCTGATACGTCCAATTTGCATCACTATTTTATATCATAATTTGCTGTTATTCATTGATATATTTCATATTGGGACACAATACTTATGTTATTTCATCTATTTTGCATGTTTCATCATTATTGGAGGATCAAGCACTGGAGCCAGGATTCTGCTGGAAAAAGCACCGTCAGAACGCAATATTTCGGAAGATCAACTGTGGAAGGAAATTATACCAAAAATCCTATTTTTCAAGATGACGAAGGAAGCCAGAAGGAGGAGCCAGCTGGACCCAGGGTGGGCCCACACCATAGGGCGGCGCGGCCCATGGCCTGGCCGCGCCACCATGTGGTGTGGGGGCCCCACAGCCCCTTTCGCCTCCTTTTCTTCGCGAAATCCTTCGTCCCGAAAACCTAAGCCACAGAGGGTTCCTCACAAAGAGTTACAGCTGCCTCTGCGGGGCGGAGAACACCAGAGAGAAAAGAGCTCTCCGGCGGGCAGGAATCCGCCGGGGAAATTCCCTCCGGGAGGGGGAAATCGACGCCATCGTCACCGTCATCGAGCTGGACATCATCTCCATCACCATCATCATCATCTCCACCATCATCACCGCCGTCTCCACCGCTGGACACCGTCACCGCCGTAGCAATTTGGGTTTGATCTTGATTGTTTGATAGGGGAAACTCTCCCGGTATCGATCTCTACTTGTTGTTGATGCTATTGAGTGAAACCATTGAACCAAGTTTATGTTCAGATTGTTATTCATCATCATATCACCTCTGATCATGTTCCATATGATGTCTTGTGAGTAGTTCGTTTAGTTCTTGAGGACATGGGTGAAGTCTAAATGTTAGTAGTGAACTATGGTTGAGTAATATTCAATGGTATGATATTTAAGTTGTGGTGTTATTCTTCTAGTGGTGTCATGTGAACGTCGACTACATGACACTTCACCATTTATGGGCCTAGGGGAATGCATCTTGTATTCGTTTGCCAATTGCGGGGTTGCCGGAGTGACAGAAACCTAAACCCCCGTTGGTATATCGATGCAGGAGGGATCGCAGGATCTCAGAGTTTAAGGCTGTGGTTAGATTTATTCTTAATTACTTTCTTGTAGTTGCGGATGCTTGCAAGGGGTATAATCACAAGTA
Source organism: Lolium perenne (assembly GCF_019359855.2). Lineage (NCBI taxonomy): Eukaryota > Viridiplantae > Streptophyta > Magnoliopsida > Poales > Poaceae > Lolium > Lolium perenne. The sequence goes on from NC_067247.2 coordinate 338,684,581, forward strand.
TGTATTAGTCCTAGGAAGGGCGGTGCATTAGCATAGGTTCACCCACACAACACTTATCATAACAATGAAGATTATTTAGCCGTATGTAGCGAAAGCACTAGACTAAAATCCCGTGTGTCCTCGAGAACGTTTGGTCATTATAAGTAAACAAACCGGCTTGTCCTTTGTGCTAAAAAGGATTGGGCCACTCGCTGCAATTGTTACTCTCGCACTTTACTTACTCGTACTTTATTCAACTGTTACATCAAAACCCCCTGAATACTTGTCTGTGAGCATTTACAGTGAATCCTTCATCGAAACTGCTTGTCAACACCTTCTGATCCTCGTTGGGATTGACATTCTTACTTATCGAAAATACTACGATACACCACCTATACTTGTGGGTCATCAAGACTATTTTCTGGCGCCGTTGCCGGGGAGTGAAGCGCTATTGGTAAGTGGAATTGGTAAGGAAAACCTTTACTGTTTGTGCTGATTTTATTTCTGCCTGCTGCTATAAGTCATTATGGAGAGATCTTCTCTTCAATTTTTATTTGGAAAATCTACTACTACTGCAACGGTAGTGGATGAGGCGCCAGGTGAGGAAGTGATACCATATAAAATACCTATGAAAATTATTGAACGTGTTATGGATAACCGCTATGAAGGGGATGGAACTGTCCACCCAGGTGATCATTTATTGTTCTTACATGAATTATGCGGTTTATTCAAGTGTGCAGGTATTGCTATGGATGAAGTGAGGAAGAAACTATTCTCTTTATCGCTGTCCGGTAAGGCGGCGCATTGGTATAAATTACTGGATAATGGGGATTCTCTTGAATGGAATGATATTGTGCCCCGGTTTTATTCTAAGTTCTATCCTCCAAGTGAAATTCACAAGGATCGGAATCGCATATATAATTTTTGGCCTCATGATGGAGAGAGTATTGCCCAAGCTTGGGGGAGATTGAAGTCTTTAATGCTCAAATGCCCCATTCATGAGCTTCCTGGTAATGTTATTATTGATAATTTCTATGCAAGACTTTCTTTTCAAGACAAGACCTTGCTGGATACTTCTTGTTCTGGATCATTTACACGCAACAAAGAAGAGTTTAAAAGGGACCTTCTTGATCGGATCCAAGAAAATACTGAAGGTTGGGAGAACGACAAGGATAGAGAATCAGGTATAATTTATGATTATAAATGCATTGAAGCTTTTATGGATACTGATAAATTTCGTAATATGAGTGCTACATATGGTCTTGATTCTCAAGTTGCTGCAAATCTTTATAAAGCTTTTGCCTCTCATTATGAATTGCCAAAGAAGAATTTTGATAAGTATCATGAACCGTATAAAGATAAAATTGATTCATCTATTAATAAATGCGTTGTAGTTGAAACTGCTGATCATGTTATTCCTGAAGCTTATATTGAAAAAACTCCTTTCCCTGCTAAAATGAAGGAGTATTCTGTTATAAATAGTGCGGTTCATAAAAGTGAAAAGAAACCTGTAGAACCTGAAGAACAAATAAAAGTTGAACCTGCTGTTGCAATAGTTAAAGATCTTGTGACTGAAAATGTGGAGGATGGTCATATTATTTTCTGTGAAGATGCTTCTAATATTGTTTCACATCCTAATAAACCCAAACAAGCTAGTGTTCCTATGCTATCTGTTAGAATTGGTGATCATTGTTATTATGGATTATGTGATATTGGTGCAAGTGTTAGTGCTATTCCTTATGAGCTTTACACGGAGATTATGCACGAAATTGATTCTTGTGAACTTGAAGATATTGATGTGGTTATTCAGCTGGCTAATAGAGAAACTATTTCTCCAATTGGTATTGTTCGAGATGTGGAAGTTCTTTGCGGTAAGATTAAATATCCTGCTGACTTTTTGGTACTTGGTTCTGCTGCTAGTGATTATTGTCCTATTATTTTTGGTAGACCTTTTCTAAATACTTGTGGAGCTATTATAGATTGCAAGAAAGAGAAAATTTTGACTAAATTTGCTGGTGAATCTTATGAGTTTAACTTCTCTAAATTTACCAAAACTCCTTATAAAGCTGATTTGCCTAGTGATGATTTTAAAATGGAGCAGTGTGCATCTATTGTTCTTGTTCCTAACAATCCTTTGCAGCAACATTTGGAGGATAGCGAGAGTGAAGTTTTTAGGAAAGAAAGAGATGAGCTTGAGGAAATCTTTCTTCGCCAACCTATTCTCAAGCATGATTTACCGGTGGAAGATTTGGGTACAACGCCGCCACCAAAGGAAGATCCTGTTTTTGATTTAAAGCCTTTACCTGATAATCTTAAATATGCTCATATTGATGATAAGAAAATATATCCTGTTATTATTAGTTCTAAGCTTTCAGAGATTGAGGAAGAAAGGTTATTGGAAATATTGAAGAAGCACCGAGGCGCTATTGGCTACACTCTTGATGATTTGAAGGGGATTTCTCCGTCTATTTGCCAACATGCTATTAATATGGAAGATGATGCAAAGCCTGTTGTTGAACCTCAGCGTCGTCTAATTCCGAAGATGAAGGAAGTGGTAAGGAATGAGGTATTAAGACTTCTTGAAGCTGGTATTATATATCCTATTGCTGATAGTAGATGGGTTAGTCCTGTGCATTGCGTTCCCAAGAAAGGAGGAATGACTGTTGTGCCTAATGATAATGATGAGCTCATCCCTCAAAGAGTAGTTGTAGGGTATAGAATGTGCATTGATTTTCGAAAAGTTAATAAAGTTACTAAGAAAGATCATTACCCTTTACCATTTATTGATCAAATGCTAGAAAGATTGTCTAAAAATACTCATTTTTGCTTTCTTGATGGTTATTCTGGGTTTTCACAAATTGCTGTTAAAGCTAAAGATCAAGAGAAAACCACTTTCACTTGTCCCTATGGAACTTATGCTTATAGACGTATGCCTTTTGGTTTATGTAATGCTCCTGCTACTTTTCAAAGATGCATGTCTGCTATTTTTCATGGTTTTTGTGAAAGTATTGTAGAGGTATTCATGGATGATTTTTCCGTCTATGGGAATTCTTTTGATAGTTGCTTGCGAAACCTTGATAAAGTTTTGCAGAGATGTGAAGAAACTAACCTTGTTCTTAATTGGGAGAAATTCCACTTTATGGTTAATGAAGGAATTGTATTGGGACATAAAATTTCTGAGAAAGGTATTGAAGTTGATAGAGCTAAAGTTGAGGCAATTGAGAAGATGCCCTATCCTAGGGATGTTAAAGGTATTCGTAGTGTTCTTGGTCATGCTGGGTTTTATAGGAGGTTTATTAAAGATTTCTCCAAGATTTCAAAACCTCTTACTAATCTTCTTCAAAAAGATGTACCATTTGTTTTTGATGATGATTGTAAGGAAGCTTTTGAAACTCTTAAGAAAGCCTTAACAACTGCTCCTATAGTTGAACCTCTTGATTGGAACTTACCATTTGAAATTATGTGTGATGCTAGTGATTTTGCTGTAGGCACGGTTCTTGGACAGCGAGTAGATAAAAAACTGAATGTTATTCATTATGCTAGTAAAACTCTTGATGCTGCTCAAAGAAATTATGCTACGACTGAAAAAGAATTATTAGCTGTAGTTTTTGCTTGTGATAAATTTAGATCTTATATTGTTGATTCAAAAGTTACTATTCATACTGATCATGCTGCAATTAGATACCTTATGACAAAGAAAGATGCTAAGCCGAGGCTTATTAGATGGGTACTTCTGTTGCAAGAATTTGATTTACATATTGTAGATAGGAAAGGTGCTGATAATCCTGTTGCTGATAATTTGTCTAGATTGGAAAATATTGCTTATGATCCTGTTCCTGTTAATGATAGTTTTCCAAATGAACAATTGGCTGTAATAAAGGTGAGCTCGCGAGCCAGTCCTTGGTATGCTGATTATGCTAACTTTATTGTTTCCAAGTACTTGCCTCCAACCTTTTCAGCTCAGCAAAGGAGGAAATTCTTTTATGACTTGAGGCATTATTTCTGGGATGACCCACACTTATATAAAGAAGGAGTGGATGGTATTATGCGAAGATGTGTTCCCGAATATGAACAACAAGAGATATTGAGTAAATGTCATGGTAGTGCTTATGGAGGACATCACGCCGGAGAAAGAACCGCGCAAAAAGTTTTACAATCAGGTTTTTATTGGCCAACTCTCTTCAAGGATGCGAGAAAGTTTATTTTATCTTGTGATGAATGCCAAAGGGTTGGTAATATCTCCAGACGTAATGAAATGCCTATGAATTATACTCTTGTTATTGAACCGTTTGATTGTTGGGGATTTGACTTCATGGGACCTTTTCCCTCTTCAGAAGGTAACACTCATATACTTGTTGCTGTTGATTATGTTACTAAATGGGTGGAAGCCATACCTACAAAAAGTGCTGATGGTGAGACCTCTTTAAGAATGCTTTTGGATATTATTTTTCCTAGATTTGGAGTGCCTAGATATATTATGACTGATGGAGGTTCTCATTTTATTCATGGAGGTTTTAGAAAAACTCGTGCTAAGTATGGTACTAATCATAGAATTGCTTCCGCTTATCATCCTCAAACTAGTGGTCAAGTAGAATTATCAAATAGAGAGATTAAATCTATTTTGGGAAAGACCGTTAATAAAACTAGAAAGAATTGGGCTAGTAAATTGAAGGATGCACTATGGGCTTATAGAACTGCTTATAAAAATCCCATGGGAATGTCACCTTATAAAATGGTTTATGGGAAAGCTTGTCATTTACCTTTAGAACTAGAGCACAAAGCTTATTGGGCAGTTAGAGAGTTAAATAAAGATCCTAAACTTGCCGGTGATAAGAGGTTGTTGCAATTAAGTTCTCTAGATGAATGGAGAAGTGAAGCTTATGAAAATGCTAAACTCTTTAAAGAGAAAGTTAAAAAATGGCATGATAGGAGGATTATCAAAAGAGAATTTAATATTGGGGATAAAGTCCTATTGTATCGGTCTCGTCTCAGATTCTTTGCAGGGAAATTACTCTCAAAATGGGAAGGACCATATGTTGTCGAGGAGGTGTATCGTTCAGGAGCAATTAAAATTAGCTCTCTCCAAGGCAATGCTACGCAAGTGGTGAATGGACAAAGACTCAAGCATTATATCTCGGGTGATTCCTATAATGTTGATGTTGATATTATTCAAGTGAAAACACCGGAGGCTTTTATCAAAAGGCAAATTGACAGTCCGTCAGAACTCGACTTTGAATAGGTAACAGTACTGGTAATGAAAAGTACGCAATTTACTTTCCGAACAATATTTTTGCTGTTTTTAGAAAATATGAAAAATTACGAGTTCGAAACGGAGTGGAAAGGACGCACGAGGGGGTGCCACCATAGGGCGGCGCGGCCTGACCTGGGCCCGCGCCGACCTATGGTCTGGCTGCCTCGTCGCCCCTTTCCGACTCTGGTTCGATCTGGTACTTTCCTTATGTCGCGAAATTTTTTGCTATATAATCCCCCGGACCCCTGGAGGTCCGTATATCGTTTTCTCGACGTGTTTTGTTTCGAGCTGTTTCTGCCAGGGTCTGTTTTCGGTCTAGAAGCACCATGGCCTCCAACAACAAGGGCAAGGGGCTTTCGGAGGAAGAAGTGAAGAGGGTGCCATCAAGACAAGAGCAGCAAGCCATTGGGAGCAAGCAAATCTTGGTGGGATCTGTTGACACTCGACGTTCTTTTTCTCATAACTTGCAGGGACCTTTACCACCCGCTCTTAGCCTTGACTCCTTCCCTGTGTTGGAAGAAGCTCTACGGACTACCGATGAGTTTTGTGATCAATATCGGGCTCTGAGAAGAGAAGTGGAGATACTCCAGGAGGAGAATTGCCGTCTCCGAAGAATACTGGAATACCATTTGATCCGCATCACAAGGTCATCATCGCCAACTTCAGATAACAATGAATATCTTCGAGTTTTAGTGCAGAATTGCCAAGCTGAGAAACTGAAGCTAAAGGGGCTCGTTGAGAAGCTTATCAGAAATTCATCATCACCACCGCCGAAGGAGTAATTCATCATCGGTATTGGCATCCCCTTGGTTTGTTCCAAGCTTGGGGGAGTGCCGCGGTATCACATTATCACTACCTTTTACTTTTCATTGTCAAGTAGTGTCATATCATGAGTAGGGAAGTTATCATATAAGATGGGTTGCAATTTGGAAGTATCTCTCCTTTAGTTGGTTGTCTATGTATCCCTTGGTGTGAGTTATCGTTATGGAATATTAATGAGAAGTCTTATCATTTACATATTGCACATCTTATTTTAGTTTGCAATCTCTATTATATGATTTACCTTGTTGTTAGTATTGGTGTCACTTTGGGGGCATTGAATAAATCTATTTGGTTTTGGCAAACTTAGCATTGGTCAATAGCAACAACACTTTGAGGTTTAAGTAGAAAAGAGAAATACATGTAGTTGTTTCATATCTTTCTTTCTTGTTAGCTCATAGCTTATTATTCTGAAGTTAAAATTGTTTGTGCTTACAAGGAAGATGCATGATTGTTTCTATCACATGTATATTTGTTTGTTTCCCTCGACTCTCATGCTTGCTAATTAACCTTGCTAGCCAAAGACCTGTACTGAGAGGGAATACTTCTCGTGCATCCAAACCTTAACCCAAACCTATGCTATTTGTGTCCACCATACCTACCTACTACATGGTATTTTCTGCCATTCCAAGTAAATACTTCATGTGCTACCTTTAAACAATTCAAAACTTAGTATCTCTTATTTGTGTTAATGTTTTATAGCTCATGAGGAAGTATGTGGTGTTTTATCTTTCAATCTTGTTGGGCAACTTTCACCAATGGACTAGTGGCTTCATCCGCTTATCCAATAATTTTGCAAAAAGAGCTGGCAATGGGATTCCCAGTCCCAAATTAATTAAACTAAATAGACACTCCTCCATGGTATGTGATTGATGGACGGCACCCGAAGGATTCGGTTAGCCATGGCTTGTGTAAGCAAAGGTTGGGAGGAGTGTCATCATCATAATAAAACCAAAATAAAAAGGCACTCCTTCATGGTATGAGATTGTTGGCAGGCACCCGAGGATTCGGTTAGCCATGGTTTGTGAAAGAAAGGTTGGAAGGAGTGCCACACAAAATGAAAATAATATGGGAGCCGCTCTTTGAAGGTTTGTTTGGCAAGGGGGTTAGAGTACCCGCTACCAGTCGTTGACAACAACAAACACCCCTCAAAATGTTACTTTTATTCTCTTTATATGATTTCAAAACTGAAAAAGCTCTAGCACATGATTTAATCCCTGCTTCCCTCTGCGAAGGGCCTGTCTTTTACTTTATGTTGAGTCAGTAAACCTATTTCCCTCCATCTCAAGCAAGCATTTGAGTAGTTGTGATCAAACCATTATATTGTGATTTGCTTCATCATGTTTTTTTTATTCTTCCTTGTTTAGTACAAGTTTTATCTGAATGAATATAGCTTTGCAAGTTATCAATGATTATGAAGAGACCATTATGATTGAGTATGCAAGTTGTGCCTTATAAACTTTAACATGAGAGCGCTGCTCAATGAGATAAATATAATCTGTTAATTGTTCTCTGACCAAGAACGAAGTTTGCCATCACCAACTATGATTTCTTATGCACCTTTATTTGTGATTACCTTATACTTGTTTCAAGTTGAGTTATATGAGGAAGTTGTTTACTATAATGTCTTGTGTGAATGAATATGATGCTTCTTGTCCGTATTTTATTTATCGACTCTTCACTCCATAAACATGTGGTCCTGTTTACTGAGTTCAGTCTCGCTTGGGGACAAGCGAAGTCTAAGCTTGGGGGGAGTTGATACGTCCAATTTGCATCACTATTTTATATCATAATTTGCTGTTATTCATTGATATATTTCATATTGGGACACAATACTTATGTTATTTCATCTATTTTGCATGTTTCATCATTATTGGAGGATCAAGCACCGGAGCCAGGATTCTCACTGGAAAAAGCACCGTCGTAACGCAATATTTCGGAAGATCAACTGTGGAAGGAAATTATACCAAAAATCCTATTTTTCAAGATGACGAAGGAAGCCAGAAGGAGGAGCCAGCTGGACCCAGGGTGGGCCCACACCATAGGGCGGCGCGGCCCATGGCCTGGCCGCGCCACCATGTGGTGTGGGGGCCCCACAGCCCCTTTCGCCTCCTTTTCTTCGCGAAATCCTTCGTCCCGAAAACCTAAGCCACAGAGGGTTCCTCACAAAGAGTTACAGCCGCCTCTGCGGGGCGGAGAACACCAGAGAGAAAAGAGCTCTCCGGCGGGCAGGAATCCACCGGGGAAATTCCCTCCGGGAGGGGGAAATCGACGCCATCGTCACCGTCATCGAGCTGGACATCATCTCCATCACCATCATCATCATCTCCACCATCATCACCGCCGTCTCCACCGCTGGACACCGTCACCGCCGTAGCAATTTGGGTTTGATCTTGATTGTTTGATAGGGGAAACTCTCCCGGTATCGATCTCTACTTGTTGTTGATGCTATTGAGTGAAACCATTGAACCAAGTTTATGTTCAGATTGTTATTCATCATCATATCACCTCTGATCATGTTCCATATGATGTCTTGTGAGTAGTTAGTTTAGTTCTTGAGGACATGGGTGAAGTCTAAATGTTAGTAGTGAACTATGGTTGAGTAATATTCAATGGTATGATATTTAAGTTGTGGTGTTATTCTTCTAGTGGTGTCATGTGAACGTCGACTACATGACACTTCACCATTTATGGGCCTAGGTGAATGCATCTTGTATTCGTTTGCCAATTGCGGGGTTGCCGGAGTGACAGAAACCTAAACCCCCGTTGGTATATCGATGCAGGAGGGATCGCAGGATCTCAGAGTTTAAGGCTGTGGTTAGATTTATTCTTAATTACTTTCTTGTAGTTGCGGATGCTTGCAAGGGGTATAATCACAAGTATGTATTAGTCCTAGGAAGGGCGGTGCATTAGCATAGGTTCACCCACACAACACTTATCATAACAATGAAGATTATTTAGCCGTATGTAGCGAAAGCACTAGACTAAAATCCCGTGTGTCCTCGAGAACGTTTGGTCATTATAAGTAAACAAACCGGCTTGTCCTTTGTGCTAAAAAGGATTGGGCCACTCGCTGCAATTGTTACTCTCGCACTTTACTTACTCGTACTTTATTCAACTATTACATCAAAACCCCCTGAATACTTGTCTGTGAGCATTTACAGTGAATCCTTCATCGAAACTGCTTGTCAACACCTTCTGCTCCTCGTTGGGATCGACATCCTTACTTATCGAAAATACTATGATACACCACCTATACTTGTGGGTCATCACCCCCTGACCTATCTCCTCCGCCTACTTATAGCCTTCGTCGCGAAACCCCCAGTACCGAGAGCCACGATACGGAAAACCTTCCAGAGACGCCGCCGCCGCCAATCCCATCTCGGGGGATTCAGGAGATCGCCTCCGGCACCCTGCCGGAGAGGGGAATCATCTCCCGGAGGACTCTTCACCGGCATGGTCGCCTCCGGAGTGATGAGTGAGTAGTTCACCCCTGGACTATGGGTCCATAGCAGTAGCTAGATGGTCGTCTTCTCCTAATTATGCTTCATTGTCGGGTCTTGTGAGCTGCCTAACATGATCAAGATCATCTATCTGTAATACTATATGTTGTGTTTGTTGGGATCTGATGGATAGATAATACTATGTTATGTTGATTATCAATCTATTACCTATGTGTTGTTTATGATCTTGCATGCTCTCCGTTATTAGTAGAGGCTCTGGCCAAGTTTTTACTCTTAACTCCAAGAGGGAGTATTTATGCTCGATAGTGGGTTCATGCCTCCAATAAATCTGGGACAGTGACAGAAAGTTCTAAGGTTGTGGATGTGCTGTTGCCACTAGGGATAAAACATTGATGCTATGTCCGAGGATGTAGTTATTGATTACATTACGCACCATACTTAATGCAATTGTCTGTTGTTTTCAACTTAATACTGGAAGGGGTTCGGATGATAACCTGAAGGTGGACTTTTTAGGCATAGATGCATGCTGGATAGCGGTCTATGTACTTTGTCGTAATGCCCAATTAAATCTCACTATACTCATCATATCATGTATGTGCATTGTCATGCCCTCTCTATTTGTCAATTGCCCAACTGTAATTTGTTCACCCAACATGCTATTTATCTTATGGGAGAGACACCTCTAGTGAACTGTGGACCCCGGTCCATTGTTTTAATCGAATACAATCTACTGCAATACTTGTTCTACTGTTCTCTGCAAACAATCATCATCCACACTATACATCTAATCCTTTGTTACAGCAAGCCGGTGAGATTGACAACCTCACTGTTTCGTTGGGGCAAAGTACTTTGGTTGTGTTGTGCAGGTTCCACGTTGGCGCCGAAATCCCTGGTGTTGCGCCGCACTACATCTCGCCGCCATCGACCTTCAACGTGCTTCTTGGCTCCTACTGGTTCGATAAACCTTGGTTTCTTACTGAGGGAAAACTTGCCGCTGTACGCATCACACCTTCCTCTTGGGGTTCCCAACGGACGCGTGATGTACGCGTATCAAGCTCTTTTTCTGGCGCCGTTGCCAGGGAGATCAAGACACGCTGCAAGGGGAGTCTCCACATCCCAATCTCTTTACTTTGTTTTTGTCTTGCTTTATTTTATCTACTACTTTGTTTGCTGCACTAAATCAAAACACAAAAAATTAGTTGCTAGTTTTACTTTATTTACTGTTTTGTTTGCACTCTATATTAAAAACACAAAAAAATTAGTTACTAGCATTTGCTTTACTTATTTCATCATGTTTCCTTTTAATTTTACTGTAAAAGATATACCGGTGGGGCAAGGGTCTATAATTGGAAGAGATAATATAGAAGAATTTTTCACCCATGTTAGTATGCATGAAGATCTTAAAGATATACCCCTTGCAAAAGCTGTCCCTACTTATGAAGAAGCCTCTGTTTGTTTGGTACACATGATGGAAGCTAGATTTATTAGTCTCAACCCCATGATACAACACATGTTTCTTACACTTTCTGATATGGAGAGGGGAGAGAAGAGAGATTTTGTTCTAAAAGTCCTAGTGCGAGAATTTGAGGATATAGCCAAAGAAGCTAGAAAAGTTTTTAGTAAGCATGATAGGCTTGGTATGATCACCGATTTTAAAAGAACACTTGAAAAGATGGATATGGATAGAATTAAGTACACTAATAATGTTAATGATGGTGGGGAGATTAAAGCACCAATACCTTGTAAGCTCCTAGCTATGCATGAAGCTCTAGATAATAATTATGCTTGGCTTGTTCCTGAAAATTTGTTTGATGAGAGTAGCAAGCCCAAGACTAATGAAAAGGGAGCCGCTGAAACTTATGTATCCAAAATACAATGCATGGTTGAGAAAACTCCAAACCCCGCTGTTGATGCTTCGTCTCTTGATAATACTTGATATACACTTTCTGCGCCTAGCTGAAAGGCGTTAAAGAAAAGCGCTTATGGGAGACAACCCATGTTTTACTACAGTACTTTTATTTTATATTTGAGTCTTGGAAGTTGTTACTACTGTAGCAACCTCTCCTTATCTTAGTTTTGTGCATTGTTGTGCCAAGTAAAGTCGTTGATAGTAAGGTTCATACTAGATTTGGATTACTGTGCAGAAACAGATTTCTTTGCTGTCACAAATCTGGGCCAAATTCTCTATAGGTAACTCAGAAAATTATGCCAATTTACGTGAGTGATCCTCATATATGTACGCAACTTTCATTCAATTTGAGCATTTTCATTTGAGCAAGTCTGGTGCCTCAATAAAATTCGTCTTTATGAACTATTCTGTTTTGATAGATTCTGCCTTTTATTTCGCATTGCCTGTTTTGCTATGCTTGATGGATTTTTCGATTTCATTAACTTTAAGTAGCTTTGTGCAATGTACAGAAGTGTTAAGAATGATTATGTCACCTCTGAACATGTAAGTTTTGATTGTGCACTAACCCTCTAATGAGTTGTTTTAAGTTTGGTGTGGAGGAAGTTTTCAATGATCAAGAGAGGGAGATGATACAATATGATCAAGGAGAGTGAAAGCTCTAAGCTTGGGGATGCCCCGGTGGTTCACCCCTGCATATTTCAAGAAGACTCAAGCATCTAAGCTTGGGGATGCCCAAGGCATCCCCTTCTTCATCGACAACATTATCAGGTTCCTCTAGTGAAACTATATTTTTATTTCATCATATCTTATGCACTTTGCTTGGAGCATTGGTTTGTTTTTGTTTTTGTTTTTGTTTGAATAAAATGGATCCTAGCATTGTTTGTGTGGGAGAGAGACACGCTCCGCTGTTGCATATGGACAAATATGTCCTTAGGCTTTACTCATAATATTCATGGCGAAGGTTGAATCTTCTTCGTTAAATTGTTATATGGTTGGAATCGGGAAATGCTACATGTAGTAATTGCTAAAATGTCTTGGATAATGTGATACTTGGCAATTGTTGTGCTCATGTTTAAGCTCTTGCATCATATACTTTGCACCCATTAATGAAGAAATACATAGAGCTTGCTAAAATTTGGTTTGCATAATTGGTCTCTCTAAGGTCTAGATAATTTCTAGTATTGAGTTTGAACAACAAGGAAGACGGTGTAGAGTCTTATAATGTTTACAATATGTATTTTATTTGAGTTTTGCTGCACCGCTTCATCCTTGTGTTTGTTTCAAATAAACCTTGCTAGCCTAAACCCTGTATCGAGAGGGAATACTTCTCATGCATCCAAAATCCTTGAGCCAACCACTATGCCATTTGTGTCCACCATACCTACCTACTACATGGTATTTCTCCGCCATTCCAAAGTGAATTGCTTGAGTGCTACCTTTAAAATTTCTATCCTCTACCTTTGCAATATATAGCTCATGGGACAAATAGCCTAAAAACTATTGTGGTATTGAATATGTACTTATGAACTTTATCTCTTATTAAGTTGCTTGCTGTGCGATAACCATGTTCCTGGGGACGCCATCAACTACTCTTTGTTGAATATCATGTGAGTTGCTATGCATGTCCGTCTTTTCTGAAGTAAGGGAGATTTACCGCTAGAATGGTTAGAGCATGCATAATGTTAGAGAAGAACATTGGGCCGCTAACTAAAGCCATGATCCATGGTGGAAGTTTCAGTTTTGGACAAACATCCTCAATCTCATATGAGAAAATTAATAATTGTTGAATGCTTATGCATAAAAGAGGAGTCCATTATCTGCTGTCTATGTTGTCCCGGTATGGATGTCTAAGTTGAGAATAATCAATAGCGAGAAATCCGATGCGAGCTTTCTCCTTAGACCTTTGTACAGGCGGCATAGAGGTACCCCTTTGTGACACTTGGTTAAAACATATGCATTGCGATGATAATCCAGGTAATCCGAGCTAATTAGGACAAGGTGCGGGCACTATTAGTATACTATGCATGAGGCTTGCAACTTGTAAGATATAATTTACATAACACATATGCTTTATTACTACCGTTGACAAAATTGTTTCTTGTTTTCAAAATCAAAGCTATAGCACAAATATAGCAATCAATGCTTCCCTCTGCGAAGGGCCTTTCTTTTACTTTTATTGTTGAGTCAGTTCACCTATCTCTCTCCACCTCAAGAAGCAAACACTTGTGTGAACTGTGCATTGATTCCTACATACTTGCATATTGCACTTGTTATATTACTTTGCATTGACAATTATCCATGAGATATAAATGTTATAAGTTGAAAGCAACCGCTAAAACTTAATCTTCCTTTGTGTTGCTTCAATGCCTTTACTTTGAATTATTGCTTTATGAGTTAACTCTTATGCAAGACTTATTGATGCTTGTCTTGAAATACTATTCATGAAAAGTCTTTGCTATATGATTCATTTGTTTACTCATGTCATTTACATTGTTTTGATCGCTGCATTCATTACATATGCTTACAATAGTATGATCAAGGTTATGATGGCATGTCACTCCAGAAATTATCTTTGTTATCGTTTACCTGCTCGGGACGAGCAGAAACTAAGCTTGGGGATGCTGATACGTCTCCGACGTATCGATAATTTCTTATGTTCCATGCCACATTATTGATTATATCTACATGTTTTATGCATACTTTATGTCATATTTATGCATTTTCCGGCACTAACCTATTAACGAGATGCCGAAGAGCCGATTCTTTTTCTGCTGTTTTTGGTTTCAGAAATCCTAGTAAGGAAATATTCTCGGAATTGGACGAAATCAACGCCCAGGGGCCTATTTTCACACGAAGCTTCCAGAATACCGAAGATGATACGAAGTGGGTCCACCAGGTGGCCAGACACTAGGGCGGCGCGGCCTGGGCCTTGGCCGCGCCAGCCTAGTGTGTGGGGCCCTCGTGTGGCCCCCTGACCTATCTCCTCCGCCTACTTATAGCCTTCGTCGCGAAACCCCCAGTACCGAGAGCCACGATACGGAAAACCTTCCAGAGACGCCGCCGCCAATCCCATCTCGGGGGATTCAGGAGATCGCCTCCGGCACCCTGCCCGAGAGGGGAATCATCTCCCGGAGGACTCTTCACCGCCATGGTCGCCTCCGGAGTGATGAGTGAGTTAGTTCACCCCTGGACTATGGGTCCATAGCAGTAGCTAGATGGTCGTCTTCTCCTAATTATGCTTCATTGTCGGGTCTTGTGAGCTCCCTAACATGATCAAGATCATCTATCTGTAATACTATATGTTGTGTTTGTTGGGATCTGATGGATAGAGAATACTATGTTATGTTGATTATCAATCTATTACCTATGTGTTGTTTATGATCTTGCATGCTCTCCGTTATTAGTAGAGGCTCTGGCCAAGTTTTTACTCTTAACTCCAAGAGGGAGTATTTATGCTCGATAGTGGGTTCATGCCTCCATTAAATCTGGGACAGTGACAGAAAGTTCTAAGGTTGTGGATGTGCTGTTGCCACTAGGGATAAAACATTGATGCTATGTCCGAGGATGTAGTTATTGATTACATTACGCACCATACTTAATGCAATTGTGTGTTGTTTTCAACTTAATACTGGAAGGGGTTCGGATGATAACCTGAAGGTGGACTTTTTAGGCATAGATGCATGCTGGATAGCGGTCTATGTACTTTGTCGTAATGCCCAATTAAATCTCACTATACTCATCATATCATGTATGTGCATTGGCATGCCCTCTCTATTTGTCAATTGCCCAACTGTAATTTGTTCACCCAACATGCTATTTATCTTATGGGAGAGACACCTCTAGTGAACTGTGGACCCCGGTCCATTGTTTTAATCGAATACAATCTACTGCAATACTTGTTCTACTATTCTCTGCAAACAATCATCATCCACACTATACATCTAATCCTTTGTTACAGCAAGCCGGTGAGATTGACAACCTCACTGTTTCGTTGGGGCAAAGTACTTTGCTTGTGTTGTGCAGGTTCCACGTTGGCGCCGGAATCCCTGGTGTTGCGCCGCACTACATCTCGCCGCCATCGACCTTCAACGTGCTTCTTGGCTCCTACTGGTTCGATAAACCTTGGTTTCTTACTGAGGGAAAACTTGCCGCTGTACGCATCACACCTTTCTCTTGGGGTTCCCAACGGACGCGTGCTGTACGCGTATCAAGCATGCAAGATCATAAACAACACATATATGATAGATTGATAATCAACTTGACATAGTATTCCATATTCATCGGATCCCAACAAACGCAACATGTAGCATTACAAATAGATGATCTTGATCATGATAGGCAGCTCACAAGATCTAACATGATGGCACATGAGGAGAAGACAACCATCTAGCTACGGCTATGGACCCATAGTCCAGGGGTGAACTACTCACACATCAATCCGGAGGCGATCATGGCGATGAAGAGTCCTTCGGGAGATGATTCCCCTCTCCGACAGGGTGCCGGAGGCGATCTCCTGAATCCCCCGAGATGGGATTGGCGGCGGCGGCGTCTCTGGAAGGTTTTCCGTATCGTGGCTCTCGGTACTGGGCTTTTCGCGGCGAAGGCTTTAAGTAGGCGGAAGGGTAGGTTTAGAGGCGGCACGAGGGCCCCACACAATAGGGCGGCGCGGGCCCAGCCCTGGCCGCGCGGCCCTGGCGTGGCGGCGCCTCGTTGCCCCTCTTCGTAATCCTTTCGGTCTTCTGGAAGCTTCGTGGAAAAATAAGACCCTGGGCGTTGATTTCGTCCAATTCCGAGAATATTTCCTTTGTAGGATTTCTGAAACCAAAAACAACAGAAAACAGCAACTGGCTCTTGTCAATAGGTTAGTGCCGGAAAATGCATAAATATGACATAAAGTGTGTATAAAACATGTGAGTATCATTATAAAAGTAGCATGGAACATAAGAAATTATAGATACGTTTGAGACATATCAAGCATCCCCAAGCTTAGTTCCTACTCGTCCTCGAGTAGGTAAACGATAACAAAGATAATTTCTGAAGTGACATGCTATCATAATCTTGATCAATACTATTGTAAGCATATGTAATGAATGCAGCGATTCGAAGCAATGGTAAAGACAATGATTAAACAACTGAATCATATATCAAAGACTTTTCATGAATAGTACTTTCAAGACAAGCATCGAAAAGACTTGCATAAGAGTTAACTCATAAAGCAATAGATTCTTAGTAGAAAGTTTTGAAGCAACATGATACGTCTCCAACGTATCTATAATTTCTGATGTTCCATGCTTGTTTTATGACAATACCTACATGTTTTGTTCACACTTTATGATGATTTTGTGCGTTTTCCGGAACTAACCTATTGACGAGATGCCGAAGTGCCATTTCCTGTTTTCTGCTGTTTTTGGTTTCAGAAATCCTAGTAAGGAAATATTCTCGGAATTGGACGAAATCAACGCCCACGATCTTATATTTCAAGGAAGCTTCCAGAGCACCGAAGAGGGGCCAGAGGAGAGGCCCAGGGCCACCACACGTGGTGGCGGCGCAGCCAAGGGGGGAGGTGCGCCCCCCTGGTGTGTGGCTCCACCGTGGCCCTTCCGACTCCGACTCTTCGCCTATAAAAGCCTCCCTGACCTAAATCTTCGATACGAATAAGCCACGGTACGAGAAACCTTCCAGAGCCGCCGCCATCGCGAAGCCAAGATTCGGGGGACAGAAGTCTCTGTTCCGGCACGCCGCCGGGACGGGGAAGTGCCCCCGGAAGGCATCTCCATCGACACCACCACCATCTTCATCGCCGTTGCTGTCTCCCATGAGGAGGGAGTAGTTCTCCATCGAGGCTAAGGGCTGTACCGGTAGCTATGTGGTTAATCTCTCTCTCCCATGTACTTCAATACAATGATCTCATGAGCTGCCTTACATGATTGAGATCCATATGATGAGCTTTGTAATCTAGATTTCGTTATGCTATTCAAGTGGATTTTACTTATGTGATCTCCGGAGACTCCTTGTCCCACGTGTGTAAAGGTGATAGTGTGTGCACCGTGTGGGTCTCTTAGGCTATATTTCACAGAATACTTGTTCACTGGGTTATGATTTGAGTTGGATGTCTCTATGAAATTGTGGTGTGTTAGTACCTCCTATGAATGCTCACAGTGACAGCGTGGGGTGTTTATTAGTACTTGGGAATACATCTTTAAGGTTTGCCTACATGATGAATTAGTGTTCGTTATCTTGCCAGAGAGTAATTCAGAATAGCATAGTGAAGTGCTTATTTATATTCCTTTATGATTGCAATGTTGAGAGTGTCCACTAGTGAAAGTATGATCCATAGGCCTTGTTTCTAAGCATTGAAACACTGTTTCCAACAAGTTCTGCTACATGTTTGCTTGCTGCCATATTTATTTCAGATTGCAATTACTACTTACAATCATCCATATTACTTGTATTTCACTATCTCTTCGCCGAACTAGTGCACCTATACATCTGACAAGTGTATTAGGTGTGTTGGGGACACAAGAGACTTCGTGTATCTTGATTGCAGGGTTGCTTGAGAGGGATATCTTTGACCTCTTCCTCCCTGAGTTCGATAAACCTTGGGTGATTCACTTAAGGGAAAACTTGCTGCTGTTCTACAAACCTCTGCTCTTGGATGCCCAACACTGTCTACAGGAAAAGAAGCCAACAGTAGACAACAAGCTATTTTCTGGCGCCGTTGCCGGGGAGGAAAGGTAAAAGGCACTCACACTCCGGTCTCAGGTAACTAAGTTATTTTCTGGCGTCGTTGTAAGTGCTCGAAGCTATTTCATTTAGATCCAGCAATTGCTTCTTTTTGTTTCTTGTTTTTATTTCACTAGTTAGGCATAATGGAAAGCAACTATGAGCTTTTTAATCTATTTCCTGAGTTAAGACATGGATTGTTTGCTGCGAAAATTAAAAAACCTATGGAACCTTATTTGCATGCTAGTAGCAATGATATTAGTATGAACGCTTTGAACACCATTGTTGCTAATGATATGGAAAATTCTAAGCTTGGGGAAGCTCGTTTTGATGAGCATGATATTTTTAGTCCCCCAAGCATGGAGGAGAAAATTTTCTTTGATGATACTTTGCCTCCCATTTATGATGATTATAATGATAGTGGTGTTTTGGTGCCACCTACTATGGAGGATAAATCTAATTATGATTACAATATGCCTCCTATATTTGATGATGAGAATAATAATGATAGCTACTTTGTTGAATTTGGTCCTACTACAATTAATAAGAATGACTATGCTTATGTTGGGAGTAGTAATTATTTTATGCATGAGACTCATTATAAGATTGATTTATGTGATAGTTATATTGTTGAGTTTGCTCATGATGCTACTGGATATTATTATGAGAGAGGAAAATATGGTTGTAGAAATTTTCATGTTACTAAAACACCTCTCTATATGCTGAAAATCTTGAAGTTGCGCTTGTCTAGTCTTTCTATGCTTGTTGCATTATGCTTCATGAATTTGTTTATTTACAAGATTCCTTTTCATAGGAAGTGGGTTAGGCTTAAATTTGTTTTGAATTTGCTTCTTGATGCTCTCTTTTGCTTCAACTCTTATTTCTTGCGAGTGCATCATTAAATTTACTGAGCTCATCTTAATGGCTATAAAGAAAGCACTTCTTGGGAGATAACCCATGTTTTTATTTTGCTACTGTTTTGTTGAGTCTTGGAAGTTGTTACTACTATAGCAACCTCTCCTTATCTTTATTTTGTTGCATTGTTGTGCCAAGTAAAGTCTTTGATAGCAAGGTTGATACTAGATTTGGATTACTGCGCAGAAACAGATTTCTTGCTGTCACGAATTTGGGCAGGGTTCTCTGTAGGTAACTCAGAAAAATCTGCCAATTTACGTGAGTGATCCTCAGATATGTACGCAACTTTCATTCAATTTGAGAATTTTCATTTGAGCAAGTCTGGTGCACCTAAAAAATTCTTCTTTACGGACTGTTCTGTTTTGACAGATTCTGCCTTTTATTTCGCATTGCCTGTTTTGCTATGTTTGATGGATTTCTTTATTCCATTAACTTTCAGTAGCTTTGTGCAATGTCCAAAAGTGTTAAGAATGATTATGTCACCTCTGAACATGTGAATTTTGATTATGCACTAACCCTCTAATGAGATTGTTTTGAATTTGGTGTGGAGGAAGTTTTCAAGGATCAAGAGAGGAGGATGATACAATATGATCAAGGAGAGTGAAAGCTCTAAGCTTGGGGATGCCCCCGTGGTTCATCCCTACATATTTCAAGAAGACTCAAGCATCTAAGCTTGGGGATGCCCAAGGCATCCCCTTCTTCATCGACAACATTATCAGGTTCCTCTAGTGAAACTATATTTTTATTCCATCACATCTTATGTGCTTTACTTGGAGCGTCTGTATGTTTTTGTTTTTGTTTTGTTTGAATAAAATTGTATCCTAGCATTCATTGTGTGGGAGAAAGACACGCTCCGCTGTTGCATATGAACAAATATGTTCTTAGCTTTATTCTTAATGTTCATGGCGAAGGTTGAAACTGCTTCGTTAATTGTTATATGGTTGGAAACAGAAAATGTTGCATGTGGTAGTGTATAATGAAATACTTGTAGATCATTCAGCTTTGATAACTTGATTCTTTGCAAACGTTTTGAGGTATTTAGATGGTAAGGCTTGCTGGATAAATAAGTTAAATTTAGTAGTGGATTGTTGTCTTTAAGCTTGTGCCGTACTACAAACTCTATTTAAATAGTTGAACGTGTAGTTGGACTTGATAGCTTTCCATGTCTGAGTGTTCATCGTAATAACTAAGTTGTGCTGAAGGTCGAGGGAGCTAGCGGGGTACTTGTGCCACCGTGAACGGCCCTCCTTGGAGTAAATTTTAATCATGCTCTTAATGTTGAACCTGCTAGATGTTTGCAATAAGCTTGTGAGTTCTTTTTGACTAATGTTAAGCTACGGTTTTTGGCACTTCCACCATCCAAATTTGCTAGCCTCTTTGGTACTGCGCATTGCCTTTTGCTCACATTGAGAATTGTGCATACTTCGCCAGTACATCCAAACCCGTGGGAGGACTTTTTCTTGTTCTCCTACACATAAGCCATACATCTTCCTCAAAACAGCCACCATACCTACCTACCACAGCATTTCCATAGCTGTTCCGAGATATATTGCCATGCAACTTCCATTTTACATTACATGACTTGTTGTCATTTATCATTTATATATTGCTTTGCATGATTCTATACAGCTGATGTGAGGTTTACCCATGTTACGCTAGATCATTGCACATCCTGCTACACTGGCAGAGGCATACAGTTTTATACATCATGTTTCATTCATTATGAGTTATTTGTACCAAAAAGTGTGTTGTCATATTAGGATGTTGCCCCTAAAAGTGAAAAGAGCCATGGAGGCCATCAAAAAGAGAAAAAGAAAAGAAAGAAAAAATAGAAAAGAAAAAGAAAAAAAAAGAAAAAAAAAGAAAAAAAAGAAAAAAAAGAAAAAATGGGCAGCATTACTATCTTTTATCCACACTTGTGCTCATGTTTTAGCACCTACAGTATTCATAATCATCATCTGTGCTCATGTTTAGCACCTATACTCCATATGAGAGAGTTTTCATGTTTTACTAGTATAACTATGTGGGGAATTCACACTATAGAACTTGGGTTGTATATTCCAATGATGAGCCTCCTCAAAAGTGCTCTAGGTCTTCGTGAGCAACCAAGTTGGATGCACCCACACTAGTTCCATTGGAGAGCTTTCATACACATATAGCTCTATGTGCATCCGTTGCATGGCATCACTACTCCTTGCATAGCTTCGATCATAAGACTTCCTCTTGTCTAATGATCACTTATAGCTTTGTAAGACTTTCTTCCATTTGGCCTTCCAAACCCCCATTAACGTTCTTTATGCCATAACATCCTGGCGCCAATGCTAAATTCTTGCACTCACCGGTTGAGTAGACTACGAAACAGTTGATTCACGACGTTCATGTTTATGTTTACTTGACTGAATCCTTCTTATGTTGTGAAAATTTACTTGATGCTTGGAATGAAGGATAGAACTTCTATGCTGGATACTTAACACATCTTTAATGAACTTTGTACGGTTTCATGTCTTTGAAGCAATAGTTCATGAAAACTTCTAGCTTGTTTAACTCTTGCATTATCATCTCTTATATCAATATAGACATTTGCTTTCAGTGATTTGATCTCAGTTCACATGCTTTACATCATTATTGGATCAAGATTATGTTGGTAGCATGTCACTTCAGAAATTATCTTTGTTATCGTTTACCTACTCGAGGACGAGTAGGAACTAAGCTTGGGGATGCTGATACGTCTCCAACGTATCTATAATTTCTGATGTTCCATGCTTGTTTTATGAAAATACCTACACGTTTTGTTCACACTTTATGATGATTTTGTGCGTTTTCCGGAACTAACCTATTGACGAGATGCCGAAGTGCCAGTTCCTGTTTTCTTCTATTTTTGGTTTCAGAAATCCTGGTAAGGAAATATTCTCGGAATTGGACGAAATCAACGCCCACGATCTTATATTTCAAGGAAGCTTCCAGAGCACCGAAGAGGGGCCAGAGGAGAGGCCCAGGGCCACCACACGTGGTGGCGGCGCGGCCAAGGGGGGAGGCACGCGCCCCTGGTGTGTGGCTCCACCGTGGCCCTTCCGACTCCGACTCTTCGCCTATAAAAGCCTCCCTGACCTAAATCTTCGATACGAATAAGCCACGGTACGAGAAACCTTCCAGAGCCGCCACCATCGTGAAGCCAAGATTCGGGGGACAGAAGTCTCTGTTCTGGCACGCCGCCGGGACGGGGAAGTGCCCCCGGAAGGCATCTCCATCGACACCACCGCCATCTTCATCGCCGCTGCTGTCTCCCATGAGGAGGGAGTAGTTCTCCATCGAGGCTAAGGGCTGTACCGGTAGCTATGTGGTTAATCTCTCTCTCCCATGTACTTCAATACAATGATCTCATGAGCTGCCTTACATGATTGAGATCCATATGATGAGCTTTTTAATCTAGATGTCGTTATGCTATTCAAGTGGATTTTACTTATGTGATCTCCGGAGACTCCTTGTCCCACGTGTGTAAAGGTGACAGTGTGTGCACCGTGTGGGTCTCTTAGGCTATATTTCACAGAATACTTGTTCACTGGGTTATGATTTGAGTTGGATGTCTCTATGAAATTGTGGTGTGTTAGTACCTCCTATGAATGCTCACAGTGACAGCGTGGGGTGTTTATTAGTACTTGGGAATACATCTTTAAGGTTTGCCTACTTTATGAATTAGTGTTCGTTATCTTTCCAGAGAGTAATTCAGAATAGCATAGTGAAGTGCTTATTTATATTCCTTTATGATTGCAATGTTGAGAGTGTCCACTAGTGAAAGTATGATCCCTAGGCCTTGTTTCTAAGCATTGAAACACCGTTTCCAACAAGTTCTGCTACATGTTTGCTTGCTGCCATATTTATTTCAGATTGCAATTACTACTTACAATCATCCATATTACTTGTATTTCACTATCTCTTCGCCAAACTAGTGCACCTATACATCTGACAAGTGTATTAGGTGTGTTGGGGACACAAGAGACTTCTTGTATCGTGATTGCAGGGTTGCTTGAGAGGGATATCTTTGACCTCTTCCTCCCTGAGTTCGATAAACCTTGGGTGATTCACTTAAGGGAAAACTTGCTGCTATTCTACAAACCTCTGCTCTTGGAGACCCAACACTGTCTACAGGAAAAGAAGCCAACAGTAGACAGCACAACACAAAGGAAGATATAAGTTTCAGCGGTTGCTTTCTACTTCAACATGTTTATCTCATGGATAATTGTCAACACAAAGTAATATGATGAATGCAAATAAGCAAGTATGTAAGAATCAATGCACAGTTGACACAAGTGTTTGCTTTTAAGATGGAAGGAAATAGGTAAACTGACTTAACATAAAAGTAAAATAATGTCCCTTTGTAGAGGGAAGCAGGGATAAAATCATGTGCTAGAGCTTTTCAAGTTTTGAAATCATATAGAGAGCATAAAAGTAAAATTTTGAGAGGTGTTTGTTGTTGTCAACGAATGGTAGTGGGCACTCTAACCCCCTTGCTAGACAGACTTTCAAAGAGCGGCTCCCATGAAGGACGTTATCTCTACCACCAAGGTAGATCATCCCTCTTCTCTTTTGTTTACACATGTACTTTAGTGTAGTTTGTTTTATTTTTGGGTGACACTCCTTCCAACCTTTGCTTTCACAAGCCATGGCTAACCGAATCCTCGGGTGCCTTCCAACAATCACATACCATGAAGGAGTGTCTATTTATTTTAGTTTTATTTAGGTGACACTCCTCCCCACCTTTGCTTTCTCAAGCCATGGCTAACCGAATCCTCGGGTGCCTTCCAACCTTTCACATAGCATGGAGGAGTGTCTTTTTGCAAAATTAAGTTGCTTACTGACGAATCAGAGCAAAACATGTGAAGAGAATTATTAATGAAGGTTAATTAATTGGGGCTGGGAACCCCGTTGCCGGCTCTTTTTGCAAAATTATTGGGTAAGCGGATGAAGCCACTAGTCCATTGGTGAAAGCTGCCCAACAAGATTGAAAGATAAAACACCACATACTTCCTCATGAGCTATAAAACATTGACACAAATAAGAGATAATAACTTTTGAATTGTTTAAAGGTAGCACACAAAGTATTTACTTGGAATGGCAGAAAATACCATGTAGTAGGTAGGTATGGTGGACACAAATGACATAGTTTTTGGCTCAAGGATTTGGATGCACGAGAAATATTCCCTCTCAATACAAGGCTTAGGCTAGCAAGGTTATTTGAAGCAAATACAAGTATGAACCGGTACAGCAAAACTTACATAAGAACATATTGCAAGCATTATAAGACTCTACACCGTCTTCCTTGTTGTTCAAACCCTTACTAGAAAATATCTAGACCTTAGAGAGACCAATCATGCAAACCAAATTTTAGCAAGCTCTATGTATTTCTTCACTAATAGGTGCAAAGTATATGATGCAAGAGCTTAAACATGATCCATATGAGCACAACAATTGCCAAGTATCAAATTATTCAACACATTCTACCAATTACCACATATAGCATTTCTCGTTTCCAACCATATAACAATTAACGAAGCAGATTCAACCTTCGCCATGAACATTATGAGTAAAGCTAAGGGCATATTTGTCCATATGCAACAGCCGAGCGTGTCTCTCTCCCACACAATGAATGCTAGGATCAAATTTTATTGAAACAAAACAAAAACAAGAACATACAGACGCTCCAAGTAAAGCACATAAGATGTGATGGAATAAAAATATAGTTTCACTAGAGGAACCTGATAATGTTGTCGATGAAGAAGGGG
This sequence comes from Lolium perenne, assembly GCF_019359855.2. Lineage (NCBI taxonomy): Eukaryota > Viridiplantae > Streptophyta > Magnoliopsida > Poales > Poaceae > Lolium > Lolium perenne. The sequence goes on from NC_067247.2 coordinate 338,709,421, forward strand.
ATGCCTTGGGCATCCCCAAGCTTAGATGCTTGAGTCTTCTTGAAATATGCAGGGATGAACCACCGGGGCATCCCCAAGCTTAGAGCTTTCACTCTCCTTGATCATATTGTTTCATCCTCCTCTCTTGATCCTTCAAAACTTCCTCCACACCAAACTCAAAACAAACTCATTAGAGGGTTAGTGCATAATCAAAAATTCACATGTTCAGAGGTGACATAATCATTCTTAACACTTCTGGACATTGCACAAAGCTACTGAAAGTTAATGGAATAAAGAATTCCACCAAACATAGCAAAACAGGCAATGCGAAATAAAAGGCAGAATCTGTCAAAACAGAACAGTCTGTAAAGACGAATTTTTCTGGATCACTAAACTTGCACAGATGAAAATGCTCAAATTGAATGAAAGTTGCGTACATATCTGAGGATCATGCACATAAATTGGCAGATTTTTCTGAGTTACCTACAGAGAATACTACTCAAATTCGTGACAGCAAGAAATCTGTTTCTGCGCAGTAATCCAAATCTAGTATCATCTTTACTATCAAAGACTTTACTTGGCACAACAATGCAATAAAATAAAGATAAGGAGAGGTTGCTACAGTAGTAACAACTTCCAAGACTCAAATATAAAACAAAAGTGCAGAAGTAAAATAATGGGTTGTCTCCCATAAGCGCTTTACTTTAATGCCTTTCAGCTAGGCGCAGAAAGTGTGAATCAAGTATTATCAAGGGATGAAGCATCAACATCATAATTTGTTCTAATGATAGAATCAAAAGGTAACTTCATTCTCTTTCTAGGGAAGTGTTCCATACCTTTCTTGAGAGGAAATTGATATTTAATATTACCTTCCTTCATATCAATAATAGCACCAATAGTTCGAAGAAAAGGTCTTCCCAAAATAATGGGACAAGATGCATTGCATTCAATATCCAAGACAACAAAATCAACAGGGACAAGGTTATTGTTAACCGTAATGCGAACATTATCAATCCTCCCCAAAGGTTTCTTTGTAGAATTATCAGCAAGATTAACATCAAAATAACAATTTTTCAATTGTGACAAGTCAAGCATATTATAGATTTTCTTAGGCATAACAGAAATACTTGCACCAAGATCACATAAAGCATTACAATCAAAATCATTGACCTTCATCTTAATGATGGGCTCCCAACCATCTTCTAACTTCCTAGGAATAGAAGTTTCACGATTTAATTTCTCTTCTCTAGCTTTTACGAGAGCATTTGTAATATGTTTTGTAAAGGCCAAATTTATAGCACTAGCATTAGGACTTCTAGCAAGTTTTTGTAAGAACTTTATAACTTCAGAGATGTGAAAATCATCAAAATCTAAACCATTATGATCTAAAGCAATGGGATCATTGTCCCCAATATTTTGAAAAATTTCAGCAGTTTTATCACAAGCAGTTTCAGCAGTTTCAGGCAGTTTTGCACGCTTTGCATTAGGAGTAGAAACATTGCCAACACCAATTATTTTACCATTGATAGTAGGAGGTGTAGAAACATGTGAAGCATTAGCATTACTAGTGGTGGTAATAGTCCAAACTTTAGCTACATTATTCTCTTTATCATTTTCTTCTTTTTCCCACCTAGCACGCAATTCAGCCATCAATCTAATATTTTCATTAATTCGAACTTGGATGGCGTTTTCTGTAGCAAATGACTTAATATCTTTAGTTTCATTAGGCATAACTTTCAATTTTAAAAGATCAACGTTAGCAGCGAGACTATCAACTTTGGAAGCAAGAATATCAATTTTACCAAGCTTTTCTTCAACAGTTTTGTTAAAAGCAGTTTGTGTACTAATAAATTCTTTAATCATGGCTTCAAGACCAGGGGGTGCACTCCTATTATTGTTGTAAGAATTACCATAAGAATTACCATAACCATTGCCATTATTAGAAGGATATGGCCTATAGTTGTTACCAGAATTATTCCTATAAGCATTGTTGTTGAAATTGTTATTTTTAATGAAGTTCACATCAACATGTTCTTCTTGAGCAACCAATGAAGCTAAAGGAACATTATTAGGATCAACAGTAGATCTACCATTCACAAGCATAGACATAATAGCATCAATCTTATCACTCAAGGAGGAGGTTTCTTCAACAGAATTTACCTTCTTACCTTGTGGAGCTCTTTCCGTGTGCCATTCAGAGTAATTAATCATCATATTATCAAGAATCTTTGTTGCGGCGCCTAGAGTGATGGACATAAAAGTACCTCCAGCAGCTGAATCCAATAGGTTCCGCGAAGAAAAATTCAATCCTGCATAAAAGGTTTGGATGATCATCCAAGTAGTCAGTACATGGGTAGGGAAATTTTTAACCAAAGATTTCATTCTTTCCCATGCTTGAGCAACATGCTCATTATCCAATTGCTTAAAATTCATTATGCTACTTCTCAAAGATATAATTTTAGCAGGAGGATAATATCTACCAATGAAAGCATCCTTACATTTAGTCCATGAATCAATACTATTCTTAGGCAAAGATAGCAACCAATCTTTAGCTCTTCCTCTTAATGAGAAAGGAAACAATTTTAATTTTATAATGTCACCATCTACATCCTTATACTTTTGCATTTCACAAAGTTCAACAAAATTATTAACATGGGCAGCAGCATCATCAGAACTAACACCAGAAAATTGCTCTCTCATGACAAGATTTAGTAAAGCAGGTTTAATTTCAAAAAATTCTGCTATAGTAGCAGGTGGAGCAATAGGTGTGCATAAGAAATCATTATTATTTGTGCTAGTGAAGTCACACAACTTAGTATTTTCAGGAGTACCCATTTTAGCAATAGTAAATAAAGCAAACTAGATAAAATAAATACAAGTAACTAATTTTTTTGTGTTTTTAATATGGAGAACACAAACAAGCAAACTAAATAAAGTAAAGCAAGTAACTAATTTTTTTGTATTTTGATATAAGTAAGCAAACAAAGCAGTAAATAAAGTAAAGCAAGGCAAAAACAAAGTAAAGAGATTGGAAGTGGGAGACTCCCCTTGCAGCGTGTCTTGATCAGCCCGACAACGGCGCCAGAAAAAGGGCTGCTGGCGTGCAGTTGACGTGGGAGTTAAAAATCTTTGTGGTGTAACTTTTCTTCAGTTCCTTGGCAATGGCGCTAGAAAAAGAGTTGCTGGCGTGCAGTTGACGTGGGAGTTAGAAATCATTGTGGTGTAACTTTTCTTCAGTTCCCCGGCAATGGCGCCAGAAAAAGAGCTTGTTGACGCGTAAAGCACACGCCCGTTGGGAACCCCAAGAGGAAGGTGTGATGCGTACAGCAGCAAGTTTCCCTCAGTAAGAAACCAAGGTTATCGAACCAGTAGGAGTCAAGAAGCACGTGAAGGTTGATGGTGGCGGAGTATAGTGCGGCGCAACACCAGGGATTCCAGCGCCAACGTGGAACCTGCACAACACAATCCAAATACTTTGCCCCAACTTAACAGTGAGGTTGTTGATGTCTACGCACGCTTCTATTCCTGTAGACAGTGTTGGGCCTCCAAGAGCAGAGGTTTGTAGAACAGCAGCAAGTTTCCCTTAAGTGAATCACCCAAGGTTTATCGAACTCAGGGAGGTAGAGGTCAAAGATATCCCTCTCAAGCAACCCTGCAATTACGATACAAGAAGTCTCTTGTGTCCCCAACACACCTAATACACTTGTCAGATGTATAGGTGCACTAGTTCGGCGAAGAGATAGTGAAATACAAGTAATATGGATGAATATGAGTGGTAATAACAATCTGAAATAAATATGGCAGCAAGTAAACATGCAGTAGAACAGTAAATAAACGGAGATTCGATATTCGGAAACAAGGCCTAGGGATCCTACTTTCACTAGTGGACACTCTCAACAATGATCACATAGTAAAACTACTCTACACTCTCTCGTTGGATAACAAACACCATTCATTGTGTAGGGCTACAAGAGCTCCCTCAAGCCGGAGTAAACAAGCGCCACAACATTCGGAGTTCATATTTAAGTAACCTCTAGAGTGCATAATAGACCATTGCAATTTAGACCGAGTACTAACATAGCATGCACACTGTCACCATCAGGCTATGAAAGGGGGAATAGATCGCATCAATACTATCATAGTAATAGTTAACTCCATAATCTACAAGAGATTACAATCATAGCTTATACCAAGTACTACATGATGCACACACTGTCAACATTACATCATGGAGGAGGAATAGACTACTTTAATAACATCACTAGAGTAGCACATAGATGATATTCAACTAGATCACAAAGAGAGAGATGAACCACATAGCTACGGTAGAGCCCTCAGCCTCGGGGGAGAACTACTCCCTCCTCATCATGGGAGACAGCAGCGGCGATGAAGATGGCGGTGGTGTCGATGGAGATGCCTTTCGGGGGCAATTCCCCGACCCAGCGGCGTGCCGGAACAGAGACTTATGTCCCCCGAATCTTGGCTTCGCGATGGCGGCGGCTCTGGAAGGTTTCTCGTACCGTGGTTTATTCGCTTTAGTGTTTTCGCGATGGAGGCTTTAAGTAGGCGGAAGGGCGGAGTCGGAGGAGTCCTGGGGGCCCACACAGTAGGGGGGTGCGCCCCCCCCCTTGGCCACGCCGCCTTGTGGGGTGGGGCCCCCTGGCTCCCCTCTGGCCCCTCTTTGGTGCTCTGGAAGCTTCCGGGAAAAATAAGATATTGGGCGTTGATTTCGTCCGATTCCGAGAATATTTCCTTTGTAGGATTTCTGAAACCAAAAACAGCACAAAACAAGAACTGGCTGTTCGGCATCTTGTCAATAGGTTAGTTCTGGAAAATGCATAATAATGACATAAAGTATGTATAAAACATGTGAGTATCATCATAAAAGTAGCATGGAACATAAGAAATTATAGATACGTTGGAGATGTATCAGCATCCCCAAGCTTAGTTCCTACTCGCCCTCGAGTAGGTAAACGATAACAAGGATAATTTCTGAAGTGACATGCTATCATAATCTTGATCAATACTATTGTAAAGCATATGAGATGAATGCAGCGATTCGAAGCAATGGTAAAGACAATGAGTAATCAACTGAACCATATAGCAAAGACTTTTCATGAATAGTACTTTCAAGACAAGCATCAATAAGTCTTGCATAAGAGTTAACTCATAAAGCAATAAATTCAAAGTAAAGGCATTGAAGCAACACAAAGGAAGATATAAGTTTCAGCAGTTGCTTTCAACTTTCAACAAGCATATCTCATGGATAATTGTCAACACAAAGTAATATGATGAATGCAAATAAGCAAGTATGTAAGAATCAATGCACAGTTAACACAAGTGTTTGCTTATAAGATGGAAGGAAGTAGGTAAACTGACTCAACATAAAGGTAAAAGAATAGCCCTTCGCAGAGGGAAGCATGGATTGCTATATTTGTGCTAGAGCTTTTATTTTGAAAACATAGAAACAATTTTGTCAACGGTAGTAATAAAGCATATGTGTTATGTATAAGATATCTTATAAGCTGCAAGCCTCATGCATAGTATACCAATAGTGCCCGCACCTTGTCCTAATTGGCTTGGATTTACATGGATTATCATTGCATAACATATGTTTCAACCAAGTGTCACAAAGGGGTACCTCTATGCCGCCTGTACAAAGTTCTAAGGAGAAAGTTCGCATTGGATTTCTCGCTTTTGATTATTCTCAACTTAGACATCCATACCGGGACAACATAGAAAACAGATAATGGACTCCTCTTTAATGCATAAGCATTCAACAACAGATAATATTCTCATAAGAGATTGAGGATTGTTTTCCAAACTGAAACTTCCACCATGGATCATGGCTTTAGTTAGTGGCCCAATGTTCTTCTCTAACAATATGCATACTCAAACCATTTGATCATGATAAATCACCCTTACTTCAGACAAGACGAACATGCATAGCAACTCACATGATATTCAACAAAGGTGAAATAGTTGATAGCGTCCCCGTGAACATGGTTATCGTTCAACAAGCAACTTATTAAGAAATAAGATACATAAGTACATATTCAATACCACAATAGTTTTTAAGATATTTTTCCCATGAGCTATATATTGGAAAGACAAAGGAATGAAATTTTAAAGGTAGCACTCAAGCAATTTACTTTGGAATGGCAGAGAAATACCATGTAGTAGGTAGGTATGGTGGACACAAATGGCATAGTTTTTGGCTCAAGGGTTTGGATGCACGAGAAGTATTCCCTCTCAATACAAGGCTTTGGCTAGCAAGGTTGTTTGAAACAAACACAAGTATGAACCGGTACAGCAAAACTTACATAAGAACATATTGCAAGCATTATAAGACTCTACACTGTCTTCCTTGTTGTTCAAACCCTCACCAGAAAATATCTAGACTTTAGAGAGACCAATCATGCAAACCAAATGTCAACAAGCTCTACGGTATTTTTTCATTAATAGGTGCAAAGTACATGATGCAATAGGTTAAACATGATCTATATGAGCACAACAATTGCCAAGTATCAAATTATTCAAGACATTATACCAAATTACCACATGTAGCATTTTCTGTTTCCAACCAAATAACAATGAACGAAGCAGTTTCAACCTTCGCCATGAACATTAAAAGCTAAGAACACCAGTGTTCATATGAACAAGCGGAGCGTGTCTCTCTCCCACATAAGCATGAATTTATTCAGAGAATGAAAATAACAAAACGAAAATAAAAAGCACACAGACGCTCCAAGTAAAGTACATAAGATGTGACGGAATAAAAATATAGTTTCACTAGAGGTGACCTGATAAGTTGTCGATGAAGAAGGGGATGCCTTGGGCATCCCCAAGCTTAGATGCTTGAGTCTTCTTGAAATATGCAGGGATGAACCACGGGGGCATCCCCAAGCTTAGAGTTTTCACTCTTCTTGATCATATTGTATCATCCTCCTCTCTTGACCCTTGAAAACTTCCTCCACACCAAACTCAAAACAAACTCATCAGAGGGTTAGTGCATAATCAAAAATTCACATATTCAGAGGTGACATAATCATTCTTAACACTTCTGGACATTGCACAAAGCTACTGAAAGTTAATGGAACAAAGAAATCCATTCAACATAGCAAAAGAGGCAATGCGAAATAAAAGGCAGAATCTGTCAAAACAGAACAGTCCGTAAAGATGAATTTTTATGGGGCACTAAACTTGCTCAGATGAAAATGCTCAAATTGAATGAAAGTTGCGTACATATCTGCAGATCACTCACGTAAATTGGCAGATTTTTCTGAGTTACCTACAGAGAACCCTGCCCAAATTTGTGACAACAAGAAATCTGTTTCTGCGCAGTAATCCAAATCTAGTATCAACCTTACTATCAAAGACTTTACTTGGCACAACAATACAATAAAATAAAGATAAGGAGAGGTTGCTACAGTAGTAACAACTTCCAAGACACAACAAAACAGTAGCAAAATAAAAACATGAGTTATCTCCCAAGAAGTGCTTTCTTTATAGCCATTAAGATGGGCTCAACAATTTTAATGATGCTCACATAAGGAATAAGAGTTGAAGCAAAAGAGAGCATCAAAAGCAAATAAGAAACACTTTTAAGTCTAACCCGCTTCCTATGCATAGGAATCTCGTACACAAATAAATTCATGTAGAACAAAGTGACAAGCATAGGAAGATAAAACACGAGTAACTTAAAAAAATTCAGCATGTAGAGAGGTGTTTTAGTAACATGAAAATTTCTACAACCATATTTTCCTCTCTCATAATAATTTCCAGTAGCATCATGAACAAACTCAACAATAGAACTATCACATAAAGCATTCTTATCATGAGTCTCATGCATAAAATAATTACTACTCCCAACATAAGCATAGTCATTCTTATTAATTGTAGTGGGAGCAAATTCAACAAAGTAGCTATCATTATTATTCTCATCACCATAATCATCATATATAGGAGGCATATTGTAATCATAATTAATTTTCTCCTCAATAGTTGGTGGACTGAAAATATCATAGTCATCATTGTAATCATCATATATATGAGGCAAAGTATCATCAAATAAAATTTTCTCCTCAAAACTTGGGGGACTAAAAATATCACAACCAGCTTCCCCAAGCTTAAATTCTTCCATAGCATTATCAACAATGGTGTTCATACTAATAACATTGCTACTAGCATGCAAATAAGGTTCCATAGGTTTTTTAATTTTCGCATCACACAATTTATGTCTTAACTCAGGAAATAGATTAAAAAGCTCACTGTTATTTTCCATTATGCCTAACTAGTGAACAAGAAACAAAAAGATGCAATTGCAGGATCTAAAGGAAATAGCTTCGAGCACTCACACACCGGCAACAGTGCTAGGAAATAGCTTAGTAGTCGGAGGATGAGAATACCTTTTACCTTACCTCCCCGACAATGGCGCCAGAAAATAGCTTGATGTCTACGCACGCTTCTATTCCTGTAGACAGTGTTGGGCCTCCAAGAGCAGAGGTTTGTAGAACAGCAGCAAGTTTCCCTTAAGTGAATCACCCAAGGTTTATCGAACTCAGGGAGGTATAGGTCAAAGATATCCCTCTCAAGCAACCCTGCAATTACGATACAAGAAGTCTCTTGTGTCCCCAACACACCTAATACACTTGTCAGATGTATAGGTGCACTAGTTCGGCGAAGAGATAGTGAAATACAAGTAATATGGATGAATATGAGTGGTAATAACAATCTGAAATAAATATGGCAGCAAGTAAACATGCAGTAGAACGGTAAATAAACGGAGATTCGATATTCGGAAACAAGGCCTAGGGATCCTACTTTCACTAGTGGACACTCTCAACAATGATCACATAGTAAAACTACTCTACACTCTCTTGTTGGATAACAAACACCATTCATTGTGTAGGGCTACAAGAGCTCCCTCAAGCCGGAGTAAACAAGCGCCACAACATTCGGAGTTCATATTTAAGTAACCTCTAGAGTGCATAATAGACCATTGCAATTTAGACCGAGTACTAACATAGCATGCACACTATCACCATCAGGATATGAAAGGGGGAATAGATCGCATCAATACTATCATAGTAATAGTTAACTCCATAATCTACAAGAGATTACAATCATAGCTTATACCAAGTACTACATGATGCACACACTGTCAACATTACATCATGGAGGAGGAATAGACTACTTTAATAACATCACTAGAGTAGCACATAGATGATATTCAACTAGATCACAAAGAGAGAGAGAGATGAACCACATAGCTACGGTAGAGCCGTCAGCCTCGGGGGAGAACTACTCCCTCCTCATCATGGGAGACAGCAGCGGCGAATAAGATGGCGGTAGTGTCGATGGAGATGCCTTCCGGGGGCAATTCCCCATCCCGGCGGCGTGCCGGAACAGAGACTTCTGTCCCTCGAATCTTGGCTTCGCGATGGCGGCGGCTCTGGAAGGTTTCTCGTACCGTGGCTTATTCGCTTTAGGGTTTTCGCGACGGAGGATTTAAGTAGGCGGAAGGGCGGAGTCGGAGGAGTCCTGGGGGGCCCACACAGTAGGGGGGCACGCCCCCCTTGGCCACGCCGCCTTGTGGGGTGGGGCCCCCCTGGCTCCCCTTTGGCCCCTCTTCCGTGCTCTGGAAGCTTCCGGGGAAAATAAGATATTGGTCGTTGATTTCGTCCGATTCCGAGTATATTTCCTTTGTAGGATTTCTGAAACCAAAAACAGCACAAAACAGGAACTGGCTCTTCGGCATCTTGTCAATAGGTTAGTTCCGGAAAATGCATAATAATGACATAAAGTATGTATAAAACATGTGAGTATCATCATAAAAGTAGCATGGAACATAAGAAATTATAGATACGTTGGAGACGTATCAGTTGTCAATCTCACCAGCTTGCTGTAACAAAGGATTAAATGTATAGTGTGGAAGATGATGTTTGCGAAGAACAGTAAAGAACAAGTATTGCAGTAGATTGTATTCGATGTAAAAGAATGGACCGGGGTCCACAGTTCACTAGTGGTGTTTCTCCAATAAGAAATAGCATGTTGGGTGAACAAATTACAGTTGGGCAATTGACAAATAAAGAGGGCATAACAATGCACATACATATCATGATGAGTAGTGTGAAATTCAATTGGGCATTACGACAAAGTACATAGACCGCTATCCAGCATGCATCTATGCCCAAAAAGTCCACCTTAGGGTTAGCATCCACACCCCTTCCAGTATTAAGTTGCAAACAACAGACAATTGCATTAAGTATGGTGCGTAATGTAATCAACACAAATATCCTTAGACAAAGCATTGATGTTTTATCCCTAGTGGCAACAGCACATCCACAACCTTAGAACTTTCTGTCACTGTCCCAGATTAAATGGAGGCATGAACCCACTATCGAGCATAAATACTCCCTCTTGGAGTTACAAGTATCAACTTGGCCAGAGCCTCTACTAGCAACGGAGAGCATGCAAGATCATAAACAACACATATATGATAGATTGATAATCAACTTGACATAGTATTCCATATTCATCGGATCCCAACAAACGCAACATGTAGCATTACAAATAGATGATCTTGATCATGATAGGCAGCTCACAAGATCTAACATGATGGCACATGAGGAGAAGACAACCATCTAGCTACTGCTATGGACCCATAGTCCAGGGGTGAACTACTCACACATCAATCTGTAGGCGATCATGGCGATGAAGAGTCCTCTGGGAGATGATTCCCCTCTCCGGCAGGGTGCCGGAGGCGATCTCCTGAATCCCCCGAGATGGGATTGGTGGTGGCGGCGTCTCTGGAAGGTTTTCCGTATCGTGGCTCTCGGTACTGGGGTTTTCGCGACGAAGGCTTTAAGTAGGCGGAAGGGTAGGTTTAGAGGCGGCACGAGGGCCCCACACAACAGGGCGGCGCGGGCCCAGCCCTAGCCGCGTGGCCCTGGCGTGGCGGCGCCTCGTCGCCCCTCTTCGTAATCCTTTCGGTCTTCTGGAAGCTTCGTGGAAAAATAAGACCCTGGGCGTTGATTTCGTCCAATTCCGAGAATATTTCCTTTGTAGGATTTCTGAAACCAAAAACAGCAGAAAACAACAACTGGCTCTTTGGCATCTTGTCAATAGGTTAGTGCCGGAAAATGCATAAATATGACATAAAGTGTGTATAAAACATGTGAGTATCATCATAAAAGTAGCATGGATCATAAGAAATTATAGATACGTTTGAGACGTATCAGGGCCTTTCTTCTACTTTATGTTGAGTCAGTTCACCTACTTCTTTCTATCTTAGAAGGAAACACTTGTGTGAACTGTGTGCATTGATTCCTACATACTTGCTTATTTGCATTCATCATATTACTTTGTGTTGACAATTATCCGTGAGATAAACATGTTGAAGTTGAATGCAACCGCTGAAACTTATATCTTCCTTTGTGTTGCTTCAAAACTTTCTACTATGAATCTATTTCTTTATGAGTTAACTCCTATGCAAGTCTTATTGATGCTTGTCTTGAAAGTACTATTCATGAAAAGTCTTTGTTATATGATTCAGTTGTTTAATCATTGTCTTTACCATTGCTTCGAATCACTTCATTCATCTCATATGCTTTACAATAGTATTGATCAAGATTATGATAGCATGTCACTTCATAAATTATCTTTGTTATCGTTTACCTACTCGAGGGCGAGTAGGAACTAAGCTTGGGGATGCTTGATACGTCTCAAACGTATCTATAATTTCTTATGTTCCATGCTACTTTTATGATGATACTCACATGTTTTATACACACTTTATGTCATTATTATGCATTTTTCGGCACTAACCTATTGACGAGATGTCGAAGAGCCAGTTGTTGTTTTCTGCTGTTTTTGGTTTCAGAAATCCTACAAAGGAAATATTGTCGGAATTGGACGAAATCAACGCCCAGGGTCTTATTTTCCACGGAGCTTCCAGAAGACCGAAAGGGATACGAAGTGGGGCCACGAGGGCCCGTACCCATAGGGCGGCGCGGCCAGCATGGGGCCCGCGCCGGCCTATGGTGTGGGGCCCTGATGTCTACGCCCCCCTCCTTTTCCTGTAGACAGTGTTGGGCCTCCAAGAGCAGAGGTTTGTAGAACAGCAGCAAGTTTTCCCTTAAGTGGATCACCCAAGGTTTATCGAACTCAGGGAGGAAGAGGTCAAAGATATCCCTCTCATGCAACCCTGCAACCACAAAGCAAGAAGTCTCTTGTGTCCCCAACACACCTAATAGGTGCACTAGTTCGGCGAAGAGATAGTGAAATACAGGTGGTATGAATAAGTATGAGCAGTAGCAACAGCGCCAGAAAAGTGCTTTGCCCAGGACAGTAAATAAGCAGTAGTAACGCATCAGTAGTAACGCAGTAACACAGTAAACAAGCAGCGATAGCAGTATTTAGGAACAAGGCCTAGGGATCGTACTTTCACTAGTGGACACTCTCAACTTTGATCACATAACAGAATAGATAAATGCATACTCTACACCCTCTTGTTGGATGATGAACACCATTGCGTAGGATTACACGAACCCTCAATGCCGGAGTTAACAAGCTCCACAATTCAATGTTCATATTTAAATAACCTTAGAGTGCATGAAAGATCAACACGACTAAACCAAGTACTAACATAGCATGCACACTGTCACCTTCACACTATGTAGGAGGAATAGATCACATCAATACCATCATAGCAATAGTTAACTTCACAATCTACAAGAGATCATGATCATAGCCTACGCCAAGTACTAACACGGATGCACACACTGTCACCATTACACCGTGCAGGAGGAATAAAACTACTTTAATAACATCACTAGAGTAGCACATAGATAAATTGTGATACAAAACTCATACGAATCTCAATCATGTAAACCAGCTCATGAGATTATTGTATTGAGGTACATGGGAGAGAGATGAACCACATAGCTACAGCGGAGCCCTCAGCCTCGGGGGTGGATTACTCCCTCCTCATCATGGAGGCAGCGATGGCGGTGAAGATGGCGGTGAAGACGGCGGTGGAGATGGCTCCGGGTTCAATTCCCGTCCCGGCAGGGTGCCGGAACAGAGAGTTCTGTCCCCCGAATTGGAGTTTCGCGACGGTGGCGGCGCCCCTGGAGTCTTTCTGGAGTTTCGTCAATTGGTACTGCGTTTTTAAGTCGAAAGGGGTTTTATAGGCGAAGAGGCGGCGCAGGAGGGCTGACAGGGTGGCCTCACCCTAGGCCGGCGCGGCCAGGGTCTGGCCCGCGCGGCCCTATGGTGTGGGGCCCCCTGGCTCTCCTCCGACTCTCCTTCGGTGTTCTGGAGGCTTCCGGAAAAAAATAGGAGGTTTGGCGTTGATTTCGTCCAATTCCGAGAATATTGCCCGAACAGCCTTTCTGGAACCAAAAACAGCAGAAAACAGCAACTGGCCTTTCGGCATCTCGTCAATAGGTTAGTTCCAGAAAATGCATAAATATGACATAAAGTGTGAACAAAACATGTCGGTATTGTCATAAAACAAGCATGGAACATCAGAAATTATAGATACGTTGGAGACGTATCAGCATCCCCAAGCTTAGTTCCTACTCGTCCTCGAGTAGGTAAACGATAAAAGATAATTTCTGAGGTGACATGCTACCAACATAATCTTAATCATACTATTGTAAAGCATATGAGATGAATGCAGCGATTCGAAACAATGTAAATGCAATGAGTAAACAATTGAATCATATAGCAAAGACTTTTCATGAATAGTACTTTCAAGACAAGCATCAATAAGTCTTGCATAAGAGTTACTCATAAAGCAATAAATTCTTAGTAAAGGTATTGAAGCAACACAATGGAAGATTAAGTTTCAGCGGTTGCTTTCAACTTGTAACATGTATATCTCATGGATAGTTGTCAATGCAAAGCAATATAACAAATGCAATATGCAAATATGTAGGAATCAATGCACAGTTCACACAAGTGTTTGCTTCTTGAGGTGGAGAGAAATAGGTGAACTGACTCAACATAAAAGTAAAAGAATGGTCCTTCAAAGAGGAAAGCATCGATTGCTATATTTGTGCTAGAGCTTTGATTTTGAAAACAAGAAACAATTTTGTCAACGGTAGTAATAAAGCATATGTATCATGCCAATTATATCTTACAAGTTGCAAGCCTCATGCATAGTATACTAATAGTGCCCGCACCTTGTCCTAATTAGCTTGGACTACCGGGATCATCGCAATGCACATGTTTTAACCAAGTGTCACAAAGGGGTACCTCTATGCCGCATGTACAAAGGTCTAAGGAGAAAGCTCGCATCGGATTTCTCGCTATTGATTATTCTCAACTTAGACATCCATACCGGGACAACATAGACAACAGATAATGGACTCCTCTTTTATGCATAAGCATGTAACAACAATTAATTTTCTCATATGAGATTGAGGATATTGTCCAAAACTGAAACTTCCACCATGGATCATGGCTTTAGTTAGCGGCCCAATGTTCTTCTCTAACAATATGCATGCTCTAACCATAAGGTGGTAGATCGCTCTTACTTCAGACAAGACGAACATGCATAGCAACTCACATGAAATTCAACAAAGGGTAGTTGATGGCGTCCCCAGTGAACATGGTTATCGCACAACGAGCAACATAATAAGAGATAAAGTGCATAAGTACATATTCAATACCACAATAGTTTTTAAGCTATTTGTCCCATGAGCTATATATTGTAAAGGTGAATAATGGAAATTTAAAGGTAGCACTCAAGCAATTTACTTTGGAATGGCGGAGAAATACCATGTAGTAGGTAGGTATGGTGGACACAAATGGCATAGTGGTTGGCTCAAGTATTTGGATGCATGAGAAGTATTCCCTCTCGATACAAGTTTTAGGCTAGTAAGGTTATTTGAAACAAACACATGGATGAACCGGTGCAGCAAAGCTCACATAAAAGACATATTGAAAACATTATAAGACTCTACACCGTCTTCCTTGTTGTTCAAACTCAATACTAGAAATTATCTAGACCTTAGAGAGACCAAATATGCAAACCAAATTTTAGCATGCTCTATGTATTTCTTCATTAATAGGTGCAAAGTATATGATGCAAGAGCTTAAACATGAGCACAACAATTGCCAAGTATCACATTACCCAAGACATTATAGCAATTACTACATGTATCATTTTCCAATTCCAACCATATAACAATTTAGCGAAGAAGAAACTTCGCCATGAATACTAAAAGCTAAGAACACATGTGTTCATACGAACCAGCGGAGCGTGTCTCTCTCCCACACAAGCATTTATTCAAACAAAAACAAAAACAAAAGCACACAGACGCTCCAAGTAAAGTACATAAGATGTGACCGAATAAAAATATAGTTTCAAGGGAGGAACCTGATAAATTTGTCGATGAAGAAGGGGATGCCTTGGGCATCCCAAAGCTTAGATGCTTGAGTCTTCTTGAAATATGCAGGGATGAACCACTGGGGCATCCCCAAGCTTAGACTTCTCACTCTTCTTGATCTTAGTATATCATCCTCCTCTCTTGACCCTTGAAAACTTCCTCCACACCAAACTTTAAGCAAACTCATTAGAGGGTTAGTGCATAATTAAACATTCACATGTTCAGAGGTGACACAATCATTCTTAACACTTCTGGACATTGCCCAAAGCTACTGGAAGTCAATGGAACAAAGAAATCCATCCAACACAGCAAAAAAGGCAATGCGAAATAAAAGGCAGAATCTGTCAAAACAGAACAGTCCGTAAAGACGAATTTTAAAATGGCACCAGACTTGCTCAGATGAAAATGCTCAAATTGAATGAAAGTTGCGTACATATCTGAGGATCACTCACGTAAATTGGCATAATTTTCTGAGTTACCTACAGAGAATTAGGCCCAGATTCGTGACAGCAAGAAATCTGTTTCTGTGCAGTAATCCAAATCTAGTATCAACCTTACTATCAAAGACTTTACTTGGCACAACAATGCAATAAAATAAGATAAGGAGAGGTTGCTACAGTAGTAACAGCTTCCAAGACTCAAATATAAAACAAAAGTACTGTAGCAAAATAAACACATGGGTTATCTCCCAAGAAGTTCTTTCTTTATAGCCATTAAGATGGGCTCAGCAGTTTTAATGATGCACTCGCAAGAAATAATATTTGAAGCAAAAGAGAGCATCAAGAGGCAAATTCAAAACACATTTAAGTCTAACATGCTTCCTATGCATAGGAATCTTGTAAATAAACAAGTTCATGAAGAGCAAAGTAACAAGCATAGGAAGATAGAACAAGTGTAGCTTCAAAAATTTCAGCACATAGAGAGGTGTTTTAGTAACATGAAAATTTCTACAACCATATTTTCCTCTCTCATAATAAATTTCAGTAGCAACATGAGCAAACTCAACAATATAACTATCACATAAAGCATTCTTATCATGAGTCTCATGCATAAAATTATTACTCTCCACATAAGCATAATCAATTTTATTAGTTGTAGTGGGAGCAAATTCAACAAAGTAGCTATCATTATTATTCTCATTATCAAATATAGGAGGCAAAGTATCATCAAAGTAAATTTTCTCCTCAATGCTTGGGGGACTAAAAATATCATGCTCATCAAAGCCAGCTTCCCCAAGCTTAGAATTTTCCATATCATTAGCAACAATGGTGTTCAAAGCGTTCATACTAATATGTTCCATAGGTTTTTTAATTTTCGCATCAAACCATCCATGTCTTAAATCAGGAAATAGAATAAGAAGCTCATTGTTGTCCATTATGCCAAACTAGTGTAAACAAGAAACAAAAAGATGCAATTGCAGGATCTAAAGGAAATAGCTTCGAGCACAAACACAACGGCAATAAAAAAGTACTTAGTTACCTGGGACCGGAGTATGAGTGCCTTTTTACCTTTCCTCCCCGGCAACGGCGCCAGAAAATAGCTTGATGTCTACGCCCCCCTCCTTTTCCTGTAGACAGTGTTGGGCCTCCAAGAGCAGAGGTTTGTAGAACAGCAGCAAGTTTTCCCTTAAGTGGATCACCCAAGGTTTATCGAACTCAGGGAGGAAGAGGTCAAAGATATCCCTCTCATGCAACCCTGCAACCACAAAGCAAGAAGTCTCTTGTGTCCCCAACACACCTAATAGGTGCACTAGTTCGGCGAAGAGATAGTGAAATACAGGTGGTATGAGTAAGTATGAGCAGTAGCAACAGCGCCAGAAAAGTGCTTTGCCCAGGACAGTAAATAAGCAGTAGTAACGCAGCAGTAGTAACGCAGTAACACAGTAAACAAGCAGCGATAGCAGTATTTAGGAACAAGGCCTAGGGATCATACTTTCACTAGTGGACACTCTCAACTTTGATCACATAACAGAATAGATAAATGCATACTCTACACCCTCTTGTTGGATGATGAACACCATTGCGTAGGATTACACGAACCCTCAATGCCGGAGTTAACAAGCTCCACAATTCAATGTTCATATTTAAATAACCTTAGAGTGCATGAAAGATCAACACGACTAAACCAAGTACTAACATAGCATGCACACTGTCACCTTCACACTATGTAGGAGGAATAGATCACATCAATACCATCATAGCAATAGTTAACTTCACAATCTACAAGAGATCATGATCATAGCCTACGCCAAGTACTAACACGGATGCACACACTGTCACCATTACACCGTGCAGGAGGAATAAAACTACTTTAATAACATCACTAGAGTAGCACATAGATAAATTGTGATACAAAACTCATATGAATCTCAATCATGTAAAGCAGCTCATGAGATTATTGTATTGAGGTACATGGGAGAGAGATGAACCACATAGCTACAGCGGAGCCCTCAGCCTCGGGGGTGGATTACTCCCTCCTCATCATGGAGGCAGCGATGGCGGTGAAGATGGCGGTGAAGACGGCGGTGGAGATGGCTCCGGGGGCAATTCCCCGTCCCGGCAGGGTGCCGGAACAGAGAGTTCTGTCCCCCGAATTGGAGTTTCGCGACGGTGGCGGCGCCCCTGGAGTCTTTCTGGAGTTTCGTCAATTGGTACTGCGTTTTTAGGTCGAAAGGGGTTTTATAGGCGAAGAGGCGGCGCAGGAGGGCTGACAGGGTGGCCTCACCCTAGGCCGGCGCGGCCAGGGTCTGGCCCGCGCGGCCCTATGGTGTGGGGCCCCCTGGCTCTCCTCCGACTCTCCTTCGGTGTTCTGGAGCCTTCCGGAAAAAATAGGAGGTTTGGCGTTGATTTCGTCCAATTCTGAGAATATTGCCCGAACAGCCTTTCTGGAACCAAAAACAGCAGAAAACAGCAACTGGCCTTTCGGCATCTCGTCAATAGGTTAGTTCCAGAAAATGCATAAATATGACATAAAGTGTGAACAAAACATGTCGGTATTGTCATAAAACAAGCATGGAACATCAGAAATTATAGATACGTTGGAGACGTATCAGGCCCCTGTGCCTCCACCGACCCTGCCCTTCCGCCTACTTATAGCCTTCGTCGCGAAAACCCTTTTACCGAGAGCCACGATACGGAAAACCTTCCAGAGACGCCGCCGCCGCCAATCCCATCTCAGGGGATTCAGGAGATCGCCTCTGGCACCCTGCCGGAGAGGGGAATCATCTCCTGGAGGTCTCTTCATCACCATGATCGCCTCCGGTTTGATGTGTGAGTAGTTCACCCCTGGACTATGGGTCCATAGCAGTAGCTAGATGGTTGTCTTCTCCTCATTTTGCCATCATGTTAGATCTTGTGAGCTGCTGATACGTCTCCGACGTATCGATAATTTCTTATGTTCCATGCCACATTATTGATGATATCTACATGTTTTATGCATACTTTATGTCATATTTATGCATTTTCTGGAACTAACCTATTAACAAGATGCCGAAGAGCCAGTTGTTGTTTTCTGCTGTTTTTGGTTTCAGAAATCCTAGTAAGGAAATATTCTCGGAATTGGACGAAATCAACGCCCAGGGGCCTATTTTCACACGAAGCTTCCAGAAGACCGGAGAGTCAACGAAGTGGGGCCACGAGGTGGCCAGACCACAGGGTGGCGCGGCCCAGGTCTTGGCCGCGCGGCCCTGTCATCTGGGCCCCTCGTGACGCCCCTTGACCTGCCCTTCCGCCTACATATAGTCTTCGTCGCGAAACCCCCAGTACCGAGAGCCACGATACGGAAAACCTTCCAGAGACGCCGCCGCCAATCCCATCTCGGGGGATTCAGGAGATCGCCTCCGGCACCCTGCCGGAGAGGGGAATCATCTCCCGGAGGACTCTACACCGCCATGGTCGCCTCCGGAGTGATGCGTGAGTAGTTCACCCCTGGACTATGGGTCCATAGCAGTAGCTAGATGGTTGTCTTTGCCTCATTATGCTTCATTGTCGGATCTTGTGAGCTGCCGAACATGATCAAGATCATCTATCTGTAATGTCATTCTATATGTTGTGTTTGTTGGGATCCGATGGATAGAGAATACTATGTTATGTTGATTATCAATTTATATCTATGTGTTGTTTATGATCTTGCATGCTCTCCGTTATTAGTAGAGGCTCTGGCCAAGTTTTTGCTAGTAACTCCAAGAGGGGGTATTTATGCTTGATAGTGGGTTCATGTCTCCGTGAATCTGGGGGAGTGACAGAAACCTCTAAGGTTATGGATGTACTGTTGCCACTAGGGATAAAACATTGATGCTATGTCCGAGATGTAGTTATTGATTACATTACGCACCATACTTAATGCAATTGTCTGTTGTTTTCAACTTAATACTGGAAGGGGTTCGGATGATAACCTGAAGGTGGACTTTTTAGGCATAGATGCATGCTGGATAGCGGTCTATGTACTTTGTCGTAATGCCCAATTAAATCTCACAATACTCATCATATCATGTATGTGCATGGTCATGCCCTCTCTATTTGTCAATTGCCCAACTGTAATTTGTTCACCCAACATGCTATTTATCTTATGGGAGAGACACCACTAGTGAACTGTGGACCCCGGTCCATTCTTTACATCTGAAATACAATCTACTGCAATTGTTCTACTGTTCTCTGCAAACAATCATCATCCACACTGTACATCTAATCCTTTGTTACAGCAAGCCGGTGAGATTGACACCTCACTGTTTCGTTGGGGCAAAGTACTTTGGTTGTGTTGTGCAGGTTCCACGTTGGCGCCGGAATCCCTGGTGTTGCGCCGCACTACATCTCGCCGCCATCAACCTTCAACGTGCTTCTTGGCTCCTACTGGTTCGATAAACCTTGGTTTCATACTGAGGGAAAACTTGCCGCTGTACGCATCACACCTTCCTCTTGGGGTTCCCAACGGACGCGTGCTATACGTGTATCAAGCAGATTTTCTGGCGCCGTTGCCGGGGAGATCAAGACACGCTGCAAGGGGAGTCTCCACATCGCAATCTCTTTACTTTGTTTTTATCTTGCTTTACTTTATTTACTACTTTGTTTGCTGCACTAAATCAAAATACAAAAAAATTAGTTGATAGTTTTACTTTACTTGCTATCTTGTTTGCACTCTATATTAAAAACACAAAAAAATTAGTTACTTGCATTTACTTTATCTAGTTTGCTTTATTTACTATTGCTAAAATGGGTACTCCTGAAATACTAAGTTGTGTGACTTCACAACCACAAATAATAATGATTTCTTATGCACACCTATTGCTCCACCTGCTACTACAGCAGAATTCTTTGAAATTAAACCTGCTTTACTAAATCTTGTTATGCGAGAGCAATTTTCTGGTGTTAGTTCTGATGATGCTGCTGCCCATCTCAATAATTTTGTTGAACTATGTGAAATACAAAAGTATAAAGATGTAGATGGTGACATTATAAAATTAAAATTGTTCCCTTTCTCATTAAGAGGAAGAGCTAAAGATTGGTTGCTATCTTTGCCTAAGAATAGTATTGATTCATGGACTAAATGCAAGGATGCTTTTATTGGTAGATATTATCCCCTGCTAAAATTATATCTTTGAGGAGTAGCATAATGAACTTTAAACAATTGGATAATGAGCATGTTGCACAAGCATGGGAAAGAATGAAATCCTTGGTTAAAAATTGCCCAACCCATGGACTGACTACTTGGATGATGATCCAAACCTTTTATGCAGGACTGAATTTTTCTTCGCGGAACCTATTGGATTCAGCTGCTGGAGGTACCTTTATGTCCATCACTCTTGGTGAAGCAACAAAGCTTCTTGATAATATGATGATTAATTACTCTGAATGGCACACAGAAAGAGCTCCACAAGGTAAGAAGGTAAATTCTGTCGAAGAAACCTCTTCCTTGAGTGATAAGATTGATGCTATTATGTCTATGCTTGTGAATGATAGGACAAATATTGATCCTAATAATGTTCCGTTAGCTTCATTGGTTGCTCAAGAAGAACATGTTGATGTAAACTTCATTAAAAATAATAATTTCAACAACAATGCTTACCGGAACAATTCTAGTAACAACTATAGGCCATATCCTTATAATAATGGCAATGGCTATGGTAATTCTTATGGGAATTCTTACAACAATAATAGGAACACACCCCCTGGACTTGAAGCCATGCTTAAAGAATTTATTAGTACACAAACTGCTTTTAACAAATCTGTTGAAGAAAAGCTTGGGAAAATTGATATACTTGCTTCTAAAGTCGATAGTCTTGCTGCTGACGTTGATCTTTTGAAATCGAAAGTTATGCCTCATGAGAATCATAATAATAAGATTGTTACTACAGCAAATGCCATCCAAGTTAGAATTAATGAGAATATAAGATTGATGGCCGAATTGCGTGCTAGGTGGGGAAAAGAAGAAAATGAGAAAGAAGATAATATAGCTAAAGTTTGGACTATTACCACCACTAGTAATACTAATGCTCCACATGTTGCTGCACCTCCTACTAATAATGGTAAAAGAATTGGTGTTAGCAATATTTCCACTTCTAATGCAAAGCGCGAAAAACTGCCTGAAACTGCTAAAACTGCTGAAACTGCCTGTGATAAAACTGCTGAAATTTTTTCCAATATTGGGGATGATGATCCCATTACTTTAGATTATAATGGTTTGGATTTTGATGATTGCCACATCTCTGAAGTTATAAAGTTCTTACAAAAACTTGCTAAGAGTCCTAATGCTAGTGCTATAAATTTGGCTTTCACGAAACATATTACAAATGCTCTCATAAAAGCTAGAGAAGAGAAACTAGAACGCGAAGCTTCTATTCCTAGGAAGCTCGAAGATAGTTGGGAGCCCATCATTAAGATGAAGGTCAATGACTTTGATTGTAATTCTTTATGTGATCTTGGTGCAAGTATTTCTGTTATGCCTAAGAAGATTTATAATATGCTTGACTTGCTACCATTAAAAAATTGTTATTTGGATGTTAATCTTGCTGATCATTCTACAAAGAAACCTTTGGGGAAAGTTGATAATGTTCGCATTACCATTAACAACAACCTTGCCCCCGTTGATTTTGTTGTCTTGGATATTGAATGCAATGCATCTTGTCCCATTATATTGGGAAGACCTTTTCTTCGAACTGTTGGTGCTATCATTGATATGAAGGAAGGTAATATTAAATATCAATTTCCTCTCAAGAAAGGTATGGAACACTTCCCTAGAAAGAGAATGAAGTTACCTTTTGATTCTATTATTAGAACAAATTGTGATGTTGACACTTCGTCTCTTGATAATACTTGATACACACTTTCTGTGCCTAGCTGAAAGGCGTTAAAGAAAAGCGCTTATGGGAGACAACCCATGTTTTTACTACAGTACCTTTGTTTTTATTTTGAGTCTTGGAAGTTGTTTACTACTGTAGCAACCTCTCCTTATCTTAGTTTTGTGCTTTGTTGTGCCAAGTAAAGTCGTTGATAGTAAGGTTCATACTAGATTTGGATTACTGCACAGAAATAGATTTCTTTGCTGTCACGAATCTGGGAAAAATTCTCCGTAGGTAACTCATAAAATTATGCCAATTTACGTGAGTGATCCTCAGATATGTACGCAACTTTCATTCAATTTGAGCATTTTCATTTGAGCAAGTCTGGTTCCTCAATAAAATTCGTCTTTACGAACTGTTCTGTTTTGACAGATTCTGCCTTTTATTTCGCATTGCCTGTTTTGATATGTTCGATGGATATTTCGATTCCATTAACTTTCAGTAGCTTTGTGCAATGTCCAGAAGTGTTAAGAATGATTATGTCACCTCTGAACATGTATATTTTGATTGTGCACTAACTCTCTAATGAGTTGTTTTGAGTTTGGTGTGGAGGAAGTTTTCAAGGATCAAGAGAGGGAGATGATACAACATGATCAAGGAGAGTGAAAGCTCTAAGCTTGGGGATGCCCCGGTGGTTCACCCCTGCATATATCAAGAAGACTCAAGCGTCTAAGCTTGGGGATGCCCAAGGCATCCCCTTCTTCATCGACAACATTATCAGGTTCCTCCCCTGAAACTATATTTTTATTCCATCACATCTTATGTGCTTTGCTTGGAGCGTCGGTTTGTTTTTGTTTTGTTTGAATAAAATGGATCCTAGCATTCTTTGTGTGGGAGAGAGACACGTTCCGCTGTTGCATATGGACAAGTATGTCCTTAGCCTTTACTCATAGTATTCATGGCGAAGTTTCTTCTTCGTTAAATTGTTATATGGTTGGAATTGGAAAATGATACATGTAGTAATTTGCTAAAATGTCTTGGATAATGTGATACTTGGCAATTGTTGTGTTCATCTTTAAGCTCTTGCATCATGTACTTTGCACCTATTAATGAAGAAATACATAGAGCATGCTAAAATTTGGTTTGCATATTTGGTCTCTCTAAAGTCTAGATAATTTCTAGTATTGAGTTTGAACAACAAGGAAAACGGTGTAGAGTATTATAATGTTTATAATATGTCTTTTATGTGAGTTTTGCTGCACCGCTTCATCCTTGTGTTTGTTTCAAATAGCCTTGCTAGCCTAAACCTTGTATCGAGAGGGAATGCTTCTCATGCATCCAAATACTTGAGCCAACCACTATGCCATTTGTGTCCACCATACCTACCTACTACATGGTATTTCTCCGCCATTCCAAAGTAAATTGCTTGAGTGCTACCTTTAAACAATTCAAAATTTATCACCTCTGATTTGTGTCAATGTTTTATAGCTCATGAGGAAGTATGTGGTGTTTATCTTTCAATCTTGTTGGGCAACTTTCACCAATGGACTAATGGCTTCATCCGCTTATCCAATAATTTTGCAAAAAGAGCTGGCAATGGGATTCCCAGTCCCAAATTAATTAACAAAAAAAAATATACACTCCTCCATGGTTTGTGATTGTTGGACGGCACCCGAAGGATTCGGTTAGCCATGGCTTGAGAAAGCAAAGGTGGGGAGGAGTGTCATCATAATAAAACTAAAATAAAAAAGGCACTCCTTCATGGTATGAGATTGTTGGCAGGCACCCGAGGATTCGGTTAGCCATGGTTTGTGAAAGAAAGGTTGGAAGGAGTGCCACACAAAAATAAAATAAAATGGGAGCCGCTCTTTGAAGGTTTGTCTGGCAAGGGGTTTAGAGTGCCCACTACCATTCGTTGACAACAACAAACACCTCTCAAAATTTTACTTTTATTGCTCTCTATATGTTTTCAAAATCAAAGCTCTAGCACAAATATAGCAATCGATGCTTTCCTCTTTGAAGGACTTTTCTTTTACTTTTATTGTTGAGTCAGTTCACCTATCTCTCTCCACCTCAAGAAGCAAACACTTGTGTGAACTGTGCATTGATTCCTACATATTTGCATATTGCACTTGTTATATTACTCTATGTTGACAATTATCCATGAGATATACATGTTACAAGTTGAAAGCAACCGCTGAAACTTCATCTTCCTTTGTGTTGCTTCAATACCTTTACTTTGAATTATTGCTTTATGAGTTAACTCTTATGCAAGACTTATTGATGCTTGTCTTGAAGTACTAATCATGAAAAGTCTTTGCTATATGATTCATTTGTTTACTCATGTCATTTACATTGTTTTGATCGCGGCATTCATTACATATGCTTACAATAGTATGATCAAGGTTATGATGGCATGTCACTCCAGAAATTATCTTTGTTATCGTTTACCTGCTCGGGACGAGCAGAAACTAAGCTTGGGGATGCTGATACGTCTCCGACGTATCGATAATTTCTTATGTTCCATGCCACATTATTGATGATATCTACATGTTTTATGCATACTTTATGTCATATTTATGCATTTTCTGGAACTAACCTATTAACAAGATGCCGAAGAGCCAGTTGCTGTTTTCTGCTGTTTTTGGTTTCAGAAATCCTAGTAAGGAAATATTCTCGGAATTGGACGAAATCAACGCCTAGGGGCCTATTTTCACACGAAGCTTCCAGAAGACCGGAGAGTCAACGAAGTGGGGCCACGAGGTGGCCAGACCACAGGGCGGCGCGGCCCAGGTCTTGGCCGCGCGGCCCTGTCATCTGGGCCCCTCGTGACGCCCCTTGACCTGCCCTTCCGCCTACATATAGTCTTCATCACGAAACCCCCAGTACCGAGAGCCACGATAAGGAAAACCTTCCAGAGACGCCGCCACCGCCAATCCCATCTCGGGGGATTCAGGAGATCGCCTCCGGCACCCTGCCGGAGAGGGGAATCATCTCCCGGAGGACTCTACACCGCCATGGTCGCCTCCGGAGTGATGAGTGAGTAGTTCACCCCTGGACTATGGGTCCATAGCAGTAGCTAGATGGTTGTCTTCTCCTCATTATGCTTCATTGTCGGATCTTGTGAGCTGCCGAACATGATCAAGATCATCTATCTGTAATGCTATATGTTGTGTTTGTTGGGATGCGATGGATAGAGAATACTATGTTATGTTGATTATCAATTTATATCTATGTGTTGTTTATGATCTTGCATGCTCTCCGTTATTAGTAGAGGCTCTGGCCAAGTTTTTGCTAGTAACTCCAAGAGGGGGTATTTATGCTCGATAGTGGGTTCATGTATCCGTGAATGCGGGAGTGTGAGAAACCTCTAAGGTTATGGATGTACTGTTGCCACTAGGGATAAAACATTGATGCTATGTCCGAGGATGTAGTTATTGATTACATTACGCACCATACTTAATGCAATTGTCTGTTGTTTTCAACTTAATACTGGAAGGGGTTCGGATGATAACCTGAAGGTGGACTTTTTAGGTATAGATGCATGCTGGATAGCGGTCTATGTACTTTGTCGTAATGCCCAATTAAATCTCACAATACTCATCATATCATGTATGTGCATGGTCATGCCCTCTCTATTTGTCAATTGCCCAACTGTAATTTGTTCACCCAACATGCTATTTATCTTATGGGAGAGACACCACTAGTGAACTGTGGAACCCGGTCCATTCTTTACATCTGAAATACAATCTACTGCAATTGTTCTACTGTTCTCTGCAAACAATCATCATCCACACTGTACATCTAATCCTTTGTTACAGCAAGCCGGTGAGATTGACACCTCACTGTTTCGTTGGGGCAAAGTACTTTGGTTGTGTTGTGCAGGTTCCACGTTGGCGCCGGAATCCCTGGTGTTGCGCCGCACTACATCTCGCTGCCATCAACCTTCAACGTGCTTCTTGGCTCCTACTGGTTCGATAAACCTTGGTTTCATACTGAGGAAAAACTTGCCGCTGTACGCATCACACCTTCCTCTTGGGGTTCCTAACGGACGCGTGCTGTACGCGTATCAGCTGCCTATCATGATCAAGATCATCTATTTGTAATGCTACATGTTGTGTTTGTTGGGATCTGATGAATATGGAATACTATGTCAAGTTGATTATCAATCTATTATATGAGTTGTTTATGATCTTGCATGCTCTCCGTTGCTAGTAGAGGCTCTGGCCAAGTTGATACTTGTGACTCCAAGAGGGAGTATTTATGCTCGATAGTGGGTTCATGCCTCCATTAAATCTGGTACAGTGACAGAAAGTTCTAAGGTTGTGGATGTGCTGTTGCCACTAGGGATAAAACATCGATGCTTTGTCTAACGATATTTGTGTTGATTACATTACACACCATACTTAATGCAATTGTCTGTTGTTTGCAACTTAATACTGGAAGGGGTGCGGATGCTAACCCGAAGGTGGACTTTTTAGGCATAGATGCATGCTGGATAGCGGTCTATGTACTTTGTCATAATGCCCGATTAAATCTCATACTACTCATCATGATATGTATGTGCATTGTTATGCCCTCTCTATTTGTCAATTGCCCAACTGTAATTTGTTCACCCAACATGCTATTTCTTATTGGAGAGACACCACTAGTGAATTTTGGACCCCGGTCCATTCTTTTACATCTGAATACAATCTACTGCAATTATTGTTCTTTACTGTTCTTCACAAACAAACATCATTTTCCACACCATACAATTAATCCTTTGTTTACAGCAAGCCGGTGAGATTGACAACCTCACTGTTAAGTTGGGGCAAAGTATTTGGAATGTGTTGTGCAGGTTCCACGTTGGCGCTGGAATCCCTGGTGTTGCTCCGCACTACACTCCGCCACCAACAACATTCACGTGTTCCTTGACTCCTACTGGTTTGATAAACCTTGGTTTCTTACTGAGGGAAACTTGCTGCTGTACGCATCACACCTTCCACTTGGGGTTCCCAACGGGCGTGTGCTTTACGCGTCAACAAGCCACGATACGAGAAAAGTTACTGTGACGACGCCGCCAATCCCATCACGGGGGATTCAGGAGATCGCTTCCGGCACCCTGCCGGAGAGGGGAATCATCACCGGAGGGCTCTACATCACCATGCTCGCCTCCGGACTGATGTGTGAGTATTTCGTCCTTGGACTATGGGTCCATAGTAGTAGCTAGATGGTTGTCTTCTCTTCTTGTGCTATCATGTTTAGATCATGTGA
The DNA here is from genome assembly GCF_019359855.2 of Lolium perenne. NCBI lineage: Eukaryota > Viridiplantae > Streptophyta > Magnoliopsida > Poales > Poaceae > Lolium > Lolium perenne. Next base: position 338,737,330 of record NC_067247.2, read on the forward strand.
GCTGCCTATCATGATCAAGATCATCTACTTGTAATGCTACATGTTGTGTTTGTTGGGATCCGATGAATATGGAATACTATGTCAAGTTGATTATTTATCTATCATATATGTGTTGTTTATGATCTTGCATGCTCTCCGTTGGTAGTAGAGGCTCTGATCAAGTTGATACTTGTAATTCCAAGAGGGGGTATTTATGCTCGATAGTGGGTTCATGCCTCAATTGAATCTGGGATAGTGACAGAAAGTTCTAAGGTTATGTATGTGCTGTTGCCACTAGGGATAAAACATCAATGCTTTGTCTAAGGATATTTGTATTGTTTACATTACGCACAGTAATTAATGCAATTGTCTGTTGTTTGCAACTTAATACTGGAAGGGGTGCGGCTGCTAACCCGAAGGTGGACTTTTTAGGCATAGATGCATGCTGGATAGCGGTCTATGTTCTTTGTCGTATTTCCCTAAGTAAATCTCATATTAGTCATCATGATATGTATGTGCATTGTTATGCCCTCTCTATTTGTCAATTGCCCAACTGTAATTTGTTCAGCCAACATGCTATTTATCTTATTGGAGAGACACCACTAGTGAACTGTGGACCCCGGTCCATTCTTTTACATCTGAAAGTCAATCTACTGCAATCATTGTTCTCTGTTGTTCTTTGCAAACAAACATCATTCTCCATACCATACGTTTAATCCTTTGTTTACAGCCAGCCGGTGAGATTGACAACCTCACTGTTAAGTTGGGACAAAGTATTTTGATTGTGTTGTGCAGGTTCCACGTTGGCGCAGGAATCCCGGGTGTTGCGCCGCACTACACTCCTTCACCAACAACCTTCATGTGGCCTTCATCTCCTACTGGTTCGATAACCTTGGTTTCTTACTGAGGGAAACTTGCTGCTGTACACATCACACCTTCCTCTTGGGGTTTCCAATGGACGTGTGCTTTACCGTCACAAGCAACTCTTTTTCTGGCGCCGTTGCCGGGGAGATCAAGACACGCTGCAAGGGGAGTCTCTCACATCCAATCTCTTTACTTTGTTTATTGCCTTGCTCTACTTTATTTTATTTTCTGTTTTGTTTGCTTTCTTTATATCAAAAACACAAAAAAATAGTTACTTACATTTACTTTATTTGCCTTTTGTTTATTTCATCATGCTTCCCCCTAAGTTCACTTTGAAAGATATATCAGTAGGGCGTGGGTCTATCATTGTAAGAGATAATATAGAAGAATTTTTCACTCATGTTAGTACAGTTAAAGATTTTGAAGATAGATCCTTGGTAGAACTTGCTCCTACTTATGAAATTGCTACTGCCTCTTTAGTGCACATGTTGGAAGCTAGATTTGTTAATCTTAATCCTATAATGCAACATATGTTTCTTACACTCTGTGATATGGAAGAAGGAGAAAAGAAAGATTTTGTTTTAGAAACCCTTCTTAAAGAATTTGGTGATGTAGCTAGAGAAGCTAGGAAAGTCTTTATTCAACATAAGATGCTTAGCTTTTATACCAATTTTGCAAATACCCTTGAAAAGATGGAAAAAGATAGACTAAAGTACACTAATAAAGTCAATTGTGAGGGGGAGACTAAAGTACCAATACATTATAAGCTCATAGGAATGCATGAGGCACAAGAAAAGAATTTTGATTGGATTGTTCCTGAAAATTTATTTGAGGAGGATAGTAAGCCTAAAAGTAATGAAAGAGGAGCTTTTGAAACTTACATAGATAAGATACAATGCATCGTTGAGAAAACACCCAACTCTGATAATGATCCTTCTTCTTTTGATAATACTTGATTTACACTTTCTGCGCCTAGCTGAAAGGCGTTAAAGAAAAGCGCTTATGGGAGACAACCCATTATTTTACTTCTGAAATTTTTGTTGTTTTATATTTGAGTCAAGGTTCTTGTTATTACTGTAGCAATACCTTTGTATCTTTACTTTATTGCATTGTTGTGCCAAGTAAAGTCTTTGATAATAAGGTTGATACTAGATTTGGATTTCCGTGCAGAAACAGATTTCTAGCTGTCACGAATTTGAGTAGATCTCTCTGTAGGAAACTCAGAAAAATCTGCGAAAATTCATGAGTGACCCTCAGATATGTATGCAACTTTCATTCAATTTGAGCTTCTTCATCTGAGCATGTTAAGTGCCTCTAAAAAATTCGTCTTTACGGACTGTTCTGTTTTGACAGATTCTGCCTTTTATTTCACATTGCCTCTTTTACTGTGTTGAGTGGATTTCCTTAATCCATTAACTTTCAGTAGCCTTGGGTAATGTCCAGAAGTGTTGGGAATGATTGTGTCCTCTCTGAACTTGTGAATTTTTGATTATGCACTAACCCTCTAATGAGATTGTTTTGAGTTTGGTGTGGAGGAAGTTTTCAAGGATCACGAGAGGAGGATGATATAATACGATCAAGAAGAGTGAAAAGTCTAAGCTTGGGGATGCACCCATGGATTATCCCTGCATATTTCAAGAAGACTCAAGCATCTAAGCTTGGGGATGCCCAAGGCATCCCCTTCTTCATCCACAACTTATTAGGTCACCTCTAGTGAAACTATATTTTTATTCCGTCACATCTTATGTGCTTTACTTGGAGCGTCTGTATGCTTTTATTTTTGTTTTTGTTTGAATAAATTCGGATCCTAGTGATATGTCTCAAACGTATCTATAATTTCTTATGTTCCATGCTACTTTATTGATGATACTCACATGTTTTATACATAGTTTATGTCATATTTATGCATTTTCCGGCACTAACCTATTAACGAGATGCCGAAGAGCCAGTTGCTGTTTTCTGCTGTTTTTGGTTTCAGAAATCCTAGTAAGGAAATATTCTCGGAATTGGACGAAATCAACGCCCAGGATCTTATTTTTCCACGAAGCTTCCAGAAGTCCGGAGGAGATACGAAGTGGGGCGACGAGGCGACGCCACACTAGGGCCGCGCGGCCAGGCCTAGGGCCACGCCGCCCTACTGTGTGGGCCCCTCGTGGCGCCCCCTGACCTACCCTTCCGCCTACTTAAGCCTTCGTCGATAATAGTTCCAGTACCGAGAGCCACGATACGGAAAACCTTCCAGAGACGCCGCCGCCGCCAATCCCATCTCGGGGGATTCAGGAGATCGCCTCCGGCACCCTGCCGGAGAGGGGAATCATCTCCCGGAGGACTCTTCACCGCCATGGTCGCCTCCGGAGTGATGAGTGAGTAGTTCACCCCTGGACTATGGGTTCATAGCAGTAGCTAGATGGTCGTCTTCTCCTAATTGTGCTATCATTGTTGGATCTTGTGAGCTGCCTAACATGATCAAGATCATCTATTTGTAATGCTACATGTTGCGTTTGTTGGGATCCGATGAATAGTGAATGCTATGTTATGTTGATTATCAATCTATCATCTATGTGTTGTTTATGATCTTGCATGCTCTCCGTTATTAGTAGAGGCTCTGGCCAAGTCGTTACTTGTAACTCCAAGAGGGAGTATTTATGCTCGATAGTGGGTTCGTGCCTCCATTAAATCTGGGACAGTGACAGAAAGTTCTAAGGTTGTGGATGTGATGTTGCCACTAGGGATAAAACATCAATGCTATGTCTAAGGATGTATTTGTTGATTACGTTACGCACCATACTTAATGCAACTGTCTGTTGTTTGCAACTTAATACTGGAGGGGGTTCGGATGATAACCTGAAGGTGGACGTTTTAGGCATAGATGCATGCTGGATAGCGGTCTATGTACTTTGTCGTAATGCCCAATTAAATCTCACACTACTCATCATAACATGTATGTGCATGGTCATGCCCTCTTTATTTGTCAATTGCCCAACTGTAATTTGTTCACCCAACATGCTATTTATCTTATGGGAGAGACACCACTAGTGAACTGTGGACCCCGGTCCATTCTTTTACATCGAATACAATCTACTGCAATAATTGTTCTACTGTTTTCTGCAAACATCATCATCTACACTATACATCTAATCCTTTGTTGCAGCAAGCCGGTGAGATTGACAACCTCACTGTCACGTTGGGCAAAGTAATTTGGTTGTGTTGTGCAGGTTCCACGTTGGCACCGGAATCCCTGGTGTTGCGCCGCACTACACTCCGTCGCCATCAACCTTCAACGTGCTTCTTGGCTCCTACTGGTTCGATAAACCTTGGTTTCTTACTGAGGGAAACTTGCCGTTGTACGCATCACACCTTCCTCTTGGGGTTCCCAATGGACGCGTGATGTATGCGTATCACCTAGCATTCATTGTGTGGGAGAAAGACACGCTCCGCTTTTTCATATTGAACACTGGTGTTCTTAGCTTTACTTTTAATGTTCATGGCGAAGGTTGAAAACCGCTTCGTTTATTGCTATTTGGGTTGAAACAGAAAATGATTCATGTGGTAATTGGTATATTATCTTGAATAATTTGATACTTGGCAATTGTTTTGAGCTCTCAAATAGATCATGTTTAAGCTCTTGCATCATGTAGTTTGAACCTATTAGTGGAGCATTACTGTAGAGCTTGTTGAAATTTGGTTTGCATGATTGGTCTCTCTAAAGTCTAGATATTTTCTGGTAAAAGTGTTTGAACAACAAGGAAGACACTGTAGAGTCTTATAATGCTTGCAATATGTTCTATGTAAGTTTTGCTGTACCGGTTCATACTTGTGTTTGCTCCAAACAACCTTGCTAGCCAAAGCCTTGTACTGAGAGGGAATGCTTCTCGTGCATCCAAAACCTTGAGCCAAAACTTATGCCATTTGTGTCCACCATAACTACCTACTATGTGGTATTTCTCTGCCATTCCAAAGTAAATTGCTTGCGTGCTGATACGTCTCAAACGTATCTATAATTTCTTATGTTCCATGCTACTTTTATGATGATACTCACATGTTTTATACACACTTTATGTCATTATTACGCATTTTTCGGCACTAACCTATTAACGAGATGCCGAAGAGCTAGTTGCTATTTTCTGTTGTTTTTGGTTTCAGAAATCCTACAAAGGAAATATTCTCGGAATTGGACGAAATCAACGCCCAGGGTCTTATTTTTCCACTGAGCTTCCAGAAGACCGAAGGGGATACGAAGTGGGGCGATGAGGCGCCGCCACCATAGGGCCGCGCGGCCAGGGAGGGGCCCGCGCCGTCCTATGGTGTGGGCCCCTCGTCAGCCCTCCGACTCTGCCCTTCCGCCTATTTATTCCCTCCATCGCGAAAACCCTTTTACCGAGAGCCACGATACGGAAAACCTTCTAGAGACGCCGCCGCCGCCAATCCCATCTCGGGGGATTCAGGAGATCGCCTCCGGCACCCTGCCGGGGAGGGGAATCATCTCCCGGAGGTATCTTCATCACCATGATCGCCTCCGGATTGATGTGTGAGTAGTTCATCCCTGGACTATGGGTCCATAGCACTAGCTAGATGGTTGTCTTCTCCTCATTGTGCTATCATGTTAGATCTTGTGAGCTGCCTATCATGATCAAGATCATCTATTTGTAATGCTACATGTTGTGTTTGTTGGGATCCGATGAATATGGAATACTATGTCAAGTTGATTATCAATCCATCATATGTGTTGTTTATGATCTTGCATGCTCTCCGTTGCTAGTAGAGGCTCTGGCCAAGTTGATACTTGTGACTCCAAGAGGGAGTATTTATGCTCGATAGTGGGTTCATGCCTCCATTAAATCTGGGACAATGACAGAAAGTTCTAAGGTTGTGAATGTGTTGTTGCCACTAGGGATAAAACATCGATTATTTGTCTAAGGATATTTGTGTTGATTACATTACGCACCATACTTAATGCAATTGTCTGTTGTTTGCAACTTAATACTGGAAGGGGTGCGGATGCTAACCCGAAGGTGGACTTTTTAGGCATAGATGCATGCTGGTAGCGGTCTATGTACTTTGTCGTAATGCCCAATTAAATCTCACACTACTAATCATGATATGTATGTGCATTGTTATGCCCTCTTTATTTCTCAATTGCCCAACTATAATTTGTTCACCCAACATGCTTTATCTTATTGGAGAGACACCACTAGTGAACTGTGGACCCCGGTCCATTCTTTTACATCTGAATACAATCTACTGCAAACATTGTTCTTTACTGTTCTTCGCATACAAACATCATTTTCCACACCATATGTTTAATCCTTTGTTTACAGCAAGCCGGTGAGATTGACAACCTCACTGTTAAGTTGGGGAAAAGTATTTGGATTGTGTTGTGCAGGTTCCACGTTGGCGCCGGAATCCCTGGTGTTGCGCCGCACTACACTCCGCCACCAACAACCTTCATGTGTTCCTTGACTCCTACTGGTTCGATAAACCTTGGTTTCTTACTGAGGGAAACTTGCTGCTGTACGCATCACACCTTCCACTTGGGGTTCCCAACGGGCGTGTGCTTTACGCGTCAACAAGCTAAATTTTTGGCGCCGTTGCCGGGTACGTGAAGGAAAATTACACCACAGAGATTTCTAACTCCCACGTCAACTGCACGCCAGCAACTAAATTTCTGGCGCCATTGCCGAGGAGATCAAGACACGCTGCAAGGGAGTCTCCCACTTCCAATCTCTTTACTTTGTTTTTGTCTTGCTTTACTTTATTTTATTTACTGCTTTGTTTGCTTTCTTATATCAAAATACAAAAAAATTAGTTACTTGCATTTACTTTATTTACTGTCTTGTTTGCGTTCTCTATATTAAAAACACAAAAAATTAGTTACTTGCATTTACTTTACTTATTTCATCATGTTTCCTCCTAAGTTTACTCTAAAAGATATACCGGTAGGACAAGGGTCTATCATTGGAAGAGATAATATAGAAGCATTTTTCACTCATGTTAGTATGGTTGAAGATTTTGAAGATAGATATTTGGTAAAAGTTGTTCCTACTTATGAAAGTGCTACTGCCTGTTTAGTACACATGTTGGAAACTAGATTTGTTAATCTCAATCCCATAATGCAACATATGTTTCTTACACTCTCTGATATGGAGATGGGAGAAAAGAGAGATTTTGTTTTAAATGTCCTTCTTAGAGAATTTGAAGATATAGCTAAAGAAGCTAGAAAAGTTTTTACTAAGCATAAGAGGCTTGGTCTTTTCACCGATTTTGCAAAAACACTTGAAAAGATGGACATGGATAGAATAAAGTACACTAATAATGTCAATAATGGGGGGAGATTAAAGTACCGATACCTAGTAAGCTCCTAGGAATGCATGAAGCTCTAGAAAATAACTATGCTTGGCTTGTTCCTGAAAATTTGTTTGATGAGAATAGTAAGCCTAAAAGCAACGAAACAGGAGTTACTTACATAGACAAGGTACAATGCATTGTTGAGAAAACTCCCGACGCCCCTGGTAAGAATGTTAATGCTTCATCTCTTGATAATACTTGATTTACACTTTCTGCGCCTAGCTGAAAGGCGTTAAAGAAAAGGGCTTATGGGAGACAACCCATTATTTTACTTCTGCACTTTTGTTTTATATTTGAGTCTTGGAAGTTGATAGAACTGTAGCAACCTCTGCTTATCTTTATTTTATTGCATTGTTGTGCCAAGTAAAGTCTTTGATAGTAAAGATGATACTAGATTTGGATTACTGCGCAGAAACAGATTTCTTACTGTCACGAAATTGAGCAGCCCCCTCTGTAGGTAACTCAGAAAAATCTGCCAATTTACGTGCGTGATCCTCAGATATGTACGCAACTTTCATCCAATTTGAGCATTTTCATCTGAGAAAGTTAATTGCCCCAGAAAAATTCGTCTTTACGGACTGTTCTGTTTTGACAGATTCTGCTTTTTATTTCGCATTGCCTGTTTTGCTATGTTTGATGGATTTCTTTGTTCCATTAACTTTCAGTAGCTTTGTGCAATGTCCAGAAGTGTTAAGAATGATTATGTCACCTCTGAATATGTGAATTTTTGATTATGCACTAACCCTCTAATGAGTTTGTTTTGAGTTTGGTGTGGAGGAAGTTTTCAAGGATCAAGAGAGGAGGATGATAGAATATGATCAAGAAGAGTGAAAACTCTAAGCTTGGGGATGCCCCCGTGGTTCATCCCTACATATTTCAAGAAGACTCAAGCATCTAAGCTTGGGTATGCCCAAGGCATCCCCTTCTTCATCGACAACTTATCAGGTCACCTCTAGTGAAACTATGTTTTTATTCCGTCACATCTTATGTGCTTTACTTGGAGCGTCTGTATGTTTTTGTTTTTGTTTTTGTTTGAATAAAATCGGATCCTAGCATTCTTTGTGTGGGAGAGAGACACGCTCCTCTGTTGCATATGAACACATGTGTTCTTAGCTTTACTCTTAATGTTCATGGCGAAGGTTGAAACTGCTTCGTTCATTGTTATATGGTTGGAAACAGAAAATGCTTAATGTGGTAATTGGTATAATGTCTTGAATAATTTGATACTTGGCAATTGTTGTGCTCAAATAGATCATGTTTAAGCTCTTGCATCATGTAATTTGCACCTATTAGTGGAGAAATACCATAGAGCTTGTTGAAATTTGGTTTGCATGATTGGTCTCTCTAAAGTCTAGATATTTTCTGGTGAGGGTGTGAACAACAAGGAAGACAGTGTAGAGTCTTATAATGCTTGCCATATGTTCTTATGTAAGTTTTTCTGTACCGGTTCATACTTGTGTTTGCTTCAAACAACCTTGCTAGCCTAAGCCTTGTATTGAGAGGGATTACTTCTCGTGCATCCAAAATCCTTGAGCCAAAAACTATGCCATTTGTGTCCACCATACCTACCTACTATTTGGTATTTCTCTGCCATTCCAAAGTAAATTGCTTGAGTGCTACCTTTAAAATTCCATTCTTTGTCTTTGCAATATATAGCTCATGGGAAAAATAGCTTAAAAACTATTGTGGTAAAGAATATGTCGCTTATGTATCTTATTTCTTATAAGTTGCTTGTTGAGCGATAACCATGTTCCTGGGGACGCCATAAACTATTTCACCTTTGTTGAATATCATGTGAGTTGCTATGCATGTTCGTCTTGTCTGAAGTAAGGGTGATTTATCATGATCAAATGGTTTGAGTATGCATATTGTTAGAGAAGAACATTGGGCCGCTAACTAAAGCCATGAATCATGGTGGAAGTTTCAGTTTGGACATCAATCCTCAATCTCTTATGAGAATAATATCTATTGTTGAATGCTTATGCATTAAAGAGGAGTCCATTATCTGTTGTCTATGTTGTCCGGTATGGATGTCTAAGTTGAGAATAATCAAAAGCGAGAAATCCAATGCGAACTTTCTCCTTAGACCTTTGTACAGGCGGCATAGAGGTACCCCTTTGTGAAACTTGGTTGAAACATATGCTATGCAATGATAATCCATGTAAATCCAAGCTAATTAGGACAAGGTGCGGGCACTATTGGTATACTATGCATGAGGCTTGCAACTTATAAGATGTCTTATGCATAACATATATGAATTATTACTACCGTTGACAAAATTGTTTCTATGATTTCAAAATAAAAGCTCTAGCACAAATATATCAATCCATGCTTCCCTCTGCGAAGGGCCATTCTTTTACTTTATGTTGATTCAGTATACCTACTTCTTTCTATCTTAGAAGCAAACACTTGTGTCAACTATGTGCATTGATTCCTACATATTTGCTTATTTGCATTCATCATATTACTTTGTGTTGACAATTATCCATGAGATAAACATGTTGAAGTTGAAAGCAACCGCTGAAACTTATATCTTCCTTTGTGTTGCTTCAAAACTTTCTACTAAGAATTTATTGCTTTATGAGTTAACTCCTATGCAAGTCTTATTGATGCTTGTCTTGAAAGTACTATTCATGAAAAGTCTTTGTTATATGATTCAGTTGTTTAATCATTGTCTTTACCATTGCTTCGAATCACTTCATTCATCTCATATGCTTTACAATAGTATTGATCAAGATTATGATAGCATGTCACTTCAGAAATTATCCTTGTTATCATTTACCTACTCGAGGGCGAGTAGGAACTAAGCTTGGGGATGCTTGATACGTCTCAAACGTATCTATAATTTCTTATGTTCCATGCTACTTTTATGATGATACTCACATGTTTTATACACACTTTATGTCATTATTACGCATTTTCCGGCACTAACCTATTAACGAGATGCCGAAGAGCCAGTTGCTGTTTTCTGCTGTTTTTGGTTTCAGAAATCCTACAAAGGAAATATTCTCGGAATTGGACGAAATCAACGCCCAGGGTCTTATTTTTGCACGGAGCTTCCAGACGACCGAAAGGGATACGAAGTGGGGCGACGAGGCGCCGCCACCATAGGGCCGCGCGGCCAGGGAGGGGCCCGCGCTGGCCTATGGTGTGGGGCCCCTGTGTGACATAGGCATCCCCAGTGGGCCTGCCGAAGATAGTACCCGGGGTTTACTGAAGGCCCACGACTTGAAGAATAAGAAGAATCGGAAGCCCAAGTTGTTATTAAGGAAAGCTAGAGTTGTATTAGAAGATGATATTTGTAATCTGGCGGGATGAGTTAGAAACCCTCCCGGACTCTGTAACTTGTACAATACGAATCCCTTGGCTCCACCTCCTATATAAGGGGGAGTTGAGGGACAAAGAAAGCATCGAATCATTGTCTCACAAACCCTAGTTTTCATATCGTCGAGTACTTTTCGACTGAAACCTTCGAGATCTACTTGCCCTCTACTTCTAACTAAACCCTAGTCTACAACCCGTAGGCATTGACAAGTTAATCCCTTGTCAATTGGCGCCGTCTGTGGGGATTAGAGGCGTGATACGTCTCTGACGTATCGATAATTTCTTATGTTCCATGCCACATTATTGATGATATCTACATGTTTTATGCATACTTTATGTCATATTTATGCGTTTTCCGGAACTAACCTATTGACGAGATGCCGAAGGGCCAGTTGCTGTTTTCTGCTGTTTTTGGTTTCAGAAATCCTACAAAGGAAATATTCTCGGAATCGGACGAAATCAACGCCCAGCATCTTAGGATTGCATGAAGCTTCCAGAACACCCGAGAGCCGCCAGAGAGGGGCCACAGGGGGCCCACACATGGTGGCGGCGCGGCCCAGGGGGAGGCGCCGCCCTAGTGTCTGGTGGCCCCAGACCCCTTCTGATGCCGCCTCTTCGCCTATAAGAAGCCCGTGACCTAAGTATTCGATACGGAAAAACCACGGTACGAGAAACCTTCCAGAGCCACCGCCATCGCGAAGTCAAGATCTGGGGGGCAGGAGTCTCTGTTCCGGCACGCCGCCGGGACGGGGAAGTGCCCCCAGAAGGCTTCTCCATCGACACCACCGCCATCTTCATCACCGCTGCTGTTTCCCATGAGGAGGGAGTAGTTCTCCATCGAGGCTAAGGGATGTACCGGTAGCTATGTGGTTAATCTCTCTTCCTATGTACTTCAATACAATGATCTCATGAGCTGCCTTACATGATTGAGATTCATATGAGTTTTGTATCACTATTAATCTATGTGCTACTCTAGTGATGTTATTAAAGTAGTCTATTCCTCCTCCACGGTGTAATGGTGACAGTGTGTGCATCGTGTAGTACTTGGCGTAGGTTATGATTGTAATCTCTTGTAGATTATGAAGTTAACTATTGCTATGATAGTATTGATGTGATCTATTCCTCCTTTCGTAGCGTGAAGGTGACAGTGTGCATGCTATGTTAGTACTTGGTTTAGTTGTGTTGATCTATCGTGCACTCTAAGGTTATTTAAATATGAACATCGAATATTGTGGAGCTTGTTAACTCCGGCATTGAGGGTTCGTGTAATCCTACACAGTTAGTGGTGTTCATCATCCAACAAGAGAGTGTAGAGTCTAGCATCTATCTATTTATTCTGTTATGTGATCAATGTTGAGAGTGTCCACTAGTGAAAGTATGATCCCTAGGCCTTGTTTCCTAAATACTGCTATCGCTGCTTGTTTACTGTTCTACTGCATCTGTACTGTCTGCAATATTACCACCATCAACCACACACCAGTCCTGGATAGCAAAGCACTTTTCTGGTGCCGTTGCTACTGCTCATACACTACAAGAAAAGTTGCCATGGCCGACGAAGTTGAAGTCGCGCCGTGGTTGCTGGTGTACCATGGCCGACGATTTTGGGTCCCTCCGTGGTGCATGTCAAAACTTTTTTTTTCTCGTTTTTGAGGCCACCTAGCCCGACGAAAGCGGCCAAAACGTCGCGTATGGTGGCCCGGGACGTGGTGCATCTCGAAATCTCGGGTTCGCCGGCCGAGTCAACGCAAATCCGCACCGCCGAGGGATGTAGGGCCCAGATGGCAGCCTCTCTGGCATTGTTTTTTTTCTCGATCGCGCCATCTCGTTCAACGTTCTCCGATCGAGCCGTTTACGATGCAGGATCATGGGTCCCGCATGTCATCCTCTATGAACCAAAATTCTTTCTATTCTTGGATTTTTTTTGACCCCCTGATTTCTGGCTACTTCCTTTTTCTTTTGATCCCTTGCCGCCTTGGAAACGTTGAGACCGCTGCTGCTAAATGGGACCCGCATGTCATCCTCTATGTCCAATCAACTTTCTTTTCTTGGAGTTTTTTTTGGCACCTCATATTTGGTCACTTGCCTTTTTTTTCGATCCCCTGCCGCCTCTCAAACGGTGATACCGCTGCTGCTAAATGGGACCCGCATGTCATCCTCTATGTACTATAAAAATTTCTTTTCTTGGATTTTTTTTGGCACCTCATATTTGGTCACTTGCCTTTTTCTTTCGATCCCCTGCCGCCTCTCAAACGGTGATACCGCTGCTGCTAAATGGGACCCGCATGTCATCCTCTATGTACTATAAAACTTTCTTTTCTTGGATTTTTTTTTGGCACCTCATATTTGGTCACTTGCCTTTTTCTTTCGATCCCCTGCCGCCTCTCAAACGGTGATACCGCTGCTGCTAAATGGGACCCGCATGTCATCCTCTATGTACTATAAAACTTTCTTTTCTTGGATTATTTTTGGCACCTCATATTCGTTCACTTGCCTTTTTCTTTCGATCCCCTGCCGCCTCTCAAACAGTGAGACCGCTGCAGCTAAATGGGACCCGCATGTCATCCTCTATGAGCAATCAACTTTCTTTTCTTGGAGTTTTTTGGCACCTCATATTTGGGCACTTGCCTTTTTCTTTCGATCTCATGCCACGTTTGAAACGTTGAGGAACCTGCAGGCTCATGGGACCCGCATGTCATCCTCTATGTACTATAAAAGTTCATTTTCTTGGTTTTTTTCACCCTCTGATTTTTGGCAATTTCTTTTTTCTTTTGAACCCCTGCCGCCTCTCAAACGGTGATACCGCTGCTGCTAAATGGGACCCGCATGTCATCCTCTATGTACTATAAAACTTTCTTTTCTTGAATTATTTTTGGCTCCTCATATTTGGTCACTTGCCTTTTTCTTTCGATCTCATGCCACGTTTGAAACGTTGAGGAACCTGCTGGCTCATGGGACCCGCATGTCATCCTCTATGTGCTATAAAAGTTTATTTTCTTTATTTTTTTCACCCTCTGATTTTTGGCTATTTCCTTTTTCTTTTGATCCTGCCGCCTTGGAAACGTTGGGTAAGCTGCCGACTCATGGGACCCGCATGTCATCCTCTATGTACAATCAACTTTCTTTTTCTTTTGATCTCAAGCCGCATTTGAAACGTTGAGACCGCTGCTGCTAAATGGGACCCGCATGTCATCCTCTACGTACAATAAAGTTTCTTTTCTTGGATTATCTTTGGCTCCTGATATTTTGTCACTTGCCTTTTTCTTTCGATCTCATGCCGCCTTTGAAACGTTGAGTAAGCTGCTGGCTCATGGGTCCCGCATGTCATCCTCTACGAACAATAAAAGTTTCCTTTCTTGGAGTTATTTTTTACCCCTAATTTCTGGCTATTTGCCTTTTTCTTTGATCTCCTGCCCCCTCTGAAACGATGAGGACGCTGTTGGCAGGTCGGTCCCACATGTCATCCTCTATGAACAATAAAAGTTTCCTTTGATGGATTTATTTTGAACCCCTAATTAATTTCATGATATTTCCCCTGCCGCCTTGGAATCGTTGAGGATGCTGCTGCCTCATGGGTCCCGCATGTCATCCTCTCGTAAACGGTAAATGTTTATTTTATTGTATTTTGTTGACCAAACGATTTTTGGCTTATTTTTTCTTTCGATCACGTGCAGCCTTTAAAACGTTGAGGACGTTGCTGGCTCACGGGTCCCACATGTCAACCTCTATGAACAATAAACGCTGAGGATGCTGCTGCCTCATGGGTCCCGCATGTCATCCTCTCGTAAACGAAAATGTTTATTTTCTTGGATTTTTTACCAACAGATTTATGGTTTATTTTTTCTTTCCATCCCCTGCCGCCTTTAAAACGTTGACGATGCTGTTGGCTCATGGGTCCCCGATGTCAGCCTCCCCGTACAAGAAACATATGATATCTTGATTATTTTGCAGACAATAAACAATGTATTGCGCTCTGAGCTATTTCAAACGGATAATTAAATCTTTATTTTTACATAAACAAACTTATATGTTGAATCTCCTTGTTTTTTTGTCTTTGCGAAGCATATGACTTTCCTGTTTTTTTAGAAAATTCGGAACTTTCCTGTTTTGGAGTGGGCTGAAATTGTACGAGTCAAAAGGCCAAGCAGGATAGTTCGAAGGCCCAGATGTCCAGATGCAGCCCAATTGAAATCTTTCTTCTTGGATTTTTTCACCCCCGATTTCTCGGCTACTTCATTTTTCTTTGGTTCTCGTGCCGCCTTGGAAACGTTGAGACCGCTGCTGCAAAATGGGACCCGCATGTCATCCTCTACGTACAATAAAATTTGGTTTCTTGGATGATTTTTGGCTCTGATATTTGGTCACTTGCCTTTTTCTTTCGATCCCGTGCAGCCTCTCAAACGGTGATACCGCTCGCTAATTGGGACCCGCATGTCATCCTCTATGTACAATCAAGTTTCTTTTCTTCAATTATTTTTGGCTCCTGATATTTGGTCACTTGCCTTTTTCTTTCGATCTCATGCCACGTTTGAAACGTTGAGGAACCTGCTGGCTCATGGGACCCGCATGTCATCCTCTATGTACTATAAAAGTTCATTTTCTTTGTTTTTTTTCACCCTCTGATTTTTGGCTATTTCCTTTTTCTTTTGATCCCCTGCCGCCTTGGAAACGTTGAGTAAGCTGCTAGCTCATGGGACCCGCATGTCATCCTCTATGTCCATCAACTTTATTTTCTTGGATTTTTTTGACCCCTAATTTACGGCTACTTTCTTTTTCTTTTGATCTCAAGCCGCATTTGAAACGTTGGGACCGCTGCTGCAAAATGGGACCCGCATGTCATCCTCTATGTAAATAAAGTTTCTTTTCTTGGATTATCTTGGGCTCCTGATATTTTGTCACTTGCCTTTTTCTTTCGATCTCATGCCGCCTTTGAAACGTTAAGTAAGCTGCTGGCTCATGGGTCCCGCATGTCATCCTCTACGAACAATAAAAGTTTCCTTTCTTGGAGTTATTTTTTACCCCTAATTTCTGGCTATTTGCCTTTTTCTTTTGATCTCCTGCCCCCTTTGAAACGATGAGGACGCTGTTGGTAGGTCGGTCCCACATGTCATCCTCTATGAACAATAAAACTTTCCTTTGATGGATTTATTTTGAACCCCTAATTAATTTCTGGCTATTTCCTTTTTTTTCTTTGATCCCCTGCCGCCTTGGAAACGTTGAGGATGCTTTGCCTCATCGGTCCCACATGTCATCCTCTCAGAACGATAAATGTTTTATTTTCTTGGATTTTTTTACCAACTGATATTTGGTTTATTTTTATTTTCGATCCCCTGCCGCCTTTGAAATGTTGACGACGCTGCTGGCTCATGGGTCCCTGATGTCAGCCTCCCCGTACAAGAAACATGTGATATCTTGATTATTTTGCAGACAATAAACAGTGTATTTCGCTCTGAGCTATTGCAAACGGATAAATTAAATCTTTATTTTTACAACTTATATCTTGAATCTCCTTGTTTTTTGTTTTGGCGAAGCATGACTTTCCTGTTTTTTTTTTTGAGAAAAATCCGAACTTTCATGTTCTGGAGTGGGCTGAAATTGTACGAGTCAAAAGGCCCAGAAGGATAGTTCGAAGGCCCAGATGTCCAAATGCAGCCCAATTGAAATCTTTCTTTTCTTGGATTTTTTTCACCCCCTGATTTCTGGCTACTTCATTTTTCTTTTGGTCCTGTGCCGCCTCGGAAACGTTGAGACCGCTGCTGCAAAATGGGACCCGCATGTCATCCTCTATGTACAATAAAAGTTTGATTTCTTGGATTTTTTTCACCCTCTGATTTTTGGCTATTTCCTTTTTCTTTTGATCCCCTGCCGCCTTTGAAACGTTTAGTAAGCTGCTGGCTCATAGGTCCCACATGTCAGCCTGTATGAACGATAAAGCTTTCCTTTCTTGGAGTTTTTTTTTGACCCCCTAATTTCTGGCTACTTTCATTTTCTTTTGATCTCAAGCCGCATTTGAAACGTTGGGACCACTGCCGCACAATGGGACCCGCATGTCATCCTCTATGTACAATCAAGTTTCTTTTCTTGGATTATTTTTGGCTCCTGATATTTGGTCACTTGCCTTTTTCTTTCGATCTCATGCCACGTTTGAAACGTTGAGGAACCTGCTGGCTCATGGGACCCACATGTCATCCTCTATGTACTACAAAAGTTTATTTTCTAGGGGTTTTTTTTTCACTCTCTGATTTTTGGCTATTTCCTTTTTCTTTTGATCCCCTGCCGCCTTGGAAACGTTGAGTAAGCTGCTAACTCGTGGGACCCGCATGTCATCCTCTATGTACAATCAATTTTCTTTTCTTGGAGTTTTTTTTACCCCCTAATTTCTGGTACTTTCTTTTTCTTTTGATCTCAAGCCGCATTTGAAACGTTGGGATAGCATGTCATCCTCTATGTACAATAAAAGTTTCTTTTCTTGGATTATTTTTCACCCTCTGATTTTTGGTCACTTGCCTTTTTCTTTCGATCTCATGCCGCCCTTGAAAACGTTGAGGAACCTGCTGGCCCATGGGACCCGCATGTCATCCTCTATGTACTACAAAAGTTTCTTTTCTTGGATTTTTTTCACCCTCTGATCTTTGGCTATTTCCATTTTCTTTTGATACACATCCGCCTTTGAAAAGTTGAGTAAGCTGTGGTCGATGGGACCCGCATGTCATCCTCTATGTACAATCAAGTTTCTTTTCTTGGATTTTTTTTGGCTACTTATATTTGGTCACTTGCCTTTTTCTTTCGATCTCATGCATCGTTTGAAACGTTGAGGAAGCTGCTGGCTCATGGGACCCACATGTCATCCTCTATACTATAAAAGTTTCTTTTCTTGGATTTTTTTTCACCCTCTTATTTTTGGCTATTTCCTTTTTCTTTTGATCCCCTGCCGCCTTGGAAACGTTGATTAAGCTGCTGACACAAGGGCCCCGCATGTCATCCTCTATGTACAATCAACTTGCAAGATCTTGGAGCGAAAGAGCTTGTATAAGTGGGACCCATATGTCATCCTCTATGTACAATAAAAGTTTCTTTTCTTGGATTATTTTTTGCTCCTGATATTTGGTCAGTTTCCTTTTTCTTTTGATCTCATGCCGCCTCTGAAACGTTGAGTAAGGTGCTGGCTCATGGGACCCGCATGTCATCCTCTATGTACAATAAAGTTTCTTTTCTTAGATTTTTTTACCCCCTGATTTTTGCTAACTTGCCTTTTTCTTTTCGATCATATGCCGCCTTTGAAATTGAGGTCGCCGCTGGCTCATGGGTCCCACATGTCAGCCTCTATGAACAACAAACCTTTCCTTTGTTGGATTTATTTTTTACCCCTAATTTCTGGCTATTTGCCTTTTTTTCTTTTGATCCCCTGCGGCCTTTGAAACGATGAGGACGCTGCTGGCAGGTCGGTCCCACATGTCATCCTCTATGAAGAATAAGAGTTTCCTTTTTGGATTTATTTTTTACCCCTAATTTCTGGCTATTTGCCTTTTTCTTCTGATCCCTGCCGACTTCGAAATGATGAGGATGCAGCTGGCAGATCGGTCCCACATGTCAGCCTCTATGAACTATAAATGTTTCCTTTGTAGGATTTATTTTTTACCCCTATTTTCGGGCTACTTGCCTTTTTCTTTGAAACGTTGAGGACGCTACTGTCTCATGGGTCCCACATGGCATCCTCTCTGAACGATAAACCTTCATTTCTTGTTAACGACAGGTTTATCAGTATTATTTTCGCAGACTAATACAAGCTCTTTCGCTCCAACATCTTGCAAGTTAATAGAATAAATCATGGAATTATTAGGATATGTTTTAAATTTCAAATCCACTTTATGAATTTTTGAAAATACCGTGATCTTTGTGGGTATGGAGCGATCAAGGATTTTCATATTGGCCATGAGCAGTTTCAAAAATTGCGACCCAATAATTCAAAATAAATACAAACAACTTTTATGTAGAATCTCCGTGTTTTTGTTTTTTGCCAATCATAGGATCTGTGGTTCCTTAGAAAAGGGCCAACATTGCATGAGCAGAAAGGCACATTTGTAGTTATTGGGCTTCGACAGCCGGAGCAAGTAGGCCTATAGCAAATACCTTGTAGATGGCCGTTGGAACCCAAAAGTATTTGTTGCCTAGACTTAGATGCCAAACTCAGCCTTATTGACATGAACCTTGCTATGCACACGACAATTTCAGTCCGATCCGTGTACGAAACACAAGATCCAACCCTTCGTGTGAGGAAGCAGGTGGCAGCACACCTCCAGATGCTCAATCGTACATACGCATATCATATAGGAGTTGTCGTATGTACATCAGTTCCGTATTGACATGTTTTTTTCTTTGGTTCACATGTGGGGTCCGCACAGTCACCTAGGTCGCACATCTACTTCCTTGCTCGTAGTTGATGCATGTTCGGTTTGGGGATGGGGTGGAACCGAACACACCCCCGTGCCAGTGGATGTACTTTACCCTTTAGCGGCGAAAAAAATAGGAATGGTCCTCTCATGAGTATGATCAACAAGAGGTGGCTATATTATAAAGGACGTACACACATTGTAATTATAGTGCTGAAATAAAGTCAATCCTAAAACAGCCATGCATGGGTTATAATATGAAGGCAACACGAAATACAAAAGCAGGGCAGTGTTCAAATAAACTGATTCAAACTAGTACATACTAAAAACAGTGTACTACTTCTCAACACTTCAAGCATAATAAAAAAGTGTCACTGTTTTTTTAAAGGTAACACCGAACGGGCAATGTTTAAAGCAGGCTTAAACCACATAGCCGCTTGTCGGACACTATCCCAACCATCCTTGGGAAGGCTGATAACTCCCACAGTCTCACCTTCATCTGGCTGGAGGTTGCAGCGCAAAATTTTAGGGTATTGATTATAACGAATATTCCGGTATGCTGTGTAGACGCAGTTTTTCCTCATGAATGGAACCAATGTGCCATCAGGAGCTTTGGATTCACGCTTCTTCAGGTTGGCAATGATTGGGTAATTGAGTCCGAGGAACAGAGAGTGGTAGCTGAGGCTGTTAACCTGCCTCCAAAGAAAGTCCCCTGCACGTGCAGTAGATAAGGGATCCAGCTCAAAGACGTAGGTGGCAACAGGAGGATATTGCCGTAGCTGAAGCCCATTAGCAGCATAGGGAATGTCAGGAGGTACTTCAGCATTGGCAATCCCAATCTTGTTTACTGTAAGGATGATCATCAATCGCTTGCCATCAGCAGATGGAGCGAGGAACCACGCGTACTGGTGATCATCCACCACCGGTGGCGGGATTACAGACGGGAGCATCGGGTTTTCTGCAATATTAGAAATGGAGACGAATAGGGTGTTACTGGCAACCATATTCAAACAGCAGCATTGTTCATCGTTCATGCTCACAGTATAAATACGACTATGTAAGCTAAGGACATTGGTCATTCATGTGTTCAAATCGAGTGTCCAATATATCAGTTATACTGCATCCATCCCACGAAACTAGTCTAAACTTCGCCAAAACTAGACACTAGTTAGTGTATACACAGTTATATACTACCTCTGTCCCACCGAAAGTGTCTGAGATTTGTCCAAATTCAGATGTATCTAGACAGTGAAAGCATATAGATACATTCAAATTTTGACAAATATATATCATCTTAAGTTTAAGTCCTGTGCTGTAGTTAATTCCCTTTGTCTTAAGTGATCTATTAGAGAGCTTCCCTGTGACCACCCGAAGGGTAAGAAATGTTTAACTGTATAAGTGGATTGCCTAGACCTTTCCATCAGTTCGGACTTTTGGTTGCGTTGGCTAGTCCATGAAGCTTGACATGGTGTCAGAGCCAGGGTCTCGAGTTCGAGTCCTGGATTTCGCAATTTATCCTAAAATTGTTGTTGCCCCCTCGGAGTCCACGTATATGCCTCTTGAGCTATACCTCTGAGTCTTTCCACATGTTGACTTGTCTCCCATCACACGTGAGGGGGGGTGTTGAATTGTATAAGTGGATTGCCGCCCTTGCGATCAGTTCGGACTTTTGGTTGTGTTGGTAGTGCATGAAGCTTGACAAGAAAGAAATGCTCTTTGTAGCTAACCCCAAGTCTGGTAACATTTGCAAAATAGGTATCAGATGCAGCTATCCATTCAGTAGAAGAATTTGCATTTTGGAGTTGAAGGTTCATAATCTCTTCTCTACTATTGATAGTAAAGGGTACACATGGTATTTGTTTACCTCATTTTCGCGTTCTAAAAAAGGTACGCTATATGGTTGTGCTAAGTTAAACTGATTTAAGTCTGTTCAAGTTTATCGAAAATTATACTACCAACATCTAAAACATCAATATAGGTTCATATATTACAAAAGATATTTGGATTTTCTTTTCTCGAACACATGCCTAGTCGTGCATCATTATATATTAGAGCATACAGGGTTGTAGCAAGGCTACGAAAAACTGAGAAAGCAAAAAGAAAGAACTATACAGGGGACTAGAGGCAGCTAACTTTGTTAGGCCTGCAGGTGCTAAATCTTATATATATATGAGGTTGTAGATATTAATCGTAAACTTACTCAAACTTAAATATCATTGAATTAGGAAAAAGATAACCTGAGTTATTTTGAATGAGGGGACGTCACAATCACTAATGAAAGATAATTGTGGGAAACTGAAATCTATTCAAGAAAATGGGAGAAAAAATGTATCAAAAACAAAATTAATTATACCATTCTCAGATTGTTCACCGATATAAACAAAGAACCTGTTTGATCTGCATGTAGGTACATCCAATCAAGGCTTTTTCCCCGATCTCTAGAAAATATAAGCTACGCATGTAATTACAAACGATTTTCTTCTATTTTTCTGTTTCTACGTTAACATTTGAGATACTTGTTAATTACATCCATATTCTGCAGTTGCATAGAGTTACTCATTCAGGAATGCATTCACATACGGAGTATACTATGTTTGCTGATGACTGACTAGTACTAATTCATTGCAAGCAACGGTTCATTCATATTCAGATAAAGGATGTGATCGTTAAGTCATATACTTATGAAAGTCCTTATGCATCTCTCTGATGCAGATGGCGGGGGTCTCTCGTCCTCCTTTTGGAGGCAAAATCAATTAGTTATATATGAAACAATGGGTGTAAAAGGTTATCAAAAAGGGTGCCTTCATAGTGCCACGTTATCTTTTGAGATACTGGTTAATTACACCCATATTCTGCAGTGGCGTAGAGTTACTAATTCAGGAATGCAATCACATACTGAGCATACTATGTTTGTCGGTGACTAATTAGTACTACTAATTCATTGCAAGCAACGGTTCATTCATATTCAGCAAAAGGGGGTGTGATCATTAAGTCATATAAGAAAGGTAAAATATAAACAAGGTAGTTCATGAATAACTTCATTGGTTAAGGCAGTGTATCATGCAATGCAACATAAGGACTGAAAAAATACCATTTGCGGTGTCCCAGAAGTACGTGGAGCCGTCAGTTTCGTCCACCGCAAAAACGTGGCCACGGAGTTCAATGGCATCACCGTAATTTGGATAATCAGGTGCAGTGTAAGGGCCTCCGGCATTCTCCGCCGCCACCCCCTTCAAGGTAGAAAATCGTTTTGTCGAACAAGGCGATGAGCTTGTAATCTGCGTACCTCCCACCTTTTGTGGGCACTTGGCAGATTACAATCTTCAACAAATTAATTGCTGGACCCCAGTTAAAAGAGTATGCAGGTCGATATGAAACAATACTATGATGAATCTTCGAATCAGGTAGGGATGGAAGGGGGATATGTCGCTCGGTGTAGACGTTCACGAGGCACCACTCATGATGATCGGCGGCGGCGATCCAGTCGCCGTTCGCGCCAAGCCATTTTCTGTCGTGCATGAACGGCAGGGCGACAGAACGGCGAGGATGGTCGAGGGGCACCAGGTCGTACACGGTATCATGCAGACGAGATGCTGTCGCTAGGTCCCGTGTTCACCGAACCAATAAGCGTGCGGAGGCATCGGCAGCAGGGTTCATCCCAATGGTGCATCTTACCTTCATCCTTGCTGATCATGTCGTAGAGCTCCCTGGAACATGCAGCAAGTCGGACGGTGTAGGTAACGTCCAGATGCGCAGCGATGAGGTCGATGTTGTCGCCGGTGAGAGCCTCCAAGTGGCCGTCCCCGCCGCCGGCAAAGCCTAGAATAATCCATCACGTGAAGATGGATTTAGGTGGATGGCGGATGCAACTGCGCTTGGGGTTTTCGGAGGAGAGGGCGAGCGCTATGGAAGGAACGATGCGGCGCGCGGCCGGCCGGGGTAAGGAGAGAAAGGTATACGGAGTAGTACTAGTGATGCGGCGTGGTGGGGATCGAGATCCTGCGCGTGCGCGTGATTAGGGAGGGTGAAGAAGAAGATTTTTTATTTTTTTTGTAACGGGGTGAAGAAGAAGATGATAGACATGCAAGGGGCAAAAACTAGGTAGTACTCTAGGCTGCTGCTGCGACTGGGCGCCGATTTGACTGTTGGTAGACTAGCACGCCACCCATCTATAAATTTGCGACGACGTTTGGTGCAGTGATGTCTCGTCACATCAGGTTGACCAGAGAGGGCTTTTTTTACAGTTTCCATTTCGATATATTTTTCGCCAATAATCGTAGTTCTCTACATGCCAGAGACACGTACCTTAACACGTGGGCAGCATGCAACCGCGCGAGCACCAAAATGGAATGAGAAATGTTTTAGAGCAGAACTTCATTTTCAATGCCTTTCCTAGCTTGGTTTGGAAACCGGACAGAGCTTCAGTGACTTGATGCTTCCAAGATACATTGTGACTGTGTCCCACCATCTACCATCCATTTGAGATCCAACGTTCCAAACTATCTCTTATTTCGAAGCTAAAAAAGAAAAACTATTCAGAAAATTTTGAAAAAAAATCCAGTAATATGTAGATTCCTTGTTTTAAAATCTATGAATATTTCATCCCATTCAGATGACTAGCTTGTGATTAAATAGATTCTTACGTACTCGAGCACTAGTTTAAACTAAATATATATTTGCTCACAAACCTATGATTCAAATCGAATGAAACTTCACCAAAATATAAATCGAAATATGCATGATTTACTGGAAGTTTTTCAAAATTTTCATGGTCCATGGGGTCCTCCAAAGTGCAAGCTTTTTTTTTCTTGGTTGGTACTTCAAAACCGAGTTTGGATGGTGGCAAGACTTGCACAAAGAGGATGTCAAAATTTTGGCCTTTGTGAACTTTGCAATCAACATCAAGTGTCGGACTCTCGAGAAAAAAATATGAGTTGGCGCCCACCTTTCTTTCAACCGTTGGTTCTCAATCCGAGGGTGGTCCAACTAGCTAACAAAATTGGCTTGGTATTCATGGTCTTGAACCAACGATTTGGCATGGCTTTCAATCGGTATGAGAGGTGATGTATGGAGGTGATTCATACGAGAGGGCAATAAAGAAATGTTTTGTCATCCTCGCAAAGCTAGTCTATTTGGAAAGAAATGAATAATTGGTTTTTCGCAACATTGCATGATACTAATTCATGATACTATGCATTGAAGGTGTTGTATCATAGACTAGTATCAGTCTACGATACTTCCCATTGTGACTAGTCTAAGTGCTTTTGCACCATGAACACTAGCTATGCACAGACCTCAAAAAACACTTCTCCATCATTCTACTATTCACACTTTCTTTTTCTAATAGAACTATGTACCATTGTTTTTAATATAATCTTGTGTCGAGAGTATATATTTCTAAAATAGTCATTTATGTTTCGCATAAGCTCAAAGAGGGGTACTTACTTATGAGAGATATCTTTCAACTAATACGTTGTAGGAGTACTTTAATTATGTGAGCTATAGTGTGAAATGCTTACTAGAACGAGTACAAAAGGTGTTTGATAACATTACAGGCCACACGCCCAGTGTAGCCTGCATTGTAGGAGCATTACATCAATTTAACAACTACGGAGGAGTAGCCTAGGTAGAGATAACAGGCAAAGGAAATAGTTCAACAGATAGTACAACACAACTACGGAAAGGGAGTAGCCTAGGTAGAGATAAACATGCAAATGAAATAGTTCAACAGATACAAATCTTGCATTACAACACGAGTATTACATAAAGTACATCAGCCCTTCTTTCTGGACCTGTGACGCGAAGGCAGGTTCCATTGCCGGGCGTTGGCGAAGCTTGGGATGAGCCACAACGGAACCTGCCGCCATGTCCATCTAATGTTGGTTTGGAAACCAACAGTACAGTCTTCAGAATTCAAACTGAAGCGGCAAATTTCTGGAGAAGGAGGATATGCAAGGCCTACTGCATGGTGCGATGTGTAAACAGAGTTGCTTCTCGCCATATTTGGACGGTCATGTTCTGCCCCGTCTTCTACTGGAATGATAATCGGATAGTTCACTCCAAGGAAGAGAGAATATGATCCAAGGGAAATAATCCTCCTCCATGGCCTCGGTGGCAT
Organism: Lolium perenne; assembly: GCF_019359855.2. NCBI lineage: Eukaryota > Viridiplantae > Streptophyta > Magnoliopsida > Poales > Poaceae > Lolium > Lolium perenne. The sequence goes on from NC_067247.2 coordinate 338,762,347, forward strand.
CAACTGACTGGTGTCCATGTTGTACACCTCGCAGCCAAGTAAACCCTTACCATACCCGTGAATAGTGCGACCATGACGACCCTCAGAGGTAGCAGCAGCAGGTAAAATCCGAACCAGTCCAGTATAATCCCGCCCGTCAGTAACGCCCCAGGTATGGGCCAGAAAAAGTCTAGAACCATCAGGAGATCGTGCTAACCACCAGGAGCCAAGATTGTACCGACCTTGTTCATCAAGTTCTGGCGGAATAGGTGCCGTGCTGATCAACAAAGGACCTTGCAAAGGAAAGCACAGCTTGAAGTCAGTTCAGCAAAACTTGATTAGTTCATTACATACATGAATAATGATGTAGCTAAAATACTGCCTCCGATCCAAATTAATTGACTCAACTGGATATGTCTAGCTAGATATGCACAAATTAATTGACTCAAGTTTGTCTAGCTAGATGCACTGGCTAGACAAAGCTGAGTCAATTTGATTTGGATCGGAGGGAGTACTTTATTTTGACTCAAAGGCATATCGCTGCTGATTTTGATTGAATATAGAGGGGGAAAGGTACAGGCATGACACGAAAACTGCACAACAAAAAGAAAAAGGCTAAAGCTAAATCTGAAACTAGCAGGTAATAGCGAAAACACATCATATGAGATGAGAAAAATTACCACAAGAAATTAGATTCCATGCATAAACTTCACTGTCTGAGTTACAGCAAATACAATACCCTTGTGGATGATTGCATCGGAGTAGCCGTACGCTAAGAACTGGTTGTCAAGAACTGTCCATCTGCTAGAAGCACAGTGAAGGACTGCAATTGCCGCGTTGAAGATGGCAAGAACAGAGAAACTAGTATAATTTGAAGCAGCTGTTGGAACTCGGCAAATAGCTATCTTCAGCAGTTGAAGATGTTGATCATTAGACTCGAACACAAGTTTATCCGGGGTGGATTTAAACTCACTTATTGGTGGTAGAGGAATCCGGCGACCAGTGTACACATTGACAAGCTCCCAATTCCAGGGGAAGCCAAGAAGGGCGATCCAATCTCCATTCGCGCCTGCCCACATGCCCGTACCACCATCTGGAATCACGGCATCGGAAGAGATCCTGTCCAGCGGCGTCAGTTGGCACAAGGTACCCTTGCGATCTTTTGCATCATGCTGCTTGTCCTTCTGCGCACCCTGCTGCTTGAACTTGTGGACGCGGGAGAAGGGATTGTGCGCGGGCGGTACCTCAGTTTGGTGAGTATGAAGAACACAGGGCATGCCAAACGGCTGAGATGCAGGCAGAGCTACACTTTGTGTTGCTGAATCATGATAAAACTTGCATGAACCGACGAGGCTCGCGGCGGTGATGACATCGCATCGGGATGCGATTTCTTCAAGGGGGCCATCAGGAAACACCCAAGAACTGCCACTCTCATTGATCGATCTCGCCATTGGAAGGATGCGGTCAAGTGGGTGTGGGGGTGTGGGAGTGGGACGCTGGCGTTTGGGTATGAGGTATTGGAGGACAGTGCGAGCGGCAGCTGGTAGAGCGATATGGATAAAAGTCCACAACTCCTACTAGTACCATCAAACAGGTGGCTCGAGATGATCCGAAAAAGGCATGGCGGCGGTGGTGCAGGGGCTGCTGGTGTAGGCGGGGTCGCCAGAGAAGATGGAGATGAAGAAGACGGAGAAGCAGGCAAAAAAAACAATTTGAATTGAAATCAATAATACGAGTACTACGGGCGTGCCTTCTCTCTCGGTCTCTGCTGCACCATCGCGCTGTCGTGAAGGCGTGTGACCCGAGAAGAAGCTAATGTACTGTATACTGTCCTTGCACGCCGTGGAGCTGTATTTTGTCTCATCAAATCAGCTCTGGACAGTTTCAGCAGAGAAAAGATCCTTTGCCATCATCATGATATATTACCACGGGCCCACGGCAGTGCACATTCATCTTGTACTACCATATACTTTGTCTTGCTCTATATGTTGCACAAACCACCACTTGGACATTTTTTTGCGCTTTCCACCATGTGGTGGTCTAATATGTTGCAAATTTCACCACTTGGTTATCTAATCAGCTAGTTAGTTATGTTGATAGCAAAATCGACAAGTGGGTTCAACATGTCAATGCTCCAATTAATGTTTTAGAAAAAATAAATTTTTCAAAATTCATACTTCTTTTATTTAGCTATTTAAAAATGCTTATTCATTTATTTCAACAAATATTGTGCGGTCTTGAATTTTTTTCAAACAAATATTATGGGATCGGGTTCGGGACTCCTGAAAAGGACTGGCCGTGGTACGGGAACCCGAAATGATGCCCACAACATGGTCGAAAGTGGCAAGGAACCCGTCGAGGTGGATGAACTCGAGAAACCTTGGTAGAGGTAGGGATCTTGAGGAGGCCATTAGGGTTAGCCTACCCCCAATAAGCGTATGAACGAAAAAAATTCACATAAGTAGTAGCTATTATTAAAATTTCACAAATATTACGCGCTTTTGAATATTTCAAAAGTATTGCGGCGTCACGCTGGCCTTGCCCGAATTTTACCTTTCAGGCTGGATGTCACGAGCATGATCACTCAACCAACCGGGTCCAAACATATATATACAATTGGCCTCCTCGAGCCTACACCGACCAGATTGTCGCTGAAACTGGATCATATAGTTTCTATTGGATTGATGTCCTAAGGAAATATTCCAACAACGGAAGTTGTTTGTTCGTTGTATTATATTCCTTTGGAATCTTGTTGGGCTTGTTTGGTTCGAAGAAAATTCATAGAAATTTTGTGGGATTCAAATCTCAGTGGCTCCTTTGATTCTTGAATACATGATAATTCATACTAATTCACGTGTTTTTTGTGTAGCACTACAACCAAAGAACATGCAATTCAAATTTGTGTGATTTCTCTCATATAGGATTAATTCAACATGCAATCATATTCAATTCCTACATTATTTCTATTTTAACATTTTGTACACATCATGCATGCGACCCAAACAATGCGTACATGGTGGGGGGGTTGTTTCGTTGCAAAAGCAGTTGGTCACACCACAAACAAACATGCAACAATTAATCTAAATTCACGCGGTTTCCCCGCGATGCAACCAAACAATATTCGATGAAACTAAGCATGGCATAAACATATACAATACACACCATACATTTTCGCTGCTTTGATTATTCGCAAGATTTTCAAAGTGCGGGAATATGAAAATTGTATGATTAGAGAGTGATGATCATCTCCAAATATATAGGATTGAGAAACAACGGTATTTGGATCCAATAACATTTGATTGCGTGTGAAAACCAAAAGAAATACTAGTAGTAACATACGGTTACACAATGAAGGATTTTTTGTTTTTGTATAAAAATGTATTGTCAATGAATTCTGAAAATTGCAATCCTATGAATTAAACAATCAGAAATCGTGTCAGACTAATTCCTACATTTCGAGATTCTAGTACGAAGTATGATTTCTTTGAAGGGGCGCAGAGGGACGTGGGTAGCAATGTCTAGTCCCTGTCTTGTCTGTATACACTGTACTTACGTCAGACTAGTGTTGCTCATGAAGTCTTAATCTGACATACTCTGAAGCTAGATGCATCACCGTTTCCAGTCTCTGTCCTCGTTTTTTCGATCGGCAAAATAGACAGAAATAACCCAAAGTCGAAAAGATTGGGAAAAACAAACTTTCGACATACTAGCAAGATTGGGTTATTTTTGTCCAAATTCTCGTTTTTTTCTCTTGGCTTCCCTACCCTTGAATCCATGTCACTTACGTGTGTTGCCCATGCATGCGTCATGTCCCATACTTCAGTGAGCACAAGTGACGTGCTGTACGTACGCAAACTCCCAGCGATCTTCTTTGTCAAGAGAAGACGCATCAAGATTCAAGACCCGATCGCATTTCTTGCTTTCAGCCTGGGGTCCTCCATGTAAAAGTTAGGGATTTAGATGTAATTTCATGTTTATTTTGTGTGCTGTTGTAAACTGTTGATTTTTTAAGTCCATTTCAATCTTGGTCAAATCCTAGGTTTGATCTAGAATTAAACAAGTTTAAAACATGAAAATGAAAAAGTAAGCCTGGATCCTCCTTAGTCAATCCAAAATGAAGCTTTTGGGAGGTTTTTGAAATTTCCATGTTTGAAACCCAAAACCACTTCTTTTCATGCTAGACTTCATAAGACATAGTTTAGGGATATGGGTAGATACATGATTTGTCTGGTTTCAGTATGTCTAGAGCTTGTTTATCCACTTGAATGCTTACTATATGACATAAGAAGACTATGTGCTATGGTTTTTCATTTATCTAATTTTTTTGAATTTTATGCCCATTTGAATCTTGGTCAAATCCCAGGTTTGACCAGGTTTTAAACATGTTTAAAACTTGAAAATGAAAAGGTGTAAGCATGGATCCTTTGTAGTCACTCTAAAATGAAGCTTTTGGGAGGTTCTCGAAATTTCCATGCATGCTTGAAACTCAAAACCACTTTTCTTCATGCTTGACTTCATAAGACAGAGTTTAATTAGGGTTAGGGGTAGATACACGATTTTTCTGGTTTGAATATGTCTAGACCTTGTTTATCAACTTGAATGTTTACTATATGACATAATTAAGAAGGCTATGTACGTGCTTTGGTTTTTCATTCTTTAGATTTTAGTCTGAATTTTTATGCCCATTTGAATCTTGGTCAAATCCTAGGTTTGACCAAGATTTAAATAAGTTTAAAACATGAAAATGAAAAGATAAGCATCGAACCTTCTTACTCGCTCTAAAATGAAGCTTTTGGTAGGTTTTTGAAATTTCCATGTTTGAAACCCAAAACCACTTCTCTTCATGCTTGACTTCATAAGACGAAGTTTAGGGTCGATAGGGGGTAGATACATGATTTGTCTGGTTTGAATATGTCTAGACCTTGTTTATGAACTTGAATGCTTACTATATGACATAAGAAGACTATGTGCTTTGGTTTTTTTATTTTTTTATTTTATACCCATTTTAATATTGGTCAAATCCTAGGTTTGACCAAGATTTAAACAAGTTTAAAACATGAAAATGAAAAGGTAAGCCTGGATCCTTCTTAGTCACTCTAAAATGAAGCTTTTGGGAGGTTTTTGAAATTTCCATGTTTGAAACCAAAAACCACTTCTCTTCATGCTTGACTTCATAAGACAGAGTTTAGGGTTAGGGGTAGATACATGATTTGTCTTATTTGAATATGTATAGACGTTGTTTGTCAACTTTTGAATGCTTACTATATATATGTGAGATAAGAAGACTATGTGCTTTTGTTTTTCATTTTTCTGATTTTTTTAATTTTATGCCCATTTAAATCTTGGTCAAATCCTGGTTTGACAATGATTTAAACAAGTTTAAAATATGAAAATGAAAAGGTAAGCATTGATCCTTCTTAGTCACTCTAAAATGAAGCTTTTGGTAGGTTTTTGAAATTTCCATATTTGAAACCCAAAACCACTTCTCTTCATGCTTGACTACATAAGACAAAGTTTAGGGTTAGGGAGTAGATACATGATTTTTCTTGTTTGAATATGTCTAGACCTTGTTTATCAACTTTAATGCTACTATATGACATAAGAAAACTATGTGCTTTGGTTTTTCATTTTTCTGATATTTTTTGGAATTTTGATGCACATTTGAATCTTGGTCAAATCCTAGGTTTGACCAATATTTAAACAAGTATATATAGAACATGAAAATGAAAAGGGAAGCATGTATCCTTCTTAATTAGTCACCCTAAAATGAAGTTTTTGGGAGGTTTTTGAAATTTCCATGTTTGAAACCTAAAACCACTTATCTTCATGCTTGACTTCGTCATAAGATAGAGTTTAGGGGTTAGGGGGTAGATACATGATTTGTCTAGCTAGTTTGAATATGTCTAGACCTTGTTTATCAACTTTAATGCTTACTATATGACATATAAGAAGACTATGTGCGCTTTGGTTTTTCATTTTTCGTTTTTTTATTTTATGCCCATTTGAATCTTGGTCGATTTAAACAAGTTTAAAACATGGAAATGAAAAGGTAAGCATCGATCCTTCTTAGTCGCTCTAAAATGAAGCTGAATTTTGGGAGGTTTTTGAAATTTCCATGTTTGAAACCCAAAACCACTTCTCTTCATGCTTGACTTCATAAGACGAAGTTTAGGGTCGATAGGGGGTAGATACATGATTTGTCTTGTTTGAATATGTCTAGACCTTGTTTATCAACTTGAATGCTTACTATATGACATAAGAGGACTATGTGCATTGGTATTTCATTTTTTGATTTTTATGCCCATTTGAGAATCTTGGTAAAATCCTAGGTTTGTTGAGCAAGATTTAAACAAGTTTAACATGTGAAAATGATAAGGTAATTAAGTCTAGATCTTTCTCTCTTAGTAACTCTAAAATGAAGCTTTTGGGAGGTTCTTGAATTTACCATGTTTGAAACCCAAAACCACCGTACTTCTGTTCATGCTTGACTTCATAAGACAGAGTTTAGGGTTAGGGGTAGATACATGATTTTTCTGGTTTGAATATGTCTAGACCATGTTTATCAATTTGAATGCTAGCTTACTATATGACATAAGAAGGCTATGTGCTTTGGTTTTTCATTCTTTCGATTTTTTTCTGAAATTTTATGGCCATTTGAATCTTGGTCAAATCCTAGGTTCGACCAAGATTTAAACAAGTTTAAAACATGACAATGAAAAGGTAATTAATCATGGATCCTTCTTAATTAACCAGCCAGTCTAATTAAAATGAAGCTTTTTGGGAGGTTTTTGAAATTTCCATGTTTGAAACCCAAAACCACACTTCTCTGCTTCATGCTTGACTTCATATATAATTAAGACAAAGTTTAGGGTTAGGGGGTACATGATTTGTCTGGTTTGAATATGTCTAGACCTTGTTTATGAACTTGAATGCTTACTATATGACATAAGAAGACTATGTGCTTTGGTTTTTTATTTTATTTATTTTTTATTTTATGCCCATTTGAATATTGGTCAAATCCTAGGTTTGACCAAGATTTAAACAAGTTTAAAACATGAAAATGAAAAGGTAAGCCTGGATCCTTCTTAACTAGTCACTCTAAAATGAAGCTTAATTTTGGGAGGTTTTTGAAATTTCCATGTTTAAAACCAAAAACCACTTCTCTTCATGCTTGACTTCATAAGACAGAGTTTATGGTTTTAGAGGGGTAGATACATGATTTGTCTTATTTGAATATGTCTAGCTAGACCTTGTTTATCAACTTTTGAATGCTTACTATATATATGTATGTGACATAAGAAAACTATGTGCTTTGGTTTTTCATTTTTCTGATTTTTTTTGGAATTTTGATGCACATTTGAATCTTGGTCAAATCCTAGGTTTGACCAAGATTTAAACAAGTATAGAACATGAAAATTAAAAGGGAAGCCTGTATCCTTCTTAATTAGTCACCCTAAAATGAAGTTTTTGGGAGGTTTCTGAAATTTCCATGTTTGAAACCCAAAACCACTTATCTTCATGCTTGACTTCGTCATAAGACAGAGTTTAGGGGTTAGGGGGTAGATACATGATTTGTCTAGCTAGTTTGAATATGTCCAGACCTTGTTTATCAACTTTAATGCTTACTATATGACATATAAGAAGACTATGTGCGCTTTGGTTTTTCATTTTTCTGTTTTTTTATTTTATGCCCATTTGAATCTTGGTTAAATCCTAGATTGACTTCATAAGACAGAGTTTAGGGTTAGGGGTAGATATACACATGATTTTTCTGGTTTGAATATGTCTAGACCTTGTTTATCAACTTGAGTATTTACTATATGACATAATTAAGAAGGCTATGTGCTTTGGTTTTTCATTCTTTAGATTTTTTGTCTGAATTTTTATGCCCATTTGAATCTTGGTCAAATCCTAGGTTTGACCAAGATTTAAATAAGTTTAAAACATGGAAATGAAAAGGTAAGCATCGATCCTTCTTAGTCGCTCTAAAATGAAGCTGAATTTTGGGAGGTTTTTGAAATTTCCATGTTTGAAACCCAAAACCACTTCTCTTCATGCTTGACTTCATAAGACGAAGTTTAGGGTCGATAGGGGGTAGATACATGATTTGTCTTGTTTGAATATGTCTAGACCTTGTTTATCAACTTGAATGCTTACTATATGACATAAGAGGACTATGTGCATTGGTATTTCATTTTTTGATTTTTATGCCCATTTGAGAATCTTGGTAAAATCCTAGGTTTGTTGAGCAAGATTTAAACAAGTTTAACATGTGAAAATGATAAGGTAATTAAGTCTAGATCTTTCTCTCTTAGTAACTCTAAAATGAAGCTTTTGGGAGGTTCTTGAATTTACCATGTTTGAAACCCAAAACCACCGTACTTCTGTTCATGCTTGACTTCATAAGACAGAGTTTAGGGTTAGGGGTAGATACATGATTTTTCTGGTTTGAATATGTCTAGACCATGTTTATCAATTTGAATGCTAGCTTACTATATGACATAAGAAGGCTATGTGCTTTGATTTTTCATTCTTTCGATTTTTTTCTGAAATTTTATGGCCATTTGAATCTTGGTCAAATCCTAGGTTCGACCAAGATTTAAACAAGTTTAAAACATGACAATGAAAAGGTAATTAATCATGGATCCTTCTTAATTAACCAGCCAGTCTAATTAAAATGAAGCTTTTTGGGAGGTTTTTGAAATTTCCATGTTTGAAACCCAAAACCACACTTCTCTGCTTCATGCTTGACTTCATATATAATTAAGACAAAGTTTAGGGTTAGGGGGTACATGATTTGTCTGGTTTGAATATGTCTAGACCTTGTTTATGAACTTGAATGCTTACTATATGACATAAGAAGACTATGTGCTTTGGTTTTTTATTTTATTTATTTTTTATTTTATGCCCATTTGAATATTGGTCAAATCCTAGGTTTGACCAAGATTTAAACAAGTTTAAAACATGAAAATGAAAAGGTAAGCCTGGATCCTTCTTAACTAGTCACTCTAAAATGAAGCTTAATTTTGGGAGGTTTTTGAAATTTCCATGTTTGAAACCAAAAACCACTTCTCTTCATGCTTGACTTCATAAGACAGAGTTTATGGTTTTAGAGGGGTAGATACATGATTTGTCTTATTTGAATATGTCTAGCTAGACCTTGTTTATCAACTTTTGAATGCTTACTATATATATGTATGTGACATAAGAAAACTATGTGCTTTGGTTTTTCATTTTTCTGATTTTTTTTGGAATTTTGATGCACATTTGAATCTTGGTCAAATCCTAGGTTTGACCAAGATTTAAACAAGTATAGAACATGAAAATGAAAAGGGAAGCCTGTATCCTTCTTAATTAGTCACCCTAAGATGAAGTTTTTGGGAGGTTTTTGAAATTTCCATGTTTGAAACCCAAAACCACTTATCTTCATGCTTGACTTCGTCATAAGACAGAGTTTAGGGGTTAGGGGGTAGATACATGATTTGTCTAGCTAGTTTGAATATGTCCAGACCTTGTTTATCAACTTTAATGCTTACTATATGACATATAAGAAGACTATGTGCGCTTTGGTTTTTCATTTTTCTATTTTTTTATTTTATGCCCATTTGAATCTTGGTTAAATCCTAGATTGACTTCATAAGACAGAGTTTAGGGTTAGGGGTAGATATACACATGATTTTTCTGGTTTGAATATGTCTAGACCTTGTTTATCAACTTGAGTATTTACTATATGACATAATTAAGAAGGCTATGTGCTTTGGTTTTTCATTCTTTAGATTTTTTGTCTGAATTTTTATGCCCATTTGAATCTTGGTCAAATCCTAGGTTTGACCAAGATTTAAATAAGTTTAAAACATGGAAATGAAAAGGTAAGCATCGATCCTTCTTAGTCGCTCTAAAATGAAGCTGAATTTTGGGAGGTTTTTGAAATTTCCATGTTTGAAACCCAAAACCACTTCTCTTCATGCTTGACTTCATAAGACGAAGTTTAGGGTCGATAGGGGGTAGATACATGATTTGTCTTGTTTGAATATGTCTAGACCTTGTTTATCAACTTGAATGCTTACTATATGACATAAGAGGACTATGTGCATTGGTATTTCATTTTTTGATTTTTATGCCCATTTGAGAATCTTGGTAAAATCCTAGGTTTGTTGAGCAAGATTTAAACAAGTTTAACATGTGAAAATGATAAGGTAATTAAGTCTAGATCTTTCTCTCTTAGTAACTCTAAAATGAAGCTTTTGGGAGGTTCTTGAATTTACCATGTTTGAAACCCAAAACCACCGTACTTGTTCATGCTTGACTTCATAAGACAGAGTTTAGGGTTAGGGGTAGATACATGATTTTTCTGGTTTGAATATGTCTAGACCATGTTTATCAATTTGAATGCTAGCTTACTATATGACATAAGAAGGCTATGTGCTTTGGTTTTTCATTCTTTCGATTTTTTTCTGAAATTTTATGGCCATTTGAATCTTGGTCAAATCCTAGGTTCGACCAAGATTTAAACAAGTTTAAAACATGACAATGAAAAGGTAATTAATCATGGATCCTTCTTAATTAACCAGCCAGTCTAATTAAAATGAAGCTTTTTGGGAGGTTTTTGAAATTTCCATGTTTGAAACCCAAAACCACACTTCTCTGCTTCATGCTTGACTTCATATATAATTAAGACAAAGTTTAGGGTTAGGGGGTACATGATTTGTCTGGTTTGAATATGTCTAGACCTTGTTTATGAACTTGAATGCTTACTATATGACATAAGAAGACTATGTGCTTTGGTTTTTTATTTTATTTATTTTTTATTTTATGCCCATTTGAATATTGGTCAAATCCTAGGTTTGACCAAGATTTAAACAAGTTTAAAACATGAAAATGAAAAGGTAAGCCTGGATCCTTCTTAACTAGTCACTCTAAAATGAAGCTTAATTTTGGGAGGTTTTTGAAATTTCCATGTTTGAAACCAAAAACCACTTCTCTTCATGCTTGACTTCATAAGACAGAGTTTATGGTTTTAGAGGGGTAGATACATGATTTGTCTTATTTGAATATGTCTAGCTAGACCTTGTTTATCAACTTTTGAATGCTTACTATATATATGTATGTGACATAAGAAAACTATGTGCTTTGGTTTTTCATTTTTCTGATTTTTTTTGGAATTTTGATGCACATTTGAATCTTGGTCAAATCCTAGGTTTGACCAATATTTAAACAAGTATATATAGAACATGAAAATGAAAAGGGAAGCATGTATCCTTCTTAATTAGTCACCCTAAAATGAAGTTTTTGGGAGGTTTTTGAAATTTCCATGTTTGAAACCCAAAACCACTTATCTTCATGCTTGACTTCGTCATAAGACAGAGTTTAGGGGTTAGGGGGTAGATACATGATTTGTCTAGCTAGTTTGAATATGTCCAGACCTTGTTTATCAACTTTAATGCTTACTATATGACATATAAGAAGACTATATGTGCGCTTTGGTTTTTCATTTTTCTGTTTTTTTATTTTATGCCCATTTGAATCTTGGTTAAATCCTAGATTGACTTCATAAGAAAGAGTTTAGGGTTAGGGGTAGATATACACATGATTTTTCTGGTTTGAATATGTCTAGACCTTGTTTATCAACTTGAGTGTTTACAATATGACATAATTAATTAAGAAGGCTATGTGCTTTGGTTTTTCATTCTTTAGATTTTTTGTCTGAATTTTTATGCCCATTTGAATCTTGGTCAAATCCTAGGTTTGACCAAGATTTAAATAAGTTTAAAACATGGAAATGAAAAGGTAAGCATCGATCCTTCTTAGTCGCTCTAAAATGAAGCTGAATTTTGGGAGGTTTTTGAAATTTCCATGTTTGAAACCCAAAACCACTTCTCTTCATGCTTGACTTCATAAGACGAAATTTAGGGTCGATAGGGGGTAGATACATGATTTGTCTGGTTTGGATATATCTAGACCTTGTTTATCAACTTGAATGCTTACGATATGACATAAGAACACTATGTGCTTTTATTTTTTTATTTTTTTGTGCCCATTTGAATCTTGGTCAAATCCTAGGTTTGACCAAGATTTAAACAAGTATAGACCATGAAAATGAAAAGGGAAGCCTGTATCCTTCTTAGTCACCCTAAAATGAAGTTTTGGGAGGTTTTTGAAATTTCCATGTTTGAAACCCAAAACCACTTCTCTTCATGCTTGACTTCTTAAGACATAGTTTAGGGGTTAGCGGGTAGATACATGATTTGTATGGTTTGAATATGTCTAGACCTTGTTTATCAACTTTAATGCTTACTATATGACATAAGAAGACTATGTGCTTTGGTTTTTCATTTTTCTGTTTTTTTTTTGAATTTTCTGCCAATTTTGTTTGACCAAGATTTAGACAAGTTTTACACGTCAAAACGAATAAGTAAGCCTGGATCCTTCTTAGTCACTCCAAAATGTACCAATTGATAGGTGCGTTAACTTTGCTTCATGGAAAAAATAATGTCATGTAAATGAGTTAACTTGGATTTCCTACCCTTGAATCCATAGGAAACTTTGTTCTAATGCACTATAATAATCAACCGAGCTTTTACACCAGCAGGTCTGTCACTTACGTGTGGTGCCCATGCGTGAGGTCCCACACTTCAGTGAGCACAAGTCACGTGCAATAGGTACGCAAACTCCCAGCCATCTTCTTTGTCAAGAGAAGACGCATCAGGATGCGTATTGGAAGTCTGTGGGTCCTTCTGGATCCTTCGGTTGTCCCTCTCACAAAAAAAACAAATCTCTCTCATTCTCGGCCTCGCTCGACTCGCTCGCTCGCACCTCCTGCTCACTGACAAACCCTGCACAAAAGTCAACATCATCACCCGAAAAAGGGGAGACACCATAATTCTCTCCCTTCTTCTCTCCTTCCGAGTGATCCCTCTTCCTCCGAGTTTCACTCGACGGGCAAACACACATGTGCTGCATAGTAGAAAAATCGACCTACGAATCTATAATTAAATAGGTTAAACTAGGGTTTTGCCCAGTACTACAGATCAAGGTTCAAAAAATCCAACTACGGGGTTCGAACAACCCCATTTCTAATCCAAGATTTTTTCGACCTCATCCAATGGCCTCAAACTATAGGCCGGGTTAGCATCTAGTGCAAGATGTGTGAGAATGTATGCACTATGTGTGCTATAACTTGTGTGTCTTTCAAATTTGAACCAAATTTGAATAAGTTTGAAATATTTGAAATGGGGCTTTTGGCTTAAACGTTTGAAACCCAAAACGACTTCTCCTCATGCTAGACTTCATAAGACCGAGTTTAGGGTTAGTGGGTAGATACATGATTTGTCTGGTTTGAATATGTCTAAACCTTGTTTATCAACTTGAATGCTTACTATATGACATAAGAAGACCATGTGCTTTTGTTTTTCATTTTTCTATTTTTTTAAAGAATTTTATGCACATTTGATTCTGGTCAAATCCTAGGTTCAACCAAGATTTAAACAAGTTTCAAGCATGAAAATGAAAACATAAGCCAAGATCCTTCTTAATTAGTCACTCTAAAATATATGAAGCTTTTGGGACGTACTTGAAATTTCCATGTTTGAAACCCAAAACCAATTCTCTTCATGATTGACTTCATAAGACAGAGTTTAGGGTTAGGGGTATATATACACATGATTTTTCTGGTTTGAATATGTCTAGACCTTGTTTATCAACTTGAGTGTTTACTATATGACATAATTAAGAAGGCTATGTGCTTTGGTTTTTCATTCTTTAGATTTTTTGTCTGAATTTTTATGCCCATTTGAATCTTGGTCAAATCCTAGGTTTGACCAAGATTTAAATAAGTTTAAAACATGGAAATGAAAAGGTAAGCATCGATCCTTCTTAGTCGCTCTAAAATGAAGCTGAATTTTAGGAGGTTTTTGAAATTTCCATGTTTGAAACCCAAAACCACTTCTCTTCATGCTTGACTTCATAAGATGAAGTTTAGGGTCGATAGGGGGTAGATACATGATTTGTCTTGTTTGAATATGTCTAGACCTTGTTTATCAACTTGAATGCTTACTATATGACATAAGAGGACTATGTGCATTGGTATTTCATTTTATGATTTTTATGCCCATTTGAGAATCTTGGTAAAATCCTAGGTTTGTTGAGCAAGATTTAAACAAGTTTAACATGTGAAAATGATAAGGTAATTAAGTCTGGATCTTTCTCTTAGTAACTCTAAAATGAAGCTTTTGGGAGGTTCTTGAATTTACCATGTTTGAAACCCAAAACCACCGTACTTCTGTTCATGCTTGACTTCATAAGACAGAGTTTAGGGTTAGGGGTAGATACATGATTTTTCTGGTTTGAATATGTCTAGACCATGTTTATCAATTTGAATGCTTACTAGCTATATGACATAAGAAGGCTATGTGCTTTGGTTTTTCATTCTTTCGATTTTTTTCTGAAATTTTATGGCCATTTGAATCTTGGTCAAATCCTAGGTTCGACCAAGATTTAAACAAGTTTAAAACATGATAATGAAAAGGTAATTAATCATGGATCCTTCTTAATTAACCAGCCAGTCTAATTAAAATGAAGCTTTTTGGGAGGTTTTTGAAATTTCCATGTTTGAAACCCAAAACCACACTTCTCTGCTTCATGCTTGACTTCATATATAATTAAGACAAAGTTTAGGGTTAGCGGGTACATGATTTGTCTGGTTTGAATATGTCTAGACCTTGTTTATGAACTTGAATGCTTACTATATGACATAAGAAGACTATGTGCTTTGGTTTTTTGTTTTATTTATTTTTTATTTTATGCCCATTTGAATATTGGTCAAATCCTAGGTTTGACCAAGATTTAAACAAGTTTAAAACATGAAAATGAAAAGGTAAGCCTGGATCCTTCTTAACTAGTCACTCTAAAATGAAGCTTAATTTTGGGAGGTTTTTGAAATTTCCATGTTTGAAACCAAAAACCACTTCTCTTCATGCTTGACTTCATAAGACAGAGTTTATGGTTTTAGAGGGGTAGATACATGATTTGTCTTATTTGAATATGTCTAGCTAGACCTTGTTTATCAACTTTTGAATGCTTACTATATATATGTATGTGACATAAGAAAACTATGTGCTTTGGTTTTTCATTTTTCTGATTTTTTTTGGAATTTTGATGCACATTTGAATCTTGGTCAAATCCTAGGTTTGACAAAGATTTAAACAAGTATAGAACATGAAAATGAAAAGGGAAGCCTGTATCCTTCTTAATTAGTCACCCTAAAATGAAGTTTTTGGGAGGTTTTTGAAATTTCCATGTTTGAAACCCAAAACCACTTATCTTCATGCTTGACTTCGTCATAAGACAGAGTTTAGGGGTTAGGGGGTAGATACATGATTTGTCTAGCTAGTTTGAATATGTCCAGACCTTGTTTATCAACTTTAATGCTTACTATATGACATATAAGAAGACTATATGTGCGCTTTGGTTTTTCATTTTTCTGTTTTTTTATTTTATGCCCATTTGAATCTTGGTTAAATCCTAGATTGACTTCATAAGAAAGAGTTTAGGGTTAGGGGTAGATATACACATGATTTTTCTGGTTTGAATATGTCTAGACCTTGTTTATCAACTTGAGTGTTTACTATATGACATAATTAATTAAGAAGGCTATGTGCTTTGGTTTTTCATTCTTTAGATTTTTTGTCTGAATTTTTATGCCCATTTGAATCTTGGTCAAATCCTAGGTTTGACCAAGATTTAAATAAGTTTAAAACATGCAAATGAAAAGGTAAGCATCGATCCTTCTTAGTCGCTCTAAAATGAAGCTGAATTTTGGGAGGTTTTTGAAATTTCCATGTTTGAAACCCAAAACCACTTCTCTTCATGCTTGACTTCATAAGACGAAATTTAGGGTCGATAGGGGGTAGATACATGATTTGTCTGGTTTGGATATATCTAGACCTTGTTTATCAACTTGAATGCTTACGATATGACATAAGAACACTATGTGCTTTTATTTTTTTATTTTTTTGTGCCCATTTGAATCTTGGTCAAATCCTAGGTTTGACCAAGATTTAAACAAGTATAGAACATGAAAATGAAAAG
This sequence comes from Lolium perenne, assembly GCF_019359855.2. NCBI lineage: Eukaryota > Viridiplantae > Streptophyta > Magnoliopsida > Poales > Poaceae > Lolium > Lolium perenne. The sequence continues at coordinate 338,778,412 of NC_067247.2, forward strand.
GGAAGCCTGTATCCTTCTTAGTCACCCTAAAATGAAGTTTTGGGAGGTTTTTGAAATTTCCATGTTTGAAACCCAAAACCACTTCTCTTCATGCTTGACTTCTTAAGACATAGTTTAGGGGTTAGTGGGTAGATACATGATTTGTATGGTTTGAATATGTCTAGACCTTGTTTATCAACTTTAATGCTTACTATATGACATAAGAAGACTATGTGCTTTGGTTTTTCATTTTTCTGTTTTTTTTTTTTTTGAATTTTCTGCCAATTTTGTTTGACCAAGATTTAGACAAGTTTTACACGTCAAAACGAATAAGTAAGCCTGGATCCTTCTTAGTCACTCCAAAATGTACCAATTGATAGGTGCGTTAACTTTGCTTCATGGAAAAAATAATGTCATGTAAATGAGTTAACTTGGATTTCCTACCCTTGAATCCATAGGAAACTTTGTTCTAATGCACTATAATAATCAACCGAGCTTTTACAAAAGAAGATCTGTCACTTACGTGTGGTGCCCATGCGTGAGGTCCCACACTTCAGTGAGCACAAGTCACGTGCAATAGGTACGCAAACTCCCAGCCATCTTCTTTGTCAAGAGAAGACGCATTAGGATGCGTATTGGAAGTCTGTGGGTCCTTCTGGATCCTTCGGTTGTCCCTCTCACAAAAAAAACAAATCTCTCTCATTCTCGGCCTCGCTCGACTCGCTCGCTCGCTCGCACCTCCTGCTCACTGAATAACCCTGCACAAAAGTCAACATCATCACCCGAAAAAGGGGAGACACCATAATTCTCTCCCTTCTTCTCTCCTTCCGAGTGATCCCTCTTCCTCCGAGTTTCACTCGACGGGCAAACACACATGTGCTGCATAGTAGAAAAATCGACCTACGAATCTATAATTAAATAGGTTAAACTAGGGTTTTTCCCAGTACTACAGATCAAGGTTCAAAAAATCCAACTACGGGGTTCGAACAACCCCATTTCTAATCCAAGATTTTTTTCGACCTCATCCAATGGCCTCAAACTATAGGCCGGGTTAGCATCTAGTGCAGTATGTGTGAGAATGTATGCACTATTTGTGCTATAACTTGTGTGTCTTTCAAATTTGAACCAAATTTGAATAAGTTTGAAATATTTGAAATGGGGCTTTTGGCTTAAACGTTTGAAACCCAAAACGACTTCTCCTCATGCTAGACTTCATAAGACCGAGTTTAGGGTTAGGGGGTAGATACATGATTTGTCTGGTTTGAATATGTCTAAACCTTGTTTATCAACTTGAATGCTTACTATATGACATAAGAAGACCATGTGCTTTTGTTTTTCATTTTTCTATTTTTTTAAGAATTTTATGCACATTTGATTCTGGTCAAATCCTAGGTTCAACCAAGATTTAAACAAGTTTCAAGCATGAAAATGAAAACGTAAGCCAAGATCCTTCTTAATTAGTCACTCTAAAATATATGAAGCTTTTGGGACGTACTTGAAATTTCCATGTTTGAAACCCAAAACCAATTCTCTTCATGATTGACTTCATAAGACAAAGTTTAGGGTTAGGGGTAGATATACACATGATTTTTCTGGTTTGAATATGTCTAGACCTTGTTTATCAACTTGAGTGTTTACTATATGACATAATTAAGAAGGCTATGTGCTTTGGTTTTTCATTCTTTAGATTTTTTGTCTGAATTTTTATGCCCATTTGAATCTTGGTCAAATCCTAGGTTTGACCAAGATTTAAATAAGTTTAAAACATGGAAATGAAAAGGTAAGCATCGATCCTTCTTAGTCGCTCTAAAATGAAGCTAAATTTTGGGAGGTTTTTGAAATTTCCATGTTTGAAACCCAAAACCACTTCTCTTCATGCTTGACTTCATAAGACGAAGTTTAGGGTCGATAGGGGGTAGATACATGATTTGTCTTGTTTGAATATGTCTAGACCTTGTTTATCAACTTGAATGCTTACTATATGACATAAGAGGACTATGTGCATTGGTATTTCATTTTTTGATTTTTATGCCCATTTGAGAATCTTGGTAAAATCCTAGGTTTGTTGAGCAAGATTTAAACAAGTTTAACATGTGAAAATGATAAGGTAATTAAGTCTGGATCTTTCTCTTAGTAACTCTAAAATGAAGCTTTTGGGAGGTTCTTGAATTTACCATGTTTGAAACCCAAAACCACCGTACTTCTGTTCATGCTTGACTTCATAAGACAGAGTTTAGGGTTAGGGGTAGATACATGATTTTTCTGGTTTGAATATGTCTAGACCATGTTTATCAATTTGAATGCTTACTAGCTATATGACATAAGAAGGCTATGTGCTTTGGTTTTTCATTCTTTCGATTTTTTCTGAAATTTTATGGCCATTTGAATCTTGGTCAAATCCTAGGTTCGACCAAGATTTAAACAAGTTTAAAACATGACAATGAAAAGGTAATTAATCATGGATCCTTCTTAATTAACCAGCCAGTCTAATTAAAATGAAGCTTTTTGGGAGGTTTTTGAAATTTCCATGTTTGAAACCCAAAACCACACTTCTCTGCTTCATGCTTGACTTCATATATAATTAAGACAAAGTTTAGGGTTAGGGGGTACATGATTTGTCTGGTTTGAATATGTCTAGACCTTGTTTATGAACTTGAATGCTTACTATATGACATAAGAAGACTATGTGCTTTGGTTTTTTATTTTATTTATTTTTATTTTATGCCCATTTGAATATTGGTCAAATCCTAGGTTTGACCAAGATTTAAACAAGTTTAAAACATGAAAATGAAAACGTAAGCCTGGATCCTTCTTAACTAGTCACTCTAAAATGAAGCTTTAATTTTGTGAGGTTTTTGAAATTTCCATGTTTGAAACCAAAAACCACTTCTCTTCATGCTTGACTTCATAAGACAGAGTTTATGGTTTTAGAGGGGTAGATACATGATTTGTCTTATTTGAATATGTCTAGCTAGACCTTGTTTATCAACTTTTGAATGCTTACTATATATATGTATGTGACATAAGAAAACTATGTGCTTTGGTTTTTCATTTTTCTGATTTTTTTTGGAATTTTGATGCACATTTGAATCTTGGTCAAATCCTAGGTTTGACCAAGATTTAAACAAGTATAGAACATGAAAATGAAAAGGGAAGCCTGTATCCTTCTTAATTAGTCACCCTAAAATGAAGTTTTTGGGAGGTTTTTGAAATTTCCATGTTTGAAACCCAAAACCACTTATCTTCATGCTTGACTTCGTCATAAGACAGAGTTTAGGGGTTAGGGGGTAGATACATGATTTGTCTAGCTAGTTTGAATATGTCCAGACCTTGTTTATCAACTTTAATGCTTACTATATGACATATAAGAAGACTATGTGCGCTTTGGTTTTTCATTTTTCTGTTTTTTTATTTTATGCCCATTTGAATCTTGGTTAAATCCTAGATTGACTTCATCAGACAGAGTTTAGGGTTAGGGGTAGATATACACATGATTTTTCTGGTTTGAATATGTCTAGACCTTGTTTATCAACTTGAGTGTTTACTATATGACATAATTAAGAATGCTATGTGCTTTGGTTTTTCATTCTTTAGATTTTTTGTCTGAATTTTTATGCCCATTTGAATCTTGGTCAAATCCTAGGTTTGACCAAGATTTAAATAAGTTTAAAACATGGAAATGAAAAGGTAAGCATCGATCCTTCTTAGTCGCTCTAAAATGAAGCTGAATTTTGGGAGGTTTTTGAAATTTCCATGTTTGAAACCCAAAACCACTTCTCTTCATGCTTGACTTCATAAGACGAAATTTAGGGTCGATAGGGGGTAGATACATGATTTGTCTGGTTTGGATATATCTAGACCTTGTTTATCAACTTGAATGCTTACGATATGACATAAGAACACTATGTGCTTTTATTTTTTTATTTTTTTGTGCCCATTTGAATCTTGGTCAAATCCTAGGTTTGACCAAGATTTAAACAAGTATAGACCATGAAAATGAAAAGGGAAGCCTGTATCCTTCTTAGTCACCCTAAAATGAAGTTTTGGGAGGTTTTTGAAATTTCCATGTTTGAAACCCAAAACCACGTCTCTTCATGCTTGACTTCTTAAGACATAGTTTAGGGGTTAGCGGGTAGATACATGATTTGTATGGTTTGAATATGTCTAGACCTTGTTTATCAACTTTAATGCTTACTATATGACATAAGAAGACTATGTGCTTTGGTTTTTCATTTTTCTGTTTTTTTTTGAATTTTCTGCCAATTTTGTTTGACCAAGATTTAGACAAGTTTTACACGTCAAAACGAATAAGTAAGCCTGGATCCTTCTTAGTCACTCCAAAATGTACCAATTGATAGGTGCGTTAACTTTGCTTCATGGAAAAAATAATGTCATGTAAATGAGTTAACTTGGATTTCCTACCCTTGAATCCATAGGAAACTTTGTTCTAATGCACTATAATAATCAACCGAGCTTTTACACCAGCAGGTCTGTCACTTACGTGTGGTGCCCATGTGTGAGGTCCCACACTTCAGTGAGCACAAGTCACGTGCAATAGGTACGCAAACTCCCAGCCATCTTCTTTGTCAAGAGAAGACGCATCAGGATGCATATTGGAAGTCTGTGGGTCCTTCTGGATCCTTCGGTTGTCCCTCTCACAAAAAAAACAAATCTCTCTCATTCTCGGCCTCGCTCGACTCGCTCGCTCGCTCGCTCGCTCGCACCTCCTGCTCACTGACAAACCCTGCACAAAAGTCAACATCATCACCCGAAAAAGGGGAGACACCATAATTCTCTCCCTTCTTCTCTCCTTCCGAGTGATTCCTCTTCCTCCGAGTTTCACTCGACGGGCAAACACACATGTGCTGCATAGTAGAAAAATCGACCTACGAATCTATAATTAAATAGGTTAAACTAGGGTTTTGCCCAGTACTACAGATCAAGGTTCAAAAAATCCACTACGGGGTTCGAACAACCCCATTTCTAATCCAAGATTTTTTTCGACCTCATCCAATGGCCTCAAACTATAGGCCGGGTTAGCATCTAGTGCAGTATGTGTGAGAATGTATGCACTATGTGTGCTATAACTTGTGTGTCTTTCAAATTTGAACCAAATTTGAATAAGTTTGAAATATTTGAAATGGGGCTTTTGGCTTAAATGTTTGAAACCCAAAACGACTTCTCCTCATGCTAGACTTCATAAGACCGAGTTTAGGGTTAGGGGGTAGATACATGATTTGTCCGGTTTGAATATGTCTAAACCTTGTTTATCAACTTGAATGCTTACTATATGACATAAGAAGACCATGTGCTTTTGTTTTTCATTTTTCTATTTTTTTAAGAATTTTATGCACATTTGATTCTGGTCAAATCCTAGGTTCAACCAAGATTTAAACAAGTTTCAAGCATGAAAATGAAAACGTAAGCCAAGATCCTTCTTAATTAGTCACTCTAAAATATATGAAGCTTTTGGGACGTACTTGAAATTTCCATGTTTGAAACCCAAAACCAATTCTCTTCATGATTGACTTCATAAGACAGAGTTTAGGGTTAGGGGTAGATATACACATGATTTTTCTGGTTTGAATATGTCTAGACCTTGTTTATCAACTTGAGTGTTTACTATATGACATAATTAAGAAGGCTATGTGCTTTGGTTTTTCATTCTTTAGATTTTTTGTCTGAATTTTTATGCCCATTTGAATCTTGGTCAAATCCTAGGTTTGACCAAGATTTAAATAAGTTTAAAACATGGAAATGAAAAGGTAAGCATCGACCCTTCTTAGTCGCTCTAAAATGAAGCTAAATTTTGGGAGGTTTTTGAAATTTCCATGTTTGAAACCCAAAACCACTTCTCTTCATGCTTGACTTCATAAGACGAAGTTTAGGGTCGATAGGGGGTAGATACATGATTTGTCTTGTTTGAATATGTCTAGACCTTGTTTATCAACTTGAATGCTTACTATATGACATAAGAGGACTATGTGCATTGGTATTTCATTTTTTGATTTTTATGCCCATTTGAGAATCTTGGTAAAATCCTAGGTTTGTTGAGCAAGATTTAAACAAGTTTAACATGTGAAAATGATAAGGTAATTAAGTCTGGATCTTTCTCTTAGTAACTCTAAAATGAAGCTTTTGGGAGGTTCTTGAATTTACCATGTTTGAAACCCAAAACCACCGTACTTCTGTTCATGCTTGACTTCATAAGACAGAGTTTAGGGTTAGGGGTAGATACATGATTTTTCTGGTTTGAATATGTCTAGACCATGTTTATCAATTTGAATGCTTACTAGCTATATGACATAAGAAGGCTATGTGCTTTGGTTTTTCATTCTTTCGATTTTTTTCTGAAATTTTATGGCCATTTGAATCTTGGTCAAATCCTAGGTTCGACCAAGATTTAAACAAGTTTAAAACATGACAATGAAAAGGTAATTAATCATGGATCCTTCTTAATTAACCAGCCAGTCTAATTAAAATGAAGCTTTTTGGGAGGTTTTTGAAATTTCCATGTTTGAAACCCAAAACCACACTTCTCTCCTTAATGATTGACTTCATATATAATTAAGACAAAGTTTAGGGTTAGGGGGTACATGATTTGTCTGGTTTGAATATGTCTAGACCTTGTTTATGAACTTGAATGCTTACTATATGACATAAGAAGACTATGTGCTTTGGTTTTTTATTTTATTTATTTTTATTTTATGCCCATTTGAATATTGGTCAAATCCTAGGTTTGACCAAGATTTAAACAAGTTTAAAACATGAAAATGAAAAGGTAAGCCTGGATCCTTCTTAACTAGTCACTCTAAAATGAAGCTTTAATTTTGTGAGGTTTTTGAAATTTCCATGTTTGAAACCAAAAACCACTTCTCTTCATGCTTGACTTCATAAGACAGAGTTTATGGTTTTAGAGGGGTAGATACATGATTTGTCTTATTTGAATATGTCTAGCTAGACCTTGTTTATCAACTTTTGAATGCTTACTATATATATGTATGTGACATAAGAAAACTATGTGCTTTGGTTTTTCATTTTTCTGATTTTTTTGGAATTTTGATGCACATTTGAATCTTGGTCAAATCCTAGGTTTGACCAAGATTTAAACAAGTATAGAACATGAAAATGAAAAGGGAAGCCTGTATCCTTCTTAATTAGTCACCCTAAAATGAAGTTTTTGGGAGGTTTTTGAAATTTCCATGTTTGAAACCCAAAACCACTTATCTTCATGCTTGACTTCGTCATAAGACAGAGTTTAGGGGTTAGGGAGTAGATACATGATTTGTCTAGCTAGTTTGAATATGTCCAGACCTTGTTTATCAACTTTAATGCTTACTATATGACATATAAGAAGACTATGTGCGCTTTGGTTTTTCATTTTTCTGTTTTTTTTATTTTATGCCCATTTGAATCTTGGTTAAATCCTAGATTGACTTCATAAGACAGAGTTTAGGGTTAGGGGTAGATATACACATGATTTTTCTGGTTTGAATATGTCTAGACCTTGTTTATCAACTTGAGTGTTTACTATATGACATAATTAAGAAGGCTATGTGCTTTGGTTTTTCATTCTTTAGATTTTTTGTCTGAATTTTTATGCCCATTTGAATCTTGGTCAAATCCTAGGTTTGACCAAGATTTAAATAAGTTTAAAACATGGAAATGAAAAGGTAAGCATCGATCCTTCTTAGTCGCTCTAAAATGAAGCTGAATTTTGGGAGGTTTTTGAAATTTCCATGTTTGAAACCCAAAACCACTTCTCTTCATGCTTGACTTCATAAGACGAAATTTAGGGTCGATAGGGGGTAGATACATGATTTGTCTGGTTTGGATATATCTAGACCTTGTTTATCAACTTGAATGCTTACGATATGACATAAGAACACTATGTGCTTTTTTTTTTGTGCCCATTTGAATCTTGGTCAAATCCTAGGTTTGACCAAGATTTAAACAAGTATAGACCATGAAAATGAAAAGGGAAGCCTGTATCCTTCTTAGTCACCCTAAAATGAAGTTTTGGGAGGTTTTTGAAATTTCCATGTTTGAAACCCAAAACCACTTCTCTTCATGCTTGACTTCTTAAGACATAGTTTAGGGGTTAGCGGGTAGATACATGATTTGTATGGTTTGAATATGTCTAGACCTTGTTTATCAACTTTAATGCTTACTATATGACATAAGAAGACTATGTGCTTTGGTTTTTCATTTTTCTGTTTTTTTTTTCTGAATTTTCTGCCAATTTTGTTTGACCAAGATTTAGACAAGTTTTACACGTCAAAACGAATAAGTAAGCCTGGATCCTTCTTAGTCACTCCAAAATGTACCAATTGATAGGTGCGTTAACTTTGCTTCATGGAAAAAATAATGTCATGTAAATGAGTTAACTTGGATTTCCTACCCTTGAATCCATAGGAAACTTTGTTCTAATGCACTATAATAATCAACCGAGCTTTTACACCAGCAGGTCTGTCACTTACGTGTGATGCCCATGTGTGAGGTCCCACACTTCAGTGAGCACAAGTCACGTGCAATAGGTACGCAAACTCCCAGCCATCTTCTTTGTCAAGAGAAGACGCATCAGGATGCGTATTGGAAGTCTGTGGGTCCTTCTGGATCCTTCGGTTGTCCCTCTCACAAAAAAAAACAAATCTCTCTCATTCTCGGCCTCGCTCGACTCGCTCGCTCGCTCGCTCGCTCGCACCTCCTGCTCACTGACAAACCCTGCACAAAAGTCAACATCATCACCCGAAAAAGGGGAGACACCATAATTCTCTCCCTTCTTCTCTCCTTCCGAGTGATCCCTCTTCCTCCGAGTTTCACTCGACGGGCAAACACACATGTGCTGCATAGTAGAAAAATCGACCTACGAATCTATAATTAAATAGGTTAAACTAGGGTTTTGCCCAGTACTACAGATCAAGGTTCAAAAAATCCAACTACGGGGTTCGAACAACCCCATTTCTAATCCAAGATTTTTTTCGACCTCATCCAATGGCCTCAAACTATAGGCCGGGTTAGCATCTAGTGCAGTATGTGTGAGAATGTATGCACTATGTGTGCTATAACTTGTGTGTCTTTCAAATTTGAACCAAATTTGAATAAGTTTGAAATATTTGAAATGGGGCTTTTGGCTTAAACGTTTGAAACCCAAAACGACTTCTCCTCATGCTAGACTTCATAAGACCGAGTTTAAGGTTAGTGGGTAGATACATGATTTGTCTGGTTTGAATATGTCTAAACCTTGTTTATCAACTTGAATGCTTACTATATGACATAAGAAGACCATGTGCTTTTGTTTTTCATTTTTCTATTTTTTTTAAGAATTTTATGCACATTTGATTCTGGTCAAATCCTAGGTTCAACCAAGATTTAAACAAGTTTCAAGCATGAAAATGAAAACGTAAGCCAAGATCCTTCTTAATTAGTCACTCTAAAATATATGAAGCTTTTGGGACGTACTTGAAATTTCCATGTTTGAAACCCAAAACCAATTCTCTTCATGATTGACTTCATAAGACAGAGTTTAGGGTTAGGGGTATATATACACATGATTTTTCTGGTTTGAATATGTCTAGACCTTGTTTATCAACTTGAGTGTTTACTATATGACATAATTAATTAAGAAGGCTATGTGCTTTGGTTTTTCATTCTTTAGATTTTTTGTCTGAATTTTTATGCCCATTTGAATCTTGGTCAAATCCTAGGTTTGACCAAGATTTAAATAAGTTTAAAACATGGAAATGAAAAGGTAAGCATCGATCCTTCTTAGTCGCTCTAAAATGAAGCTGAATTTTGGGAGGTTTTTGAAATTTCCATGTTTGAAACCCAAAACCACTTCTCTTCATGCTTGACTTCATAAGACGAAGTTTAGGGTCGATAGGGGGTAGATACATGATTTGTCTTGTTTGAATATGTCTAGACCTTGTTTATCAACTTGAATGCTTACTATATGACATAAGAGGACTATGTGCATTGGTATTTCATTTTTTGATTTTTATGCCCATTTGAGAATCTTGGTAAAATCCTAGGTTTGTTGAGCAAGATTTAAACAAGTATAACATGTGAAAATGATAAGGTAATTAAGTCTGGATCTTTCTCTTAGTAACTCTAAAATGAAGCTTTTGGGAGGTTCTTGAATTTACCATGTTTGAAACCCAAAACCACCGTACTTCTGTTCATGCTTGACTTCATAAGATAGAGTTTAGGGTTAGGGGTAGATACATGATTTTTCTGGTTTGAATATGTCTAGACCATGTTTATCAATTTGAATGCTTACTATATATATGACATAAGAAGGCTATGTGCTTTGGTTTTTCATTCTTTCGATTTTTTTCTGAAATTTTATGCCCATTTGAATCTTGGTTAAATCCTAGGTTCGACCAAGATTTAAACAAGTTTAAAACATGACAATGAAAAGGTAATTAATCATGGATCCTTCTTAATTAACCAGCCAGTCTAATTAAAATGAAGCTTTTTGGGAGGTTTTTGAAATTTCCATGTTTGAAACCCAAAACCACACTTCTCTGCTTCATGCTTGACTTCATATATAATTAAGACAAAGTTTAGGGTTAGGGGGTACATGATTTGTCTGGTTTGAATATGTCTAGACCTTGTTTATGAACTTGAATGCTTACTATATGACATAAGAAGACTACGTGCTTTGGTTTTTTATTTTATTTATTTTTTATTTTATGCCCATTTGAATATTGGTCAAATCCTAGGTTTGACCAAGATTTAAACAAGTTTAAAACATGAAAATGAAAAGGTAAGCCTGGATCCTTCTTAACTAGTCACTCTAAAATGAAGATTTAATTTTGGGAGGTTTTTGAAATTTCCATGTTTGAAACCAAAAACCACTTCTCTTCATGCTTGACTTCATAAGACAGAGTTTATGGTTTTAGAGGGGTAGATACATGATTTGTCTTATTTGAATATGTCTAGCTAGACCTTGTTTATCAACTTTTGAATGCTTACTATATATATGTGACATAAGAAGACTATGTGCTTTTGTTTTTCATTTTTCCGATTTTTTTAATTTTATGCCCATTTAAATCTTGGTCAAATCCTAGGTTTGACAATGATTTAAACAAGTTTCAAATATGAAAATGAAAAGGTAAGCATGGATCCTTCTTAGTCACTCTAAAATGAAGCTTTTGATAGGTTTTTGAAATTTCCATATTTGAAACCCAAAACCACTTCTCTTCATGCTTGACTACATAAGACAAAGTTTAGGGTTAGGCGGTAGATACATGATTTTTCTTGTTTGAATATGTCTAGACCCTTGTTTATCAACTTTAATGCTTACTATATGACATAAGAAAACTATGTGCTTTGGTTTTTCATTTTTCTGATTTTTTGGAATTTTGATGCACATTTGAATCTTGGTCAAATCCTAGGTTTGACCAAGATTTAAACAAGTATAGAACATGAAAATGAAAAGGGAAGCCTGTATCCTTCTTAGTCACCCTAAAATGAAGTTTTTGGGAGGTTTTTGAAATTTCCATGTTTGAAACCCAAAACCACTTAATCTTCATGCTTGACTTCGTCATAAGACAGAGTTTAGGGGTTAGGGGGTAGATACATGATTTGTCTAGTTTGAATATGTCTAGACCTTGTTTACCAACTTTAATGCTTACTATATGACATATAAGAAGACTATGTGCGCTTTGGTTTTTCATTTTTTTATTTTTTTATTTTATGCCCATTTGAATCGTGGTCAAATCCTAGATTTGACCAAGATTTAAACAAGTTTAAAATATGAAAATGGAAAGGTAAGCCTGGATCCTTCTTAGTCGCTCTAAAATGAAGCTTTTGGGATGATTTTGAAATTTCCATGTTTGAAACCCAAAACCAATTCTCTTCATGCATGCTTGACTTCATAAGACAGAGTTTAGGGTTAGGGGGTTAGATACATTATTTGTCTAGTTTGAATATGTCTAGACTTTGTATATCAACTTGAATATATTATTGTACCATGTCTCCACACAGCCCAAAATGCACATATTTTCAAAAGTTTTCATGCATGAGTACTTGTAACTAGTAAAAATAGAAAGTAAAAATAGGAACCCCATGTATGAAGGATACTAAAAAGAACTCTTTCACATTTTTTTGGTATAGATTATGAGTTTGCTTGGCTTCATACACAAGTGAGTACATGTCATGCAAAAATTAACACGAAATTTAGTTATCATGACCCATTTTTGGCAGGCATTGTGCATATCGCCTTGAGAAACATCTTTGCGAGCTAGTGTATTAAACGTTTATTCACATATAATGGATTTTTTTTACTTTATTAGTGCACACAATGACAGAATCGGCCAAATGTGTATGATTTTTGTGAAGGTGCTAGAAAAACAAGATGCACTACGATGAAGCATGAAAGGAGGCAAGGGGAGGGATAGTGAAGAGGTGGGAGAGACCGAGAGATGAACCGCAAGGTAATTAAAAAATTGGGGCCAAAATGATTCCAACTTCCTAGGCATTGACCAACTTTGCCCCTCTTAACCCAACGTGGCAGTGAACCCGTATAAGCAACAACTTCCTCTTACTCCGCTTCTCCGAAATGGTAAGAGAACCTCTCCAGCTTAAGTGACCAATCGACATAGCTATGGCCTTCCGACTTGGCTCTAGTCGCCGCGCGCGTAGTCCTACCACCGACGAGGAAGCGGAGAATCAGCGCCGCCTTCGCTTCGTCCATCGCGCACCAAGGCATAACCCGCCCGCTCTGCACTGGCCGGTTGTTCAGCCCGCGGCGGCGGCGCTGGCCGTGGAGCCCCTCGCCAGCTGCTTCCCGTGCGGGCCGATGGATGCAGAGGCAGGGATCTCCCACGCAACCCCGCATGCGACGCCCGCTCGGCCCTGGCCGGCTTTTCCGCCCGTGCATGCCGCATGGTTTTCTTTGCCAGCAGGTGAGATCCCCTTCCCGGCCGGCGCGAACGATGCGGAGGCAGGGAGCTCCCGTGGCCAGCCGCCTAATCCGACCGCACTTCAGGCGGTGCCGGCCGTGGAGCCAGGCCGTTCTTTCGAAGCGCATCACGGCGACGCCCTTTGCAGGAGCAACACCGCCAAGGAGCTCGTATATAACGTGATGTTCCCGGCACTCTATAGATGCCGGGATGCTCTGCAAGCTTTCGTGCAGGCTAAGAATGCGGCGGCTGCAAATCCCAGGGACGCAGCATTGCAGCGGCGCGCCGATGAGGCTAAGGAGGCGCACACTTTCCACCAGGCGTGCCTCGACAGGCTTAACATCCAGCACGGCTTCGTGCAACCGCCAAACGCCGCTCCAGCTAAGATCCAAAAATACTCCGGTGAGCATATCACTCCGGAGTAGAACAATTCAATTTCTAGTACTGTAGGAGTACTTTATTAGTGCACAAACCTGGCGAAATTAAAGGTGTGTTCTTTGTGTGTGATGTAAATCTAAAAATTTGAAGGTTATAGCAAAAACATTTCTTCACAAATATTCGATGTGTTTGCTTGGCCTTATCTATATATCCGGTGAGCATATATGGATGCCAAATCCTTTACAAACTTAGGGCTCCTTTGATTCATAGGAATATGAAGAGTGTAGGAATAGGAAAGGTGTAGGATTGGAATGTCATGCCAAGTTGAATCCTATAGGAATATGGTGTGTCTTTGATTGTAGCAAAGGAATTTTTCCATGAGGTATGAGCTAATGCTTTTTTCCTACAGGATTTGTACTACAAGATTCCTGTAGGAATAATTCCTATAGGATATGTTCCTATGAATCAAATGACTTGTATAGAAATTTTCCTATAGGATCCAATTCCTACATAATTCCTATATCAATCCTATGAATCAAAGGAGCCCTTATATTTTTTAAGAGATCGATGTGCATGCATCTATCTCGCCATGGTAAATTAATGAAACAAGTTGCATATTTGCCAGAATTCCAAACTTTGTGAGCAGTATAGAGATCGAGACCTTAATTAATTATTATGGGTAGGATGCATGCATGCATGGCCATTTTCTAGGGTTTTAAAGGATACTAGAGCTTTTCTAGGTTAATTTGCAACTATATGTATATTTGTTTTCTAGTTCTGGGCTGATCATTAAACTCAACATTGAGTTGTAGATTATGTGAAATTAGTACATGCCATAAAATATAGTAATTTTTTATGTACCCTACGAGGCGATACGTGTGGTGTACCCTTAATTATTAATTGGTAGACATGTACCGTTGGCATGTTTGAAGAAAATTTGAATTTGGAAGAAGTTTTTTAAGTAAAATTAACGCAAGCACAAAATCATGTGTGATGGTGAAATTTCTAGAACAAATTAATACAAACCTAGTAATATGAGTTTGTTTGGCTTTACGCCCACAAGTGAGTATTGTGCGCATGTACTTTGATGCAAAATCCCGCCATACAAAACTTTTTAGTTATCATATGACCTCAAGTTTGGAAGAGATCGTATTTTAAGCAACTTCACAAACAAGAGATTCTAACAATTATATGCATGCATGAAAGAATGATTTCCCTTTTTTATTACTCTACAAAAATGGCTAGATGTGTGTTATTTGTGAAGGAGGGCTACCAAATTTTAACAGTTGCACATTATTGTCATAATTCCACCTTTTGGAAGCAGTAGGGTAGACATGCTTTCCGCTTGGTAGGATGTGTTAGTGCCATCAATTTTGTAGATATAGGTTCAAGGATTTGTTCATCTTAATCTGCAACTATATATGGATTTTTAAGCTTTTGCCTAGTAATTAAACTCATAATTGAAATAATGTAGGTTATTTAACTACATACATGCCATAAATTCGGACAGGAAATACTTGGACGTGCCTTGCGAGGGTGGTAACAAACAAGAACACAATGACCAAACTTCAAATGCCAATCCACCCACCAAGCTATACGATTGGCATGTACAATCGATCGACTCCTTCTAATCAAATTTGAATACAATAGAAGAAGTTTAAAAAAATTTCAAAATGAGATCAACTTGTGCATTGAGTCATCCTTTGTTATTTATTTGCTTGTAAAAATAGAAACATAGGCATATGAATGTATTCGAAACACTTCACTTTTCAACGGGAAGGGACCCGAAGGTCCCAGAAAAACAAAAAAAGATTACAATAGTAGTACTCCTTTGAGAAGGCAGTAGAAGAAGGATCCTCGAAGAGCCAAATGCTTTTATTATCCACAGTTGTTCGGCTCTTTTCCTTCTCGTGTAAGCTATCGCGCAATGATTATACTAATGGTCGGATGGTAGTACAACCATTTTCACAAACTTCTGCGCCCTTCGTCATGTCAGCATCGTATCCCAGTGTGCAAGCAGTCTGCTCGAATGAAATACTCCTAAGTACGTACGGTATTCCCTCCAAAGACACACCACACGGTATTCCCTCCAAAGACGCACCGTCGCCCCGATCTGCTCGAATGAAATACTCCAAAATACTTCGCGCCCTTCGTCATGTCAGCATCGTATCCCAGTGTGCAAGCAGTCTCCTATGAAATGGAGACGACATTTTGTTGAAAAGTGTCGGTGCATGCTATATACCACACTAGTATGAGAGTTTTTACAGCATTATTCCGATTTCCACAGAATGCATTAAATTTGGACGCGATGCCACACTGACAAGAGTGGTTTAAACAAGGCCATTATTTTTATTATGTTATATTACTACAATACTCCAAGGTAGCACTAGTAGCCTTCGGTTGTACTCTGCAGTCGCTGCCTCATTCGACCAGACTTTATTCTTCTTCTCATATATATATACAAAATATCGTCTCGCCGAGGTTCGATGACCGCACCGTCGCCCCTCTCCGCGCCGCCGTCTTGGGCCGCGCCACCATTCTCCCCGCCGAGTTCTCCCCCGTCCCCGACGCACCACCGTCAAGCACCACCGGACCGATCTTCGCAGGTATGTACATCTCCAACCTCCGGCGAGTACAGAGGTTCATCGGTCATTGTGTTCGATATAACCTTAATTTGGGGATTGCAATGTGAGTAACTTACTGGGTTTTCTAGGAAATGAAAACGGCATCGCTCGATGCCTACACTGCGTCGGCGGATACATGGAAAGCGGAGACGGATGCTCTGCATGCATCGGCGGAGACATGTAAAGCGGATGCGGATGCGGATGCGGAGGCAAAGGCGAAGGCGGTGGCTAGGACGGGCCCGGGCGCTGTGGCGCTGGCAAATGCTCGTATCGAAGCTGCATTTTGTTGGAAAGTCTTGGCGCGTGCTTCGAGAGTTTTGGCGGCGCAGCCGGGAGAACCGTCGGAGGCTTCGAAGCTGGCTGCTTTGAATGCGTCGAGAGCTTGGATGGTGACTTCATCTAAGGCAGCGCTTGTTGCATATGATCGTGACTCGTCAACCCCTTTGTAAGTTCTACCTTCCCCAACTGCAATGAGGTTAGATCTGGTGGATTGGGTTTTTTGCCCAAACCAGACGTGATGATGCATTGAGATGTTTTTGTATTTTTGATGATGCATTCTGCTTCTTTTGTAATTTGGGTGATTCATTATGCTTTTTAGGTAGTAATTTTTCTGATGCACTCACCTCTTCAGGAATTTTTCATGGTTTTTTTTTCTTTTTTTTTCTGTCAACCTAGCTAATACTCTCTGCTGTTTAGCCAGAAGTTGGATGATGCATTGTACTGTTTACATATATTTTACTCTGATGATGCATTTTGCTCTTTTAGCCTTTTAGGTAATTTTTCTGATTCCTTGAACAGTGTGGGAAATTTCGATGAAGAATTTTGCTGTCAACTTAGATGATGTATTGTGCTGTTTACATTTTATTACCTATATCAAAGCTAACCCCATCTGATGTTACCACAGCGTTTTGGGTCCTGTAGAGGTCTCTTTTTCCTCCAATCGTGTTGACACGTTAGCAATTATTACTGTATATGCGAGATTGCCTTCCGTTGGTGCGTCCTATTTTTGTGGTGTTTTTTTTTTTGCAAATTAAGGGCTTCATTGATTATGCAACAGGATTACAATTGCATTGTCCTGTTTACAATATTTTGATTTTGCTGATGCATTGTGCTGTTCACATTATTTTGATTTTGCTGATGCATTGTCCTGTTTACATTATTTTGATTTCTTGATGCATTGTCTTGTTTACACTATTTTGATTTCTTTGATGCACCGTGCAGTTTAGGAAACTTTGATGATGAATTAGATGATGCATTTTGCTGCTTAGTCAAATTAGATGTTGCATTTTGTTTTAAAAAATAGATGATGCAGTGTGCTGTTTACATAATTTTGACGATGCATCGTGCGATTTGCATAATCCTACCAGCTTCAGTCGAAGGACACCCACAACAATCAACGATCTGCCTGGAGATGTAGTCTCTCAGATTCTTGTCAGGCTTCCTCCCCATCCAACCTGCTTACTAGCTGCATCAGGCACCAAGAAAGCATGGAGGCAATGTATGGGAAGCAATTATTTCAGAAAGCTAACTGTGTCACACAACGGAGGAAACCCGTTGCTAGGGTTTTTCACCAACAACTCCGAGGACAATCGATTCATCACAGAGCATGATCTTCACCCGGCCATCTTGAAGATGCTGGCAATCCCGTCTCAGGTGAACGGTCCCAAAATCTATGTCCTGGGATGCCGCGATGGTATGGTGCTACTCCATTCTAATGTATCCAGTGGGTATATATCGATGCAGGATCCAATTAGGCAAGTTCTCACAGCGATACCAGAACCACCATTGTGGCACAATCACACAATTGAAAGCAGCGGCTCAATTCTCTGTTCGAGAAACAACTCTGAACCGTTTACACATTGTGGCAAGTTCTCGGTTGTTTGGATAACAACTAAACGTTACGATGCACAGGCTCATATCTACTCACCAGATTCAAAAGAATGGGAGTTTCTAGCTCGATCAACTCCGATGCTGTTAGAGATTGACCGTAGACCGGCAACTCTCATAGGGGGTATTTTGTACTGGCCAACGAAGTCTAGATATATCATTGAGCTTGACCATGAAAAGAAGGTTCTGAAATATATTCAGTGCCCTCATGAGACGCATGATATATTCATGCTTAACATTCACATCTTCAAGGGACATAATGGAGATGTTGCCCTTGCTGTTATAAGAGACTTCACCCTACAAACATGGGCCAGTACAAGATCATCAACAGGCGATCACGAGTCATGGACATGTCATATAAATTTTGAATTGGATACTTTTTTTGGCCTTGACACATCATTTCCATACAATTGGAAACATGCAGTAAGGTTACTCTGCGTATTTGAGGACAAAAATGAGCTGGTTGTACGGGCAAAGGAGGGAGTATTCCAATTAGATATGAGCAACTGGCAATGGAGAAAGTACAATTCTGCTAGACATTGGTGCACTTTACATCCCTACTCAGTTAGACCGGGTTAGTCATTCATATGTAACCTTTGCATTCATTTACATATGACTTTTGCTGATCAATTTGTTCATTTCCTGACATTAACCGACCTGATCCAGAGTGCAACATCAAGGACACGAAAAAGAACGCGCTGTCAGGAACCCATCTAATTCAAAGTTCAACATCCATAAGAGAAAAGGAAGTCGCATATGAAGGAGCAAGGCTTGTTTGGGCAAGAAGTGATAGCCCAGCTTTTGTTTGGTCTGATGTCTTTTAGTTTTCGTTCTGGTGGAAATGTCGCTGCACCATTTGTTTGTACTGCAGCTCCATAGTGCTAGCTGCTAGTACGTTGGCGCTGTCCTACGTCTGCTTGTTTTGGGGACATAAATATGCCACGAAACCTTTGTTTTATGTGATCAAATGGTCATCTCTGCATGTATATGTTCGGGTTCTGATGAAACCTTTTTTGTGATCTGTACATATATTTGAGTCAGTCTGTGTTTTGTTTTATGATGGGCAGGAGTATTTGTTTTACTACACCATTGTTTATCCGAATTGTATTACTCACTCTATTCAAAAAGTTAGCGGCTCACCTTTTTCCTTCAAGATACGGATGTATCTACACACTAAAAACATATATAGATGAAACCATCTTCAGAAAAAGTTTAGTCACTTATGTATGGACGGGGGTAGTATTATTTATGTTGTGCTCCCAAACAAGCAGACGTCGGACAGCGCCTGTTTAAAGTTCATATGTGTAATCTTATCCCCTTTGGAAGTTAAGCATTAAACTCTACTAGTACAACCGTGGTGGTCTTGTGATGTAGTACTCTTTAGATGCATTTGTGATGTAGTAGTACAGTACTTTTTTTTGAACTGGTATAGTACTATCTAAGAAGAGTACTCCCTCCGATTCACATTCATTTTACACCAAGAAATATGGATCGGAGCGAGGGAGTAAATTAAACATGGCATCTCGTGCATGAAGCTTGACAGATCGATCAGGTTGGCTAGAATGGCAATACAATGCTCCTCATTAGGCAAATGCATGCCATGTACGATAGTATACATCCAGTAAAGAAGCCTATACTGATATAAAAAAGACTACATTGGGGATGAGAGTCAATTGGGGAATCTACAATGCATAAAATCTTGCTCGTATCTGATTTTGGCTAAGAGGGTTTTACTCACATTACACGTGCCACTTTCCTTGTCTGCAAAACAAGTTCCAATAAAGGAAGAGGAAAGAAGAGGACATTGTGGGCGAGATTGAACACCTTTTTATGTGTTAAGCTGAGGCCTTGTTTAGCTAAGGATTTCGACTTAGGCCTAACAGCTCAGCACACCCAGAAATAAATTTCCTTGCGCGCACCACTGTCAGCAAAAATAACAAAATTAGCACGCAAGATTAAGAACGAAGTGAATTTAAGTAACTTGGTTAGCTTTTCAAGCAATATATTCAGAGAAAGAGCACACATGTCCGGCTAGAAATAATCGTAAGAGAAGAACAATAAATCTAAGACATCCCACTTCATATGCAGAAGGGACGCGACAGCGCATGGATTCATACCTTGAGTCGACTCTGGCTCGTAGAAGGGCGGTCGCGCCTCGAGGAAGCCGGCGACGTCTCCACCTCGATCTCACATGTGACTGCTTCTCGGTGGGCGGTGCGCCACGCCATGTAGAAGATCTATCAAAAGAGGAGAGCCCGATGACGCTACCGACGCCTCAACCTTGATAGCACCGGCTTGTTGCTCCGCACCGAGATGCGCCACGTGCAAGATTTAGCGGATGCGCCAATTTTAGAGATATGTCATGATCGTTGTAACAAATTTCAACATGATGATGATTTGATCCTGCACTCGGCCTTGAACATAAGTACTAGTACAGTCTCACAATTTTTTATCATTATACTTTGCGAGATTTAGCGGATGCGCCAAATTCAGAGATAGATCATGATCATGGTAACACAATTTTCAATGTAATGATGATTTGATGTTGCACTAGACCTTGAACATAAGTACTAGTACGGTCTCACAATTTTGTATCATTATACTTTGCAAGTTTTAGCGGATGCGCCCATTTTCAGAGGATCATGGTAACAAATTTTCAACGTGATGATGATTTGATGTTGCACTCGACCTTGAACAGAAGTACTACTACTGTCTTACAATTTCTTTATCATTATACTTTGCAAGATTTAGCAGATGCGCCAAATTCAGAGATAGATCATGATCATGGTAACAAATTTTCAACGCGATGATGATTTGATGTTGCACTCGAACTTGAACAGAAGTACTAGTACAGTCTCACAATTTTTTTATCATTATACTTTGCGAGATTTAGCGGATGCGCCAAATTCAGAGATAGATCGTGATCATGGTAACACACTTTTCAATGTAATGATGATTTGATGTTGCACTCGACCTTGAACATAAGTACTAGTACGGTCTCACAATTTTGTATCATTATACTTTGCAAGTTTTAGCGGATGCGCGCATTTTTGAGAGGTTGATCATGTTCATGGTAACAAATTTTCAACGTGATGATGATTTGATGTTGCACTCGAACTTGAACAGAAGTACTAGTATGGTCTCACAATTTTTATTATCATTATACTTTGAAAGATATAGCAGATGCGCCAATTTCAGAGATAGATCATGATCATGGTAACAAATTTTCAACGTGATGGTGATTTGATGTTGCACTCGGCCTAGAATAGAAGTACTAGTACGGTCTCACAATTTTTTTATCATTATACTTTGCAAGATATAGCGGATACGCTAATTTCAGAGATAGATCATGACCATGGTAGTGACCAATATTCAAGGTGACGATGATTTGATTTTGCACTCGGCCTTGAACAGAGGTACTAGTACGGTCTCACAATTTTTTATCATTATACTTGGACCTTAGCGAAATTCAAAATCTCATAGCGGCAAAACTTCCCGCCTACAAAATACAAAAAATTCACACGCTTCCAAATTCCCATTCTACCCCTGTGGAGATGACAGCAAAGTCGGTTGGTGGGGGGGTCTGCCCGTCATTTTTTGGATCACCACCTCCCTAGCCCGGAAACCCTCCCAAAAAAAATTCATTTCCCTCAGACCACCCACCGGAACTTCCCAAGTCCCTCTCTCCCACCTCCACGACCACCGCACCGGAACATCCCCGCCGGACTTCCCTGGCCTACCCGAGCCCTCGCGATCCTCGTCATCCGGCTGCCTGCCGGAGCCGCTTCATCGACGCCATCATCAACCGGATCGGATCATCCCCGCCGAACCTCGAAACCATATGCTCATCTAGCAGTCTACCGCAGTCGCTTCCGCTGCGGTATCGTCCACCCCACCGGAGCCGCTTCGCCGGATCCGTCGTCCACCGCATCGGATCTTGCTCACCGACACCGCTGTGCACGAACCGGATCTGCTTCACCGGCGCCGTGCATGATCTAAACTCTTCTACTATCGCTTTTCTATTGCTTGCCTGCAAGTTCTTGTTTAATCTTGGGGGAACCTGTTTGTGCTAACGACGCGCCGTTAAATTTTTTGCAGATGAGATGAGTAATCATGAAGTGTAATGGCCGTCTCTCCAACCCCAAGTAGCACATGTAGCGTACTTCATCACCGGATCTATCAACCCCAGGAAGATCTGCTGTGACTCCCACAGAGTGCTTCTCCTAATGTAAGTCCCTTGTTTTAGCGCCATGTTCTGGGTTCAGATGCTTGTTTGTCTGAAGCTCTTTTAGTTCATTCCTAGCTATGACCGTAACACGTTGCTATTTTCTACTTCATTGCTAACTTTAAGCGATTGAACATTTTGGTTTGCATTCCCTGCTCTGTAGATGTAGCCATCATAACTTCTATCTTGCTCAGTCGTTGTTACAAAAATTATAGGTATTATAGTAACATCCTGCTATTATTTAGTTCATGGCCAATTTTAAGTAATTGCACATGTTGGTTCGCATTCCCTGCTCTATAGCTTTTGGCATCGTAACTTCTATATTTGGTTTACATTCCCTGCTCTGTAGATCTAGCCATCATAACTTTATCTTGCTCAGTCGTTGTTACAAAAATTATGGCCTGCTACTATGTTGTTTGTGCCAATTTTTTACTCCATGAACATGTTGGCTTGCATTCCCTGTACTACAGGTGATGCCATTTTTGTATCTAGTTCATTGTAAGCTAACAAAGTAAGGACTTAGTTTGGCATGCTATCACTCTGCTATCTAGCCTGTAGTACAAATAAACTTGTCATACTACTAGATAATAATTTTGCGTGCCATCTTGTTCTTCAAAAGCTGCATTATTGACTTGTTTCTCTGACTTGGCATGACGCTCACATATGGAAAGCTGAACATATTGGTTTGCATTACCTCTTATACAAGTTCACAGGTGATCCCACTATATTATGTATCTGGTCCATCCTAAGCTCCAGCATTAACTATCCTCTATGTGTTGCTCATTACAAGTTTATATCCCGAAACATCTTGATTTGCATCCCATTCACTATAAGTTCAGGAGTATTATTTAGTTCACGGCCAAAATGAAGTAATTGCACTTGGCACATGTTGGTTCACATTCCCTCCTCTTTAGCTTTTGCCATCGTAACTTCTATTTTTGGTTTACATTCCCTGCTCTGTAGATGTAGCCATCATAACTTCATCTTGCTCAGTCGTTGTTACAAAATTTATAGCCTGCTACTATGTTGTTCATGCCAATTTTGTACTCCCTGAACATGTTGGTTTGCATGGGACTCGACAGTAGTAAGTCTACTGTTTCATTCTAACATGCTCTGTTATATTGGCTGTTGGTATGCGGCATGCACTCTTTGTTTGCTTATTGTGCGCATTACAATGATCTTGTTATAACGACGAAATGATGAGTTCCAAATTCTTTGGCAAACAATATTGTAGTGTCTTTGCCTTTCCATTGTTGCTTTGTCTTAACTTGTAATGTCTTTGTTTCGGATATAGGTGCTTTGCATGGACAACTTAAAAGATTGCCGGATCCCTTCATTGTATTGCTAGGTTTAATTACCATTCAATTTCTCTCGGGTTCTGTAATATTTTTTCAATGCCTTGCGGTGATGTAATATTTAGTTAGTTTTTATAGTTCTTTCGCACATTTTTTCTTTGGTGCTTGTGGTAAGTGAGGCTATCAGGCAAAAATCAATGCCGCGTAAATATTCTCGATATCTAAATCACGAATTCCCATCCCTTAAACGGCCCAATTAAGCGAAATCACATATGTGCTTGACCCGCAAAATCCTAAAGCGCCTATTACGCCGGCATATAAACGGCAACTAAACGGGCTGGCCCACTTACTTATTGGGCCAGCCCACTTGATTCTTGTGGACCCCACACTTTTATTGGGCCGGCCCACTTGCTTTAAGGTGGACCCCACCCTCTACCGGGGCCGGCCCACTAACTAGTTGGGCCAGCCCAATTGCTTTTGTGGTGGTCCCCACATACTAAACGGGCCGGCCCTTTAAGACGAAAGTGGGACCCACCTGTGTTTTTGGCCCGGCCCACTATCTTGTTGGGCCGGCCCACTTGCTATATGGTGGACCCCACATACTAAATGGGCTGGCCCTTTAACAGGAAAGTGGGACCCACCTGTGTTTTTGGCCGGCCCACTAGCGTGTTGGGCCGGCCCACTTGCTATACGGTGGACCCCACATATTAAATGGGCCGGCCCTTTAACAGGAAAGTGGGACCCACCAGTGTTTTGGCCCGGCCCACTATCTTGTTGGGCCGGCCCACTTGCTATATGGTGGACCCCACATACTAAATGGGCCAGCCCTTTAAGTGGAAAGTGGGACCCACCTGTGTTTTTGGCCCGGCCCACTATCTTGTTGGGCCGGCCCACTTGCTATATGGTGGACCCCACATACTGAATGGGCTGGCCCTTTAACAGGAAAATGGGACCCACCGGTGCTTTTGGCCCGGCCCACTGGCTTGTTGGGCCAGCCCATTTGATCAAATGTGGACCCCATGTACTAAATGGGCCGGCCCGATAGCAGGAAAGTGGGACCCACATGCTAATTGGGCCGGCCCAATAACTTCTTGGGCCGGCCCAGTTGCTTTAATGTGGACCCCACATTGTAAATGGGCCGGCCCGATACCAGGAAAGTGGGTCCCACATGTCTTGTGGGCCGGCCCTTTTGCCTGTTGACCGGTCAAACGAGTGCATTCGGCCCGGCCCACATACTTAGTGGGCCGGCCCATTAAAGTTTTGACCAGTCAACCTTAGAGGTTAGGCCCGGCCCACGTAACTAATTGACCAGCCCAGCCATATAGTTGACCGGTCAAACTAAGTCAGCTGGCCCGGCCCGCAAACTTAATGGGCCGGCCCGCTTAAGACGTGGCAGGCCTCGTGTGGGCCTACCATCTACCACGGGGTTTCAGCCGGTTAACGCCGTTAATCGCCGGATTAACGGCGTACGCACACGTGTCGGTTGCATGACGTCAGCAGTCAACGGGCTCCCGGAAACACTTGGGCAACGGTCCGATTTTCCGTGGCGGAAGGGCGCCCAAGCGCGACGGACCGAAAAAATCGTCGTAGGACTTTGCCTGACGCAGTTTCCACAACAGAACCCATATCGTCGGGTTAGGCCCATAGGCGACGAAAAATACCCCTTAGCGGACGATTTTGAGACGTTGTCTATCAGAACTTTTCTTGTAGTGATACTTATTCATACCACCTGTATTTCACTATCTCTTCGCCGAACTAGTGCACCTATTAGGTGTGTTGGGGACACAAGAGACTTCTTGCTTTGTGGTTGCAGGGTTGCTTGAGAGGGATATCTTTGACCTCTTCCTCCCTGAGTTCGATAAACCTTGGGTGATCCACTTAAGGGAAAACTTGCTGCTGTTCTACAAACCTCTGCTCTTGGAGGCCCAACACTGTCTACAGGAAAAGAAGCGTGAGTAGACATCAAGGCGTCAAGGATCTGATCTCGATGGCACGTTCAAGATCGTCGACTTCGTCAACAGCAAGCAACGCAATGGATCGAGGTAAACAGATCGCAACTGGTCCTGTCGATTTTGTTCCTCACCCGCCCTCCCGTTTGGATGCATATGCGTATCTGGAGGAGCCTATGGAGATGACGTTCGGAAGATTTCACTTTCGCGTCGAGAAAGAGGGAGCGTATCGTCTCGAAATTCCGATCTCGTCGGGATTGTCGGCGGTCGATTCCGATTTTTCGAGTTCAACATCGTCAATCGAGTCAGGCGAAGAGGAGACTTCATCGCCACGCTTCATCAGCACCAGGGCAAGCGAAAAGCTTGCCAAGATCTTCAACGACATGTCCTTCGAGTCATCCGCGGACTCCTATATAAGCGATGACTCGAGCAGTGTCGACAGCTTCAACTTCATCGACAAATCCACTACAGTGGGCAAGGTCTTCACCAATCTTTATGATGGTGTCACCAAACCCAGCACAGATCTGAATACAAAATACCATCAGATTTATGCCATCGGAGAGCCAAGCCGCGATCAGGAGGAAACATCTGAGGCTTTCGACGATTTGGGAAATCCATACGTCGATCCCTCTGATTTACGACAAGGTCTAGGCAACAAATATGTCGGACCTGCGCCTCGTGATAGAGTTCAACTCCCACAAGCAGCATGGGATAGAGCCGCAAGAGCTATGGATGGCTCAGAACCAATGGCCACAACAGCCACGCCAGAAGAGTTGCAAGCATATCAATATAGGCTCGCACGAGCTGCAAGGGAATTGGAAAAACAGACAGCTGCTCTGAACAGAAGAAAGGAGGCAGCCTCCGCATCAAGCAGGCGAAGAGCGGAGTTAAGTCGACAATCTGGAACTTCAGGAGATAGCCACAGGGAAGCTCGGAACAGAGCAAGATCAAGGATGCAAAACATACCTGAAGGAGAAAGAGAGCACTTGGTTCAAAACCTCGACATGTCTTTTATGTCGATAGACACGAGAGGGAACATCATCCCCAAGACACCAGAAGCTGGGTATATGGCGACACAGGCTTTTATCCTTGCATCCAGGCCACCTCCAGGAGATCCAAGGGAGGCATTGTACAACATGGCAATGGCAGGAGTTGGAGCCATGGGAACGGCGTTTGCATCAACACCTCCCGAAGGAACAGCAAGGCAAAATAGGCCACGACCTGCGGCAGCACCAGCAGCTCCCGAAGGAACAAGTGGAGCAAGAGACACGGCAGCGCAAGCAAGGGTGGACAGAGCACGGCAAAGTAAAAGGGAACATCGGATTCCCCAGAACTAAACGACGAGGATATGTGCGCTTTACCATGCTTCACGAGGAGAGTCCGAAAAACTTGAGTCCCTTCAGGATTTAAATTGCCTGATAATTTCAAGAAATTCGACGGCCTGCAAGATCCAGAGGATTGGCTAGTTGATTACCTCGAGACGGTGAAGCTTACAGGAGGAACCAGAGCAACAGCTATGCAAAGCATCCAAGTGCATTTAAGTGGAGCCGCGCGATCTTGGATAAAAAAGCTTCCTCCAGGATCTATCGACAGTTGGGATAGTTTCGAGGACGTGTTCGTCAAGAATTTCCGGTCCACCTGCAAAAAACCTGCATCGCTAGAGGAATTGAGGGCGTGTCGACAAAAGCCAGACAAATCAATGAGAAAATACATCCAAAGGTGGAATATCATTAAAAACTCGGTAGAGAATATATCTGACGAGAGAGCGATAGATGCATTTGTCGCAGGAATCAGGCGAGGAGATTTTGTCGAGGATTTGGGGAGAACCAATCCAAAGACAGTGTCCGCATTAATGGAGATAGCAAACAGATGGGCAGATGGAGAAGATGCTGTTCACAACAAACGACATAGGTCACCAGAGGAGGACCACGGCCGAAATTATCAAAATAGGCGATGATTTCCTCGGCAGTACTCGGGCTACGATGCTCCTGGGCAAATTTCGGCTGGCTTCCGAGCAAGCGCCGGAGGAAACAATAGAGATGATTACCAGAGGAGCAGCGAGGCGACAATAGAGATGACTCTCCAAACAACAGGCAAAATACCGGGTCAAGGTTTCAGAGGCCTTTCGTGTCTCCCGAGGAGATGATGAACGGGCCATGTCAGATGCATTTTTATCTTGACAATAACGGAAAAAGACAGTCAGGACACCTGCAGAAGGATTGTCGAAATTTCCAAGCAATGTTAAGGTGGGCAGGGCATGCTAATGCCCAGGCAGCACACAGAAATCCTCAAGGACCCAGGAGTGAGATTCACTTGCCACCTCCTCCCGCAATTACGGACGAAAATCGACATCAGCTTAGAATAACGGCAGCACCTGCACCACCGCCTTATGTTGATCCCAACTCTAACGGAGCGGTCTCGATGATTCAGAAAGGCAGACCATCCAATAGAGCTCAGAAAGTAATCTCGCGACAAGTGTTCATGGCAGAAAAGATGCCTCCACCAACAGTCGAGTATCTTAACTGGTCAGGGCAATATATTGGCTTCACAATAGCGGATCATCCACATCAAGTTCCTCGGCCAGGACAATCAGCACTTATCTTACCAGCAGTAATTGCAGGATTTGACGTATCTCGAGTGTTCATAGACGGCGGCAGCAGTTTACACCTTATGTATGCAGACACACTAAGGAAGATGAACATATCCCTAGCAAACCTGAAACCAACCGACACGCGATTCCACGGTATCACACCAGAGAAGCCAAGTTATCCGCTGGGAAATATTAATCTCGACGTTCAGTTTGGGACCCGAGAAAACTACAGAATAGAGAGGCTGGAATTTGAAGTTGTGGATTTCCCGTCACAATACCACGCTTTGTTGGGACGCCCAGCATATGCTGGGTTTATGGCGGTACCACATTATACGTACCTATTGTGGAGGATGCCTGGACCTAAGGGACCAATCACAGACAAAGGAAGCTTTGCGCTAGCCGATAAATGTGATAAGGATTTTCATCGACTGTCAGAAACCTTCGGGATGCAAGCAGAGTACATGGCGTCAAGGCTCACGACTGACTATGATGTGTTGCCAGATGTAGGAAGGCCCAACAAAGAATCAACTTTCAACACTGAGAAAAATTCTAAGGAGGTGCAGATTCACCCGACAGACCCGAAAAAGACGACGTCCATTGCGACAGACATGGACCTCGCATAGGAAAGCGCGCTCGTCGAGTTCCTCCGTGAGCACTGGAAAATCTTCGCATGGTGTCCAGCTGACATGCCAGGAGTACCCAGGGAACTTGCCGAGCACCACCTAAACTTAGATCCATTAGCGAGACCAATAAAACAACCTTTGCGGCGTTTTTCGGAACCAAATCGCAAAGCTATGCTGTCAGAAATCGATCGACTAGGAGAAGCTGGTTTTATCAAGGAGCTGCATACAGAGGCCACATGGGTAGCAAATCCAGTGTTGGTGCCGAAGAAAAACACTAAAGTCCTTCGCATGTGCGTCGATTTTACGTGTCTCAATAAACATTGTCCAAAGGATCACTTTCCCCTCCCGAGCATCGATCAAATTATCGACTCCACGGCAGGATGTGAACGTCTTTCCTTCCTGGATGCATATTCTGGTTATAACCAGATCAGATTGAAAGAAGAAGATGAGGTCAAAACAGCGTTCATCACACCTTATGGCGTGTTTTGCTATAGAACAATGCCTTTTGGTCTGAAAAACGCGGGAGCAACATACCAAAGGATGATGCAGAAGTGCTTAGCAACACAGATTGGGAAAAATGTACAAGTGTACATCGACAACGTCATCATAACATCAAAGAAGGGAACGACGCTACGAGGATCTAAAGGAAACCTTCGACAACCTCGACAAGTTCTGCCTCAAGTTGAACCCGACGAAGTGTTCCTTTGGTGTCCCCGCAGGAGAACTTCTTGGGTTTCTAGTCTCAGCAAGAGGGATTGAAGCAAATCCCGAAAAAATCCAAGCTATCGTAACAATGAGGAAGCCAACAAAGTTGAAGGAAATACAGCAGCTAACTGGGCGAGTCGCAGCTTTAAGCAGATTTGTCGCCAGGCTAGGAGAAAAAGCGCTACCGTTCTACGCTTTAATCAAGCAAGGGGAGAAATTCCAGTGGAATGAAGAGGCCGATAGAGCCTTCAAGGATTTAAAGCGCACAATTTCGACACCACCAATCTTGGTGGCGCCGAAAGAGAAGGAACCTCTCCTGCTATACATCGCAGCCACACCTAAGGTGGTTAGCACGGCGCTAGTTGTCGAAAGAGAAGAAGAAGGAAAACTCCATGGAGTGCAAAGGCCGGTATATTTCATCAGTGAAGTTTTATCGCCTTCCAAACAGCGGTACCCGCAGTATCAGAAGTTAGCATATGGAGTGATCACAACAGCAAGAAAATTGCGCCATCATTTTTCGGCACACCCTATAATAGTGGTCAACGAAGCACCTCTATCAAATATACTGAACAATCCAGACGCTACAGGGCGTGTCTCCCTTTGGGGAATAGAACTTTCCCCTCGGGACATCACGTATGAAAAAAGAAAGGCAATGAAGTCGCAAATTCTGCCAGATTTCATCGCAGAGTGGATGGAGCTGCAAAACACAGGACCCCCAGATTTGTCGAGAACTTGGACCATGAACTTCGATGGATCCAAGAGAGTAGAAGGAGCTGGTGCAGGGGTGATACTCATATCACCTGAAGGCGACAAACTGAAGTATGTCCTACGGATGACGTTCCCAAACGCATCTAACAATGAAGCAGAATATGAAGCTCTTATACACGGGATGAAGATGGCGAAAGCTTGTGGTGCAACTCGACTAAAAATCTTTGGCGACTCACAATTGGTAGCTCAGCAGGTTATGAACCAATGTGATGCAGTCAATGACAGCATGGTGGCATACAAGGAGGTGTACAACGAGCTTGAGAAGCTATTTGACGGATGCGAAGTAAATCACATCAGTAGGCTGAGCAATGACGAAGCCGATGTTCTCGCAAACATCGGGTCGCAGTGCCTTACAATCCCGCCAGGTGTGTTTTGGGAAGAGATATCTGAGAGATCCACAAAGCCAAATAAGGTGCAGAAGAAGACGAAGGAGGAGAAAACTTCGGTGCCTCTCAAAGAAGCTCCAGACGAAGAAGAGGACCAGGAGCTGTTGATGATGGTAGAAGTCCCATGCATGCAAGCGTACATATCATATATCCTAAGGAAAGAAATACCTGAAGATCCAGTTGAAGCAAGCCGAGTTATTCGACGATCCAAAGCTTTCACAGTGGTCAAAGGGGAGTTATACAAGCGAAGTATTTCGGGCGTGCTGCAAAGGTGCGTTACACCCGAAGAAGGAAGGAAAATCTTAAAGGATGTACACGAGGGAATGTGTGGTCACCACGCGAGCAGTCGAGCTATTGCGGCCAAGGTTTTTCGGGCTGGATTTTATTGGTTGACAACAATCGAGGATGCAAAAGAGATAGTACGAACCTGCGACGCGTGCCAGAGATTTGCCGCAAAACCACACTCCCCGGCAGCAGAGCTGATGCCAATACCATTGTCGTGGCCCTTTGCCCAATGGGGTCTAGATATGGTGGGAAAGTTACACAAGGCCTCGCCAGGAGGATACGAGTACATGCTCGTTGCTGTCGACAAATTCACCATGTGGATAGAAGCAAAGCCGATAAATTCACCAGATGCAGCGTCAGCAATAAAATTCGTGAAGGGCATCGTTTTTCGGTTTGGAGTACCTCACAACATCGTCACAGATAATGGTAGTAACTTCACGTCCAAGGAATTCAAGGCATACTGCGCAGAAGTAGGCATCAAATTGCACTTTGCGTCAGTTGGGCACCCGCAAACCAATGGTCAAGTCGAGAAAGCCAATGGTATCATCTGCAATGGTATTAAAAAGCGCTTGCTAGGACCGCTTGAAAAAGCTCGGCATACTTGGCCAGAAGAATTGCCAAGTGTTTTGTGGAGTATTCGAACAACACCAAATACGGCGACACAAGAAACTCCATTCTTCCTTGTCCACGGAGCTGAGGCAGTACTACCGATTGAAATAGAGCATGATTCCCCAAGAGTCACAGAGTATGACGAAGAAACTACCACATTCAACGATTGCGGCCAAGATCTTTCCAGGTCGGAGATTTGGTCCTACGGCTCAATCAACAAAGTACTGAAAAGCTCGAGTCACCATGGCTGGGCCCTTACGTCGTCACAGAAGTAATCGAAGGAGGAGCGTACAGGATCAAGGACAAGAAGACAGGGGTTCCCGAGAAAAACCCCTGGAACGTGGCGCAGCTCAGGCGTTTCTACGCTTAGAGCCGAAATATAGTCCTCCTTTGTAAAAATACAATGTACTGAAACGCCCGCGAGTTTTCAGACGCACTCTTTTCCTTTTCAGGGCACCGAGTGGGGCTGGAAAGGTTTTTAATGGGGCGGGCTCGCGGTGCTGCAATATAATAAAAGATAGTGATGATATACATCCTTTTTCTTCGACAGGCTCGGGGGCTCATAACCCACGACAACAAAATACATATATTCTCGCAAAACAGTAAATTCTTCGAGATGACAAAATAGTATAAACTCCAGCCAAAGGCTCGGGGGCTTCGCAATATAGATTACAGTTTACAATATAGACAACTTCATCAATACAAAGAATTCGACGAAAAATATAGACATAATTTTTCGCAATATAGTACAACTCAGTCAAGGCCTAATATACTATCTATTATTTGCAGCGGTTGTCTTATGCTCAGCATAGCTCCCCTTGATGAAGAATTCAGAATCCATCCGAAGAAGTTCATCCATCATCGCTTCGGCCACAGGAGTCACCATATCATTGATTTCATCGACGTTATTCTTTTGTCGCGATTTTTTGGCCAGGCAGTCAGAGACAATCTTCGTCAGATCTAATTTTGGATGGCAAATATGTATCATGATCATGGCGAATCTTGCTCCAGCAGTCAACTAAGCTCGTACAAAGTTATGAATACGAGGGGCATCTCAAAACTTTTCCATCAATCCAAGAAGAGTATCAGGAGCTTCGTCTCGAGGGAACATGGTTTTGTAAACAAGGGTCAAGGTTCTCGTGCAGAAGTTAAGGAATTCGCGAACCTGACAGGCGTGGTCTTGGAACCTGACAATCTGTTGGGTACGCTCGGGAGTGGCCCAGAACAAACAGCCATGGTTAAGAGAAAGGTTAACGAGGAGGTTCGTTCTTACATTCACCCTTTCATCTTCAGCAGCAGCATCAAGAACAGAACCTATCAGGCGAAAGAACAAGAAATTCACAAAAAAGGGGGGTACAACAAAAGACAGAAGAAGTTTTGGGCTGAAACAGCATACCTAACATATCTGCACTAGCTTCAGTCATTAGCTCGAGCATACTATTTTCTCGAGTAGTTGCTTTTTCAGCTTCCGAAATAGCGACTTCTTTGGCAGTTATGGCTTCTTTAGCTTGTTGAAGGGAAATTTTTTCTCTTTCGGATGCTTTGCGGGATTGCTCCATCATCGCAAGAGTTTGCTTTTTCATGGACTGAAGTTGTTGGCGAAGTTCTTGCAAATCTTGCGAGAAGTGTTTGCTTGAAGAACCTTCGATAAGGTCAGCATCAACAAGTGTCTTCTTCGAGAAGGAGGAAGCAGGAAAAGCATCGGCGGGATGAGGATTTGCGGAGTAGCTATCAAATATCAACTGGAAAAGAAAATTTCGGTATCAATGATCACGCAAAATAGAATTCCATTGATCTTCGGGAAATTTACACAGATTTTACAGAAGGGGTCTTCAAAAGGATTACTACGACAGTTGTCGCCAAAGCTACGGTGACGACAACATCAAAAGAAACAGTAAAAATAAAAACAGGAAAAGATAGGGCATTCAACTAGACCTCCGGACTCGATGAGCTAGGAGTAGAAGTTGGCTTGCATCCAAGATAGGAAAGGATCTTCTTTGAGTTGGGCTTTGAAGCCCTGATCAGCGATTGCCACTTCGTGGTCTCCATCTCCTGCGTGTCGCCAACTTTGGTCCAGTCGATACTTTGCTGGCTGTCAGCAACCAGAGCAATAGTGCTTTCCACGGCGACCTTCATATTTTCTTGGCGAAGCTTTAATCCAAGATCTTCGGCGGGGTTGAAGCACTTGGCAAGAGCAAGAAAGGTTGCGGGTTCCTTTTTCTTCGGGAAGAAGTAAGGGTGGAGCCGCGACAATTCTTCCTTGGCCTGATCAATGCCGTCGCGTGCTTCTTCTCCGTGAAACTCAAGGAAAGCAAGTGCGTCAAGAAGAGGATCATTGTCGGGATCTTCCAGTTCATATTCTTGAGATGTTTTACCTGTCGAGGCAAAAAAATTATTGGTCAACAAACAAGTAAATAAAAGCAAGTCCAAAGGATACAAAATAGCTCGGGCACTTACTAACAAAGCGGCGGCTTTGTGATTCCAAGCGCTTGGTAATCGCTTTTTCACGAGCAGATTGTGCAGTTTTATGCTTGCTCAAAGCAGTCTCGGCGTCATGAAGCCTCTTTTGAAGTTCTTCGACACCAGCAGCGTCGGCCTTGGCCTTGTCAGCCTCTGCCCTAGCCTTACTAGCATCTGATTCGGCCTTCAAACGAGCCTCCTCACTTTGCTCTAATTTCTGAGCAAGTGTGTCAGCACGTTTGTTGGCCTCCGCAAGTTTTTCTGCCAAAATAGTCAAAAATAGTCAAAATCGCGACAGAAAAGGAGCAAGAAGTCATGGGCAAAGAGAAGCAGGGAATCATTACCTTCAGCTTTGCTAGCATACTCGCGGTACCCAACAAATTGGGCACTGAAGCGAATGAATTCCTTAATCAAAGGCTGTCAAAGAAAGATAGAGAAAGAAAGTGTTGGTATGGGAAAAAGTGCGACAGCACAAAATGAAAAGAAGCAAACAGTGAAAACATCGACAGCGTCAGAAAGCATTCAAGTACTTACATCATCCAAAAGGGGAGTCTAGGAGCTACCCAATTGTAAGGTAGGCTCCGTGATTGTTTCAACCCTCGCCCTTTTTGGTGAAGGGATAAGGGGGCTTGCAGGAGGCGTAGGTGCGTCGGTGTTTTGTTGAGGAGGCGAAGATTCTTCTCCTTCAACTTGAAACAACTAGAGTATGCGACGTACTCGTTCGAGCAGTCGCATCAATAGCTGGCATTTCTTCCTCGTCACCACTACGATTAAAATGGCGAAAGTATAAGAAGCAAGATAGACACAAATCTTCAAGAGGCAAAGCAGTAAGAAACAAGGAGTGACTTACGAACTGACGAGGGTGTCAAGGTATGGATCGAAAGCTGCCTTTCAACGTGAAGGAGCAGTTTCTTCGGCTTTGGAGGTGCCGGAATCTTCGACATCCGTCCTCTTCCTTTTGTTCTTTGGAGAAACAGCAGGAGGAGGAGACTGTGCCGATGTGGTAGCTTCAGAGCCAGCCTCCTTTTCAGAGGATCCCGCAGATTTTCGAGAACCTGCGGGTTCACTATCAGGGCAAGGAGCATCTTGGTTGTCATCAGTGACAACGGCTCGTTCTTTGACTTCTCCACCTTCAGGAAGGGGATGAAGAGAGACAAGATCTGGATGGTTCTATAAGAAAACAAAGGGGGATGTCAATAAAAGAGTTATGCAAAGGATGTCAAACAAAAATAAGCAAGTCAACAAAGATTACCTTGGGAAGCGCATTGGTGGCGCTATATGGTTTTACGCGACAAGAAGAGGGGACAGCATCTTTTTTGCTGAGGGAGGAGATTTTCCGGACAAGTTTTTCTAAGTCCTTGACCGGCAAATCCACCGACAGCCGATCCACATCATTGTCGCCAGCATACTTCCAGAGAGGATTTTTGCGAGCCTGCAGAGGCTGCACTCTGATCCTAAGGAAATACGCCGTGATTTGGATACCCGACAGTTCTTTGCCACGGGTGCTCTGGAGCTCGTGGATGCGGGTCATTAGTGCCTCCGTCGCCGTTTTTTCCTCGTCGGTAGCCTCTGCATCCCAGGAGCGGCGGCGATAGATTTTCTCGGCACCATCAAAATGAGGGATGTTGTCTTCAGCACACCCATGATTCTCCTCATGGATGTACAGCCATTTTTTGCGCCACCCTTGAACTGAGTCAGGGAATTTGACATCGAAGTAATCGACATCAGGGCGAACGCAGATAACAACGCCACCTATGTTATAGGCGACATTGGGAGAGCCATTGCGGCGATAATAAAAGATGCGTTTCCACAGCGCCCAGTTAGGCTGGAAGCCGAGAAAGGACTCGCAAAGGGTGATGAAGATGGAAATATGAAGGATAGAGTTGGGAGTGAGGTGATGAAGTTGCAGGCCATAAACAAAAAGCAACCCTCGAAGCAAAGGGTGAATGGGGGCAGAGAGGCCGCGGATGAGATGATCGACGAAACTAACCCGATACTCCATTGGAGGGGTTGGGTAGCTCTCTTCGCTGGGGAAGCACAGCGCCTTTGGCTTCTTGCTGATCCCAGTTTCTTCAGGAGGTTGATGTCTTGGGCGGAGATTTTGGATCTCTCCCACTCAGCGCTCCCCAGATCTGCAGAATCCATCTTTGATTCAGGAGTGTTGTGCCTGATCAATCTGCGCGGTGGCATCAACAATGGCGCAGGAGTACAGTGTGGGAATAGTTGAGCTCAAGGAGCTATGGAGCGCAAGAGGGGATTTTTGCAGAGGAGAACAGAGAAGCGGTGCGAGCGAAAGTGCTGGAGGAAGAAGATGGAGACCTTAAATAGAGGTGCGGCGAAGCGGTGCACCGTTAGATGGAAAAAGTGTGAAGCAGATGGTGTACACGTGGAGCAAGGGTAAAAAAGTAATTTCGCCTTACAGGCGTTACAGTGCGTGCGCCAGGAAAAGCGGAGGACGTGTGTCCCCCACTTGCACGACGTGTCAATATGATGCGTAACTTGGGCCCGCAAGGCAGCGAGAGAGAACATCTCGCGATTTCCAGGAACAGCGTTCGTGGCTATCGTCAGCAATGATGTCACTTCAGCAAGAGAAAATTTCGACTTAACAGCTTCATAAAAAAGGCGACAGCAAAAGATATTGGAGAGCCTTTGATCAAATACAAGTTTTTGATCAAATGCTCGGGGGCTACTTCGGAAAAATGAAAAATTCGAGAAAGACAAAATAGAAATGGTGTGAGCCTATGATCAAATACAAATATTTGCTCATAGCCTCGGGGGCTACTCCCATCGGGAGCGCTGTTCGCGCACCCGAGAGATTTAAAAATTTCGGGAGAGAAAGAAAATATAGCGACATAAGGCGTGGATCCTACACCCAAGCACAAGTCCTTGGCTGTAGCCTCGGGGGCTACTCCCATCGGGAACGCTGTTCGCGTGCCCGATGAAATTATAAAGATAGAAGAACAAGAGAGTATATTTCGAGTTATGAGTAACTCTACATATACTCCCATCGGGAGAGCAATATAAGTCATCCGTTGACTCAATAAAATGTGCCATTCCAACAGCCAAATAAGCACTCCACAATATATTCTCAGAACGCCAAAGTTGCGAACAATTTCTGAATGCCGCAAAACTTTGCGAAGGTAAGACCCCAGATCCGTTCTGTGTGGCGTGGCGCCGTCTCTGACGTCGGTCTGCTACTTTTATCCGTATCAACAGATACGAAGAAAAATCCTAACGGACGCGTTAGGTACCCGATAAATATGACTGGGACTCGACAGAATGGTAAGACCTTAAGCGGCACCTGTCAAAGTTTACACCAGTATCCCGAGATCATGTCCAGGGACGTGATCTTGAAGTAGGTTTTTGCGGATTGCCACTAGAGCAGTTAACTAGTACCTGATCCGTCAGATGAACTAGCCCCAACTACCGTTATCCCTGTACAATATAGAAATTCATATGAAGAAATATAGAGAAGTTTAAAGTTGTCGAGTAAATATAAACAGTGGAGATTTTCCCTGACTCTACGATTCAAGCAAAATCTCGGGGGCTACTGACATAGGCATCCCCAGTGGGCCTGCCGAAGATAGTACCCGGAGTTTACTGAAGGCCCACGACTCGAAGAATAAGAAGAATCGGAAGCCCAAGCTGTTATTAAGGAAAGATAGAGTTGTATTAGAAGATGATATTTGTAATCTGGCGGGATGAGTTAGAAACCCTCCCGGACTCTGTAACTTGTACAATACGAATCCCTCGGCTCCACCTCCTATATAAGGGGGAGTCGAGGGACAAAGAAAGCATCGAATCATTCTCTCACAAACCCTAGTTTTCATATCGTCGAGTACTTTTCGGCTGAAACCTTCGAGATCTACTTGCCCTCTACTTCTAACTAAACCCTAGTCTACAACCCGTAGGCATTGACAAGTTAATCCCTTGTCACTGTGCCTCCACCGACCCTGCCCTTCCGCCTACTTATAGCCTTCGTCGCGAAAACCCTTTTACCGAGAGCCACGATACGGAAAACCTTCCAGAGACGCCGCCGCCAATCCCATCTCGGGGGATTCAGGATATCGCCTCTGGCACCCTGCCGGAGAGGGGAATCATCTCCCGGAGGTCTCTTCATCACCATGATCGCCTCCGGATTGATGTGTGAGTAGTTCATCCCTGGATTATGGGTCCATAGCAGTAGCTAGATGGTTGTCTTCTCCTCATTGTGCTATCATGTTAGATCTTGTGAGCTGCCTACCATGATCAAGATCATCTATTTGTAATGCTACATGTTGTGTTTGTTGGGATCCGATGAATATGGAATACTATGTCAAGTTGATTATCAATCTATCATATGTGTTGTTTATGATCTTGCATGCTCTCCGTTGCTAGTAGAGGCTCTGGCCAAGTTGATACTTGTAACTCCAAGAGGGAGTATTTATGCTCGATAGTGGGTTCATGCCTCCATTAAATGCAGGACAGTGTGAAAGTTCTAAGGTTGTGGATGTGATGTTGCCACTAGGGATAAAACATCAATGCTTTGTCTAAGGATATTTGTGTTGATTACATTACGCACCATACTTAATGCAGTTGTCTGTTGTTTGCAACTTAATACTGGAAGGGGTGCAGATGCTAACCCGAAGGTGGACTTTTTAGGCATAGATGCATGCTGGATAGCGGTCTATGTACTTTGTCGTAATGCCCAATTAAATCTCACACTACTCATCGTGATATGTATGTGCATTGTTATGCCCTCTTTATTTGTCAATTGCCCAACTGTAATTTGTTCACCCAACATGCTTTATCTTAGGGATTTCTATTTTCGTGCCCTCGGTTCCTTAGTTGTGCTCAGTTTTCCCCAGCTCCTTAGTTTTTCCTCAGTTTTCCCCAAGACCTTGTCTGAAACCATCACAAGTGCTGTAATGGCCGGTTGCCCGACGGTTGACCATTATCTTCTGACTAGTGGGGCCACATAGAGCCCGCAAAGACACGTCAGACCATCCATCTTTGTTTGACCGTAAGCATCGCTGTATCCCTGACCAAAACGCGCACGAGTGGGGCTTCGGTATATCGAATGACAAGTGGGCCATGGCGCTGATATAAGGGGCAATACACGGGTAGGAATAGATTTTTAAACGGAGCTCTACAGCGATGGCACGGAGGAGGTGGCCTGCGGGGTGCCGAGATGAGATCGATGTCCACAAAGAACTGCATGAGGCGAGACCAGACGCATTTGATAGATATGAACTAGACGCGTTTAACCATGCAAAGAAGAGAAGAAATGGTCGATGAAATCGACGACTACCTCAAAACTTTGACTGACCGTGTCCGACACGAACGCGAGCAATGTAGAGAAAACTAGTGTCTCTCCTTTCTGGCGTGTATAGATGGGTGCTAGAAGAGTGTGGTGGCGAAGGGAAAGACCTCGCGGTGGTCTGTGGCGTCCAGCATAGCGGGGCGGCGTGGTCGTGCCCACATCAGTGTGGATGCATGTTCGGCATTGGCATCAGCATGTACGTTCGGCATTGGCCTCGGCGGTATCTCTGATGTGTCAGTGATCGAATGAGGGGACGGGATTGAGGGTGCATCCCGACGGTGACCTAGCAGTGGCGGCGAACATAGCCATTCTGACCATGCCGATATCGGCATCGGCAAAGTTTGGAGGCTGTGGTGCTCGAATCAAGGAGGGATTTGTTTCTTGTACGCCAAAAGTGATTTGAAACAAGTTTCGTGTTGAAGGTTAGGTAACGAAAGTTTGTAACTAAGCCCAAAATTATACTAGCGCCATGGTGAGGTTCTTTTTGATAGAGCTATACGGTTGGGCAAACTTTTTTGACACTTTTTAGATAGGGTTCCTTGTTGTTACACGTATGGCATCATGTATGGCAAATTTGGGGTCATTTGGAGATGTTTGAAAAAATCACTTTGCTTAAACGCATGCCGTTTTGTCTCACTCAAACCAGCTTTTCTAACAAGGTGATTTATTATACCTTCTCTAAATGACCTCAAATTTCATACAGCTGATCTTCTATACATAGATAGATAGATTGTTTCGTTTTTATATTTTCGAACTTTTTATTTCCCTTTATAATAACCAATTGATTTTCAGGTCAAAACCTCAAAAAACAGCATCATGTATGGCATCATTTTCACCATAAATTTCAAATTTTGTGAAACTTTCCCTTGTTGTTATAGATATGGCATAATGTATGCCAAATTTGGTTAGGTCTCACTGAAACCAGCTTTTGTAACAAGTTAGGTTTTTTCGACCTTCTCAAAAGGGATTTTTTTCTACCTTCTCTAAATGACCTCAAAAATCATACAGACGATCTTCTATACAAAGATAGGTAGATTGTTTCGTTTTTACATTTTTTTGAACTTTTATTTCCCTTTATAATACCCATTTGTTTTCAGGTCAAAACCTCGAAAGTTAACATAACTAGATGGTGAACCCTTCCAAACTTCAAATACAGAGATAGATAGATTGGTTCGTTTATCATTTTTACCGTGAATAGTAATGGCTACAAGAAATCGGTGATGGTTTATCATTTTTTGCGTGAAAAGTAATGGATACAACAAATCGGTGATGGTTTATCATTTTTTGCGTGAAAATTAATGGCTACAACAAATCGGTGATGGTTTATCATTTTTTTCGTGAAAATTAATGGCTACAACAAATCGGTGATGGTTTATCATTTTTTGCGTCAAAATTTATGGCTACAACAAATCGGTGATGGTTTATCATTTTTTGCGTGAAAAGTAATGCCTAAAAGAGTTTATAATTTTTAGCGCGTGAAAATGAATACAGAAAACCGCCCTTTAGCATACTTAGAGAGTGGAAGGTAACCGCCGACAGAGAGAGAGGGGTTATCCTGCCCGTTAGATCATACGATCAACGGTCGGCGGGCACGATCCGCGTGACATGGGCTAGACCAATCAGGGCAATGTTGCACGTGTGAGAGAATTTGTGGAGGGAGAGGGAAAAACTAAGTAGTATCAAGAAACCAAGGGCACCTATGTAATAAACAAACTAAGGGATTCAAGTATGAGATTTAAAAAATGGAAAATGCATGTTTTGTACAATAAAACCCATCTTGGCCTATCTCAAACTATTTGCAATACAAATATACATGAGTGTGAGAATTGTGGCCTCATTTAGACAAAGTATGTTTTGGGGAAAGCTGTTTTGGGAAGGGCTTATTGTGGAAAACCATGCACCTTCATAGCTACTAGGTGATTTGAGAAGGCCTTTGAGAAGTGGCAATTTGTGGTAAAACTTGATTTATCTATGACTTATCTATGTTTTGAGAACTGGCAATTTGTGTAAGACTCCATGAGTATGTGCCACTATTTTTCGGATTTTTTTGCACATTAAATGACTCATTTAACTAGTTAATCCCATTTGTTGACTGTCTGTTGACCAGCTACTTGAGGGTAAAACTGAGCATATTGCACTAGCCAGTATTAGCACTCAAGGGGAAAACTGAGCACACAAAAAATGCTAGCATAATACTCGAGGTTATACCTGAGTATATCTAAATTTCCAGGGTTAGACACGAGGACGCGTGTTGCGGTGCATAAATGGAAGACGTGCAATTGTTGACGCGTAGACGCCGGTCGCGGTGCAGAAGTCGAAGACGTGCAATCGTGGACGCGTGTCGCATTGCAGAAATCCAAGACGTGCAGACGTGCAGCGGTGGACGCGTAGGACGCGGGTCGCATTAACCACCCCTTGCCTTTATAGACGCCTCCTCCCACTATCTCTGTCACTCTCACTCGCCTACGCAACGCCGCCTCTCTCACGTCCCATCATCTTCTCCAAAGCAAAAAACCCTCTCCCTCTCCCTCTCCTCTGCCGGCGAGATGGACAAGGAGAATGCCAATCCCATCGTCCACGGCGCCGTCGGCTCCAAGCGCGACGCCTCCCTCTTCGACGCCGTCCCCTCAACGGACGTCGCCGCCTCCTCCGCCGGTGCATCGGAGGCTGCTGCCGCCGGTCGCGGTCAGATCCCGCCGGGATATGACCCCTACGAGTATGTGCCGTACGTCCCGCCCCCGAACCCCTACGACACCTCCATGGAGGACCCATAGAACGAGGTAACTACGGTTTGCTTCCTTTTTTGTTCCCCATTCCTTTTTGAACCCTATTTTTGCCGGTGTAGATGGATCTGTGGATGGATGAGTATTGGGCTAATATTTGCGCCGATTTTATTCCATTTTGCTTTGATCCCTCCTTGATTTCGTTTAAGATTTGGGGTTCGGCCGTTCGGTTAATTTATGCAAGTAATAATGGGATCTCAATCAGTTAATTTATGCAAGTAATCATAGGATCTCAATCAGTTATTTTATGCACGAATCAAAAGATATCAACCGTTTAATTTTGCAAATAATCTGAAATGTGTTCAAGTTCAGATCTGGAATCTGTTTCTTTGCCTATGATGAATCGGTGGGCACAGATTTTTACAGGGAGGGTTCAGCGAACCATTTCTGTGTACAAATCTGTTGTGCATGAGCTTTGGTTCGCTTACACCATCCCTGTAGACATATAATCGTGTCCACTCTAACTGAGGCTGCCTCTGTTTTTCCTAACTTTGTTATCATGCACGTTAGTCATCGTTGCAACTCATTCACTAATAAATTCCCGTTTGATATGGATCAGCTGTCTGGCAGCGACGTCGGCAGCGACGACGAGCACCATGACATCAAGACTCGCCAGGTGTTGCGGAGGCTGCAGGTCGGCCAGTACGTCTCCTACCTCGCCATTGCCAAGGGTGTCTACAAGTGCCCCTTCTGCACTAGGAGGCTCGGCGGCACTGACTTCAACTGCCTCCTCACGCATGCCGAGAACATCGGCAACACCAACCCCAAGGTCGGCGCGTCGGTGAACCCCCACTCCTTCCGCGCCAAGCACTTGGCGCTCGGCATGCACCTCCGCAGCATCCAGCGGGTGGAGATCTCCAGCGGGCGCATGCCTCCGCTCAAGCCCAAGGCTCCCAAGGGGAGCAACAAGTGGAGGCAGAGGCAGATGGGGTAGGCGGAGTCCTGGACGTGTGTTGTTGCTGCCTCCTCCATTTTGTTGTTGGGATCCCTTTATTGTTAGCTAGGGATCCCTCGTTGTTATATTGTTAGTATGATGGTGATGTACTGCTGTGAAGAACCTCGAACCCTACTATGTTTGGCTGCTGAATGCAGCTTATTATCTATATTATCTATCCCTATTCTACTATATGACCTTGTGAATTTATCGTACATTCCCTGTAGATTTGCTTCTAGATTTAACTACATACATATGGACCAGATGGAGTACTAGATTGGGCTCCCTACTAGATTTGCTGCCATATTGGGCAAACAACGAGGGCCAAAAGGCACAAATAATAATTGAAGAAAGACATAAATGCAAGCTTCTCTAGATTTGATACTAATTAGGTGAAAAAAGGCAGAGAGAAGGAGGCAGAAAAGGTACTCTTAAAAGGGAAATGCCAATGGCCGAGAGAGACAAAACCCAGCTCCTGCTCACGTGCAAGCAAACGCTATCTCGTCTTGTCCCACGCGGTCCCTTTCTACCAGCCCCACGCGACGCGGGCCCACACGACGCGCCCCACACGTCAGCACGGAGCGGTCAACTTAACGGGAATCCTGCCGTCTGAGCTGCTTCTGCGGGTTTCAAACAAGCACTTGGGGAAAACTGAGGAAAAACTAAGGAGCTAGGGAAAACTGAGCACAACTAAGGAACTGAGGGCACGAAAATAGAAATCCCTTTATCTTATTGGAGAGACACCACTAGTGAACTGTGGACCCCGGTCCATTCTTTTACATCTGAATACAATCTACTGCAAACATTGTTCTTTACTGTTCTTCGCATACAAACATCATTTTCCACACCATATGTTTAATCCTTTGTTTACAGCAAGCCGGTGAGATTGACAACCTCACTGTTAAGTTGGGGCAAAGTATTTGGATTGTGTTGTGCAGGTTCCACGTTGGCGCCGGAATCCCTAGTGTTGCGCCGCACTACACTCCTCCACCAACAACCTTCACGTGTTCCTTGACTCCTACTGGTTCGATAAACCTTGGTTTCTTACTGAGGGAAACTTGCTGCTGTACGCATCACACCTTCCACTTGGGGTTCCCAACGGGCGTGTGCTTTACGCGTCAACACATGCTACCTTCAAAATTTCATTCCTTGTCTTTGCAATATATAGTTCATGGGAAAGTAGCTTAAAAACTATTGTGGTAAAGAATATGTCGCTTATGTATCTTATTTCTTATAAGTTGCTTGTTGAGCGGTAACCATGTTTCTGGGGATGCCATCAACTGTTACACTTTTGTTGAATATCATGTGAGTTGCTATGCATGTTCGTCTTGTCTGAAGTAAGGTTGATTTGCCATGAGTTGAATGGTTTGAGTATGCATATTGTTAGAGAAGAACATTGGGCCGCCAACCAAAGCCATGTATCATGGTGGAAGTTTCAGCTTGGACATTAATCCTCAAATCTCTTATGAGAATATTATCTGTTGTTGAATGCTTAAAGCATAAAAGAGGAGTCCATTATCTGTTTTCTATGTTGTCCCCATATGGATATCCTCAAGTTGAGATCTATCAAAAGCGAGAAATCAAATGT
Source organism: Lolium perenne (assembly GCF_019359855.2). Lineage (NCBI taxonomy): Eukaryota > Viridiplantae > Streptophyta > Magnoliopsida > Poales > Poaceae > Lolium > Lolium perenne. The sequence continues at coordinate 338,822,690 of NC_067247.2, forward strand.
GATTTATCTCCTTGGACCTTTGTACAGGTGGCATAGAGGTACCCTTTTGTGACACTTGGTTGAAACATATGTAATGCAATGACAATCCATGGAAATCCGAGCTAATTAGGACAAGGTGCGAGCACTATTGGTATTCGATGCATGAGGCTTGCAACTTATAGGATGTTTTATGCATAACACATATGAATTATTACTACCGTTGACAAAATTGTTTCCATGTTTTCAAAATAAAAGCTCTAGCACATGAGTAATCCCTGCTTCCCTCTGCGAAGGGCCTTTCTTTTACTTTATGTTGAGTCAGTTTACCTACTTCTTTCCATCTTAGAAGTAAACACTTGTGTCAACTGTGTGCATTGATTCTTACATACTTGCTTATTTGCACTCATCATATTACTTTGTGTTGACAATTATCCATGAGATATACATGTTGAAGTTGAAAGCAACTGTTGAAACTTATATCTCCCTTTGTGTTGTTTCAAAACCTTCTATTAAGAATTTATTGCTTTATGAGTTAACTCTTATGCAAGACTTATTGATGCTTGTCTTGAAAGTACTATTCATGAAAAGTCTTTGCTATATGATTCAGTTGTTTAGTCATTATCTTTACCATTGCTTTGAATCACTTCATTCATCTCATATGCTTTACAATAGTATTGATCAAGATTATGATAGTAGCATGTCAGTTCAGAAATTATCCTTGTTATCGTTTACCTACTCGAGGGCGAGTAGGAACTAAGCTTGGGGATGCTTGATACGTCTCAAACGTATCTATAATTTCTTATGTTCCATGCTAGTTTTATGACAATACTCACATGTTTTATATACACTTTATATCATTTTGATGCATTTTCTGGCACTAACCTATTAACAAGGTGCCGAAGCGCCAGTTCCTGTTTTCTGCTGTTTTTTGTTTCAGAAATCCTACACAGGAAATATTCTCGGAATTGGACGAAACAAAAGCCCACGGTCTTATTTTCCACGGAGCCTTCCAGAAGTCCGAAGAGGAGACGAAGAGGGGCGACGAGGCGGCCACACCCTAGGGGGGCGCGGCCCCACCCCTGGCTGCGCCGCCCTATGGGGTGGGCCCCTCGAGCGTCCCCCGACTCTGCCCCTTCGCCTATTTATTCTCTCCGTCGCGAAAACCCTAGTACCGAGAGCCACGATACGAGAAAAGTTACTGTGACGCCGCCGTCGCCAATCCCATCTCGGGGGATTCAGGAGATCACCTCCGGCACCCTGCCGGAGAGGGAAATCATCACCGGAGGGCTCTACATGACCATGCCTGCCTCCGGACTGATGCGTGAGTAGTTCATCCTTGGACTATGGGTCCATAGCAGTAGCTAGATGGTTGTCTTCTCCTCTTGTGCTATCATGTTTAGATCTTGTGAGCTGCCTATCATGATCAAGATCATCTATTTGTAATGCTACATGTTGTATTTGTTGGGATCCGATGAATATGGAATACTATATCAAGTTGATTATTGATCTATCATATATGTGTTGTTTATGATCTTGCATGCTCTCCGTTGCTAGTAGAGGCTCTGGCCAAGTTAATACTTGTAACTCCAAGAGGGGGTATTTATGCTCGATAGTGGGTTCATGCCTCCATTGAATCTGGGATAGTGACAGAAAGTTCTAAGGTTATGTATGTGTTGTTGCCACTAGGGATAAAACATCAATGCTTTGTCTAAGGATATTTGTATTGTTTACATTACGCACAGTACTTAATGCAATTGTCTGTTGTTTGCAACTTAATACTGGAAGGGGTGCGGATACTAACCCGAAGGTGGACTTTTTAGGCATAGATGCATGCTGGATAGCGGTCAATGTTCTTTGTCGTAATGCCCTAAGTAAATCTCATATTAGTCATCATGATATGTATGTGCATTCTTATGCCCTCTCTATTTGTCAATTGCCCAACTGTAATTTGTTCACCCAACATGCTATTTATCTTATTGGAGAGACACCACTAGTGAACTGTGGACCCCGGTCCATTCTTTTACATCTGAAATACAATCTACTGCAATCACTCTGTTGTTCTTTGTAAACAAACATCATTCTCCACACCATACGTTTAATCCTTTGTTTACAGCAAGCCGGTGAGATTGACAACCTCACTGTTAAGTTGGGGCAAAGTATTTTGATTGTGTTGTACAGGTTCCACGTTGGCGCCGGAATCCCTGGTGTTGCGCCGCACTACACTCCTTCACCAACAACCTTCGCGTGGCCTTCATCTCGTATTGGTTCGATAACCTTGGTTTCTTACTGAGGGAAAACTTGCTGCTGTTTGGATCACACCTTCCTCTTGGGGTTCCCAACGGACGTGTGCTTTACCGTCACAAGCACTAGCCACATCATGCAACAAATGTTAATATGACAAAAATGTGAAGGCTAAATATTGGAATCATTATCATTGCAAACATGATTAATAACTTAAATGCATAAATATGACAAAGATAGGAGGAACAAATCTCGGCACTCATAACCAACAAATTATCCATACTTAGATATTACAACTTCATTGAACTCAAAAACCAACTTAAAACCATCTCGACATAAAGTTGATTCGCTGACGAGATTTTTATTGATAGAGAGAACATGTTGCACATTCTTCGGTTGTATAGTCTTCCACGGAGTGAACCTCAAATTTACCGTACCAACCCTGTGAACAGAAGCATATGAGTCGTTTTCCACCAGCACATGAAGAAGTCCTTTCGACTTGATAATAAAAAAACATGAAAAATATTAGAACATACATGTGTATTGGCTCCCATGTCAATCCACTATTCAGGAGAACGACATACCGAAAGCATGCATATGATTTGAGAATATCTTAATTGATCTCTAGCAATCTTTGATTCTTTTAAAGTAGCACATTTGAATCATAAGGTGTTAGAGAAAACTTGCAGTCGCTATACTCAAAATGATTTATTATCCTTTTCACAGAGTGAGACTAAAGCAGTCTAATTCTATCGTTATCATCCTTCAACAGCTTGATTTTGGGCCATACTACTGCTAGTGGCCATATCGTATGGGCCTACTCGAATTGGTGCTTTGGGCCAATGCCAGCCCAGTGAAACCCAGACCACTAAACCTCACTTAAGACAAAGAACGCAGAGCTAAAAATGACAAGATTGCAAAGATGTGCATCGCTAGCACAAGCTTCCAAAAATGTAGGACGCATCTCACTGCCAAAAACACCAAAAAGGAAGGCCTGGGCAAGTCGCGATAGAAGAAAAGGACGGCAGCAGCTAAGGGAAGAGCTAGCAGCCAACCGGCCGAGAGGTATGCGTACGATTTTCTCCCATCTTCTTTGTTTCCAGACAACGATTTTCTCCCATCTATCCACAGGGAGCCGCCGTGCTGGCTGTGTGGCTTCCAACCGCCGGCACAGGAGTACAGTCCATTGGCAGACGGGCTCAATCCGCGAGTGTCGCACCTGCTTCACTCGATGCGCTGTCCCCGATTTCCACCGGACGTGGACGTTGGAGGAGATAAAGATGAGGAGAAGGTAGAGAGAAGGAGTGACTAGGGAGGAGGGAGAGAGCGGTGAACCTTGCGAGGGAGCTTCAGGATGCAGACGGAGACTGCTCCCCAGTTCTCTTCAGCTGCGATGAAGAGAACCAGTGACTGGTAAGTACCTCCACTCTGCTCCATGCTAGTATCAGTGAGCTCATCTTTTGTTTGGCGCCATGAGAGTGTGTTTACATTTTCAGATCATCGTTGTTTTTGCTGCTCTTTTCTGTCTCGTTTATTTCCACTGCCCTTAGATTAGCCCAATCCACCGGTGCCTCCTAGTTTGAGTGTTTGCCACGGTATTGTCCATCTGTAATCTATCAGCCCACTTGCCTACGTCCAGGATTACTTAGTTGTTCACGAGCTTCCTTTCTTTCTTTCAACGTAAACAATCATCATGATACGCTAGTGTTTTCAACCAAGCAAAAACGTGCAACGAAACGCCTTTCTGATGTGAAGCTGAATTTCCACATATGGATTTAGTTAGTTGTTCACGAGAGCTCGAACAAATGGTTGATGCAGGATACGTTCACAAGAATTCCCGAGCGATATTACCATCCAAGTTGGGGAGAGCACCTTCAACCTGCACAAGGTAATCAACCAACCCCAACTTCAGTTCTCACCAAGTGTTCTAGAGATGGATCGCAAGAATCAGCAAAAACCCCGAGTTCTGATGACAGTATGCGTTGTTTTTCAGCTGCCATTGGCATCTAAATGCGGCTACATAAGGAAGCAGGTGTCAGGGGCCAACGGCTCCCGGGTCACCCACCTCGAGATCGCGGGCATGCCCGGCGACGCCAAGGCGTTCGACCTCGTCATCAAGTTCTGCTACGGCGTCAACTTCGAGATCACGGCCGACAACGTCGCCATGCTGCGCTGCGCCGCCGAGCACCTGGAGATGACCGAGGAGTGCAAGCCGGGGAACCTGATCGGCAGGGCGGAGGCCTACCTGGAGGAGGTGGCGCTGGCGAGCCTCGCGGGCGCGGTCACCGCGCTCCGCAGTGCCGAGGAGCTCCTCCCGGCGTCCGACAAGGTGCGGCTCATCGGCAGGTGCATCGACGCCGTCGCGACCATGACGTGCGGCGACGGGGTTGGCGACGATGGCGGACTGAAGCCCGTGGACGAGTACTGGTGGGTCGACGAGCTGACGGCGCTGCGGATCGACACGTTTCAGAGAGTCATGATCGCCATGAAGGCCAGAGGGTTCAAGGGCATCGCCATGGGGACTATGATCATGCTCTACGCTCAGAAGTCTCTTCGAAGACTGGTCAGATCAGTCGAACACATCACCACAGTATACAGTACATTAGCACTCTTGCCAGAGCCTGACATTGCCGACATGTTTGTTTGTTCCTTGCAGGACATGAACGGTAGAGACAGGAAGAAGATGGAGCCTCGGCAGGAGCACGAGAAGCGTGTGGTCCTCGAGACGATCGTGAGCCTGCTGCCGAGGGAGAAGAACACCATGTCGGTCAGCTTCCTGTCGATGCTGCTCCGGGCGGCGATCTACCTGGACACGTCGCTAGCGTGTCGGCTCGACCTGGAGGGGCGGATGGCCGGGCAGCTCGGCCAGGCCGTGCTCGACGACCTCCTCATCCCGTCCTCCTCTCCTGAAGGCGCTGGCGCGACGGCCTTCGATGTCGACGCTGTGCAGAGGATCATGGCCGGCTACCTGGAACACGAGGGCGAGGCGACTCGGCTAGACTACAACACCGACGACGACTTCGTCTCGGCAGCATCGCCGCCCAACGACGTCGGGCCGGTCGGCAGGCTCATGGAGAGCTACCTCGCCGAGATATCCTCGGACGTGAACCTGCCGGTCGACAAGTTCACTTGTCTCGCCGAGCTCATCCCGGAGCGCGCCAGGTTCAACGAGGACGGCATGTACCGCGCCATCGACATCTACCTGAAGGTTCGTTTGATCGGATTCGATCTTGATTCATTGACTTGTTTAAGTGCTTGATCTTGATTCATATACTAGCTTAAGTGCTGAAATGTGATGGTTTCGGCAGGCGCATCCGTCGCTGAGCGAGGGGGAGAGGAAGAAGGTGTGCAGCGTGATGGACTGCCAGAAGCTGTCGCGGGAGGCGTGCGCGCACGCGGCGCAGAACGACCGACTGCCGATGCAGACGGTCGTGCAGGTGCTGTACCACGAGCAGCGGCGCCTCCGCTTGCCGCCCTCGCAGCCTCCGAGCGGCGCACCATCTTACGCCGGAGGGGAGTCGCCGGCGCTATCGTACAGGCCAACGCCGAGCTTCAACGGGCGGGACCGGAGCGCGCCGTCAAGCGAGGTGTCGCGGCTGCAGCGAGAGAACGACGAGCTCAGGATGGAGCTGCTCCAGATGAAGATGCGGCTCAGGGACCCCTCGGCGGCGCCGCCGCCGCAGCCGCCGCTTGCGGCAGCGCCTAGCGGAGGCCGGAGCTTCCCACCGTCGGGGAAGCCGCCTCTGCCGAAGAAGCCGGGCGGCGGTGGCGGGTTCATGAAGAAGCTCGGACGGCTCAACCCGTTCGTCCGTGACCCTGTGGCCGCCGGCAAGGTCCGCACGAAGCCGGCCAAGGATCGGAGGCACTCCATTTCTTGATACTCTTTACTTAAGATCAATAAGCATGTTAGTGTAGTATGGATGTAGTGTACAGTTTGTAATTTGTGCCACCATTATGTGATCGACACGTATCATGTCAAGTTCCTATTGAAGAAACTCAAGCCATTGTAAAATTTTGGACAGTATACACTGTACAGAGTTGTCTTCCACCGCAAAGCTGGCTGGTTGGATTATTACGACGCGCTCTACTAACATGGAAGCATCTGACGTGATCGCGACCATTCTCTCCCGTCTCTACCGGTGAGATTACGATAACGTTGTTCTGGCTAGCAATGCACCTCCTACATGATCTGGAATTTGGCCCTTGTACATCAATACGCCATACGGACATGAGACAACATGGTACAGTACTTAGAACAAACCAAAATGTGAACGGAAGGAGATCACGGCATCATCTATCAGAAGGTGACCAAGTTGCAGCCACCTACCATGAAGTATTAGCCGGCACCTTTAGCTCTCTCTATATGGACAACACATGACTCGTTCAGGGCAAAACTCAACCAATTTGATTCAGGACATGACATCAAGCGTTTTACAGTGCCTGGGTCAAAACAATTCTAGAGTTCCAGTGCAACACATGTTCAAGACAAGCCATTACCTATTCCCTTTTTACAGACTTGTAATACTAGTAGATACGTGTGTTTTTAGAGGCATACATCAGCTTCGGATCTTGATACTAGCTGTGCCACTCTATCCCACTTGTCACTAAACCATGATTGCGTGTGCAAAACCGTTCAGAAGTCAGGCTATATCCTCCTCCTTGTTTTCATCGAGAAGCCATTGACCAGAAGTTCAGCAGAAAGGAAGGCGTAAGAGCAAACCAGCTCATGAATGCCATCGCCGTCGCGGTCTCGAAACTCCCACAGTGGTTTTCGCCACATATGTTCAGATCATTATCGATTAAGACGGTGATGCCTGCTGACGAGCATGCTGCACCGAAGGTCAGTGCTGCCGTGATCTACCAAGAAACAACCATGGTCACTATATTAGATTTCACGCAGGCAAAAACGATGTGTACACATTTTTCCAGAACAAATCTAAAATGCAGTAAAAATGCGATTTCATTCAATTGTCATAATCTAAGCATGCTTTTTTTTTATCTCACAGCAAGATTTCTTAGTCACAAAACTAATATAGCATCGATTTTACAAAAGATACCATGGACAAGTGCACTGCACTTAGTACATTTCATATATATCTCAACACCTATCTTTGGAATCATAATAAAAAGTGGATTTGCCAAGTGAATTTCAAAAGCACTAGAAACATGAACAAAAAGATGTATATTGACCTACCCCATCTCCGATAGCAAAAAGACAAACAGCACGACGGTTCCGTAAGCAACGCTTAACAAGCAATGCATAGACATCCACGATGGCAAGTGAAAAGCTCCACAGGCATTGAAGTATGGTTGCTGCAACAAGATAGCTGCCCAAAACAGCAACCCGTCAATTTGTTATCACGTTAAATGAACAAACATTTAAGATTATAAAAAAGCCTTGAGGTTCAAGGATGTCTAATATTGAGCAGAAAACTAAAAATACAGATAAGCAGTGTTGGAACAGAAACTTGACTGCAGCAGAAAAATATCGAAGAAACTAGACACAACATAGCTTCTTTTTATAAGTTCAAAGCATGAACACTATCTGTGTTGCTTGCTGTAAGATGGGCCCAACAAAGAAGTGCTCACCCCTGTCTCTTATTATAATACTCCCTCCCGCCCAAATTAATTGGAGCGGACGGCAGTTTTGGTATTGATTTAGTTTGTCATGGCCTGCGACAATTAATTTGGGCTGGAGGGAGTATATATTTTGGATCATCCACACATCACACTGATGCAAATGTTAAATTACAGACGTGAAATAGGCATGCCCACATAATAAGAAGTTACGAAACCACAGCAGTCTACATGCTTGAAAAGGCTTAGCTAAAACTTTAAAATATTAAAAGTAACATAATGCTACACTGAAGTACATAATATGATCAATATTCCATACTGTATGATCCAACTGGTAAATTTTCATCTAAGATCCTTCAGTAGTAACTACTCCCTCCGTCCCTAAACAAGTTGCTAAATTTGTTCAGATACGGACGTATATAAATATATCTTAGTTATAGATACATCCGTATCTAGAAAACGTTAAGAAGCTTTATTTGGGACACAGGGAGTTCATAATTAAATTGAAAGATTGGGACCCTATCGTTCTATGCAAACCCAGCATAGTAGTACCAGAAACTGTTTAGTAAGGTAAAGCAATGCCACAAGCCTTCCATTAAGGGTAAAGCTACTTTGAAGTATATCTGTTAGCAGGGTTTTCAGTTCAGTCCCCAGTCTGTTGTTTCTTAGCCTCTTTTTAATTTCCTGACTTGTGTTCTCTAGCTTTGGTTTTCGGCCTATTTTAACCCTGTTTGCAATATCTATAAGGTAGATTTTGCACTGCTACTCCTCAGTCTTTGCCAGAAAGAAAATTTTGCACTCCAAGTCTCCAACTCATAAAAAAAACCCAACAGTATGGATGATACATTTGTGGTCTCGGTTTTGCTATGGTAGATAACGTCACAATTAACTCTTCTGCCCATAGAAATTTCATGAATTGTGCACAGAAATGCAGTTTAGTAAACTGAAGATAAGTAATTAACGATAGAATGTGCTTATACTTATTAGCAAGGCTCTTGCGTTCTGGCATGTATAAAAAATAATTCCAGACATCTATAAGGCCATTAAGTACATGCATATTTATGTAGGTGGGCAAACTAAATCAAGTAAAACTAGTATTGTCACAAAGAGACAGGATAATATTCTTTTTGACAATTATGAATTATTGTTCAGTCAGTGTGTACTGAATATCTCAGCGGCACAATCCCCTGGCACAGACTACTAGTGAGCTAGAATAGGAAGGGAATGATGATGGCAGATAGATAGATAGATATCCTCTTTTGCACAGGGCAGTAGCGCGCTACAAACAAGCAGGTGCATTTCACAGCCCTGGTCTTCTCATCAGTGAGGCAATCAATTGCATTCAAGATGGAGAAAGTTGCCCAAAAAGGATGAGAAACAAAGAGTAACGAGCTTGCTACCCAGTCGCCTAGCGTTAGTTCAGTTTCAGGCGAGGCAGGGTTGACCCCAGCCCGCAGGGTTTCCAGAATTTGCATTGCAAACAGCACTCATCAGAAGCTATGGGAGCCTACTGCCGAATTGAGCTAAGTTCCAGCACAGGACTTGCACAGGGGAGCGGTGCCTAGCGTTAACTGCCCCAACAACAACAGCGAGGTCCCCAGCTCCAAAAGCGCGCGCGCACGCGCGGGCGGGCGGGCCAAGCAGATCGGAACGCGATTCCTTTCTTGAACAAGGTAGAGATGTAAAGGATCGACGCTGTTTAAGGCCTATAGTTTGGTAGGGGGGGTAGTACTCGGAATACGATCGAGGGGCTAGGTAGGGTGGTTACCAGAAGGCGGTGACGGAGGGGAAGTCGTTGGTGGAAGCCATGACGGCGAGCGCGACGGCGGCGAAGGCGAACTGCGCGACGCGGAGGCCGAGGCCCCCCGCGGTGCCGGGCATCCCCGGCAGGTCCTTCATGAGCACGCCCGTGGGCTGCCCCACCGGATCCGTCGGCGGCGGCGCCTCCACCGGGTGCACCGCCGGCCTGCTCGCGAACATCGCCGACGGAACGGGCTCGGCTCCCTCGCCTCCTCGTCCCTCGCCGGCGCGGGATCGGTGGGTGGGGCGGACGGCGGAGGGTTTCTTGGGTGCTGGGGGAGTGGATTCGGGTGGAGTCAGGGAGGGAGAAGGGGAGCGAGCGGGCCACAAGCGTCGGGCTCGATCGGGGAAAGGGAGGGAGGTGGTTCTGCTTTGCTTTTTTGGCCGGGGCGAAAAAGAGACGGCAGTCTTGTGGAGTGCTGGGCAGCTGCAGCCCCCGACGGCGTCTCCCCTTCCCGTGTCTTGGAGGGAAATGGGACCCCAGCGTGCTGACTTTGCTACTTTGCTTGCTTGGCCTTTTTTTCTTTTACTAATCTGAATGCGAAACTAATCTCTCCTGCCAAACTGTTTCGAAACCTATCCTAAGACCATCTCTAACACCCGTAAAAAGGCCGAAACCGAAAATTAACCGTCAGTTTACGGGTTGGGCTGAAAAATGGAGCCGATCAGTTACCGTAAACAAGGCAAAATCGAAATTTTTTTTGAGCTGAGACCGAAAATCCAAATCGTCCTGTATTTGTAGGGCCGCTCGAGCGAACCGAGCGGTTGATCCATATCTAGCGTAGGTCGACCCGCACCCCGTCCGCGGTTCCTCGCTCAGCTCCAGGTGCCGCCGTCGCGCCGTCTGAATCGAGTATGAGCTCGGGCGACGAGTTCGTCGATGTCGATCTGTCCGATTCATCGAGCTCGGACGATTCCGGCCTCGACGAGCTGCTCCAGGACGACGAGGTGGAGGCCACCATCCTCCTTCTCTCCGTCAAGGAGCTGGAGGACCGCACGAGGCTGCTGAATCGGAGGCGCGGGTCAGTGCTTGGCCGGAACCACATCCACCGGAATCGCCTCCTCGGCCACGAGCAGCTGATGGAGCACTACTTCGCCGAGGTACCTACCTATCGCCGCATCTACTCCATAGGAGGTATCGCATACGTCGTAGTTTGTTCGTCAAAATCGTCAAGGCCTGCGAAGCCAATTCAAATTACCTCAAGCAACGTAGAAATGCCGCCGGCGTGATGGGTTTCAGCCCGTTTCAAAAAATCTCGGCTGCCATGAGGGTGATTGCGTATGGCATCCCTACACCGACAAGTATCTTCGAATTGGTGAAGACTACCACGGAGTCGGTGCGTAGGTTTGCTCCTATGATTATCAAGTTGTTTGGCCCAACCTATCTCCGAGCTCCCAATGAGGATGACACGAAAAGATTGATGGACATCAATGAGAAAAGAGGTTGGCCTCGCATGCTTGGTAGTCTTGATTGTATTTATTGGACATGGAAGAATTGTCCCAAGGCATGGCATGGACAGTACTGTGGCAAGAGCAAAGATGCTACCATTGTACTTGAGACCGTTGCATCACAAGATTTGTGGATTTGGCATTGTTTTTTTGGTTTGCCGCGAACACTCAATGACATCAACGTGCTGCAAAGATCCCCTTTATTTGCGAAATTAGCAAATGGGGAAGCACCCACTAGCAACAAAAACAAGGTCATGAACAATGAGTATACAATGGGATATTACCTAGCCGATGACATCTATCCGAATTGAGCAACTTGTGTTAAGTCTGTGAAGGATCCCCGAGACAGAATAAAAGATGAATTTGCCAAAGCTCAAGAAGCAGCTCGCAAGGATATTGAGAGAGCTTTCGGAGTTTTACAAACAAGGTTTGCCATTATTCATGGCCCAGCCCGGTTTTGGGACAAAAAAAATCCTTGTGAACATAATGACATGTTGTGTGATTGTTCACAACATGATCACCGAGGATTAAAGAGAGTTAAGCTTGCCCTGCTTCTATGACAACGTTGGCACCCAAGTGGAACCCCAACGCAATCCGAATTGCATTGAAGCATTCCTTGAAATGCATCGGCAGATTGAGAATGCCAGTACCCATGCCCAACTCGTTTATGATTTGAAAATGCACCACTGGCAACGACATGGCCGTCGCCTTTGATCCTACCATTCCATTCCTTTATGTGTGACATGTATCATTGTTGAGACATTTGTTCATTTGTTCAATTTTCGAGAATTGTTGTAATTTGGTTGATTTGTTTATTTGTTCAATTTTCCCAAATTTGTTGTAATAATTTGGTACAAATATTTGTTTATGTGTTGTAATAATTTGGATAATTATTTGATTAATTATGATCGATTGTTGTATACCTTGCATATGAATTCTATGAAAAACTCTGTCTTTACGGTTTGGAAGCCGCTGGCGTAGAACAGAGCCCGTAAACAAAAACTGTAAAACAAAATATTCTATTTTACCGTTTTGGTTTACGGGCTCTGTTCTGCGCCAGCGATTTTTTGATCCGTAAACACGAGTTCGATGAACTGAACTCCGGGTTTTCAGTTTGCGTGTTTACGTGCTCTGCTAGAGATGCTCTTAGGCATTTCATCGAGCACCTCTTGTGCATAAGAAGAGAGAGCAAATCAAACACACCTCTCTTGTGCTAAGAAGTGGAAAAAGCTAAGTGTGACTTACACTTGGGCAGGGTAGATCGAAACTAGAGGGTGGCGTCGCCCCGCGCCGGTCGAACCGGGACCACTGCTCCCCACTGGTAAACCGGGACTAAAGCTCCCAGGAGCTTTGGACGAAAGCCCTATTTTCTACAAGTGAGACAGAGGTATCAGCCAAGTTGCATGCAGTATTACGAGAGCATATCTAGTGATATCCCCGACCCGGACATTTGGGATCCGACTACGCGCGAGGTCGAAATCTCTTACGTTAATGATTGCTATGTGATTAGCACCTAATATTGCGTCGAATTAATACACATGACTAGCACCTAAGGCTGCTCATAGTGGAGATTAACTAGTCTAGTAGTAACATATGTTATGTTATTAGTCTAAGTTACTAACTCCATAGTGTGTAGTAACTTAGATGTGGTTTCATGCAATGTGTCATTAATTATGTTGTACACTCATATTGTTTTGGGATGTGTGATGTTATGGTAACATAGCTAGTTAACACCTCACTCTTTTTTTCTTTTATTATCATGTCATGTCACCAAAATGTCTTGAGACGTATGATGTTACCACCTATGTTACCCCCACTATGAGCAGTTTAATACGTATTAGCACCTAATATTGCGTCGAATTGCTATGTGAGTAGTTGGATAGATATAGTGTTTTGATTGCAAATTCAGTACAGGGCCTAGCGAATTCAATGCGTTCCATTTAATGCAAGCAGCGATTAGCAGCCTTGCATATACTAAACCTTGATTATCATGGATAGTTATGGGCTGGTTCACACACATAATCATAGAACTAATTGAGGATGTACTCCCGGTGCAATTATTGACCATATTTGTCTCACGTTACTACTGAATTTAATGAATCGTTGGCTGGCAGTGGCAGTAGCATAATTAATTCTGGCGGGTGGATGAGCGTGTCAGACCTCTTAGCTTCTTGTCTATAGCTTCTTGTCTATGATAATACTCTCTTCATTAGTCTACATTCTAGTCCTAGAATTTATTCATAAATACTCTACATTCTAGCTTTTGATCAACAACAACACTGAAAACGAAGTGGTTTTGCTCTCTTTATTAGATGTTGTAATTTTCAATGTAGCTTGGATTAGTTGTTCACATATCTAAGTAGTACTAATAAATGCATACTAGTTTGTTTTATTTTTTTAAATGTAGACTAAATCAGAATGAAGAAGTATCTTTATAGTGGATGATATTAGACTAGTCACAATGGAAAGTATCATACACTAGTATCATGCACATGATACTAGTTTATGATACTAACCCCACAATGCATAGTATCATAAGATAGTATCATAGTATCATCATATTTAATATTTTGTAGAATCTCAATGCAAATTGGTGTACATGATGTGTTTGCCATTAAGTTTTCTAGTTTTACATGCTATGATACGGTATCATATTATAATACCACTCTCATCTCTCACCTCATTAATTGATGCGCCACATCATATTTTTGCCAACATGGCATGCATGATACTACTTATGATACACTCATTGTGGCTAGTCTTATAGAGTAGTATCATAATCTTCTAAATTTATTGTTACGTAGAATCTCAATACAAATCTGTGTATAAGATATATATTTAACATTAACTTTTCTCGTAATATGCGCTATTATACAGTGTGTACAAGATTTGTTTGGCATTAATTTTTCTAGCTATACAGTGCAATACATTAGTACTTCCTAACCTCCAATCATTGCACGGGCATGATTTCATCCTCGCCCGTTGCCGGGTTCCGTTGAGCATTTCCGGTGATATCCCATGTTATATAACGTTATGATACCACTTTTTAAAATTTAAATTGTAAGTGTAAAAAAAATTCTAAATAAATTTGTACGTCTTCATGAGAAGTGTGTTTAAATTTTCTTTAACTAGAAGAACCAAATTTAAAATACCACAGAAAAAAAAGATCCAACACGAATACAATCATGTTGCTACCACGAAACAAGCTTTAACTTTGATTAAGAATTTGTTAAACTAGAAGATGATTATTGGTAGAAACTTGGTATCACTAGGAAATGTTTTTCGATAAGTAACAATATCAACTTTGTGTGACACAATACAGATATGGTTGCTTAAATGTTTGGTCAAACCAACCTTGAAAACATCTCGTGTGGCTTATTTATTGGAAGTACTAAACATATGTACAGTTGCTACGCAGTTTCCGTAGATCTAGTGCAGACACTCTCCTTCAGCTCGCCCCTTGCTTTCCACAGTCTCATCAGTCATCACTCCATTACAGCTGAGAAGAATGCTGAAACCGAGCGTAGACGAGCCACTGCTCGTTGCCACCGGACCCGAGAAGGGCAATGAGAGTGCCACGGCAGCGGAGGCGAAGCGCCTGTTGCGGCTAGCGGGGCCGCTGGTGACGAGCAACGTCCTCCAGTTCGCGCTACAGTTGGTGTCCGTGATGTTCGTCGGCCATCTCGGCGAGCTTCCACTCGCCGGCGCATCGCTTGCCACCTCCCTCGCAAACGTCACTGGCTTCAGCTTGTTCGTGAGCATCTGTACATTTCATTACTGCTAGCCTACAAGCACAAGTATTTGGCAAGTTTATATTCATTATTTGCATGATCAAATCGAGCTGCAGGTTGGCATGGCGAGCGCGCTGGACACGCTGTGCGGGCAGGCGTTCGGCTCGCGGCAGTACCACCTCCTGGGCATCTACAAGCAGCGGGCAATGCTGGTGTTCACGCTGGTCTGCGTCCCCGTCGTTGCCATCTGGGCCAACACCACCCGGATCCTCATCTTCCTCGGCCAGGACCGGTCCATCGCCGCCGAGGCCGGCACCTACGCGCGGTGGCTCATCCCGTCCCTCGTTCCATACGTACCTCTCGTGTGCCACATCCGGTTCTTGCAAACGCAGAGCATCGTCGTGCCGGTGATGGCCAGCTCCGCCGTCACGGTACTGGCCCACGTTCTCGTGTGCTGGGCACTCGTGCACAAGGCTGGCATGGGGAGCAAAGGCGCGGCGCTGAGCGGCGCCATCTCCTACTCCTCTAATCTGGCCATGTTGACCCTGTACACGAGACTGTCGGGAGCTTGTAAGAGGACGTGGACTGGGTTCTCCATGGAGGCATTCAAGGAGCTGCGCCAGTTCGGGGCGCTCGCCTTCCCCTCCGCGACGATGGTTTGGTGAGACGAATCAAACTTGTTTCTCAGCTAGTCTTCTTGCTCGTCACCACACGCATATACCATCTCTTGAACTAATCTATGTAAAATTACTTGCACACATGTGCAGCTTGCAGTGGTGGTCGTTTGAGATACTTGTGCTGCTCTCTGGTCTTCTGCCTAATCCTATGCTTGAAACCTCAGTATTGTCGATATGGTAATGAAGATAACCTTTCCTTTTTTGCATGTACACCATTGGCCCTCCATCCTAAAAAAAAACGTCGCAGATTTGTCTATTTTTTAGCAAAGTTTTAATTAACCCGGCTATAGACTTTCGAGAGGTCTCGGGCTACAACTAAGGTCTTTAAAGGCTAAAACGGAAATAGCCTAGCCCGGCTATGACAATTTAGCTCCAGTTTAGTCTTGTAGCTAGCCAATAACTTCATGCTTAGCTAGCTCAAAAAATTTGGTCCCAAAATTTTCCGACGGCCCAATTTCTAGCCAATTTTTTTGTCCCATAACTAGTTTCTACATGCTTTTGTAGTTTTGGTGGTCATGTAATATTTGACATAACTATATCCTAACTTGCAGCTACTTAATGATGTAAATATGGATGTAACTATATCCTGGTTATTCATATCTCTTATGTGATCATGTTAATACGTAATGCACATGGAAATATGGATGTAACTATATACACAAATATTGCTGTCAAAATTTTGATTTATTCATTATTTAGCAAAACTGCTATATGGCTTTAGTTGCGCTATAGCCCGACTATAACTTTCGTAGCTTCTGAGATTGCTGACGCTATAGGTTATAACCTGCTGTTTTAAACTTTGAATTTTAGATGTATCTGAACATAATTTAGTGTATAGATAAATTTAAATTTTGACAAATCTCCAACATCCATTTTTGCGATAGAGGGTGTGTACTATAATTCAACCTTGTCCTTGTTTCTAAGCTATGCATTATTGAGTTCTGCAGTCTTAATACCGATGCTCTCATGTTCATGGTGCCATCTGGTCTCTACGCAGCCATAAGGTACCGTCAGATTCACAAACACAATGTGAGATGCTTTCTCCATCGATATGCTCACTGGTATTTTCCTGCATAAATAAATAGCACACGCGTTTCCAATGAACTTGGTGCCGGTAAGCCTCAGGCAGCAAAGCTAGCAACCAGAATAGTCATATGCATGGCCTTGTCTGAAGGATTAGTGATCTCCATTACAATGATTCTGCTACGTGAATTCTGGGGTTATTTGTACATCAATGAGGAGGAAGTTGTCACATACATCGGCCGGATGATGCCGGTTCTCGCGATATCCTTCTTCATAGATGGAATGCATACTTCGCTTTCAGGTACTTATGAGCATAACTAAAGTACCGTGTGTTTCAAAACTAGAGAATAATCTTAAACATGATGACATGAGCATTATCTGTACTTTTCCAGGTGTGCTAACTGGATGTGGTAAGCAGAAGATCGGCGCACGTGTCAATCTTGCCGCGTACTACTTGGCAGGCATCCCCTTGGCAGTGTTATTTGCGTTCTTCCTGCATCTGAATGGAATGGTATGTAGGATACTAGCATGTTTAATCAAGTACCACTCTAGCATCTCATTTCAATGACAACATGAATATGTCTGAAAGACCTGACTTGTTATGATTTCACTAGGGGCTTTGGCTCGGCATCTTTTGTGGCAGCCTAACAAAGCTTATGTTTCTTATGGGGATCGTACTTTCAATAAACTGGGAAGAAGAAGTAAGAACTTGCAATTCGTATATCACCAGATATTATCCACTGTATAGCGATATCTGATGGGTTTTCTTATTTTCTATTTTGGTTTAGGCAATCAAGGCACAAGACATGGTGTTAAGATCTTCTCTTCTAGTTGCATGAAGAAAATATCATGCAGCAAAATCCCAATTGGTGATGCCATCAAACATGGAAGCAACTGGTAATTGATTTATACGTAGAGAGAAAATGTAAACATTGTTACCTAAGATTATCAAGTAATAATCATGCTCCCTATTTTTGTGGTTGCACCGGGATCCTGAACTTGACCTCCTAGTTTCCGCATGTGGGAAAAAGGTAACCAGTATGTTGGATATTTTCGATACATTTGCAAGCACTATTTATTTTAATCTGTATATTTATAGTGTATTTCTAGGACTCAGTCTACTGACTTAGTGCTCAGTAGAATAATGGCAATGCCTTTTTTAAGTTGTTTCTTTAACTTTTTTGTTATTTATAATCTAAATGCTTTTCCAAAAACACACAAGTTAATTTCTCTCCCTCTCATAATCGGAAAAATAAAATTATGCAACAAAAAAAGTCGGTGTTCCACTCGGTGCACAACCAAAAAGATTTCGTAGTTGCAACCTCGCTTGCAACGGGAAAATCTCAGTTGCAACCACACTTGCAAGTAGGAAAAATCTTAGTTGCAACTACTCTTGGAACCGGAAAAAAATCTCACTTGCAGCCATGCAACTGGAAATATCTAAGTTGCAACTGGAGAACATCTCGGTTGCAATCCCTCTTGCAACTGCAAAAAATCTCGGTTTCAACCACACTTGAAACTAGAGAAAATCTCGGTTGCAACCACACTTGCAACTGTAAAAAATATCAGTTGCAAAAAAGCTCAGTTCTAAGGGCATGTACAATGCGGTGACGCCATCCTTCACTTAGAGCTGCCACGTATGATATTAGCTGAGTTGGAGGAGAGAGAATAGAGAAAGAGAAGGTTGTCTTCCCTTAGCTAAGGGATGATCCCTTATAAAATAAGAGAAGACCATTTGCTCCATTGTACCACATGTCTTCTCTTAGCAACCTAATTTCCTACCAAATTTAATTGATTCCTATTAATTGCAAGGGGTAGGACTAAGAGACGATGCATTGTACATGTTATAGTTATTATTTTATCTACATGACGTGGAGGACTAAGAGAAGACGTGCCTTCTCTACCATTGTACATGCGCTAACTAGAAAAATACTAGTTGCAACTCCACTTGCAACTAAAAAAAATCAGTTGCAACCACACTTGCATTTGAAAAAATAATCTTAGTTGCAACTCCATTTGCAGCAACAAAAAGTTTCACTGCTCTACGTCGCAACAAACTTCTATAGTTAGTTATGCACAAAATGAAAAGAAACGAAAAAGCAAAAACATAGAAAAAAAAGATATATGGCCTGGAGGCATGAGTAATCAGGACGTACCATGGAAGTCGCAGGATGGACACTTACCTAAGGCATTTCCATTTCTACGTTTGCCTCTTATTTCACTGGGCTGGCCACAAGGAAAACGAAGGCCGAATTCCACACTAATGTGGAGAAGGCGACGAAGGCTGCACATAAGGGGACGATGAAGTGGGTCCCTTTCATGCCCAGCTTTGTCTAAAGAAGATTTGCGCACTTACTCCCTTTGTCCTCTAATAAGAGGACATCTAGCTCTAAAATTTGTCTACAAAAGAGTATACTTCTATCTTCCCAATGCATTTTAATTGTTTCTCTCTCATCGCACGGAAATCAAACCCAATAATATTAAACACATATTTTTCTTGTTTTCTACATGCACTTAGCTTATTAGAGGTGAAAGAATTAAAGAGGGAAGATGCATGTTCTCAATGTATTTTTCTACATGCACTTAGTATCAAGTAAAAAACCCGCTAATCTCTTTCAACTCATTACAAATGTTGGCGATGATCTCGTATGTTTCTCTTTTTAACCTGTCATACATCAGGGATTTTACCGGAGTGATTCTATCATGAGTGGTCCAACGGCAGACCATCGCGCAGGGATCACGAGCACGGTGCCCGGGTTTGGCAAGCACGGCCCAGACCGCCATTGTTGGTTTTTTTACATGGAACACGACATTCCATTAAACCATATGCAGAGCTAGGTCGATAGCCACAAACACATGTACATCATCTGGCCACAGCAGGCATGTACCATGCTCACTCGATGCACTGAGCGCCGCCATGGCATGCGCTACTTTATTACAAACACGATCACTATAGCTAAAGGAAATAGAAGTAAAATCCAGCCTTGCAAACATCTTAGCATCCCGTACAAGAACACCGATCTGGGATCGATCATAGTCTGTATTATTCAGAGCATTCATGAGCACCTAGTAGTCAGACTCAATCATGATTCTTGTCATGCCCCAGTTCATTGATGCAGCTAGTGCCTGGAGACATGCCTCTGCATCAGTATGGATGACACTTTGTGGAAACAGCAGTTGTCCCGCCCCAGATCCTACAACGGTCCCTGCAACATATCTTATGACAAAGCCCTAGCCGTCGTTGCGAGGATTTTCCATGAAGGATCCGTCAATATTCACGTTCAGCTCATTTTCTGTTGGTGGAATCCATCTTGCTGCAGTCGGTGTCTAACTTTTTGTTTCATGTTTCTTCAGATAAAAATGAGATAACTCAAGTGCCCATCTCCTGGACTGGAAAGCCACTTCCTGTACTGATCGGATCCCATCCCCAACATTCTTTTTGTTTCTAGTTGTCCACCATTGCCACAACAATGCAATGATCAATAAGCGTTTTTGCTCTTCAACCTGGAAAATATCCATGAGCATGTCCTTAGCATTCAGACATAAGCATAACTTCTCCCTCTCCTCCTCTAGGTTCAGCATCCGCCATAGCAGCTTAACTTGCTTGCAATGTAAAAATATATGCCCTCCATCTTCATCCAGTCGATTACACATCGGGCATATGGTATCTATCTCCATTCCTCTCCTCTTGAAGTTGTTCTTCCACGGCAAACTATTATGGGAAAGGCGCCACATAAATTGTAGTGTTTTAGGTGCACACGCTTGCGACCACATTAGTTTCCAATCGAACTCCCTCTTTGACTTTACCATTCCAAAGCTAGACGCACCATCAGGCAAAGGCCTGTTTTTCTTTGCTAGCAATTTTTATGCAGAGCGCACTGATAGTGCTTCTATTCTTGTAGACAGTGTTGGGCCTCCAAGAGCAGAGGTTTGTAGAACAGCATCAAGTTTCCCTTAAGTGGATCACCCAAGGTTTATCGAACTCAGAGAGGAAGAGGTCAAAGATATCCCTCTCAAGTAACCCTGCAATCACGATACAAGAAGTCTCTTGTGTCCCCAACACACCTAATACACTTGTCAGATGTATAGGTGCACTAGTTCGGCGAAGAGATAGTGAAATACAAGTAGTATGGATGTGTATGAGTGGTAATAGCAATCTGAATAAAATATGGCAGCGAGTAAACATGCAACAGAACAGTAAATAAATGGAGATTCGATGTTTGGAAACAAGGCCTAGGGATCATACTTTCACTAGTGGACACTCTCAACATTGATCACATAACTGAATAAACAAATATTACTTTCTCTACACTCTCTTGTTGGATGAAAAACACCATTCATTGTGTAGGGCTACAAGAGCACCTCAATGCCGGAGTTAACAAGCTCCACAACACACTATGAAAGGGGGAATAGATCGCATCAATACTATCATAGTAATAGTTAACTCCATAATCTACAAGAGATTACAATCATAACCTACGCCAAGAACTACATGATGCACACACTGTCACCATTACATCATGAAGGAGGAATAGAGTACTTTAATAACATCACCAGAGTAACACATAGATGAATAGTGATACAAAAGCTCATATGAATCTCAATCATGTAAGGCAGCTCATGAGATCATTGTATTGAAGTACATAGGAGAGAGATTAACCACATAGCTACCGGTACAACCCTTAGCCTCGGGGGAGAACTACTCCCTCCTCATGGGAGACAGCAGCGGTGATGAAGATGGCGGTGGTGTCGATGGAGATGCCTTCCGAGGGCACTTCCCCGTCCCGGCAGCGTGCCGGAACAGAGACTCCTGTCCCCCAGATCTTGGCTTCGCGATGGCGGCGGTCTCGTACCGTGGCTTTTTCATATCGAAGATTTAGGTCAGGGGCTTCTTATAGGCGAAGAGTCGGAGTTGGAGGGCTGACGAGGCCGCCAGACAATAGGGGGGCGCCCCCCCCTTGGGCCACGCCGGCCACATGTGTGGGCCCCCCAGGGCTCCCCTCTGGTGCCTCTCCGGTGTTCTGGAAGCTTCGTGCAATTATAAGATGCTGGGCGTTGATTTCGTCCAATTCCGAGAATATTTCCTTACTAGGATTTCTGAAACCAAAAACAGCAGAAAACAGGAACTGGCACTTCGGCATCTCGTCAATAGGTTAGTTCCGGAAAATGCATAAATATGACATAAAGTGTGAACAAAACATGTAGGTATTGTCATAAAACTAGCATGGAACATAAGAAATTATAGATACGTTTGAGACGTATCAAGATCCCCAAGCTTAGTTCCTACTCGCCCTCGAGTAGGTAAACGATAACAATGATAATTTCTTAAGTGACATGCTACCAACATGATCTTGATCAATACTATTGTAAAACATATGAGATGAATGAAGTGATTCAAAGCAATGGTAAAGACAATGAGTAAACAACTGAACCATATAACAAAGACTTTTCATGAATAGTACTTTCAAGACAAGCATCAATAAGTCTTGCATAAGAGTTAACTCATGAAGCAATAGATTCAAAGTATAAGGCATTGAAGCAACACAAAGGATGATTAAGTTTCAGCAATTGCTTTCAACTTGTAACATGTATATCTCATGGATAGTTGTCAACATAAAGCAATATAACAAGTGCAATAGGTAAACATGTAAGAATCAACGCACACAGTTGACACAAGTGTTTGCTTCTAAGATAGAAAGAAGTAGGTAAACTGACTCAACATAAAGTAGAAGAATGGCCCTTCGCAGAGGGAAGCAGGGATTAAATCATGTGCTAGAGCTTTTTAAGTTTTAAAATCATATAGAGAGCATAAAAGTAAAGTTTTGAGAGGTGTTTGTTGTTGTCAACGAATGGTAGCGGGTACTCTAACTACCTTATCAACCAGACTTTCAAGAGCGGTCCCATGAAGGACGTTATCTCTACCAGCAAGGTAGATCATCCCTCTTCTCTTTTGTTTACACATGTACTTTAGTTTCATTATTTATGGATGACACTCCTCCCAACCTTTTGCTTACACAAGCTATGGCTAACCGAATCCTCGGGTGCCTTCCAACATTCACATACCATGAAGGAGTGTCTATTTGCAAAATTAAGTTGCTTACTGATAGATCAGGGCAAAGCATGTGAAGAGAATTATTAATGCAAGTTGTAATTAATTGGGGCTGGGAACCCCATTCACTACAAGAAAAGTTGCCATGGCCGACGAAGTTGAAGTCGCGCCGTGGTTGCTGGTGTACCATGGCCGACGATTTTTTGTCCCTCCGTGGTGCATGTCAAAACTTTTTTTTTCTCGTTTTTGAGGCCACCTAGCCCGACAAAAGCGGCCAAAACGTCGCGTATGGTGGCCCGGGACGTGGTGCATCTCGAAATCTCGGGTTCGCCGGCCGAGTCAACGCAAATCCGCACCGCCGAGGGATGTAGGGCCCAGATGGCAGCCTCTCTGGCATTGTTTTTTTTCTAGATCGCGCCATCTCGTTCAACGTTCTCCGATCGAGCCGTTTACGATGCAGGATCATGGGTCCCGCATGTCATCCTCTATGAACCAAAATTCTTTCTATTCTTGGATTTTTTTTGACCCCCTGATTTCTGGCTACTTCCTTTTTCTTTTGATCCCTTGCCGCCTTGGAAACGTTGAGACCGTTGCTGCTAAATGGGACCCGCATGTCATCCTCTATGTGCAATCAACTTTCTTTTCTTGGAGTTTTTTTTTGCACCTCAAATTTGGTCACTTGCCTTTTTCTTTCGATCCCCTGCCGCCTCTCAAACGGTGATACCGCTGCTGCTAACTGGGACCCGCATGTCATCCTCTATGTACTATAAAACTTTCTTTTCTTGAATTATTTTTGGCACCTCATATTTGGTCACTTACCTTTTTCTTTCGATCCCCTGCCGCCTCTCAAACGGTGATACCGCTGTTGCTAAATGGGACCCGCATGTCATCCTCTATGTACTATAAAACTTTCTTTTCTTGAATTATTTTTGGCTCCTCATATTTTTTCACTTGCCTTTTTCTTTCGATCCCCTGCCGCCTCTCAAACGGTGATACCGCTGATGCTAACTGGGACCCGCATGTCACCCTCTATGTACTATAAAACTTTCTTTTCTTGAATTATTTTTGGCACCTCATATTTGGTCACTTACCTTTTTCTTTCGATCCCCTGCCGCCTCTCAAACGGTGATACTGCTGCTGCTAAATGGGACCCGCATGTCATCCTCTATGTACTATAAAACTTTCTTTTCTTGAATTATTTTTGGCTCCTCATATTTGGTCACTTGCCTTTTTCTTTCGATCCCCTGCCGCCTCTCAAACGGTGATACCGCTGCTGCTAAATGGGACCCGCATGTCATCCTCTATGTACTATAAAACTTTCTTTTCTTGAATTATTTTTGGCTCCTGATATTTTTTCACTTGCCTTTTTCTTTCGATCTCATGCCACGTTTGAAACGTTGAGGAACCTGCAGGCTCATGGGACCCGCATGTCATCCTCTATGTACTATAAAAGTTCATTTTCTTGGTTTTTTTTCACCCTCTGATTTTTGGCAATTTCTTTTTTCTTTTGATCCCCTGCCGCCTCTCAAACGGTGATACCGCTGCTGCTAAATGGGACCCGCATGTCATCCTCTATGTACTATAAAACTTTCTTTTCTTGAATTATTTTTGGCTCGTCATATTTGGTCACTTGCCTTTTTCTTTCGATCTCATGCCACGTTTGAAACGTTGAGGAATGTGCTGGCTCATGGGACCCGCATGTCATCCTCTATGTGCTATAAAAGTTTATTTTCTTTAATTTTTTTTCACCCTCTGATTTTTGGCTATTTCCTTTTTCTTTTGATCCCCTGCCGCCTTGGAAACGTTGGGTAAGCTGCTGACTCATGGGACCCGCATGTCATCCTCTATGTACAATCAACTTTCTTTTTCTTTTGATCTTAAGCCGCATTTGAAACGTTGAGGGACCCGCATGTCATCCTCTATGTACAATAAAATTTCTTTTCTTGGATTATCTTTGGCTCCTGATATTTTGTCACTTGCCTTTTTCTTTCGATCTCATGCCGCCTTTGAAATGTTGAGTAAGGCTTTGGCTCATGGGTCCCGCATGTCATCCTCTACGAACAATAAAAGTTTGCTTTCTTGGAGTTATTTTTGACCCCTAATTTCTGGCTATTTGCCTTTTTCTTTTGATCTCCTGCCCCCTTTGAAACGATGAGGACGCTGTTGGCAGGTCGGTCCCACATGTTATCCTCTGTGAACAATAAAAGTTTCCTTTGATGGATTTATTTTGAACCCCTAATTAATTTCGGGATATTTTCTTTTTTTCCTTTGATCCCCTGCCGCCTTGGAATCGTTGAGGATGCTGCTGCCTCATGGGTCCCGCATGTCATTCTCTCAGAACGGTAAATGTTTTTTTCTTGGATTTTGTTTACCAAATGATTTTTGGCTTATTTTTTCTTTCGATCTCCTGCCGCCTTTAAAACGTTGAGGACGCTGCTGGCTCACGGGTCCCACATGTCAGCCTCTATGAACAATAAACGCTGACGATGCTGCTGCCTCATGGGTCCCGCATGTCATCCTCTTAGAACGAAAATGTTTCTTTTCTTGGATTTTGTACCAACAGATTTTTGGTTTATTTTTTCTTTCCATCCCCTGCCGCCTTTAAAGCGTTGACGACGCCGTCGGCTCATGGGTCCCCGATGTCGACCTCCCCGTACAAGAAACATGTGATATCTTGATTATTTTGCAGACAATAAACATTGTATTTCGCTCTGAGCTATTGCAAACGGATAAATTAAATCTTTATTTTTACATAAACAAACTTATATGTTGAATCTCCTTGTTTTGTGTTTTTGCGAAGCATAGGACTTTCCTGTTTTTTTAGAAAAATCCGAACTTTCCTGTTTTGGAGTGGGCTGAAATTGTACGAGTCAAAAGGCCCAGCAGGATAGTTCGAAGGCCCAGATGTCCAGATGCAGCCCAATTGAAATCTTTCTTTTCTTGGATTTTTTCACCCCCTGATTTCTGGCTACTTCATTTTTCTTTTGGTCCTGTGCCGCCTTGGAAATGTTGAGACCGCTGCTGCAAAATGGGACCCGCATGTCATCCTCTATGTACAATAAAATTTCTTTTCTTGGATTATTTTTGGCTCCTGATATTTGGTCACTTGCCTTTTTCTTTCGATCCCGCGCAGCCTCTCAAACGGTGAGACCGCTGCTGCTAAATGGGACCCGCATGTCATCCTCTATGTACAATCAAGTTTCTTTTCTTGAATTATTTTTGGCTCCTGATATTTGGGCACTTGCCTTTTTCTTTCGATCTCATGCCACGTTTGAAATGTTGAGGAACCTGCTGGCTCATGGGACCCGCATGTCATCCTCTATGTACTATAAAACTTTCTTTTCTTGAATTATTTTTGGCTCCTCATATTTGGTCACTTGCCTTTTTCTTTCGATCTCATGCCACGTTTGAAACGTTGAGGAACCTGCTAGCTCATGGGACCCGCATGTCATCCTCTATGTCCATCAACTTTATTTTCTTGGATTTTTTTACCCCCTAATTTCTGGCTACTTTCTTTTTCTTTTGATCTCAAGCCGCATTTGAAACGTTGGGACCGCTGCTGCAAAATGGGACCCGCATGTCATCCTCTATGTAAATAAAGTTTCTTTTCTTGGGTTATCTTTGGCTCCTGATATTTTGTCACTTGCCTTTTTTTTCGATCTCATGCCGCCTTTGAAACTTTAAGTAAGCTGCTGGCTCATGGGTCCCGCATGTCATTATCTACGAACAATAAAAGTTTCCTTTCTTGGAGTTATTTTTTACCCCTAATTTCTGGCAACTTGCCTTTTTCTTTTGATCTCCTGCCCCTTTGAAACGATGAGAACGCTGTTGGCAGGTTGGTCCCACATGTCATCCTCTATGAACAATAAAACTTTCCTTTGATGGATTTATTTTGAACCCCTAATTAATTTCTGGATATTTCCTTTTTTTCTTTTGATCCCCTGCCGCCTTGGAATCGTTGAGGATGCTGCTGCCTCATGGGTCCCGCATGTCATCCTCTCAGAACGATAAATGTTTATTTTTTTATTTTTTTACCAACTGATTTTTGGTTTCTTTTTTCTTTCGATCCTCTGCCGTCTTTAAAACGTTGACGACGCTGCTGGCTCATGGGTCCCCGATGTCAGCCTCCCCGTACAAAAACATGTGATATCTTGATTATTTTGCAGACAATAAACAGTGTATTTCGCTCTGAGCTATTGCAAACGGAAAAAAAAATCTTTATTTTTAAATAAACAAACTTATATGTGAATCTCCTTGTTTTTTGTTTTTGCGAAGTATAGGACTTTCCTGTTTTGGAGTGGGCTGAAACTGTACGAGTCCAAAGGCGTCAGCAGGATAGTTCGAAGGCCCAGACGGCCAGATGCAGCCCAATTGAAACCTTTCTTTTCTTGGATTTTTTGACCCCCTGATTTCTGGCTACTTCCTTTTTTTTTGGTCCTGTGCCGCATTGGAAACGTTGAGAACTCTGCTGCTAAATGGGACCCACATGTCATCCTCTATGTACAATAATTTCTTTTCTTGGATTATTTTTGGCTCCTGATATTTGTCACTTCCCTTTTTCTTTCCATCTTATGCCGACTTCGAAACACTGAGACCGCTGTGGCAAAATGGGACCCACATGTCATCCTCTGTGTACAATAAAAATTACTTTTCTTGGATTATTATTTTTGGCTCCTGATATTTGGTCACTTGCCTTTTTCTTTCGATCTCATGCCACCTTTGAAACGTTGAGGAACCTGCTGGCTCATGGGACCCGCATGTCATCCTCTATGTACTATAAAAGTTTCTTTTCTTGGATTTTTTTCACCCTATGATTTTCTTTTGATCCCCTGCTGCCTTGGAAACGTTGAGTAAGCTGCTGACTCATGGGACCCGCATGTCATCCTCTATGTACAATCAACTTTCTTTTTTTGGAGTTTATTTTTGACCCCCTAATTTCTGCCTACTTCCTTTTTCTTTTGGTCCTATGCCGCCTTGGCAACGTCGAGACCGCTGCTGCATGATGGGACCCGCATGTCATCCTCTATGCACAATAAAAGTTTCTTTCGTGGATTATTTTTGGCTCCTGATATTTGTCACTTGCATTTTTCTTTCGATCTCATGCCAACTTTGAAACGTTGAGAACGCTGCTGCAAAATGGGACCCGCATGTCATCCTCTATGTACAATAAACGTTTTTTCTTTGATTATTTTTTGGACCGGATATTTGTCACTTGCCTTTTTCTTTTGGTATCATGCCGCTTCGAAACATTGAGGAAGGCTGCTGGCTCGTGGGTCCCGCAAGTCATCCTCTATGTAGAATAAAAGTTTCCTTTCTTGGAATTATTTTTACCCACTGATTTACGGCTACTTCCTTTTTCTTTTGATCCCATGCCGCCTTGGAAACGTTGAGACCGCTGCTGCAAAATGGGACCCGCATGTCATCCTCTATGTACAATAAAGTTTCTTTTCTTGGATTATTTTTGGCTCCTGATATTTGGTCACTTCCTTTTTATTTCGATCCCGTGCCCCTTGGAAACGTTCAGACCACTGCTACAAAATGGGACCCGCATGTCATACTCTATGTACAATAAAGTTTCTTTTCTTGGATTATTTTTTGCTACGATGTTTTGGCACTTGCATTTTTCTTTCGATCTCATGCCGCCTTTGAAACGTTGAGACCGTTCTTGCAAAATGGGACTCACATGTCATCCTCTATGTACAATAAAAGTTTCTTTTCTTGGATTATTTTTTGCTCCTGATATTTGGTCACTTTCCTTTTTCTTTCGATCTCATGCCGCCTCTGAAACGTTGAGTAAGTAGCTGCCACATGGGACCCGCATTTCATCCTCTATGTACAATAAAGTTTCTTTTCTTGGATTTTTTTTACCCCCTGATTTTTGGTCACTTGCCTTTTTCTTTCGATCTCATGCCACCTTTGAAACGTTGAGGAACCTGCTGGCTCATGGGACCCGCATGTCATCCTCTATGTACTATAAAACTTTCTTTTCTTGGATTTTTTTGGCACCTCGTATTTGGTCACTTGCCTTTTTCTTTCGATCCCGTGCAGCCTCTCAAACGGTGATACCGTCTTGCTAAATGGGACCCGCATGTCATCCTCTATGTACACTCAAGTTTCTTTTCTTGAATTATTTTTGGCTCTGATATTTGATCACTTTAAAAACAACTTGTACGTAGAATGTCCCTGTTTTTTGTGGTGAATCATAGTATCCGTGTTGTATTAGAAAAGGGGCCGAAAGTGTTTGAGTTGCCCGTTTGTAGTTATTGGGCATTATAGTCCTAGTAAGTAGGCCCACATCAATTACCATGTAGACGGCAACCCAAAAGGGGAAATTTTGGCCCAAGCGGGGGAAGTTGTACTTTTTTTTCTATTGGTAAGGTTAGCCTCACACACAAAAAATGTCTGGTTACATGGGGCGATCTGAAGCCTGATCGTTACTGAAGGTTGCACATTTGCGCCTAATATGCTTGTCAGCAGGAGGTTTGCTATTTGTTGGAAAACTATGGAAGGGGAGTTTGTTGGTGCATGCATACGATTTGCGAGGAACCAAATGCAGCATTTTGACTTCACCAGACAACTGAACAACATGTGTTCTTCACAATACAGCCAACACAAGCATTAACTAATGTAACTAGAGACATTGAGTACAGATTGAGCCTTCATGTTTAACATAACATTGTGTGTGGAGGAGCCACGCACATAGTATATAAGAGTACCATCATGTTGACCACAAATGCATCATCGAAGAGAGTGGTAAATATACTTATTGACCACCTCTCTACAAAAAAGTGGTAATTAGAACCGAACATGCACCACCTTATTTGAGCTGTGATCCATATTGTTCCTCCAGTGGTGCATGATTGCCTTTACACTTGATGACCTTCTCGCAGTTTTCGTGATCAAATACGAGCACCTTCAAGGATCTGGTGTCAATCCTCTTGAATACTGTGAAGTATCCTATCTTCAAGTCATGTGCTTTGACAAATGCTGACCAGCGTGCGTCCATAACAATCTTGCCATCTTCCTCCTTCAGGCCGACCTCCCAGATGCAATCGGTGGAGATCTTCAGCTTGATGGTCTCTGGCCACAAACCTTCAAACCAGGGCTTAAAAGCACTGGGGATGAGCCCATCTAGTAACTTGCAGAAGCTGCCAGGGCGGGTCTGCTCACTGGCGTTTGGTGGCCTGATCATCAGGGCAGCTCCCTTTTTTTCGAAGATGAGGTCTCTACAAGCTTGATCTTGTTGCCTGAATAATGCAACAACAAAAATGGACCCAAATGGTATACTTATGAAGCCCACAATCTGAACATTATGCCTCTGGATCTAGTTTGGCTATTTCGTAGGAACGGTATATCAGCTTCAACTCATAAAACTGGGAAAAAACTAAGCAACGGGAATAGAACTATAGATAGCATGGCATGGTGGATGCATAGCCCGTGTTTGCAAATAGTTTGTGGGTAGCCCACACTTGCAAGTTCATATCAACATATATTTTCCCCGGAAATTATTGTATTGCAATTTCGACGATTCGCACTTGATCATACTTTTCATCGGCTGCCCAGTTTGGCTGACCGGTTTGTTTATTCGCTAGTGTCCTCCTTCCTATTCCTAGACACCCAAGTCCATCATCATGGGCACTGACAAGGTGTAATATAAGATATATGCCACAAAAATAATACGTAGG
Source organism: Lolium perenne (assembly GCF_019359855.2). Lineage (NCBI taxonomy): Eukaryota > Viridiplantae > Streptophyta > Magnoliopsida > Poales > Poaceae > Lolium > Lolium perenne. The sequence continues at coordinate 338,852,901 of NC_067247.2, forward strand.
ATTGATAATGAAAATAAGTTTCCAATGGTCCGTGTCCAACAAGGGACGAGTAGTTTCTCTCCACTTCATCCTGACGTGTGTGGTGAGCAAGCCCTCCCATCAGTATCAGAGGAATTTAATTTGACAAGGGCTACAGGAAGACATCACCAAGAAAGGGTGATGCATGTCTCCTTCAACAAACACAGCAGTACATGTCTGAAGCAAGTACATGAACACAAGTACACCACCATAATAATACTACATGAACACAAGTGATGCCGTCGGTTGGGGAGGCCTAAATAAAACTTAAACTTAATCCTAATCTAATGGACGTCGGTTGGGGCGCGCGACGGGTCTGCCTCGTCCTCGTTCTTCGCCTATGCCGCCTACGTCCGTGCCCGCTTCTGGTCCCATGCTTCGCGATAGGGGCGGCCCCAGGGGTATTCTTGCGTATGCAGCTGAATACCCAAGATTTTGACAAAACCTTAGAATTTCCTCATAAATCAGGGAAAAATTTGGCAAATACATGAGGATTTTGGCAAAATGAATACACAGGTTGAAAATGAATACCCAGCACTTCATCACTGGCGCAGCCACTGTTCGCGCTCCAGGCGGTCGAGCATGGCGGACGCCGTCAAAAGACCTTGCCGGCGGCGCTGTCCCAGCGGTTCAGTCCTTAGCCGAGAAATCTCCTTCCGGAAGAAGAGTATCGCTTGCTGGCGGGCGAACGCCTCATAATGGCGATGAGCCCTGTCCTCTCAGAACTTCCGTTGGGATGCCTCCATGATCCGGAGGTCGTGCTCGCTGTACTCCTACTTCAACCGTGGGTCCTCGTCGTTATCGGAGCTGTACTCCGCGTCGGACTGCGGCTCCGGCTCCGGCTCCGGCTGCGATGGTGGTGGAGGCTGCGCCCGGACTTTGAGGCCAAGCCTACAGAACCTCGTTTTCCGATGGCGCGGCATTTTTGAGGTGGAGAGGAGAGAATGGAGCGTAAGCGGTGGTGGAAATGAGAGGATAGCACCGCGGGGGTGGACGGCGTAGTAGGTACTTTATGCTGGTGGTAGGCAACTACCCTCATTTACGGCGGGGTAGGCGACTGGACGCCGCGTGTCCGGCCGCTGCCCTCGTGGCCGCCTAGGTTTAGGCGCGAGAGACCATTAAACGCCGGGGACTACCAACCTTCCCGCGTCGCCTTTGATGCGAACAGTCGCGTCCTCCCGCTGACAAGGCGGCCCCACACGCGAAAACCGTCGTGCCGCGAGGCGCCGACGCGCCCGATTCGCGCCCTTCGCCGGTGTGAGCCCAAAAAATGCAACTACTACTACTGTACTAGCGTATAGGGTGAGCAGGCCCTCCCATCAGTATCAGAGGAATTTGACAAGGGCTACAGGACGACTAGTTACATCACCAAAAAAGGTGATGCATGTCTCCTTCACATGGTCTTCTTATGTCATATAGTAAGGCACTAGCAATGATCGGCGCGGCGTGTCTAACTAATATACTCCCTCTATCTCAGAGCTTAAGGCGTAAAAATAAATTCGATTTTTGATCAAAGCATAAGGCGTAGGGTGAACTCTATCCTATTTCTACCGAAGATGCCCCTCTCAGCCGTTTCTCGTTTGCTAAAAACAGGGAGACGATTGACCCAGCTATGGCATGCACACGGTATTCACGCTGAATTAATCTGCTCCTCCAGTCAATCTCCTCTAAAACCGGTGCCTCATTGGTTGTATACGGTGCATGCATGAGATGGTAGTTAACGAGGAGTCTGATGCGGCTACTTTAGGGAAGAGAGAGAAATACGGAGTAAAAGGAGTGAGTTATTAGAGATTTATGAGGGGCAAGTATGGAAGCTAATTTCCACGCCAACCCTACTTAATCCTAGCGCCAATTTATTTACACCTTAAGCTGTGAGATGGAGTAAATGTTTAGCGATTGTAAATATTTATGGGCTTTTCATCAGCAATGATGATGGCACAACATGAAGTGAAGTTTAGCAGTTGTAGCATGATTTTTTTTTGAATAAATGATGCTCAAACTCACCGATTCTCAAACTGCCCTTACAACGTTAAGGGAGCTGATATTAGGCACATACCAACTTTCCCTAAGCCCTGAGACAACGCAATCAAACATCATGCTATCCGAAGTCCGAAACAATCTCAATCGTGAAGAGATCAACATTTAATTTAACAAAACTGTCTGATCCTGATGTGTAGAGAACGAATCCGTTGCACATATTGCTGCAACTCATAAATAGATCACAACACAACTTCAGGATTATTTTTTACAGAACACAATTTTGTGATGCCATTTGTTATCACTCCTTGGTGTGTATCTTGTGCGATGTCGGTTAAATTGCTAGGCCATCTACTAATACCGATGGTTCATGTCTCCGATTGTGAAAGTAAGAGTTCATATACTTAGCCAAATGCTCAGCTAGCTACCCCATGTAGGAAACTGACCGTGGGAAGGTAATTGCATCCTTCTCAGAATTTGATCTATTAAAAGACATCTGAAAACAAAAGACGGCTACCCTGAAGTAATTGAGTGTAAGATGAAATACTAAAATTGCTACACCAGCAAAAGTGGACAATTGCCTCATCTAAGCTGGTCTAGTGTACATCCATGTTTAACATGTGAAGATGTGAGCGTATGAATTAGTAGCCAAAAACAACAGACTATTTTCAGGGAAAGCACGGCAAAGTAAATGCAGATAATTCTACTTTAGCAATCGTCTCACCTTGACACATGTAATATGAACAATAGTTTCATGAACAGTAATTAGTAAGAACAGAGAAAAGTAACAGCTGCCTTAGTTGATATAATCTAAAAATAGTAGCTGCCCATTTCAGCTAATGATTTGTCCAGATGAAAAGCCCAACAGGAAACTAAGCATCAGAAACGTCTCAATAATATATAGAAAATAACTCTACATCAGGATAAGAATGAATTCAGTAGCTAACTCTATTTGAGTCTTTCTGTTACTTCGACTGATGTTTACATACTAAAGTGGTACTGCAATAATGTTTCTGTGACTGACATCGAGCATTCTTGCAGTTTTAGCATTTGTGTCATCTAGGTTATTATTGATGCCAAAACTAGACACTAGTTAGTGTATACACAGTTATATACTACCTCTGTCCCACCGAAAGTGTATGAGATTTGTCCAAATTCAGATGTATCTAGACAGTGAAAGCATATAGATAGATTCAAATTTTGACAAATATATATCATCTTAAGTTTAAGTCATGTGCTGTAGTTAATTCCCTTTGTCTTAAGTGATCTATTAGAGAGCTTCCCTGTGACCACCCGAAGGGTAAGAAATGTTTAACTGTATAAGTGGATTGCCTAGACCTTTCCATCAGTTCGGACTTTTGGTTGCGTTGGCTAGTCGATGAAGCTTGACATGGTGTCAGAGCCAGGGTCTCGAGTTCGAGTCCTGGCTTTCGCAATTTATCCTAAAATTGCCGCCATTGCGATCAGTTCTGACTTTTGGTTGTGTTGGTAGTGCATTAAGCTTGACAAGAAAGAAATGCCTTTTTATAGCTAACCCCAAGTCTGGTAACATTTGCAAAATAGGTATCAGATGCAGCTATCCATTCAGTAGAAGAATTTGCATTTTAGAGTTGAAGGTTCATAATCTCTTCTCTACTATTGATAGTTAAGGGTACACAGGTATTTCTTTACCTCATTTTCGCGTTCTAAAAAAGGTACGCCATATGGTTGTGCTAAGTTAAACTGATTTAAGTCTGTTCAAGTTTATCGAAAGTTATACTACCAACATCTAAAACATCAATATAGGCTCATATATTACAAAAGATATTTAGATTTTCTTTTCTCGAACACATGCCTAGTCGTGCATCATTATATATTAGAGCATACAGGGTTGTAGCAAGGCTACGAAAAACTGAGAAAGCAAAAAGAAAGAACTATACAGGGGACTACAGGCAGCTAACTTTGCTAGGCCTGCAGGTGCTAAATCTTATATATATATGAGGTTGTAGATATTAGTCGTAAACTTACTCAAACTTAAATAACACTTGATTAGGAAAAAGATAACCTGAGTTATTTTGAATGAGGGGACGTCACAATCACTAATTGTTGGGGGGATAACCCCCGGTATGCCAAAGGCATGCCAAACCGGAGGGTTTGAGCCATCAAGATACCGGTTTAATGTTCTTACCGGAAGCCTAGTAGGAATCCGGGAGAGCAAGGCTAAGCCGGTATCCCCAAAGGGGTATGCCGGAACCCGGTAAAGAAGATACCGGAAAGGAGAGCCTGTCGGCAGGTCTGGTCAAAGATTCTCTTCAGAGCAAGAAGACAAGGATGAGCCAAGCAAAGTAACTTTATTCAGAGCCCTGGCGCCAAAGAGAGAGGTGACGTCCAAAGAAGCCGGAGGACATCAGCAGCCCTGATAAAAGAAGGCCCCGGTGTCATCTATGATTAAAGTAGCTTTGTACAGTAGCCTGTTAAAGTAGCTTTGTACAGTAGCTCTGTAAAGTAGTTTGTCCAGTCAAAGATGCCATTAGGGTTTCTTGCAGTGTAAGCCACCCTCTCCCCTATATAAGGAGAGGGGGCAGCCCTTCTTCACGGGCAAGCAAGTATGTACGCGTGTATGTAGGAAGGCGAGCACAGAACTTGTGTGAATCTATGAACATGGTGATCTAGAGGGAGTTCTTCCTTGTGTCTTTCTTCTTCAACTTCTGGCCTTGGCCAAGTTCTTGAGGAAACCATCCGGAATCTCTTCCCACCTGATCGCAAACCCTCCCCCGAATCCTCTTGCGTCCATTCGGCCCCAATCTAAGCCATCCTATGGCATCTGCTCGTTCACCACGACGACAGTTGGCGCCCACCGTGGGGCATGAAGTGGCGCTTGATGGAGTTCACATTCGGGCGGGCGTTCTCGAGATCTCCGGCGAGCGTACGGTGTCCGCGTTGGTGCAGAGCATCTACGCCATGGACTTCATCAACGACAACGCGGGCTGCTTCGCCAACGGCGGCGTCTTCCCAAGAACGGCCGCATCATCGAGTTCGGCAGCCATCGCGTCTACTTCGGCACCGTCCCCGTGCGCCAGCGCCTCTCGCCGGTGCTGGTGGCACCGGACCCGCCAAGATGGCTCTGTGCTGGCCGCGCCGCCGGCAGCGTCGAGGTAATGATGACCGGTGTGGCTGGTGCAGGAAAGGAGGTTGCGGCTGAAGGTGCCGGTCGCGCGGTTTCGACCCGTGCGGCTAAGCCACCGGCTGGAGCGCGGCGCAGCGCAGCGGAGCATCATCCGCGCCACCGGAGACACCGCTCCAGGCGGCGATGAACGTCCTCGCCACCCCCATCGCGCGTAACATCGATCCGGCAGCGGCTCGGGCGAGCTGGAGGCGCAGCGCCGGAAGATGCTAGAGAGCGGCAAGGACATCGTCGGGCGCGGCGCGAGCTGAACCTAACCGTACGTGAGTATAACGCTGCCCATGGCTTTGCTTCGTTAGCGCGCATGCTGCTAGGATGCCGGAAAACCGGCTAAAAGCTCGCAACCTAGATCAAGATTTGCGCAAAGAGATTCTTACCGGCAAGAGCGCCTCGCATCTGTTAGCATCGTGGAAAAGCCTAAGTATAGCAGCCCGGATAAAACTATAAAAGCTGCTAAGGCCGGCTGTAGAGCTGTGCGAGTCGCTTTCCGGAGAGGCTTTGGTAAAGCAGCAAGAGCGTGTTAGAGAGCTGCTGGAAACCATTGAGCAGCAAAATGCTGAGCAGGTGGCTAAGCTGAACAAGGCAGCGGCCTCAAAATCCGCGCGTTCAACAAAGAATGCCGGTAGCAAATCCCATGGGCAGGCTTCGTCCCCCATCCGGATAGAAGGAGAGAAAAAGAAGTGAATGCGCAGCAGATGATCGTGTACGATCCGGTTCTTGCCGGAAAGCAACAAGCCGGGCAACACGATGCCGGTAGAAAAAGCCAAGGGGCGAGCGAGGCTATGCCAGAGGCTATGCCGGAAACAATCATGCCGGTAGATATGAGACCGGGCAAAACTATCGAGCTGCAAGGGCAGCGTACGAGGAGGAGGAAATAGATCCCCCAAGGTATCGGCAGGCAAGGGCCGCGGTACCGGAATGTCACGATGAAGCCGATTCCACGAAACCGGCAGCATACCGGAACCCATTGGGAGAACGCCGGGGAGAGAGATACTTACCGGAACGGGATGCGAGGCACCGTCTGGATAGAGTATACTTGTCAGAAATGATCGAGGAGGAAGGTCCTCCAGGTCCAAAGTGTTTTGGCCCAAGGATCATGAAAGAAAAACCACCAGTTCGCAACTTTATGTTGCCCCGTGACACAAAGACGTATGACGGCACCACGAAGCCGGAAGATTGGCTCGCGGATTACGTGACCGCGGTATACGTTGCAGGCGGTGGAGGAACCGTAGCAGGAGGAGGAAACCGGCGTTGGGCCGTGAGGATCATACCATCGTTTTTGGTTGGACCGGCAAGAATCTGGCTAAACAACTTGCCGGCAGGAAGCATAAATGGCTGGCTGGATTTTGAGGAGGCCTTTGTGAGCAATTTCAGCAGCACCTATCAGAGGCCAAACAGGCCGCAGCAACTTGCTCTGTGCGTGCAGCGCCCGAACGAAACAGACCGGGATTATCTAGCCCGGTGGAACACCACAAGGAACTCCTGTGAGGGGGTGATCGAGGCACAAGCCATTGCTTGGTTTAGCGATGGATGCGAAGAGGTTCACCGTTGTGGCAAAAGTTGCAGCGCAACATGCCGACAACGTTGGCAGAGATGATACGTGTGGCGGATAGCTATGCGTTGGGAGACCCAACGCAACCGGCAGTGCAACCGGAGCCGGAACAGCCGCGCCACGAACAACACCGGGACAACCGGAATAACAAAAGAAGGGAAGATTTTCCGGATCGAAGGTACGGTCCGCAGCAAGTTGCTGCTGTGCAGGAAAACTTTGAGGCCAGCGACAGCCAGAGGCAAAAAACCGGATCGCAGCCATGGGCGGGTCCTAAGAAACAATGGGTGGAAAAGAAACCCTGGGTCCAGAAAAGAAACTGGCAAGAACCCGCAAAATACACCATGGAAGCTGCCATGGACCAACCTTGCCGGTGGCACACGCCGAATCCGGCACATCCGTCAAACCATCTGACGAAGGATTGTACCTGGACCAAGTACTTGATGCAAAAAGGAACAGTGAAAGATGCGCGGCCACCGCAAGACATGCCGCGGCAGCAACAACAGCTACCGCCACCACCACCACTTACCGGGGCAAACGCCTTACCGGTGCAGCCAAACCGGCAGCAGTACCAGCAAGTTAACCGGGTGGAGCAAAATGATAACCAGCCACCTCCACCGGCACCTTTAGGCCGGAATGTTTACGAAGATCCGCATCTGTGCTGTGTTGTCTTTGTCACTGAGCCAACAGACCGGCAAAGTGTACACCGGCGCTCCATGGAGGTCAATGCTGTGATGCCGGCAGTTCCCAAGTACATGATGTGGTCCAATCAGGAAATTACCTGGTCATCCAAGGATCACCCAAAGATCATGCCGAATCCGGGTGGATATGCTCTTGTTGTGGACCCGATCATGAAAGGGCCGCAAACTCGAGTGAAGTTCAGCAAGGTGCTGATAGACAATGGCAGTAGCATCAACATCATGTACAAGCACACCATGCAAACGCTGGGCGTAACAGAAAACATGCTTCAGCCAACGCGCACAACGTTCCATGGAATCGTCCCTGGCTTGTCCTGTGCCCCGATAGGAAAAGTTCGGGTGGACGTGGCATTTGGAGGACGTGACAATTGCCGGGTGGAAAATCTGGAGTTTGAGGTGGTGGATCTGGACAGTCCCTACCATGCATTGCTGGGGAGACCGGCGTTGGCTGCTTTCATGGCCACCACTCATACGGCTTACCTCAAGATGAAGATGCCGGCACCTCGTGGGCCATTGACTGTGGTGGGAAACTATAAGATCTCACCGAAATCGCATTCACGGATCAAACCTAGCGAGAATCGCTGGTGATCGCGGAGGAAAAGAAAAGAATGCAGACAGCTGTTGCGCTGGCTCAATCCTCACAAATGAGTTTGGCGGCAATGAGTGAAAACATGGGCACACCGGCATTCAAGCCAACCAATGAAACAAAGAACATTGTGCTGGATCCGGCTTACCCAGAGCGCACCGTTCGTATCGGCGCCGGCCTTGATCAAGCATAGGAAAGCGCGCTCGTCAGTTTCCTCCGTGAGAATCGGAATATCTTTGCCTGGTCAACTGATGATTTGGTAGGTGTTCCGAGGGAGCTGGCTGAGCACTCTCTAAACGTCCGGAAAAATGCCAAGCCGGTGCGGCAACCACTGCGTCGGTTCGCTGAAGACAGAAGAAAGATCATAGGAGAAGAAGTAACCAAGCTGCTTGTTGCCGGATTCATCGTGGAGGTCACGCACACAGAGTGGCTGGCCAATCCGGTAATGGTTGAAAAGAAGAAAGATGAGAACCTGGAGGCGAAAGCTCCGAAGGTGTGGCGCATGTGCATCGACTACACCAACCTGAACAAGGCTTGCCCAAGAGATCCTTTTCCTTTGCCACGAATCGATCAAGTGATCGATTCAACTGCTGGGTGTGAGTTGTTGTCCTTCCTGGATGCCTATTCCGGTTTCCACCAAATTCCCTTAAAAAAGGAAGATCAAATAAAAACTGCGTTCATTACCCCGCACGGGGCTTATTGCTATGTCACTATGCCTTTTGGGTTGCGCAACGCTGGTGCAACGATACCAGCTGTATGCAAAAATGCTTGTTTGATCAAATTGGAAAAAATGTGCAAGTCTATGTGGATGACATCGTGATAAAAACTAAGGTAAAAAACACTTTAATCGATGACATCCGGCAAACATTCGATAACCTAAGGCGGTTCCGGATGAAACTCAATCCGGCAAAATGTACCTTTGGTGTCCCCGCCGGCAAGCTGCTCGGTTTCCTGGTTTCAAGCCGGGGCATAGAGGTTAATCCGGTAAAGATCCGGGCGATAGAAAGAATGGCTATCCCTCGAGAGTTAAAAGATGTGCAAAAGTTTACCGGAAGCTTGGCATCGCTGAGCCGGTTTGTAAGCAGGTTGGGAGAAAAAGCTCTGCCACTCTATGCTCTCATGAAGAAATCTGACACGTTCGTCTGGACCCCTCGAGCGGACGCAGCGTTTAAGGAGCTAAAAACGATGCTAGCCACAGCACCCGTACTGGCTTCACCTCTAGAAAGGGAGCCTATGCTGTTATACATAGCAGCAACAAACCGGGTTGTGAGTGTAGTGGTTGTGGTTGAAAGAGAAGAGGAAGAAAAAACCGTCCAGAGGCCAGTATACTACTTGAGCGAGGTGCTCTCCCTCTCAAAACAAAACTACCCTCACTTCCAGAAAATGACTTATGGCGTGTACATGGCCGCCGCAAAACTCAAGCACTACTTTGAGGAGCACCCCATGAAGGTGGTGAGTGAAGCACCAATTTCCGACATCATGTGCAACAAAGATGCCAGCGGCCGGATTGCAAAATGGGCGATCCAGATATCACCGTACGTGCCGGTATATGAAAGAAGAGATGCCATAAAATCACAGGCTTTGGCTGATTTCCTTGTTGATTGGGCGGAGATGCAGTACAAGCCGCGGATCGGAGGATAGAATCTTGGAAGATGCACTTTGATGGATCTAAGCTCAAGGAAGGTCTAGGTGCCGGTGTGGTGCTTACTTCACCAAAAGGAGACCACCTCCGGTATGTTTTGCAAGTACATTTCAGGGCATCGAACAATGTCGCTGAATATGAAGCTTTGATCCGTGGGCTTAAGGTCGCAAAAGAAATCGGTGCACACCGGATCATTTGCTATGGCGATTCAGACCTTGTGGTACAGCAGTGCTCGGGGAGATTGGGATGCAAAAGACGCCAACATGGCCTCGTACCGGTTTCACGTGCAAAAGATTGCCGGATTCTTCGAAGGATGTGAGTTTCACCATGTGCCGCGAGCAGAAAATGAAGCCGCGGATGCTTTGTCCAAGTTGGGCTCATCTAGGCAAGAAATTCCTCCGGAATAGCTTTGGCTCACCTAAGAGTGCCATCGATCAAGCCGAGCCCGGAATCGGAATCAATTTTTGTACCGAGTCACACGTAGTACCCATGGATATCGATGAAGGGAACCCGGGAGGCCTCCGGTAGGGCTCGGGGACTGCTGTACCCATACCGGAAGAAACGATGCCGGTAGATAGCATGGAGATAGATGCACCGGTGTTTTTGGTTCGAGAAATACCATCATGGGTTAAACCTATTAAGGAATTCCTGATCGGCGGCACCTTGCCGGTGACGAAAATGAATCAAGGAGGATACAAAGAAGGTCCAAAGCTTACACATTCATCAATGGTGAGGAGTACAAGAGAAGCGTTACCGCTGTCCTTCAAAGATGTGTGGCACCGGAGGACGGAAAAGAAATGCGTGAGGAAATTCACAAAGGAGAATGTGGGCATCATGCTTCATCAAGGGCTTTGGTAGCAAAAGTATTCCGGCATGGGTTCTATTGGCCCACCGCTTTGGAGGACGCCGAGGATTTGGTAAGAAAATGCAACGGCTGCCGAGGTACGCCAAGCAAAACCATACCCCGCATCCGGTTTAAAGACAATACCGCTAACATGGCCATTCGCTGTTTGGTGCCTTGACATGGTTGGACCATTCAAAGCGCAAGAAGCGACATGACTCACATCTTGGTCATGGTGGATAAGTTCACCAAGTGGCTGGAAGTAAAACCTATCGCAAAGTGTGATGGGCATACAGCTGTGAAATTCTTGAAAGATGTCATTTTGCGGTATGGATACCCGCACGGCATCATCAACGATAACGGAACCAACTTTGCTCAAGGTGAGTTCAAAAGGTTACGTGAAGAAAAGAACATCCGGTTGGATTTGTGCTCGATGGCACATCCACGGGGCAATGGCCAAGTAGAAAGAATGAATGCCTTGGTGCTTTCGGTATCAAGCCTAGACTCATTGATGCGGTGGAAAAGTCACCGGGATGTTGGCTCGATGAGTTACCATCAGTACTGTGGAGTATAAGAACAACTCCAAACCGGTCTACCGGATACACTCCCTTCTTCATGGTTTATGGAGCGGAAGCGGTGATACCAACCGATATCATCCATGATTCACCAAGGGTACAGCTCTATGCGAGCAAGAGGTCAAAGAGGCCAGAGAAAACGATGTGGACTTGCTAGAAGAAGCAAGAGAGCTGGCTTTGGCAAGAACAGCCATTTACCAGCAAAACCTAAGACGCTATCATAACCGGAAGGTTAACCCAAGAGTTTTCCGGGAAGGAGATCTTGTACTTCGCTCGGTGCAGCGCATCGAAGGCCGGCATAAGCTTTTGCCACCGTGGGAAGGTCCCTTCATTGTAAGCAAGGTGCTTCACAATGATGCATACTATTTGATAGATGCACAGGAATGGAAGAAAGGAAAGGCGGACAGGTCCGGCGAGGAGAGCAAGCGTCCATGGAACGTAGCTCTGTTGCGTCCTTTCTACTCTTGAAGTGGTGGTGTAAGAAGTTCCTTTTTGTACCTTATATGCTATGAATAAAAGATGCCGGAACCTTGAATGAATCTCGGGGACTACCCCAACTTAAGTTGCATGTAACTTGTCTATTTTTTCAGTTTACCGGTTGCTTATTGAATGTTTTTTCTTTCCGGTTTAGTAGTGTGCTAAATCCTACCGGAGTCTTCGACTGCTGCTGTCCATAAACCGGCTTCATGGCAAGCAAGATAAACCGGTAGGGGATAAGCACATGAACTGCGAAAAGGAGAGCAGGAAAGAACAATCTGAAAAATTTAATTAACCCCGGTTAAACCGGTTTTTTGCAAAATTTCAAAGTTATTTCTAAGTTCAAGAAGATGCTTGTTTGGTGAAAGAACCTTGTGCTCGTACGCCAAAGAACGCCCAGAGAAGGCAGGCAGAGCCAAGGCAAAAGAACCAAGTATGCATCAAATTGGATGCGGAAGCAATTGAGAAATCTTTGCAGTGCAGGATAAAAGCGGAACCAAAAGCAAAATATGCTAAGGCAAACTCATAAGTACTTAACTACCGGTATAACTTACCGGCAGGAAATGTTGTAGCACAACCACAGGCAAACTTAAGTTTTACATCATAAGCCCCGGCATTCCGGGGCAGAATTTAACAGATATTGTCTTAAAGCAACAGGACCAACAGATATAATGAGCAAACACTTCAAAGGAAATCATCATGCAGCAGGGGCTTCCGGAGGAGCATCGCCGGCACCAGCATCGCCCAGGACCTCTTCTTCGGCTTCATCCTCCTCCTCGTCGAGATAATCCGTGACGCCAGGAGGGGGAGGGATGAAGGTGCGCATGTCGGCATACTCCGCGATGCGGTACGCGCGATCCTGCCGCTTGGCGGAGAGGATCGGGTCCAGATCCGTTTCTGCGCCTTCGCGCACGCCGGTAAGGGCGTCCAGATTGAGCTCCGGGTACCAGGAGCGAGGCGACGCGGAGGGCGGAGTCCGCTCCGGCGCGGGCAGCGAGCACCGCCACTCGCGGATCCTCCTGCCGGCACCTTTCAGGCGGTCGTTGATGAGGGAGAAGGTGTCCGGCACCTCCTCGCCAGGCCATAAAGTCCTGTATAGCTGGGTAGCTACATCAGGGATGTCCGAAAGATTGCGGTCTATGCAGCGCATATGGGACACCCGCGCGTTAAGCGCGACCAGATGGTCCTTGGGCGTCCATGGCACGATAAGATCCGCTTGGCCTTTGTCCTTGCGTTGCGCATCGACCTTCTTGACAGCGTACCTCTGCGAGTCCGGAAAGAGGCCTATGCAAAGAAAGAAAAAGTTTAAGGAAAAGAGTCCGGAAGAAAAGAGACCGGAAGGAGAAGAGTCCGGAAGAAAAAGAGACCGGAAGGAAAAGAGTCCGGAATGAAAGATAACGGAAAGAGAATGGGGTAGAAAGAAAAAAGGCTCGTATGCAGTAGTCAAAATGTAAAAGAAAACAACTTACGGAGGGCAAGTGTATCGGTCTGCAGGATCAGCTGATCGCACTCTTTACGCTCCTCCTCCAGCCGCGCGGCCTTCTCCTCGGCGCCCTTCCGGGCCTTGGCCATCTCCTCCAGCTCTGCCCGCAACACCACAGTGGCATTGGAAGCATCCTCCAGAGCCTCGTCCAACTTGGCCGCTGCGCTCACTTCAGCGGCCTTGAGGGCCTTGGCGTGGTCAAGCCCCAGCTGAATCAACTGAGACTTGAGCTCCTGGTAGCTGGTCTTGAGGGCGTTTAGCTCCTCCTGGTGCTGCCGGCTGAGCTCATCCTTCTCCCCTATGCTTAGGAAAAATGAGTGTTAGCAAGGCTACACTAGTAAAACTGAAAAGAAACCAAGTTCAAAGGAGAAAGGAAAAAATAGTACGTTGGGCCGTGGCGAGCTGCTCCTTGAGAGCATCGATGGAAGCTTCCGGGATCACTGTTGAACAGAAATTGTAAATATCACAAGGAAAAGAGGTTTCCGGTAGCAAAGATGCCGGTGAAACGAAAAACTTACCTTGGCACTTGTCATGTGCCTCAGCGAGCTCACGGTGCTCCCATAAAAGCTCCTCGAAGAGGGCCTTCCGAGTGTCAGCGGTGACCTGTTCAAGAAAAAGAAGAAATAAGGTAAAATTTTGTGCTAAGAACCAAGTTCTTAACCCGAAACTCGGGGACTGGCAGTGCCGGTTTTGCGCATTTCTAAGGTAAATTATGTGTTAAGAAGAAGATGTTTAACCCGAAACTCGGGGACTGGCAGTGCCGGTTTTGCGCTAAAAACTTAAGTTAAGTTTTGCGCTAAGAGCTGCGCTCTCACCACAAAACTCGGGGACTGGGAAGATAGACAAGAGAGAAACCGGCACGAACTAAGGAAAAGATAAGGCAGAACCGGAAACAAAGAAACCGGCAAAGGTTGAAAGTTAGTAGAACGTACCGTTAGATTGTTCGTGGAGTCATACCACGCGCTGTCAAGCTCTTTTACGGCAGCCCGGAGCCGCATGAAGTGCTCCTCAGAGCACCGATCCCCGACAGGATCAGGTGCCGGCAGCCGATCCTTGCCCATGCCGCGGGTCGCCGGAGTGATGTCCGCGGCGTTCCATTTTTGGGCATACGGCAGGAGGTGCCCCAGGTCACGGCCTTGGCGCTGGAACTCCGTAATGCGGCCGAGGAGGCCGGTGGCCTTCATGCTGGCGCTTTTGGCAGCCTTGGAGACGTGCAGCACCAAGGGCTGCTGGCCGCCCGAAGGGGCGCTGGAGGCCGTCGCCTTCCCCTTGATGAGCTTGGAGGGCTTGGGCGGCGGCGCGGTAGAAGAGGCCCCGGAAGTCTTAGCCGGCGGCGCGCCAGGAGCGGCCTTGGAGGGCTGGGCGCGAGGAGCCTCAGGCGGAGGCATGAGGATGGTGCGTGGAGAAGGGGGAGCGCTAGGAGCGTCACCCGTCTTGGAGCCTTCCGGCGCGGAAGATTCCGGCGCGGAGGTTGTCTTTTCGAGGACGGGAGGAGCAAAAGGCTCCGCCCGCCCGGCAGCTTCTTCTTCTCCGGCGCCGGTGTTGCTGGCGCCGGTGTCTTGGTGTTCCGGGAGGAAGGAAAGATCCTCCTCCGTGCGGTGATCTCGACGGTGAAGGGGCCGCACGCCCCGATTAGTTGTGCCCCCGAAAGGGAGGCAGAGGAGGTGCTGGCACCAGATGGTGCCGGGCTTGAACGAGGAGGAGGGGTTGAGGTCCTTGCGGATCCCTCAGAGCCCGATGGCCTCGGGCCAAGTTTGAGAGCGGGGCTGAGAAAAAGAGAAAAGACAAGTGGTTGAGAAAAAGCAACCGGAAAAGGAACTTAGCAAAAAAGGAGGCAAGCCGGAAAAGGAAATTACCCGGAAGCGGTTGGCATCGCTTTGCGCCCGTAGCGGCGCACGCCCACTTCTTTCTCCCCAAGGGCTCCGTCCGGAAGCGCTTGGAGGGAGGAGCATGGCTGGAGCCGGCAGTAGATGCCGGCTGCTTGTTCTTCTGGCCCTGGGCCATGAGTTTGTCCACAAACTCAGGACCGGCATCGGCGCGCAGGGGCGGCACGCGCTCGTGGATCTGTGAGTTGGATATGGCTAAGAAGCGATTCGCAAGAAAGCGATAATGGCAAAGTATAAGAAGCCGGAAAAGAAAATACCTCGAGCACAACCAGCTCCTCGGGGTTTCCGGTGGGCTCCGGCGGGTCCCGGCCAAGGCGTGCAGCCGGGGTCTTCCCCATCTTCAGGTCCTTCCAATAGATGTAGGGATCCGGGTCGAAGGAGTCAAAGGCACGCTTCCGGAGAGGTCCTCGCGGCTCTGCCTGGATAGAGGGGAAGCGGTCCCTGGCCTGAAACAAGGTAAAAAAGAAGGTTAGCAAAAGCAGAAACTTACCGGCAAAGACAACCCCAAGTGCGTAATCTCTTACTTCTTGGGTCGGACGGTTAGAGGAACTGAGGGGAAGGAGGCCCCATTCCCAAGTAAAAGGCATAGCAGTTTGACAAATCTGCTTAGCCTTGAGAACAACATCTTTCTTGCGAGAGCACGGCCGGTGATCTTGGTAGGATCGCCTGGGCCATACATCTCGCTCATCCTATGTGCGCGGCGCTTAAGAGGAAGCACCCGGCGCGATATGAAAGTCCGGATGACATCGTCGGAACAGATGTTGGTCTCCTTCTTCAAAGAGGCCAAGAAGCGCACCACCCGATTGGTTTCGGCATGATCTGTCCTCGGGTTGTAGCTCCAGTTGGCTCTGCTGGGGGGCCCCTCTTGGTATGGAGGAAGGTTGATGCGATCGGCGCGGCCGGTGTTCTTCACGTAGAAGAAAGTTCCTTGCCAGGTGCGGCAAGACTCGAGGCCGGTAAACTTAAGAAAAGTGCTCCCTTGGCGGGAGCCGACGATGCAGGAGCCGCACTGCACGGGCGGCTTGGGCTTAGGAATCTCCTTGCCCTGGACGGAGTTGATCCGCAAGTTGAAGAAGCGGGCAAACGTCTCACAAGTGGGACGAATGCCGATGTAAGCCTCCATGAAGGTGGCATAACAAGAGAGATAGAAAATGGCGTTGCCAGGAAGGTGGTGAGGTTGGAGTTCGTAGAAATCTAGGAACTCCCGGAAAAAAGTAGAGGCAGGAAGGCCGAAGCCACGCTCAAAGTGAGCAAGAAAAACAACAAACTCGTCGTCTTCCGGATCCGGTTCGATCTCGTCATCCGGAATCCGACAGGAAACTCCTTCCGGAATCCTTCGAGACCGGTACAGCCAATCAATCTCGAACTCAGTAACGTTGGAGCCCATCCAGGCTCCGCGAGTGGGTGGGGAAGGCTCCTCGCCGGAAGATTGGCTGGAGCTGCTAGAGGCTTGGCCAGAGCTGCTGGCCTCTTGGCTACCGGAAGCTTGGCTAAAGCTACCGGATTCTAGGTTGCCGCCGGACTCTTGGGGGTTACCGGATTCCTGCTGGCTGCCGGAATCGGTTTCCATTGGATCTGAGGCCGTAGATTCACCGGGAGAAGGTCTACGGCGCTTAAGAGAAAGGGAAGAAGAAGATGCGGAGGAGGATTCCTCGTCGGACATCGCGAGGGTAGGTGGAGAAACAGAAATCCCAGACTCGAACCCCGCGTGAAGATCTACGAGTAAGAGGAAAACCAAAGAAAAAGGAGCAAATGAGAACACCAAAGGCTCAAGATCTGGAAAGCAAGCGAACGGCGAGTAAAGAGAAATTAATACCAACCTTGAGCGGCGCGGTCGCTGGGGAGAGAGTTTGCTGGCGAAGAAGCGGGTCTACAGCCGCCGGCGAGCACCGTCGACGGCGAGGCGGAGAAGCTCGCGAAGAAACACAAATGCGGCGGACGCGAAGAAGTTGCTGCCGAAGATCTCCGCACAGCGAAGTCCGGCGGCGGCACGGCGTGAGTTCGCCGGGCACCGAAGCTCGAACGGGCGACGGCGGACGGAGAGCGGCGGAGGCGCAAAGGCGTGGAGCTCTGTGCGCGAAGGAGAAGAATGCGAAGAAGATGAAGAGGAACGGGCAGTTGCGTTTATATAAGAGAGAGAAAGTGGGCGTGGAACCGCTGGGCCGCGGCGGTTCGCCTCGCGGCCCACGGCGGTTCGCATCATGGGCCGCCACGTGTCAAGGAGATACACGCAAAAACAGGAGGCCACACGGAGATACCCGAAGGATCCAGAACGGCTAGTGGGATCCGCTGCGGTGCATTTAATGCGTGCGCGGGAGTCGATACGATGTGACAGCGGACACTGGCGCGTCAGTTACAGTGCGCATGTCACTGACAGGCGCGGGACCCGATATATTCTCGACTTCGCCGAGGAAGGAGTAAAGACACAAGGTGCCGGAAAAAAGAGGTGCCGGAACAAGCCTTGCGAAGAGAAGAAAAGGAACAAGGGTAAAGGTGCCGGAACTTAGCTCAAAAGATGAGTGGCTAAACCGGTATCTTAAAAAGATGAAAACCTGGCATGGTCTGTAGGAAAGAATCCTCCAGACTATACCAGCTTCGGGGACTAATGTTGGGGGGATAACCCCCGGTATGCCAAAGGCATGCCAAACCGGAGGGTTTGAGCCATCAAGATACCGGTTTAATGTTCTTACCGGAAGCCTAGTAGGAATCCGGGAGAGCAAGGCTAAGCCGGTATCCCCAAAGGGGTATGCCGGAACCCGGTAAAGAAGATACCGGAAAGGAGAGCCTGTCGGCAGGTCTGGTCAAAGATTCTCTTCAGAGCAAGAAGACAAGGATGAGCCAAGCAAAGTAACTTTATTCAGAGCCCTGGCGCCAAAGAGAGAGGTGACGTCCAAAGAAGCCGGAGGACATCAGCAGCCCTGATAAAAGAAGGCCCCGGTGTCATCTATGATTAAAGTAGCTTTGTACAGTAGCCTGTTAAAGTAGCTTTGTACAGTAGCTCTGTAAAGTAGTTTGTCCAGTCAAAGATGCCATTAGGGTTTCTTGCAGTGTAAGCCACCCTCTCCCCTATATAAGGAGAGGGGGCAGCCCTTCTTCACGGGCAAGCAAGTATGTACGCGTGTATGTAGGAAGGCAGAGCCTGTAACTTGTGTGAATCTATGAACATGGTGATCTAGAGGGAGTTCTTCCTTGTGTCTTTCTTCTTCAACTTCTGGCCTTGGCCAAGTTCTTGAGGAAACCATCCGGAATCTCTTCCCACCTGATCGCAAACCCTCCCCCGAATCCTCTTGCGTCCATTCGGCCCCAATCTAAGCCATCCTATGGCATCTGCTCGTTCACCACGACGACACTAATCAAAGATAATTGTGGGAAACTGAAATCTATTCAAGAAAATGGGAGAAATAATGTATCAAACACAAAATTAATTATACCATTTTGCAGATTGTTCACCGATATAAACAAAGAACTGTTTGATCTGCATGTAGGTACATCCAATCAACGCTTTTTCCCCGATCTCTAGAAAATATAAGCTACGCATGTAATTACAAACGATTTTCTTCTATTTTTCTGTTTCTACGTTAACATTTGAGATACTTGTTAATTACATCCATATTCTGCAGTTGCATAGAGTTACTAATTCAGGAATGCATTCACATACGGAGTATACTATGTTTGCTGATGACTGACTAGTACTAATTCATTGCAAGCAACGGTTCATTCATATTCAGATAAAGGATGTGATCGTTAAGTCATATACTTATGAAAGTCCTTATGCATCTCTCTGATGCAGATGACGGGGGTCTCTCGTCCTCCTTTTGGAGGCAAAATCAATTAGTTATATATGAAACAATGGGTGTAAAAGGTTATCAAAAAGGGTGACTAAGAAGGATACATGCTTAACTTTTAATTTCCATGTTTTAAACTTGTTTAAATCTGGGTTGAACCTAGGATTTGACCAAGATTCAAATATATGGGCATAAAATTCAAAAAAAAACAGAAAAATGAAAAACCAAAGCACATAGTCTTCTTATGTCTATAGTTAGCATTAAAGTTGATAAACAGGTCTAGACATATTCAAACTAGAAAATCATGTATATATCTACACCCCTAACCCTAAACTCTGTCTTATGAAGTCAAGCATGCATGAAGAGAAGTGGTTTTTTTTTTCAAACATGGAAATTTCAAAAACCCTCCCAAGAGCTACATTTTGGGGTGACTAAGAAGGATAGATGCTTATTTTTTCATATTCATGATTTAAACTTGTTTAAACCATGGTCAAACCTAGGATTTGACCAAGATTCAAATGGGCATCAAAATTGAAAAAAAAATCAGCAAAAAGAAAAACCAAAGCAAATAGTTTTCTTATGTCATATCGTAAGCATTCGAGTTGATAAGCGAGGTCTAGGTATATCCAAACCAGACAAATCATGTATCTACCCCCTGTCGATCTTATGAAGTCTAGCATGAAGAGATCGAAGTCGTTTTGGGTTTCAAACATGGAAATTTCAAGAACATCCCAAAAGCTTCATTTTAGAGTGACTAAGAAGGATATAGGCTTACCTTTTAATTTTCATGTTTTAAACTTGTTTAAATCTTGGTTAAACCTAGGATTTGACCAAGATTCAAATATATGGGCATAAAATTCAAAAAAAAACAGAAAAATGAAAACCAAAGCACATGGTCTTCTTATGTCTATAGTTAGCATTAAGTTGATAAACAGGGTCTAGACATATTCAAACTAGAAAATCATGTATATATCTACACCCCTAACCCTAAACTCTGTCTTATGAAGTCAAGCATGCATGAAGAGAAGTGATTTTTTTTTGTTTCAAACATGGAAATTTCAAAAACCCTCCCAAGAGCTACATTTCGGGGTGACTAAGAAGGATAGATGCTTATTTTTTCATATCCATGATTTAAACTTGTTTAAACCATGGTCAAACCTAGGATTTTACCAAGATTCAAATGGGCATAATTTTTTTAAAAAAATCAGAAAATGAAAAACCAAGGCACATAGTCTTCTTATGTCATATAGTAAGCATTCAATTAAGTTGATAAACAAGGTCTAGACATATATTCAAACCAGGAAAATCATGTATCTACCCCCGAACCCTAGCTAAACTCTGTCTTATGAAGTCAAGCATGCATGAAGAGAAGTGGTTTTGGTTTCAAACGTTTAAGCCAAAAGCCCCTTTTCAAATATTTCAAACTTATTCAAATTTGGTTCAAATTTGAAAGACATACAATTTATAGCACACATAGTGCATACATTTTCACACATACTGCACTAGATACTAACCCTATAGTTTGAGGCCATTTGGATGAGGTCGAAAAAATTCTTGGATTAGAATCGTGTTGTTCGAACCCCGTAGTTGGATTTTTTTTGAACCCTTGATCTGTAGAACTGGGCAAAACCCGAGTTTAACCTATTTAATTATAGATTCGTATATCGATTTTTCTACTACCTTTTTATTATTACTATGCAGCACATGGATGTTTGCCCGTCGAGTGAAACTCGGAGGAAGACGGATCACTCGGAAGGAGAGAAGAAGGGAGAGCATTATGGTGTCTCCCCTTTTTCGGGTGATGATGTTGACTTTTGTGCAGGGTTTGTCAGTGAGCAGGAGGTGCGAGCGAGCGAGCGAGTCGAGCGAGGCCGAGAATGAGGGAGATTTGTTTTTTTGTGAGAGGGACAACCGAAGGATCCAGAAGGACCCATAGACTTCCAATACGCATCCTGATGCATCTTCTCTTGACAAAGAAGATGGCTGGGAGTTTGCGTACCTATTGCACGTGACTTGTGCTCACTGAAGTGTGGGACCTCAAGCGTGGGCACCACACGTAAGTGATAGACCTGTTGGTGTAAAAACTCGATTGATTATTATAGTGCATTAGAACAAAGTTTCCTATGGATTCAAGGGTAGGAAATCCAAGTTAACTCATTTACGTGTTAAACTTGTCTAAATCTTGGTGAAACCTAGGATTTGACCAAGATTCAAATGGGCAGAAAAATAAAAACACAGAAAAATGAAAAACCAAATCACATAGTCTTCTTATGTCATATAGTAAGCATTAAAGTTGATAAACAAGGTCTAGACATATCAAACCATACAAATCATGTATCTACCCCCTAACCCCTAAACTCCGTCTTATGAAGTCAAGCATGAAGATAAGTGGCTTTGGGTTTCAAACATGGAAATTTCAAAATCCTCCCAAAAGCCCCTTTTCAAATATTTCAAACTTATTCAAATTTGGTTCAAATTTGAAAGACATACAAGTTATAGCACACATAGTGCATACATTTTCACACAAACTGCACTACATGCTAACCCTATAGCTTGAGGCCATTTGGATGAGGTCGAAAAAATTCTTGGATTAGAATCGTGTTGTTCGAACCCTTGATCTGTAGAACTGGGCAAAACCCGAGTTTAGAGTGACTAAGAAGGATACATGCTTCCCTTTTCATTTTCATGTTTTAAACTTGTTTAAATTATCTTGGTCAAACCTAGGATTAGACAAGATTCAAATGGGCATCAAAATTGAAAAAAAATCAGCAAAAAGAAAAACCAAAGCAAATAGTTTTCTTATGTCATATAGTAAGCATTAAAGTTGATAAACAAGGTCTAGACATATTCAAACCAGACAAATCATGTAGCTATACCCCCTAACCCTAAACTCTGTCTTATGAAGTCAAGCATGTGAAGAGAAGTGGTTTTGGGTTTCAAACATGGAAATTTGAAAAACCTCCCAAAAGCTTCATTTTAGAGTGACTAAGAAGGATCCATGCTTCCCTTTTCATTTTCATGTTTTAAACTTGTTTAAATTATCTTGGTCAAACCTAGGATTTGACAAGATTCAAATGGGCATCAAAATTGAAAAAAATCTGAAAAAAGAAAAACCAAAGCAAATAGTTTTCTTATGTCATATAGTAAGCATTAAAGTTGATAAACAAGGTCCATACATATTCAAACCACAAAAATCATGTATCTATACCCCCTAACCCCTAAAATAATTAACTCTCTCTTATGAAGTCAAGCATGTGAAGAGAAGTGGTTTTGGGTTTCAAACATGGAAATTTCAAAAACCTCCCGGCCAAAAGTTCATTTTAGAGTGACTAAGAAGGATCCATGCTTACATTTGCATTTTCATATTTTAAACATGTTTAAATCATTATCAAACCTAGGATTTCACCAAGATACAAATGGGTGGGCACAAAATTCAAAAAAACCAGAAAAATGAAAAAAAAAGCACATAGTCTTCTTATATATGTCATATCGTAAGCATTCAAGTTGATAAACGAGGTCTAGGTATATCCAAACCAGACAAATCATGTATCTACCCCCTGTCGATCTTATGAAGTCTACATGAAGAGAAGTCGTTTTGGGTTTCAAACATGGAAATTTCAAGAACATCCCAAAAGCTTCATTTTAGAGTGACTAAGAAGGATACAGGCTTACCATTTAATTTTCATGTTTTAAACTTGTTTAAATCTTGGTTAAACCTAGGATTTGACCAAGATTCAAATATATGGGCATAAAATTAAAAAAAACAGAAAAATGAAAACCAAAGCACATGGTCTTCTTATGTCTATAGTTAGCATTAAAGTTGATAAACAGGGTCTAGACATATTCAAACTAGAAAATCATGTATATATCTACACCCCTAACCCTAAACTCTGTCTTATGAAGTCAAGCATGCATGAAGAGAAGTGATTTTTTTTGTTTCAAACATGGAAATTTCAAAAACCATCCCAAGAGCTACATTTCGGGGTGACTAAGAAGGATAGATGCTTATTTTTTCATATCCATGATTTAAACCTGTTTAAACCATGGTCAAACCTAGGATTTTACCAAGATTCAAATGGGCATAATTTTTAAAAAAAATCAGAAAATGAAAAACCAAGGCACATAGTCTTCTTATGTCATATAGTAAGCATTCAATTAAGTTGATAAACAAGGTCTAGACATATATTCAAACCAGGAAAATCATGTATCTACCCCCAAACCCTAGCTAAACTCTGTCTTATGAAGTCAAGCATGCATGAAGAGAAGTGGTTTTGGTTTCAAACGTTTAAGCCAAAAGCCCCGTTTCAAATATTTCAAACTTATTCAAATTTGGTTCAAATTTGAAAGACATACAATTTATAGCACACATAGTGCATACATTTTCACACATACTGCACTAGATACTAACCCTATAGTTTGAGGCCATTTGGATGAGGTCGAAAAAATTCTTGGATTAGAATCGTGTTGTTCGAACCCCGTAGTTGGATTTTTTTGAACACTTGATTTGTAGAACTGGGCAAAACCCTAGTTTAACATATTTAATTATGGATTCGTATATCAATTTTTCTACTACCTGTTTATTATTACTATGCAGCACATGGGTGTTTGCCCGTCGAGTGAAACTCGGAGGAAGAGGGATCACTCGGAAGGAGAGAAGAAGGGAGAGCATTATGGTGTCTCCACTTTTTCGGGTAATGATGATGACTTTTGTGCAGGGTTTGTCAGTGAGCAGGAGGTGCGAGCGAGCGAGTCGAGCGAGGCCGAGAATGAGAGAGATTTGTTTTTTTTTGTGAGAGGGACAACCGAAGGATCCAGAAGGACCCACATACTTCCAATACGCATCCTGATGCGTCTACTATTGACAAAGAAGATGGCTGGGAGTTTGCTTACCTATTGCACGTGACTTGTAATCACTGAAGTGTGGAACCTCAAGCGTGGGCACCACACGTAAGTGACAGACCTGTTGGTGTAAAAACTCGATTGATTATTATAGTGCATACAGAAAAATGAAAAACAAAATCACATAGTCTTCTTATGTCATATAGTAAGCATTAAAATTGATAAACAAGGTCTAGACATATCAAACCATACAAATCATGTATCTACCCCTAACCCCTAAACTCCGTCTTATGAAGTCAAGCATGAAGAGAAGTGGTTTTGGGTTTCAAACATGGAAATTTCAAAAACCTCCCAAAAACTTCATTTTAGAGTGACTAAGAAGGATACATGCTTCCCTTTTCATTTTCATGTTTTAAACTTGTTTAAATTATCTTGGTCAAACCTAGGATTTGACAAGATTCAAAGATACATGCTTCCCTTTTCATTTGACATGAATCCTTGTGGCACGACCATGTTGGGGTCACTCCTGGCTGTCTACCCAGCCGAGCATGCGGGCTCTATTTCCTTGTACGAATCCTCGTTTTAAACCAAGAAGAAGTGAACAAACTCTCTCCCCCCCGCCACGGACACACACACACACTCTCTCTCTCTCTCTCTCTCTCTCTCTCTCTCTAACCGGCTTTAGATATCGCATCATTTGTCTGTCAGACTCCATTGATTTGTCCCAAGTTCAACAAGGTCGCCCCCTTTTCCTCTGAGAGTCCATTGATTTTTATTTGCTGGTGTCACTTGTGCTAAACTGTCATTCCTTGTACTCCCTCCGATTCATATTATTTGATGGTAATATAGATGCATCTACACACATTATAGTTGTAGATACATCCATTTTACCATCAATTAATATTGATCGGAGTTGCAGCGTGGTATGAGGCCTGCCGCCTGCCACCGTCGGCGAGGTTCCAAGTAAACGGCGCCAGAAGAAGAGTAGCGCGGCTCCGGATTCAACCAACTGGCGGCGATGGACGGCACTATGGAAATAAACGCTACGAATTTGGAGGCCATCGCGTACAACATCGCTGGAACGGCGCAGGTCATGTGCTCCCACGACGGCTGCGGGGTCATCGTCAGCTACCACGAGTCCCTAAGCCACCAGATCGCGTGCCCGCATGGCCGGTGCAACTGCACGGAGCAGGGCTGCGACTTCGCCGCCCCACCGTCAGCGCTCCTCGTTTACCTCGCAGAGGCCCACTCGATTCAGGTGCATAGGTTAGAGTATGGCAAGTCCATAGAGTTCCGGGTGACCATGACGCACCCGTGCTCGCCGTGCAGGCTGCTCGTCGTCGAAGGGGATGACGGCTCCGTGTTCGTCCTGTACATCAACGCGCTCGGCCCGGCCATTGTCTTGTCTTTGGTATGCGTCAGTTCGGCCACATCCGTGTGGCCGCTCTCTGGTGAAGATCTCGGCGCTGGGCCCGCCGCCGTCCTCGAAATCGGACTGCAGGCGGGATGTCGTGAAGATGTCTGCCGATGCTTCTGGCAGCGCGTCGCCGGGCGCTGTCGTGTTTGAGGAGCTCACGTCGTTCCTCGTTGTGCCGGGGCCATACCTCGTTGGTGCTGGATCGTCCAAGGAGCTGCGTTTCTACATTCATATTTGTGCTGAACTGTTTGTAGTAGTACTTATACTTAATAATAATGCAGCGTGGAAGTGAATACTCCTTTTTTTTGTGAATCGGTAGTGAATACTCCAACTATATGTAATTGTAACCCCTCCATCTGATTTATATAAAACTATGTGCACTTCCAGATCATTTCTCCTGTTTTTTAGATGTCCTTTCACTTACTATAAAAAACAAAGAAGCACTGCTGCTTTGATTCAAAGGAATGTGGAGAGTGTAGAAATAGGAAAGGTGTAGGATTGAAATTTTCCCATAGGAATCAAATCCAACATAATTCCTATGTCAATCCTATGAATCAAAGAAGCCCTAAGTGGTTACCGGTGCTTAATGCACAGTTCCAAAAAGTTCATCCCGCAGTCCAAATAACTAATAATCAGATGATGTCAATTTTTGTGTATGTAGTTGTGCCTATTACCATCACAAATATAGTCTCAAATAGTATGATGGTGGAGATACACATTTTTTAACTACCATGATTTTCGGTAAATGCTTAGTCAATTTTGACATAATTTGACTTTCTAAAAATAATATAAGCCTTAAGCTTTGAGATGGAGGTACTATATTGGGTTTTCCTCGTCTTAAGCAAAATCCCTTCCCATCCCCTTAAATAGAGTACTCCAGCCTCGAGGCTAGGAGATAAGAGAGGCCATCGATAGGCCATACTCCTCGCGCGCTCGCAATGCTGGAAACTGTCACCGTTACCCTGAAGATGGACTCCACCGTGCTTCACTGCATTTTCTGCTCCCAGCCCCTCCAGCCCCCCGTCTTCAAGGTCGATCCCTTTCCCTCCCACACTCCATTGATGTTTCTTTTGTGGGTTCACTACTGCAAAAATGGGAATCCACGAACTTTGATTTGTGCAGTGCAAGGGTAATCATTTGGCCTGCGGCCGCTGCCTCAGCGAGCTTCCCGGGAACCGGTGCCATAGGTGCATGGAACCCCACGGCGGATTCGAGCAGGACCCGGCAATGGACGTCGTCGTATCAGCGGCGACGGTTGAGTGCCCCCACAGCAGCTGCGGGAGCTTGGTGCCCTACCACCAGGTCCACGACCACAAGATTGCATGCCCGCACGCCCCTTGCGCTTGCACGGAGCCCGGCTGCGACTTCGCCGCCCCGCCAACAGCGCTCGTCGCCCACTTCGCAGCGGCCCACTCAATCCAAGTGCACAAGCTCCCGCCGTACAACACGACCAAAGTGTTCCAGGTGCCGGTGCCGGTGCCGGGTTCGCCGTGCCTGCGGATCATCGCCGAAGGGGAGGACGGCGCCGTGTTCGTCCTGATCATCGGCGTGCTCGGTTCGACTTCGACCACCATCGTGTCTACCGTGTGCGTTAGGGCGGCCGCGTGCATGTGGCCTCTGTACACGGCAAAGATGTGGGCGAATGGGCCGGCGTCGTGCTCGTTGGCGCACGCGAGGAGCAGGGCGGACACCGTGAGTGTGTCTTTGGAGGCGTCGAGCTGCGCCTTGCCGGGCGACGTCGCGTTTGATGAACTCACGTCATTCCTCTCGGTGCCGCCGCTGTACCTGGTGCTTGGTGGACCTTCCAAGCTGCTGCGTTTCTACATTCGCATCGAGAAGGAGAACAATTAATCCTCAAAATAAGTACTCCTACTCCATATGATGATACGTACTAGTATAGTGTTAATGCGGATGTAACCTCTAGTAAAGTACTAGTACTAACACTGTCTGAGTTGTACTATTATTTCAGTTTCGCTTCTATTGTTGGGTAACATCATCAGGAACATAACTTGAACTTATTGGTTTCAAATATGTGACAACAAAAGAAAAAGAACAAGAAAGGGAGTAACTGTTTTTCGTCCTGCTAATGCAACCTTGAGGTGACCGGGACAACTTTGTACAAAGGATCGTGCTCATATAAATATACGTACTCTACAAAATCATCAGCAGTGAAGTACCTCGATAGGTGCCATGTCCATGGATCGACAAGACAAGACACACACATAGACTGGGTCACTGGGAGATGGATATTACTACTGGATAGCTGTCCTGACGTGATAGGATGCCTACATACACCCTACTCGGCAGGTGACGATACCTTCCCAACAAAGGTATCCAGTCCCATCCATTGATTATTTTATTATGGACGGAGAGCATTCTACTAGAAGAGATGTCATGTCTTGGGGCAGAGGTTCGGCTTAATCATGGTTTAGATATGGCCATGACTTTTGTCATTTAAGGCACCACCTATGGGAACCACAAGATTACTGAAACAACAACTACATTACTTGACTCTAATGTAGATGTATCTAGACATATTGTAGCTATAGATACTTCCATTTTAGCATCAAGTAATGTGGATCGGAGGGAGTAATACTATACAATATACTCAGTATAAGGTTAAGTTTGGCACACGCTGGGACGCACATATTTGTTAGAAGTACACACATGCAAGACAGAGCACAGAGTAAAATAATTACTATTTACTTATGGGCAACCAAAAGCTTGTACGTGTCCACTATATATATGGGCATGGACTACACTTATTGCTTGTGGACGAGGATAGCTGTTGTGGACAACACAGTGGATGCTGTTAGAGTGAAACGGCACACTTATTATGGATCGTAGGTAGTATGCAAGATAAAAAAAAGATCTACCATACATATTAGTATTATTATCATCAGTTATGTACTCATGACACTGGGAGCATACACACACGATCGTACATACTACAGTAGTACTGTACTACTTTTAAAACTACTTGCAAGATAAAATATAGCTGGATGTACAGAACTACTTATCACTGGGTGCATACACACACGATCGTATACATACTAGTATTGTACTACTTTTAACACTAGGATAAAATATAGCTGGATGTACAGAACTACTTATCAGTGGTCTTCCTCTTCAGCTTCCACAGCCTGTACCATGTTGCTCTTCTTCTTCTTCTTCTTCTTCTTACTCCCGCTGTCCTGGAATTCCGCCAATTTTTGTTGACCCTTCTTAAAGTTCACTATTCGCCTGTATACCTCATATGTCGCGTATGCGTCGATGCTTGCATACAAGATATGCTTCATGAACAAGGGCACCTGCTTCCACAGCTTGTGTTCCTCTTTCGTAAGTTTTTTCATGATAGATTTGTACTGGCTGTCTATAATGGCCGCAGCATAGTCAGCCAACGAATCCTTATTGTTACTAGTGGAATCGGCAGGCTTCCACCTTTTACGGATGTCCACGAAGTTCGCCACTGAGAGGTTGCAACGCCCAAGCCTGGTAATGTCGTTGCCGATGTCAACACCTGCAAATGTTATGTCAGGCATGCCAAGAAAGTCAGCGAGTTTGGGGCAGGGCTGGTCGGCCGAGGAAATCTGGTACAGGAGGCAGTCTGTGCCCATGCACAACTGTATGAGGGCAGCCTTCTGTTCAGGCCCATAGGTGTACTCTACGTCTAGGCCAACAATTTTGTACGAGTCTTCTTTCTCCAGTATCAACTCGATTTTGTTGATGTGTTCCTCCACCTTAGACGCCATATTGGTATAGTTCGCCGTAATGGTGGTTGTTCCATGAGCGAGGAAAGTGTGTCCTTGGTAGAACGCTTCCATGGAGGGTAGCGAGAGAGGGGCACAGGCGAGAGTGTCAGGGAGAAGACGAAATGAGGAAGACGAATGTTAACCGCCACGCCAGGGCCTGCAAACCGCCCGTCGCTAGATGCATGCATTTGGACGGTTTTGAAGATGACGGGCCATAGGGCACGAATGCAGTTTCCCTGTTAAAATAATAATAACCGCCCACGTACTTAATTAATTGTATGCTTATTTGTTTCTCGAGAGGAGCCTAGTTTTTTCTACGAAACTCTGAAGATCTATTAAAAATCATCAACATTAGTACAAAGAGATTCAAAATTAATATTACCTTCGTCTAAAAGGAGGTGTCTTAGTTTTGTCTAATACGGATGTATATAGACATATCTTAGTTGTAGAAATTACAAATATGTCTTCTTTGCACCACTTAGCTACCACTACAAAGTACAAACACTAACGCAAGGTAGATCAGCATCATGCAATGTAGACATTACAGTATTTTTGTACTACTGTACTTGTCTTCCCTGGTCTATGATTCAATATCTAGTATACTATACTGCATATACACCAGGGAGATTCAAAATACGAGTTGAGCGCCAAAACTCCCGCCTCCATACACATATTTCGAATTCCCTTTCGACCCTTATTACCAATGACGCAAAGGCAGACAAGTGAAGCCGGCGTTGGTTGGGGTCTCGTTCGTAATTTACACATCCCCTCTGATATATATAGTCTACCGCCTTCCATTCGTCTTCCCCATTTCCGCAAAAAATCTGTCGCAATACTCCAGGCCCATCATCTCTCACTTGCCGGACCACCGCACCGGAATATCCCAGCCGTACTTAGCCGGCATACCACCTCACCTACCTGAGGCCACCGACTCCCTCGTCCGCATCACCAGATCCGCTTCACCAACGCCGCCGTGTACTGCATCGGATCTGCTTCACCGACTGCTTCATCCGCAGCACCAGATCCGCTTCACCAACGCCGCCGTGCACTGCACTATCTGAGTTCACCGACTCCCTCGTCTGCCGTACCTGATCCGCTTCACCAACGACGCCGTGCACTGCACCAGATCTGCTTCACCGACTCCCTCGTTTCAGATCTGCTTCCCCGAACCCATCATCGACCGCCCCAGATCTGCTTCCTCGACGCCGACGCCGACGCCCACCGCAACCGCAGCACCCCCGCCGTCGTCGACGTGACCCGCAAGGATGCCGAGTATGACTACACGAAGCCGCCGTCGAGGTAACCAGACCCCCTCCCCCCTACACGTTTTGGTCTGTTACCATAGAAGGTTCAAGCATGTCTTGGTCAACTAGAATGTGTCTATATACTGATTCGTCCGTCTAAAAAAGTATCGACAGAGAAGTCCCATAGATCCAGCTCCGCCCCGCTCTCAATGCGCGTGGCAGATGGCAGGATCC
The DNA here is from genome assembly GCF_019359855.2 of Lolium perenne. NCBI lineage: Eukaryota > Viridiplantae > Streptophyta > Magnoliopsida > Poales > Poaceae > Lolium > Lolium perenne. The sequence continues at coordinate 338,883,067 of NC_067247.2, forward strand.
TGCGCATTTGCCCATGCCACTCCTTGAGCTCTCTGTCTTGATGTGCTTCACACACAGGGCTTATAATACTAGGAAGCTTGTGCCTCACATACACTTACACACAGGGCTACTACTACTAGGAAGCTTTATTGGATATCTCAGTGCTACAAAGCTTACTTACATGGGACGGGTGATATTCTATTTAAACTTTTGTACATGACCCTTTAGATTGTTGCCATGTGCCAGAATCCAAACCATATACCATACTTCTAGAATACTCTACAAACTCTAGATATTTCATACTACTCGTAAATATCTTACTCTAGAACATTCCCCATTCTACAATTCTCTCTACATACCTTGGATACTTCATGACTAAGCTAGCTCCTTTACTAGCCAACCACATTGATAAGATTACTACTAACAATCCCCCCCATAATCTTGTCATATAAACTATCTTTACTATTAAATTTAAAATAGGCCGCGGTGGTTGGTGATGGTACGTCAAACGTGTATACAACTCACCCCGAACATAAAAAGTAAGGTCAGCGTGACCGGCTCCATGAGGAGTTCTTATCAGGATTAGTTAGGTCACGACCAAAATCCAATCCGTAGCACTAGGTAGCAAAATCAGCATCCCTTTCCTAATTCTAATCGGTAAGACAAGCATAGATCGGTTCAGCCACACATCTTTTTCGTTCGCTCCCCTTTTTATTCTCTAAGGAACCCTCTCCTTAACGAGCGTAGATTGATGGAGATGGTTTTTGTACCGGTCAATCTTTATATCCTTTCTGGCATAGTTCTGTAAAAGATCGGCAGGTGATCCGTCCTTTCTCCTCTGCCGTAGTTCATCAACGCGTGTCCGGCAATCCCGGTTAGATCGACACAATCGGCAAAAAAGAAAAAGGCCAAAAGAGACCCATTGATTAGGCTCCTCTTGCCGTGCTACTTTAAATTTTCTAACTTTTCTTTCATTCGCAAACATACAGTGACAACCTATATGACTCTAGGTTTCTTTTCCTAATTTTTGCACATGCATGTATTTTCCCTTTAAAATTCATAGGACATACAAATCTCAACACTTATGCAACTAAAAATCCTTAAAAAAAACAAAGCTTTCATACCCTGCAGCTTTTAAGAGGTTAGTGACAAGAATCAACCACATGTTTTGGAGCGCAGTGACATTCTCCCTAAAAAAACCATGTTTCATGCGTGGGTGTTTCATTAATAAAGAGAAATATCTGTTCAGTTGGGGCCACGTTTCGACGTGTGTTCTCGACAAATCAGTTTCTCAGACAAAGTATCTCGAAGGTGTTCATAGAGATTGCATGTGCATTTGTGCGTTCGTAGGAGCGAGTATGCATTTAGTGAGCATTTATATTGTACCGTGTTTTGTTAAAAAAGATGGTGTAAAACGGGCACCTTTTACGATATACTCCCTCCTTCCCAAAATGTAAGGCGTCTAAGGATTGGTCAAAAGTCAAACCTTACAAACTTTGACCAAATATTTTAAAAAATATTTACATCTACAATATCAAATTGACATATTAAGAAATTATACTTTAGGGTGACTCTATTGATAATGATTTAGTATTGTAAATATTTATATTTTTGTGTGTAAACTTGGTCAAACTTTAAAAACATTGACTTTTAACTAATCCTTAGACGCCTTATTTTTGGCACGGAGGGAGTATCATTCAATAAATACTATGATTATTCGATCGTTTGTTCAAACATGTTAATTAGATCGGTCGATTGATCAACTCGGATCGGTCGATCGAGCATCAGAGTTGTCTCAGTGATGACAAAAAATAGTGCACATTGTATGATACTGACGTACCACAGATTCTAAAGAAAAATGAGGACCATGTGGCCACACATCCTGGACATAGACATTGCGATTATATTCCATTTATTCTATATTTGGAGGGAGCCATCTTTCGTTATTAACCCGTTGCAACACACGGATATTATGCTAGTATCCCCTAATCCAGATCACATGGACCATGCACTTCATCTTGTGATGGCATCACACCGACTCACGTCAAGCAACGACGCCGCACCCTGCTTGTTAGCCTGACACCGACTTCATTTTAGATATCATGTAGTACATGTCAAGTACCAAATCACGAGAACCAACTTTGTGTTTGGATGGTTAGGAGGGCGATGGCACCCCAGATTTAACGCTTTGGTGTCTCAAAAATGGAGGAATATTCTTCTGTGGGATGCGGCGTTCCCGATGACATTGTGGTGCTAGTGGTGACTTCGTCAATCTCAATACCCGTCGGAACAGTTTCTTGGATGCAGTTTCCTGAAGGTGCTCGAAGGGGTAGTGTGTGTGCTTGAGTGATGAGTGTATGTATGTACGTGTGAGTGTCTATGATTGTACTGTGTGTTGCAAAAAATAGTATTAATTTTGTCTTGTTCATACTAAGACTAGCAAAGCGTTCCCTGCTCTATAAACTCTCAAGAAACACCCCTATAATATCTATCTAGTTCGTCCTAATGTTAGAACAGTAATTGCATGCTATGTAATTCATCTATTTTTGTTAGGAAACCTACATGTTTGTTTGCTTTTCTTATTCTCAGGTGACAGGTTGTGTGCTGGGACCATAGCCGCCGTCTGTTTTGTTCGTTGCAAAATGTTGTTTTATATTCCGCCATTCTGTACTCTTCTGTGTTCACAAGGTTTTACATTATAATTTCCATCTGTTTTGTTGTAAACAATGACGGTAAATGCCAATTACTATTTCCTTTCTGCTTTTCTTTTTCCATCCTGTAGTACATGTGTGAACTCATTGCTCTGGTACATTTAAATTCTTCATTGTTTTTGTTCTTCAAGAGCTGCAACCCTAACTCTTTGCTGTAATTTCATGTTGCACTATCACATGGAACACAGCAAATCGTGGAGTGAATCACCCCTATAATCTAGTAAGTACCTTTCATTTTTGTATTGATATGCTTATCGTGCTGGAACCAGTTTGTGTTTAACACATTTACTCTCCATATAGATAGGATAACTGGTTTGAAATAAATCATGCTATTTGTATGACTGCACGTCTTCGTTCATTTTCCTGCTAGCTTCTCAAACTTGTTCTATTGCATGTCTAATCTTTTTTTGTTTGATCGTGATTAAACCAATTTAATTGTTCTGCTTAACTTAAATGATCTGGCATTTTATTCCAGCCACATAATGTTTGATTGCTCATGCACTTCCTCATACCATTATGTCTTCTGGATTTCTTCCATAATGATAAGAATGTTTTGCTTGGTGAATATGAGTCAGATGATGATTCAATTGGTTATTATTCCTTGATTCATTGAGTTGACTGATGATTAAAACATATAAACCTTGCGACTATCTGGCATGCTTGTTGTGGGATATAATGAGCATATTTGTTTTTTGTAAGACTTTTTTCGGATTTCACTGTTGATTAATCCAATGCCACCTTCTGTAGTAGGAAATCCACCTTCAGTAGGTATCATAAATAAGATTTGTTGTTACTTTTTGGCTGACCCATCTTTTATTTTTAGGCACAAAATGGTTCATTTGTTTGTTTCTCCTTCCCTTATATTGCGCTCATGGGTTAAACATTGAAATAATATGTCAGTTTATATGAATCCCAGAATGGTTGCTGTCTAATCTGTCTTAATTGGTCCTGCTCGTTTATATTTGGCACCAAATGGATATATTTCTCTTTTATCTGAGGCATTCCCATGGCTGGCCGATGATTAAAATAATGAAATTTAGGGGGTTGGAGATTCTCCAACTGCACAATGTCTGGCTAGTTTTGTCCACATGACCACTTTTGTGGAACTTAAGGGATCTGAAGCACCCCTTCCAAGTGTCAATTTTAATAGACAATTTGTTATGCAGTTTCCTGGCTTATTTTATTAGGCAGACTGTCTAGTTACTTGATTTATTTTATTCATATTTGCCATCCGGTTGCTCTGCCTGTTGCATTGGGGTTGATAGCTTGCTTTGTTATATTATGCCTTGTGCTTTGTGAAAATCTGCCATCTGTTTTGATGCTTTGCAAAAATCTATGACAACTAATAATATGGTTGTTTTCTCAAATTGTATGGTTCTGTAACTTGCACTGTCTTGTTTTCAGCCCCTGAATAGAGCAAGGAAGGCAGATGGCAGGGCATGTACATCAAGTGTCCAGGTCTTTCCACAGCACAGCCGTGACAATGCCAATTCATCTGATTGTCAGATGATAGCTACTGTCCCAGCCATTCCAGCGCAAACAATCGCTGCCTTTGCACACGAATCAATTGATATAATTCAGCAGCAAAGAGATGAAAGAGATTCAAATATCATCATAACAGTCAATGAGATACATGAATTGAAAAATAGGCAAGCTTGGATTGAGCAGATCCTTAATAATCTACTCTGCAGATCTAATGGAAAGCCAGCTGTTACTTGCACTCCGATGAATTCTGCCTAACAGAAATGCAGTTTTGCCGATGATGCCATTTGTATGGCTTGTATCATTTGAGTTATTTCGACTTGTTGTTGTATTTGAGAATTTTTGCTGTTATTGTAATCCTTGAGCATTTTTTCCTGTTATTGCTATAGTTTGCAATCATTGTAACAAATTTTCAATGTAATGATTATTTTATCTTGCACTCGGCCTTAAACAGAACTACTAGTATGGTCTCACAATTTTTTATCATTATACTATGCAAGATTTAGCGGTCGCCCCAAATTCAGAGCACCCATAGCGATTTGGGGGCCGGCGTCGTTTTAGGGCTCGCACCGGTGCGCTCCAAACGGCGCCGGCTATTTGTCGAGCCGAGTAGAATCGCCGGCATCCCCGAGCCGGCCCCTTCGCCAGGGGCGCGAATCAGGCGCTCCGGGTGCCTCGCGAACGACGGTTTTCGCTGGTGGAGGCGCCTTGTCGGTGAGAGGACGCGACGGTTCGCATCGGCCCACGACGCGGGAAGGTTGGTCGTCGGCGTTTAAATGGCCTCCCGCGCGAAACCGAGGCAGCGGCGGCCACGAGGGCGGCGGCGGCCACGCGGCGTCCGATCGCCGTAAATGTGGGTAGTTGCCACCGCTAGATATATAGGACGTACGCCGTCCACCACCGCCGCTCCATTCTCTACTCTCCACATCAAGATGCCGCGCCGTCTGAAGACCACCTACTCGATGCTTGGCCTCAACGGCCGCGCGCTGCCTCCACCACCACGGCAGCCGCAGCCGGAGCCGGAGCCGGAGCTGCAGGCCGACGACGAGCACAGCTCCGACGAGGACGAGGACCCACGGTTTGAGTCCTGGCACGATGTCTACGTAGCAGAAGCGGAAGCAGAGGCGGCGGATCGAGGAGTCAGCGCAGTCGGGCGAGCCGCCGCAGGCCCCGCCGACCCGGAGCAGGCGGCGATCCTCGCGTCGCTGAACGCACAACGATACCAGCGGTTGAGGGAGGAGGAGCGCGAGTTCGTCAACGACGCGAACCTCGAGCACGTCCTCGAGATATCGCGCCAGCGAGAGGTCACGGAGGAGGCGGGACGCCGCCTCAAGGAGGCGGAGCGACAGAAGCTCGCAGAGCTCAACGCTCATCGCCACCAGGACGCGTTCGCTCGCCAGCAGGCGAGGCGCGCCGAGATCGAAGCTTCTCGGGAAAGGCTGGAAGCGCGGGGACAGCGCCGCCGGCAAGCCCCTGTGACGCCGGCCGCCATGCTCCACCGCCAGATGCGCGAAGCAACGGAGGAGAAGCGGGCACGGAAGCAGGCGGCAATGCCGAAGAACAACGACGAGGCAGGGCCGTCGAGCGCCCCTACCGACGGCCAGTAGACCAGGATTAAGTTTATGTTTAGTTATGTTTAAATTCTAGCTACTTTGGTATAAATTTCGTATGAATTTGGGTTTTTAGATGTCAATTTAAATTTTAAAATCTATCGGGGCTGCCGTTTTGGGGCCGCCGGTGTGGGAGCAGCGTCCCCAAATAGAGGATGCTGTGCCGGTGGAGATGCTCTTATAGATAGATAATGATCATGGTAACAGAAAAAATCGTCAACGTGATGATGATTTGATGTTGCACTCGACCTTGAACATAAGTACTAGTACGGTCTCACAATTTTTTTAATCATTATACTTTGCAACATTTAGCAGATGCGCCAAATTCAGACATAGATCATGATCATGGTAACAAATTTTCAGCATGATGATGATTTGATGTTGCACTCGGGCTTGAACAGAAGTACTAGTACGGTCACTCAAAATTTTAGCATTATACTTTGCAATGGATGCACCAATTTCAGAGATAGATCATGATCAGGGTAACAAATTTTCAACGTGATGATGTTTTGATGTTGCACTCGGCCTTGAACTGAAATACTAGTACGGTCTCACAATTTTTTATCACTATAATTTGCAAGATCTAGCGGATGAGCCAATTTCAGAGATAGATGATGATCATGGTAGTAACCGGTATTTAATGTGATGATGATTTGATTTTGCACTCGGCCTTGAACAGAGGTACTAGTACGGTCTCACATTTTTTAATCATTATAGTTGGACCTTAGCCAAATTCAAAATCTCATAGCGGCAAAACTTCCCGCCCACAAAATACAAAAATTTGACACGCTTCCAAATTCCCATTCTACCCCTGCGGAGATGACAGAAAGGTCGGTTGGTGGGGGGTGGGGGGTATGCCCGTCATTTTTTGGATCACCACCTCCCTAGCCCGGAAACCCTCCCGAAAAAATTCATTTCCCTCAGACCACCCACCGGAACTTCCCAAGTCCCTCTCTCCCACCTCCACGACCACCGCACCGGAACATCCCCGCCGGACTTCCCTGGCCTACCCGAGCCCTCGCGATCCTCGTCATCCGGCTGCCTGCCGGAGCCGCTTCATCGACGCCGTCATCAATCGGACCGGATCATCCCCGCCGTACCTCGAAACCATATGCTCATCCAGCAGTCTACATGATCGCTTCAGCTTAGCCGCTTCGCCGGATCCGTCTTCCACCGCATCGGATCTTGCTCACCGACACCACTTGTGCATGAACCGGATCTGCTTCACCGGCGCCGTGCATGATCTAAACTCTTCTACTGTCGCTTTTCTATTGCTTGCCTGCAAGTTCTTGTTTAATCTTGGGGGAACCTGTTTGTGCTAACGACGCGCCGTTACTTTTTTGCAGATGAGATGAGTAACCATGAAGTGTAATGGCCGTCTCTCCAACCCCAAGTAGCACATGTAGCGTACTTCATCACCGGATCTATCAACCCCAGGAAGATCTGTTGTGACTCCCACAGAGTGCTTCTCCTAATGTAAGTTCCTTGTTTTAGCGCCATGTTACGGGTTCGAGATGCTTGTTTGTACTGAAGCTCTTTTAGTTCATTCCTAGCTATGACCGTAACACGTTGCTATTTTCTACTTCATTGCTAACTTTAAGCGATTGAACATTTTGGTTTGCATTCCTGCTCTGTAGATGTAGCCATCATAACTTCTATCTTACTTGTGATCGTTGTTACAAAAATTATAGGTATTATAGTAACATCCTGCTATTATTTAGTTCATGGCCAATTTTAAGTAATTGCACATGTTGGTTCGCATTCCCTGCTCTATAGCTTTTGGCATCGTAACTTCTATATTTGGTTTACATTCCCTGCTCTGTAGATCTAGCCATCATAACTTTATCTTGCTCAGTCGTTGTTACAAAAATTATGGCCTGCTACTATGTTGTTTGTGCCAATTTTTTACTCCATGAACATGTTGGCTTGCATTCCCTGTACTACAGGTGATGCCATTATTTTGTATCTAGTTCATTGTAAGCTAACAAAGTAAGGACTTAGTTTGGCATGCTATCACTCTGCTATCTAGCCTGTAGTACAAATAAACTTGTCATACTACTAGATAATAATTTTGCGTGCCATCTTGTTCTTCAAAAGCTGCATTATTGACTTGTTTCTCTGACTTGGCATGACGCTCACATATGGAAAGCTGAACATATTGGTTTGCATTCCCTCTTATACAAGTTCACAGGTGATCCCACTATATTCTGTATCTGGTCCATCCTAAGCTCCAGCATTAACTATCCTCTATGTGTTGCTCATTACAAGTTTATATCCCGAAACATCTTGATTTGCATCCCCTTCACTATAAGTTCAGGAGTATTATTTAGTTCACGGCCAAAATGAAGTAATTGCACTTGGCACATGTTGGTTCACATTCCCTTCTCTTTAGCTTTTGCCATCGTAACTTCTATTTTTGGTTTACATTCCCTGCTCTGTAGATGTAGCCATCATAACTTCATCTTGCTCAGTCGTTGTTACAAAATTTATAGCCTGCTACTATGTTGTTCATGCCAATTTTGTACTCCTGAACATGTTGGTTTGCATGGGACTCGACAGTAGTAAGTCTGTTGTTTCATTCTAACATGCTCTGTTATATTGGCTGTTGGTATGCGGCATGCACTCTTTGTTTGCTTATTGTGCGCATTACAATGATCTTGTTATAACGATGAAATGATGAGTTCCAAATTCTTTGGCAAACAATATTGTAGTGTCTTTGCCTTTCCATTGTTGCTGTCTTAACTTGTAATGTCTTTGTTTCGGATATAGGTGCTGCATGGACAACTTAAAAGATTGCCAGATCCCTTCATTGTATTGCTAGGTTTAATTACCATTCAATTTCTCTGGGTTCTGTAATATTTTTTCAATGCCTTGCGGTGATGTAATATTTAGTTAGTTTTTATAGTTCTTTCGCGCATTTTTTCTTTGGTGCTTGTGGTAAGTGAGGCTATCCGACAGAAATCAATGCTGCGTAAATATTCTCAGTATCTAAATCACGAATTCCCATCCCTTAAACAACCCAATTAAGCGAAATCACATATGTACCGGCCCGCAAAATCCTAAAGCGCCTATTACGCCGGCATATAAACAGCAACTAAACGGGCTGGCCCACTTACTTATTGGGCCAGCCCACTTGATTTACTGTGGACCCCACACTTTTATTGGGCCGGCCCACTTGCTTTAAGGTGGACCCACCCACTCTTTGGGCCGGCCCACTAACTAGTTGGGCCAGCCCAATTGCTTTTGTGGTGGACCCCACATACTAAATGGGCCGGCCCTTTAAGACGAAAGTGGGACCCACCTGTGTTTTGGCCCGGCCCACTAGCGTGTTGGGCCGGCCCACTTGCTATATGGTGGACCCCACATACTAAATGGACCGGCCCTTTAACAGGAAAGTGGGACCCACCTGTGTTTTTGGCCCGGCCCACTAGCATGTTGGGCCGGCCCACTTGCTATATGGTGGACCCCACATACTAAATGGGCCGGCCCTTTAACAGGAAAGTGGGACCCACCAGTGTTTTGGCCCGGCCCACTATCTTGTTGGGCCGGCCCACTTGCTATATGGTGGACCCCACATACTAAATGGGCCGGCCCTTTAACAGGAAAGTGGGACCCACCTGTGTTTTTGGCCCGGCCCACTATCTTGTTGGGCCGGCCCACTTGCTATATGGTGGACCCCACATACTAAATGGGCTGGGCCTTTAACAGGAAAGTGGGACCCACCGGTGCTTTTGGCCCGGCCCACTGGCTTGTTGGGCCAGCCCATTTGATCTAATGTGGACCCCACGTACTAAATGGGCCGGCCCAGATAGCAGGAAAGTGGGACCCACATGCTAATTGGGCCGGCCCACTAACTTCTTGGGCCGGCCCAGTTGCTTTAATGTGGACCCTACTTTGTAAATGGGCCGGCCCGATACCAGGAAAGTGGGTCCCACATGTCTTGTGGGCCGGCCCTTTTGCCTGTTGACCGGTCAAACGAGTGCATTCGGCCCGGCCCACATGCTTAGTGGGCCGGCCCATTAAAGTTTTGACCAGTCAACCTTAGAGGTTAGGCCCGGCCCACGTAACTAATGGACCAGCCCAGCTATATAGTTGACCGGTCAAACTAAGTCAGCTGGCCCGGCCCGCAAACTTAATGGGCCGGCCCGCTTAAGATGTGGCAGGCCTCGTGTGGGCCTACCATCTACCACGGGGTTTCAGCCGGTTAACGCCGTTAACTGCCAGTTAACGGCGTCTGCCACGTGTCAGTTTGCATGACGTCAGCAGTCAACGGGCTCCCGGAAACACTTGGGCAACGGTCCGATTTTCCGTGGCGGAAGGGCGCCCAAGCGCGACGGACCGAAAAAATCGTCGTAGGACTTTGCCTAACGCAGTTTCCACAACAGAACCCATATCGTCGGGTTAGGCCCATAGGCGACGAAAAATACCCCTTAGCGGACGATTTTGAGACGTTGTCTATCAGAACTTTTCTTGTAGTGATTGCCAGCTCTTTTTGCAAAATTATTGGATAAGCGGATATGCCACTAGTCCATTGGTGAAAGTCTGTCCGAAGTAAATGACAAGATCGAAAGATAAAACACCACATACTTCCTCATGAGCTATAAAACATTGACACAAATAAGAGATAATAACTTTTGAATTGTTTAAAGGTAGCACATGAAGTATTTGCTTGGAATGGCAGAGAAATACCATGTAGTAGGTAGGTATGGTGGACACAAATGGCATAGTTTTTGGCTCAAGGATTTGGATGCACGAGAAGAATTCCTCTCAATACAAGGCTAGGCTAGCAAGGTTGTTTGAAGCAAACTCAAGTATAAAACGGTGCAGCAAGACTCACATATAAACATATTGTAAGCATTATAAAACTTTACATCGTCTCCTTGTTGTTTAAACACCTTAACCAGAAAATTTCTAGACTTAGAGAGACCAATCATGCAAACCAAATTTTAACAAGCTCTATGTAGTTCTTCATTAATAGGTGCAAAGTACATGATGCAAGAGCTTAAACATGATGTATATGAGCACAACAATTTCCAAGTATCAAATTATTCAAGACATTATACCAATTACCACATGAAGCATTTTCTGTTTCCAACCAAATAGCAATTAACGAAACGGTTTTCAACTCCGCCATGAACATTAAAGATAGAACTAAGAACACCAGTGTTCATATGAACAAGCGGAGCGTGTCTCTCTCCCACACAAGCATGAATTTATTCAGAGAAGGAAAATAACAAAACGAAAATAAAAATAAACAGACGCTCCAGGTAAAGCACATAAGATGTGATGGAATAAAAATATAGTTTCACTAGAGATGACCTGATAAGTTGTCGATGAAGAAGGGGATGCCTTGGGCATCCCCAAGCTTAGACGCTTGGGTCTTCTTGAAATATGCAGGGATGAACCACGGGGGCATCCCCAAGCTTAGCCTTTTCACTCTTCTTGATCATAGTATATCATCCTCCTCTCTTGACCCTTGAAAACTTCCTCCACACCAATCTCGAAACAAACTCATTAGAGGGTTAGTGCATAATCAAAAATTCACATGTTCAGAGGTGACACAATCATTCTTAACACTTCTGGACATTGCACAAAGCTACTGGAAGTCAATGGAACAAAGAAATCCATCCAACACAGCAAAAGAGGCAATGCGAAATAAAAGGCAGAATCTGTCAAAACAGAACAGTCCGTAAAGACGAATTTTTTTGAGGCACTGGACTTGCTCAGATGAAAAAGCTCAAATTGAATGAAAGTTGCGTACATATCTGAGGATCGCGCACGTACATTGGCAGATTTTTACGAGTTACCTGCAGAGAACCCTGCCCAAACTCGTGACAGACAGAAATCTGTTTCTGCGCAGTAATCCAAATCTAGTATGAACCTTGCTATCAAAGACTTTACTTGGCACAACAATGCAATAAAATAAGATAAGGAGAGGTTTCTACAGTAGTAACAACTTCCAAGACTCAAATATAAAACAAAAGTACTGTAGTAAAATAAAGACATGGGTTATCTCCCAAGAAGTTCTTTCTTTATAGCCATTAAGATGGGCTCAGCAATTTTAACGATGCTCGCACAAGGATGAGAGTTGAAGCAAAAGAGAGCATCAAAAAGCAAGTTCAAAACATATTTAAGTCTAACCCACTTCCTATGAAAAGGAATCTTGTACACAAATAAATTCATGAAGAACAAAGTGACAAGCATAAGAAGGCAATACAAGCGCAACTTCAAAATTCTCAACATAAAGAGGGGAAACTTAATATTATTAAGATGCATATAACCATGTTTCCCTCTCTCATAATAACTTTCAGTGGCATCATGAACAAACTCAACAATATAAGTATCACATAAAACATTCTTATCATGAGCTATATGCATAAAATTATTACTCTCCACATAAGCATAATCAATTTTATTAGTTGTAGTGGGAGCAAATTCAACAAAGTAGCTATCATTATTATTCTCATCAAGTGTAGGAGGCATAGTATAATCATAATAAGATTTACTCTCCATAGTAGGCGGCACCAAAAGACCACTATCATTATAATCATCATAAATAGGAGGCAAAGTATCATCAAAGAAAATTTTCTCCTCAATGCTTGGGGGACTAAAAATGTCATGCTCATCAAAACCAGCTTCCCCAAGCTTAGAATTTTCCATATCATTAGCAACAATGGTGTTCAAAGCGTTCATACTAATATCATTGCTACTAGCATGCAAATAAGATTCCATAGGTTTTTTAATTTTCGCAGCAAACAATCCATGTCTTAACTCAGGAAATAGAATAAAAAGCTCATAGTTGTTTTCCATTATATATGCCTTACTAGTGTAAAACAAGAAACAAAAAGATGCAATTGCAGGATCTAAAGGAAATAGCTTCGAGCACTTACAACGGCAACAGAAAATAACTTAGTTACCTGGGACCGGAGTGTGAGTGCCTTTTACCTTTCCTCCCGACAACGAGCGCGAGGAAAAGTGCTTGATGTCTACGTGTGCTTCTATTCTTGTAGACAGTGTTGGGCCTCCAAGAGCAGAGGTTTGTAGAACAGCAGCAAGTTTCCCTTAAGTGGATCACCCAAGGTTTATCGAACTCAGGGAGGAAGAGGTCAAAGATATCTCTCTCAAGCAACCCTGCAATCACGATACAAGAAGTCTCTTGTGTCCCCAACACACCTAATACACTTGTCAGATGTATAGGTGCACTAGTTCGGCGAAGAGATAGTGAAATACAAGTAGTATGGATGTGTATGAGTGGTAATAGCAATCTGAATAAAATATGGCAGCGAGTAAACATGCAACAGAACAGTAAATAAACGGAGATTCGATGTTTGGAAACAAGGCCTAGGGATCATACTTTCACTAGTGGACACTCTCAACATTGATCACATAACTGAATAAACAAATATTACTTTCTCTACACTCTCTTGTTGGATGACAAACACCATTCATTGTGTAGGGCTACAAGAGCACCTCAATGCCGGAGTTAACAAGCTCCACAACATTCGATGTTCATATTTAAATAACCTTAGAGTGCATAATAGATCATTGCAATTTAGACCGAGAACTAACATAGCGCACACACTGTCACCATTACACTATGAACGGGGGAATAGATCGCATCAATACTATCATAGTAATAGTTAACTCCATAATCTACAAGAGATTACAATCATAACCAACGCCAAGAACTACATGATGCACACACTGTGACCATTACATCATGAAGGAGGAATAGAGTACTTTAATAACATCACCAGAGTAACACATAGATGAATAGTGATACAAAAGCTCATATGAATCTCAATCATGTAAGGCAGCTCATGAGATCATTGTATTGAAGTACATAGGAGAGAGATTAACCACATAGCTACCGGTACAGCCCTTAGCCTCGGGGGAGAACTACTCCCTCCTCATGAGAGACAGCAGCGGTGATGAAGATGGCAGTGGTGTCGATGGAGATGCCTTCCGGGGGCACTTCCCCATCCCGACAGCGTGCCGGAACAGAGACTCATGTCCCCCAGATCTTGGCTTCGCGATGGCGGCGGCTCTGGAAGGTTTCTCGTACCGTGGCTTTTTCGTATCGAAGATTTAGGTCAGGGGGCTTCTTATAGGCGAAGAGTCGGAGTCGGAGGGCTGACGAGGCCGCCAGACAATAGGGGGGCGCCCCCCCCTTGGGCCGCGCCGGCCACATGTGTGGCCCCCCAGGGCTCCCCTCTGGTGCCTCTCCGGTGTTCTAGAAGCTTCGTGCAATTATAAGATGCTGGGCGTTGATTTCGTCCAATTCCGAGAATATTTCCTTACTAGGATTTCTGAAACCAAAAACAGCAGAAAACAGGAACTGGCACTTCGGCATCTCGTCAATAGGTTAGTTCCGGAAAATGCATAAATATGACATAAAGTGTGAACAAAACATGTAGGTATTGTCATAAAACTAGCATGGAACATAAGAAATTATAGATACGTTTGAGATGTATCACGCACTGAAAAATTTCCTTTCGGTTGAGGGTACCATGCTAGGAAATCTTCCATTTCATCCCTCAGTGGTATGGCAAGGATCGCCGCAACATCTTCTTCCCGAAAAATATCATTCACCAACTGGATATCCCACTATCTTGTTACAGGGTTTATCAGCTCCGCTACCTTAGTAATCACATTCTGTCCCCTAGGTGTGATTGGCTGGCGTGGACCTTCTCTCTGGAGCCATGGATCCTTCCAGATATTCACCTCCTCCCAACTTAATCACTTCCACTCCTTTAAGGATACTCCTCCATGTATAGGACATATCTCGAACACTTGTCGCGTTGAGAATAGATTGATTCGGGAAGTATCTTTCTTGCAAAACCCGAGCACATAAAGAATCAGGAGCTGTTAGCAAACACCAAGTTTGACGGGCCAGCATCACAAGATTGAATAAGTGGAGATCTCTAAAACCCAAACCCCCATCTTTCTTTGCCCTAGCCATTTTATCCCAACTGATCCAGTGGATCTTCCTCTCATCCTTCTATTGTGACCACCAGAAGCGATTAATCATCTCACTCATCTGGTCGCACAAACTTTTGGTAATATCAAAACATGACATGGCAAAAGTTGGTATTGCTTGTGCACATGCTTTGATCAATACATCCTTAGCTGCCCTAGACAACAACCTCTCATCCCAGACTTGAATCTTTGCCCACATTCGGCCCTTAAGATAAGCAAACGTGCTAATACGTGATCTGCCCACATAAGCTGGAAGCCCCAGGTACTTCTCATTTCTGGTCTCCATGTGGATTTTCAGAATATCCATCACCTTCTTCCTCACACTCTTTGGATTGTTTGGACTGAACATGGTAGCTGATTTGGTGTATTTTATAGTTTGCCCCGAGAAATCTTCATATAGAGATAAAACATTTTGCAGATGTGTTGCATTCTCTTTAGATACTTTTAAAAGAACCAATAATAAAAAGGTGATTAAAACTTGGAGCTTCCGCACATACCCTTACTCCTTCAAGCTGACCGTCTTCTCCTGCTTTATTCAAATGACACGACAGAGCCCCTCCACATATGAGGAAAAGATATGGCGATAACGGGTATCACTGCCGTAGACCTCTTTGCGGATGGATAATGTCCGAATATGAATTATTTATTTTAATCATGTAGTTCACCATAGTCACACACACACATCATAATTTTTCCGGAACCCCAACTTTCTCATCATATCTTCTAAAAATTGCCATTCCACCCTATCATGGGCTTTACTCATGTCAAGCTTGATTGCTGCAAAAATCCATGTGAACCTCTCTTCTTATTTCGCATGAAGTGTGTGTATTCGTATGGCAGCAAAATATTATCTGTGACGAGTCTTCCTGGAACAAAGGCGCTCTGATTTGGTGAAATTATTTCTGGAAGAATTAACTTGAGCCGATTTGCCAACACCTTTGATATCAACTTGTACACGATGTTACATAAACTGATCGGTCTCAGGTCCTTCATGCCCATTGGGTTGGGAACCTTAGGTATGAGGACAACACAAGTCTCATTCCACCCCTCTGGCATATCGCCTCCATTCAATACTTTGAGAACCTCTGAGGTTATGCTATTTCCAACAACCTCCCAATATTTCTTGAAAAAGAGAGCAGGCATACCATCTAATACCATCTTGCCGGGAGCTTTGAAGTCCCCCCAGTGCACTCCTCACTTCCTCCTCCGTAAAAGCCATCAACAGGAAGTCATTCATGTCCAGTGTAACTCGAGGATCGATGTGATTCAGGAGTTCCACCGTCCTAGTACATGCATGAGAGGAGAAGATATTGATAAAATAGTTAGTAGCAACTTCCGCCATCTCCCCTTCCTCCTTCACCTCTACACCATCCTCCGTTCTTAGCGCTTTTATACGGTTTTTCTTCTTCCTTGCAGAGGCCACCGAGTGAAAAACTTTGTGTTCCGGTCTCCCTCCTTCATCCAACTCACATGGGCTCTTTGTTTCCAATAAGTCTCCCTTTGATCTTCTAGTCTACTAAGCTTGAAACGCAGCACCCCTTCCTTCCTAACTTGTTCTTGTGAGATATTTTCCCGTCTACACCTCTCTACCTCCTTCTTTAACCTACTAATGCGTTTGTCAAGATCACCAAGCACCTCTCTACTCTAGCCTACTAGATCGCCTAACACCTCCTTCAACCCCCCCCCCCTTCACAGATTTCCCTTCCACCCCCCACAACTACCGGTGCTTGCGGCGAGTTGTATCTCCCTGTCCCGGGCTACCGACGATGGGCGAAGCCAGGACGGGAAACTCTATCGATCGGTAGCAAAAGCGTAACCATCAACGCATCCCTTCCAGCTCCAGGCCATCGTCGTGCGACGCTCACACGTTATGGCCGCTCTCAGACCACTCGGCTTGGTGGGTCACGCCAATAACCCATGATGAATCTGGCGCTCCAAACGTATGCAGTAGAGGCGCGCGGGACGATTTTTCGAGAATACACTCTGGAACAGGGGCGGAGCTGGAGCTCGAGTCACCCTGATGCACTACTTACTACAGCAGAAAATTTTTGAGCAAACAATCTACTATATAAAAATATGATTTATACCTTCTAACATATATAACATAGCAGACATGAAAGCAACGTACAAATATTTAAAAATTGGTATTTAAAAATCGAAATATCTACTATATTAATAAAATAAAGGGATTTCTATTTTCGTGCCCCTGGCTCCTTAGTTGTGCTCAGTTTTCCCCAGCCCCTTAGTTTTTCCTCAGTTTTCCCCAAGACCTTGTCTGAAACCCGCAGAAGGAGCTCGGACGGAAGGAATCCCGTTTAGTTGACGTTGGTTGGTGCTGGCAAGTGGGGCCGCTGTTGGTGCCCCGCAGTGGACACGTCTTCAATTATCCAGATCATTGTGGGACCCACAACTTGTCCACGTTAGTGCGCCGGACCCATAGCTTACCCAGGTGACCGTTGCAAAATGGGAGCCCGAGCCAGCCCCGCGCCCGTGCCCGTGCCATTGCTTCCCCTTTCTTTCCCCGCGCCCCATTGTTCTTCTTCTCCGCCAGCGGCAGCCCTTCTCCGGCAGGCGGGTGATGTCTAGTTTCTCTTCGACCTCCCGTTCTTCATGGCCGCAGTATGGTCCCGTGCCTTTGACAAGATGCCCTGACTGCCCACGCCAGGAGCCTCTGAAGCGGTCGATCTGTAAGACGGACGAGAATGGCAACCGTGGACGTGAGTTCCTTGCATGCGAGAGCTTGCCATATAGAGAGGGGGATAAGGTTAGATCTCGCTCCAATTTCTCTGTTTTCTCTCGATTTTCTTGCTATTTCCTCGAATTTGGGATTTAGGGTTCCCGTTGTTGTTTTCAGATCCTGAAGAAATGCAGGCATTTCGAGTGGATCGATGTGTACGTTCGGAGGCTTCAATTGCAGGAATCAATTGACGCTATTGGGGAGCGCAATTTGGGAGGGGGGGACTTGCTGTAGAGAATGCGGCGGAGAGAGGAGCCGTTCCGATTATGCCTAATGCTCCCAATGTAGGACTGGAGGAAGTGAAGGGAGAACTGAAGAAAATGAACAAGCAGTTAAGGCAGCTGATCGAGTTGAAGAAGCAAGCTAATCTGATGGCTGGTTGTTTTTTCTGTTGTAATTGCGATCGGATTCTTATCATTGCTCACCAGGCGCTAGAAGTTGTTACAAGGGATACCTTGTTACAAATTCATTATTCAGTTACATGTACTTGTAGTTGTTTTCATAGTTAGTGTGTGCATTCACCGAAATTACCAACTATATTGGAATGCTAAAGAAAGTTGATAATTAGGGCTCCCAATAATCTATTCACCGAAATCCGCAAATATGTACGCCTCATGTTTATACAAAAATTATACCACTTTTGGGCCGTTTCAAATTACTAAAACTATATGCCAAAACTATATCCCCTAAAAGAAAAAGGAAAGCGAAAGATAGTTGATAATTGTTAGAGGGGTGACAATAATGCATTCACCGAAATCCGCAAATATGTATGCCTCATGTTTATACCGAAATTATACCACTTTTGGGCCGTTTCAAATTACCGAAACTATATGCCAAAACTATATCCCCTAAAAGAAAAAGGAAAGCGAAAGATAGTTGATAATTGTTAGAGGGGTGACAATAATGCATTCACCGAAATCCGCAAATATGTATGCCTCATGTTTATACCGAAATTATACCACTTTTGGGCCGTTTCAAATTACCGAAACTATATGCCAAAACTATATCCCCTAAAAGAAAAAGGAAAGCGAAAGATAGTTGATAATTGTTAGAGGGGTGACAATAATGCATTCACCGAAATCCGCAAATATGTATGCCTCATGTTTATACCGAAATTATACCACTTTTGGGCCGTTTCAAATTACCGAAACTATATGCCAAAACTATATCCCCTAAAAGAAAAAGGAAAGCGAAAGATAGTTGATAATTGTTAGAGGGGTGACAATAATGCATTCACCGAAATCCGCAAATATGTATGCCTCATGTTTATACCGAAATTATACCACTTTTGGGCCGTTTCAAATTACCGAAACTATATGCCAAAACTATATCCCCTAAAAGAAAAAGGAAAGTGGAAGATGGTTGATAATTGTTAGAGGGGTGACAATAATGCATCCACCAACAGAGAGAGAGAGAGAGGGGTGGCCACGAAGAGACGGGGAGGGGTATACTGCCCGTTAGATCAGTTGATCAACGGTTCGTGGAGTCGATCCGTGTGACAACGGCTCAACCAATCAGGATAAGTTTGGGCTTCTGAGAGCATTTGTGACAGAACTTGAGGGCAAAACTGAGTAGTACTAACAATCCAAGGGCACATAAATAGTAAATAGACTAAGGGATTCAAACAAAAAGAATTACCAAATGAAAAATGCGTGTTTTGTACAATATAATTCATATTGGGCTACATCAAATTATTTGCAATTCAAATATACATGAGTGTGACAATTATGGCATCATTTAGACAAACTATGTTTTTGGGGAAGATGTTTTGCAAAGGGGTTTGAGTGGAAAACCATGCATCTTCATAGCTACACTAGTGATTCTGAGAAGTGGCAATTTGTGGTAAAACTTGATTTATATATGTTTGTTAAGGTTTTCTTGGTGGCAGGTTGCGTAGGAAGACTCCATGAGTAGGTGCCACTATGTTTTTATTTTTTTGATTTTTTTTGCGCATGAAATGACTCAATTAGATATGTTAATCTCATTTGTTGACTCTCTGTTGACTAGCTACTTGAGGGTAAAACTGAGTATATTGCACTTGCCAGTCTAAGTACTCGAGGGGAAAACTGAGTACAGATAAAATTTATGTATAAGGCCCGAGGTTATAACTGAGTACACCAAACGTCCCAGGGTTAGACTCGTGCCGCGGTGCACGCTGCAACCGTGCATAGCGGACGCGTGTTGCGGTACACGCCACCTTCGTCTTTATAGAGCTCTTTTTCTCTCCCTCGACGCACTTTCTCACTGCAACCGCCTCTCCTGTCCCATCATCTTCTCCACAACCGAAGAAAAAACCCCGAAGAAAACCGCCGGCGATGGAGAAGAATGAGATGCCCATTGTCGGCGCATCGGCTGCTGCCCCCGTCCAGGCCCCTGTCGCTGCTTCCAACGTAGCAGCCGGCGCATCAGCCGCCGGCGCATCGGCCGCTGCCACCGTCCAGGCCCCCGTCGCTTGGGACCCGTACGAACCAGCGCCGTACGTCGCGCCGGAGAACCCCTACGACACCAGCATCGTCGACAACGAGCCGGAGGTAACCCTTTGCTCCCTTGTTCTTATCCCATTTCAATCCTTTTGTGTTAGATCTAGCGTTATTAGGGTTCGTCTGTTCCTAGTTCAATCCATTTGTGTTAGATCTAGCGTTATTAGGGTGCGTCTGTTCCCTAGTTCAATCCATTTGTGATTTGCTTTTGTTTAAGATTTGTGCCGATGATGATGAATATTTGGGCACAAATTGATTCAGGGTTTGGTCAGTGAACAATTGGTGTGTACAAATTTGTTGTGCATGATCTTTGGTTTACTGACTCAAATCCTGGATATAAGTGTGTCCAATGTTACTGAGGCTACCACTTTTTTTCGAGCCCATATTATCATGCATGATCTTTGTTCACTCTCTGTTCCATCATCGTTGCAATTGACTCCGTGTTTTTTGCACGATCTTTGGTGCTACGTGACAGGTGCAGAGCAGCGACGTCGACAGCGACGACGAGTCCTTCCACACGAAGACTCGTCACGTCCTCAGGAGGCTGCAGTCCGGCCATTATGATGGCCCCTTTGCTCGAGGCATTTACAAGTGCCCCTTCTGCAACAGGAAGCTCCGCGCCACCGACTTCAACCGCACAGTGAACCATGCTGAATCCATTGGCAGATGCGGCGCTAGAGTTGGAACGACGGTGAACGTGCATGCATTCATGGCCAAACACAAAGCACTTGGGATTCACCTGCGCAACCTCCAGGCGAGTCACAGGCGCAACCTGGAGGCGTTGAACATGCCTACTGCACTCTCTGTATGTGACTACTCTATCTGTAGAGCAGCTTAAATTCATGTAAAATGTAGCTTATGTTGTAGTATCGGTACTACTGTTGGATCTGTCGTGAACATATCTATGCTATGTTGGCTGCTGTATGCAGCTTATCCTATATTTTTTCTGGATTTGTGCCCTAGATTTCCTACCTGATTGGGTAAAAACGAAGGCATAAAGAAATGAATGTCGTTAAAAAACAGAAGGAGAAGCTGCTCTAGATTTGCTACCAATTTGGGCTATCAAATATGAATGAGATCGAGCGAGAGAGAGGAAAAAGGTACATTGAAAACTGCTAATCTGGGCGAAAGAGACAGAAACCACTCGTGCCCACGTCCCGGACCCACACGGCTCCACATGCTACGGCCCCACACGCTACGGCCACACAAACATGGTCTTGTCCTGTCCCACGCGGTTCCTTCCTACCAGCCCCACACGACGCGGCCCCACAAACGACACGACCCCACTCGTCAGCACGGAACGGTCAACTTAACGGAATCCTGCCGTCCGAGCTGCTTCTGCTCCTTCTGCGGGTTTCAGACAAGGTCTTGGGGAAAACTGAGGAAAAACTAAGGAGCTGGGGAAAACTGAGTACAACTAAGGACCCGAGGGCACAGAAATAGAAATCCCTAAAATAAAAGATAAAGTTACTTGGAAACTTTCTCTTGCATTTTCAAATTGCAAAATAGAACATTAGAGGCAAGGCTCAACAATCTACAAGATAAAATAAGAATTAATTTTCAAGTAGCTAAAATGTTTTGCTTCAGTTAGCATATGTAGGTAAAGAAGAAATTCTGCCTAGACTCGGAGTTTGGATGGCTCGTTTTGTGCCCGTCACGTCTCGAAGGCGACAAACATGCGATTTCTGGCACCACCTCTCCGACGACTCCTTCCGCTCGCCGGTGGCCGCGCTCCGATGATGAGCTCAGGACGGCGGTGGAAGGCTATCTACTTCGATGAGGGGACGCGGAGGTACGACTTCGTCCTTCACCTTGGATGCGAGGCATTCCTGCTTCTGGATGATACCGGGCTGGAGATCGAGAGGATGATTTGTGGGTGATGGATGGGGAATGGTGTGCTGATGAACTTCCTGAATTATCGCGTGCTGGATGGTCCGGGGGCGCGCGACCTTGGGAGCGCGTCAATGGCGGAACGCGCAGTGGTACCGTATCGACCGTCGTCATGTGTACGCGCGGGCGAGACGGGTTCCTCGTTGCAAGCCCAACCCAGATCCATGGCGACATAAGTAGTTGGATAGGTTTTGACTAACATGCCGCAACCCAATACTGTTCCTGTTGGACCAAACCGAGGGATATCAGGTGTGTGCTACGGGCGAGTCTCCGCAACCTAGCCATTCCAAACCCCAGATCGAGGGCAACGTGCGGTGTCATCTTCATGAGGGATCCACTTCCACCACGAACCCCATCACCGCTGGTGTCTCCGCCGCGGATCTGGCAGGGAGTGCGGTCCGGAGATGCTAGATCCTTCGTGCAAGTGGTGGCAGAGCCGATGGATCATCATCCTCAATGCATATCTCCGCCCAATCTATCTCCGCCGAGAGGGTACCAGAGTGCTCCATATGCTCCTAGGTTCAGATCAGCTGAAGAGAGGCGGGAGGACGCGAGGAGGCATGAAGAAGAGCGCCGTTGGGAGGAACAGAGGAGGCGAGAGGATGAATGGAGAAAAGAGGATGAGAGATGAAGAGAAGCCGAGGGGAGGCGTCGCTCGGAGGAGCGTCGTCGCAGCGAGGAGAGGAGGCTGGATGATGAACGGCGATGATCCGAGACCTTGCGCATCACGAAGAAGGCTGCCAGGGAAAGGGCATTGGCAGTGCGTCAACGCAAAGAAGATATAGCGGCGACCGGAAACATGGATCGCTGGGCTGACCATCAGGAGATGGCGGGGGCGCGTGTGGATTCGTCGGCAAACTCCTTCGCCACGACACCAACATCATCCATCCCTCAGAAAACCACAATGGTGAGTTCAGTAAACCTTGTTAGAGTTGTGGATCCGCTTGAGTCGAATGCATGAAGATCTGGTCCTACCTCTACTGTTGCTCCGTTAGGTGGCACTGCTTCGATGGGGTCCTGTGTACCTCCACCGGTGGCAGCTGCAAGTAGAGACATAGTGTTGAGTACTCTGCCGTTTCAAAAAAATATAAATGAAAATATTATTGGTTGTTTGATTCTGGAAAGAATCACCATGTCAGTATCTGTCAAGAGAGAGATCCTTGGGAATATCGTGCTCCTTACTATGGCAGTCTTGACTTTGGGCAAGGATTTTATGTGATTCCTGATGTAGAGGCAGAGGTTTAGTCGTTGGAGCTCCTGAACTATGCTCAGATAATTGTGGTGAGAGGTTAACTTACTTTCATGGATATGGAGCATGAATGCCAAGTCTAGTCTGATTCGATGGGATACAAATGGAGATTCTATGTCAAGGTGGCTGCTGAAAATCAGTTAATCACCAGGTTCCCCAATGCAAAATGTATTGAAGAGCTATCTCACTTTGGCAAATTCTTCATGAAAAATGGGCAGGTGACATTGAACCTTTTGCAGTTATGGAAGAAGCATGGTTTCTTATAAAGGGTATCCCAATGAAGTATAGGAACAAATCCACTGCTTACTATGCTGCCAGTATGGCTGGGCTTCCATTGGCCCTGGATATGAATTTCCTCAGAAACTTTGCTTATGTAAGAGTTAAAATTGGTTGCCAGGATCTTTCTTTAGCCCCCAGCTCGAGAATTGGTGCAATCAAGAATGAATTTTATGAATTTCAGTATACCAGAGGTGACTGACACCAATACCAATCATGCATCTTATTATGCTTCAGGTGTGGAGAATTCAGATGGTGGAGCTCAGCAGAATTCCCCAAAAAGGCAGAGAACTGGAAGGGAAGGGGGTGAGAATGCAACTGGAACTAATGGGAATGTGAGTGGTAATAATGAGGGCGAGGAAATATCCAATCATCTCATCAGAGAAGCAGTAACGTTAACAGTGAAAAAGAGGGAAGGATGTTGTTGTCAGTTCCACAAGTATTTCTGATGATCTATCTAAATCCTTTGCAACATTCACAAAGCCATGGGTCCTGCCTCTACTGTTGGTGCGGGTAATACGGAATCTTCTTCTTCTGCTGTTGACAGAAATGCCAAAACCTCCAAATCTGTTGAAAATCCTCTTCTCCAAGATGTGCATAAAAATGTGATTGTTGCACTAGCTTTGGATAATTTGATAGGGGAATCGGATGTCCCTTCCACGGATGACAATGGATCGTTTAGAGACTTTGTCACTACATTGGTGAAAAATAGGAGTGACAAAGGATGTATGCATCACAAAAAATACCATAAGCTAATGGAGCCAATTATAGAAGAACATGAAGTGCCATTTCCTGGTCAACATGACGGTGGAGATGGATCTATTGATATGGTGGATTATGATAGCACTGATATAGATGAAGACAATCAAGCAAGGTAGGGTGGGGGGGAGTATATCCAAGGTGCAATCCTTGCACTTGCTGCCCCTTCCTTAGAACATGAACACATGGATGTTGTTATCCCTGTTGATGGCTCACAACCAGAAGTGGAGAATATGCATGAAGATATGCAAGAGGACTGGCACAATAGAAGATACAAGGAGGTGAAGGAGTAATTGTGGGCAGAATGGAGACAAGATCTAGAGAACCTATGCACCCTACAAGGATGAACACAAGGATTGATGGCCAACCTAATGCCATGAACAGGGTGGAAGATGGAGTGAAACATCAGAACCAAGCTGGATCTATCCCAGGTACCAACCTTAACTCCCTGAATTCTTTTGCTATTCTAGATGATGTGCTAGAGCTCTGGAAATGGGTATTAATCTTGATACTTTTAATTTGGAAAAGATTAATCATATAAAAGATCTAGAGATAGCTAGACATAATTTGATTGGTAAAACACATATGCAAAAAAATGTTGTTGTGGAGGAACAATCTTTTCAAAGCAACCAGGTCCTGTTTCTGTGTTTTGGAGAAGATGATGTAGATGATGATGCATTTACTCCAGTTTTATCTAAAAAACCAAGAAGAAAATAAAGTTTGCTTGTAAGATTCAGAGATCCTTGGAGAAAACTAGGCAGAAAGCAAAAAAATATGGGAGCAGAAACAAGATATGGTGCTGCCCAGGGGAAAGTTAACAATGATCACCCTGTGTGTGGCATTGTGACTGGATCCAGAGTGAGGTGGAAAAACCCAAAATACTTATGATAGGAGCCAGTATGAACTGCAGAGGGGTTGGAAAGAAGGGCATGGATATTTTTCTATCAGATTTGATTAAAGAGCAGTAGCTGGATTTCATTGGTTTGCAGGAAACTATTAAAAAGATTATTCCACAACCTTTTTCAGGAGAATTGATCCTGAGAATCAATTTTCTTGGAAATGGATCCCTTCTATGGGAAGATCTGGTGGTATCCTTGGTGGATTCAAGGTATCTAGGTTTGATATCCTTGATATTGTGTTGGGAAGGTACTACATCAAAGTGACTTTGCAATATTTGAAGTTGTTATCACCAGGTTTTAACCGGATCAAGAGATGGGCCGTGATTCGAGATGGGCTTAGATGATATGCGCATGAAGTGTCTCTAAATCGGCCTTGTACGAGAGTTTGGGCTAGATTGCCCATGTATCTGTACATTATGATAGATCGCATCTTAGTTTAGAATTAAGAGATAGAGTTTAGCTCGTACACGGTTAGGTTTATTCCCG
Organism: Lolium perenne; assembly: GCF_019359855.2. Classification (NCBI taxonomy): domain Eukaryota; kingdom Viridiplantae; phylum Streptophyta; class Magnoliopsida; order Poales; family Poaceae; genus Lolium; species Lolium perenne. The sequence goes on from NC_067247.2 coordinate 338,908,604, forward strand.
AATTAGAAAGTCCACGGACTATAAATATGTACCTAGGGTTATTGAGAAAGGAGGACGACCACGTTCACAACAAACACAATCTAGGCGCATCGCCACCCCTTGTTTCGAGGGTTTCTTCCGGGTAAGCATCATGCTGCCTAGATCGCATCTTGCGATCTAGGCAGTATCGGTTTATTCGTTATCTGGTGTTGCTCGTACTGAAGCCTTGTTGATGGCGAGTAACACTACTTATCGTAGATGTTTTGGGGCTTGCATCGTTGTTCTTCTGATATGCTTGCTTAGCCATGCTGCCCCTCGATATCTAGCTGCCCTTACACCTATCTTAGGTGTAAGGGCGGCATCTTGCTTCGTCTTTATTTAGTAGATTTGATCTGTTATAGTTGCTCCTTGTTCTTCAAGGATTAGTTTAATATCCGTATGGTTAGGCCTTGCAAACGGGTTGAACGATCCGGTAGTGCGTTAGGTATGGTTTGCCGATCCTAGAAGGGATGTTCCGGGAATCGACCCCGTGTTGGTTTTTAGGCCTCTTTTAGGGTTAGTTTTCCATCATCTTTCGTATCTGCTAGGCTCAACTACGTGTAGGACGTTCCGGTTATACGGTGAAAACCCTAAACTGTCGTAGATCGATTTAGCTTAATATTAATGAAGCAGGATACCCATGTTATTGCAAGATCTAATATGGACCATGGGTCAATCGGCTCTTTGAGCCGATGAGCAGGGTAACCTGAGAGCCGATCGAGGCTCATTTAATGTTTACGTGTCTACCATGCAGGAAACTAATCGAAGCGATCAAACACCTTCCTGACCAGGTATAGGTCAGGTGGCACGCCCTTGCGACCGTCAGGACGTGTGCCAGAGCATTGCGGGCCGTTGCCCGAGGGACCAGGGCCCACCAGCTGTCCTGGGAGCCTCCCGGCTCTCCGTGTTGCTCGTCGCTGCTCGCCGGTGGGTTTTGGCAGGCAACACATTCTGGCACGCTCGGTGGGACACACTACAGCAACTACGTCAACATCTGCAGCTACGATGTCAGACGAACCAGGCAAGTATGAAGAGCTGCCTGCGGAGCACAAGAAGAAATATGATGAGCTTAAGGCTCTCTTCGAAGCCGATCTCATCGGCTCTTTCGAAAGGACCCGTGCACATGGCATTAGGTTCAAAGGATTCACACCCGAAGGCGTGCTCGATGGAGTAGATCTATCTCTCCCTTCGGAGGAGCGCACCAGAGCTCTGCGCCAAGAAGTTAATTATATGGTGGCTCATTCTCTACACCGCCATTCTGAGAGCTTGGTGAACACTTTGGAGCGGATTGCGGTTCACGTGGTTCAGGAGATCATGAAGCATCAGTACTCCCCGTCAGGACCTGTCCTGGGAACTCACCAGGGAGAAATACCGTTCCACACCAGACCACAACTGCCATTCACGCTTGCAGCTCCAGAGCCACAAGGTTCACCGGCATACGTCGTCTACAAGGTTGGAGGTGATCCTGGCGATTACCAATTCCTGTACGAGCCGCCCAAAGAGATCCCACATGGATACGTGTGCACATACGTGCCGGACTGCAATAACTGGGCGCGCACGAACCGGGTTACAGCAGGAGCAATTGTGCCTGCAGGAGGGAGTTCTGGAGCAGACGCTGATAAACAAGCGTGGCTAGCTAAATATGCCACCAGAACGAGTCATGAGAGCTCAACCCCTGCAGCTCATACCGTGGATCAAATCAGTACAATCTTGAGAGATCAGTTCGGTATCCTGCCAAAGAGGAGAACAATCGGCTATTCCAAGCCGTATCCCAACGAATATGACCTGATCCCGCTGCCACCCAAGTACCGGCTCCCTGAGTTTTCAAAATTCAGTGGATCAGAAGGGTCTAGCTCCATTGAGCATGTGAGCCGATATCTAGCACAGTTGGGCATGATTTCGGCATCAGACCAGTTACGTGTGAGGTTTTTCGCGCAATCTCTCACAGGACCAGCTTTTGGGTGGTACACCTCGTTGCCACCGGATTCAGTCCGGACGTGGAAGCAACTGGAAGAGCAGTTTCATGTGCAATATCACTCAGAAGCCACCGAAGCTGGCATTGCCGATCTGACGCAGGTACGGCAGAAGCGGGGAGAGACGGTGTCTGAATACATTCAGCGTTTCAGGACTGTCAAGAACCGATGCTATTCGGTTCGTTTAACTGAAAAAGAAGCGGTCGATCTGGCAGTGGTAGGCCTCGCAGCGCCGATCAAAGATCTGGCTTTCCAAGTGGAATACAATTCACTGGCACACATGGTTCAAAAGTTAACATTATATGAACAGCGCCATCCAGAATTGTACCAAGACAAGTTCAAGCGCCCGATAGGCCTGGTCGAGGCAGATGAAGTTGAAGACTTTGCAGAAGATCAGGAAGTCGCTGTGGCTGAATGGACTCGGGGGGAGTCCCCGTGTCCTGCAAATGGGTGAAACAACCAGGGCCTGCGAAAGGGTTCGACTTCGATATAAGCAAAACTGAGCAGATATTCGATTTATTGCTGAAAGAAAAGCAGCTGAAGTTACCCGAAGGCCATAAATTCCCTACGGCGCAAGAGATGAACGGGAGACCGTACTACAAGTGGCATCACTCATTCACCCACGCCACGAATGACTGCAAAGAGTTGCGTCGGCAGATCCAAATGGCGATAGAACAGGGCCGTCTGATCCTCGGTCAGTTTGCCATGAAAGTAGACACGCACCCCTTTCCTGGTGTTAACATGGTGGAACTCAATCACTCCACGGGGTGCGAGCCAGGTTTCTCGTTCGAGGTTAACATGGCAGGGCCTGTAGACCGCCATGGCAAGGATAAAGAAGACATCATTCACTCCCGTGGCAAGGATAAAGAGGAGGCCGCTCCACGCGACCAGCCCCGATATGATGACAGACGGTACCTCACCGAGGAACAAGTGAGAAACGTGCAGTACCAACGTCCGCTCTCCGCGGATCTCCTGAATAAATATGAGCATCAGTACGACCGACGTCGGCGGTACGACGTGGACGACGAAAGATATCGTCGGTCTGATGTTGACAGCAGAAAATATCGTCGGTATAATAGAAACGACGAAAGATATGAGTGCTGCGCTAAGGAGAAGTCAAGAGAGCAGGAAGACATGGACAGACACTGGGATTGTCCTTTCTTCAAACACTGCTGGGACTCAGGAGTGAGCCGATTGCCTACAATCGACAACTGCCCAGAATGTAGACAGCAGAAGAAGGGCGCAAGTGAGGTTTCAGTGTTCAAGCGTCTAGGGCCTCTCCCACCTCAGAACAGTCGAGCTGAGTCATCTTGAGATGAAGACTTCGAGGAGTCAGAAGAAGAAGAAGAAGAAGAAGAAGAAGAAGAAGAAGAAGAAGATAGGTACCACCGGCCAAGGTGGTGCCCTGATGGACTCAGTCATTCCCAAAAGCGGAGGGTTCAGAGGCTACGTAACTTGGAGGAAGCCGAGGCGCAGTACCTGTACACGTTGAGGAAGGCACGGCCCGATCTGGCCGAGAAAATTCAGCAAACGTTGGAAACGGAGACGCGTCCACACAAGAAAGAATGGCGCCCTAAGTAGACAAAAGCCGATGCAACCACATCGGCTGATACAAATATGGTGTTCATACTCCCGTCAGAGTTTTGTGCTCCAGGAACTGAAGAAGTGCCAGTGGTACAGTTTGACTGCGGTCCACGGCCAGTTATCTTTGAAAAGCCACGAGAGAGGAGCTACAGACACTTGAAGGCCCTGTACCTAAGAGGTTATATCAATGGGCAGCCTGTCAACAAGATGGTGGTTGACACGGGAGCGGCAGTCAACATAATGCCATACTCCATGCTACGGTGTTTGGGACGCTCTAACGAAGATCTGATCAAGACCAACGTCACACTCAGCGATTTCAACGGCCAAGCATCAGAAGCGCAAGGCGTTCTGAACGTTGATCTAACCGTGGGCCGAAAAACTATCCCTAAGTCGTTCTTCATCGTCGACAGCAAAAGCACATACGCTGTCCTGCTAGGGAGGGATTGGATTCACGCCAATTGCTGCATTCCATCCACGATGCACCAATGCCTGATACAGTGGGATGGAGATGAAGTAGAGGTCGTCCATGCAGATGACTCGATCGAGATCTCACTAGCTGGCATGAATATTTGGGATGCAGACGACCAAGAGCCGATCTCTGGAATCAGTTTGGACGGCTGTGAGCGCATCGAAGCTTCAAAAAACGGGGTGAGGCTGGTCTTATCCACCGGCCTGACAGAGTAGCATGCAAGACTAAAGTCGACGGACGTACGTGGCAAGGCCGATCCCTGCGATCGACCCCAAAAAAATAAAAAGCAATGATCTCACCTCAAGCATGTCACGTAGCCATGATAGAGCACAACATCGAGCTAGTAGGTGGAGCCGATGTTCAGGTACAGTTCCTGGAACCGGATTACTAGAAAGCCGATATCTTCAATTACTTGAAAGATTCGGCTCGGGGGGCACCTGAACGGGTAAGATATGAGGCCACGAAGCATGTTCCCAGGGTTTGTCAATGGCCAGCATCTCAAGAAAAATTTCCCAAGTATGTGGGATGATGGACAGTGAAACATGGGGGGGCCGATACATGAAATCGGCCAATAAAAATAAAATATACAAAGCAACAGGATGCAAAGTACAGCCGATGCACAGACATCGACTTTAGAATAAAACAGCCGATGTACAGCCATCGACTCAAGAGGTATAAACTGTTACAAGCAGAGGTACAAGCTCAATTGAGCAGTTATCAGGGTACATAGAGAAGCTCTACTGGAGGAATGCCTCAAGAGCATGGAGGGTGTCAGCGCGAACACGATCCACCTCGGCGATCTCGGCCTCATCATCTTCGTCCTTGCCTGTCACCAGCTGCTTGTTCAGGGCACGTATTTCGGCCAGATCAGTCTTCAGTTCAGCTTTGAGGCCTTCTGCTTCCTCGTGGGAGTGGGCAATTAGGGCTTCCTTATCTTGGATGAGCTGTTTGGTTGCCCGGACCCTCTCTTCAAGGTCCTCCAACTCCTTTCGCAAGGTCTCAAGTTCAGCAGTGCTGACAGAGGTGTCAGTTTTGGCATCCAAAGCTGCCTTCTTCTCATTAAGCCGCTGACATTTGTCTGCAATATCGGCTTTCAACGGAAGTTGGGCATGGCGTAGACCGATTCTCTGACGAGCCAATTTCACCCTTGACCTGTAGGCAGACAGAGTCACGACTGGCCAGAGTTTCACCTGCAACGTCACCGGGAGATGAGGCTGGACGTCTTCAAGGATGCTCTTCACTTCGTCAGGGTTTTCAACCAATGTCTGAATTGAGGAGGAGAGCAGGGCCTTGAGTTGCTGGAGTTGACCCTGTGTAGCGCTGGGTCCTGGCTCTTCACTGGCTTTAGATGTAGCTGGTTCGATGGATTCAGGGTCGAACGTTAGTAAGCTTGAGAGGTCATGACCCTGACAAACAACAAGAACAATGTCAGTATACAGCGAAAGAGAAAGGTAGAGCTAAGGAAAGGGAGTGTACCTCTCCTAAGACCAGAGGAACAGCCGATGAAGAGGTGATCGGCTCTTGTGTTTCTGCTGTGGGCTTGGCCAAGGTGGCAACCTTGTCAGCTACACTGTCAGGAGTTGCTAGGTCCAGGGTGGCGGATGGCATCAATACTTCCTCGACTTCCCCACTGGAGGTGTCATCAGTCTGCAAAGGAAGTGGTTAGCCGATAAGAACAGCAACAGGTTAGCATAAAATATGAGCCAAGGAGAGTATGGAGAGTAATTACATCCAAAACCTCCTGGTTTGATGAAGAGGTTTGCGGTTCCTTGCGAGCTCTCTTGATACATCGGCTCTTTGTGCGTAATCCGCCCTGCCCTGCTTTGATGGGAGCTTGGGAAGCAGCAGGTTCAGGAGCTGACCTTTTCTTGGAAGCCGACGGTGGCAAGTCTGGCTGGCTCTGTGTGGTGGTTTTCCCAGAGTTGCTCGAGCCCGAGTCCCTTCGACTGGACTGTGTCTCCTCGCTGGAGTTTTCTTCAGTAGAGGTCTGTAAAAGAAATACAAGCATGTTGCAGAAGCCTAGAAGGATAGATAAAATCAGCCAAGGCATGGATCAGCTTACGTGCAAACTTTCTTGGGCTGGAGTAGGGTTTTGGCGCTTCAAGGTCTTCCTGGCAGCTACTTTCCTCACTGCTGTTCTCGCCTTAGCTGAGGCTCGGGGGGCAGCTGGCCTAGAAGATGCTCTGCTCTTGGGAGTCGATTTTGGTGAAATCGGCTGGCCCTGCATCACGACCTTTTTCAAGGGTGGTGCGTTTTTGCAGAAGAGGACCACCGGAGCTGGTGGGAGGAAGTTGAAAGGAGAGCTGTCATCATGTACAGGTTCTGGACCGTCTTGTTGCTGCAAGAAGGCAGAGCAGGATTATAAAAGGAAAGAAATCATTGTGAGCCACTTCAAGAAAATTTGTGAGTAGTGGTACCTGTTCTGCAGGGACGTCATATTCAGCATCAAGTTGTTTCAGCAACGGTCCCAGAGCTCTCCTGAAGGCATGAGTCTTCCACATTGGCCACCAAGTCTCAAAACCATCGGTTGATGAGGTGAAAGAGAGGTTGTGAGGAATTGGGATGGTTAGAGTGTCAAAGAAAGAGTAACACCTCTGACCCGTGAGGACATCGGGTAGATCAGCTCTGCTCTCTGTTAAGTGGTGGAGGAAGAAATGGGAAGACACCTGCCCAAGACCAAATTGACGGGCTGCTACGACCGGCTGATAAGACTCATAACCAGGTTTGATGATCCTGTTTGAGGTGCTCATGCCAACTGGAAGGAAGCAGGGACGGATCATGATGGAATACAATTGTCGAGTGCTGGCGTCATCGGCAAAGCTGTCTACCCGGAAGGAGACTGGATTTTTGAAATTTTCAGACTCCGTATAAGGAAAGAAGAGAGGATTGTCCAGGCCTTGGTAGAAAATTCTGAACCACTCCGATGCTTCCTTGAGGGTCAGTCTACTACCTGGAAGGCTATATAGAGCTTGGCCGTAGTTAGTGCACCAGATTGGTCTCCCGTTAATATCTGGAAAGGTGCAAGTGGCCAAAGGTGGAAAGTTTGGGACATGGTTCTGGAAATACAGTTGAGCCCATAGTTGAATAAACCACCAGGGACCTCCTGTTTTGACTGTCTTTTGGGAAAACAGTTTGACAGACATTAGTTGGAGATATCGATAGACCTCTCCAAGGAACAGTTTGCCAATGCCCAGCTGTGTGCCTCTGGCAAGTTCATAGGCCAAGGAGAGATAGTTCTTGGTTGGAGCGAGTGAAGGGCCACACAATATGAAGTGTTCCAACCAGAAATTCAGGAAGGCCGTGTGTTCTTTCTCTGTTACAGGGCCTTTGTTTTTCATGTGGCGTCGAAGATAAGCACCCCAGTTTGTGCACTCTGTTTTGGAAGAGAGTGTGAAAGGGACCTTTGACAGCATAAAAGCAGAGGGGCTTGGGGATGCAATGTCTAGACCAGTGATCATGGCCACGTCTAGTAGGGTTGGTGTCATGGGGCCATGGCCAGACATGAAGCAATTTAAAGCATCAGACCAAAAGTAGCCGATGGTTTTCAGAAGGTTTTCATGTTTCTCAAGTGGAGACAGTGATAAAGCTAAAGCATCGGCTATTCCTGTGGTTTCCCAGGTGGCTTGGTGGGTTTTGGATATTCTATTGTACCATGAAACCCAATCTTCAGGAGGATTAGGCCAGGCTCGTAAGCAGTCGGTCCAAGAAGTTAGATCTAAATTCTGGTTCACGAAGGGAATTCTATTGGCCTCACATGAAATCAAATGGGCAGGACTTTCAGTAGAACGAGGGCCAAGACAGAGAGAATTTGGAAGAGAAGGATGCGGCAGTAGAATGTCTGATACCTAAAAATTAATGATGGAACGAGACATTAATTCAGATGTTTGTTGTTACTTCTAACACTATGCTCAGATAGCGAGGAGCGGTTGAGGATTACCTTCAAGCCAGAGACCGTAGCGTTGGCGTTGGATGATTCTGCCATTGGGTTCGCTGCGGATTTGAATCTGCGCGATTGAGATCTGAGTTTCGCGTGGCTGTAAGTTGGATCTGTTCGAACGGCGATTTGGGGATCTGAGTTTACTCTTCAGACGAAGGTTGCAAGTTACCGTTTGAAATAGGCAACTAATTTGGCCTTACTCACGTTTTATGGTAAAGGCCGATGCGCTGCCATCGGCTCTTTGCGCGTTGACTTGCTTTGACAATCGGCAAAATTGGTATGAAGGCAAAATCGACATAGTAACATTTTCTTCATTAATAAAGAGGATTTTTACAGAGAAGAGCCGATTGCTCAGGAGAGGAAGAACAAAAGAGCCGATTACTACTAGTCCTATGCTAGTGGTCCTAGTCTAAGGGCCGTCGCTGCCCTCGTCGGCGCTGTCGTGGCTGCCGTCGGCGCTGCTACCGGCGAGCTCCTCGTCACTGCTGCCGTAGCCCTCGGCAGGGGCCTCTTCCTCATCGTCGTCGTTGTCGTCGTCCGACCCAGCGCGGAAGCGCTTCGCCGGCGGCTCGTTGGAGAACGAGGAGGTGTCCTCCTCCTCTTCCTCCTCCTCGTCGGAGGAGGTGAAGTCGTCCCAGGAGAAGGAGTCATCCTCGCTCTCCGCCTCCAGCTCCCCATCGACGAGGAACTGGAAGTCGTCTTCTCCGTCGGTCAAGGACTTGTCATCCTCGGACCAGACGGAGGAATCGTGATCCTCCTTGTCCCACGTTGTTGGGGCGAGGATGTCGTGCGCCGCCAACGAGCCCCACTCCGGCGTCGGCTCACGAGAAGAAGAGGATAGAGAGGAAAGATCCGATGAGGTAGAGGAGGAGGAGGAGGAATCCATGGTGCGAAGGAGGGTTTTCCGATGGCTACTACGGAGCAAGGGGATGAAGAAGCGAACTGCTCGACGCGGTTAAATAAAGGGGATATAGTGGAGATTTAATGCTACGGCGGTTTCCGAGGACATGGTGCCAAAACTGTCAAATCGTGCAGAGAAGTTGAGAAGGCAAGGCATCACGATGAAAGGATACTGTGACAGTTCTGCTCTGCCACGACGTGACCCTACGAAGAAAAAACAGAGTGGTTTTGAAATTATCATTACCAAAACCAGGGGGCATGTGTTATCACCAGGTTTTAACCGGATCAAGAGATGGGCTGTGATTCGAGATGGGCTTAGAGGATATGCGCATGAAGTGTCTCTAAATCGGCCTTGTACGAGAGTTTGGGCTAGATTGCCCGTGTATCTGTACATTATGATAGATCGCATCTTAGTTTAGAATTAAGAGATAGAGTTTAGCTCGTACACGGTTAGGTTTATTCCCGAATTAGAAAGTCCACGGACTATAAATATGTACCTATGGTTATTGAGAAAGGAGGACGACCACGTTCACAACAAACACAATCTAGGCGCATCGCCACCCCTTGTTTCGAGGGTTTCTTCCGGGTAAGCATCATGCTGCCTAGATCGCATCTTGCGATCTAGGCAGTATCGGTTTATTCGTTATCTGGTGTTGCTCGTACTGAAGCCTTGTTGATGGCGAGTAACACTACTTATCGTAGATGTTTTGGGGCTTGCATCGTTGTTCTTCTGATATGCTTGCTTAGCCATGCTGCCCCTCGATATCTAGCTGCCCTTACACCTATCTTAGGTGTAAGGGCGGCATCTTGCTTCGTCTTTATTTAGTAGATTTGATCTGTTATAGTTGCTCCTTGTTCTTCAAGGATTAGTTTAATATCCGTATGGTTAGACCTTGCAAACGGGTTGAACGATCCGGTAGTGCGTTAGGTATGGTTTGCCGATCCTAGAAGGGATGTTCCGGGAATCGACCCCGTGTTGGTTTTTAGGCCTCTTTTAGGGTTAGTTTTCCATCATCTTTCGTATCTGCTAGGCTCAACTACGTGTAGGACGTTCCGGTTATACGGTGAAAACCCTAAACTATCGTAGATCAATTTAGCTTAATATTAATGAAGCAGGATACCCATGTTATTGCAAGATCTAATATGGACCATGGGTCAATCGGCTCTTTGAGCCGATGAGCAGGGTAACCTGAGAGCCGATCGAGGCTCATTTAATGTTTACGTGTCTACCATGCAGGAAACTAATCGAAGCGATCAAACACCTTCCTGACCAGGTATAGGTCAGGTGGCACGCCCTTGCGACCGTCAGGACGTGTGCCAGAGCATTGCGGGCCGTTGCCCGAGAGACCAGGGCCCACCAGCCGTCCTGGGAGCCTCCCGGCTCTCCGTGTTGCTCGTCGCTGCTCGCCGGTGGGTTTTGGCAGGCAACAGAAGTTACAGAGAAACTGGAACTTAGTGCTTGTTTATGGAGCTGCCCAGGAAGAAGATAAGGAAGCCTTTTTGGTGGAATTGGGGGAAGTTTTCTATGATCAGAGATTGCCCATTCTGATAGGAGGTGATTTAATATTCTTAGATTTTCTTCTAAGAAAAATAAAGAGATAAGAATAAGTAAATGGTCGAATTTGTTCAATGCTATTATCAATACTTATGAGCTCAGAGAAATTGATATGTCTAGGGGACAATTTACCTGGACAAATAATTAAGTAAACCCTACTCTAGAAAAGTTGGACAGATTCCTGATGACCACTGTCTTGGAAAAATATTTTCCCATTAACAACTGTTCATAAAATCTCTAGAGAGATATCTGATCACAATCCAATTATTCTAGATACCATGGAAAATAGGGAGCAGAAGAATAGATCGTTCATATATGAGAAAAGTTGGCTGAAGGAAGAGGATTTCTTGGATAGATTTGAAAAATATGGAGGCAACATGTAAGAGCAAGAAGTTCCTTGGAAATGGTTTAAATCAAACTGAAAAATTTGAAGAATGGGCTAAAAGGTTGGGGAGAAAACATTAGAGGGAGAGATAAGAAGAGGAAGCAGGAGCTACCCGTGGAGCTAGATATCCTGGAGGATCTAGAAGGAAAGGGTTGTATCTCCTGTATACGGTCATGTAGGGAAACTCAAATTCAAGTGGAGTTGTTACATATACTGGAGAAAGAGGAAGCCTTCTAGCAGCAAAGATCCAGAGATGATGATGATGATGATGATGCCATCAAGATCAGGACCTTGCTACCTCAATTCCCACAGATGGCACCAATTGACGAGGTATCAACTCGTCAATGCCTACGGATTGTAGACTTAGGGTTTCGTGAAAATAGAGGGCAAGTAGAACTCGAAGGTGGTCAGACGAACAAATGCGTCCATCTAGAAACCCATCTAGAAACAATACGGTGACTAGGGTTTAACAATAATCGATCCTATTTTCGTCCTCAGCTTCGCCGTTATATAGTTGGCAAAGCTGAGGCTTTCCAAGTCGTACAAGTATATAAACATTGGGTCGTGTTGGGTCTTTCCATATATTGTTACAAGCTTCCCTATATTGACTCTACTTTACTAGGCCGCACATCTTCAACTTCGCGGGCCTCCAAGTCTTCAGGTCCATAGTCCTTCAACTCCTCAGATGCTTGAAAACGTAACCAGGGTTATATTCGTGATATGCCCATTAGGCATACCCATGTCACAGTGATTGTTGCAAGGTGATAATAATACCAGTTTTTTTCCATAGAATTGCCAATGGAAGAAAAAGGAAAATGACTATGTTTTCCTTAAAAGATGGCTCAAATACTGTTCAGGGGACCCCAACAGTGCTGGGACATGCAACAAATTTTTATAAAGGGTTGTTTGGTCCAGTGGTGGATACTGGTGTAAGGCTAAATGATAATATTTGGGAGGAACATGAAAAGCTGGATGCCACTGACAGAGAAAATCTGGCAAGCCTTTTACTGAAGATGAAATTCATGATGTAATAGATCAGATGGAGAAGAATAAAGTTGCTGGGCCTGATGGAATTCTAGTGGAATTCTATCAACATTGTTGGAGTATCATCAAATGGGATATTCTCAAAATGTTCAATGATTTTCATGAACACAATATCAATCTTGAAAAGAATCAGTTATGGGATTATTACTCTTATCCCAAAGAGTGATGATGCAAAGATTATTCAGTAGTACATGCCCATTTATTTGTTGCAAGTCCTATTCAAAATCTTTACCAAAGGAATGACCGTCAGGGTTGAACCTGTGATGGGAAAGTTAATCCAACTTTGTCAGAATGCTTTTATAAAAGGGAGATATATTACTAATGGAGTAATGTTGTTACAAGAAATACTGAGGGAGTCCAAAAGTAAGAAGAAACAGGGGGTTGTCTTGAAAATTGATTTTGAAAAGGCATATGACAAAGTGAACTAAAAAATTTCTGATAGACTGTTGCAGGCAAAAAGGTTTTAGTGACAGGTGGATTGTCTGGATCAAAGAAGCTGCTACAAAAGGAACTCTCAGTGTTAAAATTAATGATGTTGTGGGACCATACTTTCGCAGTTTCAAAGGTGTTAGACAGGGGAATCCTTTTGCTCCTTTCATGTTCAACATGGATGCTAACAGTTTGTCCAAGATGATTGTTTATGCACAGAGGAGTGGGCTGCTCAAAGGACTAGCTGAGAATTCGGTGGAACATGGAGTGGCTATCTTACAATATGCAGATGACTCAATTCTCTTGATACATGATGATGTTGAGGGAGCAAGAAATTTGAAGTTGCTCTTATACATACTAGCAAGGACAGGCGCGGCGGCACGCCGCGCCCAGCCTGGAGTTAAAGAATAAAGGATGCTTTAAATCAACAGACTGATAGTAAATGGACCTGAAGTTGTTTTTAGCATTGATCAATTGGATATATACCACTTATTTAAAAGTTAATTACCACAGTAATGAAATGAAGAGATTTGAACAATGTAGTACCAATAATTTTAGCTCAAATCAAGCTATGAACTGGTATACACAGATTTCCTCAATAGTAATACATTTGCCCATTCTCGTAGGCACCTAGAAGAGTTAGAATTTGTAACATAGAACATACATCTGAATGACCTTAATCTATATTCATCACCCAGAAAGACATATACATATTGTGTAATCATCTGAAGAACGTTTTCTAAATGTAAGTATTAACAACCAACTTTGAATCTTGAAATCTGCACCGAGTACCTTTTTCAGGGGAGTTCAAAATGAGAATCTGGCACTTTAAAAAAATGAAGATATTAACAATAGACTTCTGATCTTTAAATTTGCACTAACAATGCATCTAAGGGGAAATGGGCGGTCAAGATCTAGAAACGCTCATGTTGTAGAAAGAATCCAAAATAAAGCGAGGAACCAAGCAAATAAGACATGTTGGTTAGATGAAGCCCAGAGCATTGCTAGTCACCAAAGGACCAATACTCCGATTGTCAACTTTTCCTAGTGGATCATCGAGCTGATCCAATATGATGCATGAATCTGAAATTGCCATTAAACACACAATTTCAGAATAAGAAGTTCAGTTGACTATCTATCCTTTAATCACTGGGGGGATGCTGGGTTGCATGTTATGCTATAAAACTAACAATACAAATTCTTGCATCATATTGGATTAATATTTGATATGCTATCTGAAATGGTGGCAAATGTATTTCGTAAAAAGAAGATGAAGGCAAAACCCAGCTATACTGACATAGGCAGCTTTGCGACATAAGCTAGGAATATATGACATCACATAGTAAAAAATGGTGGAACAATAACATTAAAAGTAGCTTCATTTTCTTATTATTTTCCTCAGTTCACTCTAAATATTAAAATAGGGAACACAAAAAAAAACGGTAAGGCTGTAAGCAAGCAAGGCGTTTCTCTGCCTATATCTATTCTCTGCAGCCTTCATTCAAAATAAACTCAGTTGTTATATAGATGCAGGTGCAAATGGTTTAAAAACAAATACATAGTTTGGGTACCAAAAATATGATGGTCAAAGCTAGCTAGTGTCCTGCTTGAAATTGTTATAAATAACTACTTGCGCAAAAAGAATCTCATGGTAAATGTATTCATTTCCACAATATTTTACCCCCAGCTTGGTTCCAACAAATAACTCAATGTAGCCACATGATGTATTTACCTTCCTAAGGAGAGAAAACACTTTGGATTTTAGTTCTTTGAAACAAACAATACTCCAACATAAGAAACTTCAAGGACCATATACTTTTGCTTATTCTAACCTAGGTTGTAGCTGTAATGGTAGATTAACCCGTCAGATATCCCTAAAATATCCAATTATAGATAACTGAGAAAAGTAACTTTGATGAGGAAAAGAAAATATTTTGAAAGTAGAGAACCATATCAAGAAAAATACCATGATCATGAAGGAAAGGAAAAAAACACATCAGTATTATACATCTTTTCTAATCCTAAATTGGATTGTACCTTTCTATCAAGATGCTCATGTTCAGACATATGCAGGCAATATATCAATATACTATCATGCTAAATTCTAGCTAGAACATCTACTATTGATCTGTGTAGTATAAGTTGAAAACGCAAAATCACATAAATCTCAACCATACAAACTAACTGACCAAAAGATACAGCTGTACTTGGTTTACGGATCAACACACTGAGTGTAATTGGTTGACATAGGGCCTGGACTCTCAATCTTGCTCCATTTCTGCTGGGTGTCCAAGAATCCGATAGCTAGCCAAGATTGCAGTTGCTACAGCAAATCTTACACCTGTATAAAAAGCAAAGATTCATTGTTGTTACATGCAGTATGGCAAAATTCTTTCATATAATTGTTCCCTTAAGGAAGCAACCTGAAAATAAATAAGACTACGAAAAAATATCCACCTTTTACTGATGGATTTTTTCCTACCATAGAACTGCATACAGTAGCTGAGACATATACAATATAATATAACATTTATAGTCAGCAGATTCTTTTTTTTAAAGCGTCTAAATGATGCAAGTAAAATTATCTTGTCTGTCAAGACATGAAACCAAAATGTAATGTGCTATGGCATTTACTCTGTGGTAGGGGGAAATATAATTGACTTTCCGACAGGCAAAGAAGGCAAGACATATATATTTAACCATATGCATCCTGACATAATGGAATCTACAAAATCATGTATTTTTGGGTCAATAACGAATATGATTAACAAATTGCAGTAAAAACAAGGTTAGCAAAAATATTAGAACTAACAAAGAACACATGACATATCAAAACTGAACTGACGTTACTAAATAGTTCAATGGAAAAATAACATTTAGGCAGATACCACTCTCTTGACAAAAATATTATTACCTGGACGAATCCGAAAACATCTAGAGTACTCTAACTAAACTACTCTCAGTGCAAAGACTTCCCTAACAGATCCAGCTAAATGATTTTGACTCGCCTAAGGTAGAAATTCTTCAGCAAGATATACGCTTCAGGTTTCATCTCCATTCATATGTTTCCGCCCTCCAGCACCTTGAAGAGGACCAGATCCAATCCATCATTCAAATCTGATTTAAGGTGTATCATCCCTGGATACAAATGAAGCCCAACACAAAATCATTTAGCGGTGGAACATGTCAAGAGCAGGTTAGAATACCTAAGAATTGCCACCGGAGTACAACGTGCAACCTCGCATAAAAAAGTTTCAGCAAGAAATTTGGCAGGTGCGCCAAGACGGCCAAGTAGAGCATGGAACATACCTTCTCCAGGTCACCCTCAACGACCCATTTTGGTATGCCAATGTAAACAGGCAAGCCACACAACTTTGCAGCCAGAGCTAATGTAAGTAAACAGAATAACACATATAGGTGACCTGTGGCGTCATGCGCACAGTTCTGAGATAAAATACACTAGAAGGACCTTGCGCGTCTTGCCGCGCCATCCTCTGATTTTCTCGTTTAAATTTTTCGTATCATATGTACTACATATGTTCAAGATTATAAAGCCCGATCGAAGATTAATTTGATAAGACCAAAAAAAATCCATAACTCACCTCATTAATTATTACATGGCCAATAGTTTCATATGCATGAGATGAGAGAGAGAGAAAAAAAACATCTTTAGAGGAGAGATAACAATAAATGAGATAGTTCTTATAATTTCTAACCATTTAAAAAAGCTCTTATGCATTATAATCCAAAAGAGATGAAGTACACCCTTTGCTTGAATCGTGTGATATTAGATAGATGTGTAGGCATAACCTCGTTAATCGGTCACCACTCCCATCGACGATGTATTACACCAAACTAAACTGGGAATGTTATACAAAGCTAAACCATCGCGAGGGAGGGAGGAAGCTCCTGCTCCGGCACAAGCACCGGCGACACCGCGGAGAACGACAACTTCAACTTCAGCGATGACGACGGTGGCGACGGCGCAGACAACGTGAACTACAGGGGATTCTATTGTTAGTGTGGTTTTCTTATGTTTTAAGTTTATGTTTGTACAAAATTCTCTACAAAGCTCAATGAAATTCAGCTTCTTTTTAAGTTCACAATTTTTTTCTCAACTGTATGGGACGCATCTTATGGGATGGCCGGTAGTACCTCCATATGTATACTACGCGTCTTTTTAAGTTCGCCAATTTCAGTAAAATTCGATTGTCCTGATTGTTTGGGGCTTCCCTCAATGTCCGAAATGAAGACCTTGCGCCGGTTCATGCCCTCCTTCTCCGCTCTACGCTTGGTCTTATTCTGCATGAATAAGGTTTGCTCGTCGGGCATGTCTTGCGGGAAGGCTTAGCGCCACGCTTCCATGGTGCGTCCGTCCACCTCCGTGACGGACAGGCGGCGCTGCTCGGCGGTGATGATGTCCGCGGCCCCCACCTCCTCGACCGACTCGCAGTCGTAGAAGTTCATGTCGTGGCGGGGCGTCTAAACCGCCACGTCGTAGGCGTGCGCGGCCTCCTACACCGCGGTGAACGTCCCAAGGATGATGCGCCCTCCGGCGGCGTGGATCTTCACGTAGAACATTCCCACCGGTAGGGGATGACGACGCGGTACCCAGACTGGTTGTGGCGGCGCGAAGGCATGGCGAAGCGGCGGGCAATAGGATGGACGTCTGGCAGTTCGGAGCCGTGTTTTTTATAGCGCGCGCTAGATGCGACGCGCTAAATATCCGACACACAGAAACTTTTTTAGCACGTGCGGTTTTGGCGTGGCTGCTGGAGCCATTCTTCCCTAGCACGCTAAATTGCGATTTTTACCACGGATCACGATATAGGTCAGTCTTGGAGTTGCTCTTAGGCTGGTGCCAATGCACCACCCTACTCTCACCCGCCACGTCAGCTTTTTTCCTCACTCTCACCCCACTCTCACCTCACGGTGCCAATGCACGGGGCTATAGTACCAGCTCTCACTTCTCTCTCCTCCCTACCGCCTCCCTACCGCCCCCACTAGCACCGCTATCGCCCCTCTCTCGCCTCGCTGTCGCCCCCAACGCGGGCGGTAGCCGGGCGGCAGCGGGCGGTACCGCCCGGCGCCAGCCCCAGCGCCCCGCGCTCGCGTCCCGCCCCACTCCCGCCCCAAGCCAGGCGATACCGCCTCCACTCCCGCCCCCATTGGCACCAGCCTTAGAGAGCTGCTTACCTATATCAGGCTCCATCAAGCCCTCTTTCCCAAAGCAGAGTTTTGTTCTCTCCATGGTAGCTGCAAAGTGCAAATAAGCACCAGACAGGCAGACAATGGTTTGCTCTTGGTGCCCTTTCTGGCTTTCTTAGGCAAAGCACCAAGTTAAACGATCGACTGTATGGAATCGGCTGTGGATTAGACTGGATTATAATTAATTAAAAGCTTCTCGTGACACGCCGAGCAGATGTTAGCTGATTGACCTAGCGCTGACGAAGGCCCTGATGTGCGCCAGCGTCTCATGCGTCCGCGGCTAGGCCAGGTGGTAGTTGTAGAGCACCTGGACGTCGTCGTTCCCGACGCCGCCGTACATGGCCTGCTCCACGCTCTTCCCGCGCACTGCACAGCTCGTGCCTCCGCCACGCACACCAGCACGGGCGGCAGCGGCTTGCACCACGGATGGTGGTGGCCTGCACCTGCGGCCGGGGAGCGCCATGCGCCAGCAGCTGTCTAAGGTGGACAGGTTCAGCGCTGATTGCGGCAGCTGCGGAGCGTCTTCTCTAACGCCGTGCGAGTCTCGCCGCTGAAGAACGGCTGAATCATGGGCTCATGGCTCCCTTGGAGGAGCGCGGGGCCAGACCGCCAGAGCGCCAAGCCGCCAAGCTGACCCTCGCCGAGCCACGCGGCGATGTGGAACGCGATGGTGGCGCCCGCGCTGTCGCCCGTCAGGAACACGTGGTCGAACAACCAGGCGACCGTGCCGGAGGTACTGCTGTTCCTGCCGTACGCCACCTGCTGCCGCAGCCGCCGCACCACTGCGATCCTGTCGTCGAACGCGACCAGGGCGCGGTTCACGTTCGCGAGGAGTCGACGGAAATCACGGCGCAGCCCGCCCGCGCGGGAAGCTGGGCCGGAACTTGTGGTAGAAGCTCCAGGCCGTGGAGCCGACGCAGAAGCCATCACCGTGAAAGTACACCACCACGGGAACCTTCCCAGCCGCGGCGGCCGGAGCATACAGCCGTGCCCACACACCTGTGGCGCGGTCGACGACCACGTCGCGCTTGGACGGCTCCTCGCCATGGCCGTCGAACCCCACGTGCAGGGGATATCGGGGATCGCATGGAGGGGCTTCACGTGACCGCCGGCGTTCTTGCCGACCTGCTGCCAGAAGCTCATGCAAATTAAGACCAAACAGACATACAGGTGAGAAAACGAAAACGCCAAAACCAGTGTAGGGCCCGCGATAACGACAGGCAATACGCTCACAGGGGCTCCCAACCCTGGGAGCTTAGTTCTCTTTAGAGATGTCAATATGATTGGTTATGCCTTACAAACAAAGAAGAGCGACCGCGACTTTTTACTATCTTACCATTGAAAAATCTTCAAAATAAAATCCTATCTGTTCGATACTATGACAATACAGCAAAGGTTGTTTGTACCAAGCTACATAATTTGAGCATCAAATATTATTCCGGATACATACTACACTTTATAGTTTCTTATAGCTATATTTAGTGTGCACTCTATACAGCGTGTGAATTATATTTGCTAGATTAGTAAGACATAGTACTGAAGTACATGTTAAATAGAAACATCACAGTGAAGAAACATACCCTGAAATCAGTTTGAACACACAGTACCACAGTGCGCTTAGGTTCTTTAACCTAAGGCTGGGATTGACATGTTGTAAGAGTCAGATATTGAAAATCATATGTGGTTAAGAAAAGAAAACGCAATACATGGAAGAAGTAATAATCGATGCATTTTTGTTTGTTTGAACATGCTACTCTAATTACTACCACTGAACAAAGCACGCTAAATCAAATTCTAGAAATCCATACCGCTAGTGCATCAAAAACCTTAATCGAAGAACCCAGCCACCTGCAGCTTATCATTGTTCTTCCCTCTAATTGCTAGCTCCTTATCTGCCTGCTGCAAGCGAAGAAGCAGCCATGAGCACCGAGACCTCCACTTTACAGAAATAAACCAACCACCCACCTAGCAATCTCATCTCAAGCGCCACCATGTGCATCGCCTCCATCGTCCAAGGAGTCAACCAGTCTCAAAACTCCTGCAGCGCAGTAACCAAAACAACATCAAAATCCTCCAAATTTCGGATAGATTTTTTCTAATTGTTCATAAAGAGTGTATAACCTCATCTTCCGGGTGGTGGCGGAGCAGCTTCTAGCAAGGCCGTGCTCCAAGATATGGTGCCGGCAGCACTGCTAGTCGTCAAGCGCCCACCCGGCGGACCAATCTTGTTGGGTGCCGCCCTCGGAGAGAGCTGTAGATCGTCGGTGACGGCTATGAACCAGAGTAGGACCTGACCCACGTCAGGGCCACCGGCCGCCGAGAAGCTCGAGCACGTGGAGCTCGCGGCAGAGAGAGCTTGGGCGAAGACGATTTCGTGTCCGCCATCCCGACGACCGCCGCTCCACCTACTCCCGCCACCTACTCACCCGCGCCGCCCCTCCGATGCTGCCCTCATCCGGCAGCTAGTAGTTTTCCTCTCTGCTCTCACGGCGGCTGCAGCTCCACGCAGACGTCCGCGAACACACCGGCAACACCTAGCCAACAGCTTGTACCGGCCAAGCACTGGCCGACCTCCACGCCGGCCACTGTTCCCCGCCACCTGTTGCCGCCTACTGCCGGCCCAGTGCCTGGCTCTACCGCCCTGCGCAATACATCGTGGGCCGGCTGCAGCGCATCTCGACGCAGGCCACCGCGCGCATCTCTCCTTCATCCGCCACAAGCCTCGTCTCCGGCGCACGTTTTCCCTGCTTGGACACAGGGAGAGCCCAAGCCAGGTCGTTCTACACGAGGGGGTCAGAGAAGACCCCATGTAGGTGGAGATCGGTGCAAGTACGGGGGATTAGGCGAGGAAGGAGCTCCGGCAGGGGTAAGCTGGTGAAGATGTAGGGGATCTGGCAGCGAGGAACTCGGGAAGGTGGAGGAAATAATGGATAGAGAGAGGGAAGGCAATCAAGAAAATATGGGACAGTGGTCTGTAGACACAGGATTTCTCCACAATCTAGCCGGACAAAACAAATAATGGTCAAAGCGGTGCTATTAGCTAGTCCTGGAAGAGCACTAAGCTCCCAGGGTCGCGCGCGTTTCTGGGAGAGCCGCCCGTCGCTTTCGTGGGTCCTACCCGCGTGCTGCCGTGTCGTTGCGAGTCGGCGTTTTAGGCGGTTCGGCGTCACGTGTACGAGCCAGAGAGCCTCGCTGAAGTCGGTTTCTGTTCCTTTGACCGGGCCTTCTGTAGTCCTCTCTTCTTCTTCTTTTCTTCGGCTGCGCGGGTGTTTGGAGTCGCTCGAGTTCTTCTTTTCGTTCTTGGAGCTGCGGCGTTGTGTGCGGGTGGGGTTGCGGAGGTGCCTGGTCTCCGGGGGTGCGTTGGCTTGGGTGGCGCCGCGGTGGCCGCCCGCATTTTCCGGCGAGGCTGTTTCTTCTCGTTGGTATGGTTCCTATTTCTCTATCTGTGGCGCGATTTAGTGTCCGGTTTCTAAGATTCAAGTTTATTCTCTGTAGATTTATCTTCTGTTAGCTTTGTGTTTTGGATCGGTGATGCTTGTGTGTGGATCTGTTTCTTGGGGATTGGGTTGATCTGCGTTCGTTTGGTTCGTGCTTGCTGTAGATTCAACGTTTTCGTGCCGCATTTGTCTGCCGTTCTTGCCGTTCGCGTTGATTTGTTGTGTTCATAGTTGTTTGGTCGCGTTTGTGTACGTTTTGTGAGGATTTGGGTGGGTGGGTTCGGGGTTTGATTGATTGGAGCCGGCGGGCTCTGTTATTGCTTTGCTGTTTCTTCAGTTTCGTGTTGCAGATCCATGTCGTGTGATTGTGGTGGTTCATGGTTGCTTCATCCTGGATCAATTTTGCCTATTACATGTTTGACATTCAGGTTTAGATATTCTGTATGGATTGCAGTGATATAAATTGTTCTACCGTAGGTTTATGTTCTGTTTTAACTAGCACGGGTTTACTGTCAAGATTCGATCTTTTCCTGTTGTATTTCGGGTGCGTTGTTTTCCTACGTTTTTCTGTCATATTAGAGCTGCGCTTTTATTTGCCCTTATTTTCTAATGGCCAGTGTTCCTATTATGCTATAAGGTGCTTGCTTAGGTCGATGCTTTTGAGCTAAGATCCTGTAGTGCTACTTGTGAGGTTGATGTCTTAATGTAGGTTGCATATGTGTTCTTTGGTAGTGTGCAGTGTTTATATTGTGGTTCTTTCCTCTAGGGGTAAGTCTGAGGAAATTTCCTTTTGATTCTCGGATTAATTCATGGTAGATACTTAATTTCATGTGTATGAGGCCTTTGATCTAGACAGTACATTGCAGGTTCTATTTGTTATACGTGTGCCACAGTCTAAATATGGTATTCTGAGGTTGTGCAATTGCAGTTCTCCTTGATAGTTTCTTCCTTTTACGGTGGGTCGATGCTTTCGATTTAAGATGTCGTAGTGCTACTTGTGAAGTTTTTGTTGTAATGTAGGCTGCATATATGTTCTTTTTGTGTAGTGTGTATGTTTAGATTGCGGTTCTTTCTTCTAGGGGTAAGCCTGAGGAAATTCCCTTTTGGTTCTCAGATTCATTGATGGTAGATGTTTTGCTTTGTGTGTGTGAGGCCTCTGATCTAGACAGTTGATTCTAGGTTGTATTTGTTACCTGTGCATGCCACAGTCTAAATATGATCTACTGAGATTGTGCAAATTCAGGTCTCCTTGATAGTTTCTTGCTTTTAAGATGAGTTCTCCCAGATAATTACAGCGGTGTTATTAACTTAGACAAACATACAAATTGAAACTTTGTATATGGAAGCATCGATTATTGGTTGTAATGTTGCGTTTTTGTTTTCTTGTTGCTGGAAACATGTGGAAGTTATAAACTTTCCTATTGTGTTTATACTTTTAAATTTTTATTCAGATGACATGGAGCTGTGACTGACAGCTGCGCATTCCTTCATGATTTGCATTGGTATATTTAACGTATATCTTCAAAGCGTTATTTTCTGTTGTATTGAATCAATTAGATATGTAAGTGATGCCTCTTTGAAATATTCAAAGGGTGCATCGAAGCGCGCTAGGCTTTTTCAGGTTGCGGAAGATAGGGACTTTTTGCTTAATATCGGTGTGTGCGCCTGCTGTTCTCCTGGTTTTGTAGGCTCTGTTGTGGTTTTCCTGTTGTTTTATTCCATGGGCGACAGGCAGCCATCACAAGGCCGTCGGGGCTTGAAGCGTCTTGGTATCTTCTCTGCCTTGCTTCCACGATTATTGTATCTATACCACTATATAATACAACAGTTTTTGAATCTAACTCTGTGTCTACAGTGTTCCCGCCCAGTTTGAAAAGTTTCAGCCGTTGATTGAATGAATCCAATGGTAAAAACTGGAGCGAATCCCTGCTATTTTAGCCGTTCGTTTGTTTCATCCGACGGCTGTCTTTGCAAAAAGAAGTGGGCCCCATGGTGCATGGTGACGTGGAGAAGAAACTGGAAACTCCTAGATCCAGTCTACAGAACAGAACCACGTGAGAAGAGTGTCAGTTCGTATTTCTTTTGTGTGGCTGGGTCGCATCATGCTTGTCTTTCTAGGCGTGTGGTAGCAGTTTAGGTTCCTCCTATGTTTTCTCATGTGTGCTGTTGTGCTGCTCTTTCGTAGCTGGGGCGAAACTGGCGACGAAGGAAGCAGTGACGATGGCAAGGTCATCTTTCAAGAGTAGCCGGAGGATTCCGGGTGTAGGCATTCATCTAAGCCATTGCCGGAAGAAGCAGAATTGGGCGGCGCTGTCCATGGAGATCCCACAAAGCTCCTACTCCCTCCGCTATATCTCCGACTCTCAAGAGGATCCCCTCGCGGCCCTCTCCGATGCAAGCTGCGGTTGCGCGAGGGTCGACAGACGTCGGCTAAACCAAGCATATCTCTATCAAATATCTCTATCAAATTCCCCCATCGAGCTCTGATCTGCGACCCGCCTAGGTAATCTTCAAGTTTTTCGATTTTCCTAGCTGTTGTTTGGTTGACGCAAATCTGGAACGACACAGGGCAAAAATCACAGAATTACCCATTCACCGCGTGCTGTTCTACCTTCTTTGGAAGTTTGAGAATGTTTCGTAGGTAGATCTGTACATCCATGTATTTTATATCTATTGCAGCCCGTCTTCTGATTTTTTTTACATTGGATTTAGACAATGCCATCTCACGGTTCTTGTACGTCAACAATCATCACGATTCATGTTTGTGACTCATGCAAGAATCTGATGCTTGCCTGCTCGCACTTAGTCTATGGTCTTCCTGGGTCTTCCACCTATAACTGATTTGTCTTTGCAATTTATTGATGTTACAGAAAGATGAATCTAGAAATCAAATTCATTCAGGAAGTCAGAAAGACGAATTGGGTTCATCATGAGATGAAACTGTCTGTAGAGCCTAGCACTAATATGTCTGGCTCAGGCCAACATATAATCTGAGAGCCTGTCAGTGTGCATTGTTTGTTCTAAACTTCTAACGCAGATGGCCCATCAGAGCAAAAAGTCTGTCCTGAGCAATGGCAAGGAAATGGATTCACTTGAACATGCAAACCATTAGATCAAACTCAGAAGATAATATTCTAAGTTCTAGAGTATCGATAGTTACAACATGGTGCGGCCAAAAGCTATTTATATCGATTCATGAGGATTTCATTTCCAGACTTGGAAATGCCATGACTTCTGAATCCTATATTTTTCTTATGTATCATATTTGATGAGTTCAAATGTTGATAACTTGATAACTACGAGCCAGAAGTACCTATAATTAGCCCTGTGTTGGGCTGTATGGATAGGAGAGTTATCTTTCTAAGGAGTAGGCCAGATATTTTTCCTTCGGTTTTGTAGACCATATGGCATTGCTATGTTTGTCAGTCAGCTATGGTTCAAAATTATGTTTCAGTAAGGCAGTACATGAGTTGTTTCTCTCAATGACAGGCTGCCTTTTTTATCTTGTGGCTTATCTTCTATGCTGTTGTGCTCACTTTCTTAGTTTGTTCTGCTTATGCTGGGGTTATGGGTATCACCGATCATATTGGATGGATAAGCGAGAAAAGTCACAAGTTTGAGATCACATTCAACAACACAGAACTCAGTATTTTTTAGTCCACATATATGATGTGGTTATACTTGGCCTTACATATCTGCATTTCCTCTTGCGTATCTAACATTGCTATGTTAAATTGTTTAGATGCACATTAGTATCCACATCATATTTTCTTACTAAGGCTGCTGGTACCTATGATGCGATTAGTGCACTCAGATTTTTTTTGGAGAGAGCAGTGCTTACAAATGTTCTTGAATGGTTGAGAAAACAAGACTGCCAGTCCATGATTATTTCTAATGCTCTTGGTTGAATGTCTACCCTTGGCTGATATCAAAATGGTTATCCATGTACAAATATGAAGTGCCATCATACCTTAATAACGGATGAATTGTTGAAATGGTTTTCTTTACTGGGGCTCCTAAAGATCTCATTGGTAAGCCGTCTTATATTGCTGTTGGTGATTTGTACAGCCTAGGTGGCTCACATCCTACTCCAGAACTGCAAAGACGCTCTTTGGAGAGGTAATTGCATGGCCAACATAGTGATACATGGGGGAACTAATAACTGACATGTGGATAAGATGATGATAGTTTTGGTCTTTGCATATATACTGATTCAAACCCAGGTATTCTGGCTTGGAAGAAAAATCCGTACAAAATGTACTGAACCCGCGAAACTTTCAGCTTGGATCACTAGCACGGCGAAGCACATTTATACAGAGTGTATGAATATGTCTGAATATTTTAGACAACTGAACAACAATACAAATTTCATAAGTAGCCCAAATTAGCAGAGGTGTTATGCTAGCTTATTGTGCATTCCTATCTGATGGCCCATAGCCATTTATTTTCCCAACTCGAAGACCCTTGCTGATCGTCATGAGAATAAATCTCAAGGTGTTGTTCTGATTTTTTCCATTGTACTATCTGGAGTATAACTTTCTAATTTAAAAGAAAAAAACTAGCTGTAAGATCTTTGAACTGGGTTTCTCACCAACAATCAGGTTGCGCTCTGATTTAGTATCCAAAGATTAAGACCATCACATTTTCTTTGATGTGTTGAATGATTATTTTGAAGAATTTTTAACGGAACGAATTAGTTTGGGCTTTTCACAATGATTGCTCTTATAACCATATTACCAAGGTTCCATTGATTCTGTAATTTTCTTGTGCAAATGAATATCTTTGCTAGGATCTTGTGGAAGGAAACTACGAATGGAAATTTTGGAAGACCCATTTTGTTCTATTTCAATACCTTCTCTTTGAAGTTCTACAAAAAATTAGTGTGCATAGTTTTAAATTTTATCTCTTTATTAAAATTGAACATGTAATGACGTATTGACATCCCAATAGAAAGTGCTCCTATCACTACTTTAAGATTCTAACCTTCCAAACAGGACTCAACACCCACTTTCATTATTTCTTAAGGATTTTTTTTCCTTTTATGGAGATATTATTTTTTAATTATGAATAAAGGTCCCATACCATAGTATAGTAAAGAAAAAAATTCTCTGCATGGACACCGAGCAACATTCCTGCTAAGCATATATAAAACATGAAAAAACAAACGTTAGCAGCTAAGAATGGCGCGGCAAGACGCGCAGGGTCCTTCTAGTATTGGGTGAAACAAGATAGGAACTGACAGGCTCTGTAAACCGTCCAGAAACTACCTCACCATAGCCCACATCGCTCCACCCACCATGTAGCTACGGCCACAACAACGACACACCACAACAATCCATTAGGAAGAAAAATGCAATACCAAAACTGCTAAGAGCACCAAACGGTACATAGAAAAAAGACAGCAGGAATTGAAGAATCAGGAGACATACGTGTCAGCTCGCAATTAATCTAAAAAACAATCCAAAATTAGGAGAAAAAAGATGCTTGTTAAGGTTTAATATAGTAGTTATTTGAAATTACGTCTGGACTGAAAATCAATTTTGAGAAAGTGAAACCATGCTGATACTTAATGATCTTGACAAATTTCAAGAGTATGTGGACTTGTTTAATTGTTAGAAAGGGAAAATGGCTTATTAATTATTTTTGGGCACTCCTGTTTGTGCTAGAAGATTGACAGTTGCTGAGCTACAGTTTATTGAAGAAAAAGTGAATAAAATTATGGGAGGCTGGATGGGTGGCTCTATGTCTATTGGTGGAAGATTAACCAAGATTTATGCTTGCTTGTCCAATATATTTGTATATCAAATGTCTATGAAATTACTTCACAAAACAAATGTTGAAAACATTTCAAGACCCATTAGGGCTTTCTTTTGGGCTGGTGGTGCAAATAAAAGGAAGTATCACTTTGTTAAATGGAGATGGATCTGTAAGCCCAAATGCAAATGCGGACTTGGTGTGAAGGACTTGTATAAAGTCAATGTAAGCTTGATACAAGCGCTCCACTACTTGGGATTACAAGTACTATATGATTGGATTGTTAGCAAACATCCGTAAATACTAACAATGCATTAAGGTTTCCCCAACCATAGCCTTAAGTTTATGGTCCTCTTACTCCCATACATGCAACTAACCGGTTTGAGCCCTCAGGTTTCTGTCGCTCCGGCAGGACTACCCCCCTTCCTTTGCACATACTACTAACCCAATGGTGTTGATCCATGCGCGCACAAGTATAATGGACACCAAAGGACAGTACCATATCAACATACAACTCTAATGAACCATAGACATTCAACAAAGCAATCAAAAGACAAATATACTACATAAACATGACATAGATCATAGGATAAATATTATAGCATCAAACACCATGTTTACATAGGACGGTACAGAGGTTTATGAGAGGATGAACCACTGAATACAAGGAGGAGATGGTGATGGAGATGACGGTGAAGACGTCGGAGAGGGGCAGCGCGGCGGCGCAGGGCGGCGGCGGCGCCGGCGGCGCGGGGAACTCCTTTCCCCGCCGCCGGCAAGGTTGGGGAGCGCCGCCCCTTAGCCTCCCTCCTTCATGGCTTCTTGGGAGTCCTCCCCCATGGAGATGGGATCCATGGGGGAGGCAAAAACGTGGCTTTGGTGGTTGGAAATTCGTGGGTGGAGGTGTCCTCCACGAGTTGCTTCTCGGATTTCCGTCACCCCTTTTAGGGTTCCACCAAAACGGGCCTACGGGCCGCGTCCGAACTCCGATTGGGCCGAATGTTAACTCCAGAACGTTCAGCAGAAAATTATCTACAACTTCCTCTTCAGGCCCAACTCCCGTTGGAGGTCATCTTCGAGGGTCAAACAGACAATCTCCGAAAAAAGTTCTGGGACAGATTTCAGCAAAGTTCCAATTCGACTCCAACAAGTGTTCCTCTTGTATTCTTGATAATTCCTACACATCAAAGTGTAAAACAAGAACATTATGCACTTTTGCAACTATTAATAGGTTAGTCCAAATAAATCATAAACTTAAAACAAAAACAAGTGCCAAAGGCATAATATTAACATGAAACAATCAAAAATTATAGATACGTTTTGGACGTATCACTGACCTCCATGAACAATGGTGTGGACTTGTCAGTATATTGAATTGGGGGATGTTAAATGATTCAGTGGACAGGCCAAGATGGAAATGTACAAAAAGTGGTCAATTCACTATTAAAAGTTGTGCAGGAATGGAACAAACAGATCTTCAGGCACGCTATGGAAGATTAAAATTCCGCTGAAAATCAAAATTTGGCTGTGGCTAATCTGGAACAATGCTATAGCTATAAAAGACAACTTGCTAAAAAGGAACTGAACTGGAGATCCTCTATATCAATTTTGTTCCACCCATGAAACATTCTGCGTCTTTTCTTCTCTTGCCCTACAGCTAAATATGTTTAGAGCATGTGGGAACTGATGTTGGTGCAGAGACTCGCCCTGTGTCTTTTGCACAATTCTTTTGGTGGATGCCTCAGTTCTCTCGGGCTAGGCGCAATGTCCAGATCGCTAGAATGGATGTTGTCTGATGGGCGATATGGAAAATGCATAACAAAGCTTGTTTCGAGAAAAAATTTCTTAAAAATCATGTTGATATCATTTTTCAATCTGTGGCTTGTATGAAATACTGGGCATGTTTACACTCTGTAGCCGATGTTGTGCAACTCCAACAAGGTGCTGATGCGCTTCTCAATCTTGCCCTAGGACCTGAGGCCAGAAGGAATGATGCAGATACAAGTGGGGTGTGCCGGCTGACGAAACGCTCGGTAGGAGATATGGAGATCGACGATGATAACGAAGATACACATGATCTGGCCTGATGCTTGCAAGCGTGGAGCTTTTCATTTTGGCGTTGGCAGTTCCGTGGCTCTTCTTGTTGATCATTTTGGTTGCTGTAGCTCATCCTGATGCATCAGGAGGAAACTTCTTAATTCCTTTTCTCGCCGAGCACTAGTTGTAGCTTGCGGTGTGATACGTCTCTGACGTATCGATAATTTCTTATGTTCCATGCCACATTATTGATGATATCTACATGTTTTATGCATACTTTATGTCATTATTATGCGTTTTCCGGAACTAACCTATTGACGAGATGCCGAAGGGCCAGTTGCTGTTTTCTGCTGTTTTTGGTTTCAGAAATCCTAGTAAGGAAATATTCTCGGAATCGGACAAAATCAACGCCCAGGGTCCTATTTTTCCACGAAGCTTCCAGAAGTCCGAAGTGGAAACGAAGTGGGGCCACGAGGTGGGGACACAGTAGGGCGGCGCGGCCCAAGCCCTGGCCGCGCCGGCCTAGTGTGTGGCCCCACCAGGACTCCACCGACCTTGCCCTTCCGCCTACTTAAAGTCTCCGTCACGAAAACCCTACCACGTTCGACGAAACCAGAGAAAACCTTCCAGAGCTGCCGCCATTGCGAAGCCAAGATCTGGGGGACAGGAGTCTCTGTTCGGCACGCCGCCGGGACGGGGAAGTGCCCCCGGAAGGCTTCTCCATCAACACCACCGCCATCTTCATCAACGCTGTTGTCTCCCATGAGGAGGGAGTAGTTCTCCATCGAGGCTCGGGGCTGTACCGGTAGCTATGTGGTTAATCTCTCTCCTATGTGCTTCAATACAATAATCTCATGAGCTGCCTTACATGATTGAGATTCATATGATGATGCTTGTAATCTAGATGTCATTATGCTAGTCAAGTGGGTTTTACTTATGTGATCTCCGGAGACTCCTTGTCCCACGTGTGTAAAGGTGACAGTGTGTGCACCGTGTGGGTCTCTTAGGCTATATTTCACAGAATACTTATTCACTGTTATGAATGGCATAGTGAAGTGCTTATTTATATCTCTTTATGATTGCAATGTGTTTTGTATCACAATTTATCTATGTGCTACTCTAGTGATGTTATTAAAGTAGTTTATTCCTCCTGCACGGTGTAATGGTGACAGTGTGTGCATCGTGTAGTACTTGGCGTAGGCTATGATTGTGATCTCTTGTAGATTATGAAGTTAACTATTGCTATGATAGTATTGATGTGATCTATTCCTCCTTTCGTAGTGTGAAGGTGACAGTGTGCATGCTATGTTAGTACTTGGTTTGGTTATGTTGATCTATTATGCACTCTAAGGTTATTTAAATATGAACATTGAATATTGTGGAGCTTGTTAACTCCGGCATTGAGGGTTCGTGTAATCCTACACAGTTAGTGGTGTTCATCATCCAACAAGAGGGTGTAGAGTCTAGCATCTATCTATTTACTCTGTTATGTGATCAATGTTGAGAGTGTCCACTAGTGAAAGTATGATCCCTCCTTGTTCCTAAATACTGCTATCGCTGCTTGTTTACTATTTTACTGCATTTATACTGCCTGCAATATTACTACCATCAACTGCACGCCAGCAAGCACTTTTCTGGCGCTATTGCTACTGCTCATACTTATTCATACCACTTGTATTTCACTATCTCTTCGCCGAACTAGTGCACCTATTAGGTGTGTTGGGGACACAAGAGACTTCTTGCTTTGTGGTTGCAGGGTTGCATGAGAGGGATATCTTTGACCTCTTCCTCCCTGAGTTCGATAAACCTTGGGTGATCCACTTAAGGGAAACTTGCTACTGTTCTACAAACCTCTGCTCTTGGAGGCCCAACACTGTCTACAAGAATAGAAGCACCCGTAGACATCAAGCAATTTTCTGGCGCCGTTGCCGGGGAGGTAAGGTAAAAGGTATTCACATCCTCCGACTACTAAGCTATTTCCTAGTCTTGTTGCCGGTGTGTGTGTGCTCGAAGCTATTTCCTTTAGATCCTGCAATTGCATCTTTTTGTTTCTTGTTTACACTAGTTAGGCATAATGGACAACAATGAGCTTCTTATTCTATTTCCTGATTTAAGATATGGATGGTTTGATGCGAAAATTAAAAAACCTATGGAACAGATTAGTATGAACGCTTTGAACACCATTGTTGCTAATGATATGGAAAATTCTAAGCTTGGGGAAGCTGGCTTTGATGAGCATGATATTTTTAGTCCCCCAAGCATTGAGGAGAAAATTTACTTTGACGATACTTTGCCTCCTATTTATGATGATTATAATGATATTGGTCTTTTAGTGCCACCTACTATGGAGGATAAGTTTTATTATGATGATACTATTCCTCCTACACTTGATGCGAATAATAATGATAGCTACTTTGTTGAATTTGCTCCCACTACAACTAATAAAATTGATTATGCTTATGTGGAGAGTAATGATACTTTTATGCATGTGAATAAGAATGCTTTATGTGATACTTATATTGTTGAATTTGTTCATGATGCTACTGAAAATTATTATGAGAGAGGAAAATATGGTTGTAGAAATTTTCATGTTACTAAAACACCTCTCTATATGCTGAAATTTTTGAAGTTACACTTGTTTTATCTTCCTATGCTTGTTACTTTGCTCTTCATGAACTTGTTTATTTACAAGATTCCTATGCATAGGAAGCATGTTAGGCTTAAATGTGTTTTGAATTTGCTTCTTGATGCTCTCTTTTGCTTCAACTCTTATATCTTGCGCGAGCATCATTAAAATTGCTGAGCCCATCTTAATGGCTATAAAGAAAGAACTTCTTGGGAGATAACCCATGTGTTTTTTTTACTACAGTACTTTGTTTTATATTTGAGTCTTGGAAGTTGTTACTACTGTAGCAACCTCTCCTTATCTTTATTTTATTGCATTGTTGTGCCAAGTAAAGTCTTTGATAGTAAAGTCAATACTAGATTTGGATTACTGCGCAGAAACAGATTTCTTGCTGTCACGAATTCAGGTATGGTTCTCTGTAGGTAACTCATAAAAATCTGCCAATTTACGTGCGTGATCCTCAGATATGTACGCAACTTTCATTCAATTTGAGCATTTTCATCTGAGCAAGTCCAGTGCCTCTACAAAATTCGTCTTTACGGACTGTTCTGTTTTGACAGATTCTGCCTTTTATTTCGCATTGCCTCTTTTGCTGTGTTGGATGGATTTCTTTGTTCCATTGACTTCCAGTAGCTTTGGGCAATGTCCAGAAGTGTTAAGAATGATTGTGTCACCTCTGAACATGTGAATTTTTAATTATGCACTAACCCTCTAATGAGTTTATTTCGAGTTTGGTGTGGAGGAAGTTTTCAAGGGTCAAGAGAGGAGGATGATACAACGTGATCAAGAAGAGTGAAAGCTCTAAGCTTGGGGATGCCCCGGTGGTTCATCCCTGCATATTTCAAGAAGACTCAAGCATCTAAGCTTGGGGATGCCCAAGGCATCCCCTTCTTCATCGACAAATTTATCAGGTTCCTCCCTTGAAACTATATTTTTATTCGGTCACATCTTATGTACTTTACTTGGAGCGTCTGTTTGTTTTTGTTTTTGTTTTTGTTTGAATAAATGCTTGTGTGGGAGAGAGACACGCTCCGCTGGTTCATATGAACACATGTGTTCTTAGCTTTTAATGTTCATTGCAAAGGTTGAAACTGCTTCGTTAATTGTTATATGGTTGGAAACGGGAAATGCTATATGTAGTAATTGGTAAAATGTCTTGGATAATGTGATACTTGGCAATTGTTGTGCTCATGTTTAAGCTCTTGCATCATATACTTTGCACCTATTAATGAAGAAATACATACAGCTTGCTAAAATTTGGTTTGCATAATTGGTCTCTCTAAGGTCTAGATAATTTCTAGTAAAGAGTTTGAACAACAAGGAAGACGGTGTAGAGTCTTATAATGTTTACAATATGTCTTTTATGTGAGTTTTGCTGCACCGGTTCATCCTTGTGTTTGTTTCAAATAAACCTTGCTAGCCTAAGCCTTGTATCGAGAGGGAATACTTCTCATGCATCCAAAATCCTTGAGCCAACCACTATGCCATTTGTGTCCACCATACCTACCTACTACATGGTATTTATCCGCCATTCCAAAGTAAATTGCTTGAGTGCTACCTTTAAATAATTCAAAATTTATCACCTCTGATTTGTGTCAATGTTTTATAGCTCATGAGGAAGTATGTGGTGTTTATCTTTCATTCTTGTTGGGCAACTTTCACCAATGGACTAGTGGCTTCATTCGCTTATCCAATAATTTTGCAAAAAGAGCTGGCGCGGGGTTCCCAGCCCCCAATTAATCAACCTTCATTAATAATTCTCTTCACATGTTTTGCTCTGATTCATCAGTAAGCAACTTAATTTTGCAAATAGACACTCCTTCATGGTATGTGAATGTTGGAAGGCACCCGAGGATTCGGTTAGCCATGGCTTGTGTAAGCAAAAGGTTGGGAGGAGTGTCATCCATAAATAAAACTAAAATACATGTGTAAACAAAAGAGAAGAGGGATGATCTACCTTGCTGGTAGAGATAATGTCCTTCATGGGAGCCGCTCTTTGAAGGTTTGTCTGGCAAGGGGGTTAGAGTGCCCACTACCATTCGTTGACAACAACAAACACCTATCAAAATTTTACTTTTATGCTCTCTTTATGTTTTCAAAACCAAAGCTCTAGCACAAATATAGCAATCAATGCTTCCCTCTGCGAAGGGCCTTTCTTTTACTTTTATGTTGAGTCAGTTCACCTATCTCTATCCACCTCAAGAAGCAAACACTTGTGTGAACTGTGCATTGATTCCTACATACTTGCATATTGCATTTGTTATATTACTCTATGTTGACAATTATCCATGAGATATACATGTTATAAGTTGAAAGCAACCGCTGAAACTTAATCTTCCTTTATGTTGCTTCAATGCCTTTTACTTTGAATTATTGCTTTATGAGTTAACTCCTATGCAAGACTTATTGATGCTTGTCTTGAAAGTACTATTCATGAAAAGTCTTTGCTTTATGATTCATTTGTTTACTCAAGTCATTACCATTGTTTTGATCGCTGCATTCATTACATATGCTTACAATAGTATGATCAAGGTTATGATGGCATGTCACTCCAGAAATTATCTTTGTTATCGTTTACCTGCTCGGGACGAGCAGGAACTAAGCTTGGGGATGCTGATACGTCTCCGACGTATCGATAATTTCTTATGTTGATGATATCTACATGTTTTATGCATACTTTATGTCATTATTATGCGTTTTCCGGAACTAACCTATTGACGAGATGCCGAAGGGCCAGTTGCTGTTTTCTGCTGTTTTTGGTTTCAGAAATCCTAGTAAGGAAATATTCTCGGAATCGGACGAAATCAACGCCCAGGGTCCTATTTTTCCACGAAGCTTCCAGAAGTCCGAAGGGGAAACGAAGTGGGGCCACGAGGTGGGGACACAGTAGGGCGGCGCGGCCCAAGCCCTGGCCGCGCCGGCCTAGTGTGTGGCCCCACCAGGACTCCACCGACCTTGCCCTTCCGCCTACTTAAAGTCTCCGTCGCGAAAACCCTACCACGTTCGACGAAACCAGAGAAAACCTTCCAGAGCCGCCGCCATCGCGAAGCCAAGATCTGGGGGACAGGAGTCTCTGTTCCGGCACGCCGCCGGGACGGGGAAGTGCCCCCGGAAGGCTTCTCCATCAACACCACCGCCATCTTCATCAACGCTGCTGTCTCCCATGAGGAGGGAGTAGTTCTCCATCGAGGCTCGGGGCTGTACCGGTAGCTATGTGGTTAATCTCTCTCCTATGTGCTTCAATACAATAATCTCATGAGCTGCCTTACATGATTGAGATTCATATGATGATGCTTGTAATCTAGATGTCATTATGCTAGTCAAGTGGGTTTTACTTATGTGATCTCCGGAGACTCCTTGTCCCACGTGTGTAAAGGAGACAGTGTGTGCATCGTGTGGGTCTCTTAGGCTATATTTCACAGAATACGTATTTACTGTTATGAATGGCATATTGAAGTGCTTATTTATATCTCTTTATGATTGCAATGTGTTTTGTATCACAATTTATCTGTGTGCTACTCTAGTGATGTTATTAAAGTAGTTTATTCCTCCTGCACGGTGTAATGGTGACAGTGTGTGCATCGTGTAGTACTTGGCGTAGGCTATGATTGTGATCTCTTGTAGATTATGAAGTTAACTATTGCTATGATAGTATTGATGTGATCTATTCCTCCTTTCGTAGTGTGAAGGTGACAGTGTGCATGCTATGTTAGTACTTGGTTTGGTTATGTTGATCTGTTATGCACTCTAAGGTTATTTAAATATGAACATTGAATATTGTGGAGCTTGTTAACTCCGGCATTGAGGGTTCGTGTAATCCTACACAATTAGTGGTGTTCATCATCCAACAAGAGGGTGTAGAGTCTAGCATCTATCTATTTACTCTGTTATGTGATCAATGTTGAGAGTGTCCACTAGTGAAAGTATGATCCCTAGGCCTTGTTCCTAAATACTGCTATCGCTGCTTGTTTACTGTTTTACTGCATTTATACTGCTTTCAATATTACTACCATCAACTGCACGCCAGCAAGCACTTTTCTGGCGCCATTGCTACTGCTCATACTTATTCATACCACTTGTATTTCACTATCTCTTCGCCGAACTAGTGCACCTATTAGGTGTGTTGGGGACACAAGAGACTTCTTGCTTTGTGGTTGCAGGGTTGCATGAGAGGGATATCTTTGACCTCTTCCTCCCTGAGTTCGATAAACCTTGGGTGATCCACTTAAGGGAAACTTGCTACTGTTCTACAAACCACTGCTCTTGGAGGTCCAACACTGTCTACAAGAATAGAAGCACCCGTAGACATCACGGTGTCCCAGCCACTTGCTTTTCTTTTGTTATAGTCCTTAGTTAGCTGGTGCTTCTAGTTCCTGTTTTGATGATGGTTGTAAATATGGCAAAAACCTCTGACAACATGTTTTTTTGTTATCGGTGGGTAATGAAAATCGATCCGTGAGGATCGCTTGGAAAAAAATTAGCTAAAATGTTCACATACCTTTTACTCTTTTAGTACATTCATTCTACAAAGCCATGAATTACCTTGTGACGATGCTTTTGTTTTGAGCAGAAACATGTAGCTTGCTAAAATATCTTGGGTTGGGGGGCAAACCACAGAACTTCTTGATCTGAAGGGGCAATATGCTAAAAATAAATCTACTACAAACCATGTAAAAAAATCCCTTCACTAATTTTCTACAAGCTGAGGACGGTAGCCCCCCGAGTTGTACATAGCTACGCCAGTGTACATCCTACATAGACACAAATTTCATGAGATATGAGATATCTTCTACCAGGAGCAATTTTCGCAACAAAATAGCTGAGAAAATGGGGATTATTAAGCGGAGGGAGGAATTGAATCTGTATGATTCACCGGCCACTTAGACTGTCAGACAAAGAATAAGCCGGATTACCGGGAGATTTACAGAAAGAAATATCTGAGGTGAAGTCAAGTTGGGCATTGGGCGATGGCTGGCCGGAGACCGCCGATCAAATCGGAGGAGTTCCACGCCCGTCGACTGCTTTGCATGTTGCTTGCGCGGTTACGCCTCGCCCTGCCCCTACCTGGCTGCGTCGTATCTGATATGACGCTCGGATTTTGTTTCCCTTGATCGATTTTTTTTGAGATAAAGAAGAGTCATTCCATACCGCGTAGGAGAGATAACGTCTGTCGTTGACTCATTTTACGTGGGCACTGGTGGCTTCGGCAACGATGGTAGGCGGGATGTGCGGGAAGGCCAGCACCCAGTGAGCTTGATGCAGTACATGCGGCCCATAAGAGCGTCGAGGGAGAGAAAGAGAAGCTCTATAAAGATGAAGGTGACATGTACCGCAACACGCGTCCGCTATGCACGGCTGCAGCGTGCACCGCGACACGAGTCTAACCCTGTGACGTTTGGTGTACTTAGTTATAACCTCGGGCCTTGTACAGAAATTTTATTTGTACTCAGTTTTCCCCTCGAGTACTTAGACTGGCAAGTGCAATATACTCAGTTTTACCCTCAAGTAGCTGGTCAACAGAGAGTCAACAAATGAGATTAACATAGCTAATTGACTCATTTCATGCGCAAAAAAATCCAAAAAAAACATAGTGACACCTACTCATGGAGTCTTCATACGCAACCTGCCCCCTAGGAAACCTTAACAAACATAGATAAATCAAGTTTTACCATAAATTGCCACTTCTCAGAATCACTAGTAGCTATGAAGATGCATGGTTTTCCACTCAAACCCCTTTACAAAACATCTTCCCCAAAACATAGTTTGTCTAAATGAGGCCATAATTATCACACTCATGTATATTTGAATTGCAAATAATTTGATGTAGCCCAATATGAATTATATTGTACAAAACACGTATTTTTCATTTTGTAATTCTTTTGTTTGAATCCCTTAGTATATTTACTATTTACGTGCCCTTGGTTTCTTAGTACTACTCAGTTTTACCCTCAAGTACTGTCACAAATGCTCACAGAAGCCGAAACTTATCCTGATTGGTTGAGCAGTTGTCACACGGATCGACTCCACCAACCATTGATCCACTGATCTAACGGGAAGTATACCTCTCTTCGTCTCTTCGTGGCCACCTCTCTCTCTCTCTCTCTCTTCGTGGCCACCCCTTTCTCTCTCTCTCTATCGGTGGACAGTGCCACCCCTCTATTTATGTGCAATAACGAGTTTACCACAAAAATAATGCATAAATAGAGGGAATATAGTTTATCATTTTACCGTGAAAAGTAATGCATTACTTTTCACGGTAAAATGATAAACTATCACAAATTTCCATTTCTTTTATGCATTACTTTTTTGTTGAGATACAAACCCCCACAACGGTCATCTCTCCTTAATTTATTGTGTAAACCCCACAACGGTCATCTCTACCTTAATTTATGGTGTAAACCCCACAACGGTCATATCTCCCTTATAAACCCCCACAACGGTCATCCCTCATGTCAATAGGTTCTGCCTCTCTCTTCTTCGTTCACATACACTTGATCCATTGCCATATCTTCCACGTCTCTCGGACGCCGACCGAAAGGGGAAGGGGAAGGGGAAGGGGAAGGGGAAGGGGAAGGGGAAGGGAAGGGGCGGACGGGGTGGTGGATCATCATCATTGCCACCACCACCGTCAACACTGCCATTGATCATAGAGGAGTTCTTCATCGTCATCAATGAAGACCCTTTGGCCAAGAAGGTACGTACGTGTTCCCACATATATGATGCATGTGATTAATTATGTGCATGTTCTAAAAAAACCTTTAATTTCAAGGGCCTAATTTCAAACGATCAGCGCTCTATCTCTTTGCAGGCATTCCCAAAAAAAATTGCGGACTATCTTGATGGCCAGGAGCCCGCTAAGGTGTATCTGCGAACAGCTGACTGCGGTCCTCATCTCTGGACCGTGGATGTCCTATTTGACGAACAAGGCCGGATGTACCTCGACAAGGGCAGGGAGCATTTCTCCATCGCACACAGTGTGGATTTCGGCTGCTTCATACACTTCAAATATGAAGGCGATGATGTGCTCGCAGTGAAGGTATTCAACGGAACAATGTGCAAGAAGTACTACTACACGGACGATGAAGATACTGACGATGAAAGCGACGACGACGTGAAGCCATGCATCCATCCCCTTTAGATAAGGGGATTATGACCAAGAGTATATATGTAGCTTCATATGCATCGATTTAGAGATCTAGCTATTTTCTATATATTATGCATGTACCACCATGTTCGAGCACCACAACCTCCAAACGATGCCGATGCCGATATCGGCATGGTCAGAATGGCTATGCTCGCCGCCACTCCTATGTCACCGTAGGGATGCACCCTCAATCTCCTCCCCTCATTCGATCATCGACACACCAGAGATACCGCCGAGGCCAATGATGAACGTACATGCTGATGCCAATGTCGAACATGCACGCCGATGTGGGCACGGCCCCGCTGCCCCGCTATGCTGGACGCCACAGACCACCGCGAGGTCTTTCCCTTCGCCACCACACTCCCCTAGCACCCATCTATACACGCCAGAAAGGAGAGACAGTAGTTTTCTCTACATTGCTCGCGTTCGTGTCCGACACCGTCAGTCAAAGTGTTGAGGTCGTCGTCTATGTCCTCGACCATTTCTTCTCTTCTTTGCATGGTTAAACACGTCTAGTTCATATCTATCTAATGCGTCTGGTCTCGCCTCATGCAGTTCTTTATGGACGTCGATCTCATCTCGGCACGCCGTAGGCCACTGATACGTCTCCGACGTATCGATAATTTCTTATGTTCCATGCCACATTATTGATGATATCTACATGTTTTATACACATTATATGTCGTATTTATGCATTTTCCGGCACTAATCTATTAACAAGATGCCGAAGAGCCAGTTGCTGTTTTCTGCTGTTTTTGGTTTCAGAAATCCTACAAAGGAAATATTCTCGGAATTGGACGAAATCAACGCCCAGGGTCCTATTTTTGCACGAAGCTTCCAGAAGACAGAGGGGGAAACGAAGTGGGGCCACGAGGCAACGACACGCTAGGGCGGCGCGGCCCAGGTGCTGGCCGCGCGGCCCTGTTGTGTCGCCACCTCGTGACGCCCCCTGACCTACCCTTTCGCCTACTTAAAGCCTCCGTCGCGAAACCCCCAGTACCGAGAGCCACGATACGGAAAACCTTACTGAGACGCCGCCGCCGCCAATCCCATC
Source organism: Lolium perenne (assembly GCF_019359855.2). Taxonomy (NCBI): domain Eukaryota; kingdom Viridiplantae; phylum Streptophyta; class Magnoliopsida; order Poales; family Poaceae; genus Lolium; species Lolium perenne. The sequence continues at coordinate 338,948,158 of NC_067247.2, forward strand.
TCGGGGGATTCAGGAGATCGCCTCCGGCACCCTGCCGGAGAGGGGAATCATCTCCCGGAGGACTCTTCACCGCCATGATCGCCTCCGGAGTGATGAGTGAGTAGTTCACCCCTGGACTATGGGTCCATAGAAGTAGCTAGATGGTCGTCTTCTCCTTATGTGCTTCATTGTCGGATCTTGTGAGCTGCCTAACATGATCAAGATCATCTATCTGTAATTCTATATGTTGTGTTTGTCGGGATCCAATGGATAGAGAATACTATGTTATGGTGATTATCAATCTATTACCTATGTGTTGTTTATGATCTTACATGCTCTCCGTTATTAGTAGAGGCTCTGGCCAAGTTTTTGCTCTTAACTCCAAGAGGAAGTATTTATGCTCGATAGTGGGTTCATGCCTCCATTAAATCTGGGACAGTGACAGAAAGTTCTAAGGTTGTGGATGTGCTGTTGCCACTAGGGATAAAACATTGATGCTATGTCCAAGGATGTAGTTGTTGATTACATTACGCACCATACTTAATGCAATTGTCTGTTGTTTGCAACTTAATACCGGAAGGGGTTCGGATGATAACCTGAAGGTGGACTTTTTAGGCATAGATGCATGCTGGATAGCGGTCTATGTACTTTGTCGTAATGCCCAATTAAATCTCACTATATTTATCATATCATGTATGTGCATTGTCATGCCCTCTCTATTTGTCAATTGCCCGACTGTAATTTGTTCACCCAACATGCTATTTATCTTATGGGAGAGACACCTCTAGTGAACTGTGGACCCCGGTCCTATTCTTTACATCGAATACAATCTACTGCAATACTTGTTTTACTGTTTTCTGCAAACAATCATCTTCCACACAATACGGTTAATCCTTTGTTACAGGAAGCCGGTGAGATTGACAACCTCACTGTTTCGTTGGGGCAAAGTACTTTGGTTGTGTTGTGCAGGTTCCACGTTGGTGCCGGAATCCCTGGTGTTGCGCCGCACTACATCCCGCCACCAACAACCTTCAACGTGCTTCTTGGCTCCTCCTGGTTCGATAAACCTTGGTTTCTTTCTGAGGGAAAACTTGCTACTGTGCGCATCATACCTTCCTCTTGGGGTTCCCAACGAACGTGTGTTGTACACGCCATCAAGCATATTTTCTGGCGCCGTTGCCGGGGAGATCAAGACACGCTGCAAGAGGAGTCTCCACAATCCAATCTCTTTACTTTGTTTTTGTCTTGCTTTATTTTATTTAGTACTTTGTTTGCTGCATTATATCAAAACACAAAAAAAAATTTAGTTGCTAGCTTTACTTTATTTACTGTCTTGCTCTCTATATCAAAAACACACAAAAAAATCTAGTTTGCTTTATTTACTACTGCTAAAATGAGTAATCCTGAAGTTGAAGTTCGTTCGTTTAAACAACAAGGTGGAGAAAGTTTTAAAGATTCTTGGTATAGAATTAGTGATGCTCATCATAGGTGCACTAAGAAACACTCCACTATTATCCTACTTAGGAACTTTTATGTTGGTATATCTAGTTGGAATAGGTATGTTCTTGATACTCTTTCGGGGGGTAATTTCCTAGGTACACCTGCTTTAGAAGCTAGTTGCATCATTGAGAGTCTAGTTGGAATACCACCTGTTAATGAAACTAAAATTGAAATCTCTCTTGAGAATGTTATGAAAAAATTGGAAACCATAGAGAAAATTTTTCCAAGTGTTGAAACTAAATTGGAAATGTTACTTGATAAAACTGATGAACTTGATAAATCCTTAGGAGGAATTGATGAAAGAATTAGTGTCCTAGGAACTTGTGTTGTCCATGATAATCAAATCAATAGGATTAGCGAACTTGAAAAAGCTATGGGAACCTTGGGTTCAACTTTTTCTTCTCTTAAATATAAGGAGAAAGCTTATGTGGGTAAAGAGCAAAAATTCATGTATGTCTCTAAGGTGCCTAAACCCAAGAATTATTATAGGCCTAAAATTGATAAAACTCCCAACACCCCTGGTAAGAATGTCGATGCTTCATCTCTTGATAACACTTGATATACACTTTCTGCGCCTAGCTGAAAGGCGTTAAAGAAAAGCGCTTATGGGAGAAAACCCATGTTTTTACTACAGTACTTTGTTTTATATTTGAGTCTTGGAAGTTGTTTACTACTGTAGCAACCTCTCCTTATCATGTTTTTGTGCCAAGTAAAGTCTCTATGGTAAAGTTGATGCTAGATTTGGATTGCTGCACAGAAACAGCATTGCTGTCTGTCACGAATTCGCGCAGAAGTCTCTGTAAAAAAAATCAAAAAAATCTGCAAATTTACGTGCGTGATCCTCAGATATGTACGCAACTTTCATTAGTTTTGAGTTTTTCCGTTTGAGCAAGTTAAGTACCCCTTCCAGGTTCGTCTTTACGGACTGTTCTGTTTTTGACAGATTCTACCTTTTATTTCGCATTGCCTCTTTTGCTATGTTGGATGAATTTCTTTGATCCATTAATGTCCAGTAGCTTTGTGCAATGTCCAGAAGTGTTAAGAATGATTGTGTCACCTCTGAACATGTGAATTTTTGATTGTGCACTAACCCTCTAATGAGTTTGCTTGAAGTTTGGTGTGAAGGAAGTTTTCAAGGGTCAAGAGAGGAGTATGATATACTAAGATCAAGAGGAGTGAAAGCTCTAAGCTTGGGGATGCCCCGGTGGTTCACCCCTGCATATTTTAAGAAGACTCAAGCGTCTAAGCTTGGGGATGCCCAAGGCATCCCCTTCTTCATCGACAACATCATCAGCTTCCTCCCCTGAAACTATATTTTTATTCAGTCACATCTTATGTACTTTGCTTGGAGCGTCTGTTGTTTTTGTTTTTGTTTTTGTTTGAATAAAATGGATCCTAGCATTCACTGTGTGGGAGAGAGACACGCTCCGCTGTTGCATATGGACAAATATGTCCTTAGGCTTTACTCATAGTATTCATGGCAAAGGTTGAATCTTCTTCGTTAAATTGTTATATGGTTGGAATCGGGAAATGCTACATGTAGTAATTCTAAAATGTCTTGAATAATTTGATACTTGGCAATTGTTGTGCTCATGTTTAAGCTCTTGCATCATATACTTTGCACCCATTAATGAAGAAATACATAGAGCTTGCTAAAATTTGGTTTGCATATTTGGTCTCTCTAAAGTCTAGATAATTTCTAGTACTGAGTTTTGAACAACAAGGAAGACGGTGTAGAGTCTTATAATGTTTACAATATGTCTTCTATGTGAGTTTTGCTGCACCGGTTCATCCTTGTGTTTGTTTCAAATAAACCTTGCTAGCCTAAACCTTGTATCGAGAGGGAATACTTCTCATGCATCCAAAATCCTTGAGCCAACCACTATGCCATTTGTGTCCACCATACCTACCTACTGCATGGTATTTCTCCGCCATTCCAAAGTAAATTGCTTGAGTGCTACCTTTAAATTTCCATCATTCGCCTTTGCAATATATAGCTCATGGGACAAAATAGCCTTAAAAACTACTGTGGTATTGAATATGTACTTATGCACTTTATCTCTTATTAAGTTGTTTGTTGTGCGATAACCATGTTCCTGGGGACGCCATCAACTCTTTGTTGAATATCATGTGAGTTGCTATGCATGTTCTTCTTGTCTGAAGTAAGGGCGGTTTTCACAATCAAATGGTTTGAGTATGCATACTGTTAGAGAAGAACATTGGGCCGCCAACTAAAGCCATGAATCATGGTGGAAGTTTCAGTTTGGACATAAAACCTCAATCTCTTATGAGAATATTAACTGTTGTTGAATGCTTAAGCATTAAAAGAGGAGTCCATTATCTGTTGTCTATGTTGTCCCGGTATGGGTGTCTAAGTTGAAGAATGATCAAAAGCGAGAAATCCAATGCGAACTTTCTCCTTAGACCCTTGTACAGGCGGCATAGAGGTACCCCTTTGTGACACTTGGTTGAAACATATGTTATGCAATGATGATCAGTGTTAACCCAAGCTAATTAGGACAAGGTGCGGGCACTATTAGTACACTATGCATGAGGCTTGCAACTTGTAAGATATAATTTACATGATACATATGCTTTATTACTACCGTTGACAAAATTGTTTCATGTTTTCAAAACCAAAGCTCTAGCACAAATATAGCAATCGATGCTTTCCTCTTTGAAGGACCTTTCTTTTACTTTTATGTTGAGTCAGTTCACCTATCTCTCTCCACCTCAAGAAGCAAACACTTGTGTGAACTGTGCATTGATTCCTACATACTTGCATATTGCACTTGTTATATTACTCTATGTTGACAATTATCCATGAGATATACATGTTTCAAGTTGAAAGCAACCGCTGAAACTTAATCTTCCTTTGTGTTGCTTCAATACCTTTACTTTGATTTATTGCTTTACGAGTTAACTCTTATGCAAGACTTATTGATGCTTGTCTTGAAGTACTATTCATGAAAAGTCTTTGCTTTATGATTCATTTTTTTACTCATGTCATTACCATTGTTTTTGATCGCTGCATTCATTACATATGCTTACAATAGTATGATCAAGGTTATGATGGCATGTCACTCCAGAAATTATCTTTGTTATCGTTTACCTGCTCGGGACGAGCAGGAACTAAGCTTGGGGATGCTGATACGTCTCCGACGTATCGATAATTTCTTATGTTCCATGCCACATTATTGATGATATCTACATGTTTTATACACATTATATGTCGTATTTATGCATTTTCCGGCACTAACCTATTAACAAGATGCCGAAGAGCCAGTTGCTGTTTTCTGCTGTTTTTGGTTTCAGAAATCCTACAAAGGAAATATTCTCGGAATTGGACGAAATCAACGCCCAGGGTCCTTTTTTTCCACGAAGCTTCCAGAAGACCGAGGGGGAAACGAAGTGGGGCCACGAGGCAACGACACGCTAGGGCGGCGCGGCCCAGGTGCTGGCCGCACGGCCCTGTTGTGTCGCCACCTCGTGACGCCCCCTGACCTACCCTTTCGCCTACTTAAAGCCTCCGTCGCGAAACCCCCAGTACCGAGAGCCACGATACGGAAAACCTTACTGAGACGCCGCCGCCGCCAATCCCATCTCGGGGGATTCAGGAGATCGCCTCCGGCACCCTGCCGGAGAGGGGAATCATCTCCCGGAGGACTCTTCACCGCCATGATCGCCTCCGGAGTGATGAGTGAGTAGTTCACCCCTGGACTATGGGTCCATAGAAGTAGCTAGATGGTCGTCTTCTCCTTATGTGCTTCATTGTCGGATCTTGTGAGCTGCCTAACATGATCAAGATCATCTATCTGTAATTCTATATGTTGTGTTTGTCGGGATCCGATGGATAGAGAATACTATGTTATGATGATTATCAATCTATTACCTATGTGTTGTTTATGATCTTGCATGCTCTCCGTTATTAGTAGAGGCTCTGGCCAAGTTTTTGCTCTTAACTCCAAGAGGGAGTATTTATGCTCGATAGTGGGTTCATGCCTCCATTAAATCTGGGACAGTGACAGAAAGTTCTAAGGTTGTGGATGTGCTGTTGCCACTAGGGATAAAACATTGATGCTATGTCCAAGGATGTAGTTATTGATTACATTACGCACCATACTTAATGCAATTGTCTGTTGTTTGCAACTTAATACCGGAAGGGGTTCGGATGATAACCTGAAGGTGGACTTTTTAGGCATAGATGCATGCTGGATAGCGGTCTATGTACTTTGTCGTATTGCCCAATTAAATCTCACTATATTTATCATATCATGTATGTGCATTGTCATGCCCTCTCTATTTGTCAATTGCCCGACTGTAATTTGTTCACCCAACATGCTATTTATCTTATGGGAGAGACACCTCTAGTGAACTGTGGACCCCGGTCCTATTCTTTACATCGAATACAATCTACTGCAATACTTGTTTTACTGTTTTCTGCAAACAATCATCTTCCACACAATACGGTTAATCCTTTGTTACAGCAAGCCGGTGAGATTGACAACCTCACTGTTTCGTTGGGGCAAAGTACTTTGGTTGTGTTGTGCAGGTTCCACGTTGGCGCCGGAATCCCTGGTGTTGCGCCGCACTACATCCCGCCACCAACAACCTTCAACGTGCTTCTTGGCTCCTCCTGGTTCGATAAACCTTGGTTTCTTTCTGAGGGAAAACTTGCTACTGTGCGCATCATACCTTCCTCTTGGGGTTCCCAACGAACGTGTGTTGTACACGCCATCAGCCACCTCCTCCGTGCCATCGTTGTAGAGCTCCGTTTCAAAATCTAATCCTACCCGTGCCCCTTGTATCAACGTCATGGCCCCACTTGTCATTCGATATACCGAAGCCCCACTCATCCGCGTTTTGGTCAGGGATACGGTGATGCTTACGGTCAAACAAAGATGGATGGTCTGACGTGTCTTTGCGGCCTCTTGTATAAACGTCATGGCCCTTGTATCAACGTCATGGCCCCACTTGTCATTCGATATACCGAAGCCCCACTCATCCGCGTTTTGGTCAGGGATACGGTGATGCTTACGGTCAAACAAAGATGGATGGTCTGACGTGTCTTTGTGGGCTCTACGTGGCCCCACTAGTCAGCAGATAACGGTCAAAGTTGTTGACCCGTCGGGCTAACGACCGTTCTAGCACTTGTAAGGGTTTCAGACAAGGGCTTGGGCAAAACTGAGAAAAAACTAAGGAGCTGTAATATCCCAGTATTTGGGGTTACAAAAATAAAGGAAACAGATGTGTGTATTGCATTCATGCATAGAAAATCCGGGGAATTTTCGCGCTTTAAATTAAAACAGTCACAGTAACTGAAGTTTCACTTGACCTTGGTGGAATTGAAGTAGCTCATCAAGTCAAGCGCTATAAACCTCAATGTGACTTTGTTAAAACCTTGTTTTGGGTAGAGATGATTTGATCTAAGGGGTTAGATCAAATGGAATTAAAACTAACACAATAACATATTAATCAAGGATCAACTGCTTGATCTTATAAAAGATTATAATATGGTATTCTTGGCTATATCATATGAAAAACTATTCAACTATAAATCAAGAAGTAATAAATGGAGAAAACATTCTTAACTTATCTTTTCCATGTCTTAAACTAATCCATGCTCTTATCATAAACCTTATGATATTCATTCTACTTTATTCTTGGAAACAGGACAAGGAGATCAACTCTAGAAGTATAGATTCTTCTCTATTCCAAATTATTATACATCAAACCTAGAGAGGTGAGAGTTCTATATTATTTATTAGAGAAGCAATGACAAACCTTGAGCTAAACTTTGGATATACATCCGTGTATTCAAATCATCATCTTTAAGAGAAACCCTAGGATATTATTTAAGACAATCCCTAGAGAGAGAACCCATTTATGTTAAACATAGATATTGGAGACCACATCATTATCTTTGGAGAATAACCTTAGGTTATTATCAGAGTCCTTCCCAAATGAAAGAAACCATAGATACCAATGTTAGCTTTACCTATTTAAGAATAAAGGACAACCATTGAACTAAAGTATTAGGAGATTAACCATTTCATCTTGAAGTGGTGAGATAACCAAATATCAAATGGAATAATACCATATCCATGAATTGATGAAGTAAGGAGGAGGTATAGGAGAACACCATAAAACTTAGAATAACCATTCCTATATAAGAGAGCTCAATACATGGTGTTACACTGAAGATAGTTGAGGCAACACTTGGATTTGAGGGAGAGAACTATTTATATTATCCAAATTATTAAATCATTATTTCTTGAGAAGAACCCTAAGTAATTATCTCAGGCACTCTCCTGGGATATAATCTGTTGAGGCAACCATAGTAAGCCCATCCTAGAAAGTAAAATAGAAGTACTATACCCTAGTTGATAAAGAAAATACTTGGTCTTAGAAGTAAGAAACCTAATTCATGAGATATATCTTTCGAAGCCAAACCTTGATCATTATAAATTGAGTAATGATCATATACTCTAAGAATTGGGAGTAGAAGCCATTGAGAATAAGTTGCTCATGATTATGCCATGACCATGTCTTGGAGAAATAGAAGAATAAGCCATAAGATAAACCCTATATGATAAGTTGATATCATTCACCACATGAAATTATAGGGAGATCACTAGTAAGCAACCCTAGGATTATATCCCAACCTTAACTTGTGAATCACTTGGTGATCATAAGTACAATCTTGCCACAACCATATTTCATTTATTCCTCAATTAAAGAACTTAAGAAAACCTTAGAGTCAAACCCTACACTTTATATGGTGAGAAACCGTTCATCCATATAACCAAAGTTAACTATAAAAAGAACCATAACCACTTTAGTTACTTCAATGATAAATTAAGGATAATAATAGAAATCTATTTGTATAAGATAAACTAACTCTCAAGTCCTTAGCAACTAAAGGAGAACAACAACTCTTAAGCAAGTAACCACCTTGTCATGAATAGGGGAGTTTAAACCCAAACCAATGCAATATGGTGTCATCTCATCTCTATAACCAGAATTGTATCCTCATTAATATCTTATGCTTCAATTCTTGAACATAAGAAGAACCTTGTGCTACATTTTAAAATTAAAACCATATGTATGGTGATCAACCACTTATCCTATTAACCAAGATCAAACCATGAAAAGAGTAGTATTACTCTAAATATTTCAAGGTGCTATTAAAATACAATAATAGTGCTACCACTGAAATAGGGCTCTAATTAAACTTACAAAATCTGAATAAACAAGTGTTCACATAAAATCATATGCAGGTGATTAAATTCTCAAATTAAGAGATCCAGTTCTAATGATAACTTCTAAAATACTTGGGGTAGAAATTATTAACTCTACTAGTTTAAAACATATTGGATTCTATAAGAAAAAGGAAATCCAAATGAATATATAAAACCATACCTACATGAAAATTTCAATAAAGCTTAAATATGTCAAATCTTTATTTAGAACAACAAGACATGTAATTAGCATTGCTGTTTAGTCCTATTTACAATAGGTAGCAACATGTGCAAGAAGGACTGAATTCAAATTTGAATTCAACAAATGAAATTGAAAACAGAAAATAAAAACAGAAAAGAAAAAGAGAGAAGAGAGGTGCTTACCAGGGCAGGCCACAGAAGCCCAGCAGGTGTTCACCAACGCGGCCCAAGCCACCACCCAGGAGCAGCCCACGTACCCCTTCGTCTAAATATCGGAGAGGAGGTCATCCTCATCCTCTCCTCACACATGGTGGACAGCACGACGACGCGCTCACCTTCTCCTCGACGCTGGCGACCTCTCCTTGCTCGACTGCGTGACTAGGCTCGCTCCTGCGCCCTATAAAAGCTCCGCGGCGAACACTGGCCCGAGTTCTTCCCCCTCTCTATTAATTTTCGCCCAAATCGAAACCCTAGCTGAGCCGACCACCCCCTATCGCCATTGATTGGAGCACCCCCAAGCCATGCCGTGGGCACCGTCGTCATCAGCACCCTCGACTTGATGTACCTGCACAAGGAATCGAGCAGAGGCGACCCGTAGCGCCGTCGTCGACTTTGTCTTCCTCGACGCCGGGAGCGAGCAATCCCGGCGAAGCCGACCACCATCGACCTTTCCGACAAGCCCATCGTGCTCGCGGTGAGTCTCTGACTCTCCTGAGCATCCTAGCTCCTCCTGTAGCATTCCCTAGCATGCCCAGCATCGTAGGCCCGTGGGCACCGCCGCAGCACCTCGCCGTCGGACAAGCTCCGGCGACCTTTTCGAGGGGGCGCCGCTACCTATTGGCTCAGCGCGACGCCCTGAGTCGAGCCAGCACACACGCGCGTTCGTGAGGGTAGCCCAGCGCCGGCGACCATCATCATCTGACCGCCGGTCACCGTGAACCTTGCCATGCCAGCAATTTTGACCACGGTCAATGCTGCGTGGCAGGTGACGTGGAGATAGCCCCACCAGTCAGCCTCTGTGGGTAGATTTAGCCGGGTAGGTTTAGTAGATTCCGGTTTAAATTAAATCCAGAAATATCTGAAACTTTGCAAATTTATAGAAAATTCATTATAACTCAGAAAAATATAAATAAGATATCAAAATTCTTATAAAAGTAAATTCTATCTAATAAAAATATAATATGAAATTTTTATTTTAAATAAAAATGTAATTATTTAATACTTATTAATTAAGCCTTTTCTTTTATTCTTAATTGAATTAAAAATTCAATAATTAGGAAATTTTTCCAAATTAAATAAAAACCTATAAATAAATAAATAAAACCTTAAAACTAATTTTATTTATTTGTTATTTTGATAAATCCTTATTAGAAGGATTTAAACCCTGATTAATAATTACCTTAATTATTAAATCTTTAAAATTAATAAAATGCCAAATCCAATATTATTTTTATTCCAAAGTTATTAGTAACTTCAACTTTATAATGAAGTTATTAACCTAAGAAATAAATAGTAATTATGAAACCCTAGTTCCATTATAAATAGCATTATGGTTTCATAATTTCATGTAAACACTAAAACCCTAATTCCATTAGGAACCCTAGCTCCACTATTCAATGTGTGAAACCTAATTTGCTTCTAACCTAAACCTTAGGTTAGAACATGTGATCATGATATTTTCTTTTCAATCATAGATCCATAGTAGCAACTAAATACTTATCATGCCTTCCTAAAATAGAGACCTATCACTAATAATTTGGTATCTCGTGCTTCCATCCAAATCAAACCTAGATGAACAAATAGGATCAACCAAGTGTAAACCCTAGATCCTATTACCAAAATCATCATCTTTATTAACTCTATTTAGCATCACACCATTGTGATGAACTCCAATAACAACTAAGCCAATATTTTGTGCATTACCTAACCATAGTCCACTAAACCCTACAAGTACTTCATAATTATGAACCATCCTATTTAGAAACCAATTATACTATACTTAGAGATCCAATAGTAAACCTTAGACAACCTCAATCTCAACTGAAATACTTCTTAGTACTTAAGAAGTATGTTCTTCAAAAGTTATTCTTTTGAAGAAAATAGAAAGTATTCATCCACCTAACCTAATAGGACCTATAAACCATAGCTAGCTATCACCAACAAGATGAACCAACCTTGATCGCAACCTTGTATAAATAATTGCTTAGGATGCCTAGGCTTAACTCAACCTTACAAGCCCTAGGTGTCGATGAATACAACATTGTTGTAATCCATCTAATCCTTACTCGAGATACTAGTTTGGAACCATAGTAAACCATAGAAATCCACAACCATAATTATCCTACTTGTTCTTTATTAAAGAACATGTTCTTCAAAAGTTATTCTTTTGAAGTATATGATAATTAACCATGCCATACAGTACTAAAATTGACAACTGTTCTTTACATGTTAACGTTATGCCAATTATCATTCCTTGTGTGCTATATTGATTACTATGCTTTATTATATAATCTGTTTATGATACCAAGTAATCACACCTGAATAAGAACCCTGTTTGTGAATCATCTCTAAAAGTGCAACACACCCGAAACTAATTATTACAACTCATTAATCCTAAATCATCGGGGTTAGGTCACGCTTAGAGCGATTGCATCTCATACTTATGCAGTATTGCATCCTTGCCAATCTTTTAAACATCGTCCTTACCGGACGATGATGCTATTTCAGAATTTGGAGTTATTGCGTATTGAAGACCTTGCCTGCATAATCTTGCAGTCAAGAAAGGCAAGTTCATCGCTTGCTCATGTCATTTGAGTATATTTACCAAATTACTTGCAAAGTACTATACTTATCACTCTTGCATGAAAATCAAAAGTATTATTTTCATAACTACGAATATGACTATGTGGTGGGCAATGGAACCATGGTATGTGTTGATATGGTGGAGGTTCCATTGCAAGGGTTTATATCCATCTAGGATTAAACAACAAATGTCGTCCAATGATTCTTGTGCCGTAAAACTCGTGTTAACCATAAGATCTGGAGTGGGACGGAGTAGCCAATTGTATTTCCACCTCTCGTACATCAACGGATGCGCTTACCGTAGCAGTTGTATCTTGCGAGAACAACCGGGGGGTGGGGATCCCATTCTAAATTCCCCACGGTAATGCGGTCTATGATGGGTTGCATCTACGGGCGAAGGAGTTTATGGTAGAGCCCAGAACTGTTGTCGCGGTCGGGGGCCATCCTTAATTGGAGTAAGTACACCGGTGAGGACCCAGGGTCGGGGATTGCAACAAAGGGTGGGTGTGCGAGGTAGCGGAGGAATATGAACGGCTATGACCTTATACCGGGCCTCACACCAAAGGAAGTGTGAACGGGCATGCAACTCGGTTGGCACCAAGGTTAAGATCTCTTATGGGTAAAGCAACACACCTCTGCAGAGTGTAATGAATCATGACCTGTCACTCCCTGTTCCGGGTTTTGGAACTGCGAACGCGGCCGGAAAGGAACTCCATGAAGTTCTAGTAAACCGGTGAAGGCTGACGGACATAGTTCTTCTGAATAAAAGCAACCTTTTGAAGAAATGATTATGAAAACCTGCATTGGTATTAGACTTTCTGGTCTAATGTCGTAGCTAGTGCATTAAACACCTCTTTCCTATAATGAACTTGTTGAGTACGCTCGTACTCATCCCACTCTTAAATCCCCTGCTTAGATATGGAGGCATCGAAGGAGGATCTACAGTGCAACTCGAAGGTCGAGGAGTCAACAACTACTTCACTGGACAGGACCCTGTCAGAGGAGTCAAACACCACATCAACAAGGAGAAAACCTAGATTAGCAATAGAAAACCTAGATTAGCAATAGAAGGGAACTAGCTTCCTAAACTTAGCTCCTATTTAGCTAGAATCTATTCATAACCTCTGTAGCTAGTTAAATACTCTACAAGTAGAGTTCGTGATAGGTTTAGACTACGAGTCATTCTTCTAGAGTTTATTTGCAGTTTTACCTCATTGTAAAGTAGGAGGCTGTGATGATCTTATGTAATATAGTCTGTGTGTAATTCTATAGACATGTCTTGGACCTGCATATGTTTCTGTTGTACAACTCTGAGCGATGTAATACTAGTGGAACGGTGTTTCATTGGTATTATGTCAGACTTGCATACTACACCATGCAGTGGTATGCCGGGTCACCACAGTTGGTATCAGAGCAAATGCTTTGACCCTAGGATTAAAACCCTTTAAAAGGAGACCTATAGGATTGGTAGTGTCTATAGGAAGCTGTCTTAGCTAAACCAAAATCTTCTTATGACTTGAGATGGATATTCACTTGAGAATAATCCTGACACACTTGAGTCAAACTTTCTAACCTATCTTTCCTAAGTGAAGTTAGTTAGCTAATCCCAAATATGTAGCACATCATTCAGTCCTCAAAACTATAGATGAGTAGATCACAGTTGTTATACAATACATGGTAGTCCAAAGAGAGGATACAACCATAAGGAAGAGATCCTATTGGAAGATGTATACCAACACATGTTTTGTTTAAGTAAGAGTTATCTAGACCTGTAATAGGAGCGATAACAAGTGATGAAGATATGTGTATAAGAAAAATATCCTATTAGAAGGTGTAAACCAGTACAAGTAATGGGTAAGTAAATTATCCAAACTTGTAAAACAACTGGTTGTAAGGGATGAATATAAGTTATATTAGGTAGTATAAACCATGATGAGTCAATCATGGGAGGAAAGGAAGAGTGATAGGAATAAAATATGTCTATCTACATGGTAGAGATAGTAATCATATAAGATTCACCTGAGAATCATTATGTGTTGGACTAGAACATCATAAATAATTAAGATGAGTATAATAAGAAGCCAGTTGTTCAACAATAGTGCAACAATTGTGTTACAAAACCAAGGAAGTGTGCCAAGTGATGTCTACGCCCCCTCCTTTTCCTGTAGACAGTGTTGGGCCTCCAAGAGCAGAGGTTTGTAGAACAGCAGCAAGTTTTCCCTTAAGTGGATCACCCAAGGTTTATCGAACTCAGGGAGGAAGAGGTCAAAGATATCCCTCTCATGCAACCCTGCAACCACAAAGCAAGAAGTCTCTTGTGTCCCCAACACACCTAATAGGTGCACTAGTTCGGCGAAGAGATAGTGAAATACAGGTGGTATGAATATATATAAGCAGTAGCAACGGCACCAGAAAAGTGCTTTGCCCAGGACAGTAAACAAGCAGTAGTAACGCAGCAGTAGTAACGCAGTAAAACAGTAAACAAGCAGCGATAGCAGTATTTAGGAACAAGGCCTAGGGATCATACTTTCACTAGTGGACACTCTCAACATTGATCACATAACAGAATAGATAAATGCATACTCTACACTCTTTTGTTGGATGATGAACACCATTGCGTAGGATTACACGAACCCTCAATGCCGGAGTTAACAAGCTCCACAATTCAATGTTCATATTTAAATAACCTTAGAGTGCATGAAAGATCAACACGACTAAACCAAGTACTAACATAGCATGCACACTGTCACCTTCACACTATGTAGGAGGAATAGATCACATCAATACCATCATAGCAATAGTTAACTTCATAATCTACAAGAGATCATAATCATAGCCTACGCCAAGTACTAACACGGATGCACACACTGTCACCATTACACCGTGCAGGAGGAATAAAACTACTTTAATAACATCACTAGAGTAGCACATAGATGAATTGTGATACAAAACACATTGCAATCATAAAGAGATATAAATAAGCACTTCACTATGCCATTAATAACAGTGAATAAGTATTCTGTGAAATATAGCCTAAGAGACCCACACGGTGCACACACTGTCACCTTTACACACGTGGGACAAGGAGTCTCCGGAGATCACATAAGTAAAATTCACTTGACTAGCATAACGACATCTAGATTACAAGCATCATCATATGAATCTCAATCATGTAAGGCAGCTCATGAGATTATTGTATTGAAGTACATAGGAGAGAGAGGAACCACATAGCTACCGGTACAGCCCCGAGCCTCGATGGAGAACTACTCCCTCCTCATGGGAGACAGCAGCGTTGATGAAGATGGCGGTGGTGTCGATGGAGGAGCCTTCCGGGGGCACTTCCCCGTCCCGGCGGCGTGCCGGAACAGAGAGTCCTGTCCCCCAGATCTTGGCTTCGCGATGGCGGCGGCTCTGGATGGTTTCTCGTACCGTGGCTTTTCCGTATCGAAGTTTTAGGTCGAGGGGCTTCTTATAGGCGAAGAGGCGGCGTCAGAAGGTCAACGAGGCGACGACACCATAGGGGGGCGCGGGCCACCCCTTGGCCGCGCCAGCCTATGGTCTGGTGGGCCTGTGGCCCCCCTCTGGCGACTCTCGGGTGTTCTGGATGCTTCCGGGGATTCTAAGATCTTCGGCGTTGATTTCGTCTGATTCCGAGAATATTTCCTTACTAGGATTTCTGAAACCAAAAACAGCAGAAAACAGCAACTGGCACTTCGGCATCTTGTTAATAGGTTAGTTCCAGAAAATGCACAAATATGACATAAAGTGTGCATAAAACATGTAGATATCATCAATAATGTGGCATGGAACATAAGAAATTATCGATACGTCGGAGACGTATCAGCATCCCCAAGCTTAGTTCCTGCTCGTCCCGAGCAGGTAAACGATAACAAAGATAATTTCTGGAGTGACATGAGTAAACAACTGAATCATAAAGCAAAGACTTTTCATGAATAGTACTTCAAGACAAGCATCAATAAGCCTTGCATAAAAGTTAACTCATAAAGCAATAATTCAAAGTAAAGGTATTGAAGCAACACAAAGGAAGATTAAGTTTCAGCGGTTGCTTTCAACTTGTAACATGTATATCTCATGGATATTGTCAATGTAAAGTAATATAACAAGTGCAATATGCAAGTATGTAGGAATCAATGCACAGTTCACACAAGTGTTTGCTTCTTGAGGTGGAGAGAGATAGGTGAACTGACTCAACATAAAAGTAAAAGAATGGTCCTTCAAAGAGGAAAGCATCGATTGCTATATTTGTGCTAGAGCTTTGATTTTGAAAACAAGAAACAATTTTGTCAACGGTAGTAATAAAGCATATGTATCATGTAAATTATATCTTACAAGTTACAAGCCTCATGCATAGTATACTAATAGTGCCCGCACCTTGTCCTAATTAGCTTGGACTACCGGGGTTATCGCAATGCACATGTTTTAACCAAGTGTCACAAAGGGGTACCTCTATGCCGCCTGTACAAAGGTATAAGGAGAAAGCTCGCATTGGATTTCTCGCTATTGATTATTCTCAACTTAGACATCCATACCGGGACAACATAGACAACAGATAATGGACTCCTCTTTTATGCATAAGCATGTAGCAACAATTAATTTTCTCATATGAGATTGAGGATATATGTCCAAAACTGAAACTTCCACCATGGATCATGGCTTTAGTTAGCGGCCCAATGTTCTTCTCTAACAATATGCACGCTCTAACCATAAGGTGGTAGATCGCCCTTACTTCAGACAAGACAAACATGCATAGCAACTCACATGATATTCAATAATGAGTAGTTGATGGCGTCCCCAGGAACATGGTTATCGCACAACGAGCAACTTAATAAGAGATAAAGTGCATAAGTACATATTCAATACCACAATAGTTTTTAAGCTATTTGTCCCATGAGCTATATATTGTAAAGGTAGAGGATAGAAATTTAAAGGTAGCACTCAAGCAATTTACTTTGGAATGGCGAAGAAATACCATGTAGTAGGTAGGTATGGTGGACACAAATGGCATAGTGGTTGGCTCAAGGATTTTGGATGCATGAGAAGTATTCCCTCTCGATACAAGGTTTAGGCTAGCAAGGCTATTTGAAACAAACACAAGGATGAACCGGTGCAGCAAAACTCACATAAAAGACATATTGTAAATATTATAAGACTCTACACCATCTTCCTTGTTGTTCAAACTCAATACTAGAAATTATCTAGACCTTAGAGAGACCAAATATGCAAACCAAATTTTAGCATGCTCTATGTATTTCTTCATTAATAGGTGCAAAGCATATGATGCAAGAGCTTAAACATGAGCACAACAATTGCCAAGTATCACATTATCCAAGACATTATAGCAATTTACTACATGTAGCATTTTCCGTTTCCAACCATATAACAAATTAATGAAGCAGTTTCAACCTTCGCCGTGAACATTAAAAGCTAAGAACACATGTGTTCATATGAACCAGCGGAGCGTGTCTCTCTCCCACACAAGCATTTATTCAAACAAAAACAAAAACAAGAAACATACAGACGCTCCAAGTAAAGTACATAAGATGTGACCGAATAAAAATATAGTTTCATGGGAGGAACCTGATAATGTTGTCAATGAAGAAGGGGATGCCTTGGGCATCCCCAAGCTTAGATGCTTGAGTCTTCTTGAAATATGCAGAGATGAACCACCGGGGCATCCCCAAGCTTAGACTTTTCACTCTTCTTGATCATAGTATATCATCCTCCTCTCTTGACCCTTGAAAACTTCCTCCACACCAAACTCGAAACAAACTCATTAGAGGGTTAGTGCATAATCAAAAATTCACATGTTCAGAGGTGACACAATCATTCTTAACACTTCTGGACATTGCCCAAAGCTACTGGAAGTCAATGGAATCGAAATATCCATCGAACATAACAAAACAGGCAATGCGAAATAAAAGGCAGAATCTGTCAAAACAGAACAGTTCGTATTGACGAATTTTATTGAGGCACCAGACTTGCTCAAATGAAAATGCTCAAATTTAATGAAAGTTGTGTACATATCTGAGGATCACTCACGTAAATTGGCATAATTTTCTGAATTACCTACAGAGAATTTTGCCCAGATTTGTGACAGCAAAGAAATCTGTTTCTGCGCAGTAATCCAAATCTAGTATGAACTTTACTATCAACGACTTTACTTGGCACAACAAAACTCAAAACTAAGATAAGGAGAGGTTGCTACAGTAGTAAACAACTTCCAAGACACAAATATAAAACAAAGTACTATAGCAAAATAACACATGGGTTATCTCCCAAGAAGTTCTTTCTTTATAGCCATTAAGATGGGCTCAGCAGTTTTAATGATGCACTCGCAAGAAATAGTATTTGAAGCAAATGAGAGCATCAAGAAGAAAATTCAAAACACATTTAAGCCTAACATGCTTCCTATGCAAAGGAATCTTGTAAATAAACAAGTTCATGAAGAGCAAAGTAACAAGCATAGGAAGATAAAATAAGCGTAGCTTCAAAAATTTCAGCACATAGAGAGGTGTTTTAGTAACATGAAAATTTCTACAACCATATTTTCCTCTCTCATAATAACTTTCAGTAGCATCATGAGCAAACTCAACAATATAACTATCAAATGAAACATTCTTATCATGAGTCTCATGCATAAAATTATTACTACTCCCAACATAAGCATAGTCAATTTTATTAGTTGTAGTGGGAGCAAATTCAACAAAGTAGCTATCATTATTATTCTCATCATCAAATATAGGAGGCATATTGTAATCATAATCAAATTTATCCTCCATAACAGGTGGTACCAAAAGACTACTATCATTATAATCATCATAAATAGGAGGCAAAGTATCATCAAAGAAAATTTCCTCCTCAATGCTTGGGGGACTAAAAAGATCATGCTCATCAAAGCCAGCTTCCCCAAGCTTAGAATTTTCCATAGCATTAGCAACAATAGTGTTCAAAGCATTCATATTAATAACATTCCCATTAGCATGCATATAAAGTTCCATGGGTTTTTTAATTCTCTCTTCAAACACATCATGTCCTAATTCAAGATAAAGTTCATAAAGATCTCTCATATTTTTGTTGTTTTCCATTATGCCTAACTAGTGTAAACAAGAAACAAAAAGATGCAATTGCAGGATCTAAAGGAAATAGCTTCGAGCACAAACACAATGGCGCTTTAAAAAATCATTACTGGAACCGGAGTATGAGTGCCTTTTACCTTTCCTCCCCGGCAACGGCTCCAGAAAATAGCTTGATGTCTACGCCCCCTCCTTTTCCTGTAGACAGTGTTGGGCCTCCAAGAGCAGAGGTTTGTAGAACAGCAGCAAGTTTTCCCTTAAGTGGATCACCCAAGGTTTATCGAACTCAGGGAGGAAGAGGTCAAAGATATCCCTCTCATGCAACCCTGCAACCACAAAGCAAGAAGTCTCTTGTGTCCCCAACACACCTAATAGGTGCACTAGTTCGGCGAAGAGATAGTGAAATACAGGTGGTATGAATATATATAAGCAGTAGCAACGGCACCAGAAAAGTGCTTTGCCCAGGACAGTAAACAAGCGTAGTAACGCAGCAAGAGTAACGCAAAGAAACAAGAAACAAGCAGCGATAGCAGTATTTAGGAACAAGGCCTAGGGATCATACTTTCACTAGTGGACACTCTCAACATTGATCACATAACAGAATAGATAAATGCATACTCTACACTCTTTTGTTGGATGATGAACACCATTGCGTAGGATTACACGAACCCTCAATGCCGGAGTTAACAAGCTCCACAATTCAATGTTCATATTTAAATAACCTTAGAGTGCATGAAAGATCAACACGACTAAACCAAGTACTAACATAGCATGCACACTGTCACCTTCACACTATGTAGGAGGAATAGATCACATCAATACCATCATAGCAATAGTTAACTTCATAATCTACAAGAGATCATAATCATAGCCTACGCCAAGTACTAACACGGATGCACACACTGTCACCATTACACCGTGCAGGAGGAATAAAACTACTTTAATAACATCACTAGAGTAGCACATAGATGAATTGTGATACAAAACACATTGCAATCATAAAGAGATATAAATAAGCACTTCACTATGCCATTAATAACAGTGAATAAGTATTCTGTGAAATATAGCCTAAGAGACCCACACGGTGCACACACTGTCACCTTTACACACGTGGGACAAGGAGTCTCCGGAGATCACATAAGTAAAATTCACTTGACTAGCATAACGACATCTAGATTACAAGCATCATCATATGAATCTCAATCATGTAAGGCAGCTCATGAGATTATTGTATTGAAGTACATAGGAGAGAGAGGAACCACATAGCTACCGGTACAGCCCCGAGCCTCGATGGAGAACTACTCCCTCCTCATGGGAGACAGCAGCGTTGATGAAGATGGCGGTGGTGTCGATGGAGGAGCCTTCCGGGGGCACTTCCCCGTCCCGGCGGCGTGCCGGAACAGAGAGTCCCATCCCCCAGATCTTGGCTTCGCGATGGCGGCGGCTCTGGATGGTTTCTCGTATCGTGGCTTTTCCGTATCGAAGTTTTAGGTCGAGGGGCTTCTTATAGGCGAAGAGGCGGCGTCAGAAGGTCGACGAGGCGACGACACCATAGGGGGGCGCGGGCCACCCCTTGGCCGCGCCAGCCTATGGTCTGGTGGGCCTGTGGCCCCCCTCTGGCGACTCTCGGGTGTTCTGGATGCTTCCGGGGATTCTAAGATCTTCGGCGTTGATTTCGTCTGATTCCGAGAATATTTCCTTACTAGGATTTCTGAAACCAAAAACAGCAGAAAACAGCAACTGGCACTTCGGCATCTTGTTAATAGGTTAGTTCCAGAAAATGCACAAATATGACATAAAGTGTGCATAAAACATGTAGATATCATCAATAATGTGGCATGGAACATAAGAAATTATCGATACGTCGGAGACGTATCACCAAGCACATCAGAACCATAGTCTTATGATAGAAACATTTGGAAGTATAGGAGCTATATCCCAATCGTTATGTGTTTAGAATAACCATGTTAGAACCCAGAGATATTAGGTGAGATAGTCCTCAACAAAATAGAAGTCAAGTTAGTACTTCCAAAGGAAATTAGATCGACCACAACTATTCTGGACCAAATTGTTCAACTTTATTCGATTGCAAATGAGCAGTTAGAGTAAATGTTAAGACAAATAATAGTCTGCCATATATGCATGCTAAGTATCATGATATAAACCAACAAAAGAAGCCTGGTGACCGGGTGTATACGTGAGCACGCATCCATTGGCTGACACGTGTCACATTTAGCAATCCCCTGTCACCATCATTGTTGGGTTAGCAAACCACATCAGCACTAACAACACACCCAAATCACATTTTTAGCAATCCCCTGTTATCAATCATTGTAACGCGGGACCCGCAGCCCACGCCAAGTATGATTAGCGATGCATAAGACAATGTCAAGGCAATAGACTGAATTGACGAGAACCGAATCTCAAAGCAGATCGTGCGGCATCTGGAGGGTGCTCACGTATACACCTAGTCACCAAATCCACTCTCTATAAACCAATCTTATGTGGTGTTGTATACTACACATCAGGGCCTGATATTTAGAGATATCTTACTCAACTATTATATTCAGGCTTATACTGGTGTGTATTATATACACAAAGCTAAATCTTCTTGGATTTTATTAGATTTTAATTGATTGACTAGATCCATACATGAAGTTTGACTTTGATATGCAAATGCATGTTGCAATATCAAGTTCATACTTGATGCTATAGATCTAGAGGGTAATGGTAAACGTGTGAGGAAGTGACGAATTTTGAACATCTTGAAGACAAGATGAAGGTTCATCACACAAAGGAAGCAAAATTGTGGGAAGTAACCACAATACTCTGAAGAAAGTACCAATCCAAAACTCATGCTTTAACTCAACAGAGGAGTACTTTAGTACATAAGAAGCATGAAGGTGAGAAATAAGAGGATTATGGTGAAGCTGAAGCAGATCCATAGTCAATATAAAAGAGGGAATGCATGGGAAATCACTCAGGATACTATATTCATAGTGTCAGCTAGTGGTTTTCTTGCAAAAATAAATCCTCGAAAAAGGAAGATGACATATGAAACCATAGCAGATATAAGAAGACCATAGTTGGTATCAGAAGACCACAGTTGGCATAGGATCAATACTGCGAGATAAAGTAGATGATGTCCCGACCAATTGGTCAAAACCTATAATAGAGTACACTTTTAGATAACCAATAGCCACAGTTGGTATCAAATAGTCCGCAATTGGATTATTTTTACCAAGAAGTTGTGAACAAATAAAATCTTGTCAGCCAAATAGTTATGACTTACAAACATTTAGTCGAAGGATTCATGTCGGATGTCCACAATTGAGTGGATGTACCACAAAGATTCCTCACGAGACCTTAGAAGAATAACAACCATAAGCTAGACCTAGACCAATATCCTAACCATAAGTCCAATGGTTGGAAGAAAAAGAGTTGAAAACCATAAGAAAACTCTAAGGGGTAGAGTAAAGATTGAGTTGGATGTACAATGACCCAATACTTTGAGCAAATAGATGAAGAAGGTCTGAACTGGGAGGAAGTTCGATGTTATTTTCATAAGATTATCGAACACTACTTTCAGAAGGATGTTAGACCAGAAGCCGAGGTTTATACCTCGAGGAAGCAAGAATTGGACAATAGCTTGAGAAAGTGAGTAATATTTACTCAAAAGTACTTAAGCTCAAGTCAGCTTATGTTAATGAAGTTGGACGAAGAAAATACCGTAGACCAAATACAACTCGAGAAGGCCAAAGACTGAAGGATATCGACTATACCAAAACTAAAGTCCATTTGAAAGATTCCTTTCATGGAACCTAAATGAACCAAAAGAGTTATAGGTATCAACTATAATCCATGATTGGATAGACTAAATGAGTCTAATCCATTCGATCTTAGGGAAATAAATACTCAAGACTATTTCCATGGTAAGTACCTTACTAAGTACCATTATTGCAGTTTTGGTAGTAAGGGAAAACAAAGACCTATTTTATCAATTAGGAGTAGGTCATCAAATTAGTCTTCAGTCAACACTATCAGCACCATAAGAAGTCCCAATCATCGAATCTTCAATGAGAAAGGAAACACGCTTATAGCCTTGGAATAAATCATAGAACTAAAGTAAGAAGTCAATGTTCTGAGGAAAACACTAATGGATTCCAGGAAGAATCTGGACAAGGGATATACTCAATTATATCCAGTGAGATCACCACGGAGTTCGAGAAAAGATGTAGTCTGCACAAGTCAGATCCACACTCCGGAAACGTGAGAGAGTGCAAACTTCGAGGATGAAGTTTAGTTTAAGGGGTAGAGACTGTAATATCCCAGTATTTGGGGTTACAAAAATAAAGGAAACAAATGTGTGCATTGCATTCATGCATAGAAAATCCGGGGAATTTTCGCGCTTTAAAGTAAAACAGTCACAGTAACTGAAGTTTCACTTGACCTTGGTGGAATTGAAGTAGCTCATCAAGTCAAGCGCTATAAACCTCAATGTGACTTTGTTAAAACCTTGTTTTGGGTAGAGATGATTTGATCTAAGGGGTTAGATCAAATGGAATTAAAACTAACACAATAACATATTAATCAAGGATCAATTGCTTGATCTTATAAAAGATTATAATATGGTATTCTTGGCTATATCATATGAACAACTATTCAACTATAAATCAAAAATTAATAAATGGAGAAAACATTCTTAACTTATCTTTTCCATGTCTTAAACTAATCCATGCTCTTATCATAAACCTTATGATATTCATTCTACTTTATTCTTGGAAACAGGACAAGGAGATCAACTCTAGAAGTATAGATTCTTCTCTATTCCAAATTATTATACATCAAACCTAGAGAGGTGAGAGTTCTATGTTATTTATTAGAGAAGAAATGACAAACCTTGAGCTAAACTTTGGATATACATCCGTGTATTCAAATCATCATCTTTAAGAGAAACCCTAGGATATTATTTAAGACAATCCCTAGAGAGAGAACCCATTTATGTTAAACATAGATATTGGAGACCACATCATTATCTTTGGAGAATAACCTTAGGTTATTAGCAGAGTCCTTCCCAAATGAAAGAAACCATAGATACCAATCTTAGCTTTACCTATTTAAGAATAAAGGACAACCATTGAACTAAAGTATTAGGAGATTAACCATTTCATCTTGAAGTGGTGAGATAACCAAATATCAAATGGAATAATACCATATCCATGAATTGATAAAGTAAGGAGGAGGTATAGGAGAACACCATAAAACTTAGAATAACCATTCCTATATAAGAGAGCTCAATACACGGTGTTACACTCAAGATGGTTGAGGCAACACTTGGATTTGAGGGAGAGAACTATTTATATTATCCAAATTATTAAATCATTATTTCTTGAGAAGAACCCTAAGTAATTATCTCAGGCACTCTCCTGGGATATAATCTGTTGAGGCAACCATAGTAAGCCCATCCTAGAAAGTAAAATAGAAGTACTATACCCTAGTTGATAAAGACAATACTTGGTCTTAGAAGTAAGAAACCTAATTCATGAGATGTATCTTTGGAAGCCAAACCTTGATCATTATAAATTGAGTAATCATCATATATTCTAAGAATTGGGAGTAGAAGCCATTGAGAATAAGTTGCTCATGATTATGCCATGACCATATCTTGGAGAAATAGAAGAATAAGCCATAAGATAAACCCTATATGATAAGTTGTTATCATTCACCACATGAAATTATAGGGAGATCACTAGTAAGCAACCCTAGGCTTATATCCCAACCTTAACTTGTGAATCACTTGGTGATCATAAGTACAATCTTGCCACAGCCATATTTCATTTATTCCTCAATTAAAGAACTTAAGAAAACCTTAGAGTCAAACTCTACACTTTATATGGTGAGAAACCATTCATCCATATAACCAAAGTTAACTATAAAAAGAACCATAACCACTTTAGTTACTTCAATGATAAATTAAGGATAATAATAGAAATCTATTTGTATAAGATAAACTAACTCTCAAGCCCTTAGCAACTAAAGGAGAACAACAACTCTTAAGCAAGTAACCACCTTGTCATGAATAGGGGAGTTTAAACCCAAACCAATGCAATATGGTGTCATCTCATCTCTATAACCAGAATAGCATCCTCATTAATATCTTATGCTTCAATTCTTGAACATAAGAAGAACCT
The DNA here is from genome assembly GCF_019359855.2 of Lolium perenne. Lineage (NCBI taxonomy): Eukaryota > Viridiplantae > Streptophyta > Magnoliopsida > Poales > Poaceae > Lolium > Lolium perenne. The sequence continues at coordinate 338,973,166 of NC_067247.2, forward strand.
TGTGCTACATTTTAAAATTAAAACCATATGTATGGTGATCAACCACTTATCCTATTAACCAAGATTAAACCATGAAAAGAGTAGTATTACTCTAAATATTTCAAGGTGCTATTAAAATACAATAATAGTGCTACCATTGAAATAGGGCTCTAATTAAACTTACAAAATCTGAATAAACAAGTGTTCACATAAAATCATATGCATGTGATTAAATTCTCAAATTAAGAGATCCAGTTCTAATGATAACTTCTAAAATACTTGGGGTAGAAATTATTAACTCTACTAGTTTAAAACATATTGGATTCTATAAGCAAAAGGAAATGCAAATGAATATATAAAACCATACCTACATGAAAATTTCAATAAAGCTTAAATATGTTAAATCTTTATTTAGAACAACAAGATATGTAATTAGCATTGCTGTTTAGTCCTATTTAAAATAGGTAGCAACATCTGCAAGCAGGATTGCATTCAAATTTGAATTCAACAAATGAAATTAAAAACAAAAAATAAAAACAGAAAAGAAAAAGAGAGAAGAGAGGTGCTTACCAGGGCAGGCCGCAGAAGCCCAGTAGGAGTTCACCAACGCGGCCTAAGCCACCACCCAGGAGCAGCCCACGTACCCCTTCCTCTAAATATCGGAGAGGAGGTCATCCTCATCCTCTCCTCACGCATGGAGGACAACACGACGACGTGCTCACCTTCTCCTCGACGCTGGCGACATCTCCTTGCTCGACTGCGTGACTAGGCTCTCTCCTGCGCCCTATAAAAGCTCCACGATGAACACTGGCCCGAGTTCTTCCCCCTCTCTGTTAATTTTCGCCCAAATCGAAACCCTAGCTTAGCCGGCCACCCCCTATCGCCATTGATTGGAGCACCCCCAAGCCATGCCGTGGGCACCGTCGTCATCAGCACCCTCGACTTGTTGTACCTGGACAACGAATCGAGCAGAGGTGACCCGTAGCGCCGTCGTCGACTTCGTCTTCCCCAACGCCGGGAGCGAGCAATCCCGGCGAAGCCGACCACCTCGACCTTTCCGACAAGCCCATTGTGCTCGCGGTGAGTCTCTGACTCTCCTGAGCATCCTAGCTCCTCCTCTAGCATTCCCTAGCATGCCCAGCATCGTAGGACCGTGGGCACCGCCGCAACACCTCGCCGTCGGACAAGCTCTGGCGACCTTTTCGAGGGGGCGCTGCTACCTATTGGCTCAGCGCGACGCCCTGAGTCGAGCCAGCAAACGCGCGCGTCCGCGAGGGTAGCCCAGCGCCGGCGACCATCATCATCTGACCGCCGGTCACCGTGAACCTTGCCACGCCAGCAATTTTGACCACGGTCAATGTTGCGTGGCAGGTGACGTGGAGATAGCCCCACCAGTCAGCCTCTGCGGGTAGATTTAGCCGGGTAGGTTTAGTAGATTCCGTTTTAAATTAAATCCAGAAATATCTGAAAGTTTGCAAATTTATAGAAAATTCATTATAACTCAGAAAAATATAAATAAGATATCAAAATTCTTATAAAAGTAAATTCTATCCAATAAAAATATAATATGAAATTTTTATTTTAAATAAAAATTTAATTATTTAATACTTACAAATTAAGCCTTTTCTTTTATTCTTAATTGAATTAAAAATTCAATAATTAGGAAAATTTTCCAAATTAAATAAAAACCTATAAATAAATAAAGAAAACCTTAAAACTAATTTTCTTTATTTGTTATTTTGATAAATCCTTATTAGAAGGATTTAAACCCTGATTAATAATTACCTTAATTATTAAATCTTTAAAAATAATAAAATGCCAAATCCAATATTATTTTTATTCCAAAGTTATTAGTAACTTCAACTTTATAATGAAGTTATTAACCTAAGAACTAAATAGTAGTTATGAAACCCTAGTTCCATTATAAATAACATTATGGTTTCATAATTTCATGTGAACACTAAAAACCTAATTCCATTAGGAACCCTAGCTCCACTATTCAATGTGTGAAACCTAATTTGCTTGTAACCTAAACCTTAGGTTAGAACATGTGATCATGATATTTTCTTTTCAATCATAGATTCATAGTAGCAACTAAGTACTTATCATGCCTTCCTAAAATAGAGACCTATCACTAATAATTTGGTATCTCGTGCTTCCATCCAAATCAAACCTAGATGAACAAATAGGATCAACCAAGTGTAAACCCTAGATCCTATTACCAAAATTATCATCTTTATTAACTCTATTTAGTATCACACCATTGTGATGAACTCCAATAACAACTAAGCCAATATTTTGTGCATTACCTAACCAAAGTCCACTAAACCCTACAAGTACTTCATAATTATGAACCATCCTATTTAGAAACCAATTATTCTATACTTAGAGATCCAATAGCAAACCTTAGACAACCTCAATCTCAACTGAAATACTTCTTAGTACTTAAGAAGTATGTTCTTCAAAAGTTATTCTTTTGAAGAAAATAGAAAGTATTCATCCACCTAACCTAATAGGACCTATAAACCCTAGCTAGCTATCACCAACAAGATGAACCAACCTTGATCGCAACCTTGTATAAATAATTGCTTAGGATGCTGATAACGCGTGAAGCACACGTCCGTTGGGAACCCCAAGAGGAAGGTGTGATGCGTACAGTAGCAAGTTTTCCCTCAGTAAGAAACCAAGGTTATCGAACCAGTAGGAGATGAAGGCCACGTGAAGGTTGTTGGTGAAGGAGTGTAGTGCGGCGCAACACCAGGGATTCCGGCGCCAACGTGGAACCTGCACAACACAATCAAAATACTTTGCCCCAACTTAACAGTGAGGTTGTCAATCTCACCGGCTTGCTGAAAACAAAGGACTAAACGTATGGTGTGGAGAATGATGTTTGCTTGTGAAGAACAACAGAGAACAGAGATTGTAGTTGATTGTATTTCAGATTTAAAAGAATGGACCGGGGTCCACAGTTCACTAGTGGTGTCTCTCCAATAAGAAATAGCATGTTGGGTGAACAAATTACAGTTGGGCAATTGACAAATAGAGATGCATATACATATCATTATGACTACTATGAGATTTAATCAGGGCATTACGACAAAGTACATAGACCGCTATCCAGCATGCATCTATGCCTAAAAAGTCCACCTTCGGGTTAGCATCAGCACCCCTTCCAGTATTAAGTTGCAAACAACAGACAATTGCATTAAGTATGGTGCGTAATGTAATCAACACAAATATCCTTAGACAAAGCATTGATGTTTTATCCCTAGTGGCAACAACACATCCACAACCTTAGAACTTTCTGTCACTGTCTCAGATTCAATGGAGGCATGAACCCACTATCGAGCATAAATACTCCCTCTTGGAGTCACAAGTATCAACTTGGCCAGAGCCTCTACTAGCAACGGAGAGCATGCAAGAACATAAACAACACATATATGATAGATTGATAATCAACTTGACATAGTATTCAATATTCATAGGATCCCAAAAAACACAACATGTAGCATTACAAATAGATGATCTTGATCATGATAGGCAGCTCACAAGATCTAACATGATAGCACAAGAGGAGAAGACAACCATCTAGCTACTGCTATGGACCCATAGTCCAAGGATGAACTACTCACGCATCAGTCCTGAGGCGGGCATGGTGATGTAGAGCCCTCCGGTGATGATTCCCCTCTCCGGCAGGGTGCCGGAGGCGATCTCCTGAATCCCCCGAGATGGGATTGGCGGCGGAGGCGTCTTCTGAACTTTTTCCGTATCGTGGCTCTCGGTAATAGGGTTTTCGCGACAGAGAGTTTAAGTAGGCGGAAGGGCAGAGTCGGAGGAGGCACGGGGGCCCACACCATAGGGCGGCGCGGGCCCCTCCTTGGCCGCGCCGCATTGTGGTGTCGCCACCTCGTGGACCCACTTCGTATCTCCTTCGGTCTTCTGGAAGCTCCGTGGAAAAATAAGACCCTGTGCGTTCGTTTCGTCCAATTCCGAGAATATTTCCTGTGTAGGATTTCTGAAACAAAAAACAGCACAAAACAGGAACTGGCGCTTCGGCATCTCGTTAATAGGTTAGTGCCGGAAAATGTATATAAATGATGTAAAGTGTGTATAAAACATGTGAGTATTGTCATAAAACTAGCATGGAACATAAGAAATTATGGATACGTTTGAGACGTATCAGATGCCTAGGCTTAACTCAACCTTACAAGCCCTAGGTGTCGATGAATCCAACATTGTTGTAATCCATCTAATCCTTACTCCAGATACTAGTTTGGAACCATAGTAAACCATAGAAATCCACAACCATAATTATCCTACTTGTTCTTTATTAAAGAACATGTTCTTCAAAAGTTATTCTTTTGAAGTATATGATAATTAACCATGCCATGTAGTACTAAAATTGACAATTGTTCTTTACATGTTAACGTTATGCCAATTATCATTCCTTGTGTGCTACATTGATTACTATGCTTTATTATATAATCTGTTTATGATACCAAGTAATCACACCTGAATAAGAACCCTGTTTGTGAATCATCTCTAAAAGTGCAACACACCCAAAACTAATTATTACAACTCATTAATCCTAAATCATCGGGGTTAGGTCACGCTTAGAGCGATTGCATCTCATACTTATGCATTATTGCATCCTTGCCAATCTTTTAAACATCATCCTTACCGGACGATGATGCTATTTCAGAATTTGGAGTTATTACGTATCGAAGACCTTGCCTACATAATCTTGCAGTCAAGAAAGGCAAGTTCATCGCTTGCTCATGTCATTTGAGTATATTTACCAAATTACTTGCAAAGTACTATACTTATCACTCTTGCATGAAAATCAAAAGTATTATTTTCATAACTACGAATATGACTATGTGGTGGGCAATGGAACCATGGTATGTGTTGATATGGTGGAGGTTCCATTGCAAGGGTTTATATCCATCTAGGATTAAACAACAAATGTCGTCCAGTGATTCTTGTGCCGTAAAACTCATGTTAACCATAAGATCTGGAGTGGGACGGAGTAGCCAATTGTATTTCCACCTCTCGTACGTCAACGGATGCGCTCAGTTGTATCTTGCGAGAACAACCGGAGGGTGGGGATCCCATTCTAAATTCCCCACGGTAATGCGGTCTATGATGGGTTGCATCTACCGGTGAAGGAGTTTATGGTAGAGCCCAGAACTGTTGTCGCGGTCGGGGGCCATCCTTAATTGGAGTAAGTACACCGGCGAGGACCCAGGGTCGGGGATTGCAACAAAGGGTGGGTGTGCGAGGTAGCGGAGGAATATGAACAGCTATGACCTTATACCGGGCCTCACACCAAAGGAAGTGTGAACGGGCATGCAACTCGGTTGGCACCAAGGTTAAGATCTCTTATGGGTAAAGCAACACACCTCTGCAGAGTGTAATGAATCGTGACCTGTCACTCCCTGTTCCGGGTTTTGGAACTGCAAACGCGGCCGGAAAGGAACTCCATGAAGTTCTAGTAAACCGGTGAAGGCTGACGGACATAGTTCTTCTGAATAAAAGCAAACTTTTGAAGAAATGATTATGAAAACCTGCATTGGTATTAGACTTTCTGGTCTAATGTCGTAGCTAGTGTATTAAACACCTCTTTCCTATAATGAACTTGTTGAGTACGCTCGTACTCATCCCACTCTTCTGAATAACCTCTGTAGCTAGTAAAATACTCTACAAGTAGAGTTCGTGATAGGATTAGACTACGAGTCGTTCTTTTGGAGTTTATTTGCAGTTTTACCTCATTGTAAAGTAGGAGGCTGTGATGATCTTATGTAATAGAGTCTGTGTGTAATTCTATAGATATGCCTTGGACCCGCATATGTTTCTGTTCTACCACTCTGAGTGATGTAATACTAGTGGAACGATGTTTCATTGGTATTATGTCAGACTTGCATACTACACCATGCAGTGGTATGCCGGGTCACCACAGGAGCTGGGGAAAACTGAGCACAACTAAGGACCCAATGGCACGGAAATAGAAAGCCCTTTCTGATGATAAGTATAGCTAAAAACAAATCGGACCCGTATGACTTTGCATCGGGGTCGGCCCATTGGGCTCCGCCCCTACTTTGGAAGGTGTATTAATCAAATAGAAGAAAAAGGCCAAGACGGCTGATACAACGCCAAAAAGGCTACAACTCCACAAACACACCATGATACAACGCTACGGAGGCTACAACTCCATGCACACACTACACACCATGATACAAAGCCGAGCGGCAACAACGGACACTCTACAAACTCAATGATAAACGACCCGCCTTGTCCGACATCCAACGACGAATGGCGAGATGAATGAGCACAAGGTTTTGATAACCCACAAGTATAGGGGATCACAGCAGTCTTCGCGGGTAGTAAAACCCAATTTATTGATTCGACACAAGGGGAGACAAAGAATACTTGAAAGCCTTAACAACGGAGTTGTCAATTCAGCTGCACCTGGAAACAGACTTGCTCGCAAGAGTTTATCAGTAGTAACAGTTTTATAGCAGTAGCAGTAGTGAAATAACAGCAGCAGAGTAACAGAGACAGCAGTAGTGATTATAGTAAACAGCAGGATTAGAATACTGTAGGCACGGGGACGGATAACGGGTGTTGCATGGATGAGAGAAACTCATGTAACAATCAAGCAGGGCATTTGCAGATAATAATAAAACGGTGTCTAAGTACAAAGCAATCAATAGGCATGTGTTCCAATTATAGTCGTACGTGCTCGCAATGAGAAACTTGCACAACATCTTTTGTCCTACCAGCCGGTGGCAGCCGGGCCTCGAGGGAATCTACTGGATATTAAGGTACTCCTTTTAATAGAGTACCGGAGCAAAGCATTAACACTCCGTGAACACATGTGATCCTCACATCACTACCATCCCCTCCGGTTGTCCCAATTTCTGTCACTTCGGGGCCATTGGTTCCGGACAGCGACATGTGTATACAACTTGCAGGTAAGACCATAAACAATGAATATCATGATGAAATAATAACATGTTCAGATCTGAGATCATGGCACTCGGGCCCTAGTGACAAGCATTAAGCATAACAAGTTGCAACAATATCATCAAAGTACCAATTACGGACACTAGGCACTATGCCCTAACAATCTTATACTATTACATGACCAATCTCATCCAATCCCTACCATCCCCTTCAGCCTACAGCGGGGGAATTACTCACACATGGATGGGGGAAACATGGCTGGTCGATGGAGATGCGTCGGTGGTGATGATGGCGATGATCTCCTCCAATTCCCCGTCCCGGCGGAGTGCCAGAACGGAGACTTCTGGCTCCCGAGACGGAGTTTCGCGATGTGGCGGCGTTCTGGAGGGTTTCTGGCGACTTCGACTTCTCTCCGTGCGTTTTTAGGTCGAAGGCAATAAGTAGTCCGAAAGAGGGCGTCGGGGGCCAGCCGAGGCCGCCACACACTAAGGCCGCGCGGGCCCCTCCTGGGCCGCGCCGGACTAGTGTGTGGGGCCCTCGGGCCCCCACCTGGCTTGCCCTTCTGGCTCCGTCAGTATTCTGGGAAAATAGGACCTTTCGCATAAATTCCGAGGATTTTCCTGAAAGTTGGATTTCTGCACAAAAACGAGACACCAGAACAGTTCTGCTGAAAACAACGTTAGTCCGTGTTAGTTGCATCCAAAATACACAAATTAGAGGCAAAACAATAGCAAAAGTGTTCGGGAAAGTAGATACGTTTTGGACGTATCAACTCCCCCCAAGCTTAGCTTATTGCTTGTCCTCAAGCAATTCAGTTAACAACTGAGCGATAAAAGAACTTTCACGAACACATTTGTTCATATGATGTAAATATTCTCATGCTATGGCTAACACTTAGGCAGTTCATAATAAGATACATGCAAATAAGATCATCCAATAGCTATGTCAATCATGGAAAAGTGCCAACAATTAATAATAAGCATCATGAATCATGTATATAAGCAGGATTGCAATGTTCATAAAAGAGTATGATAGAGTGGTATCTCGCTTGCCCATATTTGATCAGCAAGACATAAATGCTCAGGCACCTCTGAAGTTCATAGAAAGACTAGAAATAGTGATTATCAAAGATAAAAGCATCAAAGTTATACCACAATTAATCATATTTTGGGACAAGCATATTATACTAAGAATGATAGTTGTGCTCTCAAGAAAGGATGGAGACTCAATGTAAAAGTAAAAGATTTACCCTTCGCAGAGGGAAGCAGGGATTAACATGCGCTAGAGCTTTTCATTTGTAAAACAGGAGTAAGATTATTTTGAGAGGTGTTTGTTGTTGTCAACGAATGGTAATGGGTACACTAACTACCTCGTCAACCAGACTTTCAAGAGCGGCCCCCATGAAATTTTATTTTTGGGTGGCACTCCTTCCAACCTTGCTTTCACAAACCATGGCTAACCGAATCTTCGGGTGCACACAACAATCTCATACCATGAAGGAGTGCCTTTTTATTTTAGTTTTATTTAGATGACACTCCTCCCCACCTTTGCTTTCTCAAGCCATGGCTAACCGAATCCTCGGGTGCCAACCAACAATCACATACCATGGAGGAGTGTCTATTTATAAATTTATGAAGGTTAATTAATTTGGGGCTGGGAACCCCGTTGCCAGCTCCTTTTGCAAAATTATTGGATAAGCGGATGTGCCACTAGTCCATATGAAAGTCCGTCAAGAGTAAATGACAAGGTTGAAAGATAAGCACCACATACTTCCTCATGAGCTATGAAACATTAACACAAATTGAGAAGCATTTTGAAGGTTTAAAGGTAGCGCATGAGAATTTACTTGGAATGGTTTGAAATGCCATGCATAGGTATTTATGGTGGACACTTTGGAACAACTTGGTTTTCATGTGTTTAGAGGCACGAGCAGCGTTCCCACTCAGTACAAGTGAAGGCTAGCAATAGACTAGGAAGCGGCAATCAAGAGAGCAGTAACTGTCATAATCATGCTTGCGGCAAAATAGATTAACTGAGGCATAAAAGTGATACAAGAACTCTGAGGCAATGTAAATCATTGAGGCTTAATTGACTCTTGTTCAGTCATATGCATGCGTGAGCATGTGCCAAGTTAATTCAAACGAATTATTCAGAGGAGGATACCACAATATCATACCTATTTATGAATAAAACAATGCAAGCAAACATCCATGACATGCTACTCATATTAATAAATTGGAGCTAAACATGAGAGATCATGAACTACTAGACTTTCTTAAATGACATATACCTCACATGAACCAACCAAGCATGCTCACATGGATGAGTGTATGTACAAAAATGAAAACAAATAGAGTTCATACCAGCCTCTCACCACAATCAGATTGTCGTAGATCGTCATTATTGTCTTTTCACTTGTGTAGCTTGAATAATATGGAACGAAAACCACGCTCCAGCCACCGAAGACCATTGAACTCATAAAGAACTTTACAAAACCAAAGAAGAACAGCAAATATTTTTGGTGTTTTCGAATTTGGAAACAAGAACAAAAGGAAGCAAGCAAACAAAGCAAAATCTTTTTGGGTTTTCTTATAGCAAACTAGCAATAGCAAATAAAGCAAGATAAAATCAAGAAACTAAAATAAACAAGTGGTGAAGAGAAACAACAGAAATATTTTTGATCTTTTTGTGTTTTAGGAAAGAAACAAAGTAAGAATAAGAAAATGAAAACTAAAAGAAACACAGAAAAGCAGGATGGCAGAAATCTGCCAAAACCTGACAGCAGTACAGAAATCGATTTTTACAAAAATCTTCCGCTGCTCAGCTCGAAAAGTGTCAACTAATGAAAGTTAGATAACAACCTGGGGAACATGCACAAAAATTGGCAGCTCAAAATAACGTTCTGGCTGTGCGCACGAATTTTTCTAGTAACAGTCCAGAATCTGTTTTCAGGCAGCACCTCCCCAAATATCATCTTCCTCTCATTAGAAAACCACTCAAAGAAACTAAACAAGTATGTACAAGTATCCAGCAACCATAATATGCAAAGAATGAGTGATGCCGGTATACCTCCCCCCAAGCTTAGGATTTTGGCCTAAGTGGAGATCAATCCCATGGTGCCCATGAAGTAGCACCTCCGTAGTACGAAGATGGATCATATTCCAGGTATGTGCTAGAAGAAGCACCCGGATACGTGGCGGTGTAGTCGTAGGAGGGCTCGGCGTCCTCGGAGTCATGCTGCTGGTGGAAGCCTTGTATCTTCAATTGCTCATCCACCTCCTCCTTAGTGCGCGACCATGGTTTCCTGTCAATACTGAACAAATCTGGCTGCGGCAAAAGGATTTCCCTCTCTTCCCCGTCAGCAAACAATATTCTATAGACAATCTTATCTAAACTAGAGTCGGTTGTAAAAAATTAATGACTCTTCATAGCAGCAATATCGAGCCTCATAGGAGTTATTTTTACATCATTAGGGTCAAGAGGAAGCTCTAAATATGCTAAAACGCGTGAAGCAATAATTCCTCCAAATATAGGCCCTTTGTTAGACAAGCGGCGACCAACAAGAGCACCAAGATGATAAGGCGTGTCCCCAGTGAGTGCAGCAATTAAGAAACCAAGGTGATAGCTAGATATGTTACTAGTGTTCTCCCTACCAAGAATGCTAGTGCCAATGTAATAAGCAAAATACTTAATGGCGGGGAGTTGGATGTTTCTTATCTTGCCACGCTGAATGGTGCGACAATCATCATTGGTGATCCCTCGATAGAGCTCCAGCAATTCCTTGGGGTTGTCCTCGATCTTCCTTGTTGTACCTACAGGGACAATACCCAATGCAGCACAAAAAATTTCTAACTTCATAGTAATAGGTTTACCATAGATCTTGAATGAAACTGTCAGGCGAAAGTGCTTATTGTTGAACTTGAAGCTCTCCCCAAAGATTTTAGTGAGTGTGTAGTGATAACCCACAAGTATAGGGGATCGCAACAGTCTTCGAGGGAAGTAAAACCCAAATTTATTGATTCGACACAAGGGGAGGTAAAGAATACTTATAAGCCTTAACAACTGAGTTGTCAATTCAGCTGCACCTGGAAAAACACTAGTAACAGGGGTGATGTGAAAGTAGCAGTAATATGAGAGCAGTAGTAACAGTAACACAGCAGCAGTAGCAGCAATATGAGAGCAATAGCACCAGAAAATAGTTGATACTACTTCCAATGTCATGTAGAACGAGTATATGATGATGAGAGATGGACCGGGATTCCCAGCTATCTACACTAGTGGTAACTCTCCAATAACAAGTGTTGGGTGAACAAATTACAGTTGGGCAATTGATAGGATTGAAATAGCATTAAGAAAGAACATCAAGTCTATTAATCATGTAGGCATGTTTCCCATATATAGTCATACGTGCTCGCAATGAGAAACTTGCATAACATCTTTTGTCCTACCAGTCGGTGGCAGCCGGGCCTCTAGGGAATCTACTGGAAATTAAGGTACTCCTTTTAATAGAGCACCGGAGCAAAGCATTAACACTCCGTGAAAACATGTGATCCTCATATCTAAGCCTTCCCCTCCAGTTGTCCTAATTTCTGTCACTTTGGGGCCTTTGGTTCCGGACATAGACATGTGCATACAACTTGTAGATACAATCTAAGCAATAAGTATAGAGCTTAAATCTAAGATCATGCCACTCGGGCCCTAGTGACAAGCATTAAACACAACAAGATTGCAGCAACAATAACTTCACAAACTTTATAGATAGACTAATCATAACGTAACAATCCATCAGATCCCAACAAACACAACACCGATTACATCAGATGAATCTCAATCATGTAAGGCAGCTCATGAGATCATTGTATTGAAGTACATGGGAGAGATGATACCAACTAGCTACAGCTAGAACCCGTAGTCCATGGGGGAACTACTCACGGAGCATGATGGAGGCGGTGGCGTCGATGGAGATGGCTTCCGGGGGCACTTCCCCGTCCCGGCAGGGTGCCGGAACAGAGACTTCTGTCCCCCGAACTGGAGTTTCGCGATGGTGGCGGCGCCCCTGGAGTCTTTTCTGGAGTTTCGTCAATCTGTATCGAGTTTTTAGGTCGAAAGGGCTTATATAGGCGAAGAAGCGGCGCAGGAGGGGCAACAGGGTGCCCTCCCCATAGGCCGGCGCGGCCAGGGGCTGGCCCGCGCGGCCCTATGGTGTGGGGGCCCCAGGCCTCCCCTCTGACTCCCCTTCGGTGTCCTGGTCCGTCTCGGTGAATTATGATGTTTGGTCTTCGTTTCATCGAATTCCGAGAATATTGCCCGAACAGCCTTTCTAGAACCAAAAACAGCAGAAAATAGGAACTGGCACTGTGGCATCTTGTTAATAGGTTATTTCCGGAAAACGCATAAAATCATCATAAAGTGCAAGCAAAACATGTAAGTATTGTCATAAAATAAGCATGGAACATCAGAAATTATGGAGACGTATCAGCATCCCCAAGCTTAGTTCCTACTCGTCCTCGAGTAGGTAAACGATAAAAAGAATAATTTCTGTAGTGACATGCTACTTACATAACCTTGATCATACTATTACAAAGCATATGAGATGAATGAAGTGACTCAAGGCAATGATCTATAGTTGCTAACAAATAGATAACATATAGCAAAACTTTTCATGAAGAGTACTTTCAAGATAAGCATCAAAAGCCTTGCACAAGAGTTAACTCATAAAGCAATAAATTCAAAGTAAAGGCATTGAAGCAACACAGAGGAAGATTTAAGTTTCAGCAGTTGCTTTCAACTTTCAACATGCATATCCCATGGATAATTGTCAACACAAAGTAGTATAATGAATGCAAATAAGCAGGTATGTAAGAATCAATGCACAGTTGACACAAGTGTTTGCTTCTAAGATGGAAGGAAGTAGGTAAACTGACTCAACATAAAGTAAAAGAATGGCCCTTCGCAGAGGGAAGCAGGGATTAAATCATGTGCTAGAGCTTTTTAAGTTTTGAAATCATATAGAGAGCATAAAAGTAAAGTTTTGAGAGGTGTTTGTTGTTGTCAACGAATGGTAGTGGGCACTCTAACTACCTCATCAACCAGACTTTCAAGAGCGGCTCCCATGAAGGACGTTATCTCTACCAGCAAGGTAGATCATCCCTCTTCTCTTTTGTTTACACATGTATTTTAGTTTCATTATTTATGGATGACACTCCTCCCAACCTTTTGCTTACACAAGCCAAGGCTAACCGAATCCTCGGGTGCCTTCCAACATTCACATACCATGAAGGAGTGTCTATTTGCAAAATTAAGTTGCTTACTGATGAATCAGAGCAAAACATGTGAAGAGAATTATTAATGAAAGTTGATTAATTGGGGGCTGGGAACCCCGCGCCAGCTCTTTTTGCAAAATTATTGGATAAGCGGATGAGCCACTAGTCCATTGTGAAAGTCTGTCCGAAGTAAATGACAAGATCGAAAGATAAAACACCACATACTTCCTCATGAGCTATAAAACATTGACACAAATAAGAGATAATAGCTTTTGAATTGTTTAAAGGTAGCACATGAAGTATTTACTTGAAATGGCAGGAAATACCACATAGTAGGTAGATATGGTGGACACAAATGGCATAGGTTTTGGCTCAAGGTTTTGGATGCACGAGAAGCATTTCCTCTCAGTACAAGGCTTTGGCTAGCAAGGTTGTTTGAAGCAAACACAAGTATGAACTGGTACAGCAAAACTTACATAAGAACATATTGCAAGCATTATAATACTCTACACTGTCTTCCTTTGTTGCTCAAACACTTTTACCAGAAAATATCTAGACCTTAAGAGAGACCAATCATGCAAACCAATTTCAACAAGCTCTACGGTAGTTCTCCACTAATAGGTTCAAACTACATGATGCAAGAGCTTAATCATGATCTAATTGAGAGCTCAAAACAATTGCCAAGTATCAAATTATTCAAGACATTATGAAGCACTTTCTGTTTCCAACCAAATATCAATAAGTGCAGCGGTTTTCAACTCCGCCATGAACATTAAAATAAAGCTAAGAACACAGTGTTCATATGAAAAAGCGGAGCGTGTCTCTCTCCCACATAAGGATTGCTAGGATCCGAATTTATTCAAACACAAACAAAAATAAAAACAAACAGACGCTCCAAGTAAAGCACATATGATGTGACCGAATAAAAATATAGTTTCAATAGAAGAAACCTGATAAGTTGATGAAGAAGGGGATGCCTTGGGCATCCCCAAGCTTAGACGCTTGAGTCTTCTTGAAATATGCAGGGATGAACCACGGGGGCATCCCCAAGCTTAGACTTTTCACTCTTCTTGATCATATATCATCCTCCTCTCTTGACCCTTGAAAACTTCCTTCACACCAAACTTCTCATAAACTTCATTAGAGGGGTTAGTACACAAAAAACTTTAATCCACCTTGGCCCTGTAGTGACACATTGCAAGTACTCAATAAAACATTAGCTACAGCTCTCCACGTCTAGAAAGCCTCACTTAAAGTCCACAAGAGACGATGCAAAAAAACAGAGACAGAATCTGTCAAAACAGAATAGCTAGTAAACACGAATTTTTAAACGGTACTTCCGTTGCTCAAATCAGAAAACTCAAAACTAACGAAAGTTGCGTACATATCTGATGAACGCGCACGTAAATTGGCAGATTTTTCTGAGTTACCTACAGAGAGCCCTGCCCAGATTCATGACAGATAGAAATCTGTTTCTGCGCAGAAATCCAAATCTAGCATCAACCTTCGATTAGAGGCGTCACTTGGCACAACATTGCAATAAAATAAAGATAAGGAGAGGTTGCTACAGTAGTAACAACTTCCAAGACTCAACAAAACAGTAGCAAAATAAACACATGGGTTATCTCCCAAGAAGTGCTTTCTTTATAGCCATTAAGATGGGCTCAGCAATTTTGATGATGCACTCGCAAGAAATAAGAGTTGAAGCAAAAGAGAGCATCAAAAAGCAAATTCAAAACACATTTAAGTCTAACCCACTTCCTATGCATTGGAATCTTGTACACAAATAAATTCATGAAGAACAAAGTGACAAGCATAAGAAGATAAAATAAGAGTAACTTCAAAATTTTCAGCATATAGAGAGGTGTTTTAGTACCATGCAAATTTCTACAACTATATTTTCCTCTCTCATAATAATTTTCAGTAGCTTCATGGATAAACTCAACAATATAACTATCACATGCAGCATACTTTTCATGATCCAAAAACACATAATTTTTATCAAGCTCAAAAATAGTGGGATTAAAACTTTCGAATCCACTTTTATCAATACTATAACAAGATGATTGATCAATCTCAAGAGATATGGGACTCATAGATAAAGTCAAGAACTCTCCAATCCCATTTTCATTAGTAGTACAATTAATAGTATCAAGTAACATAGGACCATCATCTAGAGATTTATCATAAACATTTGCCAAGCAAAACTCTTTAGTACCATGCATTTCGACATCAGGCATAAACAAAGCATTATCATAAGATTTATCAAAATAGCATGGATTATCATAGATAACAGTAGCATAATTATTCTCACAAGTTTTACTCATAGGGAATATTTCAAGGTAATCCACAGGAACATAATATTCAACCTTCTTTGGTAAGCATGGAGGACAATCAAATAATGTAAGAGATAAAGAGTTACTCTCATTAGAAGGCTGGCAAGGGTAGCTAATCCATTCTTCCTCCTTTTGTTCATCACTCTCCTCTTCTTTTTCATCCAATGAGCTTTCAGGTTCATCAATTTCCTCCTCTTTTTCATCCAATGAGCTTTCAGGTTCATCAATTTCTTCTTCCACTGGTTCCTGCAAATTGTGAGTGCATTCTTGTGCATTAATGAGTCTCTCTTTATAATCAATGATATAAGGATTATCAGTGTAACTTTCATTGCAAAAATTAAGGATAGAAGAGACATAATCTTTAAGGTCCTTACAAACAACACAAGTTTCATAATTTTTAACCATGAAGGATTCTATCTCAGAGGCTCCCATAAATATGACAAATTGTTCTACCTCTTCAAACCCAAAATGAATATAGTTATTCTAATTATAGTTCTTAATTAAAACTTCCTCACTAAAGCCACATTGAAATTTAAGATGTTTAGTGTCCTCTTTAGAGCAACAATTTATATCATGGCGTTTAAGCAAGATTTTAGCAATTGTATTCAATTTTTCTATCACAGCACTCATAACTTTACCCTTTCTTGATTCTCTATAATTATTATATAGTTCAATAAGCTCCAAATAGGTTGTAGGTTCTCCCATAATAGCAGTTTTTAATTTTTCGGTTTTTCATTTTTTTATGGATTTTCGGGTATATGAGGAATGTAAAACAAAACAAAAACAAACTAGACAAAAGTAAACTAAGCAAAACAATACTAGACAGAAATAAACTAAGCACAAATAAACTAGATAAAAGTAAACTAAGCAAAACAAAATAAAATAAAACAGAGAGAGAGGTGGATTGTACTCCCCAGGTGAACTTATGAGTAGAGCTATGCCTCCCCGGCAACGGCGCCAGAAAATAGTCTTGATAACCCACAAGTATAGGGGATCGCAACAGTCTTCGAGGGAAGTAAAACCCAAATTTATTGATTCGACACAAGGGGAGGTAAAGAATACTTATAAGCCTTAACAACTGAGTTGTCAATTCAGCTGCACCTGGAAAAACACTAGTAACAGGGGTGATGTGAAAGTAGCAGTAATATGAGAGCAGTAGTAACAGTAACACAGTAGCAGCAGCAGCAATATGAGAGCAATGGCACTAGAAAATAGTTGATACTACTTCCAATGTCATGTAGAACGAGTATATGATGATGAGAGATGGACCGGGGTTCCCAGCTATCTACACTAGTGGTAACTCTCCAATAACAAGTGTTGGGTGAACAAATTACAGTTGGGCAATTGATAGGATTGAAATAGCATTAAGAAAGAACATCAAGTCTATTAATCATGTAGGCATGTTTCCCATATATAGTCATACGTGCTCGCAATGAGAAACTTGCATAACATCTTTTGTCCTACCAGCCGGTGGCAGCCGGGCCTCTAGGGAATCTACTGGAAATTAAGGTACTCCTTTTAATAGAGCACCGGAGCAAAGCATTAACACTCCGTGAAAACATGTGATCCTCATATCTAAGCCTTCCCATCCAGTTGTCCCAATTTCTGTCACTTTGGGGCCTTTGGTTCCGGACATAGACATGTGCATACAACTTGTAGATACAATCTAAGCAATAAGTATAGAGCTTAAATCTAAGATCATGCCACTCGGGTCCTAGTGACAAGCATTAAACACAACAAGATTGCAGCAACAATAACTTCACAAACTTTATAGATAGACTAATCATAACGTAACAATCCATCAGATCCCAACAAACACAACACTGATTACATCAGATGAATCTCAATCATGTAAGGCAGCTCATGAGATCATTTTATTGAAGTACATGGGAGAGATGATACCAACTAGCTACAGCTAGAAACCATAGTCCATGGGGTAACTACTCACGGAGCATGATGGAGGCGGTGGCGTCGATGGAGATGGCTTCCGGGGGCACTTCCCCGTCCCGGCAGGGTGCCGGAACAGAGACTTCTGTCCCCCAAATTGGAGTTTCGCGATGGTGGCGGCGCCCCTGGAGTCTTTTCTGGAGTTTCGTCAATCCGTATCGAGTTTTTAGGTCGAAAGGGCTGATGGCGTGTAACTCACACGTTCGTTGGGAACCCCAAGAGGAAGGTATGATGCGCACAGCAGCAAGTTTTCCCTCAGAAAGAAACCAAGGTTTATCGAACCAGGAGGAGCCAAGAAGCACGTTGAAGGTTGATGGCGGCGGGATGTAGTGCGGTGCAACACCAGGGATTCCAGCGCCAACGTGGAACCTGCACAACACAAACCAAGTACTTTGCCCCAACGAAACAGTGAGGTTGTCAATCTCACCGGCTTGCTGTAACAAAGGATTAACCGTGTTGTGTGGAAGATGATTGTTTGCAGAAAATAGCAAAACAAGTATTGCAGTAGATTGTATGCGATGTAAAGAATAGGACCGGGGTCCACAGTTCACTAGAGGTGTCTCTCCATAAGATAAACAGCATGTTGGGTGAACAAATTACAGTTGGGCAATTGACAAATAAAGAGGGCATGACCATGCACATACATATTATGATGAGTATTGTGAGATTTAATTGGGCATTACGACAAAGTACATAGACCGCTATCCAGCATGCATCTATGCCTAAAAAGTCCACCTTCAGGTTATCATCCGAACCCCCTCCAGTATTAAGTTGCTAACAACAGACAATTGCATTAAGTATTGCGCATAATGTAATCAATAACTACATCCTTAGACATAGCATCAATGTTTTATCCCTAGTGGCAACAGCACATCCATAATCTTAGAGATTTCTGTCACTTCCTCAGATTCACGGAGACATGAACCCACTATCGAGCATAAATACTCCCTCTTGGAGTTACAAGCATCTACTTGGCCAGAGCATCTACTAGTAACGGAGAGCATGCAAGATCATAAACAACACATAGACATGAATTGATAATCAACATAACATAGTATTCTCTATTCATCGGATCCCAACAAACGCAACATATAGAATTACAGATAGATGATCTTGATCATGTTAGGCAGCTCACAAGATCCAACAATGAAGCACAATGAGGAGAAGACAACCATCTAGCTACTGCTATGGACCCATAGTCCAGGGGTGAACTACTCACTCATCACTCCGGAGGCGACCATGGCGGTGAAGAGTCCTCCGGAGATGAATCCCTCTCCGGCAGTGGTGCCGGAGGAGATCTCCTGTAATCCCCCGAGATGGGATTGGCGGCGGCGGCGTCTCAGTAAGGTTTTCCGTATCGTGGCTCTCGGTACTGGGGGTTTCGCGACGGAGGCTTTAAGTAGGCGGAAGGGCAGGTCAAGAGGCGGCACGAGGGACCCACACCACAGGACGGCGCGGCCAGGGCCTAGGCCGCGCCGCCCTAGGGTGTGGCCACCTCGTGGCCCCACTTCGTCTCCTCTTCGGTCTTCTGGAAGCTTCGTGGCAAAATAGGACCCTGGGCGTTGATTCGTCCAATTCCGAGAATATTTCGTTACTAGGATTTCTGAAACCAAAAACAGCAGAAAACAAAGAATCGGCACTTCAAAGATCTTGTTAATAGGTTAGTTCCAGAAAATGCACGAATATGACATAAAGTGTTTATAAAACATGTAGATATCATCAATAATGTGGCATGGAACATAAGAAATTATCGATACGTTGGAGACGTATCAGCATCCCCAAGCTTAGTTCTGCTCGTCCCGAGCAGGTAAAACGATAACAAAGATAATTTCTGGAGTGACATGCCATCATAACCTTGATCATACTATTTGTAAAGCATATGTAGTGAATGCAGCGATCAAAACAATGTATATGACATGAGTAAACAAGTGAATCATATAGCAAAGACTTTTCATGAATAGTACTTCAAGACAAGCATCAATAAGTCTTGCATAAGAGTTAACTCATAAAGCAATAAATCAAAGTAAAGGTATTGAAGCAACACAAAAGAAGATTAAGTTTCAGCGGTTGCTTTCAACTTATAACATGTATATCTCATGGATAATTGTCAACATAGAGTAATATAATAAGTGCAATATACAAGTATGTAGGAATCAATGCACAGTTCACACAAGTGTTTGCTTCTTGAGGTGGAGAGAAATAGGTGAACTGACTCAACATAAAAGTAAAAGAATGGTCCTCCATAGAGGAAAAGCATCGATTGCTATATTTGTGCTAGAGCTTTGATTTTGAAAACATGAAACAATTTTGTCAACGGTAGTAATAAAGCATATGAGTTATGTAAATTATATCTTACAAGTTGCAAGCCTCATGCATAGTATACTAATAGTGCCCGCACCTTGTCCTAATTAGCTTGGACTACCGGATCATCGCAATACACATGTTTTAACCAAGTGTCACAATGGGGTACCTCCATGCCGCTTGTACAAAGGTCTAAGGAGAAAGCTCGCATTTTGGATTTCTCGCTTTTGATTATTCTCAACTTAGACATCCATACCGGGACAACATGGACAACAGATAATGGACTCCTCTTTAATGCATAAGCATGTGGCAACAATTATTATTCTCATATGAGATTGAGGATATATGTCCAAAACTGAAACTTCCACCATGAATCATGGCTTTAGTTAGCGGCCCAATGTTCTTCTCTAACAATATGCATGCTTAACCATAAGGTGGTAGATCTCTCTTACTTCAGACAAGACGGACATGCATAGCAACTCACATGATATTCAACAAAGAATAGTTGATGGCGTCCCCAGAAACATGGTTATCGCACAACGAGCAACTTAATAAGAGATAAAGTGCATAAGTACATATTCAATACCACAATAGTTTTTAAGCTATTTGTCCCATGAGCTATATATTGTAAAGGTGAATGATGGAATTTAAAGGTAGCACTCAAGCAATTTACTTTGGAATGGCGGAGAAATACCATGTAGTAGGTAGGTATGGTGGACACAAATGGCATAGTGGTTGGCTCAAGTATTTTGGATGCATGAGAGGTATTCCCTCTCGATACAAGGTTTAGGCTAGCAAGGTTATTTGAAACAGACACAAGGATGAACCGGTGCAGCAAGACTCACATAAAATACATATTGTAAACATTATAAGACTCTACACCGTCTTCCTTGTTGTTCAAACTCAATACTAGAAATTATCTAGACCTTAGAGAAACCAAATATGCAAACCAAATTTTAGCATGCTCTATGTATTTCTTCATTAATGGGTGCAAAGTATATGATGCAAGAGCTTAAACATGAGCACAACAATTGCCAAGTATCACATTATCCAAGACATTATAGCAATTACTACATGTATCATTTTCCAATTCCAACCATATAACAGTTTAACGAAGAAGAAACTTCGCCATGAATACTATGAGTAAAGCCTAAGGACATACTTGTCCATATGCTACAGCGGAGCGTGTGTCTCTCCCACAAACTGAATGCTAGGATCCATTTTATTCAAACAAAACAAAAACAAAAACAAACCGACGCTCCAAGCAAAGCACATAAGATGTGATGGAATAAAAATATAGTTTCAGGGGAGGAACCTGATAGTGTTGTCGATGAAGAAGGGGATGCCTTGGGCATCCCCAAGCTTAGACGCTTGAGTCTTCTTGATATATGCAGGGGTGAACCACCGGGGCATCCCCAAGCTTAGAGCTTTCACTCTCCTTGATCATATTGCATCATACTCCTCTCTTGATCCTTGAAAACTTCCTCCACACCAAACTCGAAACAACTCATGAGAGGGTTAGTGCACAATAAAAATTAACATGTTCAGAGGTGACATAATAATTCTTAACACTTCTGGACATTGCATAAAGCTACTGGACATTAATGGATCAAAGAAATTCATCCAACATAGCAAAAGAGGCAATGCGAAATAAAAGGCAGAATCTGTCAAAACAGAACAGTTCATAAAGACGAATTTTAAAATGGCACCAGACTTGCTCAAATGAAAATGCCCAAATTGAATGAAAGTTGCGTACATATCTGAGGATCACGCACGTAAATTGGCTTAATTTTCTGAGCTACCTACAGGGAGGCAGGACGAAATTCGTGACAGCAAAGAAATCTGAAACTGCGCAGTAATCCAAATCTAGTATGAACTTTACTATCAAAGACTTTACTTGGCACAACAAAACACAAAACTAAGATAAGGAGAGGTTGCTACAGTAGTAAACAACTTCCAAGACTCAAATATAAAACAAAAATACTGTAGTAAAAACATGGGTTGTCTCCCATAAGCGCTTTTCTTTAACGCCTTTCAGCTAGGCGCAGAAAGTGTAAATCAAGTAACATCAAGAGACGAAGCATCAACATCATAATTTGTTCTAATAATAGAATCATAAGGTAACTTCATTCTATTTCTAGGGAAGTGTTCCATACCTTTCTTGAGAGGAAATTGATATTTAATATTACCTTCCTTCATATCAATAGTAGCACCAACGGTTCGAAGAAAAGGTCTTCCCAATATAATGGGGCAAGATGCATTGCATTCAATATCCAAGACAACAAAATCAACGGGGACAAGGTTATTGTTAACGGTAATGCGAACATTATCAACTTTCCCCAAAGGTTTCTTCGTAGAATGATCAGCAAGATTAACATCCAAATAACAATTTTTCAACGGTGGCAAGTCAAGCATATTATAAATTTTCTTAGGCATAACGGAAATACTTGCACCAAGATCACATAAAGCATTACAATCAAAATCTTTAACCTTCATCTTAATGATGGGCTCCCAACCATCCTCTAGCTTTCTAGGAATAGAGGCTTCGCGCTCTAGTTTCTCTTCTCTAGCTTTTATGAGAGCATTTGTAATATGTTGCGTGAAAGCCAAATTTATAGCACTAGCATTAGGACTTTTAGCAAGTTTTTGCAAGAACTTTATAACTTCAGAGATGTTGCAATCATCAAAATTTAAACCATTATAATCTAAAGCAATGGGATCATCATCCCCAATGTTGAAAAAAATTTCAGCAGCTTTATCACAGGCAGTTTCAGCAGTTTTAGCAGTTTCAGACAGTTTCTCGCGCTTTGCATCAGAAGTGGAAACATTGCTAACACCAATTCTTTTATTAGTAATAGTAGGATGTGCAGCAACTTGTGTAGCATTAGCATTACTAGTGGTGGTAATAGTCCAAACTTTAGCTACATTCTTCTCTTTAGCTAGTTTTTCATTTTCTTCTCTATCCCACCTAGCACGCAATTCAGCCATTAATCTTATATTCTCATTAATTCTAACTTGGATGGCATTTGCTGTAGTAACAATTTTATTATGATGATTCTCATTAGGCATAACTTTCGATTTCAAAAGATCAACATCAGCAGCAAGACTATCGACTTTAGAAGCAAGTATATCAATTTTCCCAAGCTTTTCTTCAACAGATTTGTTAAAAGCAGTTTGTGTACTAATAAATTCTTTAAGCATGGCTTCAAGTCCAGGGGGTGAATTCCTATTATTGTTGTAAGAATTCCCATAAGAATTAGCATAACCGTTACCATTATTATAAGGATATGGCCTATAGTTATTACTAGAATTGTTCCGATAAGCATTGTTGTTGAAATTATTATTTTTAATGAAGTTTACATCAACATGTTCTTCTTGTGCAACCAATGAAGCTAATGGAACATTATTAGGATCAATATTAGTCCTATCATTCACAAGCATAGACATAATAGCATCAATCTTATCACTCAAGGAAGAGGTTTCTTCGACAGAATTTACCTTCTTACCTTGTGGAGCTCTTTCCGTGTGCCATTCAGAGTAATTGATCATCATATTATCAAGAAGCTTTGTTGCTTCACCAAGAGTGATGGACATAAAGGTACCTCCAGCAGCTGAATCCAAAAGGTTCCGTGAAGAAAAATTCAGTCCTGCATAAAAGGTTTGGATGATCATCCAAGTAGTCAGTCCATGGGTTGGGCAATTTTTAACCAAAGATTTCATTCTTTCCCATGCTTGTGCAACATGCTCAGTATCTAATTGTTTAAAATTCATTATGCTACTCCTCAAAGATATAATTTTAGCAGGGGGATAATATCTACCAATAAAAGCATCCTTGCATTTAGACCATGAATCAATACTATTCTTAGGCAGAGATAGCAACCAATCTTTAGATCTTCCTCTTAATGAGAAAGGGAACAATTTTAATTTTATAATGTCACCATCTACATCTTTATACTTTTGCATTTCACACAATTCAACAAAATTATTGACATGGGCAGCAGCATCATCAGAACTAACACCAGAAAATTGCTCTCGCATAACAAGATTCAAGAAAGGTGTTTAATTTCAAAGAATTCTGCTGTAGTAGCAGGTGGAGCAATAGGTGTGCATAAGAAATCATTATTATTTGTGGTTGTGAAGTCACACAACTTAGTATTTTCAGGAGTATTCATTTTAGCAACAGTAAATAAAGCAAACTAGATAAAGTAAATGCAAGTAACTAATTTTTTTGTGTTTTTGATATAGCAAACAAGATAGCAAATAAAGTAAAACTAGCAACTAATTTTTTTTGTATTTTGATTTAGTGCAGCAAACAAAGTAGTAAATAAAACTAAGCAAGACAAAAACAAAGTAAAGAGATTGAGAAGTGGAGACTCCCCTTGCAGCGTGTCTTGATCTCCCCGGCAACGGCGCCAGAAAAAGAGCTTGATGGCGTGTAACTCACACGTTCGTTGGGAACCCCAAGAGGAAGGTATGATGCGCACAGCAGCAAGTTTTCCCTCAGAAAGAAACCAAGGTTTATCGAACCAGGAGGAGCCAAGAAGCACGTTGAAGGTTGATGGCGGCGGGATGTAGTGCGGCGCAACACCAGGGATTCCGGCGCCAACGTGGAACCTGCACAACACAAACCAAGTACTTTGCCCCAACGAAACAGTGAGGTTGTCAATCTCACCGGCTTGCTGTAACAAAGGATTAACCCTATTGTGTGGAAGATGATTGTTTGCAGAAAACAGTAAAACAAGTATTGCAGTAGATTGTATGCGATGTAAAGAATAGGACCGGGGTCCACAGTTCACTAGAGGTGTCTCTCCATAAGATAAACAACATGTTGGGTGAACAAATTACAGTTGGGCAATTGACAAATAAAGAGGGCATGACCATGCACATACATATTATGATGAGTATTGTGAGATTTAATTGGGCATTACGACAAAGTACATAGACCGCTATCCAGCATGCATCTATGCCTAAAAAGTCCACCTTCAGGTTATCATCCGAACCCCCTCCAGTATTAAGTTGCTAACAACAGACAATTGCATTAAGTATTGCGCGTAATGTAATCAATAACTACATCCTTAGACATAGCATCAATGTTTTATCCCTAGTGGCAACAGCACATCCATAATCTTAGAGATTTCTGTCACTTCCCCAGATTCACGGAGACATGAACCCACTATCGAGCATAAATACTCCCTCTTGGAGTTACAAGCATCTACTTGGCCAGAGCATCTACTAGTAACGGAGAGCATGCAAGATCATAAACAACACATAGACATGAATTGATAATCAACATAACATAGTATTCTCTATTCATCGGATCCAAACAAACGCAACATATAGAATTACAGATAGATGATCTTGATCATGTTAGGCAGCTCACAAGATCCAACAATGAAGCACAATGAGGAGAAGACAACCATCTAGCTACTGCTATAGACCCATAGTCCAGGGGTGAACTACTCACTCATCACTCCGGAGGCGACCATGGCGGTGAAGAGTCCTCCGGGAGATGAATCCCCTCTCTGGCAGGGTGCCGGAGGAGATCTCCAGAATCCCCCGAGATGGGATTGGCGGCGGCGGCGTCTCAGTAAGGTTTTCCGTATCGTGGCTCTCGGTACTGGGGGTTTCGTGACGGAGGCTTTAAGTAGGCGGCAGGGCAGGTCAAGAGGCGGCACGAGGGGCCCAAACCACAGGCCGGCGCGGCCAGGGCCTGGGCCGCGCCGCCCTAGGGTGTGGCCACCTCGTGGCCCCACTTCGTCTCCTCTTCGGTCTTTTGGAAGCTTCGTGGCAAAATAGGACCCTGGGCGTTGATTTCGTCCAATTCCGAGAATATTTCGTTACTAGGATTTCTGAAACCAAAAACAGCAGAAAACGGCAACTGGCACTTCGGCATCTTGTTAATAGGTTAGTTCCAGAAAATGCACGAATATGACATAAAGTGTGCATAAAACATGTAGATATCATCAATAATGTGGCATGGAACATAAGAAATTATCGATACGTTGGAGACGTATCAAGGGCTTATATAGGCGAAGAGGCGGCGCAGGAGGGGCAACAGGGTGCCCTCCCCATAGGCCGGCGCGGCCAGGGGCTGGCCCGCGCGGCCCTATGGTGTGGGGGCCCCAGGCCTCCCCTCTGACTCCCCTTCGGTGTCCTGGTCCGTCTCGGTGAATTATGATGTTTGGTATTCGTTTCGTCGAATTCCGAGAATATTGCCCGAACAGCCTTTCTGGAACCAAAAACAGCAGAAAACAGGAACTGGCACTGTGGCATCTTGTTAATAGGTTAGTTCCGGAAAACGCATAAAATCATCATAAAGTGCAAGCAAAACATGTAAGTATTGTCATAAAACAAGCATGGAACATCAGAAATTATGGATACGTTGGAGACGTATCATGTAGTATTGCTCACTCTCATCTCCCACATAGGTGGTTAAACCTGCCCTACCGACGAGGGTCAAGAAATCATCCAACAAACCTGCATTTCTCAAAAAGTCATAACATGGGAAGGATGAAGCATTAGGGACTCCATTGTCCTCCTCGGGTGCGAAGCTTGGTGCGATGAGATCCTCATTGTAGGATTGCCTGAATCGGGTGGATGATCTCGAGGGCCTCCCCGTGCTTGTTGTCTCCCCTCGGAACACTTCTCCAAAGTTAAAGTTGTCCATCCCCCTTTTCTGAAATTTTTCAACAAACAATATAAAATCTGATTTGGTGACATATAATTGAGGGAAACTACCATAGGAACTTGCTAGAGTACTAATCATGCATCAAAACTAGTTTCTACCACTTAGAACAAGCATGCAAGCTCACTAAACATGTTACCTACAGCAGCAAAATATTCAAGATATACTCCACCAAACAAAATTCTACTTGGATAATCGGAGGAGTCACATACCGAAGAGCAAATGTGCCAAATTTCAAACAGAAATCTGGGCTGAGCAAAGAGATCGAGAAATCTGGAGCTCTTGAGCAAAAACGCGAGTGAGAGGAACCTGGTGCGAGTTTTTTCGGGAGAGAGAAGAGTGTGGGAGGAAGAGATGCTGAAGTGGGGCAAAGGGGGACCCACACACCAGGGTGGCGCGCCCCCCTTGCAGGCCGCGCCGGCCTGTGGGGTGCCACCCTGGGGTGCCCCACTGGTCATCCCCAGGTGCTCCCAGGTGCCTCGTCGAAAAATAGGACCAACGGTATAATTTTTGTGGATTTTTGAAAACTTTGAAAAATGCACATTTCTGGGTATTAAGTTTATTATTACTGGCCAGAAATTTTTTTGAAATCTCTAACTAACTAAGGAACTTTACAAAACAAAAGTGCTACAGCAAGTAGAACAAGTGGAGGAAGAAATAGATGTTTTTTACCTCCTCTATGCATATAAAAAGTATTTGTTAACAAGGTTGATCAAGTCTTGCCACCAAATAAATTTTACATAGCATAAGAAGAAATAAACCTCAAATCAATCATGTTACCTTGAATTGTATTGATATGGATCCTATCACAAGAGTTTGATATTCTTCTTTAGGCTCATATATAGGACAATCAATGGTTCCCACTTTGATAGTTCTCACATTAGAAATTGTATTAACTCCACATGCTTTCTCAATCCTCTTGGGAAAATAAACGGTATGCTCCTTGTCATCAACATTGAAAGTAACTTTTCCTTTATTGCAATCAATAACAGCCCCTGCGGTGTTAAGAAAAGGTCTCCCAAGAATAATAGACATATTATCATCTTCAGGCATTTCCAACACAGCAAAATCAGTTAATATCAAGCAGTTATTAGTAACTTGAACAGGAACATCCTCACATATACCAACAGGAATAGCAGTAGATTTATCAGCCATTTGCAAAGATATATCAGTAGGTATCAACTTATCTAAGTAAAGTCTCTTATAAAGAGAAAAAGGCATAACACTAACACCGGCTCCCAAGTCACATAGAGCAGTTTTAACATAATTATTCTTAATAGAACAAGGAATAGTCGGTATACCTGGGTCGCCCAACTTCTTTGGAACTTTGCCATTGAAAGAGTAATTAGCAAGCATAGTGGAAATTTCCTCATTGGGGATTTTCCTTTTGTTAGTAACAATATCTTTCATATACTTTGAATAAGGAGGCAATTTAATAGCATCAGTTAAAGGGATTTGCAAGAATAAAGGTTTCATCCAATCACAAAATTTATTATAGTGTTCTTCTTCCTTTGATTTTAATTTCTTAGCAGGAAAAGGCATTTGCTTTTGCACCCAATGTTCCCTTTCATTACCATGTTTCTTAGCAATAAAATCTTCTTTAGTATACTTCTTATTTTTAACATGCTTTTCAGGTTCTTCTTCAACCTCTTCTTTATCAGAAGCATCATTCTTATCATTATCTTTATCATGTTCATTACCACTTTCAGTTTTAGCATCAGAAATAGAAATACTATTAGGATCATTAACAGGCTCAGAGGATTCCACAACAGTTTTATGTTTCTTTTTCTTTTTCTTAGATGGAGCACTAGTTTCAGTTCGTTGAGAATCTTATTCAATTCTTTTGGGATGCCCTTCAGGATATAGAGGATCCTGGGTAGAGACACCACCTCTAGTTGTTACTTCATAAGCATGTTTCTCTTTAGAATTATTTTTTAATAAATCATTTTGCACTTTAGTAAGTTGATCAATTTGAGTTTGAACCATTTGAAAATGTTTAACAAGCATCTTAACATCATTGGAGGTTCTCTCTACAATACCATGCAATTCACCAATAGCTCGAGAATTTTCCATTAAGTGATTCTCTACTCTCATATTAAAATTTTCTTGCTTAACAATATAATTATCAAACTCATCTAAGCATTGCGTAGGAGGTTTTGAATACGGAATATCTTCCCTAGTAAAGCGCTGAAGGGAGTTTACCTCAATCATGGATGAAGGGGGAATTATCTCACATATATCTTCTATGGGAGGTAGATTCTTCACATCTTCAGATTTAATACCTTTCTCCTTGAGAGACTTCTTGGCTTCCCTCATATCTTCATCATTCAATTTAATTAAACCCCTCTTCTTCAATATTGGCGTTGGAATTGGTTCAGGCGTAGTCCAATCGTCATGATTCCGGCCTATTTTAGCCAATAATTCTTCAGCTTCGTCTGGAGTTCTTTTCCTGAAAACACAACCAGCACAACTATCCAAATATGCCCTAGACTCAATGGTTAGTCCACTATAAAATATATCAAGTAGATCATTCTTTTCTAAATCATGTCCAGGTCGAGCTCTGATAAGAGAACAAAATCTTGCCCAAGCCTCAGGCAATTTCTCTTCATCTCCCTGGTCAAATCTATAAATTTTCTGTAAAGCAACATGTTGAGCACTAGCAGGAAAGTATTTTCGAATGAAAACATCACGTAAATCAGTTGGACT
This sequence comes from Lolium perenne, assembly GCF_019359855.2. Taxonomy (NCBI): domain Eukaryota; kingdom Viridiplantae; phylum Streptophyta; class Magnoliopsida; order Poales; family Poaceae; genus Lolium; species Lolium perenne. The sequence goes on from NC_067247.2 coordinate 339,002,349, forward strand.
TTTAATAGAACCAGGAGGCAAATTATTATACCAAGTTTTAGCATCATCCTTTAATGAGAAAGGAAAAATTTTAGCGACAAAATAAGTACGCATCTTGACATCATCAGAAAACAAACTACTCATACAAGAAAGTTCAATCATGTGTTCTACAAAGACTTTCTTTTTCAGTACCACAAAAGGGTGCTTTCTCTACAATAGCTATATGAGATAGATCAAGAGAAAAATCATAATCTTTATCCTTAATGCATATAGGAGATGTGGCAAATTTAGGATCAGGAGATAACTTATGTCTAACAAAGATATTGTGTGAGAAACTTTTTAATTTTACTTGCATCAAATAGCATTGCATCTATTAATAAAATCATCATTAAGCTCCACATACTCTTGATCGGGATCATCACTAGAATAATCAAGTTCAGGTGAATTAACAGGTGTAGTAGCATTAGGAGTTTCAGTATTTTCAATTTGTCTAGACCTAGCAATTGTAGCATCTAGAAAAGATCCCAATGAACCACTATCATCAAGCACAGCAGAAACATTATCAATATTATGAGAGTTTTCAGATTCAGCAGAAATACCAGCAAGTGAAGCTTGTGGCGGTGAAACAAGTCGACTTATCACAGATGGTGAATCAAGAGTAGCAGAGGTACTCAGAGTTGTACCTTTTCTTGTAGTGGATGGTAATATGGCGACTTTAGGATCGCGAGGTTTACCCATGATGGAGAATTTGCAGCGAACAATATCAATCCAAGTGAACTTCCAAATAAAGCTATGCTCCCCGGCAACGGCGCCAGAAAACAGTCTTGATAACCCACAAGTATAGGGGATCGCAGCAGTCTTCGCGGGTAGTAAAACCCAATTTATTGATTCAACACAAGGGGAGACAAAGAATACTTGAAAGCCTTAACAACGGAGTTGTCAATTCAGCTGCACCTGGAAACAGACTTGCTCGCAAGAGTTTATTAGTAGTAACAGTTTTATAGCAGTAGCAGTAGTGAAATAACAGCAGCAGAGTAACAGAGACAGCAGTAGTGATTATAGTAAACAGCAGGATTAGAATACTGTAGGCACGGGGACGGATAACGGGCGTTGCATGGATGAGAGAAACTCATGTAACAATCAAGCAGGGCATTTGCAGATAATAATAAAACGGTGTCTAAGTACAAAGCAATCAATAGGCATGTGTTCCAATTATAGTCGTACGTGCTCGCAATGAGAAACTTGCACAACATCTTTTGTCCTACCAGCCGGTGGCAGCCGGGCCTCGAGGGAATCTACTGGATATTAAGGTACTCCTTTTAATAGAGTACCGGAGCAAAGCATTAACACTCCGTGAACACATGTGATCCTCACATCACTACCATCCCCTCCGGTTGTCCCGATTTCTGTCACTTCGGGGCCATTGGTTCCGGACAGCGACATGTGTATACAACTTGCAGGTAAGACCATAAACAATGAATATCATGATGAAATAATAACATGTTCAGATCTGAGATCATGGCACTCGGGCCCTAGTGACAAGCATTAAGCATAACAAGTTGCAACAATATCATCAAAGTACCAATTACGGACACTAGACACTATGCCCTAACAATCTTATACTATTACATGACCAATCTCATCCAATCCCTACCATCCCCTTCAGCCTACAGCAGGGGAATTACTCACACATGGATGGGGCAAACATGGCTGGTCGATGGAGAGGCGTCGGTGGTGATGATGGCGATGATCTCCTCCAATTCCCCGTCCCGGCGGAGTGCCAGAACGGAGACTTCTGGCTCCCGAGACGGAGTTTCGCGATGTGGCGGCGTTCTGGAGGGTTTCTGGCGACTTCGACTTCTCTCCGTGCGTTTTTAGGTCGAAGGCAATAAGTAGTCCGAAAGAGGGCGTCGGGGGCCAGCCGAGGCCGCCACACACTAGGGCCGCGCGGGCCCCTCCTGGGCCGCGCCGGCCTAGTGTGTGGGGCCCTCGGGCCCCCACCTGGCTTGCCCTTCTGGCTCCGTCAGTATTCTGGGAAAATAGGACCTTTCGCATAAATTCCGAGGATTTTCCTGAAAGTTGGATTTCTGCACAAAAACGAGACACCAGAACAGTTCTGCTGAAAACAGCGTTAGTCCGTGTTAGTTGCATCCAAAATACACAATTAGAGGCAAAACAATAGCAAAAGTGTTCGGGAAAGTAGATACGTTTTGGACGTATCAGGTTTCAAGATCGAGTCACGAACCAAGCAAGACACAACCAAAGCTCGACCTCGACTCCCAGTCTATCGGGACCAACGTACCTCCTCTCATACTCTAAGAGGAGACGACGAGAAGAAGGCAGGGTCCCAACAGACTCAGGGAAGACGTCGATCCAGCTGCAT